>NC_092518.1:55620748-56866998 GCF_047511675.1 Marmota flaviventris
GGCATCCTGCCAGAAATGTTCTGTGCAGGAAATTCAGTGGTGGCATCATACTGTAACACTATTCTGCACCTAACATTTTTCATTTAATATGGTCACCTTATATTAAAGCTGCATAGTATTCTAACATTTTGCCATCACTAAAAATGTGTATTAATCATTTAAAAGCAACAGTAATTTTTTTTTTTTTAAAGATAGGAATAGTAAGACGACATCATTTTTAGAGACCAGAATAAAAGCAGAATTTTAGTTTCAAGGTTGGGAACACTTCTATTAAGCAGTTGTTTTGCTTTTATCTGTGACTTTTTTTTTTTTTTTCAGTGCTGGGGATTGAACCCAGGGCCTCAAGCATGCTAGGCAAGTGCTTTACCACTGAGCTACCCCCAGCCCTATCTGTGACTCATATAATTGATTATTCCTTCCCTTTTTTATTATCTGCCATGACAGGTTAAAGCCACATTTGGGACCCACATTTACCAAGTGCGGACTTCCTGACATTCACCTTTTGTTATTACTTCTTCACCAGTTATCCATGTTTTTTCTTTGCCTGATCTTTCTCCCTTATATCTAATTTTGGCTCTCTCCAAGCATCTGGTCTATCTTCGTAAGCCACCTTAACATCTTTTTGGAATAAGTCAATGTATTAATGTGTGTGTGTGTGTGTGTATTTTTTTTAACAAAAGTTGAGCTAAATGATTGAATCTCAAGAGGCACAGGCAAGACACAAGCAGAAAGACGCCTCAAGAAAACAACGGAAACCTAATTGGAGGTCAATCGATTTCTGGACTATGTGCGTCAGTGCTGAGGTCTTCAGCTTCTGAACACACAAGGCAATTTAGCGCTTGTGTTCCCATGGCAACAGTGCCGGCTGGATGGAGAAGATGCAGGGGCTGGCCTGGCCGTTGCTGGGGGAACTCGGGCTGCTGGCCTCGTGACTTTGCTCAAGTCTGAGATTTTAGATGCTTGGGGACTTTCCATTAACTGGGAGTTCAGGATTTGGACGTCACTAAAGTTGTTGAGAAGAGATGAAAAGTGTATAATGGAAATAGGGTGATGCTATGCAATCACTGATAATTGAAATTAGTTTGTATCCCCGGCACCCCCCACCAACCTACTATAAGAAAATAGGAGAAGGGATTCACTCCAATCTGTTATTTATTTATTTATTAATGCTGGGGATGATGAAACCCAGGGCCTTGTGCACACTAGGCAAGTGTTCTACACTAGTGCTCAAGATGTCCTTTTTCAAAGAGGTAGTTACTGGGGACAAACTAAAGGGTGTGTGTGTGTGTGTGTGTGTGTGTGTGTGTGTTTGACCTTATTAGCATAGTTAAAGCTCCAGCCTAATTGATTGTTTTGTGCCACCAATGAAGAAAGTTTGTGTTAATTGCAGGGGGAAGGGCTGCTTGGAGGCTAAAAAAGAGGAATCCCAAAGAATAGGGTGAGGTCAATGCATGTCACCCTCATCACTTGGGAAGAATATAGATGAGTATTTATCTGGAAGGAGGCAAGACTTTCTAGGCATAAAAATCACAAAGGAAAATGTCAATATATTTGGCAGATTTGTAAAACATGTTAGCTCATCCCAAAACATAATAAACCAGAAATCAAATTCAAAACACCAACTAGGAAAGAAAAAGATATCTGCAGTAAGGGATGGAAAAAGATTAATATCTTTATTATATAACAAGCTTTAAGTAATGAGCTCTACACCAATAAATAAAAAGATAAATGTTTTACTTTCTAATCAGGAACACAAATCTGTTTAAGAAAAAGAGAGGAGGAGAATAGAAAGGGAAGCTATTAAGCACTACAAAATGTGAATTAGTTCAGACAAATTCAGAAATAGCTCAGAGGGCCAGGAAGTTATGCTCAGTGATACAGTGCTTGCTTATTAGCAAGCTGGGGGACCTGGGTTCAATCCCCAGTACTCTCCCACCCCCACCAAATAAAATTAAAAGAGATAAAACATGACCCAGGAAAGGAATAATTTTGAAAATGTTCTGCTTATTTCACTGGGAAGAGGGGAATAGAGGGGTTCCTAAATATTATTGCACTAATCTAAAAGCAATCACTTTAGAACAAGCTCTCAAAAATGGTACTGGAACTTGCCATTGACATGTGCAAGCAGAAGGCCTCTACTTCCCCTATAGTGTAGAGAGAGGAATACGAGAATTTCCTTGGGGAAAGGATCATGGAGTCTTGCCAGAACCTACTGTAGAGCCTGGCCCAGCATAAGCAGATGCTCAGTGAGGGATTGTTGAAGAGTCTGAGGGTCTCTTCATGATGACCAAGTCCTTAGGTGGAGTCCCTGTTCCCAAGCAGCCTTCAAGGGACTCAACTTCTCAGAGTCCTCACTGGGAACCCATTATGACTGTCTATCCAAGTTTAGGTTCTAGGAATGGGAAGCAGATTTATTTTGTTTTGTTGCATGATTAATTAATTTTTCCCACAAACATTGCTTGAGACCCATTATGTCCTGGGAATGAGACGGGGGTGGAGGAGTGGACTACAAATGAGGAGCTTGTTACAAAGAGTTTCCAGTCTATTGAGGGAAATAATCTGCCACTTTTGAAAAAAAGCAGCTTTTGAGATGGACTTTGAAGGGTGAGAATAGTTCAGGAGGCAGAGATGTAATCAGGAAAGGCATGAAAATTGGAAATGAAGGAAAATAGGTGTGTAGGGAAATAATCTCTTAGGCTCTTTTCAGCTGTGCCTATGATTCTTAACTTTGGCCTCATCCTCAGAAATAATGCCTCTGCAAAATCATAGTTTTGATATGTTGGTTATACTTTTCTCTAATATATATATGGAAACAAATATGTAAACATCCAAATAAAAATAAAAGTTTAACCATGCCTTTTGATGACATTTTAATTTGTGTGGTGCTGGTTCCACATTTTAGGAAACTATCAAAGGTAATAACGAGCCACCAAGAGCTCTATCCCTGGAAGGGGGAAGACTCAAGTGGAGAGAATGGAGGCAGCGGGGAGAATGGAGGCAGGCAAACTGTTCAGGAGACTATGTTGAGAATCCAATGAGAGGGAATGAGGCCCTCAGCTTGGAAGAAATGGGGTAGAAGCCTGAGGTGCCTGGGGAAGAAGCAGCCAATTAGATTTGAGATCCAGTTCCTAATTCCTGGTTTGCAGTTCTCAAATCCTCATGAAGGAGGGGTCACACTCACTTCTGGCACTACATTATTCTCAACACGGAGGGATACTGTTTTCCATACTCCCCCACTGGGAATTTATTGTTGTCTATTTAAATAAGGTGCCAATCCGATTGGGAAATGGCAGGAAACTTTTCCACAACAGGCTCCCATCAGATTCCCTTTGCCTTTTGCAAATGGAAATCCTCTGTAGGAGGAGGAACCTTCAACAGGTGCAAATAAGAGAGAAAATCCTCCTTTTCAGCTAGCAGCCTGCAGAAGGTGTCAACAGAGGGGCTGGGGGAGGAGCTAGCCATGTTCACTGAGCTCTTTTGCTGAAGTAATGTGGAAAGAAAGCCTGGAGAAGGTGGACAGGGAGAGGCCCCCACTTGCCTTTTCCATTTGCAATCTGGAGGGGAGCCTTTCCTCCTCACAGACAGGAAATGACACATCTGAAAACCAAGTGGGTTAGGCCCAGGTGACAGTGTCTTGGGCTCTGAGAGGAATGGGAAAGGCACAAAGGGGAAGCTGACATGGGAAAGGAATAGGTAGGGAAGACTGGAGAGTATCTAGGTGCCTGTCTCATCCTTTCCCTCACTCCCAAGCCCATCTCCCTCAGTTCAGACCCCTGACCTTGTTCCAGAAATTGTGTGGTCTCCCAGGCATCTCTAGGGGCAGTTGGCTTGAAGATCATAATCACTTGGCCTCCTGGCACCTCTAGGACCTCACTGAAGCATGGCTCTCCTTCCTTAACTTCCCAGGTTTTTCAGTGCTCCACCTGCTATGTAAGCAAGCTAAGCCTCGCCCTTGCTTGGTGCCAGGCACTGGGGAAAAACTAGGAATTGAGCATCCAGACAGTCCTGGTGGACCAAGGTGTCCAACTTTTTCTAGGAATGATAGCCATGCCTGTTGCTCCTCATCCCATCACACCAGAAGTGCAACAAAAGCAGAGACCTTATTTGACTGTCACTGCTCAGCACCTGGCAGAGAGTAGCATGCAATGCATATTTGTTTAGTTTGTTGAAAGAATTTTAAGCAACAAGGGAAAACAAGATCTGTGTTGGCCAAACTTGCTTTCCAAGCAATACAGTCAAGAGGCTTCATGTCTAATTTGTATAAGCTGTTGGGATAAATACTATAATGAAGAGATATAGTACAGTGGAAGCTGGGGGTGCCTGGAGGTATCTGGGGAGACTTTCAGAGAAAGTGTCATTCAGACAAGTTTTGTTGTTGTTTGTTTTTAAGGTACTGGGGATTCTGGGATTGAACTCAGGAGGCTCCATCACTGAGACCTTATTTTATCTTACTTTTAGATGGAGTCTTGCTAAATTACTGAGGTTGGCCTCAAATTTGCAATCCTCCTGCTTCATCCTCCAGAGTGGCTGGGATTATGGGTCTGTGCCACTGAGCTTGGCCTTTGTATGACCATTTTAAAGAGCAATTTTTCAGTTATGTATACACACCCACAATCTAGCAAATTGATTTCCATCTATAAAAAGTTGAAATTTTTACACATAATAGGAAATATTTACCAGAATGTTCATTTCAGCATAATTGGTAATGATAAAAAGTAGAAACTGTTTTAATTTTTATCAATAAGAGGTTAGAGAGATTTTATTTTTATTTATTTTATTTTATCTTCTGTTGTAGAACCCATGCTAGGCAAGTGTTCTACCACTGAGTTATATCCTCAGCTCCAAGAAACAGATTTTTATTATTTATCTATACTACATAGCAGTTAATATCAGCAAACTACATCAATAGATGTAAAAGAAATAGATACCAAATAATATGATGCTGAGTGAAGAAAGCAAATCTTGGAAAGCTGTTCCACACAGCACATGACAAGTTTTAAATAGAAAAAAAATGAATACTACACACCATTCACAGACACATAAACATGATGTGGACATGTATCAGGGCCAAAGAATATAGAATAGGACTGGGGAGGGGAGCACAGGGACTTCAATGTTAGCTGCAATGTTTTACTTTCCTAGAAAAAAATGCAGGCAAACACGATAGAAATGTTAATTAACATTTGTTCATTTTAGTTGGACAATACATGGGCATTTGCTATATTATCTTCTGAATGTTTTCCTCAGGACTTTTTTTGATGTCAAGTTTCTTAGCATTTTTTAAAAAAATTATTTAGTTACAGATGAACACAATATCTTTATTTTGTTTACTTTTATTTAGTGCTGAGGATCGAACCTAGTGCCTCACATGTACAAGGCAAGTGCTCTGCTACTGAGCCACAACCCCAGCCCAGCATTTTTTATATATTAGGGATTGAACCCAGGGGTGCTCTATCACTGAGCTACATTCCCAGCCCTTATTATTTTGGAACACAGTCTCACTAAGTTGCTGAAGCTGGCCTTGAACTTGTGCCTCCTTCCTCAGTCTCCTGAGTTGCTGAGATTACAGGTATGTACTACCATGCCCAGCTTCTGAGCATTTTTTAGGCAAAAAAGAAAAGAAGGGAGGAATGAAAGACAGAGTTGAGTGCTACCGCATCTAGCAGAGAGAAGCCCACAGACCCTTACTGAATGACACCACAGTCACAGCAGGAAAAATAACAGGAAAAATGACCCTGCAATTCTTATTAAATGCCATATCTTAGAGCCTGGGCTCAGTGCCACCCTTGGCCCCTACCAACTTTACTGGCTTAATCAAGAAAACAATAAATAAATAGTGCACGAAAGTGACCCAAGGAGGAGAACAATGATTTGGAGCTCTTGCCAAATCCGGATGCAAAGGCACTTGGAGAGCAAAATTTACACATATGTTCCCCACAAGAAACCACTCATTCCTGCAGGGTGTCCAAGAACAGCCAAAGTGGCAGGTCCAGTTTTCACCAGGGTCCAGGGGGTGCCATCAGGAAGGGAGGGGAAGGAGGAGGGCTTTCAGGGCATCAGACCAAGAAAGGAGGATGATGAAACTGAAGAGAGCATGGAACTCACTAGAATTACAACATAATCTCTGGGAGGATTTGTGGCTATTTTGTTAATTTTTTTAAAATTTGAGATATTTATTCATATATTTAATAGCTATCTTCAAAATAGAGCAATTTACTGAGAAATTAACTTTTTCCATGCATGTTTACATTTTTAGTTGTTTTTAAATTCTTGACTCTTTTCTATTTGTTCTTTTTTAGTTATACATGACAGTAGAATGTATTTTGACGTATCATACATATATGGAATATAACTTCCCATTCTTGTGGTTGTACATGATGTGGAGTTATGCTGGTTATGTATTTATATATGAACATAGGGAAGTTATGTCTGATTCTTTCTGTCTTTCCCATTCCCATCCCTCTTCCTTCCCCCCCCCCCCGTCTATTTTGTTGTGTTCCCAGCACCTAGAACAGTGCCCAGCACAGAATAGATGCTCTATAAATATGTTGAGTGAATGAAAGGGAGCAGTGAATAGCACAGAGTAGAAGGAAGGAGGCTTCACTGTCCCCAACTCTGTCATCTTGATTGCTCAAGATTATATTTCAAATGTACAAAATAAGCACTCACATGTTACTAGTGAATTTCTGTTGTTGCCTGGGTACAAGCTAGGAACTGGAATTGAGATATTGGCAGAAGAAAGGGTGATGGCTGGGCATGGTGGCTCACACCGGTAATCCCAGCTATTCTGGAGGTAGAGGCAAGAGGAAGTTCAAGGCCAGCCTGGGCAATTTAGTGAGATCCTGTCTCAAGATAAAATTTCAAAAAGTGCTGGGATGTAGTTTAGTGGTAGAGTATTCCTGTGTTCAATCCCCAGTACTACACACACACACACACACACACACACACACACACACACACAGAGTCCCTCTTAAAAAAAAAAAGTGGGAATAAAATATCTCAGTGGTATAGCACCCCTTGGATTCAATCCCCAGTATTGCATAAAAAAATAAATAACATTTCAAAAAGGGCTGGATGAGTGGTGTAACTCAGTGGCAGCACTTGCTTAGCATTCATTAGGTCCTGGGTTTCATTACCAGTACTGTAAAAAATAAAGCAAAAAAAGAAAAAGAGGATGATAGAACTATAGAGAGGTGAGGCTCTAGGAAGAACAAAAAGCTCCTCAAAAACTGAATATTCTCGGGGGTTGGGTGTGTAGGTCAGTGGTAGAGCCCTTGCTTAGTATGCCTGAAGCCCTGCATTCAATCCCCAGTGGCCCCTCCCCCAAAGCCCTGAATTCTAATACGGGTGGGTTTTTTTTAAGCAAAGTGAAAAAGAGAGATGGGGTCCTGTCCCCACTGGGTCCAGCTGGCTCATAAGGTGCTAGCTGTATAGCTTAGAAAATTATAATGCTTTAGAAAGAATTAGGGAAAAGTGGCCCCAGGACATAGGGCTTGGTTATTGGATACTGGGCTGGACCTTAGTCCCCCAGTCACTTGTGTGGCTTTGCACAGAGCACAACTTGCACAATTGTACACAGCAGCCCTGACCCCCAGATTGGCATTCTGGACAACCAGGTTCCATCTAGCCCACCATCATTGGCAGCCCATCATCACCTGCTGGGAGCACTGCCACCACCCTGCCATCCCTCCTTCACAGCTCTTGCCAGTCCACCTTGCCCTGGACAACAGCAGGACTGTCTCTAACAGGAAGATCGATTGAACCAACAGACAATCATCAGTTCTTGGGTGAATTATGACTAATATGTGCAAAGACTCTGTTCTACAGAGCAGGGAGGCTTGCCTACGGTCCCCAACAGGTCAAGTAAAATTCAAGAAGCTAGAAGCCAGAAACAAGCTGCTGCACCCCCTGGTGTTGCTTAAAGGAAATGTTGAGGACATTTTTCTGTCATTATGGAGGAGAAATGAAAGCCTTTCTCTCCATCCCAGGGTGTGTTTTCAAGTCTGCTGGGGCACATGCATTATCAACAGTGGGAATACAAAAATCAGAACCCTCCTTAGGATCCCTGTGGCATCGTATCACCTTTTCTCAAGAAAGAGAATGAAGCCTCCTAATTCTAAGAATATGGGGAGGATCTTTGGACAAGAGCCCTGTCACTCTGCCACCGCCCCCCCCCACAACAAAGTTATCTGCACCTGCCCCTTCATGACCTCCTCTCTCTCAAGATGGCAGGTCCTTCATCTTTTCTAGAGGCTGCCCTTATTCATCCCCACTCTGGATCATTTTCCGTCCTGATAACTATCTTTCCCTTGAATCCAATGGTGAGAAAGTCACTTAATGTCTCTCGCCTCAACTTCCTTATCTATATTATGGGGAAAATAGTATCTTCCTAAAAGAGCTGTCATGAGGACTGAGTCAGTTAATCAATATAAAATGTTTAGTGCTTACCACATAGTAGGCACTCAATAAATGTAAACCATTATTATCATCATGAATGTGAAGGGTAATAAACTGTTAATGGCACAAAATCAGTCTGAACAACCAGGTCTGGGTTGTATATTTGTGAAACCAGAGTTTGTCCCAGGATGGAGGCCCTCTCAAGAAGACTTCTGGATACAGCCAGGCTGGCTCCTATACTCCTCAGAGTATATCCTTCTGCAATGCAGAGTTGGCAACCCTTGCATCCTGATACTCTTTGCTTCCCATCTTCCTTCCCCTTTCCCCTATTTAGACTTGCTCCACCCATCCGAACTGACTGGGTGGTCCCAAGGTCTGCTGGCATTAACAGCTGGCTTCTGAAAGGCTGACCTTCTCCATACCCAGCCCAGCACACTAGGAGAAATCTACAAATGGTTTTCATCCTGGGATGTTTGTATGGATACTCTAGAACTCAATTTGCACAGACAACTACTGAGAGAAAAATACTGAGATAGGAAGATAGGATTTGGGGGGCAAGAGAGAAATCAGAGAGACTTGGCATCTAGCTCAGCAGTATTGTGCTTGCCTGGCATGTGCAAGATCTGAGTTCCATTCCTAATACTGAAATAAAAAGACCCTAAAGTGTGTTCTCTGTCATCCAGTGGCTGTTGCCAAAAGTTCCACCATTGAAACGTTGTTCCCTCTGAGAATGCACAGACCCTGAGAATGGGAACACAGGGAGTCAGTCTCCGATGTTGATGGCTGGGTGGAACAATTTACAGAATAAAGTCACTTTTTTAAAAAATGAAAACACAACAGGTACCAACTCTTCTCCTCTTGCTCCTCCCACCCACCATCAACAACTACTGAGAAAGAAAGACACAAACACAAGTAAAGGGAGCATAATTGTGGCAACACTTTGGAGAAAAGTATGATGGCACTAGGCTCCTGGGTATGGTTTCAGAACAGTGGGTGAAGAGGATAATGAAGTGAGGTATTGAGGTGCAGGGAAGGACTTGGGGGAGCTAAGTATGGGACCATATTTTCAACTTCACCCCCTTCAAGGTGAATGAGAGCTATTGTGTGTGCATATCACCAATGGCCTCATACATGCCTGGCAAACACTTTACCAACTGAGATGCATCCCCAGCCCCACACTTGATTTTGAATGAAAGAAAACCGAGGTTCTATTTATTTATTTATTTATTTTTAAGTTGTAGATGGACACAATATCTTTATTTATTTATTTTTGTGTGGTGTTGAGTTTCAAATCTAGTGCCTCATGCACATAAGGTAAGTGATCTACCACTGAGCTACAACCCCAGTCCCCAAACTGGGGTTTTAAATCCCAACTCTGCCACTTATTAGCTGTGTGACGTTGGACAGTCACTTAACGTCTCTGAATCTCAGTCTTCCCACCTGTGCAATGCTGGTAATAGTAATGACTATACCAAATTAGCAATGTTTTGGAGCTGAAATGAAATATATATATATATATATATATATATATATATATATATATATATATATATATATATATATATTTAAAAATTAGACCATCTAGCATGACCAAGACCCTGGGTTCAATCCCCAGTGCTGAAGAAAGAAAGAAGAAACAAAACTAGCTCAGGGTCTGACACAGAAGCACGCATTTGTTTGTTGCATCTGAATCTTACAATAGGCCAACAGCAGGGATTTAACAATGCAAACACACTAAGAAGCAGAAACACAGAGCAAAGGTGATCCTTGAACACTTGTTCTGCAGTTTCTGCCCTTGAAATGTTCCCAGAGAAGACAGCATAATCTTCAGCCCAGGATTTGGAACCCAGAGTCCAGATGGCATGGCCCATCATTTATCAGCACCACCAGACTCTCAACTTTAATAAGCTTTCTGCAATCATAACCACAGGAAGAGGAGGAAATGGGCCAGATTCCTTGGCAATAATGAGTACTGCTAGCTTGCTTTTACATTGGCAAGTGCATTGTGATCACTCTGATTAGTTAGTTCTCACATCAACCCTCAGGAGGCACAAGGAGTATTTTTCTCCTTGTTTTAAAGATGGAAGAATTGGGAAACAAAGCTTTCTGCCATTTCCAGCACTTGGCCTGGTGGATCCCTCTTCTAGGTATATGCAGTGGCCTACAGCTATTAGAATTTTAAAGATGGATTTTCAGAGTCTAGTGCCATTCAATGTTTGCCCAGGAAGACAGGCTATCTGGTGTTGTCTGAGAGACTCTGTCCTTTACCTATCAGATGAGACTGTGGGCAGGCCTAGCAGGGGAAAAAAAAAAAAAAAAACCCTCCGGAACCTTAAAAGGTTAGGAATGCAGGATCCAGAAGTTAGGAGAAAGGTCCAATGAAAGTGCTTGGCAACATCTCAGGACCAATGAAAGGCGAACCCCTCTGTTGCCATGAGGCAGTCTTGATTCTCATTGGCTATGAACACGAGGCTGTCTCCCTGAAAGGGGAGGAGGGTGAACAGTGCCTGCAGCTCTGTTTAGGTGTTTATACCTGTCCTTGAAAGGGTCTTAGAAAAGTTGAGGAGCTCCCAATTGGGCCTTTGGCATTAGGAAGTTCTGTCACATCAGGAAAACTAAAGCAGTTTAGCAGACATTTGCAAATCCAAATTGTACAGGCCACAGGCATATCATGGTCATATGTAAAGAAGATAACAAGATCATCTTAAACTCCTGAAGGAACAAAAAATCTGGTTATATGTCAGTCCCTGCCTGTCCCAGGCATGTTCTAGTTAGCAGGGATGGTGAAAGACCTTCTTCCTGCTCAACCTGGCCCAGCTCTGGAATCAATGGGAAATCCAGCCTTGTGGGGCATTTGGGGGGGGGGTGCCCTCCTCAGGAAGGAGTATAAAAGGAGGGCTTGAGTGGCCTCTACTATCCTGGGCATGCTACATCTGAGGTTGGAAACAAGCTGGCCACATTGGGGAGGGGATTCTACTTCCCACCAATGCTCCATCCCTGCCACTGACTCCATTTTCCTGAACAGCATGTGGGTCTTTGGTCTCTCCACCCATGAAGGACCTGTCACATGGTCCTGAGTCTCAGCTGGCAATTGGAAAGCCAGGTTGGCAGATTTCTATCCTTTCTACCCGTAAGCATTGGGACTCTGCTTATCATCCCCATCCCAGATAATGTGTGCACCTGTGGAATAAGCTACTAGATTCCTTTCTAGGCCAAGGACTGCGATTGCACCCTTCTCTCCTGTACTCCTCATGTAATGCCATCTTTACCAAATTGGCCCTGAGTTTTTCCCATAGCCCTTTAACTCTTGACTACTTCTTTTTTTTTTTTTAAGAGAGAGAGAGAGAGAGAGAGAGAGAGAGAGAGAGAGAGAGAATTTTTTAATATTTATTTTTCAGTTTTCGGCAGACACAACATCTTTGTTTGTATGTGGTGCTGAGGATCGAACCTGGGCCGCACGCATGCCAGGCGAGCGCGCTACCGCTTGAGCCACATCCCCAGCCCAACTCTTGACTTCTTGACATTATATTTATTTTTTCTTTTTCAGTGCTGGGGAGGAATCCAGGCCTTCAAATATGATAGGCAAGTGCTCTATCACTGAGCTACACCCCTAGACTAGTGCCCTGACTTGGGTGATTTAATTTTGGCACCTACTGTGTGCTAGATGCTATGAAGTTTCCTAGGTCATATTTATCCCTGGCCTCTCTGCTCAGTGCAGCTGGGACCTTTGTGGTCTCATACCTCTATATGGGAGCTTTCCAGCATGCTGTGTAAGCCATTTCCTAACATTAGATAGGAAATTCCTCTGTGCCATTCTTCTTAAGCAATCTCCAGAGTTTTGTGGAGCCCAAATCATGCTGGGAGTGGGGAGGCAGGAAGAAGAACCTGCCAAGGATAAGGGCTGATGTTAATGCCAAGGAGGACTTGAGTTCTTATTTAGGGAGCAGGACCCTGCCTATCACTTGATTGGAGGAAAATTTTTAAAAAAATGGGTAGAATTTGGATTTAGTCAGCTGTCTTAAATTATGGTCTCTTCTTATTTCAGGTGAGCCCCAAATATGTTAGAATCCAGAAAGCCAAAATGTCCTCTAATGCTACCGTGTTGGCCCTGAATATGCACTTCTGCTCCTTAGGATTCCTCATTTGCACTCACTTTGCTTACTATGCCAGTAGCCCTGCCTTCAGTTTCAGTCTACTGGGCCTAAGATAAAACTGTTTCCTTAGCTCTGACCTTTTATCTTCCATGACCATAGCACCAGTCATTTCTCTCTGAAATCCACTCCCAACAACACTCTCAATTATTGTCTGGTAGCCCCTTAAGAACAGGGTCTGGGTTTCATTCATCTCTATATCACCAGCATCATATATGGAGTTTGTAACACAAAAGAAGTTATGTTAAGTGTTGACAAAGCAAATACATCCACTAAGGTCCAAGATGAGAACCAACCTGGTTTCCATACTGCTTGGCCAGTTTATTTTGTTCTCATAGAATCTCAGTTCCTCTCCAAGAAAGAGCCTACATAAAACTTGGATTTGTGTTTTCCTGGAGTCGGGGAGGGACAAAGGCTTAAGAAGTAGGTCCCAGGTTAAACAGAGTAAATATTTGCCAAAATAATCAACTGTGTGTGGCCTAAAAGGGACAGGGGCCACAGTGAACCAAGAGGAGGCCACAGGGGATTTTAATGCATGGCAGGACCTGAGAAAAGGGCTACACTAAAGTTTTTCTTTTGGTATCAGGGATTGAACCCAGGGGCACTCAAATACTGAGCCACATCCCCATCCCTTTTTATTTTTATTTTGAGACAGAGTCTTGCTGAGTTGCTTAGGGCCTTGCCAAGTTGCTGAGGCTGGCTTATGAATTCTCAATCCTCCTGCCTCAGCCTCCTGAGCTGTGGGATTACATGCACCACCATGATCAGCTGCCTAGAAGTTGTTTCTAAACAAGTAAAATGTAATGAAAAGAGGATGGGTTGAAGCCTGAGTTTCTAGGATCAAATCCCAACTTTGTCAATTACTGTGTGACTTTGAGCAATTTCCTAAAGAAAGTTTTAATTTCCTCATGTGTGAAACAAGGATGGTAACATTGCCCACATCAAGGAGTTAGGACAAAGATTAAAAATAAAAAAACCCAACATCTTCAATAAATGGCATATATGAATATTAATAATATAATTAATATCATTTGAGATGTGATTGATCCTGATACCCAAAGTTTAATCTAGTTGAATTTGCTGAATTTGAGGAATGTCTTCTAGGGGAAATTTTGTGTGGGGGAGGGTTATAATTTCTGGGAATTTCATTTTAGGATAGCAAATAGAGTCAATTGGGTTTATAAAGGGTATTGGTATGATGGGGTTAAGAACCACTTAAGTAGGGAAATATCATGTTGGGTTCAGGCCCACTTTCCCCAAGTCAACTGTGGGTACTCTAGCAGCATTACTGAGTCCCAGCTCCCCTGTCCTTCACCTCATTTCCCTGTGTACCTATCCCAAACATGGCCCAGAATGGAGGAGTCAGGGTCAGAGGATAACCAAAGAATTTGGACCTGGAGAGCTACCTGACATGGATCTGTTGAAGCCTTGAATTACATGTTTATATCCAGTACGTTTCTTCTTTCCTTCATTTATTTAATAGAGCACCTACCATGTACACAATAGATCTATACCCCAACCCAGGCCTAAGACTTCCCACTTACTCTACAAATTCCTTGCAGCTCCTTTTGTTGGCTCAGGGACTGTCTTCTCAGCTGGAAACTGTTTAGCTTTAATTTCAGCCTCTTCCCAAGATTCTGCCTCTTAAATTTTCCCTTTCAAGCCTCCTCCTATGACTGATTCCTAATGGTCCAGTTTTTTCTAACTTCTCCTTCTAGCTCCAGGACCCAACAGCCCAGGCATCTACTGGTCCAACAAAAGCAGGGGTAGTTAGGACCAGTCTACAAGTAAAAAAAAAAAAACAAAACTGAGAATAATGAAGCCTGGTTTTCAAGGAGGAAGTGGATGGGGGCAGAATAAGGAATTGAGAAACAGTGAGTATAGCAAGTCAGCTGGTAACTGTCCAGTCCTATTGGGTGTGAATTGTAAGTGGCAATATTCCACTGATGCAGTGCCATGAACTGCCCACTGCTGCTTCACCACCTGAACTTATAGCCTAGTAAGCAGAGCCTCAGGCTTTTGTTTCAAAAGACTAGTGATACTGTGGTTTAAACACATTCTAGATATTTTATGGTTAAATCACAGGAAAGGTGGGGGGAAAAAGAGGAAGAAAGAAAGAGAAAGAAAGAAAAAGACAGAGATTGGGAGAGGAGATTAGAACTCTCAGCAATAGGGCCTGAAAGGGTGGCTTCATCCAGGATTCCTAAAAGGCCCTTGTCCTCAGGCAAATCTTTAGACTATTCCACTCTCTACTCCACTCAGGTCAGTTTATCCCCTAAAGAAACTACTTGGGATCCATAACAGCTCTTTCTGTCTGGGCTGGCAGACCTTGTGTGAGTGAGCAGTATTCAGCATGGGCAGCTCCCCAGAGGACAACCCTGACATACCCTTCGTATGATCCTTTTTGTTTTTCATCCTAGCCCAGGCCTGGCTGTCTGAAAACCAATAGCTGGGGGGCCAGAATCAGATGTATGAATAAGCTACACAAGAAAATTTGGGACACAGAAAGGGAAAGAAGGACGTACCACAAAACCCTTTCCCAGTTTTCTTCTTCAACTTCTTGGATCTTATTTGTGTTGTCTTCTGTTTGGTTTGTTTCTTTTCTGTACAGGATCGAATGTAGCTACATCTCCATTCCTTTTTATTTTGATATGAGGTCCTTCTAAGTTGCCTAGACTGCCTTAAACTTGTAATTCTCCTGCCTCCCCAGTAACTGGGATTATAGGTGTGCCACCAGCTGAGCCACATCCCCAGCCCTTTTTATTTTTCATTTAGTCTTGTTAAGTTACTCAGGGCCTTGCTAAGTTGCTGAGGCTGGCTTTGAACTTGTGATCTTCCTGCTTCAGCCTCCTGAGCCGCTAGGATTACAGGAGTTCACCACCACATCTGGCTCTGTTTTAAAGCATGTTCTGAAAGTCCGGTAAATGAATTCTGTACCTCCCACAGCTTGGGCTGTCTGCCCAAGTAGAAGGACAGGGCGACCTTCCTATCTCCGCCATTCCAACCCCTTCTGCACTCCATGCTACAGGCTGCAGAGGAATGACAGGCAGACCTGTGATGGCAGACCTTACAATTTTGAAATGGTTGGCAATGTTGAAAAGTGGAAATATTTTACATTTAAAAAAATCTGGGTTTCTGGCATCTCTTGAAAAACTGGCAAATGGGCAACACTGGGGCAGTAATTCCATGTGACAACTAGTGGCAGGGCTTAGAAGCAGCTGTTCCCTTAGTCAGGACACAGATTTTTCCAGTTTACCCTGGTCCCTGTACTTCTACCGGGTAATTCAGGTGTGGAGGGCTGCTGGTCATGCTCATGTGGGTCTTCATAAATGATCTGCTTCACTCATTATGTGAACTTCTGGACCCTCTCAGCATTCTGTGTGGATCCCTGATTTACACCCAGCTGCTTACAGTTCCCTAAACACCCCCTTATTTGATTTTGTTCTATTCTCTGCATGGAATGCCACCAACAGCCCACTTGGAAAACATCTATCCATTCATTAAGACCCACCTGAATCCTATGGAAGCTCCCTAACTCATGCAAGCAGAATCAGGAACTTTATCCTCTAGATTGTCACTGCAACTATCCAGTGCTCCATCATTGTCATTTACCCATTGTATTAAATCATGTGCGTATGTTTCTATTCCTAAACTGCATGTTTTTTTGAGGGCAGAGACTGGGTTTTCCTCATCCTTGAATCTGCAGCTTCTTGAACAAGGCCTGGCACATGAAGGACACTTGAATGATTTTTGAATAAAAGATGGAATGACTGAATAAGGGTTGCACTATGTATACTCAATATACATAGTGACTGTTCCTTGATGGGGACCAGAAGCAAGTTGGGTGGTACCAGAGCAGTTCTAATTTCCCTGAAGTGACAGCTCTGTGCAGTCCATCCCTTTCAGCACTAACTGCTTGTCACAGAGATTGGCCCACTCCAGGAACTCAGGGGATACTCATAGAATAAGAGAACAAAGTCCATCTGACCACTGATCTTTGGGTTGGAGGGCTCCAGGGAATCACACCATGTCACTGTGGTTAGGAATGCTGATTTTTAGCACATCCTAGGTCTAGGACAAAGGGCAAGTGACTTAATCTCTTTGAGGTTCAACATCCAAACCTGAAAAATGGAAATAATAATACTTGGTGGCAGGGTGGGAATGCGTATTAAACAAGGTACCTCTAGGTTAAGTGACATGTTCCAGATGTTAATAAGTGTTTAGGCCCTTTGTTACACTGGGTTCATAGGAGTATGTATGTATGTGAGTGAATGGGTATGGCCAATGAAATGTGAAACTGCAATCCAAAAGTATGGATACTTGGGCTGGTAATCTAGCTCACGTGGTGTCTAAGCGTGCTCAAGGGCCTGGGTTCCATCCCCAGTACCCAAAACCAACGAACCAACCAACCAACCAAACAAAAAAACAAAGATATGATCTGTGTTTCTACCCATCTCCAATTTCTCTGGCTATCTTCTGGAGGAATGATTAGGGTGCTATTTTGGTCAGCTTTTTCACTGCTATGACTAAAGGATCTGAGGAGGAAAGTTTATTGGAAGGCTCACAGTTTCAGGGGTCTTAGTCTATAGAAGGCTGGCTCCATTCCTCAGTGCTTGAGGTGAGGCAGCACATCATGGCAGAAGAGTGTAGAAGAGGGAAGCAGATCACATGAAGATCAGAATGCAGAGAGAAACTCCACTCACCAGATTCAAATATATACCCTAAAACACGCCCCCAATAAGCCACATCGTCCAGCCACACCCACCTGCCTCCAGCCACCACTCAGTTAATCCCATCAGGGACTAATCATCTGACCAAGCCAAAGCTATAATCCAATCATTTCTCCTCCAAACCTTCTTGTATTGTCTCACATGTGAGCTTTTGGGGGATACCACATCTAAACCATAACAGGCACATCCCCTAAAAGGAATGACTCCCGTGACAGAATGTTTAACAAAGCCCCCAAAAGAGAGATAAGCACTATTCTTCTATCAAAGGCTGCCTGTAATCCATCTGAGTTCTGCCCTGCCCCACTCCCCATTCCATAATGCCCAGAGAACCTATTTTGTATACAGTTTCGTCATCTCTACAATGGAAATAATAATAACTACTTTGGAAGAGTGTTTGGGACCATTGACGAGACTGGGCATCTAAAAGCACTTAACCTGGTTTTAGGGCATAGACTGTAGATGCTTGACATTTGTTAGGCACTTTTGCTCTCATAGGGCCATAAGGCTGCCAGGTAAGTCACGATGAATGGTGTGTGTTTCATGTACTAAAAATAGTGGACATGAAAGTGATAGAGACCAGAGGAATTTTAATAGGGCCACAATGAGACGAGACTAAGAGATTGAGAATGACAAAAGAGATGCACACCAAGTCCGAAATGTGTGTGTGGTGTTTGGTGGAGTCCTGATTACCCACACCCACTCCACAAGGGACCCAGATGACCTGATACAACCAGCTCCCACCCAACCAAAAAGAACCAGATAGTGGTTCAAGTACTTTCTGAGATTTCCCACAGGCACCAATGGGGGCATCTGATTGGAAATGTATCTGCCACTAAACTTTTTTTTTTTTTTACTCTAAGAAAAATAATACACCTTCTGCCACTAATATTGACTGAACTAAAAGTTACGGATTTCTTCAATTACTTCAAAAGGCACTTCATAACAGCATTGCTTTTTTGCCATTCAAAGAGTGAGTTTTATTATTTATTCTTAGTTATACATGACAGTAGAATCCATTTGAACATAATTATACAAGCATGGAATATATCTTGGTCTAATTCAGACCCCAGTACCTCTCCTTCCACTCTCCCCCCACTATTTCCTTTCCTTTATTGATCTGTCTGCCATTTAACCATAGTGATTATATTTTTAATTAATTGTGGATATACATGATAGTGAGATTCACTGTGGTATATTCATATATGTACATAATAAAGTTATGCCAGATTTATGCTGATGTGCACTTGTAGTCTCAATGACTCGAGAGGCTAAGGCAGGAGGATCACAAATTCAAAGTTAGCCTCAGCAACTTAGCGAGGCCGTAAGTAACTTAGTGAGACCTGTCTCAAAATAAAGGAGGGGCTGGGGATGTGGCTCAATGGCTAAGCACCCCTGGGTTCAATCCTCAGTATAACAAACAAACAAACAAATAAATAAATATAGTGAGAAGTTAGAGGAAATCTAAACACTTACGAATTGTAGAAAGGATAAATATTGATGTTTATTCATTTGTTTATTTATTTTTGGTATCGGGGATCACACACAAGGCAAATGCCTACCACCAAGCCACACCCCCAGCAGAGAATGGTAAATAAATTGCACAGCCATCTTATAGAACAGTATGCAGCAATTAAAATGAATGAGCTTTTTGGCTGGGGATATTGCTCAGTTGGTAGAGTGCTTGCCTTGCATGCACAAGGCCCCGGGTTCAATCCCCAGCATCCCCCCCCACACACAAATATTAAGGTGAATGAATGGTAACTCATGTATCAGCACAGATAAATCTCAAAAGCACAAAAAGTTGTAAATATGTATGTACAGTAGGATGCTGTTTATATAAAGTTTAAAATATGCTAAACAATATTATGTTTTATTTATAGGTACATAAATGTGTGGTGAAAGTATAAATATACATGGGAATTGGAAACAGTCAATTTGGGATACTGGCTACTTCTAAGCTAGGATGGGGTGGGGCTCACAGCTGGATCTGTAATGAGCTATTTCTTAGAAAAGATCTTTAGCAAATGTGGTAAAATGTTTTGATCTGACATTTTTTTCTCTCTACTTTGCTATATGTTTAGAGGAGTTATAAAGTTAAAAATATGGGGTAAAATTTATTTAAGGCTGTTCCTGCCTCATCCTTTGATCCAGGCTTCTCTGTTGATGGCCTGCTATAACAGACACAGGGTCAGGAGCATCAAAGACCATGGCTCATTTAAACCTTTACATGATCTTGGGAAGGAGGTGCCACTTTCACTTCATCCTATAGAGGAGGCATTTGAGGCTCAGAACAGCAAAGTTACTTGTCCAAGGACAAGAAGCCTGATTAAGTCCCACTCTCATACCTTACACCTGGGAATATAAGTCCTGTGCTGCCAAAACATGCTGGGAAATTTTGAGCTTTTGGTGTCTTGGATTCTGTGGTAAGTGGGTTGATCAGCAGCATTTCTCAATCTTCCCCCCAGTGGCAGAAGGTGGCCTTTCCTTCCCTGATAATACTGGCAGAGATTGAGTGGGAACCCTGTTGGCAATAGGCTGCACAGTAAACTGGCTGTGTGATGTGCTCTCTGCCCTGCAAACCTGGTATCTCTCACCCCTGACCTAGAGCAATTTGGTGGGAGGCTTGGGGAAACAACTTGTGCTACCACTAGGGGCACTACAAGGGATCAGCGGCATTCCAATAGGCACCTGATCTGAGGAAGGGCGTTTTCCATCCTGCAAGCCTGGCACTTTCCATCCCCAACTAGCATCACTAGTTCTGGGCAGGTGCATTCTGCCTCTGTGTGAAGCTTCAGTAGGGACTAAGCTGGGGAGCTGCAGTTGTACCAGGTGAACAAATCAGCCCTAGGATTGCAAGGGCTCTGTGTTTATTGAAACCACAGCCCATTCAAGTAACCCAGGATCCACATGTTAAAGCTAAACAGACTGAATGCCCTCTAAAACAGAAGATTGAGACAGGATCTGGAATCTCCTAACACAATATTCAAAATGTTCGGGATAGAATAAATTATCACTCATCATACAAAGAACCAGAGAAACTACAACATGAATGAGAAAAGATAATCAACACATACTGACATCAATATGCTGCAAGTACTGGGCAAGGACTTGTGTGTGTATGTGTGTGTATGGTACTGGGGATTGAACTTAAGGGTGCTCTACCACTGAGATACCTCCACAGTCCTTTTTCTCTTTTATTTTTGAGATGTCATGCTAAGTTGTTGAGGCTGGCCTCAAACTTGCAATCCTCTTGCTTCAGCCTCCCAAGTAGCTGGGATTATAGGTGTGCATCACTGTGCCTGGCCTTTGCAAGGATTCTAAAGCAGCATTCATAAAATGCTTCAACAAAAACTCTTGCAACAACAACAACAGCAACAATAAAAAGAAAACCTCACCAAAGTAATAAAACATACACAAAGCAACACAATGGGGAGTTGGGGGTATAGCTCAGTGTTAGAACATTCTCTAGCATGTGAGAAGCCCTGGGTTTGATATCCAGTACCACAAAATGAATGAATGAATGAATGAATGAATGAGTAAATAGTACCTGATGGAAATTATAGAACTGAAAAATATAAAAACAGAAATTAACTCACTGGGTAGGCTCAACAGCAGAAAGAGTATGCTAGAGGAAAAGGATCAGTGAACTTAAACCTAGGACAACAGAAGTTATACAATATGAACACTAGAGAAAAAATAGAATGAAAAACATGAGTAGGTCAAGAGAGACCAGTGGGACAATAACAAAAGATCTCAGATTTGTATTATCTAAAGCCCCAGAGGAAGAGAGGAATTCAAATGAGACTGAAAGAGTATTTGATTAACTAAAGGCTAAAATCTTCCCAAACTTGGTGAAAATCATAAACCTACAGATAAGAGTAAAACTACAGATAAGAGTAAAACCAAATAAGACAAACCCAAACAGCTTCATGCCAAGAAAACTGTGCTATAATTTGGACCCTAAATGTCCCCTAGAGGCCCATGTGTTAAAGGTGTGGCCCTCAGTGTGGAACTCTTGAAAGGTGGTGGAAACTTTAGGTGGTGGTGGAGCCTTATGGAAGATCCTTAGGTCACTGGGGTCATGGCCTTGAAAGGAATTGTGAGACCCTTGTCCCTTCCTCACTCTGTTTGCTTTGTGGCTCATGATGTGAGCAGTTTTACTCTACCACCATTTTAACCACAATGTGCCGCCTTTTTACAAGCCCAAAGCGACAGGACCAACAGGTCATAGATTGGAACCTCTTTTTTTTTTACATGTCAATTATCTCAGGCACTTTGTCATAGTGACAGAAAGCTGACTAACACAAATTATATTTGAACTTCTGAAAGCTGAAAACAAAGAAAAATCTTGAAAGCAGTCGGAGAGAAACAATTCATTACCTATGGTGGAAAACAATTAAACTGACAGCAAATAGCTCATCAGAAACCATGGAGGCCAGAAAAAAGTGACATGTTTTTCAAATACTGAAACAAAAGAGCTATCAACCTAGAATCTTATATCATTCAGGAATGATGAGGAAATCAAGATAGTCTCAGAGGAAGGAAACTAACAGAATTTGTCACCAAGAGACCTGCTCTGAAAGAATGGCTAAAGGGAATTCTATAAACATAAAGGAAATGATTAAAGAAGGAAACTTGCAACACCAGGAAGGAAAAAAAAAAAGAACATGAATGGTAAGCCCCTCCCCGCCCCCCCCCCCACACACCAAAAGGTAAATACAATAGGTTTTCTGTCTCACTAGAATTTCCTAAATTATGTTTGATGTTGAAGCAAAAATCATAATATTGTCGGATGTGGTTCTAAAGGTATGTATAAGAAATGTTTAAGACCATAATAAATGAAGGAGCCTAAGAGGATAAAAAAGGAGATAAATTTTCTGTATTTCATTTGAACTGGTAAAAAGAAGACCAGCAACTGTGATTTTATATATCCCAGTGACTCGTGAGGCTTAGACTTAAGGATCACGAGTTGGGACTATCCTTTAAAGTTAGCAAGACCCTGTATCAAAATAAACAAAATAAAAAGGGCTGGGGATATAGCTCAGTGGTAAAGCATCCCTGGATTCAATCCCTAGTACTGCAGGAAAAAAGAAAAAAAGTATAATAAGTGAATATTATTAAACAATTTTATACTCATAAGTGCAACAACTTGGAAGAAATTGGCCAATACTTAAAAAAATCACAAACTAATAAAGATCATCCAAGATAATCTGATTAGTCCTATAATGGTTTAAAAAAATCAGATTCAAAATTTTAAGGGTTTCCCAAAAGAAATCTCCAAGCTCAGGTGCTTTCACTAGATAATTCTATTAAATATGAAAAAAAGAGCATCAATTTTACACAATCTCTTACTGAAAATATAAAAGGAGGGAATAATCCCCAGTTCATTTATGAGGGTAGTATTATCCTAATACCAAAATAGACAGAACTACTAAATTAAAACTACAGAACAATATACCTCATGAATACAGGCATGAAAATTTTAACAAAATATTAGCAAAGAGAATTCAGCAATATAGGAAAACATTGTGAATTATGGCCAGGAGGATATTTTCTTCTAATGGGGGTTTATTCCAGGAATCCCAGACTTGTTTAATATTCAAAAAAGCAATGTAATCTACTATATCAAAGGACTAAAGAACAAGAATCAAATAATCAGATCAGTTGTTTCAGCAAAATCATTGGGTAAAATGCAACAACCAAGCATTATAGATACTCTTGGAAAACTAGGAAATGTTGAGGAACTTCCTTAATACAAACCATTTTTTTTTTTAAAAAGACAAACCCAACCCCAAAACCAAACCAAAGCAAAAAAACCTTACAGCTAACATTAAACTTAATGATGGAACACTGATTGTATTCTGTTCCTCTGGAGATCAGGAACAAGGCAAAGATATGTACTTTCACTACTCTTATTCAACATAACTTTGACGTTCTAGCCAATGCAATCAGGCACCTAAAAGAAATAAAAGGCATACATGTTGGAAGGGAAGAAATAAAACTATATCTGTTTTCAGATGACACAATTATATACAAACACCAAGTGATCTATACAAAAACTCATGGAACTAAAAAAATAACTCAGCAAAATTGGACTTTAAAAGATCATCACAAAAGGCTGGGAATATAGCTCAGTTGGTAGAGTGCTTACCTCTCATGCACAAGGCCCTGGGTTCAATCCCAAGCACCAGAGAGAGAGAGAGAGAGAGAAGATCATCACAGAAAGGAAAATTGCTTTTCTATGTACTAGCAATGACCATGTGGGAATCAGATTAAAAACACATACTACCATTTACAACTACCAAAGAAAATAAGACTTACATATAGAACTTATACAAGGTATATGTTGTGCTGTTACTAAATACTCAGGAAAGAAAGCAAAGAATGCCCAAATACATGGAGAGTCATACTATTTTCATTTCAACATACTTATTATGTCAATTCTTCCTAAGTTCATTTATATGTTTAATGCAATTCCTATCAAGATCCCTCAAGATTTTTGTAGATATAGACAACCTACCTAAAGTTCTGTGGAAAGGCTTTAGACCCTAGAATAGCTAAAACAATCTTGAAAAAGAAGAATAAGGGAAAAAAAAAAAACCACTCTACTCAGAGGTAAGGCCCAATATGTACCTACATCAATCAAACTATGTGGTATTGGTAGAGAGATATAAAGATCAATGGAACAGAACAGAGAACCCAGAAACAGACCACAAAATATGCTCACATGATTTGTGACAAAGGTGCAAAAAGCCATCAAATGGAGTAAAGATAGGTTTTTCAATAAATGCTATGGAAGTGATTGACACCCACAGGTTAAAAAAAAAAGAACCTTGACCTAAACCTCATACCTTGACCTAAACCTCATACCTCAAAGAAAAAAATTAACTCAAATGGAAGACGACTTAAATGTAAACAGAAGACTATAAAACTTTTAGAAAAAAATGTGGTAAAAGAATCTTTGGAATCTAGGACTTGGCAAAGAGTTCTTAGACTTGATATGAAAAGGATGAGCCATAAAGGGAAAAACTGAGCTGAACCTTATTGAAATTAATATTTTTTGCTTTCAAAAAAGCCATGTGAAGCAAATGAAGAGACAAACTGCAGAGAGAAAAAAAATCATATATTCCACAAAGGAATACCATCTAAAATATATAAAGATCTCTTAAAATTCAATAGTAAAAAACCAAACCAAACAATCCAATTAGAACATGGGCAAAAGTCATGAACAGACATTTCACTAAAGAGGACATAGAGATGTCAAACATGTGAAATGATGTTCAACAGCATTAGTAATTAGGGAAATTTAAGCTAAGATCATCATGTGATTATCACTACATGGCTATCAGAATGGTCAAAATTTTAAAAGATATAGTAATCACACCAAATGTTGGTGAGGATGTCAAGAAACTGGATCACTCATTCTTTGTTGTTGGGAATGTGAAATGGTACAGCCATTCTGGAAAAGAGTTTGACAATTTATTTTAAAACTAACCATGCAATTACCATACAACTCATCAATTGCACTCTGGGGCAGTTATGTAAGAGATATGAAAACTTATGTTCACACACAAACCTGTTGCATGAATATTCATAGTTCATTCATAGTAGCCCCACACTCAGATGTCCTCCCACAGGTGAAAAATAGCTGTGGTACATGCAGAACATGGAATACTACCCTGCCCACCCCCTCCAAAAATGCAGATTCAACAACTTGCAAGGATCTCAGGAAAATTATGCTGAATGAAAAAGCCAATCTTGAAAGCTTACATATGATATGAATTCTTTATATAACTATTTTTTGTGGTTCTGGAATGGAACCCAGGGCCTTGCACATGCTAGGCAAATACTCTACCACTGAGTTATATCCCCAGCCCTATATAACATTCTTGAAACAACAAAACTACATCAGTGTAGAATAGGTTCTTGGTTGCCAAGGATTAATGATGGGGGGGGGCAAGGCGGGGGGGGGGGTTAAAAACCAAGGAGTAGCAAGGGATAATGGAACATTTTACATCTCAACTATAGTACTGGTTATACAAATCTACACATGATCAAAGTATATAGCACCATATACATCCTCACATAGAGTGCACGTAAACTGGTGAAACCTAAACAAGCTCTGTGGATTGTATCCACATCTATTTCATAGTTATGTAAAATGTCAACACTTCAAAAAACTGGGTGAAGGGTCACAGAAGCCCTTGTGTATTGGTTTTGCAACTTCATGTGAAGCTATAATTATTTCAAAGTAAAAAAAAAATTGTGAAAAAGTCAGATGTGCTAAGTGTAATGGTGCATGCCAGTAATCCCAGCAACTTTGGAGGCTAAGGCAGGAGAATTCTAAGTTCAAGGCCTGCCTCAGAAACTCAGTGAGGCCCTAAGCAACTTAGAGAAACCCTGTCTGAAATTTTAAAAAATAGAATAAAAAGGGCTGGGGATGTGGCCCAGTGGTTAAGCACCTCTGAGTTCCATCATCAGTACCAAGAAAAAAAGGCGGGGCAGGTGTGGTGGCACTTGCCTGTAGTCTCACTCAGGAGGCTGAGGGAGGTGGATCGTTTGAACCCATGAGTTCAAGGTCAGTCCAGGCAATATAGCAAGACCAGATATCAAGAAAGTTTTTAAAAGGGTTGGTATTCTCAAACACCTCCCTCTCTCATTTGGACTTATGATTTTCTGTTCAGTGATCAACTTAAGACAACATTTTGCTCATGCAGATTGATACAAAGTAAATCCTATTTTTGTTGGCTATTTAATGTGCAGTTTAATCTTGTTCTTTACCTCTAAGATATATTTTTTAAGTTAAATTAAGCTTTCTGCAAGGGTTTTAAACTCCATTTTCTCAAGTTGTTTGCTTTTACACTTCAGGTAACCTCTTTGATATTTGTATTTTAATAATCTTTATGAAAATAGATGATTTTATAATGCAAATTAATTATTTAGCTTGGAGAGAAAGGAGCTATGATGTTTATTGCAATTATTTGTATCATTGTCTTTTTCAGTATTGTTAAGCCAATTTAAGCCTTTTGTCCTTATATAGGGAAAGGTTTGTAATTTAAATATCAGGTAGTTTCTTTAAATGCCAACTCATAAAAGAGTTTTACCTTAATTTGGATATTATTTATATTCAACGAAGTTAAAATATTTTTTCCTTGCTGACCTGCCTCAAAAGAGTTTTTGATATGGGACTTCTTTATAAAGCATTTTGTACCTCTCAGCTGCTAAAAGCTGGATCTTATGGAATTTTCATGCTACAATTCTTATGGATGCTGAAATGTGTGACTTTTATAATTTATTAAATGATTTCCTGGGAGGCAAAAAAAAATGGCTGGTATGGACTGGGGCATAACTCAGTGGTACAGCACTTTCCCAGTGTACACCAGGCCCTAGGTTCTATTACAGCACTACAAAAACAAAACAAACAAACAAAAAAGAGGTTGGTGTATTTTCTTGAGGTATTTATTTCCCAATATGTCAGAGCTGAGCTTTTTTCTGGAGAGACTACAAATCAAAATGTTAGAAGAGAGAAAGCAGGGAAGAAGGAAAGCCATCGTGTGCTGGGAACCTACTCTGTGCAATTCACACACATGATTTTATTTAATTCTCATAACAACACTGACAAAGTTGACGTTTTATTTCCATTTCACAGATGAAGAAAGTGAGTCTTAGAGAGCCTTAGGCATTATGCAAGTTAACAGCTAATAGTTCCTAATTTAATAATTACTAAGTGCTTATGTGTGCTAAGTGTTATACATGAATTATTTTATGTAATACAATAGCTCTGTAAAATAGGTATTACTATTGCTTTCAGTTTACAAATGAAGCACTTGAGGCTCAGAGAGGTTAAGTGACATGCCCAAGGTCTCACAACATGGAAAAGATGGAATCAGGACCCATGACAGGTGTGTAGAAGTCTGATGCTCTTATCCTCTTCTCCAAGACACTTCCCAAATAAAGTGAAGAAATGCATTTTTTTTTTACTCCAAGGCAGAAAAAGCCTCTTGGTGCCCTTAATAAGTCCCATGTAGTCTCCTACCCGAGTCCTTTTTATTGCATACACAATACTCCCCCTTATACACAATTTCAATTACTTGTAGTTAACCATGGTCTAAAAATATTAATATTTCTCTTTACTCTTTTGAGAGAGAGATCACAGTCACATAATTTTATTATAATATATTGTTTTGTTTTATTAGTAGTTATTGTTAATCTCTTAATCGTATACAATTTATCAGTTAAACTTTATCATAGGTATTTATGTATAGGAAAAAAAGTACATGTAGGATTTGGTACAATCCTCAGTTTCAGGAATCCATGGGAGGATTTTGGAACATATTTCCTATGGATAAGGAAATATGGAGGGGCTACTGTATATTTTCACATGTCTGCCTCTCTTTCTAAGTATGAAAGTACAAAAGCTCCTTGAGGGAGGAACTGTGGCTTATTCGTGATTCATGTTTGTGACCCTAGAGCTTGCCACCAGGTAGGGACACAATTGATGTCTGCTCCATGGATGAAAGAAGTCGGAGGCAATTTTATCTTTGGGTTGTTTTTTTTTTTTTTTTTTTTTTTTTTAAGATGGAGACATGTTATGTTGCCCAGGCTGGGCTCTAACACACCATCCACCAGCCTCAGCTTCCTGAGTAGCTGATATTACAGATATGCACCACTGCCCCCAGCTTTGCAAGAGACCCCTTTACACATAACACCAGAACTAGTTGTTGAACATTTATTATCAAAACAACACTGATCACAAACATTGAATTGTAGCACTTGGTGTGTGTAAATAAAAGAGGTCCTAAATGGAAAGGGCAAAGTGAGCCTTCTGGGGTGTGCAAATGCTCTTGTATCTTGATGTGGTTAAACACGGATGTATATATTTGTAAAAAACTAATTGAGCTGTACATTTACAACCAGTGCACTTTAGGCAATTTACTATGTGTATGCTTTCATCAAGAAACAGAACTCCAGACTGTACAAAGAGCTGTGGTTGATTCTGATTACCCCCTACAGAGACCCCAATTATCAGAATGCATGGATGAGCCCTGACTATTGATCAGCATCACAGAAGGCACAGTCCAGTCCAGTGCATTATCTATGATAAAGAAATGGGCAAAGGTGATCCAAATGGCTGCAGGCATCAGGAAGCTGAATCCCTTCATGTCTTTTCTTCATCACAGCTACCATCATCTCCCATCTCCACTATTTTTGGCTCTGTGGCTAGGGACAGTGCTGTTTGCTGGCAGGCAGCATGACTCACTCCTCGGCAGATCATTTTTCTAATTAAGTAGAGAGATGGATGGATATTTTCCCATACTTGGGCAGAAGCCCCATTTGTTTGGATCCTTTTACTGGAATTACTCATCTTTACATTTAAGGGATGGCTTTCTCCACTTTGAAAAATAGTACACAAAACCTTTAGCTCCCCTTGAACATTCAGACTGGCTGAGAAAATGGAGAAGAAGGGAGACAGATCAATTTTTACTGAGCTTCTTCCATGAAGTCACCCTAGATGGGAAGGCCAGTCTTGTATTTTATCTCTAGGATGCTGGCAGACATTCAACCTTCCCGACACAACCCCATCCCCCATACTTTCCCTTTCCCCATATCTCAGCCATGGGAGCTGCTCCACTCTGGACAAGAAATGACAGGAGCTCTCAGGGCCAGCCTGAAAGTGAGCAGGACATGTGGCAGGGCAGTGGGCTGACCTATAGGATCAGGAGGGTTTAGCTGGGTGAGGAGGCAAGAAAAGCCACAGTGGGTAGAAGGGTACAAGGGTGGAAAGGATAAGTCAGCAAAGCATCATTGTCATAGCCCCAGGAAATCACCCACTATTCCCCTTCTCCTTTTCAGGCTCACAAGAAACCACTCAGATAAACACAGCTCAAGCCCAAACCTTCACCCTCAGAATGCAGTAGTAGACAGTAAGAGGATTTGCTTTTTGGTGTTTTTTATTTTGTTTTGTTTTTGCAGCGCTAGGGACCAAACCAAGAGCTTCATGCATGCTAGCTAGGCAAGTGCTCAACTACTGAACTACACTCTCAGCTGAAGGCTTTTTTTTTTTTGTACCAGAGATGGAACTCAGGATCTTACACATGCTAGGAAAGCACTATACCACTGAGCTACATCACAGCCATTTTTATTTTGTTATGAGAGAGGGTCTTGCTAAATTGCTGAGGCTGGTCTCAAACTTGTGAGCCCTCTGCCTCTGCCTCTCCTGTAGCTGGAATTACAGGTGTACAACACCACACTTCTCAAGGATTTGTTTTTAAGTTGGGTATTGAAGCCCCTGACAGTACAGCTCAGCCCTCCCAGCTGAAGTCCTGAAGCTCAGCCATCTCCTCCCTTGCCCGCCTTCTGCCCTAAGCAGGGTGAGAGCCAAGGTGAGCAGGCACTGGTATTGATCTCACTGCTCTTTCATGGTATTCATTAGACCCTTGTGCAAGCTGACAGTTCTAAGAGTCTAGTACTGGATCCCAAGCCTACTTGGATAGTGTTAGACTCCTTTCCTTGCTTTCGCCAGGATTTTTCCCCAGGAATACTTACTCTCTCCTCCCCCCCTTTACACACACACACACACACACACACACACACACGTCTGTCTATGCCATGCCTAAGCTTTCTATACCCAAAGGACCACCCAAGAGCTAGTATTTTCAACCTCACCCCATCCTCAACAGCCTGGTTGACTGAGATTCCAGCATGCCTCCTGCCCAGAAATGAGAACTAAAGTCATTAAGAACAAAGTCCTCAGACATTCCTGGCTAATCCAAACAATGCTTGGTCCACATATGACACTGAAGACCTAACCAGGGGCTCAGTTCTACTCCCAATGTCCAGAGAAGTCCAGATATGCCCCTTCTATCTGAGAAGACACAGGCTGAACTTGTTAATCTATGCAGGTTCCTGGCTTTCAAAGTATTTTCCAGTGGCTGAAATAATCCAGGCCCAGATCCTTTTCAAAAGAGACTGTTATCAGGTGAGATGTACCCACTCTGGTGCCAATAACACCAGCACCTATCATGCCCTTATCAGGTCACCTTGCTACACTAGAAGCTAGTGCTTCTTCCTTTCTCAAACAGGCTTAGGGGTGGAGGATAGGGAGAAGTAGCAATCTGGAGAAGGAGGTCAAGTGGAAGATCAGCTGTCATATTGAGTTGCCACCTATCCCATTTCTCCCAACATTGATGGGTACCAGTCGTCATATAACAGATGTTCGTTGAATAAGTACAAAAATAAGTGCATGAATGAATCCTAAAATATGGGGAGAACACCCTCTAGCTCAAAGAAACCCCAAGCTCTCCTCAAATCTCTGTTAATAACCCAGTTTTCCCATGCTACCTCTTCCTTTGTGTTACCCCCTTTCAGATAAATGGCATTATGCCATTTTCTCTGAAATGTAAACCAAGATCCTTTGAAACTAAGAACCATGTTTGCAGTCATCCAACAAAGTTGAAAGCATGTGTAAGAAGACTTTAAGTGGCCTCTGGCCCACTATGCATGCAGCTCAAGCAGACCTAATCCCATTTGCCTCAATTGAGAGGTTACCAGGGTGTCATGGACAGACAGACAGATGGCTAACTGGACATGCTGCCAACAGGTTTGCTCATGGGGTTCCTAGCACCCTTCTGGTCTCAATTACTCTAGCAGCAGCAGCAGCAGCAGTGAGCTCAACATACCACACTCCCAAATTCCCCCATTGGGGGTTGGTTGGCAACTCACGAGGTGGTTGTGCACCAGGCTGCACAGGCCAGGCCTCTCTCTGAGCCTATGTATGTCTGAACACAGAGACTCTGGTGGAGTCACCAAAGCCCATCCATCTTCTTCCTGCTTCAGTTACCCAGACTCTTGGAGGTTCTAGGGGTCTCCCTCCCATCTCCCACTAGATAAGTCTGTGTGGGATACTTCCTGACAAGGTGAAGGTTAAAAATGTCAGACTACGTACCTACTCATTCCAGCCACTTGCCCAGCCGTCCTCTAGATGGTCTGCTCGGGAGCTGGAGGAGGGACCAGGTGAGAGGACAAGGTTGCTGGAGAAAGCTCTGGGCTTCTAATCTTCTAGCTTAGTTAACAGAATTTCCAGACGAAGGCCAGAGGAGGGACGAGCAAAAGAGAGAAGGGAAAAGAGGCAGGACCAAAGCTAACCCCTTCTTTTTTCTTCCTAAACTCAATCCAGATTTGCCTTCTGAGGGCTGCTTGAAACTGATCCCCGTGGCTCTCTGACTCGTCCTCTCTTAAAGTCATAGTATCCACTGTGGGGGTGGGGAGTGAGGAAACTCCCACCTGGTCAAAAGATGTCCTAGAGCAAAAGACTGAGGGAAGGCAATACAAGTGCAAAAACAAAAATATCTCAGAATCAGAGCTGGAAGCTTATTTGAGGTTTCCTCAGAGTAGCTGACATAATATCTCTGCTGGGTGGCTTAGGAGACCCATCAGGACAATTATGGGAATGGAGCCATTTTCTTAGTGCAGATTAGGGACCAAAGCTGAAGGTTCAGGGTGTGTGGGAAGGGAGCACTAGACCAGGAGTCCCAACTCTACCACAGCTCCCAGTGTGACCATGAGTAAACCACATTCCTCCTCTCCTTCTTGGCCACAGTTTCTTTTTTGACACACTGAAAAGACAATCATCACAGCCCTGCCCAGATCCCAGGTTGTTGCAGTCTCCTGTTAGAACAAAAGGCAGTCCCTTGGGGAACTGTGTGGGATCCTAGTGTGCTATCGTGCCTTTGCCACCAGATATTTACCTAGATAAGAGAGGGAACTTCTGCCAGGTTGGGTGGAGGAGGAATCGGGGTGTGAGAATGTGAGTGGGCAGAAGAGAGCCATTTTGCTTGCATGCCAAGAAGGAGGAAGAACAGACTGTCTCCCATGTTCCTCACAAGGTGTTAACAACTCCTTTGGATCTGCCACTTCAGGATGCAGGAAAGAGGTTGTAAGCACATCCCCATCTCCCCCTCACGCTCATATTTCTCAATTTTCTTTTGCAGGAAAACCACGTAGGCCACTGCCCTGGCAGGGCTTGAGACCTGGCTCTGGCCCAGGTGGCATCCCTATAGCTCTTTCTTACTGCAAGCTCCAGCTCCTCCTCCCCTCAAAGCTTAAAGCTGCCAGCCTCCCCTCCACTCCTAGGCTCCTGTTCTTTTTCATCCTGTCTGCAGAGAAGGGGCATGATCTCCAAGTTTCCCCCTCCTTCCTCATTGTCCCCAAAGAGCACCATACAGGCCAGTTTCCTTTTGAGGCCATGGTTCTCAGCTCTATTTCCACATTTGAATCTCCCGAGGAGCACTGAGGATATATTTCTATTCAATTCCCTCCCCAAAGACAGATTCTATTAGTCTGAGGTGACGCTTGGGCACTACCACTTTTGAAGCTCCCTAGGTAATTATAATGCACAGTCAGAGGTGTGGACCACAGCTTTAAGGGTTTGTGTTCTTTATCCCATTAGGGAATCAGGACAGGTGAGATGCAGATAACAGATATGAGGAAGGGTTAGCACTTCCCAAAGGTCCAACAGAAGCCTTGGACTCCATGCATTATTCCCTTAGAATACAATGGCAATGGCTCACACCATAGCACCAGGCACAGTGCTGAAGGCTTTATGTGGACAATCTAACTCCTCATGACCTCCTTAGGAGGAATCATTATTATTTTCATTTTATAGTTGAGGAAACTGAGGCATCATGCCATTAAGCATGTGTCCAAGCATGCATAAATAGTATGTGGCAGAGATGGAATAAGAACTCAGGGATGCAGCTGGCTGGCAACCATTATGCCACATTCCCTCTAGCTGCCAACCATCAAATCTGTTACTGTTATTAGATGCTCCCCTCCCACCTGGAAGGAGCCTCATTCCATACCCCAGATATGGAGATGCACTGGGACTGAAAAAGTGGTGTCACTTTGTGTTCATTCAGGTGTCCTTTGTCCTAAGTGGGTATTTTTGTTGTTGTTGTTGTTTGTTTTTGGTAATGGGGAATGGACCCAGGGGCACTCTATCACTGAGTTATATCCTCAGCCCTTTTGATTTTTTGAGATTTTTTTGAGAGTTTCACTAAGTTCCCCAGTCTGGCATGGAACTTGTGATTCTCCTGCCCCAGCCTCCTGAGTAGCTGGGATTACAGGCATGTGCCACTGTGTCCAGCTAGCTAAGTGAGCCATTTTTATTTTAGGGAGCTGCAATTAAGAGCTAGCACTCATCTTCTAGAGAAGATAGTTGCAATGGTTACAGAATGGAGTCTGTAATCAGACAGATCTGGATATGTATCCCAGCTCGGCCACTGGCTTTCTGGTAACTGTAGACAAGACTCCCCTCTTGATCAGCCCAGGTCTCCTCTTGTCTCCAGTTCCTGGAGTAGTGAGGGTGAGGTAAGAGTGCAGGGTGAGGTGCCCAGCACAAAGAGGTGCTGGGTCTACATGCTTGCTGTGGACTCCCTTGGCAGTATCAGGCTGCTTATCAACCCTTTCTCAGAAAAATTGCTTTTAATTGCATTAAATAAATTATCTAGGATCACAGAGAAAATTGATTACCATATACTGAAATGTAATTTACAATATAGTCATATTTACTTTTAAAAAATTAATTAATTTGTTCTAATTTGTTATACATGACAGCAGAATGCATTTCGATTCATAGTACACAAATGGAGTACAATTAATCATTTCTCTGGTTGTACACAAAGTAGAGTCACACCATTCATGTCTTCATATGTGTACCTAAGGAAATGATGTCCATCTCATCCTACCATCTTTCTTACCCCCATTCATATGTATTTTTTGATTAATCCATTCGATAAAACAAAATCTAGCAGTGGGCCTAATGACTACCATAATTTTGAAGTACATAGTGAGGAGCACAAGTGTTTTTTGAGGTGCCTGCACCAACTGTAATGTGATCTGAAAATTGCTGTTGGTGACAGTCACAGACCCTGTTAACAACACTGTCTGATTGCTCTGCAGACAGGTTTGCTGCTTTTTCCTTTGCTCATTAGCTGTGTGATCTGCACACTCCACTTAGCCTCTCTGTGCTTTTCTTCCTATCTGTAAAATACAGATTGCTCTGAGGATGAAATGAGTTAATGAGAAAAGGCAATGTGTTTATAAGTGGATGACATTAGAGATTCTCATTAGGTGTTAGCTCTTAGTATTTATGCACTAAGGTCAATTTCATTTCTATAATAGGCCAGGGCTCAGAGCTCATTTCTCCAAACCCCAGGGCAAAGACCTACCTCCAGCTAAGTTCTCCTAGAACTCAAAAATGTGTCAGACAGGGGACTGGGGTGTAGCTCAGTTGGTCAAGCACTTGTTCAGCATGCTCAAGATCCTGCATTCTGTCCCCAGAACAAATGATTCTGATACCACACATAATACAATACCACGACCCAGGAAATTCATTCATTCTCTCTCCCTCTTCTTCCTGCTCTCTCTCCCCTCTCCCTCTCCTCCTCCCCTTCCCCCAGGGGTGCTCTACCACTGAGCTACATCCTCAGCCCTTTTTATTTTAAAAATATTTTTATTAGGGGCTGGGGTTGTGGCTCAGTGATAGAGCGCTCACCTAGCACGTGTGAGGCACTGGGTTTGATCCTCAGCACCACATAAAAATAAATAAAATAAAGTTTAAAAATATTTTTATTAGCTCACTATAGCTCTATATAATAGTGTGGTTCATTTTGACATAATCACATATGCATGGAATATAATTTGCTCCATTTCATTCTCCAGTACCTCCTTCTTCCCTCCCCTTCTCCCTGCCCCCATTTCCCATCCTCTGCTTTACTGGATTTCCTCCATCTATTTATTGTTTTATGAATTTGTACTTTATAGGTACCATAAAGGTGGAATTCACCATTTACATTCACAAGTGCACACAGTCTAATTTGGTCAATTTCATTCTGCTGTTCTTCCCTTTCCCATTGTCCCTTCTCCACCTCAACCCTCCTCATCTCCACTAATCTCCCTTCCATTTCATGGTGTCCCCTCACTTTCCTCCCTTGTTTTTCTCTAGCTTCCACATGTGGAAAAAAAAAAAACATTTAACCTAGACATTTTGAGTCTGGCTTATTTCACTTAGCATGATGTTCTCCATTTCCATCCATTTACTGGCAAATGCCATAATTTTATTCTTCATAGCTGAGTAAAACTCCAGTGTGTATATATATCACATTTTCTTTATCCATTCATCTCCTGATGGGTATCTGGGCTGGTTCCATAACTTGGCTATTGCAAATTGTGCTGTTACAAACATTGATGTGCCTGTATCAATATAGTATGCCGATTTTGGTTCTTTTGGATGAATACTGAGGAGTGGGATAGCTGAGTCATACAGTGGTTCCATTTCTAATCTTTTAAGGAATCTCCATACTGCTTTCCAATGTAGTTGTACTAATTTGCAGTCCCACCAACAATGTATGAGTGTACCTTTTCCCCCACATCCTTGCCAACATTTATTATTATCTGTATTATTGATGATTGCCAATCTAACTGGACTGAGATGAAATCTCAATGTAGTTTTGCTTTGCATTTCCCTGATTGCTAGGGATGTTGAAAAATTTTCGTATGTTTGTTTCCATTTATTTTTTATTTATTGGGTGGGGGTGCCAGGGATTGAATTCAGGGGACTCAACCACTAAGCTGCATCCCTAGACCTCTTTTGTATTTTATTTAGAGACAGGGTCTCTCTGAGTTTCTTGGTGCCTCACCATTGCTGAGGCTGGCTTTGAACTCGTGATCCTCCTACCTCAGCTTCCTGAGCTTCTGGGATTACAGGCATGCATCCTGCACCTGGCATCTGCTGCCATTTATATTTCTCTTTTTGAGAAATGTCTGCTTATTTCTTTGGCCTCTTTATTGATTGGGTTGTCAGTTTTGTTGGTGTTAAGTTTTTTGAGTTCTTTATATATTCTGGATATTATTCTCTGTTGAAGGAATAGCTGGCAAAGATTTTCTCCCATTCTGTAGGCTCTCTTTTCACACTCTTAATCATTTCCTTTGCTGTGCAGAAGCTTTTAAATTTGATGCCATTCCACTTATTGATTCTTGGTTTTATTTCTTGAACTTTAAGGAAGTCAGTTCCTGAGCCACTATGTTATAGAGTTGACCCTATGCTTTCTTCTAATAGTTGCAATGTTTCTGGTCTAATTCCTAGGTCTTTGATCCACTTTGAGTTGACTTTTGTGCAGGGCTAAAGATGGGGATTTAGTTTCATTCTTCTACATGTGGAGATCTAGTTTTCCCAGCACCGTTTTTAAACAGTCTATCTTTTCTCCAACATGTTTCTGGCACCTTTGTCAAGGATCAGATGTATCTGTGTGGGTTTGTCTCTCTGCATCTTCTATTCTATTCCATTGATTTTCATGTTTGTCTTTTTTTCATTTTGAAACAGTCTTGCTAAGCTGCTGACGGTGGCTTTGAACTTGCATTCCTCCTGCCTCAGCCTCTTGAGTCAATCAGATTACAGGCATGCACCACCATGCTTGACTGGGACCTGAGATCTTTAAATATCTCCTTTATAATACTGCTAAGGCCAGGTCTTTCCAGTTCTAGAAACAAGCTTCTTTTCAGGGACAGCCCACCCTTGGGCATCACCTCAGGAGAGCCCCAAGACCTCTTTTGGTAGCCCCATTTGTGGTTCAATTGCTATCTTCCCCCTCAAGTCACCAACAGTTATAACCTCTATTGTAGACCCAGGCTTCCCATTTAAGAGTGGAATTTTCCTCCATTGAGTAAAAGAATAATTTGGAAACCTAAAGTGCACCCTAATTTGTCCCAGTTGTCATGGGTCTTAGAAGGTATTTGGGAGCATCAGGGCCATACCTTAACTGTGCACATGTGGCAACTGAGACTCAGAAAGAGGCAAGGACTTGCCTAAAGCCACATAGCAGTTTCCCGGCAGTATTGGGTCTGGGGCACAAAATTCCTCTCACTCAGGCCTCCTGGGGTGGAGAGAAATCTTCATCATATTTGTCTCCTTCTCCTTCAGTCTTACCATCTGTCAGTTCCATTTTGTCCTAAATATATCACCAGCCCATCAGCCCCTGCCTTGTATTGGGCCCTCTCATGAGCATTGCTGCCATAACCTCTTCACCAGCCTCCTGGATTCAAGTCTTGACTTCTAGTAGAACCATACTAATCTGTGCTTCTGCTCTTGTCCCATGCCAAGAATGCCCAACATTCAAAGACAAGCCTACAATTCCTGAGTCCACGCTCCTCACACACCATCCTACTTCACACCCTGCCATGTTACAGAAGAGAGGACAGTTTAGAGAATGGATCTGGTCAAGGTCTGATAGTGAGCAAGAAGTAGAGTTTCAGAGCTGGCAATGTAGCTCAGTGATAGAACACTTGCCTAGCATGTGTAAGGTCCTGGGGTCCATCCCCAGCACCGTGGGTGGGTGGGAGTAGAACTGGGACCAAACCCTAGGTCAAAGGTTCATGGTATCTGATTGCTAAAAGTTTAGTTTGGTGTTATTTCCATTACATCACCCACCTCTCAGAACTACACTCCCAGATCCTATTGTTCCAGGTAACAAGTGGAAATATTGTTTTCATCTGGATCATAATTGCTACTTCCCTTTCAATGTGCTCACTTTGGAAAATCAGACAATTCACCATCTCCTTCTACCACGTCTTCCTAAGGCACCCAAAGCAGGCCTCCAGCATCCGCCAGCCTGATTTCCCTCCTTATCTATTCTAAGCATAGGCGGGCACTGCCTATTCACCAAGGATTTTAACAAATATTTCTTCTGGCATGGGCCACAAACCAATTTGCCAATCTCATGTTTTTGGACTTCCCTGTTAGTTGGAATGTATTAGAATACACTGGACCATCTTTGCCTTTCTTCTGCTGCCTAAGCACCCAGTATCAAGCTAGACAGAAGAAGGACATTTGGCCTTTGAGGAATAAATGAATGAATGAATAAAATAAATACTGATACTGAAAAGGATAAAGAGAGAAATAAGACAAGGACAGCTGTGCCCTCCAGGAGCTTAAGAGTTTACTTATGAAGACAAGATCTAGAAAGTAGTAATAGAATTATGTGAATGCAGAATCAGGCAGTCATGTTTGACTTTCTTTTCAGGCCAAGCAGTAGCCTAGGGTACTATCCCCAGGCTAGAATGCAAAAAGCAGTAGGGTGCAAGGTATGAAAGCTCAGGTCATAGACTTCAGGCAGTCTGAGGTAGCAAGTAGGATAAAAAAAGTAGGATCAAGTTAAGAGTCAGATTATAAAAGGGCTGGCAGGAGCAGTTGTGAAAATCAGATATGATTTCTAGGAATTAGAGGTGCTAAGCCCTCCGGATGGAATATCTGTGCCTCCTATCTCCCCAAAACCCTGATTTCCAGTATGATGATATTGGAGGAGGGGCCTTCGGGAAGTGATAAGGTTGTGAAGGTGAAGCGCTAATGATGAGCTTAGTACTCATATATGAAGAGATACCAGAAAGTTGCTTCCCCTCTATAATCTGCCATGTGAAGGTACAATAAGAGGCCACCTGAAAACCAGGAAGCAGGCTCTCATCAGACATGGGATCTATCTTCATCTTCGATTTCTGGCTTCCAGAACTATGAGAAATAACATTTGTTGTTTAAGCCACCCAGGCTATGGTATCTTATTATAGCAGCCCCAACTGACAGAAACACTAATGTAGTGACAGCAAGTTCAGTGGAGATCCTGGGAACATTCTTTCAAGCCCAGCCCCAGAGGTTTATTAGAGAATATTTATTGGCCTCACTTGTAGGGAGAGCTCTTCAGGCTACTAACAGTGTCTGGTAGTGCTAAGTGACAGACTCAGAGTTCAAGGCTCTAAGGGCTCAGGACAGTGGAGAGCACTGATTCAGAGGAAGGGGTCAGAATCTATGTTTTTGAAACATGGGAAAGATTCTGAGAGGCAGTTGAGTTTAGGGAAAGAAAAACACAGCTGAGATACAGAGGTAGAGAAATTCTAAGGCATGCTGGAGGCCAGGGAGAAAAAAGGATTCATGGAAGGCATGATTGGTGGGACAGAAGAGAGCCAGGCTAGCAGCTTGGTATGCCAAGTAGTATTGGGGAAGAAGGAAGAAATGAGCTGAAGCAAGGGGTCCATGGAAGGCCTTGATTGTCAGGCTCAAAAGTTTCTAGTCTGTTTTATAGGCAAGAAGGTGTCTCTGAAGGCTTCTGAGTAGAGGAGTTACCTAGTGAAAGTTTAATTGAGGTGTCAGAAGAAGGGAGTTTCCAGTTTCACCTCCATCCCAACTCCCTGAATGACTTTAGATAAGTCATTTAAGTTCCATCTTCAACATGAGTAAGATGAATGGATGCTATAATGAAAACCCCAGGTTTTGAAACAAGATATGCCTGGATTCAAACCTCAACTCATTACTTCCTTGGTGTGTGACCTTGGGCAAATTATCAATGCCTTTGAGTTTTGTTTTTTTAGGGAATAATGTCACCCTCACGGGCTGGTATAGATTCATAGTAAGGGAGGTTTAATGCCCCACCCGACCCTAAAGAGAAATTCTCTTTCTCTGCCCACCCATTTTCCTCTGGAGCCCACATAGCCAGTGACTTTAAGTTGGATTGTGGTAAAAGGAATTGGGGGATAGGCAGGGGAAAGGACCAGAGATTGGAAGGCAGGACCTAGATGAGAAACATGAGAGAATATGAGCTCTGAGAAAGAAAAGGCAAAGCCAGGGCAAAAATGTCTAAGAAACCAATTCCATTTGGAGACTGAGGAGCTGGCAATATCACCACTGCCATGAGCAAGTCATTGGAGGGGTAGAAGTGTAGCTTTAAGTCTTTCTCTCCTCAGTTATATGTATTCACTCACCAAACTTTCACTGAACACCCAAGACATAGCATTCAACTGTGTGTGTGTCTACACACTCTAACCTTTAGAGAACACTGGTGGTCTCCCCTGTCCCTTCACCTTCAGGGAAGACAAGAGCAAAAACATCTAGATCTTTGCTAATCAGTGTGTTCTGGGGACTAATTGTATCACCATGACTTTGAAGCTTGTTAGGAAAAAAAAAAACTTTAGCCAGATATGTTGATGAGCAAGTTCCGGCTATCTGGGAGCCTGAAGCCGGAGGACTACTTGAGCTCATGAGTTCAAGGCCATTCTGGGCAACATACGAAGATCATATCTCAAGCATGCATGCGCGCGCGCGCGCACACACACACACACACACACGAAAATGAAAAATTTCAGATTCCCCTCCAGACTTTCTAAAACAGAATCTGCACTTTGCTTCTCAATCTTCAACATGCATGCAAACCATCATATAGAGACCTTATTGTTTATGACACTGGTCCATGGGTCACATATTGAATAACAAGGAACAAGGAGACAAAAAGGGTCATTGTGCTGGGGCTGGAGCTTTAAATAGGCCAAGGGAGGGCTGAGAGTGTAGCTCAGGGATTGAGTACAGGAAATCCTGGGTTCCATCCCTAGCATGCAAAGGGGGGGGGGGAGACACACCAAGGGAAACAGAATCAATTATGGTTATGGGGCTCATATTGGGGACCCCTTCTCAAACAGGTGGGGCAGTTAGTTCCAAAATACTTCTTCCTTTGACCCTCCCTCCAGAAAGTTACTTAGCACTGCCTCTGCTCTGGACCAAATGAAGCCTATTGGCCAACACATAACCTAACCAATTCTAGTCAACTTCAGGCAAGGCAAGGAGGCCACATAGTGGTTTGAGTCCAGAGCCCTGACATTTAGCACCTCTTGCTATCAGAGACACAATTAATAGAGGGTGAGAGAGCACTGTGCCTGGTTCATGGTTTCCTTGGGGATATGACAGTAATTTGGGCTAGTGCTGCTGTATGAACTCAAGTGTATATGCATTTTAATGCAGGCATGACAAAATCTGGAACTATATCAGGTGGTAAGATTATGAATGGTTTTTATTTTCTTCTTTATATTTTTCTGTTTTTTTCCCCACAATTAAACTGAATTTCTATAAAAATCTGTAAATATTAGCTGGGTGCAGTGGTACATGTCTGCAATCCCAACTACTCAGGAGGCTAAGGCAGGAGTATCACAAGTTCCAGGCCAGCCTGGGAAACCTAGTGATCTCTTGTCTCCAAATAAGAAGTAAAAGGGGGGTGCTGGGGTTGTGGCTCAGTGGTAGAGTGCTTGTCTAGCATGTGCAAGGCCCTGAGTTTGATCCTCAGCACCACATAAAAATGAATAAATAAAATAAAGATATAAAAAATAAAAGAAAAAGAAATTAAAAGGGCTGAGGATGTAGCACAGTGGTAGAGCACTCCTGGGCTCAATCTGACCCAACACTGCAAAACTAAATAAAGAGATCTGTAAATAACAAAGTCCATTTTGAAACACAAATTAGTACAAAAATCATGGCCAAACACAATTGATGACTTTTCATTTATTCTATGGGGATTTGAGGGAGATTTTTTTTGGGGGGGGTATTGGGGATTGAACTCAGGGGCACTCAACCACTGAGCCACATCTCCAGTCCTATTTTGTATTTTATTTAGAGACTGGGTCTCATTGAGTTGTTTAGCGCCTCGCCATTGCTGAGGCTGCCTTTGAACTCGTGATCCTCCTGTCTCTGCCTTCCAAACCACTGGGATTATAGGTGTGTGCTACCACACATGGCTGAGGGAAACTTCTAAGATGAAAGGATGAGCAAGGGGATACAGAATAGGTACCCAAGATGACCAAACTTTCATTCTGAAGATTAGCTGAGTCAAACAAGAGATGATCCATCCTGAGTCTCTTGGACTGTAAAGCTACCCAACATTGGTCAGGCCTTAGCCTTGGTAACAGGGTGCATTCCTGGAAGGATAAAATTTTAGAACTATAATAATCTGAGATATTACAGAGCCAACCCTACCCTTTCCTTCTCATAGAAGGGAACTGAGACCTCAGTGAGTACAATGGATGACAATGGAGTACTGTGAGCTTTTATCCATATTGTACCCCTTGCCTGTATCACCCTTTATCTGGCCCTGGTCTGCCCAGCTAATGTCGGTTTCATCATATAATATTGTAAGTTAGATGCTCTACTCTGTGCCCTCAAAACACTCAGTGCATTTCTCCATCATCATTCAACAAATTACTGATCACCTACTATGTGTCAGGCACTGTTCCAGGCCCTCAGAATGTGTTGGTTACTAAAAATCTCTGCCTTGGTATATGGTGGTGAAATCACTGCATCTATCCATTCATCAAATATTTATGGATCACCTAGGTGTGCAGTCCTGTGTCAGGAATAAGCTGTTTTATGGCCAGGGTAATTGTTCACAGGTTTAGCTTCCTTCCTTCCCTCCACCATGATGAATGGGCACAGTGGATGTTTTCTGAATGAATTAATAATGAAATGAGCAAGTTCACACAGAAATCTCAAGACAGAGATGGCACTGAGAATTTGGTCTCCCCACAGTAGAGCCCTTTCTCCTGCCTGCATTAAAGTCATCTCAAATCTTTGTCACCTCCATCACCTGAGGTGAGAGGTCAGAGGGGAGATAATCAAGAGCTGGGTTTTCTGGGAAGATGCATTTTGGAAAGGGGTGACCCTCCCTGATAGGGTGAGGACCTTCTGGGGAGAGTGGAGAGGCCTCAAACTTCAGGCATCCTTGCTCAAAATCTAGGGGCAAGAAAGAACAAACACTCTCTAGTAGAGACCCTAATGGCCTTATCACTATGAGCAAGGAAGTACATTTTCATTTTTGTGTTAAAACAAAGCAACCAGTGGGATTACTAAGACATGCTCCCTACCCCAACCCCCACCCCATCTGTCTGTCCCTCTGAACCAGACACAGCTCTGGCCTTTGTCAGCTGGAGCAGCCCGCCTGGCACCCCACAGTTGCACTCCAGCGCCCTCTGCTGCCTTACATTGGGATGGCGTTTTCACTGTGTGCTGTGGGCGTGGGAGGATAGCGGGCGCCGGCCGAGCTGTTTCCAAGCTGCCTCCTGTTCCGGAGGTGCTGAGGGATGGTGACTCATCGCGCCGGCGGCGCCTGAACCGTCCACCCCCGTTGGCTCACCGCCTCCAAGCACACGCCTGGTGACGCGCCAATACGCGCAGAACTGCTCTACACACGAAAAGCAGCCTGGAAGGCGGTGGGGCGGGGAGCGGATGGGGGGAGGGACTGACCCCTACGGATGGATAGCCGTGAGTGCAGTAGCACCTACTCCGTCAACCCGTGCTCTGCCCCTATCAGAACCTTGGCATCCTGCGAACTTCCGGTGTTAGAAACCCAGCTCACCTCCACTGTCACATTAACCTGGAATAGGCATGGTTTTATTACTCCACCTAACAGAGGGGAAATCTGAGGGCAAGAAAAAGGTGCGGCAAGGGTCAGGATCAAGTCACCTGTGACTCCAAAGTCCAAGGTGAACTTTCCACAGCATCAAGTTGCATTGTCTTCTGAATCCTTGACAATGCGCTCGTACACACACACACACACACACACACACACACACACACGAAGGGCAGATGAAACCACATCATAGAGGACCTTTTAGTCAAACATTATAATAAATATTTAACATTTAAAATATTTTAGCTGCAGATGGACATAATACCTTTATTTTATTTTATTATGTGGTGCTTAGGATTGAGCACAGTGCCGCACACATGCTAGGCAAGCAATCCACCACTGGGCTACAATCCAAGCCCCAAATATATATATACACACATACATACATACACATACACACACACACATACATACATACTGGGGATTGATCAAGGGCACTTGACCACTGAGCCACATCCCTAGCCCTATTTTATTTAGACACAGGGTCTCACTGAATTGCTTATTGCCTCGCCATTGCTTTGTTCATTGGCTTTGAACTCGCAACACTCCTGTCTCAGCCTCCCAAGCTACTGGGATTACAGGCGTGCACCACCACACTCCACAATATATAATATTTTTTAATAATTTTTTATTTGTTTTAATTAGTTACACATGACAGTTCAATGATCTTGACATATCATACATTTGAATCAGATGGGATATGATTTCTCATTTTTCTGAGTGTACAGGTTGCAGAATCACATTGGTCATGCAGTCACGTATATACACACAGCAATAATAATGTCTATTTTATCCTGCTGTCCTTCCTTTCACCCCTTCCCCTCCCCTCCCCTCCCATCACTTCTCTCTACCCAATCTAATATATAACATTTTTAAAAGAAAAGAATAGGGGCTGGGGTTGTGGCTCAGCAGTAGAGCATTCACCTCCCATATGCGAGACCCTGGGTTCAATCCTCAGCACCACATAAAAACAAATAAATGAAATAGAGGTACTGTGTCCAACTACAACTAAAAAATAAACAAAAAGGAGAAGAATAGCTGTAAATGGCATTTAAGAAGAAAGTCAGGAAGGCATTAGCTTCGATTCTATAAATGTTTCACATTATGGAGCAGAGGACAGTGATGGGAGCTGGGAAATAGGAAGATGCACCAAGGAAAGCAGATTGGAGGAGCAGAGCCTGAGGAAGCCCTGTAACCACAGTAGAATCTAAATTAATCAGGAAGATGAACAAAAAAGGGAACACAGATCGGAGGCAGGAATGACTTAATGATAGGGGAAACTAGTAAAACTCATGTAGCACTTTGTGCTTCTCCTTAGGCATTTTCCAAAATCAGGTTTGCTTCCTATGTAAGTAATGTTCTGTTCACCTTGTTTGATGGTAAGATATAATAGAGTGGTACCTATAGCTCAGGCCCTATCTCTGCTTGGGAGATGATGGCCTTGTGGGAGGAGAATACAGATATCTAAGGGCAGTGTTCACCCTGTCAGCTGAATGCATATAGGTGAGGGCAGAGTTGCCTGCCCAGACAATATCCACGCATGTCCAAGAATCCTTAAACCAATCTCATCTTCCCCCTTGGGAAGATTGTTGGGCTCCAGCTAACCTCCAAGGCTGACTTCACAGTATTGAATGTCTTTCTGGACTTATGGTTTGCTGGAGCACCCAAGTGGGAATGTTGAATTGCTCTTGCAGGTCCACCCTGAGGCCGCACATCAAGATCTGTGCAACTGGCTGTGAGTATCTACTGTCAACTGCACTGCTGAAAATACACACTGCTGGACAGACAGCATGGCCCTTATAGTGATAGAATGAAGTTGGATAAGGGTAACCTACCCAGGCATCAGCACCCAGGCTGGGACAAGAACTCCACAGAATTGGTGAGTGTTATATGGACAGTGGATTTAAAAGTAACCAAATCTACCTTGGAACTCATGCTTTGGTCTATGCAGAAAGAATATCAGGTCCAACAGGTTCGGCTACCAAGTCAGCTCATCTTTTTCTATAGAGATGAATGCAATGAATGAGTGTACCCTGCCAGAGCTGGATTATTCACAGTTCTTCAGGACCCAAACCCATAAACATCAACATGCATCAGGGGCCAATCCAATTCTGGATACTTCCCATTCTCCACCATACATCATGACTTGCTGTCATCCTTGGCTCTCTCCATAGAAAAATGCCACCCCACTGTCTCCTGATGTTATCACCTGCTGCTTATCTACTTCATTAACATTTTTTATTTGTTTCTGATCAGGAAACGGAGGCATTGTCCCTACTTTGGGAATACCACTGAGCATATACTGAGTATCCAGAACCTGTGTTTGTTTACAATAAATATTGACCTTTGGAATCTGAAGTGCAGGCTTTCACAAATACAGACATAAAAGTGCTTGCTTGTGGGGGTAGGTTTCAGGTGGTTGGGTTATGTGGGTTCTTTAGCTGTGGACAACTTTCATGTAGGCCCCAACGGTGTTTGAGAAGGAGAAAATGTTGCGTGGAGAAAGGAGAAAAGATGTTGATTTTCCTTAATAATTAAACTCATTGCCATTCCAGTCAAATCTCCACAGGAATTTTTGTGTTGAACCTGACGACCTGATTCTAAAATCCATTTGAAAGAGAATACACATGAGAAGGGCTAAAACAAATTTTTGGAAAAAAAGGGCAATGAAGTATGACTTATCATACAAAGTATCAAATCTATAGTAATTAATAGGCTGTGGTATTGAACCAGATGTAGACAAGTAAATGAGTGAAAGAGAACAGAGTCCTTAAACTAACTCAAGTAAAGATATTAAATAAACAAAAAAGTGGCATCTATAAGCCAGTAGCAAAAGGATGGAGTAGGCAATAAGTAGTGTTGAAAAATCTGGCTTTCTATGTGGAAAAATTAAATTAGATCATTAATATTGACAAAACTCTAGTAACACACACAAATTACTAATATCAGGGATAAAGTGAATAACCCTATAGACCCTTCTCCTTCAAATGGACAATAGAGAATACTACAAGCAACTCTACACACTTTGACAACTTTGATGAAATGAATCAACTGCTTGAAAAGCAAATTCCCCAAATCTAACTAATAAGAAATAGTTTGAAGTCCTATAGCTATTAAGAAAAATGAATTCATAATTTAAAAATTCCCCCAAAAGAAGTCACCAGGTCCATGTAGTTTCACTGGAGAATTTTATCAAGTGTTTAAATAATTCTACATTAATTCTATATAATTGATATAATCCATCTTATTAACAGACTAAAGAAACAACACATGATCATATAATTTAATGCAGAAAAGTATTTGATCAAAGCCAACATCATTATTACAAATTAAAAAATATCTCTTATTCTGAGATCCTACAGAATGGGAGAAAATCCTGGCCAGCTATTCCTCTGATAGGGGATTAATATCCAGAAAATACAAAGAAAAAAAACTTAATACCAAAGAGCAAACAATCCAATAAACAAGTGGGCCAAAAACTAAATAGAAACTTTTCAAAAGAAGGATCTCACATGGCCAACAAAATGTTCAACATCTCTAGCATTCAGGGAAATGCAAATCAAAACTACAATAAGATTTCATCTCACTCCAGTTAGAATGACAATGACTAAGAATATGAACAACAATAAATGCTAGCAAGGTTGTGGGGGAAAGGTACACTTGTACATTGTTGTTGGGACTGCAACAACCACTCTGGAAATCAGTACAGAGATTCCTCAAAAAACCAAAAGCTGAGAATGTTTTCTCTAATACATGGATGCTAATTCACAATAAGGGGGGTGGCTAAGGAACTAGAGTACTTTGGATAAGGCAGAGGGAGGGGAGGGGGTATGGAAGTAGGAAGGATAGTAGAATGAATCAGACATTAATACCCTATGTGCATATATGACTACACGACCTTCACTGAAGGCTACATCATGTACATCATGATCCTACATCATGTACAACCAGAAGAATGAGAAGTTATACTCCATTTATGTATGATGTGTCAGAATGCATTCTAATGTCATGTATAACTAATTAGAACAAATAAAAAACTAGGGATGGAACCTCCATATAACCTAGCTATTCCACTCTTTGGTATTTTCCCCAAAGATCTAAAATCAGCATACTAATATTGACACAGTCCTTTCAATGTTTATAGCAGCACAATTCAAAGTACCTAAATTATGAAATCAATGCAGATGCCCATCAATAGATGAATGAATTAAGAAATGTGTGTGTGTGCACGCATGTGTGTGTGTGTATGCACAGATAGATGGATCGGTAGATAGATAGGAGGGAGTTCTACTCTGCCATAAAAAATGAAATTATGGTATTTGTCAGTAAATGGATGGAAATGAAGAATAATTGAATAAATGAAGAATAAGTGAAATAAGCCAAAGTCAGAAACTCAAATGTCAAATGTTTTGTTCTCATATGCAGAAGCTGGTATAAAATAAAGGAAAGGAGGGGGGACGGATAGGATAAGATAAAGAACCAATCAAACATAAGTTAATAGACAAGCAAAGAAAGTCTAGTAGAGTAGAAGGAAAATGGGAGAGGGGAGGGCAGACAGTAGGAAAATGGGGAGGGAAAAGTGGGGGATCATGAATTGAAATCCATTTCCATACTTGTATGAGTTTGTCAGGATAAACCTAAATACTATGTGTACTATAAAGCTCTAATAAAAATTAAAGTTAAACAAAACGTAATACCTCTGAGAAATAAAAAAATAAGGGAACTTCTTCAACCTGAAGTCTAGAGCTAGGCATACAACAGACATTATACCTGACAGTCAAAAACCCATTTATAAAAGGAAAGCTGACAAATGGGATTTCATCAAAGTTAAAAACTTTTTCCTCTGTGAAAAACCCTGTAAAGAGGATTTAAAAAAAGCTAGAGACATGTAAATCATGTCTGACAAAGAATTCAGAATGCATAAAGAATTATAAAACTCAACAGTTAAAAATTCAAACAACCTAACTAGAAAATGGGCTAAAGACAGACATTCACTGAAGGCTGTATGGATGGCAAAAAAGTCCATGAAAAGATGATCAACATCACTAACCATTAAGGAAACACAACTAAAATCACAATAAGGTATCACTACACATCTATCAGAAAGGCTAATATATTTTTTTAATTGACAGCACTGAATGCTGATGAGGATGTTGAGAAATTAGATCCCACATACATTGCTGGTGGGATTATAAAATGGTACAGCCATTCTGGAAAACAGTTTGGTGGTTTCTTTGAAAACTAAGCATGCAAGTACCATATGACCCAACAATTGTACTCTTGGGCATTTATCCCAAAGAAATGAAAATTTATGTCCACATAAAAATCCATTAGGTGAATGTTCATAGCAGCTTTATTTGTAACAGCTAAAAATAGGAAACAATACAGATGTCCTTCAATGAGTAAATGGATAAACTATCTGTGATATATATCCATGGCAGGAAAAACTACTCAGAAATACAGTGGAACAGAATATTAAACAAACAAACAAATGGAGCAGAGTATTGACATGCATAACAACATGGATGAATCTCCAGATAATTAAGCTGACTGAAATATCCCTAATGGTTCCATACATAACCTTGTTGAAATGATCTAATTTTAGAAATAGAGATCAGATTAGTAGTTGTTAGGAGTTAAGTAGGAGGTTGAGTGGGAGTGGCTATGAAAGAGCAACTTGAGGGATTCTGTAATAAATGGAAATGTTCCAGATCTTGACTGTGATAGGGTCATCATCTTGCTTGTATACTATACTATAATTTTGCAAGAGGTTACCATTGAGAAAAACTGGGTAAAAGGTACACATGAAGATGCATTGTTTCTCCTTTAAGGGGCTGAGGATCAATCTCAGGGCCTCATGCATTCTAGACAAATGCTCTACCACTGAGCTGCATTCCAAGTCCCTCTCTGTATTATGTCTTAAACAGCATGTGAATCTATAATGATTGCAAAATAAAATGTTTAATTACTCTGGAAAAAATGACTTAGATCCACATGTCCTAACATGTGAAGGTCCTCAAGACATATTGTTAAGTGAAAAAGCAAGTTGAACGTAATTTAGTGCAATACCATTTGTTTTTAAGTAGTCACATAAGACCAACCTATGTATACACAGAAAAAAAGTTGGAAGAGGGTAGGCAATCTACACTGAAATCAGCAGTTACTTCTGGGGAGAAAAATAGGGCAGGGAAGTTGTTTTTTTTTTTTTTTTGGTATCAGAGATTGAACACCCAGGGTGCTTTTCCACTGAGCTATGTCACAGCCTTTTTAAGTTTTTAAATTTTGAGGCAGGGTCTTGTTAAGTTGCTTAGTACCTCAACTAAGTTGCTGAGGCTGGCCTCAAACTTTCAATCCTTCTGCCTTAGCCTCCCAATTTGCTGGGATCACAGGAATGTGCCACTGGGCCTGGCCAGGGAAAGGATTTTAATGGTAGCTGGATTCTTTGATTTTTTTCACAAGGAGAATATATTTATATGTCACTTGTATCATAAAAATAATATCTTGGACATGACTACAGTGTTCTATGACTTTGAATCTGTTTTGTTTATCTGTATTTGATCTATCCCTCTCTTACCAATACTGTGGCCAGGGGACCCAGGTCTCAGTTCCCCTGCCATTAACCTGAAGGAAATGGCTCCTGAGCCTCCTAATTTGGAAAGAAGCCCACTCATATGCAGGGTTATCTTTGAGGTATAGAAGTACCACTTGCAAGGGCCAAGGCCCCCATGACTGTGCATCTGCCCACTGCTGCTGCTAACAACTTAAATAATACACAAAGCTCAGTGTGTGCCAACTAATGGAACATCAGGTTCTGTAAGGCTTGATTTGACAAACTGTCATGCAAATTTCAATACTTGGGCAGCAAAGGCTTCCCCACCCTCAGGCTTGCAAACATGGTGGCATTGAGCCTGTTTGGAGGAAACTGAGAATAGCAGGCATGAATAAGAACTGGACACCTATACTCAGCTGTGATTGGCTGAGAGTAGATTCATTTTGGGGTGGCCCCAGAGAGTGCATCCTTCCAATTATTTATTCATTCACCATTTATTGAACACCCATATGTGCCAGGTTTTGTTCTAGGAATTGGCAACAGTAGTGAACAAAACAAAATCTTTGCCCTCATGGAGTTTCAGTTCTAGCAGGTGACAGGTAAGAAAAACAAATCAATTATCTGTAAGGTAGTATTAACTGCTATGAAGAAAAACAGCTTGGAAGGAGGAAATGTGGTATTGGGGGTTGAGGACTGGAATTTTAGAAATGGTGGCCACGGAAGGCCTGACTTAGAAAGTAATATTTCAGTGAAATCTGAAAGAAGTGAAGGAACCAGCTATGAAGATATCCTTTTGTTTTAGACATTTTTCATTTGCCCCTCCAGATTTTTCTACCCTTCTCCACCCAAATTTGTGACCTGGTAGGCTGACCTGTGCGGGCTGCATCAACAGATTCCCTTGCCCTCCTGTTGTGGGTTAGGTTTGACCAATGCGAGGCACCTAAAATGAGATGAGAAAGAAAATAAAAGCATGATTAGGGCATTTCTTCATCGGCTCCTTGTGTTCAGGGTCATCATGGATTAGTTGCATCCTTATGCCAAAGACCACAACTCCTGTGGGGGAAGTTCTTTCTATACAGCAGCCCTTTCCCAATTGCAATGTTCACTCCCTCCCAGAATCCTGTCTGATACACTAGGGGAGGCATTCCAGGCAGTGGGCAAGTACAATGCACATGGCAAACTTAAAGACTGGCCAGGAGGTTAGTGTGGCTAGAAATCTGTAGGACAAAATATCAAGAAGGTCAAGGAGGATAGATGCAGTGATGCACACCTGCAATTCCAGCAACTTGGGAGGCTGAGGCAGAAGGATTGAAAGTTCAAGGTTGGCCTGGGAAATTTAGCGAGATCCTGTTTCAAAATAAAAAAATAAACAGGGCTGGGGATGTAGCTCATTGGTAGATTGTTCCTGGGTTTGACCCCCAGTACCAAAAAAAAAAAAAAAAAAAAAAAAAAAAAAAAAAAGAGGAGGCCAAATTATGCAGGGTCTTGAAGATTTTCTTCCCCCACTCTAACCTCCACAGTGTTAGGTATTGAACCCAGGGCCTCATGCATGCTAGGCAAGTGCTCTACTACTGAGCTATACCCCCAACCCAAGATTTGGGCTTTTAATCTGAATAAGATGGACAGCCACTGGAGGATGTTGACTAGAAGATTGACATGTTCAGGGTATATTTTAACAACATGACACTGGGAGACTGGTGACAAGCCTAATAAAAATATCAAGGCAAGAGAGGCTGGTGGCTTTGACTCCAAAAGTAGCAGTGGAGGTAGTAAGAAGTGACCAGATTCTGAATAGATTTTGGAGATGGTGCAGAAGAATCCTATTCTACTAAGATGATCAAAACACAAGCCCATCCTAAGATCAGTGTTGCTCCTCTGAATGTCATTTTGCAACACTGAAAGTTCTATTACTCAACAAGATTTCAGAAGACCCCACATGTAGTATGATAATTCTAATATTCTACAACTTGTGTGGGACTTAACTCTAGACACAAGGCCCAGCCCAAGGTGTTTCTGGTCTGCTCCTGACTATAGAATGATTCCAAAAAATGATCACCATAGGTTTTCTACCTAATCTGCCCCACACCTCCATGAGGCGTGCCATTTTGTTGGGTGTTATTTTGTCCCCTGCTCTAGACCATGCTTGGGTCTAGTTACTCTACCTTCATGACCTGGCCCAACCATGTCAACATCAGAACTCTGGGAAACACTGTCCCAAATTTGCCCTGGTCTATACCTCCTGCCCTCTGCTTACTGTGATTTATAGGCTTACCACAGACAGAACACATCCATCAACCACCAAGTGGAGAGTGATATAAATCACAGAAGCAGTCAAAGCAGAATGTTGGCAACATCTCAAAGGTACCACTATTTTGATAAGGATTTTAAAAGTTTGCCTGTGAGGGGCTAGAGTTGTGGCTCAGTGTTAGAGCGCTCACCTAGCAAGTGTGAGGCCCTGGGTTCAATTCTCAGCACCACATAAAAATAAATAAAATAAAGGTATTGTGTCCAACTACAACTAAAAATTAATTATTTTAAAAAAGTTTGCAGGTAGCTACCAACCATATGCAGTTCATTGATAGGAAATAAAAAATTGAAAATCTGTCCCCACAGGCTGAAAGCCCACAGGTTAAAGTATCTTCTGGGAACAAAAGCCCCCTGGCATGTTTTGGTACACACTAGTGGATTGTCAAGATAAAGCCTCTTGCTTCAGATTTGTGAACCCCTCAGCAAAGGAAACCAGCTGGACACTACAGAACAGCACATGAATCTAAAGACTCATTCCAAAGCCAGGAAAATCTGAGGATATTCTGTTTATGTTCAAAGAAATCAATCCAAAGAGATCAGTCCCACAGCCAAAGTCAGCAAGACCACAGAACAAATTGCTGCCAACCTCTGGGTCCTGACCCTCTCATCAAGGGGAGGATGCCCTGCATTAAAATCCTGGATTCAAACTTTCAAGCTATGTGCCCTTGGGAAAAGTTCTTAACCCTTTCAGGACCTTAATTTGTAATCTGTAAAATCAGGCTAATCCCTACCGCACAGACTTGTAGTAAGGATCAAATAAGCTCTTGTGTGTCAAATGGGTCTAACATGACCCCTGGGACACTATCAGCTCAGTATGTATTACTTATCTTACAATGTCTACCTCTTTACTTTCCTTCTCTCCCTCCACTTCCCTCCCCTCCCCTTTTCCTTCCTTCTTTCCTTTCTGTTTTTGCAGTTCTGGGGATGGAACCAAGGGCCTCACCCATGTTAGGCAAGCACTTTACCACTGAACCACACCCTCAGCCCTTCATGGCCACCTTCCTTTGGCAAGAGCCAGGCTGCTTGTATGTGGCAACTATGGGGTTCAAGTGGTCCCTGGTGCTCTCAGGAAGAGCTCTTTGAGGAATTTTCCTGCTTTTATATACAGTTCTGTTTTGTTATCTTTGCTAAAAGGGCATCTTGGGTAGCTGGCACTTGATCCCAGCAAGACATAGTTCCATGCACAGCTTGGCACTAAAGGGCACTAATGCCTATTAATTAACTATACATTTAGTTGACCTGCCAAAGTAGTTGCTTTCATTTCCAGAATCCCAAATCTTTTCTTACTCTACTCCAGGTTACCTGAATCCCTTATATATGTGAACTCTTAACATAGACCTCTGCTCTCCTCTCTCTTTTCCATATTTTTGACCTTTCCTCTATTCTCCATACTGTTCTCTCTGCCTGTCCTTGGCCTTGACTCTCCATCTTATCTCTTCTTTCCCCCTGGTTTCACATATCTATGTCCAAACACAGTATTTATAGGGAGAGAACTCTTTGAAGTGGCTCAAGTCAAGCATGGTGGTGAATGCCTGTAGTCACAGTTACTTGGAAGGCTGAGGCAGGACAATTGTTTGAGTCCAGGATCTGGAGCCAGCCTGGCAATATAGTTGAGATCTTGTCTAAAATAAAAAGGAAATAACAGAAAAGTGGAAGGGAAAAAAAAAACAAGAAACAGGAAAAAAAAAAAAAAACAGAAAAGTGGCTCAAGTAGACCCATGCTCAGACTTGAGGGAAACCATCCACTTAATCATTGCTCTATTATACCAGCCCATCCCAAGTCCGATCTTCCTATTCATTCATACTGGGCTGGGAACAGGATTACTAAGCCAAATGAGACAGGGCCACTGTGCTCAGAGAACTCATTAGCTAGTGAGGGAAATGAATGGCCCCATGATGAAAAGAAGAGCTGGAGAGGGGGATGCACAGAGGTGGGAAAGCACTAGCTTGTCTTTGAGGGGTCAGGAAAAGCTTTACCAAAGAAAGGAAACTTGAACAAGGCTTTGAAGCCTGAATAATACTTCTTCAAATGGAGGCTGGGTCAAAGGGCATTCCAAGGTTTGGAAACAGCATAGAGGAGAGAAGGGCAGTGTGTGTTTGGGGCTCTAGGTGGCCACACAGTAAGGTCTGGAAAATGGGAAACAAGATACCTGGAAAAGAGTTCTGGAGCCAGATCAAGTGTGTACAGGGTAATGAGACATTGGACCTCAGGAGGTCAGAATGCAAGGCCAAACAGTTGGGACTTGGTGAACACTGGGAAGAGACATGGTAAAAACCATATCTTAGATAATTCTAGCCAGAGGTATTGCTCAGTGGTAGAGTGCTTGCCTAGCAGGCACAAAGTTTTGAGTTCTATCCCCAACACTGCAAAACAAAATAACAACAACAACAACAAAAACCCCACAAAGGTAATTCTGGAAGGCAGAGAGAAAAGAAGAAGAAGAAGGAGGTCAGTCAGGAGACTGTTGAGATGGTCCTGACACAAACTTGAGGGCCTGAACTAGGTGCCAAACATGGGAATAGAAATGAGGGGACATAGAAGAGATACCACTAAGGCCTGCTTCCTCTATGACTGGCCTTTATCCCAATTCATTTTTTGCCCTTCCCCAAATCTTCACCTGTGACATTCTTAATAGGGCTTGGGCCTCAAGTCTAACACTCATTGCACTTCAGAGTTTCCCAAAATCAATCAATCAATCAATCTAGCTCTCCATCAATCTACCTAGATATTTATCTATCTAGATATTTATCTAGATTTCTATCTGTCTATCTTTTCTTTTATGGTGCTGGAGATCGAAACCTGGGCTTTATGCATGGTAGGCAAATACTCTACCACTAAGTTATTTCCTGAGGCCTCCAAATCTGTCTTGAGATTTTACCTCTCATATACCCTTGGTACCAGATTCTGGACATTTCCAAGTAATCGTCTCATCAGCATGTTCAAAACTATGATGGTGGTGCCTGCCTCTCACCCTATCCCAGCTTGGTAGAACCAGGAACTTCAGCAATTGAAGGACTACTTACATTTTTCTGGGGCAAAATGGATTCCCTGTTCCAAGCCACCTATGTATATGTAAACTTAGAGGTCTTAACACTTTCATATCTTGGTGATGGCCTTCCTTCACTTGCAAGTTCCTCAGCAGGGTCCCTCAACCAGGGCTGGAAATCCCCTATAAATATCTGGAAATATGTAGAGGTATTTTTGGTTGTCATGATAATTCCCAGATACATCCGGCATTTAGGGCCAGGGAGTCAGGATGTTAAACATCATGCAATGTACAGCAGAGTCCTACACTGCAAAGAATTGTCTTATCCCAAGTGCCAATAGTACAGTATTTCACCTTTATGTATGTTTTCACTTTCTGTGGTTTCTGTTACCCACTGACAACTGTAGTCCAAAAATATTAAATGGAAAATTCTAGAAATAAATAATTTATAAGTCTTAAATAACTTTTATTATAGCTTGTAGTTATAATTGTTCTATTTTATTATTGGTTACTGTTGTTAATCTCTAATTGTGCCTAATTTATCAAATAAAAATGTTATCATAGGTATATTTGTACATATAGGAAAAAATTGTACACATAGGTTTTAGGCATCCACTGGGGGTCTTGGAACATATCCCCCATGGATAAGATGGGACTACTGTTCTCTCATGGGGATACACTGTAACCATAATCTCAGTGAGGCAGAGACCCTGTGTTGTTCTTTACTGTGTCTCTAGCACAGCACAAGAGTACGTGCCATTTGTGTTTGTTAAATTAATAAGCCAACTAATTGCTTCATACTACCACTACCCTTGGTGCTGGGGATAGAAAGATGAACAAGACTTGGTCAGTGCTTTGTGCCTTGGCCAGTCTTAGCTGGGTGGAAGGAAAGTCAATCCTGAGAAGGAGGCTAAAATGTCCAGAACACCTCACCTTCCATAACTATGGAGGGGCCCCTTTCTACCAAAGGGAGCTTACAAGCTAAATGCTGAATTGAAAATTCATTCATTCATCCAACCAACACTTGAATAGCAGGTAAAACTTTCAAACACTTTCTCAAACATTATCTTGCTGGAGTTGGGCTGGGAGGAGAGGAAAGGAAGGCTGGGGTGGGGGCTGGTAGTACAGTTGGGGCCTGGGAGGTTCCTGCCCAGCCTGCGGCCGAAGCAGACAGACCCAATCAGACAGTCTCCTGGGACTGGAGGGGGGGTCTGGTGTGGATGGAAATATGCGCCACATGGCCTGAATTGCAGGGCCAGCCTCAGGCTCCCATAGCCCCAAACACTTCCAGATGGATTTATTTATAACTTGCAAACCAGAGGCAGCACTGGGCTCCTTTTCCTTGCTCCCCTCCCCACTCCTGAAACAAGCCTTGGCTGCCTCTCTTTACTCCGGAAACCAGCGGGAGACAGAGAATGTGCAGCTGCTGAACCACAGCCATAGCCATGGCCTGGGCTCCTGGTCACTGCCTGTCCCCTAGGTGGCAACAGCAGCTCACAGTGTAGGGTGTCTACAGAGACTGACCATACTTCTACCCACTTGGTCCATCAGGGTCCTTACAGGTTGGTTGCTGAATGGGTCATGTGAGCCACATTCATTCTGGAAAGTCTCTGTTTTAGACTTACCTCCATATCATAATATCATAGTCATACCTAGGTGTGACATTCTGGGCTTCATCCCCTCCATCTTTTCCTACAAGGTACTGCTTCTAGTTGTATAAATTATCAGACGCATTGGATTCTGACATTTTCCAACTCTGACTCAGAGAGGTTGAGGAACTTGCCCAAGTGTCACACAGCAAGTAAAATGGTAGAGAGATCCGTCAAAAGCCTAAGTCCTGCCATTGACACTAGTGCCTCCTAAACCTCACTTTGCTCATGTGTGAAGTGGAACTAATTCCTAGCAGGTGGTTAGAAGTGTCCACTGTGGAGTTGTATTGCATGGGGCATTTGCTGGTTCTGTCATTTGCCTGCTGGGTGACTTTCAATGAGTTATGCTTCCTCTCCTAACTCAAGTTCTTGATTTTTCTTTTAAGGATTAAAAAATGGACTCAAATGGTTTAGCACAGTGTCTGATACACAGGAAGCCCTCAGTAAGGATGAGGAATAGGGCTGGGGTGTGGCACAGTGGTAGAGCACTTGCCTAGCATGCATTAGGCCTTGGGTTCCATCCTGAGCACCAAAAAGTAAAGAATATGATAGTTTGTTTTAGTTGCATCATTTTAGAGCTTACAGCTCCCATCTCTTCTTTTTAAATTTTCCTTTTCTTCTTACAGCTCCCATCTCTTGAAACTTAGACCAGGTCCCATGAAAACTCATCTCATGAATCCTCATGTAGAAGAGATTATAAATTTGGACTTAAAGAGATTAAGTGGCTTGCCTAAGACTGTGTTTATAGGAATAAAGGAAGCACTTAGACCCAGTTCTAGATGTTTCTAAGGCTATGGACTCCACACTTCTTATAGAGTGAAGGATAAAAGGCCTTTAGCTGCATCCCTGCTATAACTCCCTCATTCCCATCCTGTCCTACCTTTCCTTACTGAGGCCTAATCCAGGAACATCTTCCTTTACAGAGGGTTAGCCTACCTAGCTGACTCTGAGCATTAGTGGGCCTAACCAGGGCCTGTGGACGTGCCAGGCTAGGAAGAACCTGACACCCTTGGGAATGAGACTTTCCACCTTCCCTACTCTCCTAGCCATGGCTAGAATGGGTGGTAGCTGGAGGGTGTCAAAGAAAGCAGACAAAGGCTCCAGAGTGAAATTTTTAGATGCACCATATATTTTTCCCATAAATCCTCTTTGCTTGCAAAGTTACTCAGAACCAAAGTCTGGCAAACCACCTCTCTGCATCCAAGGGTCCAGACAAATTTTTCCTGCAGCTGTTCAGCCAACACATGACACCAGATTTCTGCCCCAGTGGGATTCTTTGGCATTCACACATTCCTTTCTGCTGGCTGCTGAGCAATTAAATACGCATAATTTCTCTTATGTTTTCCCATCCTGCACCTCACACCAGTAGTACCAGTGACGGCATGAGGGAATAGCAATCTCCATGCACATATGGACAAGGGAATCAGCGGACTCGTCTGTCAATTGAATGTGACTCACCAAATAGGCTCTGAATCCCATCAGCAATTAGGCTCAATCTATCTATATGTCCCTCACCTTTCCAGTGGTCTTCCCAGGATACTCAGAATTCCTAATCGTCTACAAATAAGTACAGAGCTATCTGATAAATGTCCAGCATAGAATAGGCACTTAATAAATGCTCTGTCTCTGTCCAAACAAATTAATTCTCAGAGTTTGTGCACAAATTTTACCAGAAACCCCTAGGGGCAGCCCCTCTCTGCCTCTAGCATAGACACTTAGGAAAGCTTCCTCATGGAACAAAGGCTTTGGCCCTTATTGCAGAAACTACCAGATCTACAATTCCAGCCCTACTGTTTGGGCTTTCTGAGCCTCAGCTTTCCTATCTGTAATATGGGGACAACCACATCCATCTGTTACTACTGAGGTATCTAACACTGGATCAGGTACCTGGTACTCTCTCAGATGTTACATTTATAAAAATTTCCCTTGTAGCCAAAGTAAATTCTAACACACTTCGAACCATCTAGAGTAAAATTATTCTTTCTCTGAATATTGATGGATCATATACTACATCCATAGCAGTATGGGAGAAATAACATAAATTTGAAATAAAGTTCCTTTCCTCCAAGAGACTGTAATATAACTGCAAATTTAGGCAAGAATGAAATATTTCTTATAACTCAAAAGTCTTTAGGAACCAGCCAGGTACTATAGGTGAACAAAGGAGGCTAGCAGAAGACAACAAGGAGGGGTAGAGACTGTGGTGGGATGGAGAGCACATACTCCATCTAAAGGGAAAGCAGCCACCTTGATTCAGTTAACTATTGTCCTTTGGGAATACAGATGTAGTACTACCAGATTTTTCTGTTTTTCAGAAGCCAATAATCCAAAAGGTATGAGAATACTACTAATTGTTACATGTTAGCAAATAGTCTAAAAAGAAACAAACCACATGGATACCAAGTAAAACACATCTGTGGGCAATATTTGGCCCACCAGTCAGTCACCAATTTGTGACCTCTCCACAATGCTAGATGAGAAATTTGTCCTAGATGTATTCAAAGAAGTGTGTGAGTCCCTTGGGCTGGGACCATGCAGAAAGTTTTCCTCCAGATGATTCAACTTCAAGGCAGGATCAGACTGGGCCCCAAAGGATGGGTGTGGCCAGTAATCTCAGCGACTCTGGAGGCTAAGGTAAGAGGATATCCAATTTAAGGCTAGCCAGGGCAATTTAGCGAGACCCTATTTCAAAATAAGAAAACAGAAAGGGTAGGGGATGTAGCTCTGGGGTATAGTGTCCCTGGGTTCAACTGGCTCTCAAAAACTGAATGCATGTATATACACGCATGGTTTATTATAAATTTACTTATATAAGAATGTGAGGCACACAACGTACAAATAATAACAAAATATATTGTGCTTTTTATTGCAAATTCCATATAGCCAATTGATTCTCACATTAATTGTTTTCATTGATTTTGTTGGCTTCTTGCATCCATAGCCAATAGAAGAGTTAAGTGTAATTCCTCTACTAATGGTAGCTAATGTTTTTGTTTACGTTCATGAGTAAGAAGAAAGTAAAACAATGAAGAAGTGTTGGAACTTCACTGATTCATCATGACGTGAACAACTTCGTTGCTGAATCAGATAATGACTCCCATATACTGCAAGCATAATTTCCTCAATAATTTTTCATGTTATTCATGAAGTAACAGTAATAGACATGACATATATATTTTTTTCTTTTTGTACTGGGGATTGTACCCAGGGATGCTTAACCATTGAGCCACATCTGCAGCCCCCTTTTGTATTTTATTTAGACACAGGGCCTCACTAAGTTGCTGAGGCTGGCTTTGAACTCACAATCCTTCTTCCTCAGCCTCCCAAGCTGCAGGGATTACAGGTGTGTGCCACTGTGCCTGGCTAGACATGACATACTTTTAAGTGTACTATAAATTATTAACATTTTTCTCCACCCCTGACTGCCTGCTTGCCTGCCTGCCTTCATCCATTTTTTGGTACTAGGGATTAAACCCAAAGCTAAACATATGCTCTACCACTGAGCTCCACACCCCCAGTCCTCCATCATTTTCTTAAGCATAGAGTACAAAATAATAATCCAAACCAACAGAAGAGTTGCAAAAACAGTTCTCTATATTGTTATTTTCCCTGTGTACCCTTCACCCAGCTTCCCCTTATGCCATCTTACATAATAACTATTAAACTGTTATCAGAACTGAGAAATTAATCTTGGTGCAACATTATTAAGTGAAGTATAAAATTATTGGGATTTCACTAGTTTTTCCACTAAAATCCTTTTTCTGCTCTAGAATCCAATCCAGGATCCCATATTGCATTTGTTTGGTCATTTAATTCGTAGAATGTCCCTCAATTTTGGTTTGTCTTCTGTTTTAACGTGTAATTTAATTTTAAACCATGGCTGTGTTTACCAGTTGGCTCACATATTACCTAAATATTTAACAATTGGCTTTCATGAGGCACTTCAAGCCAGCTCCAGCATACCACTCTAAGAAAAATTGACAATTCATTGTTTTTTCTTTCATTAATTCCACAAATATTTATTGGGCGCCCTCTAGGGGTTAGTGCTGGGGATATAGAGATGATCAAAACTTGTCCTTGCCACTGAGAAAACCATAGGTTAGGGAAGGTGACAGAGGAGTAGCAGACAATACCCTTAGAGTGATCAGGGCTAGGATCAAGTGTATAGAATGTGCTGAAATACTGAGATGTGGGAGGGAGCAACACTACTATGGGAGGTCAAGGAAGGCTTTAGAGGGTTGTAGAGCAGAGGCAAGAGCTCTGGCTGGAGCATGCAGAGGTTGAGTATGACTTCTCATGTAAGATGACCATGTGAGCTAAGCTTTGATGCATGAGTGGGAGCCAGTCAGCCAAGGAAGCAGAAGAAACAAGAGGCATCCATTTATTCCTTCATTCAGTAAGTATTTCTTATGTGTCACCTTGTACTGGGCTCCAGAAATGCCCAAACATGTCATGTATAAGGGCACTCAAGTGTAGCAAGGGTTGTGATGGTGGCTGGATTGACTTGAAAGATGATATTTGGTCTCTACACATTGGGTGCATGTGTAAAGGCAAGTATAGGGCATAAGAACACCAAGTATAGATCAGCAGTGGAGGACCCCACTACCAGACCCCTCCTCCGTGAGAATGCAGAAGGACCTAAGAGATGATGAAAGACCACTAACCATCATCTAACCCAGAGCAACCAATAGCTTTTGCCAAAGGACAACCAATGCCAGAACCTTCCTGTGCAGGCACTACATGTTCAGAGGACCCTTCTCTTAAGCTTTTTACTCTTAGATCCCCATGTACAGGCTCCTGGGAGCTCCACTTAGCAACTGACCTCTGCCTTGATCAGGAGGCATATAAATGCTCACAGGATGAGGTAATGCTATGGTCCAAATAATGGTGTCCCCCCTAAATCCATATGTTAGAATCTAACACCCAGTGTCATGGTAGTAAGGGGTAGGGCCTTTGGGAAGTGATTAAGTCATGAAGGCTTCATCCTCATGAATGGGATTAGTGTTTGATAAAAGAGGCTTAAGAGAGCTCTCTTGCCCCTTCTGCCTTATGAGGATGCAGTAAGAAGATGCCATCTGAGGCAGAGATCCCTCACCAGATACCAAATCTGTGGCAGCTTGATCTTGAACTTCCCAGTCTCCAGGACTGTGAGCAATAATGTTATATTATTTATAAATTACATAGATTAAGGTATTTTGTTATAGTAGCCTGAATAGACTGGGGTAGTACTGACATGATATTGAGGACCAACTCTCAATGGGAGCCCATCACCTGAGATCATGATCTTCAAGAGTAGCACCAATGTTACTTCCTTGGAAGCCTTCTCTGAACATGATCCTCCACACATACACCCCAGCCACTCTATCCTATTATATATAGCTTTATTTTCTTCACAACACTTATTAGAAAAAATAAGACACATATTTTTGATATCTGCTTTCATTAGAATTTCAGCTTATCAAATGTGGAATCTTTTGATTTGTTATCAATAGATCCCTAGCTCTATGCTCAGGGCCTGCCCTCCAGAGGTATTGATGAAATATTTGTAGAATAGATGAGCAAATGAATAAAAGGATATTAAAACTTAGATTTGAGGGCTGAATTCCTAACACTTTGTAGCCAGAAGCTTCTTCAATTTTAATTTATTTATTTATTGCATTTTTTTTTACAGAGCTGGGGATGGAATCCATGACTTTGCACATGCTAGGTGAGTGCTCTACCAACTGAACCACATCCCCAGCCCTCTCCATCAATTTTAAATATATGCTTTAAATCTACTCCTTCAGTACCTTGACTCATAACTTGAAACTTACATGGTACCAATGCTAACATGCATGAAATTCAGAATGCTCCTCTCGGGGCTGTTGTGAGAGAACAGTAACAACACTAATATTTGGAGTGCTTTCTAAAGGGTCAGTTGCCTTTATAAGCATGTTTATTGAGTGGATATCAGGCTCTATTTAGGTCCTAGGGGTACAGCAGTGAATTAAAAGGGAAAAATCTCTGTTTCTCAGTAACTTAAAAAAATGGAAGTAAATAGCAGAAAGATCAGTGGAGTAGAGGGAAGGGAACAAGGGGAGGGAGGAAGGTAGGAGTATACAAGTACTGGGGACTGAATTAGAGCAAATTATAGTCCATGTTTTTATACTTATGTCAAAATGAATTCTAATGTCAGGTATAACTAAAAACAACCAATAAAAAATCTTTGCTTTTAGGGAGCTTAGATATTAGCCTATTTAATCTGAAAACAACTTTAAGATGTAGATCTTGTGATCATTCCTATTTTAAAGATGAGGAACACGAGACGGAGGCCAAGTAACTTATTCAAGATCACAGCTACAGATGGAAGAGTCAGGCAGTTGGCCCCTGAGCTTGTGTTCTTAACCACTAAGCAACCCTGCCCCTGAAGAGCTATGAAAATGTGCCTGGCAAATTTTCAATGACTGACAAATCTGAGTTCTTATTATTCTTGGTAGGAGCATGGTGTGTTGTTGGGACAGGAAAGACACTGGACCAGGGAGTTTAGATGATGCACGAGGGACAGTGGTCCTGGGGGTGGCCTTTGGCACATTTGGGGCCAGAAGAGAACCAGCTGTACTGTGACTCTGGGATCCTGTTTGTCCCTCATTGGAGACTGCCAGGCTTAGAAGACTCACACGTGGAGGCAGGCTGCAGGGAGGAAGCTTCAAGGTCTCCCCCATTGGCATGTACTTAGCTCTTTGTGTTCCTTGTTGTTATCATTGTTTTTGAGTCCCGTCTTAGTCCTTCTCCTACAGATTTGTTGCCCTTGTTGTGGCCCTGCCCCACTCCCTTAGTCTTCTCATTCAGGAGGACAAAGGAAAAGTCTGGCCAACCCCCACTGGGCTTTTCTGGTTTTCTGTTTCTACTGGAACAAAGAACAGCTCACCCCGTGCTCTCTGATCCTTGGAATGAGAAAGGAAAATAGTTCAACACATAGAGTAACCCGAACACTGCCCCCATCCCATCGCTCACTGGTCCCAGCCTCTCAGGACGCCCGGCATTCCAGGCCAGGAAGGCGCCTCCCTTCTGCTTCAGGGAACCGGTGGGACAGTGATGACTTCCATCTGGGCTGGCCTGTTTTCCACCCCTTAGGCTCCACCTGCAGCCTAGATGGAGCCAAAGGAAGAACAGAGCATCCTCCTTTCAGTCTCTTTCATAACTCCAGCCACAGATTAGCCTCCTAGACGTTGGTCAGCAGATTGCCAAGCGATTCCTGTAGAAGGTGGGAGAGTTTCAGTGGGATTTTGGGAAAATCTCTTAACTCCACAAAGACTCAGTGTTCTCTTCTGAAAAACAGGTCTCATAATACCTACATGATATTATTAAGGTGAGGATTAAAATATTTTTGTGCGAGGTACTGGGGATTGAACCTAGTGATGCTCTACTACTGAGCTACCCTACAGTCCTTTTATTTATATTTTGTTTTGAGACAAGCTACCCAGGGCTGGCCTTAAACTTATGATCCTCCTGCCTCAGTCTTTCGAAACTTTGGAATAACAGACATACATCATTGGACTTGGCTGCTATAAATCACTTTATAAATTAACAAACTGAGGATCAGTGAGGGGAAGGGACTTGTGGAAGGTCATTATGGCTAGTGACTTGTGGAAGGTCACTACCTGCCAGCTCCTATGGTACAGTGGGCTCTCTCCTTCCCCTAAACAATCTGCTCCTGAGAATCTCAGGTCACAAGGACCAGAGATGACCCAAAGCATCCTTACATCCCACTATCCACCTGCTTATTTATTTGATAAATCCTTAAGAAGTATCTGCAATGTGCCAGGCACTGGCTCAGACACTAGGAATATAGCAGGGGAAAAAGAAACACAAAAGCTTCTGTTCTTACAAAGCTTATATTCTGGTAATGAGAGATAGATAATAAATAAGATAAATGAGAAAAACATGTAGTAAGTTAGTAGACAATAAGTAGATTGGAAAACAGTGAATCAGAAGAGGGGCTTGGGGATACTACTCTATAACAGGATGGTCAAAAAAGCCTTCATTGAGAAGATAACATTTGTGCAGAGTCCTGAATGAAGTGAGGGAGGAGTCAGGCAGCTATGTGGAAAGAAAGGATTCTGAGTGGAGGGAAGAGCAACTACAAAGAACCTGGAGCCCTGGAGGCTGTTTGGGGAACAGCAAGGAGGCCAGCATGGCTGGAGCAATGAAAAAGAAATGGTAGGACAAGAGGTCCCACAAGTCAGGGGGACAGATCAGGCAGAGCCTTGTAATGACTTTAGCTTTTAGTCTGAAACAGAGCTCCATTAGAGGGTTTAAAGAAGAGGCAGGACACAATCTGGCTTTTGTTTTTTCATAATCACTGTGGCTGTTGTGTTGAGAGTACAGGGTACAAGATCCAAGGAAGTCTAAGCAGGAAGATCCTTTAGGAGACTGGTGAAAATCTTCAGGTGAGGCATATGACAGGGGCCCAGACCATGAAGGTGGTAACAAGTGGTATGATTCTGGATATATTTTGAAGATGGAAACATGGTCTGCTATTGGCACAGATACAGGGTTTGAGAGAAAGAGGAGTCAAGAATAACCTCAAGGTTTGAGTTCTGGGAAACTGGAAAATCAGGGTTTCTATTAATAGAGACGGAGAAAACTGCAAGAGCAAAGGCTTGGGGGACAAGGCCAGGAGGTTTTTTTGTTTGTGTTTTGGTACTAGGGATTGAACCCAGGAGCACTCTAACTCTGAGCTACATCCCCAGCTCTTTTTATTTTAAGACAGCGTTTTGCAAAATTGTCCAGGCTGGCCTTGAACTTGTGATCCTTGTGCCTCAGCCTCCTGAGTTGCTAGGATTATAGGTGTGTGCCACTGCACCCTGTAGAAGTTTGTTTTTGAATGTGTCAATTTTGAGATGGCCATGAGACAACTGAGTGGGTGCCTATGAAGGCGAGCCCCCATGTAATAATGAGCCAGAGTTCCCCAGGAGCAGCTGCAGTATTCATTCTACACATCCCTTCTACTATAGTTTAGATCTACAATGTGCCCCGGAGACCCACATATTAAAGACTTGGTTGTTAGTCTGTAGTGCTACTGGGAGGTAGTGGAATCTTCAGTAGGTGGAGCCTAGCAGAAGTAAGTTAGGTCATTGGGGAAATGCTCTTGAATTTGAGACCTTGGCCCCATTTCTCTCTCTCTCTCTCTCTCTCTCTCTCTCTCTCTCTCTCTCTCTCTCTCTCTCTTTCTTTCTCTCTCTCTTCTAGTGACCAAAAGCTGAGCAGCTTTGTTCCATCATGTGCTCCTGCCATGATGTGCTGCCTTGCCCCAAAAGTAACAGGTCAGATGACTATGGCTTGAAACCTCTGAAATCATGAGCTAAAACAAAACTTTCCTTCTCATAACTTGATTTTCTCAGGCATTTGTCATAGTGATGGAAAGCTGACTAGCATACCTTTCTACCTCATTCACTCTCTCAATCATTTAGCAAATACAAAATGAACAAGTTCACACAATGGGATTTAGCTCCCCAACAGCTTTCCCATCACAGTTTTTTCCTCCTGTCTATCTTACACATGTAGGCTCCAGTGTAAGGCTTCCAAAGCCAAGATCAGACTGGTCAGTGCTCTGCTTCAAACCCTCAGCTGGCTCCCTACTTCCTCCAGAAGAAACATGGCCAAGATCCACAGCATGCCCAGGAGACCCTAAATGATCTGCCTCGTTTCCTGCCACTCCTACCTCCCCATTCCTTATAAACCAGTCACAGAGCTTCTTGCCAGGGCCTGAACATGACATTGGTATCCAGAAATCCTGGGATCTGCTAAGGGACTCCCTGGGCCAAGAAAGCCCTGCCTTGGAGGATTGCGAGTTCAAAGTCAGCCTCAGCAAAAGTGAGGCACTAAGCAACTCAGTGAGACCCTGCATCTAAGTAAAATACAAAATAGGGCTGGGGATGTGGCTCAGTGGTTGAGTGCCCCTGAGTTCAATCCCCAGTAATCCCTCAAAAAAAAAAAAGAAGGAAAGAAAGAAAACCCTGCCTCCTTCTTAGCTTGGTTTACTTATTTTCTTCCTCTAGGACCTGGCTGAGCTTATCTGTTACACATGCACAGAGGGAGCCCTTCAGAAAGCGCTGCCTGAGCCTTTAGACACTTGAGAGTCTGTTTGCTCTTCTATCTCTCTCCCTTCTGGACTAGTTGGTTCTCAAGGGTGGGAACTGTTTCTTGTTTATGCATGTCTGTAACTACAGCACAAGTCCTTGCCAAAGTAGTTAATAAAGGTTTATTGGTAGGTAGGTGTCCTAGATCCTTAGGAGGCTGAGGCAGGAGGACTGCCTGAGGCCAGAAATTTGAGGTCAGCTTGGGTAACATAGTGAGACCCCATCTTTAAAAAAGTGGTTTATTGAATGAAAGGATATTAATATGTTATGATAGAGATGCTGAGAGATCACAGAGAAGTATTTGTTTGGCCTAAGAAAGGAGTCAGAGAAAGTGGTAGAGATGCCATTTGAGCTGGGTTTGGAAGACCAGGAAAGAGTTCTCCAGGCAAAAAGCATTCTCAGGGATGTGCAACTCAGTGTTGCTTCTCACATTGGCCACAAACTGGCAGCCAGGATGCCGAATATGGCTCACAGATGCTTTAGGATTAGCTCCCCACCCCACACCCACCACACAGTGTTTTCAAAAGTAATGCGAGGAGACAGGCATTATGGTTGGTCATACCACAAGTTGTCTCACACTTAGCCAACTCTATCCCTTATGTTACCTGCCAGGGATACAGTGGGGAGTGTGGCCCCATATGCATTTGATTTCCTCTCCCGATCAGGGAATCCCAGTTCCTGGTCACTGGGCAAAAATCCTACAGCTTAAGGGATGAACATCCTTGGCTCATTGAGATAGAGTCCCCATGCCAGGCTTGGTCAGCTGGTTCGTAGACATAGGGATGAAGATCCAGTGACCACTAGTTATAGGATTACCATCTCTGAAGTATTCTGGAACTCTCTTCATGCTGGTTGTTATGGATTGTATCCGGAATGTCACCTAAAGTCTTGTGTTCAGAAGTGGGGCTTTTAGGCAATAATTGGATCTTAAGGGCTCTGACTTTACCCATGAATTAACCCATTGATAGCTGAATGAATTATTGGGAGGTGGGATCTAGTTGGAGGAGGTAGGTCACTAGGGGTGTGCCCTAGGGGATTTATCTTCCCTCTGGCCCCTTCTTCTCCCTCTCTGCTTCCAGGATGCCATGGGCTGAACTGCTTTTCTCCTTCACACTCTTCTGCCATGATGTTCTGCCTCGCCTCAGGCCCAAAGCAATGGAGTCAGCCTACCATGGACTGAATCCTCTGAACTCATGAGCCAAAATAAAATTCCCTTTTCTAAGTTGTTCTTGTCAGGTATTTTGGTCACAGTGATGAAAAGCTGACTAATACATGGGTGGGAAGAGATAGACAGGGTGGGCAGTATGTTGGCAGCAGCTGCAGAGCCCAAACCAGTACTTGGCTTGCTTTGACCTCCAAGTTCTCAAATGATGGAAAACAGGAACCCCTGTGGCTTCCATGTCAGTGAGACATGTCATTGCAGCAAGAAGCCTCACTGTGTGGTGATGACCCATTGCTGAATATGAGGTTAAAGTATAAGGGCACAAGGGCCAGGTCTTATCTCCTGCATCCGTTATGCAGAGAAAATGGGCTTCTATGGTACTGGGGACTGAAATGGCACAAGATGATGTGAGGACTTCTGTGGCTTCCAGCTAGAATACTACAGCCAGCTAGAGGTGGCATGGAGGCTTTCCAACAGCATCAACTGCTGCCAGAGATACAGGCCCAGCTGGCTGTGTAGAAATGAAGGTGAAAGCCGTTCCCACCCCTCCTATCTAGCTGACATGAGCTCTCTGGCCTTGTTCCCCATGCTTGTCCTTGTTGCCAGAGCATTCTGGTTTCCAGCAGCATGGAACAAAATCAACACACTATGGTTATAGCCAGGTCCCCCAGTCATGTCACAAACATGCACATAACTCACAGCATACCCACAGTCACACCAACCATCACATAGCATCCCTCTGTGTTTATAATCTTTGGTCATGGCTATAGGCAAGCCCTGCCCAGTCAGCCTCTGTTAGTCTTAGGCGCCTGTGTGGTCTTACAGCCCCATACCCAACATGCCCATCTCCCTTTGCAGCCACAACAGTCTAAAGTGCTTCACCCAAAACTTGGCTGGCATGAGATGGTGGCAGTCATGCAAAGGAAACCACCACCAACAAAAACCTAAAACCATTTCTCTAGAGCTTTGCAATGTGATCCATAGAGTTTCACTGCAAAGTTTACCTTCTCTATTCTATTTGACTTTGACAAACAGTATGACTAGGGATTTGTCTGTCTGAGTTCATAAGCAGCAGAGCAGAAAAGGGCAGAAATGGGGGTGGGGGCAAAACCACACAGAGTCAATCCCTTTCAACCCAGGAAGCTCCCTGGAGTTCTTCTAGGCACATGAAACGGCTGTCAAAAACATGGTCTTTCTTCTTTCTTTGCCTCCCTCAACTCCCTCCCACCCATTAACCAGTTGCCTACAACTGCTACATTGGGTGGATTTGCCATTGTGTGTCCCCTAACTGAAGAGCCCTTTGATGCCTTCCACATGAACTTTAGGGGCAGCCAGGCTATGCATAGACACAGTGACTGCCACCATTTGGCCCTACAGGCTATCATCAGTGGTTGTACTTTTGCTTTGATTGTGCCCAGTGCTGGGCACACCCACCCCCATCAGTCCAGCCCTCTACCCAGTGCCCAGTACCTCTCACACAGATGCTGCCCAAATGTGCAGGGGTCAACTGCTGTCCAGGATGGGCCAGTGCTTTCCAGCCGCTTTGGGGTTTGTCTAGCATCTTGCAGTGAGTCATGCCCTGCCAGCCTGTGATCAGGCAGATTGGCAACTCATATGGCCTTTGGGAAAGGCTAATGCAAAGGGGCCCAGTGGTGAGAATGTTTCCCTGCCCTTCCCTACCCTCTGTGTGTGTCTCTATGGAGTCTCATGCAGACTGAACTACTTCTAGCACACACCCTTCATTCAGCACTTTGTCCTGGAAAAGACCCTGCCAGACAACTTGGGCTAAATTCACACTTTGTGCCTCAAACCAATGCCCTCTGTGTATGCCCAGCTGGCTGCCAATGGGCACGCTGTGCTTGGTCCTTTCTGGACTATAAATGGGCACCACTTGTGCTGGGCTATGTAAAGACAATCTCTTTCAATGAAATAGCATCTCCCTCTGCACCAACTGTCAAAGTCATAAATACTAAAGCCCACACCACTATTCTTTGGTGGCCTGTTTTAGGGGGCAAAGTCAGTCTGGCCTGGCTGCTGTATATTAGATGACATTGGAAACCACTTAAGCAAAGAACTTACAATTTTCATTTCAAAGTAGGTCAAACAAAAAATTCCAGAGTGCCAGAGTTGAAAGGTGAGTAAACACCACCTAATCCAAGGGTCACTAATGTAAATACCTGTAGGCACCAAGCAGCTAATGAAAAATGAGGGAGGTGGGGAGGTGGCAGAAAATAGGAGAGGGAGTGGAGAACAAGAGCTCACATGCCTTTACACAAAAGGCATTTCAAATCATTTTCATGTGCCAACCAACAAAACATGTCTTCAGACCCTTCAGGCCTAAGAGTTGTTAGTTTGAAAACTCTTGTGGAAGATAAAAAGCTCAGAAAGAGGAAAAGACTTATCCAGGGTCACCCAACTGGCCAGGGACAGAGGCCCCTGAACAATTATTTGGTAAAATGAGTCCAGTCATGTCTTTATCATTCTCATGCTTTCAGCAAACAAGTCCTGACCCTATGATACTCTAGGCACCCTCCTATGTTGTCACAGCACCAGAAGTAAGCCAGATGCATTTTCTTAACTTCAAGGAGTTCTGTGTCCAATAGGGAAGTGGCAAGAATGGAACCTGGAAAAATTGAGATTGACAGCAAGCAGATAGTATGGTCCCTGAATGCCAAGTTCAGGCATTTGGATTCTATGCTGAAAGCAACAGAGAAGCCCGTGGAAAGTGTAAGCAGGCTTCACACAGCTGTTCTGTAGGCAGATTCATCTAGCAGTGGTGACAAGATGAAGGGGGCTAAGCTAGTGTAGTGGGTGGGTGGTCTAATTGGAGGCACAGAGTCATTGAAGAGACCAATATCTATGCCTGAGTTAATGAGGTTGGGACGTCACTAAGGAGAGAGGGGAAAGGGTGAATGTGTCAAACATTGCAAATCAATAGTGGGGGTCTTTTTGAGGTATGGTGTGTATGCTGGGGGAATGGGCCAGGGGTGAGGAAGAAGGGTTGCAAAAGGCAAGAAGATGGAAGGATTGAGATGACTCCAAGGCAGGGTGGATGGTTGGAATGCCACCAGAAAGGAATAACCCAGAGGACGTGGGTTGGAGGAAAGTGGGTGGGTGGGGATATCCAAATGTTTTTCTGTGACAGCAGTCTGAAGATGATTAGCAAGAATCTGGGATTGTTTTATGTTATTGTAGCCTCTCCTTCCTCAGTATGGAAAATTGAGCCTGGTCCTTTTGACCTTAGGACTCTTCTATATGCCCTAAAGTGACCCCTGGGGAAATCCCACTCAGGGCCTCTGGTTAAAATGGTCCACCAATTTAACAAATACTAATCAAATAAATAACTAAAATACAATCTCCACCCCCGGACTCTTTCTGTCCCCCACTCCAAAACAGCTCTGTGGGAAAGTCAATTTGGGAATTTCCCACATGTGTCTATGACCGCAATGCCAGAGCAATGGTCTGAGTCAGCCATAGCCTTCAATTTTTTTTTTTGTATTTGCTTCTCATATCAAAGGCAGCATGAGAGTCCTGGTGCAGTAAAATGGTTCCCAGTGTCACCTCAGGGACTACCTGGGACTTATGTGCTGCCTTCCAAAGGTGAAAGCCTAGGCCACAGGTAGAGACGGATGCCAGGCATGCAAGTGAGCCATCAACTTCATTCAGATGATCCACTCTCCCCATATCCCCTAGGGATGGTCTATTTGCCTTGAGTTCCCTCTCAAGCCACCCCTTCCTGTGCCCTCTGGATGAATGAGCCAGAATCACTGTGGGATTCCAAAAATAAACAATGATTTTTAATCTAAGCCATGGCCACAGAAAGGGGACTTAAAAAATTGCAAATCAAAATGAACCTGAGGGATTCATGGGGCTCTGGGAAAAGAATAGGGACTCTGGAGTCTACCTCTGGTTCAAATCTCACCTTGGCCCCCTACCAGATATGTGGTCTGGTCAGTTTCTTCATGTCTAAAATTACAATTATGATATTTCCTTATCAGGATCACTATGAAAGAATAAATGTGGTGATGAATGCACAGTTCCTGGCACATAGTAGATGCTCAATAAAATACTTTCATCTTTTACATCTTCTGCTTTTTAAGACAATGGTTTTTAAAATGAGGACAAAGTTTTTACAAAAATGCTGCCTAACGAAGTGCCGAGTAGAGAAGAGCTGAAGGTCAAGGGGAAGACTGCCAGAACCTTATCCTATCAAGTGGGGATTCAAAAGATGCAACTGATAATTGATGAAACAAAAACATATGTTAGTATATTGTATGAATTATTAGGATAACCAGCAAAGGAATAAAAATGATGAAGGGCTATATAATGGTGCTAAATCCTTAACTAGCTCAGCAGGAAGTCAACGGATTGCCAAAAATTGGTAAATGAAGGAACAACAGTAAAAGTGTTTTATTTAAAGAAATGAGAGTGAAGACCACAAGAAAAGAACTAAAATTGTTTTTTTTTTCCCAGAAAGGGGACAGTGGTGGGTGTTCTTGTAGGCTACTGTTATTTCTTTCCATGGGCATATTCTATTTTGATTACCAAAAAACCCAGTCAGGAATAATATGAAAATTATGGGGTAGCACTCTTGTCCATTATGTCATCATGGCTGCCACGTGTGCTCAGATCAGCCCCCTTCCCATTATACCATGAATATACCTCATCTGATGCAGATCGAAGTCTACAAAAGGGGGGGAAAAACTTGCCAAGGTTGGTTGTTCAAAGAAGCTCCTGTAAAGAAACAGAGACAGAAGACTTGCCACATACAGTACAGGCCAACTTTAGAAACCCTTCTGAACACATTTGTCACTGGCAAGTGTCTGCCTGCCTTGCCTGGGTCCTCTGCACAATGAGTAATTCATACTAGCTGGCATCAAGGCTACAGGTCACATCCTGATGTGCCAGATCATGATATACGTGAGCTATGCAACTCCACCCCTCTCTTGAAGCCCTGCCCACAAAGAGAAGGTGGTGGTAAAATCTTCAAATTTCATTCATTCAGAAAGATCAATAATTCCTTCTCTGTAGGCAGTAAGAGTACCCAGTAGGAATGCAAAAACCACTTCAAGGGAGAGGAAGTTAAATATTTTTCATCCTTAGGTAGAAAGTTGGAGGAAGAATTTTAAAAGTGCCAAGGAAAACCTTGCCTATGTTTTACCTATGGCCAGGCCAGGGCCAGAATATTCTGAAGCATGTATGTGCATATGCACATGTGCGTGTTATGAAATACGCAACACAACCATCACACCTAAAGGAATACACACCTATACAGATACATCTCCTGATGACCTCTGGTAACCCCTTTGTCAATTCCACCATGCTGTCTCTAGATAATTATTTTCTCCTTACTTCTTTTCTTATTTCCACAACTGGGATGGAACCCAGGGCCTCACACCTGTTAGGTAAGTGCTCTAATACTGACCTACACATCCAGCCCTTTTTAATATTTATTTTGAGATAGTATCTTGCTAATATGCCCAGACTGGCCTTAAAATTGTGACCCTCCTGCCTCAGCTTTCTGAGAAGCTGGGATTACAGGACTGTACTACCATGCCTGGCTCCTTCCTTAAAAAATTTTATTCAAATGTAAGTCATACATTGCTATAGATTTGATCTGGAATATCCCCTAAAGGCTCATGTGCCAAAGGCATGGTCCCCAGCATGGCACTATTGGGAAATGGAGGAACATTAAAGAGGTGGGGCCTAGTGGGAGGTCTTCAGGTCATTGGAGGTGTGCCCTCAAAGGAGACTGTGGAACCATAATCCTTCCTCTTTTTTCACTTACTGGCCATGGGGGGAGTGATTTTGTTCTGCCATAAACTCCTGTCATGATGTGCCACTACAAACCCAAAGCAACTGGGCCACATTGATCATGGACTGAAACCTCCAAAACAGAGTGAAAATAAACCTTTTCTCTTTATAAGTTGCTTATCTCCGGTATTTGGTATAGTGATGGAGAACTGACTGACACAAATGCCATACAATCCAACCAATTAAAGTAGATAAGTATATGGATTGTAATATATTCACATAGTTGTGTATCTTTCACCACATCAATTTTAGATCATTTTCACCATTCCCCAAAAGAAACCCCAAACTTATTAGCTTCTTATTTCTCCATCCCAGTCTTTGACAACCACTATTATATTTCATATCTATTAATTTGCTTAATCTGGGCACTTCTTATAAAGGGAATCATAACAAAATATAGGCTTTTGTGTCTGGCTTCTTTCACTTACCATAATGTTTCTAAGGCTCATCCATGCTGTAGCATGTATAAATATTTCATTCCTTTTTATTGCTGAGTTTTAGTATTATATGGTCCCCAGCATATGCCACAATTGTTTATCCACTCACACACTGAAGGATATTTTGGTTATTTACATTTTTTGGGGTTATTAGGAATAATGCTCCTAAGAACATTTATATACAAGTTTTTATGTAGACATATGCTTTCATCTTTCTTGGGGAATATCTACAAGTGAAATTGCTGGGTCATGTGTTTAATCATTTTAGGAAGTGTCAGACTGTTTTCTACAGAGACTACCTCATTTTACATTCCCACCAGCAGTATATGAGGGCTCCATTGTTCCACATCTCTGTCAACACTTGTTATTATCTATAGATTGTAGCCATCCTATCTGGTTTTAAGTGGCATCTCATGTGGTTTTTGAACTTCCCTCATGGGTAATGATGCTCAATATCATTTCATGTGATTATTGGCCATTTATATATCTTTGGGAATGGTCCATTCAGATCTTTTGCCAATTTTTAAATTGAGTTGTTATTTGCTTTTTGTTGTTTGTTTCATGCTTGTTTTTAGAGATAGAGTTCTCAATATGTTGCCTAGGCTGGGTCTTGAACTTCTATGCTCCAGCAATCCTTCTGCTTTAGCCTCCCAAGTAGCTAGAACTACAGGTGTTGTGCCATTGCACCAGGCAGTTGTTTATCTTTAAATTGTTGAGCTGTAAGATTTCTTCATATATTCTGGATATAATACTTTATCAGATATGATTTACAGCAATATCCCATTCTTTAGGTTATATTTTCACTTCATTAATTAAAAAAATTAATTTGACTATAATTGTATTTATTTATGGGTTACAATGTAACATTTAAATACATGTACACAATAACTTCAGGAGTTATTCTTCCTAGACAACCTGTAATCCTGAACCCTTTAACTTTCCTGTTTCCACTCCCCCTATAATTTTGTGGTATGTCTTGAAGTCAATATTGTGATGCCTCTACTTTTTCTTTCTGCTTAGAATTGCTTCAGCTGCTCAGGATCTTTTGTGGTTCCACATAAATTTTAGGGCTGTTTTTTTCTATTTCCATGAAGATGTCATTGGTATTTTGTTTAGGATTGCATTGGATCAATAGATCACTTTGGAGAGTACGGACATTTTAACAATATTGATTTTTCCAATACATAAAGGTAGGATTATTTTTTTTATTTTTTAGTGCCTTCTCCAGTTTCTTTCATCAGTGTTTCAATTTTAATTGTAGAGTTCTTCCACTTTCTTGTTTAAATTTGTGGTTCCACATAAATTTTAGGGCTATTTTTTCTATTTCCATGAAGATGTCATTGGTATTTTGTTCAGGATTGCACTGGATCAATAGATCACTTTGGAGAGTACGGACATTTTAACAATATTGATTCTTCCAATACATAAAGGTAGGATTATTTTTTTTATTTACATCTTTGATCACTCCATTTTGAGTTAACTTCATGCATGGTATAAGGATAGGGGTCTAAGTATATTTTTTTTCATGTGGATTCTCCTTTATTTTTATTTCTAGGACCAATACCCTAGTTGAAAATTGGGTCTAGGCAAAATATGACTCACAATAATTAAAAATGTTATTGATTAGATCTCTATTTAGCACTCACAAATGCTAAGTCTTATTTTTACAACAAATCTTCATGGTAGACATTTAGACAATCCTCATTTTATAGTTGATCAAAATGAGACAGATGTACTTGTCCCATGTTGCACAATTGACAAGAACCAGGGTATGCATTAGGCCTGTCTCTCACCAAAGCCCAGATGCACAGTACTAAACTGGTCTGCAGAAGGAAGAATCATTCTGTTCACTGATTCCTTCCTCTAAAATTGTCCTTACTTTCTCTCTCTCTCTCTCTCTCTCTCTTCCTCCCTTGCCGTTTGACATGTAATAAATGCTTGAGACACATGGGCTGAATGGGCAAAGAGGAATAGGTTACTGGACAGGATGTGAGCCTAGGATGGGCTAAAAGATACCAGAGTCAGAGTGATCCTAACAGAAATGTAAATAGAAACCTCATATTCAGTATGGAAACTATGTAATGCACTAACAGCATTTTGTTTTATGTAGAGGTGACATTCCATTCCCCCACAACTGTATAAAATGTGTAGGGTTGGGGATGTAGCTCAGTGGTACAGTGCTTGCCTAGAAGGCTCAAGGCCCTGGATTCAATACTCAGAACCACAAAAACAAACAAAAAATAAATAAAATGTCTAGCTTTCTTCTAGCCCCATGCAGAGTGAGACCTGTTGTGAGTGGTTTGTTGAATCTGATGATATGTGGGGGATTACCTGAGAAGCTGTTCTGAGCCATTCTGACACCAAATGAGAGCCCATGGCTGCAGTTAGGTCTAAAGGACCCAAGTATGGGGGCTAGCAGGGCCAAGGAAGGAATGTGGCACCAGTTCAAGATTCCCTTTTAAAGAATTAACTCTGATCAGGGATTGAGAATGCACTGGAAATGGAGAATTAGTAACAAAAAATTTTTAGAGATACCTAATGATTTCTTAATTTATTTTCTGATAGTTTTAATAAGTCATTTAAAATTAAGATTTTTTTATGTGCCAAGAAATGTGCTAAGCATGTTAGCTGCATTGTTTAATCCTTATAACAACTCCATGATACAGATACTATTATTACCTCTATTTGACACATGAACAAATTGAAGCAAAATTAGGTAACTTGCCCATGGTCACACAGAGAATAAGTAGCAAAGCTGGAATCTGAAACCCAGGTCACTAAACTCCAGAGTTCAAATACAAAAAGTATGTAAATTAGGGAAATGGGGAAAGAGTGTGGTCACCACCTTCCAGAAAACAATATTAATATTTCAGAAAATTTTCATCATCTTCATTGTGTGGTGAACTCTGAAAAGTTTCAAAATATGTAAAATAAGATGTGGTGCCATGATTAGGACATTGTTTTTAGTTAATGGAACAGAACAAGACAGAACTATTAACCTAGAAGTTTCTGATGCCACCTAGTATGGGTGCACATATTTGGGAAAGACAAATACTGCCTAGTATTTATAAAAGAACTTATTGTTGGTGAGCTGGGGTTGTGGCTCAGTGGTAGAGCGCTCTCCTAGCATGCGCGAGGACCTGGGTTTGATCTCAGCACCAGATAAGAATAAATAAATAAAATAAAGGTATTATGTCCAACTACAACTAAAAAATAAATATTTTTTAAAAAGAAATTATTGTGTGCAAGGCAATGTTCTAAGAACTTTAAAACATGATTTTACTTAATCAAAACAACAACCCTGTGAGGCAAGTATTATTATTATCCATATTTTACATATGAGAAAAATTAAACATAACTTTCTAGAGATTCTAAGCAGCAAAACTGAGATTTAAACCTGGGAAGTTCATTTCTCTGTCTGGGGCACCTAACTGCTATGCTAAGCTGATCTTACCAAATTCTATAAGAAGGGCTTATCTTTCCCTGCTACAAAGGACCTGTACTATAACATTACCAAGTTGACCTCAAACAGCTGGGCTAATCCCTTTCTTGCTTTGCAACTTTTCCTAAACCTAATTTTAAAAGTCCCTTGTGTTGACTTTTGCAGTTTTTATAATACCAGCATATCTTGGCCCCCAACCTGCCCTAATAGCATTCTCACAAGGCTTCATCACTCTTTTAGATTTGTTTATCCTAGAGAGAAATCATGCCCTGTGATTTTTCCCAAGGGAGAAGTGAATCTCAAGTCTTTCTGTTACCTTCCTTGCCCTGTGTCTTTTCCTCCCAACAGTACAGTGAAAATATCACAGGACCACAGAATTTAGACAGATCTGGATTGAAATACTGCTTCCTTCACTTTCAGGCTGTGGGACCTTGCACAGGTCCCTTTGCTTATGAAGTCAGGCTAATCATAGCAGCTGCTTGCAAGGTTGTTGGGAGGATGAAACTGATGATGTAATGAGAACATATAGCACTTCAGGGGAGAAAGGAAAATGAAGAAGATAATAAATAGGGGCTGGAGTGTGGCTCAGTGAGAGTGCTTGCCTAGCATACATGATGCCCTGAGTTTGATCTGCAGTGCCATCAAAAAGGAAAAAAAAGTAGATAGGAGTGAGAAGTCCAGTGTGGCTAAACCACTACCTAGGAAGAGCTACAGTGGGCTCAGGCCAGAGCGAGCGAGAGATAGATAGAGAGAGAAAGAGAGAGAGAGAGAGAGAGAGAGAGAGAGAGAGAGAGAGATAGAGAGATAGTTTTGAATGCCTAGACAAAGAAGATGAACTCTATTTGAGAAGCAAGAGGAGCTAGGCATGGTGGTGCATGTAATCCCAGGGAGACTGAGGCAGGAGGAACAAAAATTCAAGCCAATCCTGGGCAACTGAGTGACACTCTGTCTCAAAATAAAAAGTAAAGGGCTGGGGATGGAGTTCAGTGGTAGAGTGCCCTTAGGTTCCTAGTACCAAAAGTGGGGGCAAGGGAGACTTTGAAGGTCATTGCATAAGGGGATGACCATAAAGATCACTATTAACATTTACTGAGTACTTATTCCATCTCAGGCATGTGACTGTGTATGTGTGTGTGTGTGTGTGTGTGTGTGTGTACTAGGGAGGGAGCCCAGGGTCTCATGTGTGCTAAGCAAGCACTCTGTTCTACCACTGAGTTAAGACATGGTTCTTTACTAAATCCACACAACAGTCTTATGAGGAGGTACAACTATTTTTTTAATTATGCACATGAGGAAACAGAGACTCAGAAAGATGAACTCACTTGCCCAAGATCCCACAGCTTATAAATGACCAGTCTGAAGTTAAATCTATACATTTAGATCCTAGAACCCACTTCCTTAACCACAAGGCTCTATCATATTGAGGCAACTGTCAAACAGGGTTATACACAGTAGAGAGGAGCACATAAGGCAGAGAGAACATTTAGAAGCCATTATAGCTCTCCAGGTGATGACACTTAAAGGCAGTGATCATGGTGGGTCAATGAAATGGGGCAGCAGTACAGACTTTGAGCAGGCAATCTTCCAGAACTAGGTACCTAAATTACTGTGGGAGGTTAAGGGTGTTAAATCTAGTCCAGATATATGAGGGTATTATGCCTCTACCCCCAGATTCTTGGAGAGAAAACAGAATAGTTGTCAACATTTACAAGTGGTACAGTTTATGTTAACATCTGGGTTTCTGTCTTCTCTTGGTGAAACAGAGGTTCCGGCAGTACTGGGCTGACATTCCTCTAGGACACAGTGGGTGAGGGCCAGTGGCAGCTTCCCCTTTGGACACAGGTACATTCCTCAAGGACCCCTGGGGTCTGCTTCTCTTCTTCACCCGACTGGCCAACAGGAGGCCTAGAACTCTAGAACCATGCATTTTGTCAAGCTGCAAATCTGGATGCTGGGAGGAAAGAGAATGGGGGAGCAGTGAGTTTGGAAGAGGACAGAAGTGCTGTCTCCATAAAGAAAGAATTCTCAGGGCCAAGAGAAAGAGGAGGGAAAGCAACTAAGGGAGGAGACAGGCAGATGGCCTTGAGATGACAATTGGCATGAACAGAAGAGCCAAAGATACAGGGGGCAAGGACATCATGGGGTCTGTGTTATTTAGAAAAGCAATTGAAGGCATCTGCTGATGGAGAAAGCAGGGAGAGAGAGAGAGAGAGAGAGAGAGAGAGAGAGAGAGAGAGAGAGAGAGAAATGAGGAGGCAGGGTTTAAAATCCAAGTCTTCTGACAAAAGCTAAGAGGCCCTACTGCAGATGTGCTGAAGAGCTGTAGGAGGAGGGTAGTTGTGCTTGGAAAAGATAATTAAGGAGTGAGCTATCTTGATAAAAATGTGTCCAGAAATGATGGGGAGCGTAAATCTGAGGAACTCAAGATCAGAAACTGAGAGGCTAGGTCATCAATGTAATAGCCATGGTCTCAAATTAGCATGTCCCTCAGTGTGTCCACCAGTCCTGAACTTTCTTTGCTAAGGCATATAACAGAGTGTTCACAGGGTTCAGATGAGGTGAGATCTGCCCCTCCAGCCCTGCAACCAGGGTATGAGGTTGTTGGCTTTGGGCATAAAAGAACAGTGGCTGTCCAGAATCAGGACACACCCAGTCAGAACAAGTGTGAAAGGAAGTGAGGTTGGCTAGGGCTGTGTATTCCCTTTGGGATTCCGCCTTTCTTTACAAGTGACCATTCCTTTGAAAAAATGGTGGTGGCCGGCAGAAGAGGAGCAGCCGCCTGCTGAGAGGCTGAGCCGCCCCCTCCCCCTGCGCCGGCATAGTAGAGGGAACTGGGACCAAACACAGAGCAGGCCCAGCGGCCTGCTGAGGGGCAGAGCCGCCCCCCACCCCCCTCGCCTGCCAGGTAGGGGAAGGATGACCACCGACAGAAAAGGCCCAGTGGCCCGCGGAGGGACAGAGCTTCCAATCACTCCTGCAAGGTAGGCGGGCCTGCGACCCACCTGCAGAAGAGGAGCAGCCGCCTGCTGAGAGGCAGAGCCGCCCCCTCCCCCCCGCGCCTGCAAGGTAGTCGGAACTGAGACCACCATCAGAACAGGTCAGACCTGCAACCGAGAGACAGAACAGGCCCAGTGGCCTGAGGAAGGGTAGAGCCGCCCCCCCCCACGCCTGCAAAGTAGGCGGACCTGCGACCCACTGGCAGTACAGCCCCAGAGGCCTGCAGAGGGGCAGTGCCGCTGCCTGCGCCTGCAAAGTAGGCAGAACTGCGACCACCGACAGAACAAGCCTAGCGGCCCGCAGAGGGACAGAGCCGCCGCCCGCGCCTGCAAGGTCGGCGGACCTGCTACCGACTGGCAGAGCAGGCCCAGCAGCCTGCCAGCGTGGTAGGCACATTGCCCCAATTGGAGGAGGGGCAGAGCCGCCGCCCGCGCCTGCGAGGGAGACTTTGCAACTATACAAGACCAATATAAATATATAGGGGGAAAATTCAATAGCACAACAGTTTCACCAAGAAGAAAGGAAAGCGAACAATATGAAGAGACAAGGAAAGAAAGGACCACAAGCATTGCAGGTCAACTCAACGTTAGAAGAGGTAATAGCTGCAGCTGATGGAATGTCAGATAAAGAATTCAGGATATACATGCTTCAGATGATCTGGAGTCTCAAGGAAGACATCAGACAGCAAAATCAGACAATGAAAGATCACTTCAACAATGAATTACATAAACAAATCCAAGAAGCAAAAGATCAACTATACAGGGAAATAGAGGTTATAAAAAACAAACAAACAGAAATCCTAGAAATGCAGGAAGCAATAAGCCAACTTAAAAACTCAATTGAGAATACTACCAGCAGAGTAGAACACTTAGAAGACAGAACATCAGACAATGAAGATAAAGTATTTCAACTTGAAAAGAACATAGACAGCTCAGCAAGACTGTTAAGAAACCATGAGCAGAACATCCAAGAAATATGGGATAACATCAAGAGACCAAATTTAAGAGTCATTGGGATACAGGAAGGAACAGAGTTTCAAACCAAAGGAATGAGCAATCTATTCAATGAAATAATTCGAGAAAACTTCCCAGACTTGAAGAATGAGACAGAACCCCAAATCCTAGAAGCCTACAGGACGCCGAATGTGCAAAATCATAAGAGACCCACACCTAGACACATTATAATGAAGATGCCCAACATACAGAATAAGGAGAGAATTTTAAAAGCTACAAGAGAAAGGAAGCAGATCACATTTAGGGGTAAGCCAATCAGGATAACAGCTGATCTTTCAACACAGACTCTGAAAGCTAGAAGATCCTGGAATAACATATTTCAAACACTGAAAGAAAATGGGTTCCAACCAATAATTGTGTTTCCAGCAAAATTAAGCTTCAGGATGGAAGATGAAATTAAAACCTTCCACGATAAACAAAAGTTAAAAGAATTTGCAGCTAGAAAACCATCTCTTCAAAACATCCTTGGCAAAACATTACAGGAAGAGGAAATGGAAAATAACAACGAAAACCAACAGTGGGAGGTAGGACACTAAAGGGGGGAAAATAATCAAAGTGGAAAACAAACCATGTTTAGTAACATAAATAAACAAATATGGCTGGAAGAACAACCCATATCTCAATAATAACCCTAAATGTTAATGGCTTAAACTCACCAATCAAGAGACACAGGCTAGTAGAATGGATCACAAAACAAGACCCAACAATATGCTGCCTACAGGAGACGCATTTGATAGGAAAAGACATACATAGGCTGAAGGTGAAAGGTTGGGAAAAATCATATCACTCATATGGACTTCGGAAACAAGCAGGAGTATCCATACTCATATCAAATAAAATAGATTTTAAGCCAAAGTTAATCAAAAGGGATAAAGAGGGACACTACATACTGCTCAAGGGAACCATACACCAACAAGACATAACAATCATAAATATATATGCCCCAAACAATGGTGCAGCTATGTTCATCAAACAAACTCTTCTCAAGTTCAAGAGTCTAATAGACCACCATACAATAATCATGGGAGACTTCAACACACCTCTATCACCACTGGACAGATCTTCCAAACAAAAGTTGAATAAGGAAGCTATAGAACTCAATAACACAATTAATAACCTAGACTTAATTGACATATATAGAATATACCACCCAACATCAAGCAGTTACACTTTTTTCTCAGCAGCACATGGATCCTTCTCAAAAATAGATCATATATTATGTCACAGGGAAACTCTTAGACAATACAAAGGAGTAGAGATAATACCATGCATCCTATCTGATCATAATGGAATGGAACTGAAAATCAACGATAAAAGAAGGAAGGAAAAAGAATACATCACTTGGAGAATGAACAATAGGTTACTGAATGATCAATGGGTTATAGAAGACATCAAGGAGGAAATTAAAAAATTCTTAGAGATTAATGAAAACACAGACACAACATATCGGAATCTATGGGACACATTGAAAGCAGTTCTAAGAGGAAAATTCATTGCTTGGAGTTCATTCCTTAAAAAAAGAAAAAACCAACAAATAAATGATCTCATACTTCATCTCAAAATCCTTGAAAAAGAAGAGCAAAACAACAGCAAAAGAAGTAGAAGGCAAGAAATTATTAAAATCAGAGCTGAAATTAATGAAATCGAAACAAAATAAACAATTGAAAAAATTGACAAAACTAAAAGTTGGTTCTTTGAAAAAATAAACAAAATCGACAGACCCTTAGCCATGCTAGCGAAGAGAAGAAGAGAGAGAACTCAAATCACTAACATACGGGATGAAAGAGGCAATATCACAACAGACACTTCAGAAATACAGAAGATAATCAAAAATTATTTTGAATCCTTATACTCCAATAAATTAGAAGATAGTGAAGGCATAGATAAATTTCTTAAGTCATATGATCTGCCCAGATTGAGTCAGGAGGATATAGACAACCTAAACAGACCAATATCAATTGAGGAAATAGAAGAAACCATCAAAAGACTACCAACTAAGAAAAGCCCAGGACCGGATGGGTATACAGCAGAGTTTTACAAAACCTTTAAAGAGGAACTAATACCAATACTTTTCAAGCTACTTCGGGAAATAGAAAAAGAGGGAGAACTTCCAAATTCATTCTACGAGGCCAACATCACCCTGATACCTAAACCAGACAAAGACACTTCAAAGAAAGAAAACTACAGACCAATATCTCTAATGAACCTAGATGCAAAAATCCTCAATAAAATTCTGGCCACTCGGATACAAAAACATATCAAAAAAATTGTGCACCATGATCAAGTAGGATTCATCCCTGGGATGCAAGGCTGGTTCAATATACGGAAATCAATAAATGTTATTCACCACATCAATAGACTTAAAAATAAGAACCATATGATCATCTCGATAGATGCGGAAAAAGCATTCGACAAAGTACAGCATCCCTTTATGTTCAAAACTCTAGAAAAACTAGGGATAACAGGAACATACCTCAATATTGTAAAAGCAATCTATGCTAAGCCTCAGGCTAGCATCATTCTGAATGGAGAAAAATCGAAGGCATTCCCTCTAAAATCTGGAACAAGACAGGGATGCCCTCTCTCACCACTTCTGTTCAACATAGTTCTCGAAACACTGGCCAGAGCAATTAGACAGACGAAAGAAATTAAAGGCATCAAAATAGGAAAAGAAGAACTTAAATTATCACTATTTGCAGATGACATGATTCTATACCTAGCAGACCCAAAAGGGTCTACAAAGAAACTATTAGAGCTAATAAATGAATTCAGAAAAGTGGCAGGATATAAAATCAACACGCATAAATCAAAGGCATTCCTGTATATCAGCGACAAATCCTCTGAAATGGAAATGAGGACAACCACTCCATTCACAATATCTTCAAAAAAAATAAAATACTTGGGAATCAACCTAACAAAAGAGGTGAAAGACTTATACAATGAAAACTACAGAACCCTAAAGAGAGAAATAGAAGAAGATCTTAGAAGATGGAAAAATATACCCTGTTCATGGATAGGCAGAACTAACATCATCAAAATGGCGATATTACCAAAAGTTCTCTATAGGTTTAATGCAATGCCAATCAAAATCCCAACGGCATTTCTTGTAGAAATAGAGAAAGCAATCATGAAATTCATATGGAAAAATAAAAGACCCAGAATAGCAAAAACAATGCTAAGCAGGAAATGTGAATCAGGCGGTATAGCGATACCAGACTTCAAACTATATTACAGAGCAATAGTAACAAAAACAGCATGGTACTGGTACCAAAACAGGCGGGTGGACCAATGGTACAGAATAGAGGACACAGAAACCAATCCACAAAACTACAACTATCTTATATTTGATAAAGGGTCTAAAAGCATGCAATGGAGGAAGGATAGCATCTTCAACAAATGGTGCTGGGAAAACTGGAAATCCATATGCAACAAAATGAAACTGAATCCCTTTCTCTCGCCATGCACAAAAGTTAATTCAAAATGGATCAAGGAGCTTGATATCAAATCAGAGACACGCCGTCTGATAGAAGAAAAAGTTGGCTACGATCTACATTTGGTGGGGTCGGGCTCCAAATTCCTCAATAGGACACCCATAGCACAAAAGTTAATAACTAGAATCAACAAATGGGACTTACTCAAACTAAAAAGTTTTTTCTCAGCAAAAGATACAATAAGAGAGGTAAATAGAGAGCCTACATCCTGGGAACAAATCTTTACTCCTCACACTTCAGATAGAGCCCTAATATCCAGAGTATACAAAGAACTCAAAAAATTAGACAATAAGAGAACAAACAACCCAATCAACAAATGGGCCAAGGACCTGAACAGACACTTCTCAGAGGAGGACATACAATCAATCAACAAGTACATGAAAAAATGCTCACCATCTCTAGCAGTCAGAGAAATGCAAATCAAAACCACCCTAAGATACCATCTCACTCCAGTTAGATTGGCAGCCATTATGAAGTCAAACAACAACAAGTGCTGGCGAGGATGTGGGGAAAAGGGTACACTTGTACATTGCTGGTGGGACTGCAAATTGGTGCAGCCAATTTGGAAAGCAGTATGGAGATTTCTTGGAAAGCTGGGAATGGAGCCACCATTTGACCCAGCTATTCCCCTTCTCGGTCTATTCCCTAAAGACCTAAAAAGAGCATGCTACAGGGACACTGCTACATCGATGTTCATAGCAGCACAATTCACAATAGCTAGACTGTGGAACCAACCTAGATGCCCTTCAATGGATGAATGGATAAAAAAAATGTGGCATTTATACACAATGGAGTATTACTCTGCATTAAAAAATGACAAAATCATAGAATTTACAGGGAAATGGATGGCATTAGAGCAGATTATGCTAAGTGAAGCTAGCCAATCCCTAAAAAACAAATGCCAAATGTCTTCTTTGATATAAGGAGAGTAACTAAGAACAGAGTAGGGTCGAAGAGCATGAGAAGAAGATTAACATTAAACAGGGATGAGAGGTGGGAGGGAAAGGGAGAGAGAAGGGAAAATGAATGGAAACGGAAGGAGACCCTCAGAGTTATACAAAAGTACATACAAGAGGAAGTGAGGGGAAGGGGAAAAATAATACAAGGGGGACAAACGAATGTCAGTAGAGGGGGCAGAGAGAGAAGAGGGGAGGGGAGGGGAGGGGAGGGGTGATAGTAGAGGATAGGAAAGGCAGCAGAATACAACAGACACTAGTATGGCAATATGTAAATCAATGGATGTGTAACTGATGTGATTCTGCAATCTGTATATGGGGTAAAAATGGGAGCTCATAACCCACTTGAATCAAATTGTGAAATATGATATATCAAGAACTATGTAATGTTTTGAACAGCCAACAATAAAAAATTAAAAAAAAAAAAAAAAGAAAAGAAAAAGAAAAAATGGTGGTGGTAGGCCAGCTGAAAAGAGATTCAAATGGGGAGAGGGTGTCCAATAAGACACCTCTCCCAGTGGCACAGCCTTAGTATACTTTCCACTGAGGAAAGTTATACAGCCTAGATTAAGTTTCAAAGAGGGGGAAAGCAAAGTGGAAACATAAGGGAAATGATATTCCCCAACAGCCCTAGGGAAGGGGTCACGAAGGCAGTTCAAATGTCACAATCTAGGGCTGGGGTGTGGCTCAATGGTACAGCACTTGCCTCACATGGGTGAGGTACTGGGTTTGAGCCTCAGCACCACATAAAAATAAATAAATAAAGATACCGTGTCCATATACAACTAATATTTATTTATTTATTTTGCATTACAATTCTTAATACACCATTATACAATAATTTATCATATCTCAGATTATATATAAGGTTTGTACAACTAATTTTTTAAATGTCACAATCTACTTATTTGTCTACATTTTGGGACCCAGCCTATACTGTGTACTTCTAGAAAGCAGATGAGGGGCTGTTTTGTGTTCATGTCAATATTTAGTGAAGAGTTTTCCCTATTTTTTCCCAATAAAAATTATAATGGATTTTGGAAATCATAGCTCTCTTAGCACCAGAGAAGATCTTATATAATCCCCAAGTAGTTTCCAGGAAGGATACAGAATGGTTTTCACATAATTACAACTGTTTCCCTTTTGACTAGTGCCTAATTCTGGAGGGCAGCTACTCCTCAAAATATCAGCACTTATGTGATAAACTTCAAACTATTTATTGGAATTATTTTGGAAATAAGTCTTATATTTGAGCCTCAATTTTCCCTTTTGTATGCTTTCTTTCTATCTGCATAAAATCTTTGATTTGGCTTACTTGAGTTCTAGCAGAGATAAATTGTGGAGAAGCCTCCACCTTGAAAAATTATTTTTTCCACTGGAAGAATTTTAAGTAAAGGGTGGGACCTCCAGAATGGCTGTGTGTGAAGCTGGTGTTGCTCCCCAGTGAAACAACTATTTTACCGGGAAAACTTTTTTTATGGCTGGGGATGTGGCTCAAGCAGTAGCGCACTCGCTTTGCATGCATGCAGCCCGGGTTCGATCCTCAGCACCACATACAAACAAAGATGTTGTGTCCGCTGAAACCTAAAAAATAAATATTGAAATTCTCTCTCTCTCTCTCTCTTTAAAATTTATTTTTTTAAAAAAATACCTAGTTAAAGTCTCTGGAAACTGTCCTCAGAGCATACATCAAATGGAGAACTATTTATTGGAGAAAAATCTACTACTACTTGGTAAGACAGTAAGAATCTGTGGCATTTGAGCCATGAGCTGTTTCTTTTTGCCTGAATCCCTACTCCATGTTACAAAAGCACTGTTCTGGATAGGTGTGGCCAAGAAAATAGTGTTCCCTCCTCCTCCATCTCCCAGTCTAGCAGCTATGATTTCACTCCAGGAGTATGTATCAACTCCCCCAACTCAGTATTGCAGAATCTCCATTTTGGCTGAAAGTGGCCAAGAGGACAGGTCTGTATTTCCCACCCAGTCACAACTTGTAGGCTAGAAGCTTTATCCCAGACACAGCACACCAAGAGCACTAGGTTCAGTCATCCTACCTAAGCTTGCTCAGAGGTTCCAAAATGGGCCAGGCAAACTAAGAAGATCAGGAAACTACCATTTCCTCCCCAGTGTCAATTCACGGAGCAAAGAGTGTCACTTCAGGAAAAATAGGCACTGTCCCCATCCTAGTGTCATTGCAGTGGCCTAGAAGTTCTACTAGGGCAGAACCTGAAGACAGACCATAAGGATGGAGAATGCCAGAGCTCTGCCTCACAGCTCTGCCCTATAGGAAATGACGATGTGGAACAGATCATGGAGTTCTTCATGCCTATGGGTGCTGTTTAAAACAATGTAGATTCTGGTGGCAAGCAATTAAGAGGGTGCTGGTAGTTTCATGAAACTAGTATCAACAAGAAAAATGGCCTACCAGTCAGAAGGTTACCAGAGAAAACAGATGAAAAAGAGAGCTAAGAATGGGCTGGGTATATAGCTCAGTTGGTAGAGAGCTTGCCTCACATGCACAAGTCCCTGGGTTCAAAACCCAGCACACTATACACACAAAAAAATGATCACATAAACATTAAAGAGAGATCTAAGAAGATGTCTCATCAGATCACACTCATCCATACAGGACCAGAAAGCTGTACATATGCATTAGGCTGTACCCAGTTCAAGAGAAATCAGAGCAGGACATGAGACAGACTTAAAAACATTCCCCAAACCACATACAGATGAAGCAACAAAGGGTAGAAGTCGTCATAACTTCTCATCAAACATTGATTAAGCAATTAGCTACTCTGGCCCGGGAGCTGCTTCTAAAATTTAATCTCAACTATTCTTGGTGGTCTAGAAGACTGTATATATGCCAAACACTGTTTTCTCAAAAATGACTAGGGAAGAGAACATTTAAGCTTCTCATTTCTGGTTGAACATAGGGCAATATTATAAATTCCTTAATCTGTGAAAGCAGTTTCCAAGTTCCCCCCCACACCTAACAGCAAAGATAGTAGAGATTTTTTTCCATCTGAAGAAGAAAGACAACAAAAATGAACAGAGCCTCAGAGATATGTGGAATACACCATTAAATCATTAAGTGCACATTTGTGTGTGTATGTATACACACACATGTGTGTGTGTGTCACACACACAATGGTAGTAGCAAAAGGAGAGATGACAAAGAAAGGGGCACACCTGGATACATTATGATTGCTGAAATATTGAATTATTGAAAGGCAAAGAGAAAATCTTGAAGGCAGGAAAATAAATATAATTTACTACATATGAGGAAACACCAATAAGATTAATAGCTGACTTCTCAATGAAAACAACGAAGGCCAGAAGACAGTGAAATGATATATTCAAAGTGCTGAAAGAAAGAATAAACTTGTCAGTTCCTAAAACCAACATAACTATCTTTCAAAAATGAAGACAAAATACACTTTCCCAGAAAAAAAATAATAAGAGAATCCATTGCTAGTATACATGCCTTATAAAAATTATTAGAAGAAGTTTCTCAAACTAAAAGGAAGTGACCCCAGGCAACACTTTAAATTCAGACAAATAACCAATGATATGAGGTAAAGATAATTAAGTAGGTAGCACAATGGGGGTTGGGAGTATGGTTCAGTAGTAGAGTGCTTTCCTAGCATGTGCAAGGCCCTGGGTTTTATCCCTAGCGCACGCACACACACACACACACACACACATTCACACACACAAAACATACACGATCACACAATAGTATAATGATGTTTATTTTCCTTTATTCTTTTAATGATTTAGAAAACATCTTTATTTCTTCTTGTAACTGATTTAAAAAGCCACTTCACATACAATATCTATAAAATTATGTTTCCCTATGACACACAAAAGACAATATATTTGACAGTAGCACAAAACAGGTAGTTAGGAACAGAGATATGTTAGAGTAAGGAAATGACATCAGGTGGTAGTTTGAATCCACAGAGAGAAGTAAAGAAGATCAGCAATGGTAATTATTAATACTTTCAAAACTTTATAAATATATTTGTCCTCTCCTTTCTCCTCTTAGTTCCTTTAAAGGAAAAAACATATATGAATCAATGATTGTAACCAGGTATAGCTGAATTTGGAACATTCATGGACATAATATGTGTACAATAATAGCATGAAAATGGAGGAAAGAATGGAGCCATTTACAATTAAAGTTTATATATCTCACTAGAATTAACTTAGTATCTAAGTCTGAAGTAGATTTTGTCAAGATAAAATGTGTATTCTAAGCCCTAGGACAACAAATAAGAAAATAACTAAGCTGGGTGTAGTGGATTAATCCCAGTAACTGAGGACGCTGAGGCAGGAGGATCACAAGTTCATGGCCAGCCTGTGCAACTTATCAGACTCAAAATACAAATAAAACATAGTTAAAAATCATAAAAGGAATCAAAGCACTACACTAGAAAATATTTACTTAATGAAAAAAGAAGATAGAAAAAGGGAACAGAGAAACAAAAAGAGGCATGAGATACATGAAAAAAAAAATGAAAACTGGCCTAAGAAACTAGAGAAAGAAGAGCAAACTAAATGCATAGGCAAGATGATGGAAGGAAATAATAAAATAGGAAATAAATAAAATAGAAAAAAATTTAACAAAATTAAAAGTTGGTTATTTGAAAAAAAAAAACAACATATTTGACAAATCTTTAACCAGACCAAAAGAAAAGTAGGGAAGGCTCATTACTACTGATTTCACAGGGGAAAAAAAGGAAAAGAAGTAAATACAGTACTATGAATAACTGCATGGCAACAAATTAGAGAACTTAGTCCTTAGTCCTTCTTCTCTTTCTTTCTCTCTTTCTCTCCTCTCACCCTTCTTTCTTTATTGTGCTGGTGATAGAACTCAGGTCCTTATGCATGCCAGGCAAGTGTTCTACCTCAGACCCCATATGATCATTTCAGTAGATGTGGAAGAAGTATCTGAAAAAATCCAACATGCTTTTATTATAAAAACACTCAGCACACTAGGAATAGAAGAAAATTTCCTTAACTGGACAAAGGACATCTAAGAAAAACTCAGTCATCTTAATGGTGAGAAACTAAAAACCATTTTCCTAATTCACGGCTGTCTGCCACTTCTGTTCAACATTGGAGGGGAGGTTCTAGCTAGGGCAATTAAGTAAAAAAGAAAAATAAATAAATAAACAAAAGACATCTGCTTGTAGGTGACATGATCTTGTATATAGAAATCCCAAGGAAACCACTAAAAGTCTAGAACTAATTAAACAAGTTGGCAGGATACAAGATCAATACTGAGAAATTTATTATATTTCTATACACTAGCATGAACAATCTGAAAATAAAATTTAAAGACAATTCAATTTATAACAGCATCAAAAAGAATAAAATAGTGATACATTCTTTACTTTTTAAAGTAAAAAAGATCACTCTGAAAATTATAATTCCTGTTGAAAGAAATTACAGAAGACATAAATATTGGAAGGCATTCTATGTTCAAGTATCAGAAAAGTTAATATTGTTAGGATGTCAATATTCCCCAAATTGCCAGGTGCGGTGGCACACACCTGTAATCCCAATGGATCCAGAGGCTAAGGCAGGAGGATTGCGAGTTCAAAGCCAGCCTCAGCAACAGTGAGGCACCAAACAATTCAGTGAGACCCTGTCTCTAAATAAAATACAAAATAGGGGATGTGGCTCAGTGGTCGAGTGCCTCTGAGCTCAATCCTTGGTACACATACACAAAAAATATTCCCCAAACTGATCTACAGATTCAGTACAATCCCTATGAATATCCCAGCTATCTGTTTTGCAGAAATTGACATGCTGATCTTAAAATCCATATAAGAATGAAAAGGGACCCAGAGTGGGTAGTGATATTGACCAAATTATATTGTTATATTTTCTGCATCTACGAATATATAACAATAAATCCCATAAACATGTACAACTATAATGTACCAGTAAAATTGTGGAAAGATAAAAATAAAAAATGTTAAAAAAAGAATAGGAAAGTCAGAGGACTCATATTTTTCAACATCAAAACTTATTAAAATATATCTTTATCATGATAGTACAGTATTAACACAAAATTATATATGTAGGTCAATCCAATAAAACAGATTGATTATAAATACACCCTATAAGGTAATTTGATTTTTTAAAAGATGGACACATTTTATTTATTTATTTATTTATTTATTATGTGGTGCTGAGGATCAAACCCAGTACCTCACAAGTGCAAAGCAAGTACTCTACTACTGAGCTATAACCCCAGCCCCTGGTAATTTGATTTTTAACTAATATGTCAAGATAGTTAAATGGTAAAAGAAGTCTTTTCAACCAATGATTCTGGATAATTGGCTAGACACATGCAAAACAATGAAATAGGACCCATTCCTGACACCATACAGAAAAATTAACTCAAAGATTATAGGCTAAATGTAAAGGCTAGAATTATAAAATTCTTAGAATAAAAGTCAGAAATAAACCTTCATGATATTATGGTAGGCAACGATTTCCTACATGTGAGACTAAACCATGAGCAAAAAAGAAAAAGAACAGACTGAGAAGTTAAATTTCATTAAAATTTAATTTTTTTTTGTGCTTCAAGGGATACTATCATGAAAAGGCAGGGGCTGGGTATGTGGCTTATTGGTAGAATGCTTTCCTAGCATGCATGATGCTTGGCACTACAAAAAAAAAAATGTTTCAAAAAGAGCTGGGGGTGTAGGTCAGTGATACTGTCCACTTACCATGTGTGAGGCCCTGGGTTCACTCCCCAGCATGGAAAGAAGGAAGGAAGGAAGGAAAGAAAGAAGGGAGGGAGGGAGGAAGGAATGAAGGAGGAAAGAAGAAAGAAAAAAATAGCTTATGTCACATAAATATTTGTAGTAGCATTATTCATAATAACCAAAAAGTATAAATAGCCCAGATATGTATGACCCAGTAAAACATACAAATAAAATGTGGTATAACTATACAATGAAATATCATATAGCAATAAAATGAAGTGAAGCAGCATTGAGGAACTCTGGGAGACAAATCCTCTGAAAAACTGATGAAAATCATTTAAAAGAAAACAATCTTTGTTCCAGTTTCTGGTTCAGCATGTAAGGTGATAAAAAGCCAAATATGCTTAAAAATCAACAATTTTTTTTTGATTCATCAGAGAAGTGAGGTCACAAGGCAAACTGCTGCCCTCAAAATTGAAGACAGGAAGATACAGAGAATCACAGCTTAATGGGAGCAGAAACTTATGAGTAGGGCAATGGTGGTACACACATATATTTCCAGCTACTTGAGAGGCTGAGATAGGAAGATCACTTTAGCCCAGGAATTTGAGGTCAGCCTGGGAAACATAGTGAGATCCTGTCTCAAAAAAAAGAAAGAAAGAAAGAAAAAGAAACCAGTTCTGCAGTAGGAAAATCTTAATTGTAATAGAGAAATTGTTGGGAGTTCAGTAAAGGACAAGTTTGACAACCGTTAGTCAATAGTAACTGTTTTATGGGCCATAAAACAGACTTTAACCAGTGTAAAGGAAAAGAAATAATACAGTGTCTGTTCTCGGACCACAATGAAATTAAATAAGACATTGATAACAGAAAGATATCTAGAAAATCCCCAAAACTTGGAGATTAAACAATATACCTATACACAAGTCAAAGAAGAAATCTCAAAGAAAATTAAAAAAAAAAAAAAAAAATATATATATATATATATATATATATATATATATATATATATATATATTGAACTAAATGGGAATTAAAGTACAACTTGACAAAATTTGTGGGATGCAACAAAAACAGTGCTTAGGAGAAAATTTTTATTTTTAGGTACTGAATCCAGGGACACTTTGCCACTGACCTACATCCCTAGTCCATTTTAAAATTTTTGAGACATGTTCCTGCTAAGTTGTGCAGGATAGCCTGAGACTTGCCATTCTCCTGCCTTAGCCTCCCAAGTTGCTGGGATTATGGGCCTGCACTACCATGCCTATCTTAGAAGGAGATTTATAGCACTGAATGCATATATGAGAAAAGAAGAAAGACCTAAAATCAATAATCTAAGTTCTCACCTTTGGGAATTAGAAGAAGAAAACAAAATCCAAAGTAAGCAGAAGAAAAGAAATAATAAAAATCAGAGCAGAAAACAATAAAATTAAAAACAGGAAATCATTAGAGGAAATTAATAAAACCAAAAGCTGGTTCTTTGAAACAATTAGTAATATCAATAAGCATCTAGTCATGCTAACTTAAAAAAAAAGAGGACATAAATCACTAATGAAAAAGAGGACATTACTATGGATCCTGAGATATCAAAAGAACAATAAAGGAAAACAATGAACAAATTTATGCCCTAAAATTTGAGAGTCTAAATGAAATGGGTCAATTCCTTGAAAGACAGTTTGCCAAGTCACGTGCGGTAGTGCACTCTTGTAATTCCAAATGACTGGAGAGTTTGAAGCAAGAGGATTTTAAGATCAAGGGCAGCCTCAACAAATTAGTGAGACCCTGTCTCAAAATAAAAAAAATAAGAAAGGCTGGAGATTTAGCTCAGAGGTAAAGCAATTCTGGGTTCAATCCCCAGTACTGACAAGAAAAAAAGGACAGTTTGCCAAAACTTATACCAAAAGATAGACAATCTGAACAGAACAATATTCATTAAAGAAATTAACTAATTATTAATTTTCAAAACAGAAATCACCAAGATCAGATATGCTCATGGATGAATTCTACCCAATACTTAAGGGGAAAATTATAATACCAATTCTCTGCAGTCTTTTCCAGAAGACAGAAGAACGCTTCCTAACTTATTCTATAAGGTCAGCATTATCCTAAAACTAAAACCAGACAAAGACATTACAAGAAAACTTTAGACCAATATCTCTTATGAACATTGAGGAGAAAATCCTTAGCAAAATATTCATGTGTCAAACACAACAATGCATGAAAAGAATTATACATCACAACCAAGTAGGATTTATCCCAAGTGTCACAGGCTATTTTAACATTTGAAAAATCAATAAATATAATACATCACTCAACAAGTTAATGAAGAAAAGTCACGAACATATCAATAGATGCACAAAAAGGTTTTGATGAAAATGCCAATGCCCATTCATGATAAAAACCCTCAATAAATTAGGCATAATTTATTAAGGAATAGACTAGGAATGTTCATTAGGACACCTACAACTAACATCATACATTATGGTTGGAAACTTAATTTTCACTAAGATCATGTCTGCCTTTCAACATCTTATAGGAAAGCCTGGAGAATGAAATGAGAAATGAAAGTTAAACAGAAAAAGAAGAAATAAAACTGTTTACAGATGGCATGATTGTCTGTGTAGAAAATCTGAAAAAAATCAACAAACTCTGATAATAAATAAGCAATTATAGCAAGGGTACAGGACACAGAGTTAATTTATAAAGCCAACTGCAATAAACACATGAAATTTGAAATTAAAAACATATTACAATGTTTTTTTTTTCATTAGTACATATACTAAAATTGAAACAATACAGAGAAAATTAGTGTGGTCCCTGTGCCCACATGCAAATTTGTGAATCATTCATTATTTGGGGTGTATATTTATCTCAAACTATTAATATTAAATAAGTACAGCTTTTGTATGTCAATCATAAATATATAAATTATTTTTGAAAAACACATTACTATTTACATTAGCACTCCAAAATGTGAAACACTGAGGTATAAATATGTACAAGAGGTATAAATATGTACACTGAGGTATAAATATGTACAAGATCTGTATGAGGAAAATTATAAAACTATGATGTAAAAAATCAAATAAATAAATGGGGAGACATTCTATGTTCAAGAATAGGGAGATTCAATATTGTCAAGATGTCAGTTCTTTCCAACTGGATCCAACAGTGTCAATGCAATTCCAATCAAATTAGCAGTAATTTATTTTGTGAATATCAAACTGTTTCTAAAGTTTTATATGTAGAGGCAAAACAAAACAAAACAAAAAAAAAACCAAAAACCCAAAACCCAAATCAAAAACAAAACCAGAAAATCCAACTCAATACTGAAGAAGAAGAAGAAGAAAAAAGTTGGAAGGCTGACACCACCCTACTTCAAGACTTCCTATAAAGGTTCAGTAATCAAAACAGTATGGTATTGGTGAGATAGATTGATCAGTGGAACAGAATAGAGCTCCCAGAAATCAATTGACATGAATATAGTCCAACTACTCTTTGTCAATGAAGAAACAAAATCAATGCAATGGGTTGGAGAGTCTTTTCAACAAATGGTGCTGAACAACTGGATATCTGCATGTGAAAAAAGAATGTAAACACAGACCTTACACCCTTCATAAAATTAGCTCGAAATGGTTAATAGACCAAAAATTATAAAACACCTAGAAGATAATGTAATTCAAAATCTAGATGACCTTGTATACGGTAATTATTTTTTACTCTGATTATGAGTGTATTTATAACTCTGATAGCTTATCTTCATCTAGGACTTTAAAGTTGTCTTTAATTAATAAATTTTATTTTTCAGAGAGGTTTTAGTTTCACAGCAAAATTGAGTGGAAAGTACAAAGAGTTCCAATATACACCCAGTCCCCACACATGAGTAATCTCCTCTACTATCAACATTCTGCTCCAAAGTAGTGCATTTGTTACAGTTTATGAATCCACATTGCAATGACTTTTTAGATATAATACCAAAGACACAATCTGTGAAAGAAATAATTGATAAGATGGACTCAATAAGAGTAAAGTTCTGCTTTGCAAAGGGCACTGTTAAGAGGATGAAAATACAAGTCACAGATGGAAAGAAAATATTTGCAAAAGACATATCTGACTAAAAGATATTAATCTAAAATCTTATTCTTAAAATTCAAGAATAAGAAAATGAAGAACCTGATTTAAAATGGATAGAAGATCTGAACTTTGCCTCACCAAAAATGGCAAGTAAGAATATGAAAAAGCTGTTAGTCATTAGGGAATTGCAAATTAAAACAATAATGAGATTCACTCCTTACAATAGCCCAAATCCAGAACCTGACAACACCTACTGCTGGTGAGGATGTGGAGCAACAGGAACTCTAATTCATTGCTGGTGGAATGCAAAATGGCATAACCAGGTTGGAATATAGTTTGGCACTTTCTTGAAAAACTAAACATACTACTCTTACCATATGATCTGGCAGTCATGCTCTTTGGCATTTACCCAAATGAGTTGAAAATTTATGTCTACACAGAACCTTCACAAGGATGTTTATAGTAAATTTATGTCTGCACAAAATCTTCACATGAATTTTTATAGAAGCTTTATTCAAAACCTCCCAAACTTGGGAGCAACCAAGACATACATTAGTAGGCAAATGGATAAGCTGTGGTACATCTTGACATTGGAATATTAGTCAGTACTAAAAGAGATGAACTACTGCTAGGTATGGTGATACATGTTTGTAATCCCAACTACTCAGAAAGCTGAGGCAGAAAGATTTCAAGTTGAGGCCAGCCTCAGAAACTTATCAAGGTCCTGTCTCCAAATAAAAAGAGCTGGAAGTGTAGCTCAGTGATAGAGTACTTGGGTAGCATCAGTGTGGCCTTGTGTTTAATCCCCAGTACGGGAGAGAGGGAGGGAAGGAGGGAGAGAGGGAGAGGAGAAGAAGGGGAAGAAGAGGAGAGGAGAAGAAGGGGAGGAGGGTAGAGGGGGAGGGGGGAGGGAGGGGGAGGGGAGGGGGAGGGGGGAGAGAGGAGTGGGAAAGAGATGTGTGTGTGTATGTGTGTGTGTGTGTGTGTGTGTGTGTGTGTGAGAGAGAGAGAGAGAGAGAGAGAGAGAGAGAGAGAGAGAGAGAGAGTGCTACCAATCCATCCATGGAAGAAACTTGAAAGAAGTCAATCTGGAAAAGCTACAAATCATACAATTTTAATTATATCCTATGGAGACAGTAAAAAAGGTTAGTGGTTGCCAGGTATTGGAGGGGGATGTGTAGGTGGAACACAGAGGACTTTTAGGACAATGAAATTGTTCCATATAATACTATAATATGATAGTAGATACATGCCATACATTAGTTAAAACCCACAGAACAAACAACACCAAGCGAATCCTAATGTAAACTATGGACTTGTATCAAGGTAGGTTCATCAATTGTACTAAATATACTTCTGTGGTGTGTAATGTCAATAGCTGAGGAGGTATGGATGTCAGGGGAGGGCAGTAGGCATATAAGAACTACATTTTGCACATTTTTTCTAGGAACCAATAATTATTCTATAAAATAAAGTCTACTTTAAATTTTTTTGTAAGTCCTTGGAAATGGTCTAAGGGCATTAAGCAAATGAAGAATCACTTGGTCAAGAAATCAGCTAAAAGTGGGAGGGGAAGGGAGGGGGCAGGAGATTAGCAAGGATGGTGGAATGTGATGGACATTATTATCCAAAGTACATGTATGAAGACACGAATTGGTGTGAATATACTTTGTATACAACCAGAGATATGAAAAAATGTGCTCTATATGTGTAATAAGAATTGTAATGCATTCCACTGTTGTATGTCAATAAAAAATTAATAACAATGATACATAAAAAGAAATATACTAAAATTCAGCATAAAAAAGAGAGACTGGGGTATCTGAGACAAGGTTTACTCCCTCCCTTTTCCATCCAAGTTCAAGCAGACAGAAACTACTCCATACCAGTATGTAGGCATCCCACATCTTCAGCTCCAGCTGGAGGAGCAGGGCATCAGCATTTCTTATCCTACCCTCTGCTGCAGGTCATTCAGGTTCATTTCCAGGAAAATAAGACTGAGAGGAGACAGGTCCCTTCTCCCACCCATCCCTAAATTGTAGGATGGAGGCTCTAACTATGGTGTGGTACCATCTAAAATACTACGGCCACCCTGACCTGGCCCCTGGAATAAAAGTACCATGCTGAGAGAGAGGCAAGCCAAGGAGAACTGGAGCTGCTGTCTTTCATTCCAGTGCTTAGTTCCTAAAGTGGGAATGCTGCTCAGATGCCTGCTATTATCCTTAACCTTAACATGGAGCTGTTGCTTAGAGATTTTGCCCTGGGGGAAAAGCAGGCCAAAGATCCTGAGCTTCTTTCCAAAGGAATTGACTTCATCAGCTGGGGGTAGGGCTCAGTGGTAGAGCGTTTGCCTAGCATATGTGAGGCCCTAGGGTTGTATCCTCACACACCACACATACACACACAAAAAAAGTGGCAGACTCCACTTCTCACAGTGTGGAGAAATCCAAGCCTAAGTGTGTTCTTAAAAAGAGTGGAGATTTGGAGCTGGGGTTGTGGCTCAGCAGAGAGAGCTTGCCTAGCAGCTTGAGGCACTGGGTTCAATCCTCAGCACCACATAAAAAGAACACAAATAAATAAAAATAAAGTTATTTAAAAAGTAGAGATTTATGGGCAAAGGCCATTAAACCAATGGCAGATTCGCTGGAAATGTAGGCTAAATTGTTGGCTCGCTAATTTTCTGGAAAGAAATAGGGAACAAGGCAGCTGAGATGAACTCTATTAGGATCAGAATAAATCTTAAACACTAATCTAGGAAACTGTCACTTCAAAGGAGCCAGAATTTGATTGGATCAGTTTGTGAAGCAATTTATGCCTTGGACAATTTTTGAAAACAATAGAGCAATCATTCAGCAATTAGTGAGTTTTAACCAGTGGGTGTGGTCAGGAAAAAAGACAGTCAAAAGAGAGCTCTGCCAAAAACCCAGGATATGTGTGGGCATCCTAGGGCTGTACTTCCTAAGGAACAACATACCAGGCTTCATAGTGCTGGGGTGTATGTGTAGGGGCATAGGCTTCATTAAAGTTTTACAGTGACTAAACAAGTAAATAAGTAAATAACATAAATAAGCCTTGGGCTGGGGGTGGGGATACGAGTACTCAGAGTTGCTACAACATATTATCTAAAACATTCAGTTTCCAATAAAAAAGCATGAGACATGAATAATTTGGAAAGATAATCCACACACTAGAAAGCAGACAACAGAAACAACCTTTGACAATGACCAGATATTAGATTTAACAAAGACTTCAAAGTACTCATTATAAATAAGTTCAAATAACTAAATGAAATTATGAAGAAAGTAGAAGAAAAGATATCATGACAATGTCACATCAAATAGAGAAAATATGTAGAAATTCATAAAAAGAAATACATGGAAATTTTGGAGTTGAAAAGTATGAAAACTGAAATAAAAACAAAGAATTGGAGTATTAGTGTTACAATTTGGATCTGAAATGTCCCAAAAGTTTCATACTTGGGCTTGGTCCCCAGCTGGTGGCACCATTGGGAAGGTAGTGGAAACTTTATGAGGTGTGACTTAGTTGGAAGAGGTAGGTCACTAGGGATGTGTCATATTTTGTCCCAGGACCCTTTCTGTCTCTCTGCTTCCCCACCACCAGGAGGTGAACACCTTTTTTTTTTTTTTTTTTTTTTTTTAACCACATTCTTCTATCATGATGTTCTGCCTCACCATAGGCCTAGAAACAATGGAGCCAACTGATCATGGACTGAAACCTCTGAAATCACAAGCCAAAGAAAATATTTCCTCTTTTAGGCTGTTTTTCTCAAGTAAATTTTGAGAATAATAGAAAGTTAATCAACACAATTAGTTTCCTGCAGGTGCTGTAAAAAATTACTACAAATTGGATGGCTTAAAACAACTGAAATTTACTTCCTTAGTTCCAGAGGCTAGAAGCCTGAGATCAAGGTGTTGATAAGGACATGCTCACTCTTGAGCCTCTAAGAGGAAATTGCTCTTCACCTCTTCCAGGTATTTCTTGCTAGGATACTTAAGTCTCCGCCTCCTTCTTGACAAGGATGTCTTTCTACTTTCTGTGTCCAAATTTCCCTCTTCTTAGAAAGACACCAGTCATATTGGATTATGGCCAATACAACTCCAGCATGCCCTCATCTTAATTATATTTGCAATGACCACAACCCAAATAAGGTCATGTTCTCAGGTCCTGGGGATTAAAACTGCAACATATCTTTTTAGGGGTCATAATTCAACCCATAAGAACTGGTAAATATAACTATAAAAGCAGCACAGATACCTATTTCTTCTCCTTTTTTTTCACCTGATGTAAAAAGCAATCCGCCCTCCATCTCTCCATTCTTCCAGTGCTGGGAATTGAACCCAGGTCTTCATGCATGCTAGGCACCCATTTTCATAATGGAGAGAATAGGCAGAAGATAAACTTTATACCTCAAGGGACTGGAAAAAGAAAAAGAAATAACCCCAAAGTATCAGAAGAAAGGAAATAATAAATATCACAGGGAAATAAAGTAGATAATGGAAAAATAGTAGAACCAATGACTGCAACAATTGGGTTTTTGATAAGATTAAAAAAAACTGTACAAACATTTAGCTAGACTTACCAAGAAAAAAAGACAGGTCACTAAAATTACAAAATATATATATATTTAAATGCAGAAGGGCTGGGGAAGTAGCTCAGTGGTAGAGTTCTTGCTTAGCATGTGCAAGGCCCTTGGTTTGATCTACATACTGCAAAATAAAATAAAATCAGAAATGAAAGTGGGGATATTGCTATTAACCTTATAGAAATCACCTAGATGAAATAAACAAATTTTTAGGAAATCTACCAGAACTAACACTAGAAATAGAAAATCTGAATTTATCTACAATAAATAAAGACAATGAATTAGTAATGAAAGAACCTCCCAATAATGAAAAGTCCAGTATCAGATGATGGCTACACTGGTGAATCCTACCAAATATCTAAGGAAGAATTAATACCATTTTCCCCTCAAACTCTTCAAAAATGGAAGAGGAGGGAGTATTTTCTAACTTATTCTATAAGGCCACAATTACTCTAATACCAAAAAACAAAGGCATCACAAGAAAGGAAAACTATCAGATCAATATCCCTTGTACAGAAAGAAAACCCTCAGGAAAATACTATCAAACTGAATCCATTACCAGCATTTTTTTTCTGGTACTGGGGATTGAACCTAGAGTCTTGCAAACTATAGGTAAGTGCTCTAATTATGAGCTACACCTTCAGTCCTGTGGTCATAGCATATTAAAAGGATTATATACCATGACTGAGTGAGATATACACCAGGAATAAGAGGGTGCTTCAACCTATGAAAATCAATTGCTGAAATATTTCACATTAATAGAAGAAAGAAAACAGATGACATGATCATTTCAAATGATGTAGGAAAAAAGTCAGAAAAAATGTATGCCTTTCATGATAAAGACACTGAACAAATGAAGAATAAATCAGGATTTCCAAAACATGGTAAGGGACATGTATGAAAAACAGAGCTAAGATCATGTTCAATGGGAGAAGTCTGAACACTTTCCTCTTTAGATCAGGGACAAGGCAAACACACCCTTTCTTTCCATTTCTATTCAACATTGTACTGGAAGTTCTAGCCAGACCATTCAGGTAAAAAATGAAAGAAAGGAAGAAGGGAGGAAGGAAGGAAGGAAGAAAAGAAGGAAAGATGGAAATTCATCCAAATAGATAAGGAAGAAATAGTAAAACTATGATCACAGATGACATGAAAAGTCCTTTAAAACCTACGGAGAGGGAGAGGGAGAGGGAGAGGGAACCTATTGGAGCTAATAAAAGAATTCAGCAAAGTTTTAGGGCGTATCAACATACTAAAATCATCTTTAGATTATTCATTATCAATGAATAATCTAAAGATGAAATTAAGAAAACAATTTTCACAACAATTTCAAAATGAATAAAATACAAACAAATTTAACCAAGGTGGTACAAGATTTATGCACTGAAAAATTATAAAACCATGGTGAAAGACATTAAAGAAATCTAAACTTATGGATTGGAAGACTTAACATCATTAAGATGTCAATACTATTCCAAACAATCTACAAATTCAATGCAATTCTTTTTCAAATCCCAGTGGCATTTTTGAATAAATGGCAAAACTCATCTTAAAATTCACATGGATTTCTAAGGGACCCCAAATAGACAAATCACTCCTGTAAAAGGAAAACAAAACAGCAAAGTTGGAAAATACACACTTCTAGATTTCCAGTTATACTATAAACCTGCAGTAATCAAAACCATATTATACTGTCACAAAGATTGACATATAGACAAATGGGATAAAATTGAGAATCCAAAAATAAAACCAAAGGTCTATGGACAATTGATTTTCAACAGGAGTGCTAATACCATTCAAAGGGAAAAGAACAGTCTCTTTAACAAATGGTGCTGAGATAACTGGATACTCACATGCAAAAGAATAAAGTTGGATTACTACCTTACACCAATATAAAAAAAAATCAAAGACCAAAATATAAGAATTAAATCTATTAAATTCTTAGAGGACAATACATGGATCAATCATAGTGATCCTGAGTTTGGCAATGGTTTCTTAGATAAGACACCAAAAACATAACAAAAGAAATAATAGAAAAATTCAAGTCCAGCACAAGTGGAAAAAGCTTATACACATTAATAGTCACTATAAAGAGAATGAATGTGCCACTCACAGAAAGGGAGAAAATATTTGTAAAATATTTGTAATATATCTGATAAGGATCTAGTATACAGAATATATAAAGAACAATTCAACAATAAAAAGACAACTCACCCCATTATACCTGGGTAATGGATTTGAATAGCTATTTCTCCAAAGGAAATATACAGAGTCAACTAACACATCAAAAGAAGTCTAACACCAAGAAATGCAGATCGAAAGTATAAAGAGATACCACTTGACATCTACTGAGATGGTTATCTCCTGCTGCCTGAGTTCCCCTTGAGTTCTCACGGGATTCAGACAGTATTTTTTGGGAGATAGAAGCCCAGTGGAGGTGGATTTGGGCAGAGAACGTGGATTTCCCCAGAACGTGATTGTAGACGGCTGGTGTGAGTTCGGGAATAAAGAGTCGCTGTTTGAATCTACAAGCTGTGTGGTGGCTCGTGATTATGTGCCCAGCCAGACTGCGGCATTTGTGCCCAGCCAGACTGTGGCATTTGGCGGCTCGTACAGGGAACGTCTAAAGCTTGGAGGTAAGTGAAATTGCTCGTCCCTGAGGAAGAGCGAAAGAATGGGTGACCAATTCAAAAAACAATGTGTTATTGTTTTGATTTATCTTGTTTTTGTTTCAAGCTGCCTATCCCTAGAAATTTCTCAGGCAAACTGGAAAAAATGGTTGACTAAAGGTTTGAAGTTTGTCGGCCCTGAGGAAGAGAAAATTGATACAACGATTTTTTATTCCGTTTTTGTTTCATTCAGTTTCGGTTTTGTTTTGTGTTATCTTATTGGGTTGCGTTATCTTTATAGTAGATTAGAAATTAGTAAAAAACAAACCGAAAAGATGTTAAGTAAATTGTTAGAGGTTCAGACCATGGAGAAAGACATTTTAGATCAAGCAAAAGAGAAGGTCTCTCGAGCTAGTCAGACAGAGGAAGAAAATTTAAAGGAAAAGGGGTTGTTAGGAAAAAGGCCACAACAGGAGGCTGTTACTAACTCCGTTTTATCACAAGAGGGCGTAATTCAACCAACAGCCCCACCGATGGAGACAGCTGAGTGGCCCTCAAACCCCGTAGTTGATAAATGGGATCCTGAGACAGGACCTCAAAGATTAGCATGCTCTGTACTTGAACAGGCAGGAGGGCAGCGAATTCACCGTGCTTTAGATTTTAAAACAGTGAAGCAGTTAAAGGAGGCTGTAACAACCTATGGTCCCCAAGCTCCCTTCACGGTAAGCATGGTCGAGTCCATTACTAACTTGGACATGACGCCAGCAGATTGGGCTAGCATGTGTAAATCTGTACTAAATGGAGGACAATATTTGTTATGGAAGGTTGCCAATGAGGAATTTTGCACGGAGACAGCTAGGCGAAATGCAGCAGCTGGTTACCCTCAAAGAAATCTAGATATGTTGTTAGGAAAAGGACCTTATGAGGGTCAACGGCAACAAATTGAATATGATCCTGCTATATATGCACAAATTGCTGCAGACGCAGTTAGGGCATGGAAGACTTTACAAGGACATGGAGATTTACAAGGTCAGCTATCTAAGGTAATACAGAGAGCTAATGAACCTTACTGACTTTGTAGATAGGCTAATTCAAACGGCTGCCAAAATTTTGGGGGATACAGAACAAGCAATGCCATTAATAAAACAACTGGCTTATGACCAAACAAATCGTTGCTGCAGAGAGGTTATTAGACCATGGAGACATGAAGATTTAAACACATATATTAAATTATGTAGAGATATTAATGAACAAGGGCAAGTCTTGGCAGCTGCAGTACGACAGGTTTAGATGCCAGGCCAAAAACATGCTATGATTGTGAACAAACAGGACATTTTAAAAGGAATTGCCCCATAGGAGGAGGGTTTAACAAAAGTAGGTATCAAAGGAATAGAATACCGGGTATTTGCCCACGATGCCATAGAGGGAGACATTGGGCTAATGAATGCCGTTCTTAAACCACCATAGAGGGTACTCCATTATCAAAAAACGGACAAAGACCAGGTATTTATCCACGATATCGTGGAGAAAGGCATCAGGCTCCATTGCCAAAAAACGGACAGGGGGGCCCAATGCTCCGGGGCCCACAACCACAAATATATGGGGCAGTGGAGGATCCCAGCAACACCATCAGGGTAGTGCCCAGGACACATTGTCCATTAAATCCCTCATCAGACAAACCCGAGGGAGCGCAGGGTTGGACATCTGCACCTCTGCCAGAGCAGTATTAACTCCAGAGATGGGAGTTCAAATCATTCCCACAGGAGTAAAAGGACCTCTTCCCCAAGGAACAGTAGGCTTATTATTGGGACGTAGTTCATCTACATTAAAAGGACTTATGATAAGTCCTGGGGTAATTGATCCCGATTATGTAGGTGAAATAAAAATTATAGCTAGTTCTCCAAGAGGTATATCAGTAATTTCACCTGGAGATAGAATAGCACAGTTGTTAATAATACCCAGCCTACATAATAAATTTCCTAGTCATAGTGTAGAAAGAGGTTCCAGGGGATTAGGCTCCACAGGTGTAGATTGGGCTATGTTGTCTTTAAATTTAGATTCTCGTCCAATGCTAAAACTAAATATTCAAGGTCATGAGTTTAATGGGCTACTGGACACAGGAGCTGACCTTAGCATCATATCTCATCAAGAATGGCCACAACATTGGCCATTACAACAAGCCACTCAAACGCTTCGAGGCCTAGGAGTGGCGACTAATCCCCATAGAAGTTCTATGATATTAGATTGGAAGGATCCTGAAGGATGTGAAGGAACTATACAGCCATATGTATTGGATCATCTTCCTATAAATTTATGGGGACGAGATGTCCTAGATCTATTAGGTTTGACATTAACAAATAATATCAATCCTAATGCGCCCACTACTAGAGCTAGACAAGGCTTTAGGAAAGAAAAAAAATTAGGAAAACAAGGGCAAGGTATAGCAGCACCAATACAAATAGATCAAGGAACAGACAGACATGGGTTGGATTTTCAGAAAGGGCCACTGAGACAATCAAAATTACTTGGAAATCAGAAAGACCAGTGTGGGTTCCTCAGTGGCCCCTGACTAAAGAAAAAATACAAGTACCCCATGATCTGGTCAAACAACAATTAGTGGAAGGACATATACAACCTTCCATATCTCCCCATAATACTCCCATTTTTGTCATCAAAAAGAAATCTGGTAAATGGAGATTATTGCAAGATTTAAGAGCCATTAATAATGAGATGGTTATTATGGGACCTGCTCAATCAGGGATTCCTCAATTGTCTGCTTTGCCAAAAACCTGGCATGTTTTAGCTATAGATATTAAAGATTGTTTTTTTTCAATTCCAATTCATCCCGAGGATAGTCCACATTTTGCATTTACTATCCCTGCATTAAATCATGAAGGTCCTGATCAGAGATATGAATGGAAAGTACTCCCTCAAGGGATGGCTAACAGTCCAACTATGTGTCAAATATATGTTAACAAAGCAATCCAGCCACTTAGAAATCAAAATCCTGAACTATAAATATTTCACTATATGGATGATGTATTATTGGCACATAAAGATAAAAACATATTGCTGGAATGTTATGCCACACTTACAAACATATTAAAAAATTATAATCTAGAGAAAGCAATAGATAAAGTACAATTAAATTTTCCAATTAATTATTTAGGAGTTCTATTATCCTCAACCATGGTCCGTCCACCAAAAATTCAAATATGAGTAGATCAACTCAAATCACTTAACGACTTTCAAAAGTTATTGGGAGACATAAATTGGATAAGGCCTTATCTAGGTATACCAACAGGAGAGTTGGGACCTTTATTTGATATTCTAAAAGGTCCATCAGATCCAAATTCACCCCGCATATTAACTCCTAAAGCAAGAAAGGCATTAAAAATTATTGAAACATATATGGAAAACATACATTTGGATAGAATTGATATAAGTTTGCCTTTATTATTTATTGTACTACCAACAAAAAATATTCCTACAGGAGTATTTTGGCAAGAAGGTCCATTATTGTGGATACATTTATCTTATTCTCCTAACACTATTCTTACTAGGTATCCTGAGGCTGTAGGACAATTAATACTCAAAGGAATAAAAGCAGCGAAGGGAGTGTTTGGAATTTCTCCCAATAAAATTATTACTCCATATACTATGGATCAAATTGATGAGTTAGCTAATGAGTTAAATACTTGGGCAATAATCATGTGTAAATCTAATGTTTCATTTGATAATCATTTACCATCTAATCCTTTGTTGTCTTTTTGGTCTAAGCATCCTGTAGTTTTTCCTAAAATGACAAGAAAAACACCTATCATGAATGCTCCAAATATATTCACTGATGGGTCAAATAATGGTACAGCAGCAGTAGTTACCCCTGATCAAACTTTTACATTTTTAGTACCCAAACAATCAGCTCAAAAGGTAGAGCTTAATGCAGTTTTACAAGCTTTTTTGATGTTTAAAGATTCTGTATTTAATTTATTTTCTGATAGTCAGTATGTAGTTAATGCTATAGTATCTCTTGAAGATGCTGGTAGGATTTCCCCTTCTTCTACTGTTTTCTCTTTGTTTTCCACTATACAAAGTCTAATCTGGGACAGAAAAGATCCATTCTTTATAGGACATATTAGGGCACATACAGGATTGCCTGGAGCCCTTAGTTTAGGCAATGATTTAGCAGATAAAACTACACATGACATACATATTTTCTCTACATTTGAAGAAGCTACAAATTTTCATAAAAGGTTTCATGTTAATGCTAATACTTTACAAAAGCGTTTTAAAATAACTAAGGAACAAGCCAGACATATAATAAAACAATGTCAAAATTGTGTGACATTTTTACCACAAGTTAATCTTGGAGTCAATCCTGGAGGACTGATACCTAACCATATTTGGCAGATGGACGTCACACACTTGCCAGAATTTGGAAAATTAAAATCTTTACATGTTACAGTTGATACTTCTTCTGGATTTTTGATGGGCTCCCTTCATGCCGGAGAAAAAACTAAAGATGTTATAGCTCATTGCTTACAAAATTTTGCCACTGTGGGCGTTCCTAAACAGTTAAAAACCGATAATGGTCCTGGCTATACCTCTACCTCTTTTAAACAATTTTGCTCATCATTTGGTATTACTCATATAACAGGAATCCCATACAATCCACAGGGACAAGGCATAGTTGAAAGAGCTCATCAAACTATTAAAACATACTTATTAAAGCAAAAAGAGGGAATTGGAAGGGGGTATATATCCCCCAAAGATAAACTTAAAATAACGCTTTTTACTCTAAACTTTTTAAATTTGGATTCATCAGGACTTAGTGCTGCGGAAAGGCATATGTATCCAAAAAATGTACATAAGCCTAAAGTACTTTGGAAAGATATTCTAACAGGACAATGGAAAGGTCCTGACCCAGTGATTGTCTGGAGTCGGGGCTCTGTTTGTGTATTTCCACAGGGAGAACAGCAGCCGATTTGGATTCCAGAGAGATTAACTAAAACAATTTCTACAGATCGAAAAGAAGATGATTTGACTCAAATCCATAACAGCTGATATCCAGAACTCCAGCTTGGCCATTCTTACATCTGTGACAGTGATTAACCAGGATGCTTTTTTCAATAGCTATTTTATTATTGCATTTTTCCACATCATAAGGTTCTATTTTTATTTTTTGAGCTCATACAAACCTAGGTTAATGTTTTTCTGATCAGTTTTATTTTTTAACTGTGAAGTTTTTAAACATTGCAATGGAGATTTCACCTAGGTAAAGCTACAAGGCCTTTACTATTTTCTTATGTGTTGTACGTTTGTGTGCGCATTTGTGTTTTGTGTTGTATGTCTATATGTGCGTATGTCCATATTTCTTATATGAGGAGCGCTCATGAAAAAATGGATCCGAATTATTGTTATTTTTTTTATTCACGTGATTTAAATGGTTTAATTTAAATTAGGTAAACAGCTGTTAAGGATTGTTTTTAAAGGTGGTTAACAGATCTGTTTGTTTACTAATTTAAATTAGGTAAAAAGCTGTTAAGGATTGTTTTTAAAGTAGGTTAACAGATCTGTTTGTTTACTTTCACCTTTCCTTTTCATTATATTTAATAATTCTTTTCAGGATAATGTCTTTTTAGCATCATTGCCAGAATTCCTATCTTCATCCCAGTGCCGGTGAAGACAAAGATAAAACCAAACTACAGCTTCTATGATAGCTATCACAGTAAACTGTATAAACTGATGCATCAATGAATATAACTCAACAAGTAATGCTCAATCAAGGAGTCAACTTACTTTGGGAGGAAACGGATTTTGGGAGGATTTGGACATATTGATAGATTCCTCCGCTTTGAACTGCTTGCAAAACTTGCCTGAACTGTGTAACTATCGTTTGGTGCAGCGAATTGTGGTAATGCTGACATATCTTTGCTGATGGTGTCACTAGTGATGCAATTTTTATTTCCTTGCCAGTGCACCCCATGTTAATTGTGGTAGTGCTGACATATCTTTGCTGATGGTGTCACCAGTGATGCAATTTTTCCCAAGGAGCCGTCAATTGACTTGGTGTCGTGGCATTTCTGTATCCTCCTCCCTTCTGCTAGTGATGGTCTAAAATTTGGGGGCCAATGGCTTATGCTGGACCGGTAGTCAGTGACGGGTATGATCCAATTGCAGTGGTATCAACCTAAGACAGGAGGCTGACGCCTAAAGGTCAGTTTTCCGATGACGGGTAAGAACCATATGTTGAATTGGACAACCTACCAGGCACGGTCCTTAAGCCACATTAACCTCACTCCCCCACTGGCACCAAGGCCAAATTTGGGGGCCAACAGAGGTGAGGCAAAGAACCTCACCCCCCCACTGGTGCATAGACCTATCCACAAGTATGGCTGTATGCTGGACGGGTAGTCAGTGACGGGTATGATTCAATTGCAGTGGTATCAACCTAAGACAGGAGGCTGACGCCTAAAGGTCAGTTTTCCGATGACGGGTAAGAACCATATGTTGAATTGGACAACCTACCAGGCACGGTCCTTAAGCCACATTGCTTGTTGTTTAATTAATCAGAAGGGGGGAGATGCTGGGAGCCATTAGCCAAGTAGGTATGACAATTTCCTTGCCAGCGTACCCCATGTTGCTGACATTTTGCAGTGACATTGAATGTAGGTGACCTTGCTCAAGGACCAAGGCGGATTAGGGTGTTCCCGGTTTAAGATAATTGGGTTTAGGGCGTTCCAGGTTTAAGATTATTCCTCCTGGGAATAGGGCGTATCCTGCTGCCTGAGTTCCCCTTGAGTTCTCACGGGATTCAGACAGTATTTTTTGGGAGATAGAAGCCCAGTGGAGGTGGATTTGGGCAGAGAACGTGGATTTCCCCAGAACGTGATTGTAGACGGCTGGTGTGAGTTCGGGAATAAAGAGTCGCTGTTTGAATCTACAAGCTGTGTGGTGGCTCGTGATTGTGTGCCCAGCCAGACTGCGGCATTTGTGCCCAGCCAGACTGCGGCAGTTATCATCAAATGACACATGATAATAAGTGTTGATAAGAATGTGGATAGATGAGGTAGTCACTCTGGAAAACAGCCTGATCTTTCCTCAAAAGGTTTATCATAGTTATATAACTATATGACCCAGAAATTCCTGTCCTATGCTCCAAGAGAATTAACAACATATATCTCCCCACACACACCTCACACACAAAAAACCCTGCCATTTCAAAGGTCTATCAACTGATGAAGAGACAAACAAAATGTAATGGATCCCTACAGCTGAATTATCTTTCTACAAAAAATAAGAATGATATATGACACATCTTATGACATGGATTGAATTTAAAGCAGCCTTAAGCTAAGTGAAAGAAGCCATTTATAAAAGAAGACATATGTATAATATCATTCATAAGAAATGTCCAGATGAATCCACAGAGATACAAAGTAGATTAGTCATTGCTAGGTCTGGGAAGTGGGGGAGTAAGCAGAGCTGAAGGATTAGGGGTCACCACTAAAGGGTACAATGTTTACTTTCAGGATGATGAAATGTTCTCAAATTGATTGTTGTGATGATTATACAGCTCTTTAAATATAGCAAAAACCACATTTTAAATAGGCAAATTTTATGATATAGAAGTTGCACCTCAATAAAGCCATTGTAAATATTTTAATTAAAACCAGCTACATTTTTGGTGTAAATTTATTTCAGAAATACACTATTCAGACTCTTGCTTTGATACAGGTAACAAATCTTTGTGGTTTAAATTTGTTCTTTGGGAGTTTTTCAAGATGGCAGAATAGGAGGTTCCATTCCTGGCTGCTCCATGGCATGAAACCAAGAAAGCATACAGGCAGCTTCTCCACAAAGTGGGTGGGAAAAATGGGGGAGGGCTTTACTGGAATTTAAAACTGGACATTTAAAGCAGACCAGGGACACAGGAGGTTGGATATAATAAAATAAGGGAAAAAAATCACCAATGGCACAGCAGCTGCCGTGGCCAGGCCCGAAGTAACAGCCAGAGGAGTCTCTCTGTGAGCATAGTAGAAGGATAAGGGAATTAAAGGAACCCATGTTTTGGGGAGGTCTGAGGCATGTCTGGATACCGAGCATTTAGAGACCAAAGTCATTGCCCAACAAACCTGAAAGACATGCTGCACCATATCCACGTGTGGAGAAAGAAGCCGCCAACTCTCCAGGCAGCCTGCTGTGGACAAAGGAAGGAACCATTTTGCAGCCGACGTGTGGGGGCGGAAGCTGAGGAAGCCAATTCCTGGCAAACCCAAGTTTAGCCCAAAATACAGCCCAGTAAACACACACTGCACAACACAGAGTATGCTAAAGTGACCAAAAGAAAAATCAAACATGCAGAGAGGTTTAAATATAGCAAAAACCACATTTTAAATAGGCAAATTTTATGATATAGAAGTTGCACAACTGGTCTCAAAAACCCACCCAGCTCTACCCTCCCCCTCTATTCCGACTTCTTGGAGGATCTGCCAACTCAGAAAGGTAGAGGCAGGAGAGATTGTTTGGAGACTAAACCCAAGACCAGGAAACTTGGGTTCCGCAGGTGATGTAGGAGACTAAGAATTGGCTCCTTCACCACATGAGTGGAATCCAGGGGAGATCCCTGGGGTAAAGTTTTCCAGTGGACCAGCAATTACTGGGCACTGGAGGTATGCTGATTTAAAATCTCCAGGCCAAGTGGCATTCAGTGAAGAGCCTGGGGCCTAATTGCTGCCTCCAGGAATTCCACCTATGGAATTACTTCTCTTACTCTAGCAATCCAGAGGGTGGAGGGAGCATCACACTCCAGACAATCCTACATAAAACTGCTAAGAGAAGCTGAGAATATTTTGAACTCCAACAGAAAGAATTCCTTAACTTTTCATCAAGATTTTTTTCTTTTGATTTTTTATTCCTTTTCTGTTTAATTGTGACCTTGATGGTACATGGATATTTTGATATTTTCATATTTTTTTCTAATTTCTAGCATTTTTGAAGCCAGTTATTTTTTCATGGATTAGTTTTGTGAACCAGGATGTTAGGTTAGTATATTTTAGTTGGGTTTTGTATTCATTTATTTTTATTTTTAATGTTTTTCAAATTTTTATCATTATATATATTTTACCATGTTTCCCTTAATTCTCTTTTCTTCCACTAACAGACAATCTCTATTGTTCTCTCTTTCATTCTTCCTTTAAACTTTTACATCTGTCTTCTCTCTTCCTCCCTCATAATCATCAGGTCCTATATAACTTCTGTTCTCTCCCTGTCCACCATTTGAAATTATAAACCCTTTTGCAAACTTGCTGTTTTATTGTAGGCAACAACTAATCATATCATTTCTGTTTATTATGGTAATTAACATTGTGGACATCATAGTAGGAACTATTTGATTTAATGCTGTATATTGTTTGCATTGGTGATTGTTATTATTTGTCTCCCCCTAAACAGTAAAGTATAGAAACCTTCAGGGACACTATAAGTCCACAGGGTAGAAACTCTACTGCCTCAGATCCATACTGTTAGATGGGTAGATACACAAACAACATGAAAAAGCAAGGGAATAAATCTCCCCAAACAAACCAAGATACTCCAATAACAAAATCCATTGATACCACAGTAGAAGAAATGTCAGAGAAGGAGTTTAGAATATACACAGTTAAACTGACCTGTGAGTAAAAGATGGTATTAGGAATGAAATTGGAGTGAAAATATAGGAAGTGAAAGATAACATCAATAAAGAGGCAGAGATTCTGAGAAAAAAAAAAAAAAAAACAACCAAACAGATATCTTTGAAATGAAGGAAACAATAAACAATACTGTTAGATGGGTAGAAACACAAACCACATGAAAAAATTTTTAATGAAATTAAAAATTCAATAGAAAGCATCACCAATAGACTAGACCACTTGTAAGACAGAACTTCAGATAATGAAGAAAAAATATAACTCTGTTGAACACACAGAAATGTTAAGAAACCATGAACAGAACTTCCAAGAATTATGGGTAACATGAAAAGACCAGATTTAAGATTTATTGGAATAGATGAAAGCGTGGAGATACAAACCAAAGGAATGCACAATCTTTTCAATGAAATAATATCAGATTCCCCAAATCTAAAGAATGAAATGGAAAATCACATACAAGAGAATTATAGGACCCCAAATGTACAAAATTACAACAGACACACATCAAGGCACATTATAATGAAAATTCCTAGCATACAGAATAAGGATAGAATTTTAAGCCTTCAAGAGAAAATAAAAGATTATGTATAGGGGGAAAACAATTTGGATCTCAGCTGATTTCTCAACCCAGACCCTCAAAGCAATGAGGTCCTGGAATAATATATATTTGAATGAACATATTTCAGAAGTTCTGAAGGAAAGTGGATGCCAACTAAGAATCCTATTTCAAGCAAAATTAAACTTCAGTTTAGAAGATGAAATAAAATCCTTCCATGATAAAAAATTTTTTAAAGAATTTGCAACTAGAAAGCATGCAATTCAGAATATTCAACAAAATATTCCATAAAGTTGAAATGTAAAAAAAAAAAAAGTGAAAATGAACAAAGGAGGGAACTATACTAAAGAATAGTCAATCAAAAGACAAACTAATTCAAATTAAAAGGTGGAAAAAAAAGACCAGGAATACAATTCATATCTCAATAATATCCTTGAACAGTAAAGGCCTAAACTCATCTATCAAAAGACATATACTGGGCTGGGGTTGTGGATCAGTGGTAGAGCGCTTGCCTAGGATGTGAGGCATTGGGTTTGATTCTCAGCATCACATATAAATAAATAAAGTCCATTGACAACTAAAAACTTAAAAAAAGACATATACTGGCAGACTAATTAAAAAATAAGACATAACAATATGCTATCTCCAAGAGATTCACTTCATAGGCAAAACATCCTCAGACTGAGGGGGGAATGGATGGGAAAAAACATATCACTCACATGGATCATGTAAAAAAGCAAGGGTTTCTATCCTCCTATCAGTTAAAATGGACTTCTAGCCAAAGGAAATCAGAAGGGACAAAAGAAGAACATTTCATACTGCTTAAGGGAATTATATATCAACAAGACAAAACAATCATAAATATGAAGCATCTAAGTGCATCAAACAAAACATTCTCAATTTCAAGAATGAAATAGAACACAACACAATAATATTGGGTGTCTTTAACACACCTCTCTTACTACTGAATAGATCCTCCAAACAAAAACTAAAGAAACTATAGAACTAAATAATGCAATCCATAATTTAGACTTAACAGACATAAATAGAATATTTCATCCATCAATGAGTGAATACACTTTCTTCTCAGTAGCACACGGATCCTTCTGTAAAATAGACCATGTGGCCCAGAATAGCTAAAGCAATCTTTAGCAAGAAGAGTGAAGCAGGTGGCATCACTATACTAGGCTTTAAACTATACTGCAGAGCAATAGTAACAAAAACAGTATGGTATTGGCACCAAAATAGACTTGTAGACCAATGGTACAGAATAGAGGACAAAGACAAACCCACCAAATTACACTTATCTTATATTAGACAAAGGCCCCAAAAACGTATATTGGAGAAAAGAGAGCCTCTTCAATAAATGGTGCTGGGAAAATTGGAAATTAATATGCAACAAAATGAAATTAAACCCCTATTTCTCACCATGCACAAAACTCAACTCAAAGTGGATCAAGGATCTAGGCATTAAACCAGAGACCCTGTGCCTAATAGAAAAATAGAAGAAAAAGTAGGCCCAAATCTCCACCATGTTAGATTAGGCCTCAATTAATAAGACTCCTATAGCACAAGAATTAAAATCAAGAATCAATAAGTCAGACAGATTCAAACTAAAAAGCCTCTTCTCAGCAAAAGAAACAACCAGTGAGGTGAATAGAGTCTATATAATGGGAGCAAATTTTTACCACATGCACATCAGATAGAGCATGAATCTCTAGGATATATAAAGAACTCAAAAATCTTAATATCCAAGAAAGAAATAACCAAATCAATAAATGGGCCAAGGAACTGAACAGACACTTCTCAGAAGATGATATATAATCAATCAACAAATATATGAAAAAAATGTTCAACATCTGTAGAAATTAGAGAAATGCAAATCAAAACTAAGGTTTTATCTCACTCCAGTCAGAATGGTAGCTATTATGAAGACAAACAACAATAAGTGTTGGCAAGGATATGGGGAAAAAGGCACATTCATACATTGCTGGTGGTACTGCGAATTGGTGTAGCCAATATGGAAAGCAGTTTGGAGATTCTTTGGAAAACTGGAAATGGAACCACCATTTGACCCAGCTAGCCCACTCCTTGGTTTATACCTAAAGGACTTAAGAACAGCATACTACAGGGACACAGCCACATAAATGTTTATAGCAGCACAATTCACAATAGCTAAACTGTGGAACCAAATTAGATGCCCTTCAGTAGATGAATGGATAAAGAAAATGTGGTATATATACATAATGAAATATTACTCAGCTTTAAAAGAGAATTAAATCATGACATTTGCAGGTAAATGAATGGAGTTGGAGAACATTATGCTAAATGAGGTAAGCCAATCCCCCCAAAACAAATGCTGAATGTTTTCTCTGATATGAGGATGCTGATCCATAATGGGAATGGTGGGGAGCATGGAAGGAATGGACAAACTTTAGATAGGGCAAAGGGGAGGGAGGGAAAGGGAGGGGGTGTGGGAGTAGGAAAGATGGTGGAATGAGATGGACATCATTAACCTAAGTATATATATGAAGACATGAATGGTGTGACTCTACTTTGTGTACAACCAGAGATATGAAAAATTGTGCTCTATGTGTGTAATAAGAATTGAAATGCATTCTGCTGTTATATATAACAAATTAGAATGAATGAATGAATGAATGAATAAAATAGACCATATGTTATACCACAAAGCAACTCTGAGCAAATACAAAAAACAAAAATAGAACTAATACCCTTCATTCTATCAGATCATAATGGAATGAAATTAGAAATTAACAATAGAATAAAAAGCAGAAGCTACTTTAACACCTGGAGACTAAATAGTATACCATCGAATGATGAATAGATAGCAGAAGAAATCAAGGATGAAATAAAAAATACTTAGTGGTAAATAAGAACACTAATACAACATATCAAAATCTCTGGGACACTTTGAAGGTAGTGCTAAGAGGAAAGTTCTTTGCATTGAGCTCATTCATTAAAAGAATAGAAAGTCAACAAATAAATGAGTTAACATTACATCTCAAAGCCCTAGAAAAAAGAAGAGATCAACACAAAAAGCAATAGAGGACAGGAAATAATTAAATTAAGAGCTGAAATCAATGAAATTGAAACAAGAAAAACAATTCAAAAAATTGACAAAACAAGAAGTTGGTTCTTTGAAAAAATAATATCATTGAAAAACCCTTAACCATGCTAATGAGAAAGAGAGAAAACTCAAATTACTAAAATTCATGAAGAAAAAGGAAGTATCATGATGAACACTACCGAAATACAGAAGATAATTAGCAACTATTTTGAAAATTTATACTCCAATAAATTAGAAAATCTAGAAGACATCAACCAATTTCTATAGACATATGACCTTCCCAAACTTAATTAGAAGGACATACACAATTTAAATAGATAAATTTCAAGCAATGAAATAGAAGAAGCCATCAAAAGCCTACCAACTAAGGAAACCCCAGGACCAGATGGATTCTCAGTTGAGTTCTACAAACCTTCAAATTAGAATTAACACCAATACTTCTCAAATTATTCCATGAAATAGAAAAGGAAGAAACTATGAAGCTAGTATCACCTTGATACCAAAACCAATCAAAGACACATCAAGGAAAAAAAAAACTTCAGACCAATATCCCTGAAGAACATAGATGCAAAAATTCTCAATACAATTCTGGCAAATCATATACAAAAACATATTAAATAAAAGAATAGTGTACCATCATCAAGTGGGGTTCATCCCAGGGATGGAAAGATGGTTCAACATACAGAAAGCAATAAACATAATTCATAACTTAAAGACAAGAATCATATGATCATCTCAATAGATTCAGAAAAAACATTTGACAAAACACAATACCCCTTCATTTTCAAAACACTAGAAAAACTAGTAGGAACATACCTCAACACTGTCAAAGCTATATAGGCTAAACCCAAGGCCAACATCATTCTAAATGGAGAAAAATTGAAATAATTCTAAGAACTGGAACAAGGCAAGGATGCCCTCTTTCACCACTTTTATTCAATATTGACCTTGAAATTCTAGCTAGAGAAATTAAACAGAAGAAAGAAATTAAACGGAAATGAATAGGAAAAGAAAAACTCAAACTATCACTATTTGCCAATTACATGATTCTATATTTGGAAGATCCAAATCAAAAAAATCAATAAGTGAGCTGGACACAGTGGTGCATGCCTGTAATTCCAGTAGCTTGGGAGGCTGAGGCAGGAGGATCGTGAGTTCAAAGCCAACCTCAGAAAAAGCGAGGCACTAAGTAACTCAGTGAGACCCTGACTCTAAATAAAATACAAAATAGGACTTGGGATGTGGCTCAGTGTTCGAGTGTCCTGAGTTCAATATTTGGTACCCACCCCCCCAAAAAAATAAATCAAAAGTGGGATGGTATCAATTTAAAAAACTTCTTACAGCAAAGAAAAAAAATCAATGGGAATAAAGTCTACAGAATGGGAAAAAAGTCTCTACCACATCTCCCTCAGATAGAGCATTAATCTCCAGGATATATAAAAAACTTAATACCAAAAACCAAACAACACAACCAATAAATGGGCTAAGGAACTGAACAGACACTTCACAGAAGAAATTTAATCGAAGAACAAATATATGAAAAAATGTTCAGTATCTTCAACAATAAGAAAAATGGAAATCAAATCTACACTGAGATTCCATCTCAATCGAGTCAGAATGGCAATTATCAAGAATACAAGCAACAATAAATGTTGGCAAGGAAGTGGGGAAAAAGGTACACTCATACATTGCTGGTGGACTACAAATTGGTGCAACCACTATGGAAAGAATGGAGATGCCTCAGAAAACTTGGAATGGAACCACCATTTGACCCAGTTATCCCAATCCTAGGTTTATACCCAAAGGACTTAAAATCAGCATACTATAGTGACACAGCCACATCAATGTTTATATCAGCTCAATTCACAATAGGTAAATTATGGAACCAAACGAGGTCCCCTTCAACAGATGAATAGATAAAGAAAATGTGGTATATATACACAATGGAATATTACTCAGCCTTAAAGGAGAATGAAATTATGACCATTGCCAGTAAATATATGGAGCTGGAGAATATTATGCTAAGCAAAATAAGCCAATCCCAAAGAACCAAAGGCCAAATGTTTTATCTGATTTGCAGATCTAATTCACAATAATGGGGGGGGGGTTGAGAATAGAGGTACTTTGGATTAGACAGAGGGGAATGAAGGGAGGGAAGGGAGCATGGGAGTAGGAAGGATAGTAAAATGAATTGGACATTATTACCCTATGTGCATATATGATTACATGACTGGTGTAACTCTACATTGTGTACAACTAGAAGAATGAGAAGTTAAACTCTATTTATGTATGATGTGTAAAAATGCATTCTACTGTTGTGTATCACTAATTAGAACAAATAAAAATATATAAATTAAAAAAATAAATTTGTTCTTTAAGGGCCACACCTGTCCTACTTCAACCTTGAGTTAGTCAATAGAGCTGTCCTGTGGGTGTAGCTGATGGGCTGTAGCTATATGTCCCTATATAGCATGGGGGCAGGTGAGAGCCCAGGTGAGGGAGAATGCTATCTCCATTGTCTTCACAGTCTTCTGGAAATTTCTAGACCCTTCCATAATGGAATTAAATACCTGATTTTTCATTGTCATCCTTGATCAACTAATTCTCTATGGAGGCACATTCTAGTCTGGTGGCTGCCTAAGTTGCATTTCCTCTTTTTTTTCCTTCTCAGTTCCTGAATTTTGATAAATTATAACTAATTTGTAATTTCCAGCCATCAGACTCTCTTCAGCTGGGGTCACTTGCAGTTAGGAAACCTGAGCTCCACTCTCACCTTCTTAGCTGTGTCCTTGGGAAGGGCACTTAACTTCTCTGAGCCTGTTTCCTCATCTGTAAAGTGAAAATAACATTTCCCACTTATAAGATTGTTTTGAAGATTCAATGAGATGATATGTTTGAATATCATATGAATATGCTGAACTGAGTCCCAACATATTTTCCCATATCAAATGAAACTTTCAGTTTACCAGTTACCAGCATCTAACTTCCTGTAGACAGAAATTGGGAAACCAAGAAGCAGAGAGCAGAAAAAGGGCTGAATTATATTCCCAGGCTCATGCCTATGTATAGCACGGCCTGGAATGTTGCTACCCAATTCCCCACTGTGTAGTTTTGGGGCAGCCCAATAAACAATCTCATGCAAAATAATGTGTCCTGCCCCCACCTCCACTTGCCCCTATGTCTGCCTAGCAATGGCCCATCTCAGCCATGTGAACGATGGATGAAGTGAGCCAGCAACTGTTGTTCCTTGTATGACTTTCTCCAAGAGCTAAGGAGTTTTATTGTTGCTAGCAACACAGTGAACTGGGAAGGAAGGCTTTCACAAGAAAATCACTGCCAAGCCACCAAGATTGGCTATCACTTCTGGTGGGAGCTGGCCAGCCCAAGAGCCAGCAAGGACTCTGGCGAAGTCTCCTCACCAACCTGTGGACTCAGATCAAGGAGTGGTGGGAAGGAGGTTGCAAATCCTCAGTTACAGTGAAACTCTGGGTTTATCAGTGATTTGCATTCCCTGCTCTCTGGGGACATCCTGCGGGAGCTTTCTGGACCTCAGTCTGCTGCTGGGGCCTGGAATGCAGCCTGCCCTCACTCCCCACTCCCACCACATAAACATTCCTGAACCATTGTGGAAAACTCAGTCCCTATTCCAGATCAGCTCAAATGTCACCTTGAGCAGGAAGTTTTCTCTGGAGCCTCTCCCTGCCCCCACTACCAGATGTGAGCATCCCTCCTTCTCAGTTCTTCATTGTTCCTCTCCCAAGGCATTTATCACATTCTGTCCTGGGTAACAGTTATTTATGTGCTTGTCTTATCCCTCCTTCTCTACCACAGTCAGGCATTGGGGCCAATTCATCTTTGTATCTCCCACAGTGCCTGACCTGAAATTAGAGAGCACTCAGTCAACAGATGTTTACTGAGCACCTACTGGGCACTTGCTGAGTACTCAAGAAGCAAACACTCTGGGCCTGCTCAGAACCTTGCTACCACCTCTCATGTGGGGGTAGGGGGTTCCTTTCCTACTTTATCCTGGGGCACAGCAGTCACATGGGGAGGGTTCTAAAAGGGAGGAAGTAACTGGCCCTTTCCCTTCCTCTAGAGAGTGATACTTGCTCCAAAAGGACTGTGCTGCCCCAACCCTGGCCCACACCAGGTGCCCTTGGAGGGTTGTGCCTCAGGGAAACCCATGAGATGCAGAGTGCCAGGTAGATCTCCCTCCTCACCCAGGAATTTCCTGCCTTTTCTACTGCCTTGTGCTCGCTTCACCAGGGGTTACTGAACATCTGCTACATATGGTACCAGGAGCCTGCACATTTTCTACTTATTACATGCCCAGAGAGCTCCTGCTTTCTGGAAACTTCCATTCTAAGAAAACTTAAGGCTCCTACTCTGTGGCCTGACTTGGTAGTTTAGGAGACAGTGGAGACCATTCTTTTGCTTCCTTATCCCCACCAGAGGCATGAGCAGGTAAGCTGTGGTCCCCACATGGAGCCAGGGAGGAAAACATGACTATCTCTTAGGTGCAAGAACCCTAATGTGGGCAACATGGAGAGAACCAAGCCTGCACTCTTGGGAATATTATCTTAGATGGGAGTGTGGGGCAGTGTCAGCAGCACTGGGTTAGCAGTCAGGGCTGGCTTTTCATCCAGCTTAGCTACAATTACTTTGCAAATTTGGGTAAATCACATTTCCTTCCTAAGCCTCAGTTTCCTCAGCTATAAAATGGGGTTAGTAATCCACTCAGAACTTTCAGAACCCAGCAGCACTCTGACCATCAGCTTGGAGCCTGCCAGAATGAAATTTAGGGAATGAGAAAGCTAAGGAGATAGGTCACACTTTTTTTCTGCTTTTAAAAAAGCTTGCTGTTAGCTAGGTGCAGTGGTGCACACCTGTAATTCCAGCTACCTGGAGGCTGAGGCAGGAGGATCACAAGTTTGAGGCCAGCTTCAGCAACTTAACAAGACCCTGTCACAAATAAAAAGAAAAAGGGCTGGGGATATAGCTCAGTAGTAGAGCACCCCTGGGTTCAATCCCTAGTACTGGAATAAATAAATAATAAAATAAAAAAATACTGTTTAGAAAGGTTTAATTAGGGGCTGGAGTTGTGGCTCAGTGGTAGTGCGCTTGCCTAGCACGTATGAGGCACTGGGTAGATCCTCAGCACCATTTAAACAATAAATAAATAAAGGTATAAAAAAGAAAGATTTTATCATAGAAAGTTCCTGGTATCCAGACTCTTTTTTCCCTGTTTCATGGATGCAGTTTTCTTAGAAGATGTCACATCCTGGATCTATCTCCCAGAGCCCTGGGACCCTTCTCTGTTGCTCAGTGGCTGCAGAGCATGAGACCCAAGGAGCAAGTTCCTGAGGCTGTGTTTTGCTTTTTGACTCATCCATGTGATATTTGGGGGCATACTAGAGAGATGTATATAACTACTTTTCTGACTTTCTATTCCCCAAAGATTTGGGGGAAACTTGCAGACTGAATTGAATAAACACACACACACACACACACACACACACACACAATCAAGAATCCAATGAAACAAATTAACGTAAGTCATTTTAAAAATTCCCATCACCTCCCTCTGTAGCCATCATACCCCAATCCCGGCTGTTTTGCCTTACTTCATAGCTTCCAGAGTAGGCATGTATATGGTGCTTAAGATTAGTTTCCAAGCCACAGAATTGGCTCTTTTTCGATATTTATTTATTATTGCATCCTCAGCTCAAAAAAATTCTTTCTGAGAATTTACCATGCACCCAGCTGAGCCATTGTGCTTATTAGGCTTAGTGCCTAAGCCACTTCTCTGTCCTCCACATAAACTTGCAGGTCTGGAGAGGGATAAGCAGACTTCAAACTAAATATATTGTGCTGCGCAAAAAGTGATGCACACCATCAATAATCTCCATGTGCTGCACCCCTGCAGAGAGAGGAGTTCTTGCTTCTACCCAAGGCATTATGGTGGTACCATTAAGCTGAGACCTACTGGATGGGTCATTTACCCTTACATATAAGCAATGGAACTGAACAGATACTTCTCAAAGAAGAAGTACAAATAACTATATAAAAAATGTTCAGGGGCCGGGGTTGTGGCTCAGTGGTAGAGCACTTGCCTAGCATGAGTGAGGCACTGGGTTCAATCCCCAGCACCATATAAAAATAAACAAAATAAAGGTAGGCTGTGGTTGTGGCTCAGTGGTAGAATGCTCACCTAGCACGTGCAAGGCCCTGGGTTTGATCCTCAGCACCACATAAAAATAAATAAGTGAAATAGTTATAAAATAAAATAAATAAAGGTATTGTGTCCATCTACAACTAAAAAAATATTTTTAAAAAATGTTCAACATCTTTAGCCATCAGGAAAATGCAAATCAAAACTACACTGAGATTCCATCTCACCCCATTTAGAATGGAAACCATCAAGAATACAAATGATAAGCCAGATGCAGTGGCACATGCCTGTAATTCCAGCAGCTTGGGAAGCTGAGGCAGAAGGAACATGAGTTTAAAGCCAGCCTCAGCAAAAGCAAGGCGCTAAGCAACTCAGTGAGACCCTGTCTCTAAATTAAATACAAAATGGGCTGGGGATGTAGCTCAGTGGTTGAATGTGCCTGAGATCAATCCCAGTAACAAAAACAAACAAACAAAAAAACCAAGAATACAAATGATAATAAATGTTGTTGAGGATGTAAGGGAAAAGGAACACTTACACACTGTGTGATTATAAATTAATACAACTACTATGAAATTCAGTATGGAGATTCCTAAACAGACTAGTAATGGAACCACCATGAGACCCAGCTATAACACTCCTCAGTGTTTACCCAAAAGAATTAAAGTCAGCATACTTCAGAGATATATGCATACCCACATTAACTGCAGCACAATTCACACTGGCCAAGTTATGGAATCAGCCTAGGTGCCTGCCAAGGGATTAATGCGTGGATAAACAAATGTGGTATATATACATAATGGATGATTATTCATCTGTAAAGAACAAAATCATGTCGTTTGCAGGAAAATGGATTGAAGCAGAGAGCATCATGTTAAGCAAAATAAGTCAGACTCAGAAAGATAAGACCTACATGTTTTCTCTCAAGGGAGGACAATGGGAGTGGGTATGATCAATATATGTTAATATGTATGTACAAATGTGCCCCAATGAAACCAATTATTCTCTATGAATAATCGCACTAATAAAAATAGAAGTGGCTTTTCCTAATATTTCACATTTTACAAAGACTCTTTCAGATTATTTGGTCTTATTATCACAACTATTTAACAAGGAAAGTGGGCTATATAATTAGCTTCTAGAGGATAAGCCTGACAGGTGTGCCTCTCAACCCAAGGTTTCAGCTTGGAGTACTCTTACTGGCTGCCAAACAGGCAGAAATGGGAAGAACAAGGAGGCCAGAAAGCCAGGAGTGTTTGGTGCATGGTGGGTATTTCGGTGAGGAGGGAGATGAGGACAGAGTAAGTGATACCAATTGATCATGAAACTGAAAAGGCAGCTTAAGATCAGCTCATCAGAAATTTGAAATTTCAGGCTAAGGGTGTGCATATTTATCATTCACTAGTTATGTTTTTAAAGAATAAGGCTAGAATCAGTGATTAGAAGGGAGTGGGGACAAAAGCAATAATATATGGAAGGAGCTTTGATTATTAGCTCCCCAACAAAACAAACAACACTAAAGTGACCCTGCTCTCCCTTTTCAGCCATGAGCAGATTTCCAGAAAAGGCAGAGGGACACTTCTCCAGGTTGAATAACAAAAGCCATTTCCTTCTGAGTAGCTTGCTTTCAGCTCCCACGGAAGGGGCAGTGGGGTCAGGGAGCAGAAGGCAGTGAAAGAGAGTAGGAAGATAAAGGGAGGGCCAGGAAGGGAAGCAAGGCTCCAGGCCACATCCTGACAGCCAACTGGGCCCAGTCCCAGGCTCTCCAGAGATGCTCTGGCAGGTTTCCCATTAGGACGAATTCAACTTGAATCAATCTGTTTTCCCCCTAAGCTCATTGTTCTTGCAGGCAAAAGAGAAAGCCCCTGTGTGAGACAATTTGTTAGTTGTCCAAGCAGCACCAGGCAGGAAAGGGAAAACCCCCCAGAGGCAGGGAGAAGTGTGTGGCAGCCAGGAGACTTGAGGTGCATGCTCCTGCCTTCTGCCCCTTCCTTGCTGCATGATCCGGGGCAAGTTACTGAGCTTCTCTGAGCCTTAATTTCCTCAGGTGTCAAATGATCTCTAATGGGTTAGTGTGAGCATCCAAAGAGCTCAATCAGATAGAAGGCCTAGTGCAGCACTTGGATCAAGGTAGGGGCTGGCCCTGAATCCCTTCCCACTGTGGTGGAAATGTCAGCAACACACTGGAGCAAGAAGTAGTCTTAGAAATAGATGGAGATGAACCTCGTGTGGATGAACCTCATAGGGCAAATCTGTTTATGAATTCTTCCTGTGTAGGGCCTTGAGAGAATATGGGCTGGAAAAGTGTGGAATAAAAGGAGAAAAGATTTGAAAAATCCCCTTTCTGAAAGGTCCAGGCTGAGATTGGGAGGTAAATTATTGAGCTAAAGAAATTCTTCCAAAGAAGAGTAATTTGAGGTTTAGCCACTGCTGTGGTTTAAATGTGTTCCCCAAAAGTTTGTGTGCTGGAAACTGAATCCTCAAATTCATATGTTGAAGGTGTTTGGAGGTGGGAATTTGGGGAGGTAATTAGGATTAGAGGAGGTCATGAGGGTGAGGCCCTGAAGATGTGATTAATGGCTTTATAATAAGAAAAAGTGGAACCTACAACACTTGCTGGGTGTCACCATGTGATATGATTATGATGTAGCAAGAAGGCCCTCATCTAATGGTATTGCCATAGTTTGGGCTGCCTGGCCTCCAGAGTCATGAGCCAAATAAACCTCTGTTTTTCATACATTAACCTATCTGTGGTATTCAGCCATAGAAACAGAAAAGGACTAAGAAACCAACATTTCTGCCTTGAATTTTGGCAAGAAAAGCATTAGAAAGAAGTTAATAAGGAAATAAAATAAAGTCAATGGCCCCATGTCCATGCTCACAGAGTAGACTATTAATAGAATTATTCAAAGAGGACCAAGAAAAATCTATTCTAGGATTTCCTTGCTCTCACTGCATCAGAGATCCAGAAAGGGGAAGGCCCCTGGAAATGAATGCTGGTAATTCCTGTCACACACTCCTCTTGGCAACTGTCTTCTTAGAGAGGCAGGTCTCTCTAAGGCAGTGTGTCCCAACTCCAGGATGGTGGTCCATCTTCCCAACTTTTATTATATTCACATATTTCCTGAACTACTATTTAATTTTCTATTTCTCACTCTTTAATTTGAAGAAACTCAGTATAATTCATGTAAATGAAAGCCACCACCACATGACCTAAATTGAAGGAAACTATTGGAGCTGGGGCTGTAGCTCAGTGGTAGATGCTTACTTTGCATGTATAATGCCTTGGGTTCAATTTCCAGCACCATACCCACAATAAAAAGATGGAAACTATAAACACAAATGCACTGCTATTAAAATAATATTCATGTCCCATCCAAAAGCATGAGGTGTACCCCTACTCCCAGAGGAATGTGGGGCCATTTGGGAAAGATGATTCCAAAGACCTCTTGCTTTGGGGATGCAGCTCTGGTGACACAGCTACTGCCCAGACAGGGATATAGGTTGTAGCTGAAGGGAACTGAAGAACAGATGATATGAAACATGGTCCCTTGGGATCTTGCCCTCTAGGGAGCTTCTAAGCTCCTCCCAATGGAAAGTTAGATAGCAATAACCTCCCAACCCCAAAACCAGACTAGAAGCTAGGACAGAAAGAAGTCAAGTGAAAGACCAACCTGGCTCTTCATGGTTCAGATGGTATTCACTGTCAGATCTTAAACCTAAACTCAGGAAACATCTATTTCATATGCTGCTAATTTTAATTTTTGCAGTGATTCACTCCTTGTTTTCCTGTAGTATTTTATAACTTCCCTGTTGAGAATGCCAGATGTCTCTGGAGCCCAAAGGAGAAGGATCTAGATCTGGTCCCCAGTTGGATAAAAAAGTAGTATGCCCCAAGCAATCTGATGTAGTTTGGACAGTAAGAATCAGTGAGAGGACTCTAAGAGGAATCCAAAACTGAGGAAACACATCTGCTATGTCTGAATGTTGGTGACCCCACACCAAATGCATATGTTAGAATTTAAAATCCAATGTGATGGCATTAAACAATGGGACCCGTAGGAGGTGATTAAATCATACAGGCTGCACTCTCATGAATGGGATTAGTGTCCTTATAAAAGAGGGAAGAAACTCGTTTGCCACTTCTACCATGTGAAGACACACACCCTCACCAGACAGCAAATTTGCCAATGTCTTGATCTTAGACTTTGCAGCCTCCAGAGCTGTGAGCAAAAAATGTCTATTGTTTATTAATTAACTGGTGTATTTTGTTATAGAAGCCCAAATGGACTCAGACAGTGTCCTTACTCCAACTGGAAACCCTCCTACTGTTAAGAATCTAAAAAGACATTTTTTTTTGTTCTTTTGTTTTCCATGAGTCACCAGTTCTTCACACTCACTCAGAGATCAAACAGTAAAGGAAATTCCTGGATGGCATGTTTAGTGACAAATCCAGGCATTTGACACTTGTCCTCTCAAAGATACATTTCCTATTCTACATCTGATACTAATGGAGAACTGGTAAGTTTCTAAGAATGGACAGGGCTGCTTGTAGACAAACAAAACAGGGTTACTTCATTTGTTTGTTTTGCACACAGGGAGAAGCAAATTTATTTACTATTTTTACCAGAAAATGGGTTCAAAGAAATCTGTCACCTCCTGTTTTCTTCCTATTACAGATCCCTGAAATCTTTTCCTCTTCAGGATGGGTGACTGGTTATCACAGTAATGTGGGACTAAATGGGTTAAAAACAGTAGAAAACAGAAAATTGAAGAAATACACCAGCTATGGGAAGTTTGACAAGCACAGGCAGAGAGTAAGAGAAACTGCAGCACTGGCTGGCTATGGGCTTACAGCCTCAGTCTGTGGGGAGTCCAGAGATAACTGACCATACAACAAAGCCTTTAAGTCAAGGCTATTCTAACTTGCAAAACCATGGGCATGTCCAACATTCAAGGTTGCCTGAATAGCAAGGCTAAATGCAGTCTAACAGATAGGTCAAAAATTTACAGACCCAGCACATGAAAAAAATGTTCAAAATCAGTAATCATTGGGGAAATTTAAATCCAAACAACAATCAGCTACCACTTCATCTCTATTCAGGTGGCTATCATCCAAAACACAAAATAACAAGTGTTGGTGAGGATGTGAAGAAATTGGAACCCTTATATATACATCACTGGTGGAGTTGTAAAATGGTACAACCACTGTGGAAAATAGTATGATGGTTCATCAAAAAAACAAACATAGAATTAGCATATGACTCAACAAGTCAATTCTCTATTCCTTAATTGAAAGTAGGGGCTTGAATTAACATTTAGACACACATGTTCATAACAAAACTATTCACAATGGCCAAAGGGTGGAATATACATAAATATCAATTGACAGATGTATGGATAAATACTATGTAGTATTCAATGGAATACACTTTGGCTTTTAAAAAGAAGGAAATTCTGACATGTTACAATATGGATGAAACTTAATTATATGGTATTAAGTGAAAGAAAGCCAATCATGTAAGGACATATATGATTCTGTTTCTATTAGATACCAGAAGTAGTCAAATTAATAGAGACATAAAGTGGAATTTTGGTTTAAAAAGGGTTGCAGGAAGGGAGAGTTACTGATACAGAGAGATATTGGTACAGAGTTTGGGAGGATGAAAATTTTCTGGATATGGGTGGGGGTTATAGTTGTATAACTATGTGAATGTACTTAATGCCACTTAATCTACACACTTAAAATGATTAAAAATAGTAAATTTTACCACACAAATAAAAACTTATCTTCCCTGCATTAAAAGCAAATAAGGAGAAGGGTCATGGAATGACCTCAGCCCTCTAAGGCTCGCATGCCTCCTTATGACCCAGAGAAACATCTCCAGGGGAGCAGTTCTCAGGTTTCTTCTTGACACCACCAGCCTTTAGCACAGAGCCTGCTTGAATAACCACTCCATGAATAACTTTTGGGGATACGTGGCTTTTCTTCTTCTCTCCTTCTCTCATGTGCTCATGGGAAAGAGGCTGAGGCAAGAAATAAAGTGATGGATTCCAGGCACAGTTGTTCACACCTATAATCCCAGAGACTTTGATCCCAGAGACTAGGTAGGCTGAGGCAGGAAGATCATAAATTGGAGGCCAGCCTCAGCAACTTAGCAAGACCCTGTCTCAAAATAAAATAAAAAGAGCTGGGGATGTAGCTCAGTGGTAGAGCCCCCTGGGTTCAATCTCCAGGACCCCCAAAAAGGAAAGAAAAAGAATGTGAGGGGCTCCTCTGTTTACTGTATTAGGTGTGAGGTGGGCAGGATTGTGCAACGCAGGTAGCGAGGAGAGGAGAGACAAGGAAATAGCTTGGAGAGCCATACAAAGTAACAGGGAAAGGGATGATGGATATCAGGGAGACAATGGAGAGGTGCTCCTTGCAAACAGTACTTATTCTCACCAATGAAAAACTCTGGGGCTTTAAAGCCCCAGATATGATATGAGCAAACCCCAACAAGGAAGGAAGCCATGCATCTCCAGCAGTTATTCTTGGAGTGGCTGTGTGAATAGCCACTCTAAAGGCCATTAGTGTCAAGAAGGAACCTGTTTTAGTCAGATTTTTTGCTGCCTTTACTAAAGAACCCAAATGGTACAACTGTAGAGGACAAAAGGTTTATTTGGAGATTTTATTCAGAGGTCTCTATCCATAGAGAACAGGCTTCATTCCTTGGGGCTCGAGGTGAGTCTGAACATCATGTGGAAGTGTAAGACAGAGGGAAGCCGCCCACATGATGATCAGGAAGCAAAAAGAGAGAGAGATTCCATGCTCCAGATACAAAAATATATACCCCATAGCCACGCCCCCAATGAGCCACTTCCTCCAGCCACACCCCACCTGCTTCGAGTCACTACTCAGTTAATCCCATCAGGGATTAATTCACTGATTGGGTTAAAGCTATAACCCAATCATTTCTCCTCCAAATCTTCTTGCATTGTCTCACATGTGAGCTTTCAGGGGACACCTCACATCCAAACCATAACAGAACCAAAGGTGAGATGTGGTTTTAGGGAACTCACAGGAATAGCAGAAGATAACTGAATTCAATCCTAACCATAACCCAAGGGAGAACACACCACAGCCTCCAAAATAAATCAGAGGAAGCATGTGGAACAGGTAGGATGGAGAAATGCTGTCTGGCTAGAAGAGGCTGAGGGGACTTCATGGAGGAGGTGGCACTTAAGTTAGGCAGAATTGAGGTCCATTATCTTTGTTCTGTTTGTTTGAATTTCTTGAGAAATAAGCTCCTCTTTATATGCTTATAATTTAAAATTTCCCAGGCTGACTTTCTTCAACCTATTTCCGTAAGAGTTTTGTTAGCTTTACATCAAAAATCATAGAACAAATTGGTTTCTGTGGTCTGTTAGTGCAGGTTAGACACGGACACATGACTAGAGCAACACCAAATACTATATCAAATGTTGATCATCCAAATATATGTAGACACACACAGTTGGGAATTGTCAACTTGCAAATGAAATTTGACACCATACCCATGACTGTGAAATGGCAAATACACAAATGAAAACTGAAAATATTCTATCCTCTAGCTGTATATATTTCTGGCACAATGCCAAGTGTACAGGGTATTCAGAAATTCAGAAGTGTGTGTGTGTGTGTGTGTGTGTGTGTGTGTGTGTGTGTTGGAGATCCAAATATGTGGCATTGGAATGTTGAGCATTATAAAAGATTAATAGTTGAAGTCTTTGAATGCCAAGCCCAGGAATTTTGACTTAACTCTAATGCTTCTGTCAAAATGAGCATTAACTTCTCTCCCCCTCACAGCTACAGGATGCCACTAAATGTCAAGATAGACCAGACATCAGTCGGGTGTAGCTAACACCCACCCACAGGAATGGCTAGTCGGTTCAGTGCGGGAATGATAAACAAAGCTGTTAAAGTCCAGCCACAGGGATAGAGAGCATTTACAATCATAAGAAAAACTCACTGTGCCATGGGTGGGAGCAGAGCCATGGCATAGATGCTTACTTGGGCCCTTGGGAGTCCTGTTAGGCATGTGCCATTGCTGGGCACTTATAATGGCAGGAATCCCTGGGTTCATAAGGACACAAAGGTTTCTCCCTGTAGCAACCACACCACCCTGCTGCTGACTCAACTTCCAGCTGGAACTGGAGCAAAAAGTCCAGCTCTTCTCCTGTTATTAACCGTCCCCCAACCCTCCACCCTCAGGCTCACTCATCTGCTTTATTTTTCCCCTGTCCCACTGCACCAGCAGGCAAAATACCATGGTGACCTGCCCTAAACAGGGAGTGAGGAATGCCTGCTGAGATTGGCCAGGCTTGGGTCATCCAGATGGGCATTGGGACTGCTACTGCAGTTCCTTAGCCTTGCCCTTGTCCCTGTGGACTTTCTCTTCTACAAGTTATACTTTGCCTCTTGCATGGGCCAGATGGGCAGCTGGCAGACCCCTGGCCTTTGTCCCTGGTTAGACTAACTTGTGGCTGCACCCACTGGCCAAAGGACTCCAGGTGGAAAAAAATATGCTAATGAATAGAGCAGAGGTCCGGAGAAATCCCAGAAATGGATAATCCAGACCCACCACTTGGAATGCAAAAGCGCATGCTCAGATGGTCTTGCTTTCAGCTCCCTCAGACCAACCTGGCCCTCCCAGCAGTCTGGGGCCTCCTGCAGCCGCCTGCAGACAATGGTATGGTCTGTAGAGGCCAGAGGTCATGTAGGGGTGGGGGTTGTCTCCCCATCTCCATCCCCAGGTGGTCCATGTGGCATTCTAGGGAAAGAAATCAGCCTCAATGCCCCACCCCCACCTCTGTTTCCAGTCCCTGTGGGTGGTTTTGTGTGGAGGGGGAAGGGGTATTCAGAGTTTCCGAGGAGCCTGTGTTTGGGCTGTGAGCCATTGGCATTCCCACACATGGAGGTGAGTGATTCCTGGTTTGCTGAGGCTGCTGGGCCAGGAAAGGAGGGAGAGCATAGACAAAGTCTGAAGTCCAAGTCCAAAGACAAGTTGGGGATTATGCAGAGTGAGGTGGCAAGTGCCTGGGCAGGCTGCAGGAGCAGCCACCTTTGAGCTGGGGTTGGGGAACTGTTACGGTCTGATGCAGTGGCCTGGTATTTTTCATCCTTGTCTGGGAGTCAGGGGTGTCTGGGATAAAGCAACTCACTCCCCTGCCCCAACACTATGCAGTGCCACCAGCTCTGGCCAAAGAAGTTCAGAGGGTCTAACTTGCTGTGTATTGTCTGCATTGTACAGGTCCCTAGCCCCACCCTGTTCCAGCTCTCCAGTCTGTGTCTTTCCTACCCTTTGTTGCCTGACATATTCCTGTTCATCCTTCCTGACTCTTCTCAGACCTCCTCTCCTCCAGAAAGGCCACCCCAAAGCCCTTGTCACCCAAGTCCCACCAGGGTTCTCTCAAGCTGTCTACTACTTCTGGCTCTTGTATGCTAGTGCTAACAGTTTATCTGACCAAGTAAGGGCATTTTTAAACAACTGCCATCTACTGAAACCAAGATGTCAGAAACAAAAATTTGGAATGACATTTTTTTAAATTGTAAAAACTGAACAAATTTGGCTTTTTAAAGAACTACATCATCAGTATTTCTCCTTTTTTTAACTCAGAAGATTGACAAGTCTTAACATGGAGCACCAATTTATATTTGGAAACTATAGACCTAGATGACACTTGGACAACTAAAAGTCTAACTTGGGAGTGCATGTGATGTCCCCATCCACTGGCTTGTACAGCATTTTAGAGGTTACCAAGGCATTTGCATGTGCTCACAACCCTTTGGGATGTAGGTGCCATTAGTCATATTTTACACATGAGGAACAGAGGTTCAGAAAAATGAAATAGAGCCAGATGTAGTAGTACACACGTGTCATTCCAGCTACTCAGGAGGCTGAGGCAGGAGGATCACAAGTTCGAGGCCTGCCTCAGCAACTCAGTGACTCCCTGTCTCAATAAAAAATAAAAAGGTCTGGGGATATAGCTCAGAGGTAGAGCACTTGCCTAACATGTGAGAGGCTCTGGGTTAAACTCCAGGTACTTAAAAAAGGGAAACAACGAAAGAAAAGAAAAATGAAATGGGTTTTCCAGAGATATACGGGCACTGAAGACCATCAAATCCTGGGTTTGTTCTTCTAGGACATACTGCCTCAATATCACGGTGTCAGCAATTCAATTTAAGAAATATAATTGGGCCAGGGTGTATAACTCAATGGCAGAGTGCTTGCCTCGCACATGTGAAGTCCTGGGTTTCATCCCCAGCACTGGAAAAAAAAGATCAAATTATTTATTGAGTATTTATTGACCTTGCAGTCTATCAGATGGAAAGTCAAAGATTATGTGTCCCACAGCCACATAGGGAAGAAGGGATATTACAGACAACTTGAATAGCATCATCTTCTCATAAGGTTGTTGTGACAATGAATGGACCCCTAATGTGCAACCAGGCACACAGTAGGCATTCAATAAATACTAATCTCTTGATTTCCTTCCTTCCTTTCTCAAAACATCAGGGAATAGCCCTGCTGCTAGCAAGCATTCTTGTCTCCCAGTCTCAGTTCAGTCTGCTTTATAGCACATAGAAAATGCTGGGGACTTCTTGAACTGTGTCCCTTCACATTTGATGCAATTTATCCCTGTCCTTCTGATCTGTTTTGGGGAGATAAGGGTAAGTGCATTTGTGGGCTGAGGTTAGGAAGGGAGGCCCACACACCAAGGAAGTTTCTGTGAAGAGCCAAAAGTTAAGAATCAGTTAGAGTGAGGAAAGGAAAGGGCCCAGTGTGCTGGTGACAGGCAGGCCTTCTTCAGGTTCCCAGAGTCAGAAGGCTGAGCATGGGACTGGAAGGGCAGAGGAAGGGTGTGCTGCTCTATTATGCCAGAATGGAGGGAAGGTGCAGGAACAGGAAACAAGGTAATTGAAGGAAGCTGGGTGCCTGGGTGGAGGGCACCATGCTCCCTCCCACCATAGGGTCCTTGTATGTGTTGGTTCCTCTATCTGCAGCACTGACCCTTCCCTTCTTGTCCTAATAAATTACTGTGCATCCTTCATGTTTTATCTCAAGTATCTATCACATCCTCAAAGAAACATTCTCTGAGGTGCCCTGACTAGATAAAATTCTCTATTCTAGGCTCTCTGAGCATGTATACTTTTGCAATTATTTGCCTGGTATCTGCCTCCTCCACTGAACTGTGAACCCCTTGAGGGCAGAGATTGGGTCTGTTTCGTAGATCATTCTGCCTCTAGTTCCTAGGACATATTATGTCCTCTGTGATTACATAGTGAAAAGCAAGAATGAATGAATGAACAAATGAATGAGTGAGTGAGTGACTCCATAGAAGGGGCAGCACAGAACTCTGGAGTAACACTACCTGTTTGAATCCCAGGTCTCCCACTTACTACCACTTGGATTGTATCTATTTGTTGCCATTTAGAATCACAAAAGCAGTTGTATGAGAATTAAACAAGTAAATATTTGTAAATAACTTAAAAAGTGATGGGCACATAATAATGTGTATAAACATATACACATTTGGTGTGAACACATAAGTGCTCACTTCTATAAATCAGACTCTCCTGTGTTTCTCTCCTGGCCCAAGCAATCAGGAGAGAAACAAGCAATCAGACTCTCCTGTGTTTCTCTCCTGGCCCACTGTCTCAAGGACAAGCAAGAACACACTTATTTCCCAGCAGGTTCCAATGCTCCAGATCTCCAGGCTGACCTAAGGAGGGTCTTAACTGGAGCCTCCTGGACAGAGAGGGAAGTTGAGGTCTTTGGAGTCCGAAATCATGACTTGATTCATCCTTCCCCTTCTCTCCCTACCTTGAATCCATCCATAAGTGCTGTTGGCTCTACCATAAACAAACAAACAATAAAATTTCAATCTGTCTCCCTTTGCTTTAACACCGTGAAGCCATTGTGACAACAGAACAATTGGGATAGTCCCATTTCCCCTCAAGATTCCTTACAGCCTGTTCTCTACACAGGGGCCACATTGAGCCAATCAGAACAGGTCACTTAAAAACAAACAAACAAAAAGAACAGATCACTTGCTAGCACAAATCACTCATCACACTGATAATGAAACCCAAAACCCTTCCTGTGTCTTGCAAGGTGCTTCACAGGGAAGACCCTGCCCACCTCCTCAGTCTCAGCTTTCAGCCTATTCCAGCCATACCCAACCCCGCTTAAAGCTCTGTGCTTCCTCTTGATACTGGCCTTCAGCAATGCTATGCCCTCTGCCTGGATCACTTTTTTCCTTCTATGTCTTTCATTTGGCTGATTCCTCCTTTTTCTCCAGACCTATCCCAGACACCACATTCTCTGGAAAGTCCTCACTGATGCCCCACCTCCTGCTCCTGTCTGTGATGGGTGCCCCTTCTATGTACTCCAATAGTATCAGCTTCTTCCTTATCAGAGCAGGCAATATCCTATCTCATCACCGCCCCCTTGTTTGTAATCCACCTCTCTCATGGCTGCAAGTAGTGGCCTGATCATTTTAAAATTTTGATTTGTTATATACGACAGCAGAATGCATTACAATTCATATTACACATATGTAGTTTTTTTTTTTTTTTTTTTTGGTTGTGATGGGATTGAACCCAGGGCCTTATGCATGCAAGGCAAACACTCTACCAACTGAGCTATATCCCCAGCCCTGTGGCCTGATCTTATTCACATCTCTATACCCAGTGTACAGCATAAGGCTTGTCATGGAGTAGAAGGCTCAAGAAATATTATAGTGTGTATCCTGGCATCCCCTGTAAATGATTTGGTATAACTTCTATCTGAGCCTGTTTCCCTCAAAATAAGATGGGAAGATAATAATTAGTCAAGCTGTTTTAAGGATAAAACATGACACAGAGTAAATGCTCAAAAAATGACAGCTATTGTTGGGTCATAACTGGTCAGGAAAAGAGAGAAAAACAAGTCTCTCCTCCCTGCTAACCCACATACACACCCATCCTGCTTCCCTCCTGTCTTTAGTCCCTTGAATAAAGCTGGAAAACTGAACCAGCAAAAAAAAAATCCCCTTCAGTAAACTCTTGGGAGAGAACTATCTTCTGTATCAACAACACACCCTGGGCTTAGACTCCAGCAGAGCAGCCCCGAATTGGAGGTCTGGTTTTTCTTTTCACCCTGTCCAGATATTTACAGTGTAAACCTTGGATGATGAGTGGGAGGAGGGGGGAAGCACAGCCCATGCCAAGAAACCTCAGGAAGGAACTCACACTGGGTCTCCACAGAGTAATGCACACTGTTCTGGAATCTTCCATCAAAACGCTTTGTCAGCTGTGAGAGAAGAAAGGGGTCTTCTCAGCAGCAAGGCAGAGAGAAGTGTTCCTGTGGAGGCCAAGTCTCTTTCTCTCTACATTCAGAATGCTGTCTATTAGAGAAAAGACCCAGGTTCAAGTTCAAACTTAAGTTAACCTTTCTGTCTTAGTGGTGAAAGACTGGAACAATGTTGGATACTCCATCTTCCACTTCCTAGACTCCAGCTGAATAGAAACTCCCCATCAATGACCCTGAACTGCCTCATAATTGGCATTTGATTTCAACAAACAGGTCTGGGTTGTCTAATGCCTCTTCAATTTCAAGTTGGACAACTGTCCCTAGTCTTTGTCTTCTGGAAATTTCCTCTTCTGGATTGTCTTTTTTGTTTTAAATGCAAATTCAATTTCAGAACTACTTTAGAAAACATATCTGAAAACCAAAGACCACAGGCAGGAATGATTTCTTTCATTTTACACAGTTGGTAGGTATCTACTATACTATTCTGTCTTTTCCACTACACATTATCCCATATATATTTTTTCTTGAAATAATTGTCAGAGTTCACATAATTGTCACATTTGGTGGCCACATTTTATAAACTAAAGTACTATAATTCATAGTTTGCTTAGTCAAATCCCTATTATTGGCTGTTTGGATAGTATCTATTTGTTGCTATGATAAGTAGCACTTTGTACAATTTGCTTTTAGGAAATTTCTTCTTCTAGATTGTTCTTTAAATGCAAATTCAATTTTAGAATTACTTCAGAAAATATATCTGAAAATCAAAGAACAAAAGACAGGGGTGATTTCTACCCATTCATTTCCCTTTCAGTCCTTGAAGTGGGTTTCCAGGGACAATAAGTGCCATACAATGCTTTTCCCAGATTCTTGCTTTCAGTGGGGTAGGCAGTGCTGAGAAAGTCCACAGCATCAGTCTGACCTTCCAATGGTGAGTCAGGGACACTTAGGTGCAGTTATGTGGGCACAGAGAATTTGGATTTTCTGGAAAACTCTTAGTCTTATCCCTGGCAAGTCTCAGAACCAGACTGAGAACCAGAACAGGCCAGTTGTTCTCTGAACCAGTCTTTATTGAGACTTGTGGTAGATGCTGCTTGTTGCTTACCTAATAGCCATCCTCTATATCGTTTTGCTCACTAACAGAGTTCCAATATTTTTAGGTAGTTGGCAAAGATCCTTTCATATCAGACAGTTGGGAAGACCCAGTTCTAGGCCCAGGCTTTAATTATTATATTTGTTTTGAACTAATTATTGGTCTAAGAGTGAGTACGTGACACAGTTCTTGGTAATGAGACATAAGGGACAGTTGTCTAGGAAGTCTCCCCTTCCCAAATAACAGGACAAAGCCCCCTAAGGAGAAGGCCTTTGTTTCTTCCTTCTTCATTGTGCTAGGATGCAGATATAATTTTTGAGAATAAAGCAGCCATATGGCAACCATAATGCAACAAGTATGAGAATGAAAGTCAATTCACCATGGATAGCAGCATAGAAGGCAACCACCCACCTTTAAAGATTTATGTGAAAAAAAAACCACATCATGTCCATTTGTTTAAGCCACTATAGGTTGGGTTTTCTGTTACTTTCAGCCCAAAGCATACCCAACTGTACCTACTGTGTGCCTGGCACTTTGCTAAGTACCAAAGAAGTTACAAAAGAAATGGAAAACATGCTTCTTTACCTCAGCAAGCTAAATCCACTTAGAAAGATGAAAAACAAACACAGATAACAATATATGAAAAGTAGTTAAGTAACCAAGAAGAAAGGACTGAGGAAACTATTTTAAGCAAGGGGAATAAGAAAGAGTTAGAGCTAGAAATATGCATAGTGTTTCCAAGGAAAAGTAAAGACCTAGATGGGTCATAGAAAGGAAATGGGAGATGTGGCAGATTGTAGGTTGGCACCATATTCAAAGGCTAAAAATTGCCCATTCAGGACTTTGGCCATGAATTGATGTTTAGTGGAGAACCAATGCAAGAAAAATTCATGATGAAAGCTGTACTTGAGGAAGATTAGTTGGATGGTGAAGTGCAGACTGCAGCTGTGGTACTCAAATGGGTGATGACAGCTAGAAGGGTATCATGCAAGAGATATTCTGAAGGGGAATTAGCAGAACTTGATCAATGTAATGATTGAGTGTGGAAAAGGGAGAGGAAAGAGGGTCAGATAGGATGGGGGAAGAGACCTTGACAGACACAGGAAGCACAGAAATGGAGATAAGATTTTTGGCTTTGGCTTAGGAAGCTGAGGCAGAAGGATCATGAGTTCAAAGCCAGCCTCAGCAATTTAGCAAATCCCTAAGCAACTTAGTAAGACCCTGTCTCTAAATGAAATATACAAATGCATTAGGGATGTGGCTCAATGGGGACAATCCCCAATACCAAAAGAAATAAAAAAAAGATTTTTGGCTTTGACATGTCAAGCTGACAGTTGACCACATAGATTAATATGTCTAATAGACAATTCCCAAATCAGAAGCCCCACGCCTGGGAGTGGGGACAGAGAGGGAGCAGAAAAGGCATTTGGTTAATGCTAGTGATTTCCAAACTTCAGTCATCTTCATGACTTTTGACACATGCTGAACAACGATATTACCAATCTATTTGATATTGTTCCTTAAATTAACTTCTTTATAGACTTTGGGATGTAGCTCAGTGGTAGAGCACTTGCTTAGCATGTGCAAGGTCCTAAGATCAATACCCAATACAATCACCCCTCCCCAAAATACGTTATAAACTTCTTCTTATGTTATTTATTTGTTTGGTACTAAGGATTGAATACAGGTGCACTTTACCACTGAACTACCTCCCTAGTCCTTTTTATTGATTTTATTGTCTTTTGTTTCTGTTTTTGGACTGGGGATAAAACCCAGGGCTTCATGCATGTAGGCAAGTGCTTTAACACTGAGCTACATCCCAGCTCTTATTTTTAGTTTTGAGGCAGGTCTCCCTAAGTTTCCGAGTCTGTCCTCCAACTTGGAATTCTCCTGCCTCAGCCTCCTGAGTATCTGGGATTACAGGTGTGCACCACTACCACATACATCAAAAAACTTCTTTAAAAAACTGCATGATTATAAGCAATAATACCCTTGAAGTCAACAGCTTTAATGTGTTAATTAAAGTGTTTTTTTCTAAAACACATGAAAATAAATTCATGGCTATTAACATTTAAAAAATATTCAACCGTTAACTACTTGAAATTATCTCACATGCCTTTAGATGACCTGGTCACCAGCCTTGGGAAAAAAAAAAACAGCTCAGACACAACTGGGGGACCTGTTCAATGAGGGTGAGGCATTTCAAGGGGCCCGATCTCTTGAGTGTTGGGCCTCTTGAATCTGCTCCCTTCTCCTATGTCAGCAATTTACTTTTTTTCTGGGAGGATAGATCTTTATGCATCAAGCTGTATGAGAGAGAGAGAGAGAGCTGGAAAGTGTGTGCCCTGGATGTCAGGGTGCCTGGGGAGGTATTGCTCACCCTTCAGTCATTTTGGGCAGCATAAACCAGGTGAAGCATCCCCTCTATAGCGTTTTGGTCAGAATAGGGTCTCAAATCCTCTCACTAGGGTTTCTAAGGAAAGATTCCTGCAACTTGAACTAACGAAAACACTGAGAAATAAGTTGCAGCCTTCCTCCTCCCTTTCTTCCCCTCGCCCGCCCCCATTCCTCTAGCCCCCTTCCAAATCTGAGCTGGGCTTAGCATAAGAGAAGCATGACTCATAGGAACCAAGGTCTGAGCCAGACAGGCCAGCCTGCCAGGATTCTTCCCCAGCTGATGACAAGCAGACCCAGCAGCCTGCTCCCCAGCCCATGACAGACTCAGTTGTCCAAAGGCTTCAGGCCATTAGAGCCCCCAGGGTAACAAACATTCCTTGGGGAAAGGTCAAAAGACCAGAAATGGCAAAGAGCTGCTGTGAAGGAAAGAAGACTGTGTTCATTCAATGGCAATAGTGTATGGATCTTGCTTCCCCTAATGTCTTGTCCAAAAGTCTGTTAGGCCCTAAGTACCTACCTTTATAGTAATATTGTCATCATCATCATCGTCATCATAATGATAATGATAATGCTTACAGGGAAATAACTATGTGCAAGGTATTGTGCTAAGTGCTTGACATGTATTATTTTGTTCTCACAGAGACCTTAGGAGGCAGGTACTCTAATTAGACCCAGTTTAGAAATGAGAAAACTAGGAATCAGAGAGTGGAAGTAAGTTTTCCAAGGCCCACACAGTCAGTGGGATAGCCTGGATTCAAGCATAAGAGTATGGTTCCAAAGTCCAACATTTCAACCATTCTGTTTCCTCACAATACTTTCTGAAGAATGTTGATGCTGGGTACAGCTAACTGGACCAGACATAGACCCTGGATTCAGGATAGAAAACTATAGATTGGCCAGCAGATTAAGGCAGTGGCCTGAGCTAGGTATCAAACGTGGAAGATAATGACCAATGGAACCACTCAGTTCCTTTCTCCTGTGGAATCTGAACTTGAAACATGGAGAGAGTCCTCAGTCAGCAATGAGTACAGCAGTAGACACACACCAACACACATGAGACAGAAGCCATGAGACAATAAAAAATCCTTGAGTGAGCAGAAACTTGAGTGGAGAACAGAGAGAAATTATTGGAGGCAGCAAGAACAGGGGCTTCTGAATCAGAGAGAAAGGCAAGTTGATCATTTTAACTACTCATTTGCCAATATCCTCAACTTTCTTACCCCATTGATCATCTTTCACCCACTTACAATCCCTAAGACTCTAACAAAGCCAAATGCTTACTCCTCCTCCTCCTGCCCTAGGACCACTAAGCACTGCTTGGTGAAAATACTTCAGCCACACGGATGGGAACCATTATAAATGTACTAGGCCAGGAAATACCCACCTCTGATTCCCTGTTGGGTTCTTTCCTCCATTCTCTCCAGTGGATCTCTGAGCAACACAGCCTCCTCTATCATCTATAAACTTTTAGCCTTGTTACATCCCCTACACCCATTTTCACAGAGAAAGTCATTACACAGTAACTTTCCACAGTCAAATCTCCAAGTTCACTCCCCATCCATTTTTTCCACCTTCCCTGACTCATCTCAATTGAGTCTGACCTCTGCAACTGCACCCTGGCTTTCAGTTTTTTCCATCATCCTGGGGATCTGAAGCTTTCATTAGCCCCTCAATTGGCCAGCGTCACCCATCTATCCCTCTGTGCTGTGCTTCCTCCATGTGAGCATTGAAGCATACCCTCTCTTTCCCATAACTTTCCATCATCTGCTCTCGCTTCCCTTTCACAGAAAAAACTTGTTGAAAGAGCTGTCTGCACTTGCTCTCTCCATTTCCTCACTCCCACTCTTTAGCCTGATATAGCTGCCATCCAGTTCTATTACTCCACTGAAGCTATTTGCACAGATGATCTCTTCACACCTAAATTCCAATGTTTCTCAGATCTTCCCTTATACTGGCCTCTCTGAAGCATTTGCCACAGTTAGCTGAAGCCTCCATCCTGAAGCATTCTCTTACCTTGGCTTCTGTGATCTTGGTTGAATTTTTAATTTTTTTTTAGGGCTGGGGATGGAACCCAGGGCTTCAAACAGGCTAGGCAAGTGCTCTACCACTGAACAACATCCCCATCCCTCTCCTGCTTTCTCTCCCACCTTTCTGGTTGCTGATCAGTCCCCTCATTGGGCTCCTTTACCTCTGTCCATCCACAAATGTTGAGGTTTCCTAGAGCTTTCTCAAAGGCCTTCTTCCCAATCTCCAAATTCTCCATGCACAATCTTCCAAGGTTTCAATTACCATCTATAAACTGATGATTCTCAAATTTATATATTTGGATCCAATAACTCCTGAGTCTCAGACCTATAGAGTCGATTTTCACTTAAGTGTCTGTTATAGTTTGGTTGTGAGGTGCCCCCCCCACAAACTCATATGTGAGACAATGCAAGAAGGCTTGGAGGTGAAATGATTGGTTTATATGAGTCTTAACCCAATCAGTGAATTAATCCTCTGATTGGGATTAACTGAATGGTAACAGATGGCAGGAAGGGTATGGCTGGAGGAGGTGGGCATTAGAGGTGTTCCTTTTGGATATATATTTTCTATCTGGTGAGTGGAGTCTCTCTCTACTTCCAGATCATCAAATGAGCCACTTCACTCCACCAAGCTCTTCTTCCATCGTGTTCAGCCTCCCCTCCAACCCTGAGGAAGGGAGCCGGCTGTCTACCGACTAAGACCTCTAAAACTATAACACCCCAAATAAACTTTTCCTCTTCTAAAATTGTTCTTGTCAGGTCTTTTAGTCACAGTAGTGACAGACAACCTAAAGTTCACATGCCCAGAACTGAGCCCAGTATTATTTCTCTGGAGCCTGTTCCTCTTCCTTGGTCCCTAGAATAGCTAACATTTATTGAGTGCATTCTATGCTGGACCAAGTTCAAAGCATTTTATGTGTCTTATTTCACTTAACCATTAAAACAAAGGCAGTATTAATATGCTTATTTTATAGGAAAGGAAACTGACACACAGAGAAGTTAAGGAACTTGTCCAAGGCCACACAGCAAAACAATGGCAGATCTGGGATTCAAAATCCAGACAGTCCAGCTTCAGAGCTACTGCTCTCAACTATCACACTATATGGCTATCCAGTTGTCCTGCCAGAACCCTAGGCATCAACCCTTACTCCTGACTTTTCCTTCCCTCTCCATATCTCTCTATTCTACTACCAAAACATGTCTCAGATCCATCTATTTCTTTCCACCTCCATTATAACTATCATAACCAGGTCAGTATCATTTCTCACCTGACTTTCTGCCTCCAATATCTTCACTTCCCAACCCAACCCATCTTCCATGCTGATTCCTCAGCAATGTCTGAAAGGCATGTCATCTTTATTGTTTGGTTTTCTGTTATTGTAACAATACCTGAGATAATCAACTTAAAAAGAGGAAAGGTTGATTTTGGCTCACAGAATGTAGGCCTCAGTCCATGGTTGGCTGTTTTGGGGCCTGCAGCAAGGCAGAACATCAGAGTGAGAATGTGTGGCAGAGGAAGCTGCTCATCTTTAGTGGCCAGGAAGAAAAGGGAGAGAGAGAAAGAAAGAGAGAGAGAGGGAGGGGAGGAGGGAAGAGAGGAAGGAGAGAGAGGAGAGGAGAGAGGTGAGAGGAGAGAGGAAGGAGAGAAGGGCTGTGTTCCTAGTATCCCTTCAAAGGCACTTCTCCAACAACCTAATTTCCTTCCACTAGGTCCTACCTTTAATAAGGTTCCACCACCTCCCAACAGCACCATGGATTGGGGACCAAGCCTTCAACACACAGGCATTTGGGGAACAGTCAAGATCCAAACTGAGGTAGCAGTACATGGCTCCTCACTGCTCTCAGGATAATTCCCAGGTGCCTTTACACAGCTTACTTGATCCTTCATGATCTAGTCTCTACCTGCCCCTCTAGGCTCAGATCTTTCCATCCCTTCTACACCTAACTTCCTGTAATTTTCTTCCTTCCCACCTGCCTTCACCTGGCTTCCACCTACTTATCCTTCAGTTCTCCATGTAGAGGAGGGACTATTCCTGAAATGAGGAAAGCCAACCTTCACTCCCCAGTTTGGCTTAGGTGCCATTCCTTTTTTACCCTGTACTCATCCTTGTCAGATCACTTCTCATGGCTTATATTATTTATTCATGTTCTTTCCTTAATCATGTTCTTTCCTCAATAGATCTGAGTTATGTGAGACCAAGGGATATTGTTTACTTTCCTTACTTCTGCACTCACCCCCTTGCCTGGCACAATTTGTGAATGTTATGTGTGTAGAAATGATGCCAAAGCCCTCTTTCTTCACTCTCCTTTCTCCAAGCCACACTCAGTGGCCTGAAGAAGCATCCCATGGCTAGCTGCCTGACACAGGTCCTGTGCACAGAGGCCAAGGATGTGTGAACCTATCAGCTTAGACCTTCCTTCCCAGCAGTGGACCCAAGAGTCAGCGCCTTCCCTCCACTCCATTTCCTGAACTGTCTTTACATCGTGAATTTCAGCTATCACTTGACTTTTAGAACTAGAATCAAGCTATGTCTTAGTTACTGGCTCTTTTAATAGCCTTGTGAGATCAATGGGGATGCAACAGAAATAACAATGATGACTCACCCAGCCCATCTCTCCTCCCCTCACCACACTGCACAGAATCTAATCCTGCCACTGTCGAGTTAAGCACTGTTCCAAATGAGGTAGCAGTGGTCCCTTGGTTATCTGAGGCATCATGAATGGGATAAGCAGCCAAGGTGAGACCTCATGTGAGATACGGGTCAGATTCTATAGTCAAATGCATTGTCATGTTTTGAGCCTAGACAACACAGACAGAAATAGAGCAGAATAGCAAGCTTCTGGTAAGAGAAAGGCTCTGGCTGTAAGATAGGTGAATAAGGAGGCAAGTGACCATAACAATATCACAGAAAAGGATAGAGGGAGAGGCAAAACTCAGGTGGGCTTCCTCATCCTTGCTCATGCAATCCTTTTCTTCTTGGAACTTCACCAGATAAAAGCAGATCATGTCCACATGTTGTACCACAGTGGGCAAATGGGCTATGCTAGTCATTAGCTCTATTTCCCAAATATTCCCAATTCTGTGCCTTATGGGTAAACAGTGAGATTATACTTCTTGACAGGATCATATTATGAGTTCTGGCCAATGACACAGAAGTAAAACATGTCACTTGCAGGCTGGAACAATTCAGTGCCAGAGTGAGACCCTACAGAGCTCTCTTTCCCTTAGCTATGGTGACCAGCAATGTTTGGGATGGTAGTCTCTTTGACCTGGGTTTTGAGTTAAGGAGACAAGTTGCAGATCTTTCAACCAATTCATCACCAGCAAGAAGCAAGAGCAAGAAATAAATCTTTGTTGTTATGAGCCACTAAGGTTTAGGGTTATTTGTTTTCCAGTATGACTAGCTCATTCTAACTGATACACAGGCTAAACCTTTCCTTTGGAGTTTGACATTATCAGAGAAAGGAAACTATAATCATGGTACTGAAAAAAGACAACAATTATTTATCACAAAACAATCACCAAAATCATGCTTGGCATATTGGTAATTTTAAGTTATTAGCAATGTTCTAGATCAAATTTCAGGAAGTAGTCCATGAATGCTTGTTATATTATTAATTAATAAATGAGAGGAAAAGACTTAATACAACTATGATGATTCTTGAGATACAACCAGCAATTCTGCAATACACAGCAGAGGTCAATAGTCTAAACTAACTCATTTAAGAACATAGTCCTAAGAGGTTCTAGGTCATTTTGTCCAGGTACAAGTCCAGGCCTTTCCTGGCCCAGCTCTTACTCTTTCCCTGTGTAACTGCTGATTTCTTTTCCTAAGTTTTCCCTGGTTCTTCCTCCATCCCTGGACAAATTCTTCTCTTGAGTCCCTTAATCACTAAGAACATGAGCTCTAATGTCTAGTATTCCACAAGTACTCCCAGCTCTCTGCCTGCCACCACAGGAAAGTGCTGTGTATTCCTGGCTTCCACCCACCTGTATCTCCTCAACTCTCTTCTGTGGAGACACTTCTAACAGGATAGGGTATGAATTTTGAATTCAAATGGAGCTGAGTTTGAATCCCACCAACACAATTAACTTACTTTGGGACCTTGGATAAGTCATTTTCTCTCTCTGAGCCTCAATATCTTCATCATTATAATAGGAACAAAAATACAGATAGTCCCAAACGTATGATGGCTCAACTAATGAGATTTTTGATTTCACAATGATGCAAAAGCAATACACATTCAATAGAAATTGTACTTTGAATTTTGATCTTTTGCCGGCTAGTGATATGCAGGATGATACTCTTGATGCTAGGTAGGGCCACTGAGCCACAGCTTCCAGTCAGCCACGTGATCATGAGGGCAAACAACTGAGACTCAATGGATCGTATATTGAATATTGCTGGGCTCTGCCCCTTCCAAGTCTATAAAGTGTCAGGGCTAGCAGCCACCTTAAGGGCCATCCCTTGATCCACAGTCTAAGTTTCTGGATGAGAAACAGTTACAGATATTCTGAGAGCTATTGGTTCTCAGGACTGGAAAGAACCCTGAAGGGCATGACCCCCAGGCTGACTGACAGGTAGTCTGCCTCACAGAAGGGAGGAGGATGAGCCTGGGCTCCTGCTTCTATCTGTAGGCTTTGGGAGCACTGCAGGTTTCCCAACATACCTAGGAAGCAGCATCACTTATAACAAAGTGTCAAGGGCTTAACTATCCAGATTCAAAGCCCAGCACAGCCACGTGGTAGCTATGTGGCCTGGGGCAAGTTGCTCCTCCAGGGCTCCATTTTCCCTTTGCATAGCAGGTCAAGGATGCCCGTCTCATCAAAGCTGTGTATGACTATGCTGGCTTTACCTCTATAAAATGCTAATAAGTGACACTTGAGTTTTAGAATTTCTAGGACAGACACATACAATGGTGGTGGGAAGGAAGATAGGTACCTTACATATTTTTTCTTTTCCCAGGCTGGAGGGAGACTCACTTCCCTCCCTAGAACCCTAGTTCCTACTTAAGAGAAACCTCTGCTTTCTCCCAAAATCCCTTGGCTTTTCCTGGCAAAGAGGCTGAAATAAGGTTCAGCCTGGGCTGAAATAAGTTTAACCCCCCACCAGGCTTCAGAGTCCCCCATTTTGTTTGACTTCATCCTCAAGTACACATCCTGAAGCACTGCCCAGTTGGCCATTTCTGGGAGAAAGTCTGGCAATCATCAGCTAAATTGAGCCTATTAGTACCTGTTTGCACCACTCATGCAAACACCCCAATCATGCAAATTCCTGCCTGCCTGCCGGAGGCTCTGGAATCACTGAGGTTATAAATCGAAACTCAGTCAGTACTGACTCTGCCTGGAACCAACCAGTCAGTGGCCAAGACTTTGCATTTTATTTCCAGTTTTCCAACCCCTCTCCCCTTTTAATGAGCTGCCCAGGCAACAAGCTATGCATTTAGTTAGCAATCACACTTAACAGCCACAGATTGCCACTTTGTACTGTGCACATTTGATTTAATAAATGTGCTACTGCTGTGGTTTTCACATATCCCTATGGGGGAAAGCACTTCAACATGGAAAAGGTCCTTCAGACCACCTAGTTCACTCACTGCTTCTGAACACCTCTCAGAAGCAAAACAGAAATGTTGCTACCCAGGAGCAGGCCCCACGGGGATGCAGCTATGATTGTTGTTGTTTTTAACTAAAAATCATTAGCAAAAGGTCCATTCTTATCAGAAACAAAAACAATGACAGGGACATGTTAGAGATTCTGAGGGACCCCTGGGAATACTGCTGTGTGAGGTCCAGAAAGGGCTGCCACAGCAGTGTGGGTGGTGTGTGATGTATGTGGATGTGAGTTCGTGCACATTTGGGTGTGCATGTGTGTCCCTTATCAAACAGCTTGCCTGAAAAGAGAAACAGGTCCTCTCAGTTAACTCATCATAAAACAACTGAAAGGGAACCCTAATAAAACTCCAAGATGAGGTTCCTCTCAGTTGTCACTGATGAATAGCTTGATAAATTCGAGTTTTGTGTAGTTTCAATGGCAGTTAAACATGGATGCCATCCACTCAGCTCTTTAAGCCCCAAACCTAGCAGGCATTCACTCTCCTTACTCTTCACATCTAGTCCAACAGAGAATCTTGTCTTTTTTACTCCAGAATATATCCTGAATCCATCCACTTCTTCTCTGCTTCACCGCCATCAGTGTGGTTCAAGTCTCTGTCACTTCTCTCCAGGACTAAGCCTCCTCAATAGCCTCCCTGCTTCCACTCTTTTTGCCATGCAGTCCATTCTCTACATAGCAGTTGGGAGTATCTTTTAAAAACATAAACCCTTTTCCTGTCATGGCAATATAAAAACACATGTTCAAAATGAATCCTCTACAACCCTGGATCACTAAGTGATTGTGATGAATTAGTTCTTGCAGCATATCCTGGCCAATCCTGACTGATATGTCGAATTCACACAGATTTCTGGAACAGGGTTTTTGGCTTCATAGGATTCCTAAAGAAGGGTGTGATGCCAAAGGATTATCTTAACCACTGTAGAGAAGTGGACAGGAGCTGGATGAGTGAGGCACAGTGTTCAAAGTGTGCAATTAACAAGCTTAGCCCCCTCAGACAGGGGCTTCACCATGATGACATGAGTCAAGAAAGCAGACTGCTTAGAAGTCAGATAATCTGTGCCTAACCCAGGAAAGGGGACAGGATTTTGATCCTGGAGGGGAACTGGAGTACAAAGCTGAGTAATGAGTAGAATTTAGGAATAGGAATTAACATGATGGAAGTGACACAGGAGAGGGAAGGAAAGGAAGAGGTTAGAAGCAACATGTACCTTCAAGGGTCACTCTTGGAAGTTCCTGATCGCAAATAAAATGGGTAGCAAAATGCTCCGGGGACCAATGAAGGACACCAGCTGTTGTCACAGGTTCTCTAGCTCTGGGTCTGCTGAAACTGAGAGGGTATTTACTGCCTGGGCCAAGACTGGCTCAGTGACTGGCATTTTGAACCAAGCTGGCCAGAGTGAACCTGTCAGGGATTGCCGGAGAAAGCAGAGGCAGGAGAAATCAGGAGGGTCTTTTATAATCAGAATAACAGCTGACAGTTATCAAGGGCTTATCACAAGCCAGACACTGTGGCCAGGACATTATATTTATGCTCTCCCTATAATCCTTACACAAATCCCATAAAAGTTAGTGCAATTTTATCTCTACTTAGAGACACTAAGTAACTTGCCTAAGATCATACATCTAGTAAATGTCAGAGTCCTGATTTGGAACCAGGATGTTTCCTCCCCAACCTATGTCTTTAACCACTTTATTTGCTCTTTTTCCTAATTCTTGAATTTATGTATTTGATTCCCTTTCTCCTAGTTTTTTTGTTCCATCCATTTCCTGCCACCTGTTCAATTTCTCTTCTCATACTTCATTACTTGACATGAAAAAAATAATTGAGTCCACGTGACTAGTTATCTATTATTAGTTTTTCAGTCATGCACTTTCTGGTTCAATTCAGCCCTCCATACATTGACCACAAACAGGTGACCCTTATCTCTAATAACATAAAAGCAGGACTCCTTTCAGATGGAGTGACCATTGGGAAAAAAAAGGCAAGGCAGCTCTCTGTGCATTAACAACAATCTGGGTACAAGAGCTACGCATCTGGAGCTCTAAACACTTTTGGCGGGCACTTGGAACAATGCTGTGGAGATGACATCTGTAGATAGCATAAGCTTGGAGGTTTGAGAGGTACTGAGTATATGTATAGAAAGTCCCAGTATTGCTTTTCTCTTTATTGTTTAAAACTGTTTGGGATGACCTTTCTAGAGTCCACTCTGATGTCCTAGAAAAGAAAGAGCACAGGGGTTGTTCTTAGAATGATAGGATTCTGATATGGCTTTGCCACTTAATATCTCTAGTACTCAGTTTCCTCATCTGCAAAATGAGGGACATGTGTTTTACAGCTTCCTCTCTCAGATGATTTGGAGTGAGGATCAAATAACTTAATGGTATCGAGAGGATTCCTTCAACACAGATGCCCCCCAAAGCTGTCAACGCTCCACTGTGCTTTATCCTGGTGAAGATCACCTCTCCCAACACCTACCTCACTAACCAAAGCCTCTTTCTGAAACCTCCTCATTTTCTTTTGCACCTGTAAATCCATCCACCTTCTTTCCAAAGTCACTATCACCACCCTGGACCAAACCTACGTTATTTCTCTCTTGGATAATGGTAATACTCTCCTGTCTGGCATTGTCCTTGCACATTCCTCTGCAGTCCATTCTTTGCACAGCAGCCTGATTGAGCATTTTGAAATCAAAATCAAATGTTTCCCATCTTGCATTGGTAGCTCCTGTTGTTCTCAGGATAAAATTGTAGGGCTTCCTTCCTGGCCCACAACACCCTATGTGATCAGGCACCTTCAACTCACCTTCAACTAATGTTACTCTTTCTCTTGCTCCCTTGTGCTTCCCCACACTCAGTTCCATGCAGTTCCTTGAATGCACCATGCACTCTCCTACCAAAAAGCTTTGGCACATGGTGTTCTCCCTGCCTGAAATGCTCTTTCCAAGCCCCCTCCAGCTCCAGGCACATTCCAAGTTCCTGATTTCCCTAGGAAAGATTTCCTTGATCCCTAAGATTAGTTCAGTTATTCCTATTATTCACGATAGTTTTATTTTGGTCATGTTCAACTAATGTGTACATCTCCCACAAGATTCTTAGCCCTCCAGAGATAAGAACTGTGATTATTTTTGTTTATCATGGTGTCCCCAGCACCTGACAAAGTGCCTGGCGCATGATAGGTGCTCAGTCAATATTTGTTAAATGAAAAAATGAACATGGAGGTCCCTGACAAACAATAGAGCTGGGCAAAAATAAGGCAGTGTTGCAGAAACAGAAAAACTAATCCTAGAATTCATAATTTAAAGAACTCAGAATAGTCAAAACTGTCAAAAATGTAAAATGAAGTTGGAACACTAATAGTTCCCAATTTCAAAACCTAATACAAAGTAATCAAAAGTAACCAAAATGATTAAAAATAAGCAAGATGGTGTGGAACTGACTAAGGATACATATATGGATCATGGAATAGAACTGAGAGTTCAGAAATAAACCCAGACAGCTAATTCAATTAAATTTTGACTATAGGGTACCAAAAAGAACAGTCTCTTCAACAAAAGGTTGACAATGGGATATCCAACAACATGAAGAAAAATGAAGTTGGATCATTAATTCACATCATATACAAAATTAACTCTAAATGGGTCAAAAATCAAAATTTAGACATGAAAATATAAAATCCTTAAAGGAAACATAGATGTAAATCTGAATGTCCTTGAATTAGACAATAGTTTGAAATAATATTATGTTAAAAGTACAAGCATCTGAAGTAAATGTTGGACATCATCAAAATTTAAAACTTTTGTGCATTAAAGAATATCAAGACGTGAACAGGCAACCCACAGAATGGAAGAAAACATTTACAAATCCTATATCTGATCAGGGATCAATAATACATGTTATATAATATGTATATTATAATATATATATATATATATATATATATATATATATATATATATATATATATCATAAAGAACTCCTTTAATTTCACAACAAAATAACAAACAACCCTGTTCAAAAATAGGTAAAAGACTTGAATAGATATTTCTTCAGAAAGATATACAAGTAGCCACTAAAGTCATGAAAAGACACTCAACACCATGAGTCATTAGGAACTGCAAGTTAAAACTATAATGAAATACACTTCATGCCAACTAAGATGGCTAGAATAAAAATATAGATAATAACAAGTACTGGTGAGGATATATAGAAATTAGAACCCTCATACACTGTTGGTAGGGCTACAGCAGACTGGCAGCTCTTCAAAGTGTTAAATATAGAGTTTCCATGATTCAGCAATTCCACTTATGGGTGTATACCAAACAGAAATGGAAGAAAATTTTTAATACTTATTTTTCAGTTGTAATTGGACACAATACCTTTATTTTATTTATTTTTCTGTGGTGCTGAGGATCAAACCCAGGGCCTTGCACGTGCTAGGCAAGTGCTCTACCACTGAGCCACAATCCCAGCCCATGAAAGACATTTTTACACAACTTGTACATAAATGTTCATGTACATTATTCATAATAGCCAAAGGATGGAAATGAGCTAAATGTCCTTCAAAGTGTGAATAGATAAACCAACTGTGATATTTCCATACAATGGAATGTTAGTTAACCATAAAAAAGAATGAAGTGCTGACACATGCTACAACGTGATGAAACCTAAAAATATCACAAGTGAATTAAGCCAGACACAAAAGACCAGGTATTGTATGATTTCATTTATATGACATATCCAGAAAGGCAAATCCAAGAGACAGAAAGTAGATTGGCTGCTGCCTGGGGAGCACTCGGTGAGTCATTGGGAGCTGGGTTTCTTTGTGGTAATAAAAATGTTATAAAATTGATGGTGGTGGGCTGGGGTCATGGCTCAGTGGTAGAGCACTTGCCTAGCATGTATGAGGCACAGGGTTCGATTCTCAGCACCACATATAAATAAATAAAGATCCATTGAAAACTAAAAAAGTGTTTTAAAAAACTGATGATGGTAATAGATGCATAACCTCATGAATATGTTAAAATTCACTGAATATTATGCAAATTATCTCAATAAAACTGTTAAAAATAAGGTGTTAAAATGGAAAGTGATTTCTAAAAGTCAAGAATGAGCCAGACATAGCAAACTTAAGGGGATGAGTGTTCCAACCAGAAGGAACAGCTAGTGCAAGGATCCTGGGGAAGGAATGAGATTGTCAAAGAACAGAAATGAGGTCATTACCGCTGAAGTGGGCCAGGGGAAAAGTGATTGGAGCTGAGGTCAGAAAGGTTGGTAGGTCAGCTAGAATGTAAAGTCTATTCTATGAGGAGGAGCCATGAGAAGCTTTGAAGCAGGGGAGAAACATATTTCATTAGCCAATGAAATGCATGGCCATGTGATTTGCTTTGTCTAATGAAATATGTCACTCCTCTGCTCCACTGCTAGATCTTACTATTTGAAATATGTTAACCAAGAAGTGCATGAATTATTCTACCATAATTTTAAAGAAATATTTTGATATTAATATTTTACTAATATACTATTAATTATAAATATTGGTGTTTATATAGTTGTTTTCCTTTGTAAGCCGATACCTCAAGCTTCAAAAACAATTCTGGACAGGTATGGTGTGTATGCCTGTAATCTCAGCTACTGGAGAGGCTGAGGCAAGAGGATCACAAGTTTGAGGCCAGCCTCAGAAACTTAGTGAGACCCTGTCTCAAAATAAAAAGTGAAAAGGTTTGGGGATATAACTGAGTGGTGGAATACCCTGGGTTTGATCCCCAGTAGTGCAGAAATAACAAAAAAAAATTCAGCAAAAGTTTGAGAATGCCAATGTCTTAGTGGATAATGAACAGTATGGTAGTTTCCTGCCCTGTCTTCTCAATTCACCTTATGTTGCTTCCATGATAGGTCTACCAAGCCTAGTGTTCAAGACTTATTCTATGAAGTATGAGAAGTTCAATGAAACAGAAAATTTGAAAGCAAGTTCTGAAGATCACTTCAGAATGCTAGAAGAGTAGACTTGGTTGCTACTCAATGGTATCTTTAGGAATGAACCCAGGCTTTCTGATTCGCCACTTCATGGTAGAAATATTGGCCTGACAAAACCTACTATTTGCTGCTTACTATGCTATGATGAATTTGGACTGGATGGTCTCATGACCTGTGTGGCCATGACAGCCTGAGTTTCTATATTATCTGCTTCCACAGAATCAAAAAAAGGAGGCTCAGTAGCCCCAGGCACTCCCCTGACCTTGGCATTAGCTTTGAGGGACCTCCCAAAGATTCTCTACAATATGCTAGAGGAGAAGTACTTTCCTCAATTCCAAAAACACCACTCACAGCCTTAGTCTCCTTTCCTTGCTCATGCAGCTTCCCCTTCCCAGCACACCCTCCCCATGTCTGTCAGTGCCTGAATCCAAACTATATATCACAACAAAGTTGTGATGGGCTACTCCAAACTCCTGTAGTACCAGGCATGATGCACCTTTTATTGCCATCTTTTTACAGGTATGTGTCCCCACCTACAATAAAAATTTCTCTGAGTGGGACCCACATTTCCTCCTTCCAAGCATCCCTAGCATCCAGCTCAGTTCCTTAATCTATCCAGACAAATATAATGGCCTGTGTACAGTTCTGTAGTTGAGTGAGCAATAAAAAAAATCAATTCCCTTGGGGTCAAATCCTGGCTCCATGACTTTACTGATTTTTTTTTTTGTCACTGCAAAAAATGACTTAGATAGTACTGACATTGTGACAATATGTCTTTTTTTAATTTCTTCACCTATAAAATTGGGGAAATGGTACCTATTTCACTTAAAATAAAGATTAAGGAGCAATTACAAGTGCTGGACACCTACTCAGAAGGATTATTTATAAATTTTATGTAATAAGTATTTAATGTGGGCTGGGGATGTGGCTCAAGTGGTAGCGCGCTCGCCTGGCATGCGTGCGGCCCGGGTTCCATCCTCAGCACCACATACAAACAAAGATGTTGTGTCTGCCGAGAACTAAAAAATAAATATTAAAAAAAAATTCTCTCTCTCTCTTTCTCTCTCTCTCTCTTTAAAAAAAGTATTTAATGCATGCCAGGCTTGTAAGCTTCATGTGGCTATGAAGTAAGTATTATCATTATTATCATTATAAGGATCACGTATTTACAGTAATAAGGGATAAATTAATACAGAGAGGGTCAGTCTGCTTGTCCAGGGTCATAATAAAACAAGTGGAAGAGTGAGGACTCAAACTCAGAGAGGTTGGACCCAAGGTCCAAGCACTTAACCACTATGCTACCACTCAATAGTTACCATTATTATCTTTTTTTTTTTTTTTGCCAGTGTCAGACGAATTACAGGTGTAAAGAAAAAATGAGGCCAAGTGGTGGGTTGCCTTCTAGCTTGCTCTCTGCTGCTCCCAGTGCTTTTGATCTGCAAGGCATACATTTTTGTTTTCTCTTCCCTCTGGTTGACTTTCATTCTGACCCAGTTGAGTCTTTCCCTCTGATCATGTCCTTGTGTACCCATCTGTGTTGCCAACCTGGTGGTCAGCAAGATGATGAATGAGAGGAAGAAAGAAGAATCCATCTGCTCCTTGCGGGCAGACTGTTTAATATGAGAAAAAGATTTGCCCACTCATTTTGGGGTTTTCATGAATTTCTTTCTTAAATGAAGCATACTCTACTGTTAAAAGTATCTGTAATTTAACCTGAGTCTCCAAGAGTGAGTCCTCTGAGCCATGAATATTCCCAGGCCAATCTTCCATATAGAATTATAGACTGAGCTGTAATAAGCCTCAGAGATACCAAGTCTTTCATTTTAAAGAGGAGGGAATTAGGACCCAGGAAAGGGAAGTGACTTGTTAGGAATACAGCAGTTGCTGAATTAATATGTATTGAGAAAATGAAAGACCAATAACCCATATTCTTGTGAGGTGAGGAGTACAGTCTGGGATCATGGGATCAAGTTGTTCTTTGTCCCAAGTGCAACATGCAAACCCCATACCTTGTACTCAGCAGCATCATTCGAGAAGGCAAATTGTATTTATTTGTCTATTATTTATTTATTTTATGGTACTGGGGATGGAACCTCGGGGTGCTGTACCACTAAGGTACATCCCAGCCATGTTTGTTTTTTTTAATTTTTTTTTAACTTTGAGCCAGGGTTCTTCTAAATTGCAGAGGGTGGCCTTAAACTTGCAATCCTCCTGCCTCAGCCTCCTGAGTAGCTGGGATTACAGACACGCACTACTGAGCCCAGCTGAGAAGGCACATTTTAAAAGTACAAATGTCTGTATACAACCACAGAAACTCTAATTTAATTGATCCTGGGGTAAAGCTCAGACACTGGTGTGTGTGTGTGTGTGTGTGTGTATTTTTTCTTTTTTACATTCCCATGGTGATTCTAATGCGCACCTGGAGAAAATAAGCAACAAGGTTGAGAGCCACTGCTCTAAACCAATGCTTATTCCAACAGTTTTAAAATTTAAGTGTACACATTTACACACACACTCACACACATCAGTGTTTTTTATTGAAGTGTGCCAGGTGATTCCAAAACACAGCTAAAGTTGAAAATCAAAACCAGTAATAGCTATGTGACAGAGGGCAAATGAAAAGAAATAAATCATACTTTATCTACTTTATGAGCTCCATGAGGACAAAGATGTTTGCCTGTCTTGTTCACTCCTGTATCTCTAGTGCCTAAAAGAGCACAAATAGTTTCTTGGTCTCCATGACCTTCCCACTTGCCACCATGGGCAAATCAGTTTCAAACTCCCTGAGACTATTTTTCCCATTTCTCAAATAGGACTAATAACTCACAAAGCTGTCATGAGGATCATACAAGATAACATATGTAAAAGTACTTCATAAATGAAAAAGAAATACAAAAATGCTAGTTGCCTAGAGAAAAATTCAATTTCCTGTTCTCTTTCTGCCTCCCCGAGAAAGTTTAATTCTCTTTTTAGCCCCACCAGATATAATCTTGCTGAATCTCCTAGATTCTCCTCTAAAGTGCTGCATGGGATACTATCCCAACTAGGCTGCTCCCTGATGGTGGTAAAAACACTTTCAGCTGGGTGTGGTGGCGCACATCTGTCATTCCAGCTATTTAGAGGTTGAGGCAGGAAGATGGGAGGTAGCTCAGAGTTGGAGCTCTTGCCTAGCATGTGCTAGGCCCTGGGTTTGCTCCCTGGCATTGCAACAAACAAACAAAAAACCCCATATTCCTTCACAGTCCACAGGTTCAGTGCAACCTATTCCCCATTCATTGTGATAAAGAACATAGATGGGGATGCAAATTCTGGATTTTCAACTTATTCCCCAACTTTTGTTCTGTTTTATTTTGATGTTGGAGATAGAACCAGGACCACACACACGCTAAACACACACTCTACCACGATCTACACCCCTAGACCTCCAACGATTCCCTGAGCCTGTTTCATCATCAAGAAAATGAAGATAATAATAGTTAACATATCTTGGAATCAATGTGACAATAAAATGATGCATATATTGCCTTTCACATAGAAAGCTCTTAAATATAATAATAAAAGCCACAGATTTTTTGTTTTGTTGTTTTGTTTTTTGTTTTTGAGGTACTGGGAATTGAACATAGGGCCTCCTACATGCTAGGCAAGTAGTCTACCACTGAGCTACACCCCCCAAGCCCTTTAATTAATTAATTAATTAACAAATAGAGTCTCACTAGTTGTCCAGGCTGGCCTTGAACTTGCAATCTTCCTGCCTAAGCCTCCTGAGTCACTGGGATTACAAGCATGCTCAAAGGTTTTTTTAATTTAAAAAGGTGTGTGTGTGTGTGTGTGTGTGTGTGTGTAGAAATAATAAATATAAAAACAAAATGAGAAGGGCTGTTGTGGCTCAGTGATAGAGCACTGGCCTAGCACATGAGAAGCCCTGGGTTTGATCCTCAGCACCACATAAAAATAAATAAAATAAAGGTATTGTGTCCAACTACAACTAAAAAAAGTAAATAAAATATAAAAAAAACCAAAATGAGTAAAAATTAAAAATAAATATAAAGAAAACATTTTAAAGGTGGAATCTCCTCAAGTGCAAAAGTAACAAAAGTAAAATGGGGCACATCTGTTACTTTCTGATATTTGGAGTTTATCAGGGTGGCCAAATAGTACTGCAAAAACATGCTATTCCCTCTCTCTATTAGTCATTCAGCAACTATGCATTAAGAACTAACTGCATAACCAGAGCACTGGGAGGACACAGACATGGAAAACAATAAAGCCCTTGGGGAGTCTGGTGGGAACTGTTAAAACAAAATGCTGTAGCCTGGACATCTCTATCAATGTGGCAGTGGCATATCCTGTTGCAGGCAAAATACTTAGGAGTCAGTAAACCACTTCTTGGGTGTTGTGAGGTTCATAGTGTTGGTAATGGCAAAATTACAAAGCAGTAAAGGTAAGCATTAATTAGCATAGCAGATTTATTGGGTAATAAGCAAAGATTCTTTTTTTTTTTTTAATATGGAACTCCTTCTCCTCCTAGGCCATTTAGTCATTCAACAAACATTCACATCATACCTATTTCCAAACTACAAGCTCAAGATAGAGGGATGAGTTAGTCACCATTCTTACCCTAAAGGATGATAATATATAACATTCAGGAGGTGACTGTTTTATTCACAAAGCCCCTTACAGGATTTCATCTGATTCTCTGGACATAGAACCTAGGCTCAGCACTGAAAATGATCCCTATTAACAAGTACCAGAACTGGGCTTACACCTGGGGAAAATAAGCAAAAATTAAGCCAGGCTCATAATGAAGGCTTCTTCCTACACCCAAAGGCCTGTACCTAGTCCACAATCATCTGATGTAACTATGGTTTCCCTTGGGCTCAGCTGAATTTATTGGAAACTCCCCTAGACCCTCAGCTGAATTTATCAGGATGGCAAGGTCTTAGCAATTATGTTCTGTTTCTATATCCCCACAACCTTTAAGAAAGGCTTTAAATCTCTTAGAGAGTTCTAATTTCTAGCTTCCAGTTCATCTTAGGGTAAGGAAAGGCCAGAGTGTTTTTTCCAAGTTCCAGAGAAGAAGGTCATGTTACTTTCAAGTGGTGGTAAAGGAATGGAAATCAAAATTAATTCAAGAAGGGTCAATACATAATGACAGCCTCTGTCTAAGTATCTCCCCACAGGCTGAGCCACCTGGAGGAAACAAGGGTTGCAAAAGTGAACAAAGTCCAGCAGGAACATAATGGAGAAAATCAGAGAGGTCTTTAAAGAGCTGGGAATGGTGGGTTCTTGTGGCACAAATCTGTCATCCCAGCAGTTTAGGAAGCTGAGGCAGAAGGGTTGCAAGTTTGAGGGCAGCCTGTGCAACTCAGTGAGCCCTGTCTCAAAATAAAAAAAAGAACGGAGCAAGTATCCAAGTGGTGGAGTGTTTGCCTAGCATGTGCAAGGCCCTAGGTTCAATCCGTAGCAACAAAAAAATAAAAGGAAGAAAGAAAAGGCAGAATGTCTAAGTGGAACTGTGGAAGGATGAATAGGCGTTTTCAGGAAAACAGGAGGAAAAGACTATTGAAGGCTTCCTTGCCTCTATGCCTCATGCTTTTCACAGAAGACTTAGCAAGTTTGTCTCCTTCCATACTGTCTCCCCAACGAAATGTAAGACTCAGGAGTCAACAGTAAGTCTTAGGAATTCAGTATCACCAATATCTGGCCCAGGGCCTGGCACAGGCTTACTACAACGATCAGGGTAAGGAATTAGCTTTTTGGAGCTAGTTCCAAATCAGCAGATTAGAGATAAATTGCTTGCTTTATTAAAAAGAACTGGAATATTAAAGGGGAAGATATCTCAGCTATGCCCAAAGTCACTGTTTTAAAGGACATTTCAGTAGAACACAGCAAAGTTCTTCAACAATAGTGAAGAATGGAACAATGGAGACGTTTTCCCAGTTAAAACCCAGAAACAATGCACCACCACAATAAACAAGTAGCACTAGTGTTTTCATCATAGAAAGTAGACATTTAGCCTGGAGCCACTGTCAGGGTCAGAAGCCTGCTGCCCCAGCAAATGGAGGGTAGATGGTTCATCACCATAGGGAGAAGTCTTGCAAGGGGTCACAGCAGGGTGGAGCTGGCAGCAGACATGGAAAGTTAAATAAGGTGAGACTATCTAGGGATGTCATATATATTCCTTGAGAACTGGTTCTCTCTCTGAGAAATTTCAGTATGGCACATAGTGGCACCTGGTATTATAGGACTGCTTGTACTATTGTGCAAGTTGTATTTCTACAAGGGAACCCCGCAAAGGGTCTTAAGTTGGGGCCACAATTTAGCCCTGTCTGATTGCCCACAGAAAAATGAGCACCTTTATTTATTATGCCCAGAGAGGGTGACTTTTAAAATTTGTTCCACTAAGAGGTTACTCCAGTTTTTAATAATTCAGACAAGAAGAGGTGACTTTTACAAATTGTTAGGCCCAACAGATGATGCTTTTGTCTAAAGGTTCCACCAAAAATGGTGGCTTTTCCTAATTGGTTCATTCAGAAGAGGTACATTTTTTGTCATTCCTCTACTTTGAGGGGGGGCACCTATTTGCCACATATGCTAGCAGCTTCTGCTGGCATCTAACAGGAATTCAATAAATGTTTTCTGGGGTAGAGAGGTTCCACACCTTCACCATCTCTTCCCCCTCCTTCCCTACCCCAGTCCCCACATGTAAGGTAGTCTGGAAGCTACAGGCACAAAATACAATACCTCCCTGCAAGCCAATAACATTTGTTTTCCTAAATCTACCGTTTTCATTAACTTGGTGTTATGGGGGGAAAAAAGAGTTCACTGAGCTCTTTCACAACGGGGAGTGAACTTATGTAACCCATTATTCCAAGAGGTAATACAGGCCGGAAGTTGGAATACAGCAAGATTTTCTTATCCAGAATCCTCAAAAAAATGAGTTCTCTTAATAGCTAAGTTTCCTGGGAGTTGGACTGATTCCCACTTTTCAGTACTGATTTTTTTTCTTTTATTTCCACCATTTTCAGAAGAACTCTTCCTGAAAACATACTTCTCAGTCTTCTTAGATTCCTTTTCTTTAAAAAAAATTTTTTTTGCTGGAAGAGTTTTTAAATTTTTAACTGATAAAAGCACACAAATTGTATATATTAACATAGTACCATGCAATGTTTTGACACATGTTTACATTGTGTAATGTTTATTCAATTTATGTTTTGAGATGGGGTCACACTAAATTCTGCAGACTAGTCTAGAACTCCTGAGCTCAAGCAATTCTCCTGACTTAGCCTTCTAAGTTGCTGCGACTACAGGCCCTTGCCACCATACTCAGATACATTGAATAAGGTTTACATCAGATTAAAAGTATCTGTCTTATCAAATGTTCATCATTTCCTTATGGTGAAAGCATTCAGAAAATTCCTCTTAATGCCTGTGTATCATTCTCAGGGTCCAGTATTAGTTGGGAGGCAAACCATAGAGGTTACCTTTAGCACCTTTCCTCTCTGATCACAGCAGGGAGGGGGCTTGCCAAAAGTGTCTCCCAGAGTTCTCCCCTTTCTCCTGTTCCCTTTGTACCAGTATTTCCCAGGGGGCTGCTCATAGAGTCACCTAAGTGGTTGTCTCAGGACCCCAAAATAGCCACAGGGGAGATTCTGCAAAAGAAGTCCAAACACCTGGCCACTGACCCCAGAGGTACCTTTGTACCAGACCTTTTCTTCTCTCTGGGTGGCTGTTGGAGGAGAGCCACATTCTGAAAGTATTTGAGGGAAAAAGATAAATACTCTTTCTTCTAAATTGCATTTATTGAAGGATATATGGGCATACGAATACTCGGTACATTTATATGGTGATTTTTGCCATTCTACATTATTATTAATAAAAGAATTTGTGTGCATAAAATGGAGTATCACATCAGAGATCACGAGAAAGCATAGAATTCAATCTATACTTTGATTCAGAGGCAACCATTTCAACTTCTATTTGTAATTTCTGACATAACCTAATTCAGAACACTAAATATTACTAAGTGGCAGTTTTCCCCCTCTTGCCTGCACTTCCAACAAATGTGCATAGTGGAATCCTCATATTCTATCTCAAAGAAAAGTAAGTTGAGTTTGACCAGATGTAGGGATCCAACCTAGTGTCATCATATGTGATATTAAGTGGCTATGACATAAGAAAACAAAAATGGTGTCCTCATTTAAAATGTTAGTGGGTTTTGATGACATAGGCACAAAATGTAAAATAAAAGATGTTTATTTAACCTTAACATTTATTTATTCTTTTTATTAATGAAATAAAATGGCTCCATTTTTTCTGCTTTTGTTCTCTTATAAAAATTCAGAAATACATTATCTAACTTTGTAGCATTACTGCTTGCAATTAATTCATACATGAGACCACCTATTTGTCCCTTATTTTAATCTAAGCCTACATTATAGGCCATGCTCATTATCCACAAATATATTTGTAAAAGATTATGTGGCCAGGGGCTGGGAGTGCAGTTCAGTGGTGGAGCACTTACTTAGCAAGTTCCAGACCCCAGGTTGCATCCTCAGCATCACACACACAAAAAGGTATGTGCTCAAGTAGGTTGGGAAACTCTACCCTGGTCTCTTCCCGTTTTAACCATCGGTAACATAGCAAGGGTTCTTCACTCCAGCTGCAAGTAGGATTTTCAAAAATACTTATTCCTGGGCCCCATGCCCCCAGAAATTCTGGTTTTATTGATATGGGGTGGAGCCACAGCATTCGTAGCTTTTTAAAGCTCCCTGGGAGATTTTTTGTTTGTTTGTTTTTTGTTTTGTTTTGAGATTTGGTGTTGTAGCCAGGGTCTGTATAAGATTCTGTGGTTATAATTTAAAAATGGAAAATGCAATCAGACGATGTAAAGGATTTTACTAGATGATTGAAATGTCTGGTGGTCTGGGCATCTTATAAACACTGCTAAGGTGTTCCCACGACCTTGAGGCTGCCCAACTATGAGCTCAGGGTTTATTTACTCCATATCCACACTTGTAAGAGTCAGGCCTATTAGACCATCAGGCAAACTATTTGATATTTCATTGAAACACCATTAGGCCCTATAAGTTTTGTGAGAAAAATATGTTTCTTTAACCCATAATCTAGGTTGGTTCTGTAAAACTGGGAAACCCAGCCAGGAGCCATGTATACATCCCCAGGGGAAGAGAACAGAACCAGCAAGACACTTGGACAAGAGCTGTGCCCAAAGACAGGGGATGTTGCCTGACTGATTGGTCTGCATCTGTCCTCTGCTCCTCCATGAAAGCCCCTTATTGGCACCTCAGCCTGGTGGGGTCTGTGGTCAGCCAACACCACATATACTCTCTGACAAACATCCCAAGGCTGCCAGGACTCTCAGTGGTGTCTCAGCTTCAGCTCCAAAGAATGTTTTCCCCCTTGGTTGGTGAGGCAGTGAACAGATGTCAGTGGGGGAAAATGAAGGGAGGAGTCAAAGGAAAGGAAAATCCTCGGGTTGGGAGAGATGAGCTGACAGCCTCAAAAGCAAGATGCAGCTCCTCCGTGGGCACACAAGCATTCTTTACATATTCCAGAGAAGGGAAGAATGGCTGAAATTTGGAGCTGTCTAGGAAACATTCTTATTATAAATAAGCCTTTGACAGTACAACCATCCAGGAGTTTCAAAAGGATTGGTGGAATTTCATCTTATTTGTTTGTATCTCATGATGGTGTGCATAATCATGATGTATGCACCAGGCATTTTATATACATTATATTGGATCTTCACAACCACTCTCGGAACTGGGTAGTGTGAACTCCATTTTACAGATGAGGAACTGTGGCTCAGACATATCAGTCAGTTATGATGTGCTGAACTGAGACTTAAACTCACAGCAGCTAATTCAAAATCCCAAGATCCTTCCTTTAACGTGTCATCCATTATATTTGTCTTATTTATTCAAAGGAGGATACCATCATTTTGGAAATTTTGAAAAATGCAGAGTCATATACAGAAAAAAATAAATAACACCCTGTGTTAGTTGGCTTTCTGTCATTGTGACAAAATACCTGAAATAATTATTTTGGTTCACAGTTTCAGAGGTTTCAGTCCATGGCCACTTGCTTTGGGCCTGTGGTGGCACAGTACATTATGGGAACAGGAGAATGTGGCAGAGAAGGCCTGTTCACTTCATGTCAGCCAAGAATCAAAGACAGATAGGAAGGGGTTCTACTATCACCCTCAAGGGCATGTCCTCAATGACCTCCCACTATGCCCCATCTTAAAGTTCGACCACCTCCAAATAGCACCACAAGAAGGGGACCAAGCCTTCAACACATGGGCCTTTGGGCAACATTCAAGACTCAAACTATAGCACATTCATCCCTATAATCCTATCACTCTGAGAACCATTATTAACATTTTAGCATATAACTCTCCATTTTTTTGTGTACATGTATATGACATGTATACATATTTTACTTTGGATAATATACATGCAATCTTTTTAGGTACTGTGGGCTGAACTCAGGGGGTGCTTTACCACTGAGCTAAATCCCCATTCCTTTTTTATTTTTTCTTTAAGACAGGGTCTTGCAAAGTTGCTGAGGATCTCTCTAAATTGCTGAGGATGGCCTCAAATTTGTGATCTTCCTGCCTCAGCCTCCAAAGTCACTGGGATTACAGGTGTGTACCACTACACCAATCTTTTTTTTTAAAGATAGACTTTATTAAGAGAGAGAGAGAGAGAGAGAGAGAGAGAGAGAGAGAGAGAGAGAGAATTTTTCAATATTTATTTTTTAGTTCTCAGCAGACACAACATCTTTATTTTTATATGGTGCTGAGGATTGTCGAACCTAGCGCCCCTCGCATGCCAGGCGAGCATGCTACCACTTGAGCCACATCCCCAGCCCCCACTACACCAATCTTATACGTGCAATTTAACACCATGTTTTTTCACTTACCATTATGTTGTACATTTCCACGTCTCCTTGTGTATTTGTTACAGCATGATTTTTCATAGCTGTGAATTATTCTACCAAATACTTAGAAAAATTTATATAAGTGTTTCTCTATTATTTAATGCTTAGGCTATTTTCATTTTTCCAGTTAATATACATAACCAAAAGATGCAATGAGGACCCTTAAGTATTTTTCCCCACAATATCTGATTTTTTTTAAAGAGAGAGAGAGAGAGAGAGAGAGAGAGAGAGAGAGAATTTTAATATTTATTTTTTTAGTTTTTGGCGGACACAACATCTTTGTTTGGATGTGGTGCTGAGGATCGAACCCGAGCCGCACGCATGCCAGGCGAGCACGCTAACGCTTGAGCCACATCCCCAGCCCCAATATCTGATTTTTAATTTTTTTTTTTATTTCTTGGTATTGGGATTGAATCCAAGGGTGCTTCACCACTGAGCTACATCCCTATCCCTTTTTATTTTTTGAGACAGGATCTCACTAAGTTCCATAGGGCCTCGCTAATTTGCTGAGGCTGGCCTCAAACTTGTGATCTTCCTGCCTTAACCTCCTGAGTCATTGGAATTACAGGCATGTACCACCATACCTGGTCTGATTACGTTTTTAACATAAGATCCTGGAAATAGAATTGCTGATTCAAAGGGGACACACAGTAAATAACAACAACAAGGCCTGTCTTGCTAACAATAATGGGATGCCACCTCTTGCCAGGGTAGAGAGCCTGTGAGGATGTTCATGTAAGGAGACCTCAGTCACCTCAGGACCTCCTAGTGGAAGAGAATAATCTGAGTGTGGTATTTTCCAAATACTGGGGATCTGACTATAAGTTGTCAAGCAGCTAATTACACTGTTCTCAGAAGCAAACAATTCCAAAAAAAGTAAAAACAGCTGATATATTTTTAAAACTTATTTCCTCTTTAGGCCCATTTTCCAAAGAGAAAAAAACATTTCTTCTAGGCTGGGGATGTAGCTCAGTGGTAGTGTGTTTGTCTAGCATGGATGAGGGCCTAAGTTCAATTCCCAGCACTGAAAAAGAAATAGAACATTTTTTCCTAATTTTTCCCTAGATGAATTACAGATCAATCTGAAGAACCTATGATCTTTAGAAAGATTAATAATAATAAAAGATACTGTCAAACCTAAAATGCCCCCACTCACAGAAAAGCAGGGGCATGATAATATATTTAGCTTTGCAGTGCAACTGGATATGCACAGCTGTGGACACACAGGCAGGTAGACTCTTGCTTTGTGTCTCTCTCTCATAGTGGCTGTGGCTTGGAGTCTCTTCTGCTCTAGCCTTCTTGAGTGGGAGGGGCAGGGGCGGGGAGGGGCAGAGGTGGGGGGGGTCAGGACCTGACTCTGCAAAGCAGAGAAGGGCTGAGGTTACCAAGGTCTCATCTGTTCCACAATAATGAAATTGAATGTAGATCAAGAAAATCAACAGTTAATTTTACAACTTCATTTCAGTTATGCATTTTTTTTACCTCCCCAATACTCTCCAGTCTCCAACTCTTCAGCCAACAAACAGGATGTGAGGGGCTCCTCACCCCACCTCCACCCTGGGGGCCTGTTCTGAGTCATGAGGTGCCTTGTGCCCTCTGCTCCTGAATCCTTCACAGTAGTTCCTCCCCCACACCAGCTCTCTCATATATCCAGGTCCTTGCACAGGCAACTTCCTGTGCCAGGAATTCCCTCCCCCACCTTCTTCAACGGGTGGGCTCCAGATCTTCCTTCGAACTCAGACTTTACATTCTATTGGAAGCTTCTTACAGCTCTTTGCTGAATCAGGTGTGCCTCCCCTGCCTTCCCTGGAACCCCTAGGCTTATCTCCACAGCAGGACAATTAATTGCTCTTCCCACTGGTCTGTGGGCCTGCATTCTAGTTTATCTCCATATTTCCACAAACCTGCACAGGACCAGCCGAGGGTCAGGGGCTCCATAAATGTGCACTGGCAAACAGGTACATTATTTATGAAGTGCCTTTCAGATGCCAAGCATGGTTTTAGGAGCTGATGACATGGCAGTAAAAACAGGTAAAGACCCCTATCCTCAAGGAGCATATATTTAATTGAGGATATTACATTTTAGAAAGAGACAGGAGGGAGGGAAGAAAGGAATATAGGACAGAAATGGGGAAGGAGGAAGAGCTGCCTGATTGTGCAAACCTCCCCAGTTTAAAGGGCTGATACTTAGTTTTCTCAGGCATGACCAGACCCACTGTTTTTGAAATATTTTTTAGTTGTAGATGGACACACTACATTTATTTATTTTTTATGTAGTGCTGAGGATCAAACCCTCTGCCTCATAAGTGCTAGGTAAACGTTTTACCACTGAGCTACAACCCCAGCCCCCAGACCCACTATTTATCAAACACAGCCCTTGTGACAAGCTACTTATATACTTATTTAACATACCTCCTGTCCGTGGTATTGTTAAAGTAGTTTTGATATTGTCATCCTATGCACTCTATTATTTACAGCAAAAAAGATGGAACTGAGGGACATTATCTTAAGTGAAATAAGTCAGGCACAGGAAAACGAATACCATATGTTCTTGCTCATATGTGGAAGCTAAAAAAAATTATCTGAATGTAGAGTAGTGATTACTGGAGACTAAGAACGATGTGGAGAGAGGTATATTGGGACGTTGGACAATGGGTACCAAAATAAAGTTAAAAGCCAGGCATGGTGGCCCATGCCTATAATCCCAGCAGCTCAGGAGGCTGAGGCAGGAGGATCCTGGGTTCAAAGGCAGCCTCAGCAAAATCAAGGCACTAAGCAACTCAGTGAGACCCTGTCTCTAAATAAAATACAAAATAGGGCTGAGGATGTGTCTCAGTGGTTAAGTTTTCCTGGGTTCAATCCCCAGTACCAAAAAATAAAATAAAATAAAGTTAGGTAGGAATAAGTTCTAATGCTTTTTAGCATAGGGGCTTATTATATTTCACAATAACCACACACACACACACACACACACACACACACAAAGGTTTCAAACACAAAGTAATAACAAGATCAAAATTGATTTGTATATAATGTATACATGTATTGAAATATCACACTGTACCCCATAAATATGTACAATTATTATGTGTTAATAAATTTTTAATGTTTAAGGACATTTAAAACATTTTTAATGTTTAATATTAGCTACCCTTTTCTGATCACTACACATTGTATATATGTACTGAATTATCATACTTTTCCCCATAAATCTGTGCAATTAAAATAATAATTGATAAAAATAAATTTTAAAAATAATTACTTCTATGAGGGCTTATCTGAGTAAAAACATGGAACTCTACAGAGCAGGGAAGAGATGATAGCTTAAACTAGGAAGACTAGACTAGTGGTTCCCAACTGAGGGTAGAAAATTCTAGAGGGCTATGGTGTTATCACAAGAAGTTTGTGACTTTGCAGATCCACCAAGCATTGTCCATCCATTGAATAAGCACTTCTCTTTGTGTGTGTGTGTGTGTGTGTGTGTGTGTGACTGATGATTGAACCCAGGGTCTTGTACATGCCAGGAAAGCACTATACTAACTGAGCTATATCACCAGCCTAGCACTATTTTACATATATATGAAGATAAAGTTCTCAGGTTTAAAATACAAAACCATGTAGATCATTGCTGAATTCATAGTAGCATTCTATTGTTGTTTGGTTTGGGGTTTGGCTTTTTTACTTCATAAGGGATTCTAAAAGCCCTAAATCCATCCTGGGACCCCAACCCAGACTGAATGGAAGAATCCACTAGGGTGTGAACTGGGGTCCTAGTTGTGATTATCTGCTATCCCCAACCTGAAAAAGAAGGCCCAATGCCCAGGCACTGCATGTTGATATGGTGAAAAATGAGATAGCATCCAAAACTGTTTATTGGGAACTCTCCAAGTAAGAGACTGGGTCATATTTACCTATGGGTCTCTAGAAGCCAATACAAGGGCAAAGAAGGGCACATGCAAAAATATGCTTACTCTTCAAGGCTAGAAAATAATGATCTGAGGAAAAGGTGATTGGAGGCCTCTGAAGGGATACAGAGAAGCAAAGCCAACCAGCCTGTTAAGCTACTTACGCATTGAAGGATAAGAAATCCATACCTTAAAAATACATATGCTAAATGCATTTCTGGTAATAATTTAACTTTCTTATTCACCTTGGTTTTTAATAAAAAAGTGCCTTTTGAAATGCCAACTAGGCTCTACTATAATAACAGAAAATAGTCAGGATGCTTTGGGGGGTGGGGTAGTGTCCATAGTTGGTTTGAAAGCTTCAAGGGAAAAGAGCAGGTATAAAGATGGCAGAAGGATTGGAAATGAAACACCCCAAAGAAAAGGTGACCTTAAGAGGACAGTGTCAGGGTCACTGGGCAGATACTTTTTTCCCTCTGAGTATCATTTTTCCAGGGCAATTTTTCACTCAAACCTTAAAGGAGACTATCTTTTGTTTTAACAAGAGCCTGTTGCCTCATGTCTATTCTCTGTAAGACGCAAGGTTGATCTTCCCTCCTCTTCAGCTCTAGTTTGCCCCCCAAATGGCAACTTATAGAAACCATACAGGGCCTGTTCTTTAAAGAATCCCTCAGTAACTAAAGAAATTGTCATGGTCCTGGACAAGTTCCAGTTGAAGAAAATGCCAGAGCAGCAACTCTCAATGAACAACTGACTTTGAACTTAAGTGCCGCTGTGAAGGGCAGAGCACTGGCCTGGAATATCAGAAGGCCTGGCTTCTAGATAGAGGCTTCCTGTCACTGTCCTGCTATGTGACTTGACCAGTGCCATATTCCCAAATAGGTAAATTGAATACATGCTTAGGCCATTAACAACAGGAGTAGAAAAGAGAGGGGGAGGAGGATAGAAAGGATCTATTAAAAAGCTATTTTAATTTCAACATACAAGTGAGCTTGGAGTCATTTCAAAAAATAATATTTTATTTGAAGGTTTCTAGTCCTCTCATTTGGAATTATACATGGGGAGGCTAAAATCTTTTCAGCACTCACAGCTACTAAAGGTCTTGATCCAGCTGGGTGACTTTGGACAGGTCCCTTCACCTTTCTGGCCCTGGGGTATCAGATGCCATGATGCTCATAATGGTTAATGACTAAAATTTTGGCATCACATAGTATAAACAGACTCCACCCAAGCCAGAGAGGTACAAATAGAGACAGATGATGCAAATGCACTACTCTTCTCCTGAAACATAATCAACTTCATCAAGGTTAAAGTTGAGCCCAAGAACCATAACTTGAATCTTCTCCTATTAGCATTCCAAAATCCTTGACACTTTTATCACGTTAACTGTTCACGTGTCTTAAAAAAAGGAGAGGATTAAATTTCTTGTTTCTAAAGTAGAAGAAATTCTAGTGGACATTTTGGTGTCCAAATTTCCAGGGAAGATGTTTTCAACACATGGAAATGCCATGAAGCAGACCAGGAATTTCACAGTATTTAAAAAGAAAGTGGAAAGTGAAGAAAGAAGAAAAGAAAAAAAAATAAAGTAAACGGGTTTGTTTCTCCTCTCCCTTCTATCAACCCACTGTCCCAAGGGCCTCTGGGGCTGACAGGTATGACATAAACAAAGTGAGCCTTGGCTATGTCTGTCTCAAGTCTCTAAAGATCCCCTCTGCACAGTCTGACTCAAAAGAGCATCTCCCCTCCTCCTCATCAAGGATGGTCAGATTCAGGAAATATACACCTCTTCTAACAGCAAACTGGTTGCAGTCAGGAGGTGCAGTTTTCATCTTCATATAGATTTACAACAGTCTCCCCTTGCACTAAAACTATGATTTTAAACATAAATAAACCAGCTGTCTTTTCTGATTTGAAGCCAGAGTTGCCACAAAGTTGGAAAATCAAGAGGCAGGAATTTTACATAAAGATGAAGAGGGAATTTCCACCATGGACCCTGCTGGTGATATTCAAGCCAAAATAACTGCAAGAAGCAACCGAGCATCTTTCCTGCAGCAAGTTCATGAGTCAGTGTAAAATCATAGCTCTCCAGTGTTATTAAACATACCTGGAGTTATCTAGTGCTTCAGTGACTTCCTGGATCTCAAAGGAGATATTATACCCTTAGGCCTATGATCTGATTGCTTTTGTAATTATCATCTGAGCGCCTACAAACATTAAATAGATCTCAGAGGGAGGAGTTGGAAAGCTTGGATTGACTCAACATATGGTGGCAGGCATGGAATTATTTCCCACTGGCTTTGACCATACCATTCTTGAGACTAAGAGCACAGAGTGCTGGCCATAGATGCAATAAAATGGGTCATATCTAAAACCAGATGTGGGGAAAAACTCAGTTTATAGGCAAGGCCATGCCTAGGGTGTGGCCATGGCTACAGATCCACAACCAGAGGGGTCTGGTGCAGACCTGAATATGCCCTCTCCCTTTCCTCTCCCATCCCCCACCCCCATACAAGTTACAAGAGCTTCTAGGGCAGTCTCAAAAGGGTTCGGGTTACTGAAGAACAACTTTCAGTGTGTGTGTGTGTGGGGGGGGGTTGCCAGGCAACCAGGCCAGCCCAGTCCCACCCCTGTAACCTTGAAGATGGTGGGGGTGTGACCTCTGATAGTATAGAGAGCACTTGGATTCCTTTGGCATCCACTTTCTCCTCCTCTATCTCTCTCTTGCTTTCCCTGTTCTCCCCTGCTGCTTTCCAGGGCCCCAGCCCAGCCTGCAGGCTGTGGGCCAGTGTGATTTGCCACTATTCAGCCCATAAGTGGCAGCCAAGTTGTCCCTGCAGGGAGGCTACAAGCTGCTGGCCTGTCAGCTGTCATTCACTCTGGCCATGTTATTTCCAAACCTTCCTCTCTCCCTCCCTTCTTCCCAGGTTTCTCTTGCCCCCATGGTCAAAAGAAATAGCTAGAGAAAAACATGAGGGGAAATCCTGCCAAATGGGTAATATATAGGGTAAAATGCTGACTAGAAGTGCTGGTCCCCAGCAAAATAGTCAGTAAGGGAGTGGGAGTGCTAGAAGGAAAAGGTACTTGGAAGAAACAAGGGCAAGATTTGACAATTTCTGGGTTTTGTTGATTTGTTTATGGTTAAAATCTAATATACAGCCCACTGGACACCTTGTTGAAACTTATGCCCAAGCAACAAGCGGGTGCCAGATGGTAAACTGATTATGCTCCCCAAATCTCTTTGCATTTGGCACTTATGCTCAGACCATTACTGAGAAGGTCTAATTTAAGTGCTATGCAATCACAGCTCCAGAAGAGAAAAGTGTGCACGGGAACCTCAAGGGGAGTCTAGGGTAGGGCATCAGACCAGAAAATGGAAAACTCAGACCTTTCTGCCAACTTACAGAAGGTAGCTATGTTCCATTTATGCAGCTGTCCCTGGGGTGCCTCTGAGCCAACTGACATGTACATTCTCAAAGGAAAATGGCCCCACTAAAGATGAAAGATGGCTACTCTCCCAGCTCTTGCAAACTTCCAAGAAGCCAAACCAATGGCAATTTATCATAAGAATTATTCTCTTCCTTTAGGCAAAGATATCCATAGCATACAGTCATCTCTGTCTAACCCAGCAGATCACTGCAAATGGTTAGGTCTTCAGGTGACTTGGTGAATCCATGCCTTCATTCCTATGGAAAGGGCTAGTTGATTCAGCAGACAGAAAGGTACAGTTGGAAAAGTAGAGCCTCCTCCCTGTCCTTAACTTACCCTGCTGAATTTAGTAAGTGGATCTCTGCAGGGATTTTGGAAATTACTCCCCAAGCTGTCACAATTTTTTCCTAGACTAATCCTGGTAATCAGTGGGACCCCAGCAAAAACCCAACCCAACCAAAACAACAATAACAAAACCCCAATGACCTTCTTACCTTCTTTGTTAACTGAGAACTACCCAGATCTAGGGCCCCTTCTCCTGGTCCCCTGCCTTGCAAAGGCTTCTGGTTCCATGTCTACATTCCATCTGGCAGTCATCTGTGTCTTCCACCTTCCTTTTTTCACAGAACTCAATTCCTTTTTCCTCTACTAGTGACCTCTGCCATGCACCTCAGAGGTCAGAGACCTTTATGAAGAGGGGTGCCAGAGCCTCTTGATTCCAGTCCCGTCTTTAAGGAGCCGGGTCTGCAATGAAGAAAGGCTGACCCAGGCCATCTTTTTTTCAAGACATCAAAAGGCTTACACTCTTAGGTGCAAACTTCTGACTCCACCTGAAACTTTCTAGTCAGACTGCTCTTTCTGTAGACACCATGTGGCCCTGGTACTTGGCAGGTCAAGCTGTGGTCAGCATTTCCAGCAAATTCAGTCCACTTGCTTTCAGCAATAGTCCCTCACATCTAAAGGGGTACTGCATTCCTACAGAAAGAATCCCCCATTCAAAGTACTGGGATCCAAAGTAGTAAAAGACACACTCAGCAAGAGTGCCCCTGGGACCTGGTGTTTCTCAGGCAAGACTGATTCCCAAAGTGAATGCACTTCAGGAAATTGATGACAGTTTAAAGAAACTGGTTCTCTCCAGCAAATCTGTGCAGCTGGACTTTAGTGGTAGGGGGTCAGCTTAGTCCAGGGCAGTCTCCCCTCCCCCTACCGGCCACTCCCTGGCTCAGCGGCCCAGAAAGTGCTGGGAGAAACAGGCAGGAGGGCTCTCAGACGTTTCCCCTGAGTGAAAGTCGCGTTCACGTTCCTGCGCGAAGTTGCACAGGCTTAAAGCCAATAGGCACAGCTGCCTGGCTTCTGCCGCGGTGAAGGTGGTAGGCGGCTTCGGCGCGCTTTCTGAAGTGTCCAAGCTCCTACAGCCAAGCAAAGACGCCGGCGCGGCCATTCCGTCCCGACGCCACGATGATAGGGACGCCTGGGTCCTGAGGGCGGCGCCGAAGCCATCCCGGACCCTGCGCCCCCCTCCTCCCCCAGCTCTCTGGCCTCAAACCCAGGGCCAGAATCCCCTGTGAGGACACAGGGACACTCAGGACGGCGCGACCATGTCCAGGAGCTGGAAGTTCCAGCGATAGAGCAGCGGGGGAGGGTGGGGACTGAGGAAACGGTATCCCCTCATCCTAAAGGGAAGGAAAGGAGAAGAGAAGGACGGAGAGAAGCGGGGAGGGGTGGGCACAGAACTAAATGTCTGCTGGCGCCCCCAGAGGCGGGGTAGTCGCGGGGTCGCTAGTCGCCAGGGCGTAGTTTACCTAGCTCTTCTTCGTCTTCCTGCGGGCCAAGCAGGCGACAGGGAAGACGGCGGCGGAGGCGCACGGTGCGCCTGCACAGGCTGTCGGTGCGGCGTCCCAGGGCCAGCAGGTGCCCCTCGATGTCTTCGAGCAGAGCCAGTGAGTGGCCACATAGGTCGGCTAGTTGCCGTAGCACACTGAGCGCGGCCAGGTGGCTCACGTCGCGGAGCTCAGACAGCGGCTGCGGAGGGTTGCGCGGGCACAGACGCTGGGGCACAACCGTGCGCCTGTAGAACGGCATCCCGGTCGTGGATGCGGGGGACCAGTCTGGCGGTGCGACTGGCTCACCCCGAAAGGCGCCCCTGGCCCGAGGGCCCCTGAGAGGCGGCCCCAGCTCCGGGTGTAGCAGGCCCCTAGGCGCGGGCCGGCGAGCGAGCGGGCGCCAAAGACGCCGGGCGGGTGGGCGGGCTGACGGGTTCACCGCCAAGAGCGCCGGCTCCCCCCGGGCTGCACACCCGCTGGAGCCACCAGTCCCTCTGACTCTGTTTCGCCGGGCTCCTCCTCCTCCTCCCCGCCTTACTCCTCCTCCTCCTCCCTCACTCTACTACTTCGGGATCCCCCCACCCACCTTTTTTTTTTTTTTTCGTTTGCGGTCAGAGATTCGCAGATTAACGCTTGATCCGGGAGAGGGGGGAAAGGGAAGTAGGAGTAGAAAGAGCGAGCTGGAGCGTGAAAGAAGGAAGGTCTGCGTGAGTGTGTGTGTGTCTGTGTGTGTGTGTGTGTGTGTGTGTGTGATGTTCAGTGTAGGATATGTGCCTGCGTCCTACTGTGGAGCTCATGCCCGGGTACTGATGGTTAAAGTTGTTTGCTGCTTTGTCTAATTTTTTTTTAACTCAAACTTTTTCTCTGTAAATACTACAATTTCAAGTGCACCGATGCCCACACCAGCAAGTAAGTAGTGGAGACAGCCCAAATAGTTGGCTTCATTCATCTACCTTTCCTTCCCCAAACATATGCTCCGTGCCATGCACCAGCTAGAATAGGCTGAGTATATGCGGCTAGCACCCAGGAGCTTGGAAGTAAGGGGAAAACCAAGTGTTTCACCCGACTGCTTTGGAGGGAAATGTCTCTGGATGTCCCTCAGTGCCCAGACTGCTGAAAAGACATCAAAATGGAAGGAAGAAGGAAAGAAGAGAGGAAGGGAAGGAGGAAGGGGGAGGGAGGGAGGGAGGAAGGCAGACCCATTTGTAGAGTAATAGATTCAATTCAAATGGAGGAACGCTATTCCATATTTCATGCAAAAACAGAACATAGAGCTGCTTCTCTCTGGTAGGCCCTGCCAACTGGGATGGCTTCCATCCCTGGCCATACTGGACTCCTGGGATGTCTCAGGAGTGGGTACATAAGCCTGGGTGAGCTTTCAGTGTTAACAACCCTGTAATTCATGTCCTGATTTCTCTCCATTTTAGAAGGTAGAAAAGAGAGAGACATTGTTGTCCTCAGAAAACCAGAGTGGCTAATTGTGCATGTCCTTGTGCACTTGGGGTTTCCACTCAGAATACTTCAACACACCATGTTAGAATCTGATTCTCTTTTAATCCACTTCTTTGACTTGGGTGTTCTTCCATTTCTTTTTTTCCCCTTATTTTCTCCTCATCTTTCATCCTATAATTATTCAGATCCTCATAATCCCTATAATCTATTAGCAAAATAGTCAGAACAGAATACTTGTGTCTGAGAGCAGCCTGTTTCCACTCATTCCTTCAAAGAATAAATTGTCCCTTAAGCAGTTCTAGAAGGCTCTACAACTAGGCACAGTGGCCTGTAACCCCAGGAACTTGGGAAGCTGAGGAAGGGGGATCACAAGTTCATGTCCAGCCTGGGAAACTTAGTAAAACCCCGTCTCAAAATAAAGAATAAAAAGGTCTGTAACTCAGTGGCAAAGCACTCCTGGGTTCAATCCCCAGTAATGCCAAAACAAACAAACAAAAAGTCCTCTACAATTAGTATATTTCAAAATTGCTAAAAGAGTAGATTTTAAATGTTTACATTATAAAAATTTGTTTTTAAAAAGTGCTGGATGCTGTGGCATACAACCTGTAAACCCAGTTACTTGGGAGGCTGAGGCAGGAAGATGACAAATTTGAAGCTAGTCTGGGCAATTTAGGAAGACCTGTCTTGAAAGAAAATGTTTTTTAAAAGGGGATGTAGTCCAGTTGTAGAGGACCCCTGCGTTCAATCCTCAGTACTGAAAAAAGAGATAAGTATGTGAGGTGATGAATATGTTCACTAGCTTGATTTACTCATTCCATAATGTATACACATATCAAAACATTACTCTGTACTCCATAAATACATATAATTACTATTTGTCAATTAAAATAAAGAGTACTATAGCCCAGTTACCCTGGTTAGTAGTTATTCTTTGTTTAGTAAACTAGAACATGTATACTAGAAGAGTATTTTTAAATTTTTTTTAGTTATACATGGGCACAATATCTTTATTTTGTTTATTTATTTTTATGTGGTGCTGAGGATCGAACCCAGTGCCTCACATGTGCGAGGCAAGTGCTCTGTCACTGATCCACAACCCCAGCCTGAAGAGTTTTGTTTTGTTTTTTTAAAGATTTTTTTCATTGTACTTGGATACACTACCTTTATTTTATTTATTTATTTTTATGTGGTGCTGAAGATCAAACCCAGCACTTTGCACATGCTAGGCAAGCGCTCTACCACTGAGCCACAACCCCAGCCCAGAAAAGTCAAGTTTTAACTAAAACAAGAATAAATAAATGGGCAAAAGATAACTCCCTTTCTGAACTATAAAGTCTGATTGTAAAATGAGAACCTTACATTCTCACTTTGGTGAACTGAGTTCTGAGCCAAGAGTGACTGGCAGGAAGTAGAGACTTGGCTGGACACTCCAGAGATACTTTTCCTTGACCTATGAGCTGTTCAAACTGATCTCTGCCCTGCAAAAGAAATGAGGTATGAGCAGATTGAAGGAGACTGTGTGGATAGAGCTTTGTTGCCTGCCTGTGTGTTGTAGGCGTGGTCTGGGCCTGGTGACTGAATTGCTCTCACTACTCTGATTCCTAAACCTGATGCATCTTTCAAAGCTCCATAATAGGAAGCTCAACTTCAAGCAAATCAGCTTTGGCCCCATGCCCTTCCCCCCCAGCCTAGTCTGCTCACTCCAGCCTCTTCGATGAGACAGCTCTGGCTTTCATCAAGGAAACATCAAGGACTTGCAATGGAGCCACCTCAGAGCAGGGCCCCTCCTCCCTTCTCAGGACTACAAAAGGACTGTATATAGGATGGGAGAAGCCCAGGGAATAGAAATATTCACCTTCCTTCTCTGCTCTGGTCTCTAAGGTCTATAACCAAAAAGAAAATTAGAGACCTCCAGTGAGACACTACATTGGGTTTACAAGGTATTTAGAGTCAAAACTGGATAGAGACTCCTGTAGGTGAAGCAGCCCTATAGGGAGCCTAGCTGTGGTCTATGGAAGGACAGTTGGGGTCCTAGTGGTGCCATACTCCAGCCAAGCTCACCAGTCAGGAAAGCATCTAAGGTTAAGGGTCTTCATCACCCTCCAGTACAGCACATGATACAGTGTACTGGAGGGGAACACAATCATCCTTTTTTAACAGCAATAATATTTGTTTGTAATAATACTGTCTTCATCAGGCAGAAACCGTATCTCTCTTGTTCACTGCTATATACCAAGCTCAATGACTGACACACAGTAGGTACTCAGAAGGTAATAACTGAATGAATGAATAAATGAAGTTGGATTTAGGCAGAGCCAGATATGAGGAGTCATACTTCAAGATTTAAATTGACCAGAGGGGCAATAGAGAATCACTGTGGCTTCTGGAACAGAACACTGCCCGACAAGAGGAAGGAGATGCTTAAGAACTTTTCATCTGGAGTCAATATGGAGGCCAGGGCTGCTGTGCCCACTTGCACCAACATCCTCAGGGCCAAGTAGCCAGTAAGTGTTCCATGAATTAAAAATTTGCTTTGATTTGTGTCTAAACCTTGGCACTACACATTCAGGAGGAGAAAAGGAAGAAAGGCACAAAGGGGAGAAAGGGAAGGCCTTTAATAATCACACTAGACCCCAAAATGCTGCATGCTTCCTACACACCCACCAACTCCTAGGCTCCCAACCTGTAGATGTTCCTCCTGTCACTATGCTTGGAGTTGCAATCTGAGCCTAAATTAGGCCCACCTGTGAAATTGGATATGGCTTTGGTCTAGAAGCATCTTCAGAAAGAGTGACCAGAGAGGTAAAAGAGAAACAGGAGAGTTGACCATTCATGACCAACAAGGCCCTATTTTCCTTCCCACTTCCCATCTTGCCTACCTAGCTCACTGCTGTAAAGAACCTAGAATTTCTAAAAAATTAATTTGAAAGAATGAACATGTGACATAGGATATGCCTTTTCCCTCCTTCAAGCTGGCAGTTTCCACAGCTGCAAAATGAAAAGGTATGAGCAAACCTCATATACCGTATCCCACTTCCCAGTACAGCCTTCAGTCCTATTTCAGGGTAAGGAGTAAGAAACCTGCCTTCATATTGCTGCTTCTCAAATATGCCTAAATAGCAACTTGATGGCTAAGAAGAAATTCCAGTTTTCTCCTTGACATTCCTCCATAGTTAGTTAATTGTTTTATCTAAGTGTTTGTGTGTGTGTGTGTGTGTGTGTGTGTGTGTGTTCTGTGTGCATGTGTGTGTGCATGAGATGCTGGGGATCAAACCAGCATGATAGGAAAAGCACCCTACCACTGAACTACACCCAGCCTGTTTTATCTAAGTTTTAAGAATATACATTTTACTATACATCCCTTTAACATGAGAATTAGGAAAAAATGCTTTTATTAGGGATGAAAAAAAGTGTAGTCAATAGGGGATAAAAAGGCTGCTCATCAATCCCAACTCTTAACATTCTGTTATTCCCTGGTTCTAGTGTCTGTACCAAACAACATTAACAGGAATTGGCAAATACTAGATAGACATTTTTTTTTCTAAATGTCATTTACCCATTCTTGTATTAATGCTTGGCTCTGTAGTTATGAACACAAGTAGACTTTCTCTACTCAAACAGGCAGTCCAGTGGTTCAAAGGAAGCCACTGGCAGCTTTTCAATCAGAATAGAGCCTATAATTCAATCAACAATGTAGACAATATCAAAGCTAATCAATGCTACACAATGAAAATAGTGGGAACACTGTAGGAAACAGTGCTACAAGATTTGAGAAGAAAAAGTACACTTTTCTCCAGAGACAACAGAGGCTTCCAGAGTAGGGAGGGTTGCAGCCCCAGAGCTGGGCCCCTAGGGGTGGACTGGAAACTTACAGGGTCATCAATCACCTCCTAGGGCAATAGGCGTGTGAGCCAAAGACAGCTCAAGGTCCTAAAATAAATTCCTTTCAGCCCAGACTCAATGCTTCACACACACAGGACAAACCCTTCAAGAATTCCATGAGGAAATAAACCTTTATTTCAAAAATAAACTTTGATGTTACTTGAACTTTGGCCCTGACTCTGAGCCCAGACTGAAACTGCGAGAAAAGATTTGCGGTATTTTGAAAGAAACTACAGGAGACCTCAGTAGAATGTGAACATTCTTTTTCCATCCCTCATCCTCATGTCGTATGTGGATCCTCCTTCACTACTAATCTTCCACCCTCCACCCAACCACAATTTTTCCTCTCTCTACCTTGTTAGGAGGACACTGTAATTAGGAACATTCAAATGTTGTTGAATCCAATAGGTTATTTTATCCTAACATGCTTACTTTGCTCAGGAAAATCATATTAGGCTAATCCCCAACTATCCTACTACTGACCTAACAACCACCATCCCTCCGTTGAAATTCTCATATCTCCTCTGAATCCTAAAGCAGTAAAATCCTTAAATCCGCCCCCCACCCCAGATATACTGTGGATGCCACATGATGACATGTCTTCTATGTGTTAGATATTAAGACTGGATTTAGATAATAACCATGTCCTTCTCTACAACCTTAAGTTGGAGGTTGTCTTAGTCCATTTAGGATGCTATAACAAAATACCATAAACCAGATAACTTATAAATAACAGAAATTTATCTTTCACAGTTCTGTATGCTGAGAAGTACAAAATTAAGTTGCCAGCAGATTCAGTGTCTGGTAAAGGACTGTTTTCTGGCAACTTCTTGCGTTCTTACATGATGAAAAGAGGCAAGGTAGCTATTTGAGATTCTTTTTTTCCCTCTTTCTTTTACTCTTTTTGTAGTACTTAATTGAACCCAGGGCCTTATACATGCTAGGCAAATGCTTTACTACTGAACTACATTCTAAATCTTTAAAAAAATGTTTTAATTTTGAGACAGGGTCTCACTAAGTTGCTCAGTCTGACCTTGAACTTGTGATTTTCCTGCCTCAGCCTCCCAAGTAGCTGGGATGCACACCTAGCTCCTGAGGCCTCTAATTCCATTGACCACATAACTTAATCACCTCCCTAAATGTCTCACCACCTAATACTATGGCATTGGGGATTAGTTTTCAACACATGAATTGGTAGGGTATACAAACATTCAGACTATAGGTGAGGTTGTTACACAGGTCAGGACTTCACAATTAACAACAGAGAAATATTGGATCTGAATATCTACTCTTTCTGCTTCATCAAGAATGCAAATATGGTTAGACATGTGATCATCTTCCCTCTATAGTAGTAGCTATGCAGCATAGAACAGTGATAACAGCTAAGCATAAGCTTTGGAGATCACTGATCCAATTGCCAGTTCTGTTACTGGCTGTGTGTTTTGGGCAGGTTACTTAAGTTATCAGTGCCTCAGTTTCCTCATCTGTAAATTGAACAAGGGTCAGTATTCAATTAGTATGCATGACTGTTGCTATGATGATTGTTTACAGGTATTCATTCTGATTGGTCAAGGCCTATCCCAGATGTTAAATATTTTGACTATCACTTCTAAAATGAGGATTATAATGATACCTTATAGGACTGTTCTGAGGAGTACATGAAATTATGTACGTAAAGTGCTTAGCACTGTGCTTGGTGCATAGGAGGCATTAAGGAAAAGTTAGGTCCCATTATTAGCAGTATAGACAGAAGTTTCCCACTTACGAAAAGGAAATTACTTTTTTCCCCTCCCTTCTCTATCCTGGGTCCACAAAGCCTCAAATCTTTGCTTCAAAGTTTCTGTAATTAAAATTTAATCCCTGGTACTAGAATTTTTTAAAGTTTCTGTAATTAAAAATAATTTATTATAATCAGGAATAGTTTAAATCTTTTCTCTTACCAAATTACCTTTTAAATTTATCAAAGGCTTCCTGACCTTCAGGTATTTCAACTTATTTTTTCTCAAGGTGTGAAAACCAGTTTACTTTCCCACCTCTTTCACATGAGAGTAAAATCTTTTGTATCAAGCCTTTCTCAGACAATAAGGCAGTAAGGGAACTTACTAGGCTAAACTCAGTTACAAACTTGTGGCAATAACCAAGGCCAGGCCTCATCAACTTCTTTATGCCTGGGTCATTTGACTTTCCAATCATCCTAGCTGTATCTTAAATAAGAAAGATTCTACTAATAGTATTTGTGACTCTTTAGCTTATAAACATTCATTACCTCAGACAATCTAAATAATCATTTGCTCAACTTCTTAGGAAGTTCAGTTTCTGGAGTTACCTAGAGAAAATCTCCAAACATCCCAGATAAATTTACATATTTACACTAAAAGCGGCTGTCTCATCACTACATGCAAATGCAAGATCTTTCATTCCAGACAACAAAGTATTGACCACCACCAAAAAACAGCTAAGCATTTCTTATTCCAAAGGAAAATAAAACCCACTTTCAGCCACTACCAAAGCATGACAAATGAATATTTGTCTTGTCATGATTCGGATAAGGAAACCACATCACAGAGAGTTTAAAAAAACCTTCCCAAGAAAGAATAGCAACATTGGTCTTGGCCTTAGGTATGCTAGGATGCTTTGACTGCAAACAACAACACAACAAATAAAAAACTCAAAGTTACCTGAAAAGGACATTGATTATCTCATAAACAAGGAATCCAGTGTTATAGTTTGGATATGGAGTGTCCCCAAGACCCATGTGTTGAAGGCTTGCTCACCAAACTGTGGTGCTATTAGAAGGATAGACCTAGTTGGATGAAGTTAGGTCATTAGGGACATGCCCTTGAAGGGCATATTGGGATCCTCACCCCTTATTTGTTTTCTTTAGTTTCCTGACCTCCATGGGGTGAATAGCCTCCTCTGCTACATATTCCTGCCATCTTTGCTGCCTAGCCTACAGGTCCAAATCAATGTGGGCAACTGTTCATAAGCAGAAACCATGAGCCACAATGAATATCTTCTGCTTTAGGTTGTTATTTTAGGTATTTTGTCACAGGAACAGAAAGCTAACATGTCCATATAAAGGGCAGGCACTTAATCTGGTTAGTTTAGACACTTGATAACATCATCCAAGAACCAAATTTTCTCCTCTTTCTCTACTGTTCCATCCAGCACATTAGCTTTATCCCTAGATGCCATTCAGGAGTTGAAGTGATATACTTTTTTAATTTAAATTCAGAGGAAGAAAATAAGAAAAGTGCTTCCTCAAACATGGAATTAAATATTTCCCTTCACTTTTATTGGGCAGATGCCCATCTCTAAACCATTATCTGTCACCAGGAGAATGCACTGACATATTCTAATTAGCACACACCTGGATTATAGATGTGGTATGGATACCAGTAAAAAGATGAAGTTCTGTTAGGAGGAGGAAGGACATTGACTGAGTACAACAGTGATATTAAAGCAATTATATTACTGAGAAACATGAGACTCCTCTGATGGCCAACTATGGCTTGAGGATTACACAACAGCTGGAAGATTTCTGATAACTGACTTCAAACATGAACTGATGACCCTCCCAGTCTTCCACAGTTCTTGTCACATTTTCTTTCACAGACATCCCCATCAACATATTTTTTGCACATCTAAATACTGTTCTAGTATCTGCTTCTTAGAGGACTCAGGCTCAGACAGGCACAAAACAACAAACTCAATGACCTTTTCTCTATCCTTATTACACTGGATCTCTCAGTAGCATTTGACAATGATGACCACTCCCACCTTCCTGAAGCTCCATTGTTTCTTCACTTTCACAATGCTACTATATCCTGATTCTTCCCTGACTCTCCTTACCTCCTGATCCATTGTTCAGTTCTACCTTTCTTATTGGTAGACAGTTCTCCATGGTTCCCTCATGTTTCTGCATACCTTGCAAGCAGAGGCACTTACTGCCTTTGTTCCAATAATTTTAAGAATATTAATGCAGAGAACAGCCTTTGAGAATACAGTGTCACCCTCCAGAACTAGTGTACTTACAGTCCAGTATAATAAAGGTATCTCCCTCTGAAATAAAGAGTAGCTATGCTTACTGTCTATTTTAAAATATACAGATTCCCTAAACTTTGAGTTCTTCTCCTACAAAATGCTACACACTATGTGTGCACTTGGCACCTGACCTTCTTTTTATGGAAGATTCTATGGGAACTGGGACTCAAGGAACTAGTGTAAGCAAGCATTAATATTCTATCATTGTGATAAAGTCCTTAGTCTGTGATCCAGAAGTCTCATCTTCTGAGAGCATTTATGGAATCATGATAGCTTGAACATTAGGTAAAACACCAGACCTTCACAGTCCTTTATATCACATCCATACTATGTTTAATCAATTCATCATTACAAGGTGTCAAAAGCAAAATGATTTCTCCTCCAACCTCCATGTTACTATAGGAAGAGGTGAGGAGGAAACTCTAGAATCTTACAAATTCCTAGTAAGAAACCTACAACTGCATTGGGGAAAGGGAAATAATCAGAACTTGGGGAGATTACTGGACACTAGCTCTGAAAATTGAAATTAATTTAAAAAAAATTAAGTTGCCAATGGACATTTATTGTGTTTGTTTATACACCATTCTGAGAATTTAACGCAGTGCCTCACACATTCTAGGCAAGTGCTCTACCACTGAGCTACAACCCCAGCCCCAATACTAATTTTTGGTGACTCACATCATCATTTGTTCTCAAGTCAGACTAGGGTGTGGTGGAGATGAGATGATTAATAGAACTTTAAGTCAGGACTGGATCAGTTAATTTTTCATTGCTATAAGAAAAATACTTGAGACTGGATATTTTTAAAGCAAAAGGTTTATTTAGCTTATAGCTCAGGAGACTGAAAATCCAAGATTGGTTGACCCCATTGCTTTAGCTTCTGGTGAGGACCTCCTTAACTATATCATATCATGGCAGATGGCATGATGGTAGGAGCAGATATGAGAGGGGGAGATCACAGGGAGAGATAGCATAGAGGTTAGCCTTATTCTTTTATAGCAACCCTTTTGTGAGAACTAACAAGGATCCCATGAAAACTACATCAATTCTTTCTCAGGGCAGTACCTCCAAACACCCAATTACCTGTACTAAGTTCTATCACTTAAAAAGATTCCACCACGAGGCTACCAGACTACCACAGGAGCCCAGGCCCAGCCCAGATCCGCCCACACTGGCCTGCATGGGGCCCAGGCTCACAGTAGGCCTGGGTCCATCCCGCTACCCAGCCTCGGGCACAGGACCGCCTCTTCCGACCAGCAGATTACTGCAAGAGCCCAGGCCTAGCCCAGATCTGCTCACACCAACTTGAGCAGGGCCCAGGTCCAGGGTAGGTCTGAGTTTGTACCCTCTCACACCTGAGAGCCCAAGCCTAACCCATTTCCATCTTCGGACACTGCAGTCATCACCATAGCCTTCCTCACGCAGTACCTTTTTGACAACAGATAGATAGAGCCTAGAAGCAGCTGCATCACAGAGCAGGCATCCCAAAGAGGCCCACCCTTTCAGCCCCATCTCTGTAAGACATTGCTTCCATCTTGGGGCACCTCCACTATTATCTCGGCTATTGCGGCCACCACTTTAGTTGCAGTAGCATACATTGATGGACACCAGCAGGGTCTGGAAGCCCAACATCAAGGTGAGGTACACACAATCTGCATGGGTACTACAAGAATATAGGGTAAAAAATGTAATATCTCAGTTCCACACTGCAAGAAAGGAAGACACATAGACAACATAAAAAAAAAAAAGGAGGAAAGTGCCCCAAACAAACCAGGATACTACAATAACAGAACCCATGAACAGCGAAGTTGATTAAATGTCAGAGAAGGAGTGTTAGGTGCAGGACAGGCTGAACTAAGTTGTCTGCAGGGCAGGCTGAAGGAATGTTATCTGCAGGATAACCCACACACTCAAACCCCCCTCTGTCTGGTCCTTTATCACCTGTTTGCGTCAAGTCTGAACACTCAACCCCACTCAAGGCTGAATAGTCGACCCCCACTCATCTAGTACAATGGAAACCCATATCTAGCCCCTGCCCCGTCTGCCTGAAGGCAGAAGATGACACTAATGTATGATCCAATCACTGTACGCCAACAAGGCAGCTTGCAGACCCAGAGACCCCATTACATTTGGGCTATAAAAATTCCTTCCTGCTGGGCCCCTCTCTCTTGCTCTTGCTCTCTCTGTCTCCCTCTCTTGCTCTTGCTCTCTTTCTTCTCTTGATCTCTCTTTCTTCTCTTGATTTCGCTCTCTCTTCTCTTCTCTCTCTCTCTCTCTCTCTCTCTCTCTCTCTCTCTCTCTCCTCTTTTGCACTGCTGCAATACAGATCTCTTGGTCGCTCCGAGTGTTGTGGTCACTTTCCTTTCAAGGAGTTCAAAGGTTCATAAGTAAAATAAACTGTGAATTAAAGAATGACCTAAATGAGCAAATACAGGCAAAAATTGATCACTCCAACAAAGAGATAAGAGAGCAAATATAGGTAGCAAAAAAACTACTTCAGGAGAGAGATACAGACTCTGAAAAAAAAAAACAGTCAGAAATCCTTGAAATGAAGGATAAAATAAACCAAATTAAAAAAAAAAAAACTCAATAGAAAGCATGACTAACAGCCTAGATCATTTGGAAGAAAGAATGTCAGATAATGAACACAAAGTATACAATCTAGAAAATAAAGCTGATCATACAGTGAAGATAGTAAGAAACCATGAATAGAACATCCAAGAATTATGGGACAGCATCAAAAGACCAAATCTAAGAGTTATTGGGATAGAGGAAGGCACAGAGTTTCAAACCAAAGAATGCACAATCTCCTCAATGAGATAATATCAGAAAATTTCCCAAGCATGAAGAATGAATTGGAAAACCAAATACAAGAGGCTTACAGGACACCAAATGTACGAAATTACAACAGATCTACACCAAGACACATTATAATGAAAATGCCTAGCATACAGAATAAGGAGAGAATCTTGAAAGCCACAAGAGAGAGGAATCAGATCACATATAGGGGGAGACCAATTTGTATTTCAGCAGATTTTTCAACCCAGACCCTCAAAGCCAGGAGATCATAGAACAACATATACCAAGCTCTGAAAGAAAATGGATGCCAACCAATAATCTTATATCCAGCAAAATTAAGCTTTAGATTTGATAATGAAATAAACACCTTCCATGATAAACAAAAGTTCAATGAATTTACAAGTAGAAAGCTTGCACTACCTCCCTCAGCAAAATATTCCATGAGGAGGAAACGAAAAACAATGATGAAAATCAGCAGAGGGAGGTATTACACTAAAGGAAAATCTAATCAGAGGAGAAACCAAGTCATGTTAAATGCTGAAAATAAACAAAAATGGCTGAGAATATAAATTATGTCTCAATAATAGCCCTGAATGTTAATGGCTTAAATTCACCAATCAAAAGGTATAGGCTGGTAGATTGGATTAAAAAAGACCCAACAATATGCTGCCTTCAAGAGACTCATCTCATAGGAAAAGACATCCACAGACTGAAGGTGAAAGGTTGGAAAAAATCTTACCACTCACATGGACTGCGGAAGCAAGCAGGGGTTTCCATTCTCATATCAATAAAGTAAACTTCAAGCTAAAGTTAATTTTAAATGGACAAAGAATGGCATTACATACTGCTCAAGGGAACCATACACCAATAAGACTTAACAATTATAAATATATATGCCCCCCCCCAACAATGGAGCATCTACGTTCATTTAAAAAACTCTTTGTTCAAGTTCAAGAGTCAAATAGACCACAATGTAATAATTTTGGGTGACTTTAACACATTTCTTTCACCACTGGATAGATATTCCAAACAAAAACTTGACAAAGAAACTATAGAACTTAATAATACAATCAATAACTTAGACTTAACTGACATATATAGAGCATTTCATTCTTCAATGAGTGAATACACTTTCTTCTCAGCAGCACATTGATCCTTCTCTAAAATAGACCATATATTATGCCACAAAGCAACTCTTAGCAAATATAAAAATGTAGATACTACCCTGCATTCTATCAGATCATAATGGAATAAAATTAGAAATCAATGATAAAATAAGCAATAAAAGCTACTTTAACACTTGGAGACTAAATAATATGCTATTGAATGAATAATGGGTTGCAGAAGACATCAAGGAGATTAAAAAATTTTTAGAGGTGAATGAGAACACAGATACAACATATTGGGACACTATGAAGGCAGTTTTAAGAGGAAAGTCAATTTCATGGAGTTCATTCCTTAAAAGAAGAAAAGATCAACAAATAAATGAGTTAACATTACATTTACATCTCAAAGCCCTAGAAAAAGGAGAACAAATCAACACTAAAAACAGTAGAAGTCAGGATATAATTAAAATAAGAGCTGAAATTAATGAAATCGAAACAAAAGAAACAATTGAAAAAAATGACAGAACAATAAGTTGGTTCTTTGAAAAAATAAATAAAATTGTCAAACCCTTAGCCATGCTAACGAAGAGAAGGACAGAGAAAACTTAAATCACTAACATATGTGATGAAAAAGGAAATCCCCACAGACACTACTGAAATACAAAAGATAATTAGAAATTATTTGAAAACTTGTTCTCCAATAAAATAGAAAACATTGAAGGCATTGACAAATTTCTAGAGTCATATGATTTGCCCAAATTGAATCAGGAGGATATACAGAATTTAAACAGATCATTTTCAAGCAACAAAATAGAAGACACCATCAGAAGTCTACCAACCAAGACAAGCTCAGGACCAGATGGATACACAGCTGAATTCTACAAGACCTTTAAGAAGAATTAATACCAATACTCTTCAATTTATTTCAGGAAATAGAAAAAGAGGCAGCACTTCCAAACTCATTCTACGAGGCCAATATCACCCTGATTCCAAAACCAGGCAAGAACACATCAAAAAAAGGAAACTTTAGACCAATATCTCTAATGAACATAGATGCAAAAATTCTCAATAAAATTCTGGCAAATTGAATACAAAAACATATCAAAAAGATAATGTACCATGATCAAGTGGGATTCATCCCAGGGATGCAAGTTTTGTTCAATATATGGAAATCAATAAATGTAATTCATCACATCAATAGACTTAAAGATAAGACTCATAGGATCATCTCAATAGATGGAGAAAAAGCTTTGGACAAATTCCAGCATCCTTTCATGTTCAAAACACTAGAAAAATTAGGGATAACAGGAGCATACCTCAACATCATAAAGGTTATCTATGCTAAGCCCCAGGTCAACATCATTCTAAATGGAGAAAAATTGAAGGCATTCCCTCTAAAAACTGGAACAAGATAGGGATGCCCTCTTTTACCACTTCTATTTAACATAGTTCTTGAAACACTGGCCAGGGCAATTAGACAGATGAAAGAAATTAAAGGGAAAGAAGAACTCAAATTGGCACTATTTGCTGATGATATGATTCTATACCTAGAATACTCAAAAAGTTCCTCCAGAAAACTTCTAGAACTAATAAATGAATTCAGCAATGTAGTAGGATATAAAATCAACACCCATAAATCAAATGCATTTCTATATATCAGTGACAAATCCTCAAAAAGGAAAATGAGGAAAACTACGCCATTTACAATATCCCCCCAAAATAAAATAAAATACTTGGGAATAAACTTTATGAAAGAGGTGAAAGATCTATACAATGAAAACTACAGAACCCTAAAGAAAGAAATCAAAGAAGACCTTAGAAGATAGAAAGATCTTGGATAGGCAGAATTAATATTATCAAAATGACAATACTACAAAAAGTACTATACAGATTTAATGAAATGCCAATCAAAATCCCAATGGCATTCTTCATAGAAATAGAAAAAGCAATCATGAAATTCATCTGGAAAAATAAGAGACCCAGACTAGCTAAAGCAATCCTTAGCAGGAAGAGTGAAGCAGGTGGCATCACTATACCAGACCTTAAACTATACTACAGAGCCATAGTAACAAAAACAGCATGGTAGTGGCACCAAAACAGACTGGTAGACCAATGGTACAGAATAGAGGACACAGAAATTAACCCACATAATTACAATTATCTTATATTAGACAAAGTTGCCAAAAACATACATTGGAGAAAGGATAGCCTCTTCAACAAATGGTGCTGGGAAAACTGGAAATCCATATGCAACAAAATGAAATTAAAACTCTATCTTTCACTATGCATAAAATTCAACTAAAAGTGGATCAAGGACCTAGGAATAAAACCAGAGACCCTGTGTCTAATAGAAGGAAAAGTAGGCCCTAATTGCATCATGTCAGATTAGGCCCCGACTTCCTTAACAAGACTCCTATATTGCAAGAATTTAAATCAAGAATCAATAAATGGGATGAATTCAAACTAAAATGTTTCTTCTCAGCAAAAGAAACAACCTGTGAAGTGAATAGAGAGCCTACTTCTTGGGAGCAAATTTTTACCCCTCACACATCAGATAGAGCACTAATCTCTAGGGTATATAAAGAGCTCAAAAAGGTAAACACCAAAACAAAACAAACCCAAATAACCCAAATCAATAAATGGGCCAAGGACCTGAACAGAAACCTCTCAGAAGATGATATACAATCAATCAACAAATATATGAAAAAATGCTCATCATATCTAACAATTAGAGAAATGCAAATCAAAACCACTTAAGATTTCATCTCACTCCAGTCAGAATGGCAGCTATTATGAATACAATGTTGGTGAGGATGTGAGGAAAAAGGCACATTCATACATTGCTGGTAAGACTGCCAATATGGAAAGCAGTTTGGAGATTCCTTGGAAAACTGGGAATGGAACCACCATTTGATCCAGCTATCCCTCTCCTCGGTCTATACCCAAAGGACTTAAAAACAGCATACTATTGGGGCACAGCCACAGCAGCACAATTCACAATAGCTAAACTGTGGAACTAACCTAGATGATCTTCAGTAGATGAATGGATAAAAAAAATGTGGCATATATACACAATGGAATATTACTCAGCAATAAAAGAGAATAACATCATGGCTTTTGCAGGTAAATGAATGAAGTTGGGGAAGATAATGATAAGTGAAGTTAGACAATCCAAAAAAACCAAATGCTGAATATTCTCTCTGATATAAAGAGGCTGATTCATAGTGGGTTAGGAAGGGGGAAACAAGGGAGAATAGACGAACTCTAGATAGAGCAGAAAAGTGAGAGGGGGAAGGGAGGGGGCATGGGGTTAGAAATGATGGTGGAATGAGATGGACATTATTATGCAAAGACACATGTATGAAGACACAAATTGGTATGAATAAACTTTGTATACAACCAGAGATATGAACAATTGTGCTCTATATGTGTAATATGAATTGTAATGCATTCCACTATCATATGTAAATTTAAAATAAATAAATAAAAGGTCCCACCCCTTCCCAGTTTTGCCACACTGAGGACCAAGTATCCAACACCTGACTCCTTGGGGGACAAACCACATCCAAACCACAGGTAAGTCCATCTCATAGTGGGTCCATTGAGTTCCCAAACCCACCCTGTGATCATTTCCCCATTTTCAAAATGTCTACTTAGAATAGACATATTCTACAATTGGCAGAATCACCACACTAGTTCCTAACCTTTGGAATAAGGAAAAGGCCTGGCAGAAGCCTGTTGGAACTGCCTCTATCTATAAAGAAAACAGTATGCCAAAAGCAATATTGTATTCCTGGAAGGCTTGCAGAGATTAGTGCCACCATCAAGAATGTGGAAGATTCAAGGGTGGCAATTCCCACCACATCCCCATTTGACTTACCTATTTTGTCAGTGCAGAAGACAAATATATCTTAGAGAATTACAATGATCAGGCACAGACTACAATTGCAGCTGCTTTTGTATATGTGTTTTTTAAAAAAATATTTTTAGTTGTCCATGAACCTTTATTTTATTTATTTATATGGTGCAGAGAATCAAATCTAGTGCCTCACACATGCTAGGTAAGCACTCTACCACTGAGCCACAATCCTAGCCCTCTATATGTGGTTTTGTTGATTGAAAAAATTAATGCCGTTTCTGGTAACTTGTTATGCAGCTATTGATGTGGTAAATGCTTTTTTTCTCTTTGCCTATCAGTGAAGACCACCAGAATCGGTTTGCTTTCAGTGGCAAGGGTAGCTAGCAATACACTTTCACTGCCCTACATTAAGGATAAACCAACTTTTCAGTCCTATGTCCAAAAGAAACTTCATTGACTTTCTCTTCCAGAAGATATATCATACTGATCTCTAATGTGGATAATAATATGTTGACTAGACCTGGTGAATAGGAAGGAGCAACTATTCTAAACAAATTTGCGAGACATTTGTGCACCAAAGAATGGGAAATAAATCCCACAAACATTCAGGAATCTTCTACCTCAGTAAAATTTCAAGGAGTTCAGGGGTGTGGGGATGTCAAAATATCTCTTCTAAGATAAAGGAATAGTTATTGCATTTGGCCCATTCTGCCATCCGAACAGGCAGAAAATACAAGGTATTTGGCGGGGGGATACATGCACTTCATTTTGATGTGCTATTCCAAATAATCCCCCAAAACTGCTAGTTTTGAGTAACAGCAAGAACAGGAGAAGGTTCTGAAACAGGTGCAGGCTATAGTGCAAGGTGCTCTGCCACTTAGGCCATGTGTGATGCAGATCCGAGGGAGTATTACATGTCAATGGCAGAGAGAAATCCTGTTTGGAACCTTTGACAAAGCTCTGCAGGTTAGTTACAATGCATATCTGAAGGATTTGGGAGCAAAACTCCACAATGCAATGCTGATAACTACTCTCATTTGAGAAACAGTTTTTGTCTTGCTATTGGGCCTTAGTATAAGTCAAATGTTTTTTGTATTGGTTCTTTTTAGTTATCCGTAAATTAGGGATCATTTTGACATAATTATAAATGCATGGGATATAATTTGTTCAAATTCAGTCCTCAGTATTTCTCCCTTCCCTCTTCCCCTCCCTTCCCGTATTCCCTTTACTCTACTGAACTTTCTGCTATTTTTTCTTAAATTAGTGTCTTGTGGATATACATGATGGTAAGATTCACTGTGGTTTATTCATTCACATAGAAAAGTTAGGGCAGATTCATTCTACTGTCTTTCTTCATCTTATCCTTCCTCCCTTCCCTTTATTCTCCTTCATCTACCCCACCGATCTTTCTCCTGTTTTTTATCCCCCTCCTTAGTTGGAATTAGCTTCCACATATCAGAGAGAACATTTCACTTTTGGTTTTTAAGGATTTACTTATTTCACTTAGCATGATAGTCTCCAGATCCATGCATTTACTGGTGAATGTCATAAAGACATTTTTCTTTTTGGCTGAGTAATATTCTATTGTGTATAGATGCCACAATTTCTTTATCTATTCATCTGTCGATGGGCATCTAGGTTGGTTTCACGGCTTAACTATTATGAATTGTGCTGCTATAAATATTGATATGGCTGTGTCACTGTAGTATGCTGATTTTAACTCCTTTGAATATATACCAAGGGGTGGGATAATTGCATCAAATGGTGGTTCCATTCCTAGTTTTGGAGGAATCTCCATACTGCTTTCCCTAGTGGTTTCACTAATTTGCAGTCCCACCGAAAATATATGAGTGTAGCCTTTTCCCTACACCCTCGCCAACATTTATTGTTATTTCTATTCTTGATAATTACCATTCTGGTCAGAATGAGGTGAAATTTCAGTGTAGGTTTTTTTGTTTGTTTGGTTTTGGTTTTGGTTTTTGTAGTTGTAAACGGAAAGAATGACTTTATTTGTTTATTTTTATGTGGTGCTGAGGATTGAACCCAGTGTGTCACACATGCTAGGCAAGCAATTTGCCACTGAGCTACATACCCAACCCTCAGTGTAGTTTTAATTTGCATTTCTCTAATTGCTGGAGATACTGAACATTTTCTCATATATTTGTTGACTGTTCATATTTCTGCTTTTGAGAAGTGTCTGTTTAGTTCCTTTGCCCATTTACTGATTGGGTTATTTGTCTTTTTGGTGTTAAGCTTTTTGAGTTCTTTTCATATCCTGGAAATTAATGCCTTATCTGAGGTGTGAGTGGCAAAGATTTTCTCCCATTCTGTAGGCTCTATCTTCATGTACTTTCCTTTGCTGTGAAGAAGCCTTTTAAATTTTATGCCTTCCCACTTGTGTTTTTAAAATTTTATTTCATTTCTTGCACTTTAGCAGTCTTGTTAAAGAAGTCAGTTCTTGCGCCAACATGTTGGAGTGTTGGGCCTACATTCTCTTCTAACAGTTTCAGGGGTTCTGGTCTAACTTCCTAGGACTTTGATCCACTTTGAGTTGATGTTTGTGCAGGGATAGAAGGAATTTACCTTTGCTTTTCTCATTAAGGATTGATTGGTCTATTTTGGGTCTCTTTTTTCCTAATGAATTTCATAACTGCTTTTTTGTAGTTTTGTGAAGAATGGCATTGGAATTTTGATGGGAATTGCATTAAATACGTATAGCACTTTTGGTAGTATGGCCATTTTGACAATATTAATTCTGCCTATCCAAAAACATGAGAGATATTTGCATTTTATAAGGTCTTCTGCAATTTCTTTCTTTAGTGTTTTATAATTTTCATTGTATAGATCTTTCACCTTTTTTGTTAGATTGACTCTCAAGTATTTTATTTTTTGGAGGCTATTGTGTATGGGATAATTTTCCTAATTTCTTTTTCAGTGGAGTCATCATTGCTTGATTTATGATGGTTGATCTGCATCCCGTTACTTTGTTGAATTAATTTATGAGCTTTAGAAGTCTTCTGGTGGAGTTTTTGGGTCTTCTAAATATAGGGTCATCTCATCTGCAAAAAGGGATAGTTCAATTTCCTTTTCTTGCCTGATTGCTCTGGCTAGAGTTTCAAGGACTATGTTAAATTTTGGAGTGTAAAAGTGAGCATCCTTGTCTTGTTCTTGTTTTTAGAGGAAACGTTTTTAGTTTTTCTCTATTCAGTATAATGTTTGTCATATATAGCTTTTACAAGGTTGAGGTAAATTCCTTCTATCTCTAGTTTTCCTAGTGTTTTAAACATGAATATGTGCAGTACATTGTCAAATGCTTTTTCTGCATCTATTGATATAATCATGTGATTTTTGTCATTAAGTTTACTTATGTGGTGAATTACATTTATTGATTTGCATATGATGAACCAACCTTGCATCCTTGGGATGAAACCCACTTGATCATGATGTGTTATCTTTTTAATGTTTTTTTGGGGGGAGTATCAGGGATTGAACTCAGGGGTACTTGGCCACTGAGCCACATCCCCAGTTCTATTTTGTATTTTATTTAGAGACAGGGTCTCACTGAGTTGCTTAGTGCCTTGCTTTTGCTGAAGCTGGCTTTGAACTCACAAGCCTCCTGTCTCAGCCTCCTGAGCTGCTGGGATTACAGGTGTGTGCCGCTGTGCCTGGCTTAATATGTTTTTGGATGCACTTTGACAATATTTTATTAAGAATTTTTGTATCTATGTTCATCAAAGAAATTGGTCTAAAATTTTCTTTCCTTGATGTGACTTTGTCTGTTTTTTATATCAGGGTTATACTGGCTTCATAGAATGAGTTTGGCAGTGTCCCTTTTTCTATTTCATGGAATAATTTGAGGAGGATTGGTGTTAGCTCTTCTTTAAAGGTCTGGTAGAACTTGGTCAAGAATCCATCCAGTCCTGGGCTTTTCTTTGTTGCAAGGCTTTTGATAGCTGATTCAAAGAACTCCATGGTTCAGCACATTGTGTAAGGAAGAGGTCCAAATGCCCATGGCTCCTACTCATTTTATAATGCCTTCTTACTCTTAATCTACACCTATAGCCTCATGGGGAGGTCCCTGCAATTAGTTAACCAAGCAAGAAAAAAATTAGTCCTGATCTATAGATGGTTTACAGAATATACAGGCTCCATCAGAAAATGGCCACTATGGCCCCTTTCTGTGAGATCAGTGAAGGACAACAGTGAAGAAAAATTTGAAGAGTGCACTTGGATTTTTGTTTTGCCTGAATGGTAGAAATTGCCAGAGGTAAGAGTCTATATAGATTGATGATTTTAATGGATGATCAGGGACTTAAAAATAATACAATTGGAAAATAGGTGACAAAGAGTTCTGGGGAAGAGGCATGTGGACAGAATTCACTGAATGGTAAAGAATGTGAAGATATCTGTGTCTTATGTGAATGTTCACCCAACAGTGACATCAGCAGAAGATTGAATAATCAAGTGGTTAGTTCATCCCATCCCATTCAGTCAGCCTTTTTCTTTCTCCAGATACTCCAATGAACTCATGAAGAACATGGCTATGGTAGCAAGGTTCACGGTTATGAATTAGCTCAGCAATTTAGTTTGCGTACTCAGCAGGCAAACCTGGTAATAGCCTCTGCTCAATGCCCAAATAGCAACAAAGAACAACCCTGAGAACTTCACATGGCATCATTGTCTGGGGATTATCAGGCAGCTATCTGGTGCCAGGTTCGTTATATTGGACCTCTTCTACTATGGAAGGGTCAGTATTTTGTTCTTACTGTAATAGACACATACTCTAGGTGTGGATTTTTCTTTGCTGCATGCAATGCTTCTGTCCACACTACTATCTATGGACTTATAGAATACCTTATCCACCATCATGGTATTCTACACAGCATTGCTTCTGATCAAGAAACTCACTTCACAGAAAAGAAGTATGGTAATGGGCCCACGATCATAGAATTAAGTGGTCATAACATTTCCCTTTCATTATGAAGTAGCTAGCTTTATAGAATGGTGGAATGCCCTTCGGAAAATCAGAAGTTACAGTGTTAGCTAGGTCATACCTTGCTGGAGTGAGAAATAGCCTCTAGCATGCTGTATACAGTATGTTATTGTATTCTTTCCAAGCCCATGCTCCAAAACAGCATGTACACCATATAATGCTATTTCTCTCATAGCTAAGATACACAGGGCCAGGAATCAAGGGGTGGAAATGGGAGTGGCTACACTAGCTCTTAGTGATCAACTAGGATATTTTTTTACTTCCCATCCCTGCACACACATTTAAGATCATAGCATCTTGAAAAACTGACATCTTTATAATTAAGTAACAATCCATTTTATTTCTGAAAATATTCATTGTTCTGAATGCAGCTTGTGTGAAATGAGTATAAGTAGTCCAGCTTTCTTTTGGTTCATGTCTACATGGTATATATTTCTCCTAGTATACTTTTTCAATCTAATTCTTTATATTTAAAGTAGATTTCTTGTACACAACATGTAATTGGGCACTTCTTTTTTTATCCAATATGACAATTGATCTCATTTAACTGGTGTGTGTATTAACATTTGACATAATTATTGATATATTTGGATTCAATTCTATCTTCTTGCTAGCTGTTTTCAATTTATACCATCTTTGTGCCCATTGTTTTTCCCCTTATCTTGGATCCATTGACCACTTTTGAAATTATTTTTGTGTGGATATATATATATATATATATATATATATATATATAATATATAAAATTTGTGATTTTAACCATTTTAAGCATACAAGTCAGTGGCATTAATTATATTCACAATGTTGTGCAATACTCTCTATGTTTCTAAAATTTTTTCATCACCTAAAACAGGAACCCTCTAATCAATGCTTTCCCTATCTTCACCTTCCCCAACAAGTCTTAGAACAAACTATATTCTACTATCTTAATGGCTTTGCCAATTCTATATATTTTATATAAATGGAATAATACAGTATTTGTCCTCTCATGTATAGTTTATTCATTAGCATGTTTTCAAAGTCATATGGGTTGTAGCATGTATCAGAACTTCATTTATTTTATTGGCTGAATAATATTCCATAGTATTATGCATTACCTTGCATTTATCCATTCATCTGCTTATGGATATCTGGAGTGTTTCTAACTCTTGGATATGCAAATAATTCTGCAATAAACATAGACATACAAGTATTTGTTTAAGTCCCTATTTTCATTTTTTTTGAGTATATACTTAGGGGTGGAATTGATGGATCAAGTGGCAACTCTATTGAGCTCTCACTATGTTGCCTTGACAGGTCTAAAACTCCTGGGATCAAGTCATTATTCCACCTTAGCCTCCTGAGTATCTGGGATGACAGGCACATACCTCTGTATCTGGCAATAATAGAGAGTTTTTAAAAAATATTTTTTGTTGTAGATGAACATAATATTTTTATTTATTTATTTTATGTGGTACCGAGGATCGAACCCAATGCCTCACACATACTAGGCAAGTGCTCTACGACTGAGTTTAAGCCTCAGCCCTAGTACGGATTTTATTTTGGTGGTGCTGAGTATTGAAACCAGGCCTCACTCATACTAGGTCAGCACTCTACTATTAAACTACATCCTCAGTCGCCATGATTATCTTTTAAATTATAATTAAACTGTTTTACACAGTAGCTGTATCACTTTACATATTGTATTAGTCCACTTTCTATTGCTATAACAAAATACCTGAAGTCAGGCAATTATAAATAAAAGACATTTATTGAGCTCACAGTTTTGGAGGCTGAAAGTTGAATGTCAAGTGGCTTTATCCGTTTGGCCTCTTGAGAGGACTGCCTCAACTGTGCCGAAGCCATCATAGGAGATAACATGACAAGACAGGGAGCCAGAGGAATCCAAGAGTCAGATTTTCTCTTTTTTTCAAACAACACTTTCTCTTGGAAACTCACCCTCTAAGATAACATTCATCCTTTCTACAGCACCCCAATGAATTAACCACTTTCCACCAAGACCACCTCTCGAAGATTGAACCACCTCTTACACATTGGGGACCAAAATATAGGTATATACTCAAACCATGTGTTAACCACAGAAAGTGTGGATACATTATGTTGCTATTATTATGAAAATATTATTGGACAGCATTAGTACAGAGAATAACCTTTTTTCTCAGCTTTGTTGAGGTACAATTGACAAATAAAATTGAATCAATTAAAGGCATACAATATAATATTTTTATATACTGTATACAAATTGTGAAATGATCCCCACATATATCCATTGCCTCCATAATTACCACTTGTGTGATGACAACATTTCAGATTTATTCCCTTAGCAAATTTCAAGTATACAGTATAGTACTGGTTATTATAGTCTTTATGCTGTGCATTAGATCTCAATAACTTTTCCATTCTGTGTAACTGAAACTTTGTGCATTTTGACTAACATCACCTTATTTTCCTCACCCTCCAGCCCCTGGCTGAATTTGACATATTTAGATTCTGCATGTAAGTGAAAGATTTTGTAGTATTTGTCTTTTGATCTCTAGATTATTTTGCTTAGTAAAATTTTCTCCAGATTCAACTATGTTGTCACAAATGACAGGATTCCTTTCTTTTATAAAGCTGAATAATATTCCATTGCATTTATATGTATGTAACACATTTTCTTTTTCTATTCACCTGTGAGAATAGGAGTACATTGTGAGAGGAGAAGTACATTGATTCCATATCTTGTGAATACTTGATCTCATTGGGGATAATACTGCAGTGAACACAGGAGTTCAGGTACCTCTTTGAGATAGTATTTATTTTCTTTGGATACATACCCAGAAGCAGGATTGCTAGATCACATAGCAGTTTTATTTTAATTTTTTGAGAACTTTCCATAATGTTTTCCATTATGTCTCTTCAATACCATTTATGTAGAGGACCTAGTAGTAAATCATTAAATCTTGCAGGTAATAGTGTCCATTGCAACTACTTGACTCTGCCATTATGCCATGAAAGCACTAATAGACAATCCATTAGTGAATGAGAATGATTATTTTCTAATAAAATCTTATTTATGGACACTAAAATCTATATTTCAGAAAATATTATTCTTATTATAATTTATCCAACCATCTATTAATGTAAAGACCATTCTTAATTTACAGGTCATACAAAATTCAACACCAAGCAAGTTTTGGTCTATAGACCCTAGCTTGCATACAAACAATAAAATTAAATAAATAAATTATAATTGCTCATGACAACATGAACAAATCTCATAAATATAATGCTTGGAAAACTCAGTCTGTGTTAGTTTCCCACTATTGCCATAACAAGTTATCACAAATAAGTATTTCATACAAATTTTTTACTTTGTAGCTCTGGAGATCAGGTCAAATGTATGCAACAATGAGACGAAACTAAGATGTTGGCAGGGCTGTGTTCCTTCCTGAGGCTCTGGGGAAGAATATGTTTCCTTGGCTGTTCCAGCTTCTAAACTCTGCCCTCATTTCTTGGCTCATGGCCTCTTCCTCCATATTCAAATTCAACAATACTGTACCAAGAACTACTTACATGACTATCTCTGTTTCTTCCTCTTCTGCTTCACTCTATCACTTTTAAGGATCCTTTGATTACACTGAACCAGAAAATTCAAAATTATCTCCCTATCTTAAGGCCATTTAATTAGCAACCTTAATTTCATCTACTACCTTGATTCACCTTTGCCAAATATTATCACGTTTCATGGATTAGCACATGGATATGTTTAAGGGACAATCATCCTGCCTACCATAAAACCATACCCACAATCACATTGTATGCTTTTAAGAATCCAAGTTCATAAAGTAAAAAGAAATACCTATAACATTTAAAAGTACCCCTTGTTCATGGTATGACTCTAAAAGAAATCACAGAAGTGATCACCATAAAGGTAGGATAGTTATTTCTTTGGGTTAAAGGTGAAGATGAAATGAGGGGAACAGCAAAGTATCTAAGAACTGGTAATCTTCTGTTCTTGACCTGTGTGGTGGTTACAAAGATGTTTTCTTCATTATCATTCATTAAATATCAATTTATGTTTGTTTGGCAATTACCTATATGTATACCACTTTTACAATAAATAAGTTGGGAGGAAGGGAGGAAGGAAGGAAGAAAGGAAGAAAGAAAGGGAGGGAGGGAAGGAAATTTAGAATCATTAAGCAGTGTGGTGGAAGAGTGTATGATCATTATTTAAAAAAATGCAACTTTCAGTCAGCATTTTAATATTTCACATTTTATTTATTTATTTATGTATTTATTTATGCATTCATTCATGGTTCCAGGGGTTGAACTCCGGAGTACTTGATCACTGAGCCACATTCCCCAGCCCTTTTCTTTGTATTTTATTTAGAGACAGGGTCTCACTGAATTGCTTAGCACCTCACAGTTGCTGAGGCTGGCTTTGAACTCTTGATTCTCCTGTCTCAGCCTCCCAAGCCACTGGGATTATAGGTGTGTGCCACTTCATCCTGGCAAGATTTTTAACATTTTAAAAAATATTTATTTTTTAGTTATAGTTGGACACAATACCTTTTATTTTATTTATTTTCATATGGCGCTGAGGATTGAACTCAGGGCCCTGCAGATGCCAGGCAAGCACTCCACCACTGAGCCACAACCCCAGCCCACAAGATTTTAATATTAATGGATTTCCAGGGATTCCATGATATCTGAGTAAGGTCTCTAAGATGAGAGGGACCAATACAAACAAACAAGCAGAAAAGGGGAATCTAGAGGAAACAGACTCAATATGGGGAACAGAAAAAAAACAGGGAAATAAGAAAAAATATTAAAGAACCCATAAGCACTAATATCTTAGAAAGCATATAAAAATGACAGAAGATACTGCATCCATGCTGTAAAAGAGGAACAGAAAATAAGGAAAAGATTATAGAAAGTAAAATGAAAGAATAGAAATTAAAACCAAACAAATAACAAATGATAATGGAAGGATTGAAAATTAAAGTTCCAGAATTTATGGAAAGAGAACAGTGAGATGGATAGTAGAGGATAAAATATATGAAAAAATCCAGAAAATCCAACTTACAGGTCTAGGAATGGTACTCTAGGCACTGTGAAATGTGGAAGGCTTAGCAGCATGGGAAATATTAGCAGTTCTAGAAGGAGAGAGAGAGAGAAAAAGAAAGTGTTGGGGATTAAAAGTAAAGGCAAGAAAAATTCCAGGAATTAAAGCATACAGATCATCAAATGAAAAGGGCATATAATTTGAATACACAACCAGGGTAACTCCTCATCATGCACAACCACAAAAATAGGATCTTAATTAGAATAAGCCCATGTTTGCATAAAATACTTTCTATTGGCATGTATATCTTAAAAGAACAAATTCAAATTTAAACAATTATGATAAAAAAACAAAGCATAATGCACAGTATGAAAAAAAAATCACCTTACTGGGATATTTCCAAATATCAGGAATAGAAAAAATACTAATACTGGCCAAATAGGAAAAAAATATTGCACTATGGATACCTCAGTACACATAGATTAAAAAACCCAGAAGATTTAGGTCAATATTTAAAAACCTGAAGTTACCAAAACCCATCCAACCCAAAATAGATAACTTGAATACTTCTATAAAGAAATTGAATTCAGGGCTGGAATTGTGGCTCAGTGGCGGACTGCTTGCCTCACAGGTGTGAGACACTGGGTTCAATCCTCAGCAGCACATAAAAATAAATAAATAAATAAACAAATAAATAAATTGTGTCCATCTGCAGTGAAAAAAAATATTTAAAAAAGAAATTGAATTCATAGCTAATACTTTCTGAAAAAGAAAATGACAGGCTCAGAAATTTCATTGGTAAATTTTGCCATTAATTTAAATAATAATTAACATTAATTCTCCTAAACTTCTCAAAAATAGGCAGGAGGAGCTGGGTGTGGTGGCACATGACTGTAGTCTCAGCAGCTCGGGAGGCTGAGGCAGAAGGATCACAAGTTCAAAGCCAGCCTCAGTAGATTAGCAAGGCACTTAGCAACTCAGCGAGATGATGTCTCTAATAAAATATATTTTTAAAAAAGGTCTGGGGATGTGGCTCAGAGGTTAAGCAGCCCTGGGTTCAGTCCCCAGAACCAAAAACAATAGGCAGGAGGAAAGAGTTCTCAATTCTCAACTCTTTATGAGTGTAGCATTATCCTGATACCAAAACCAAGTAAAGATAACAAAAAGCATGCAAGTAAGAAACTATAAACCAACATTCTTCATGAAATCAACACAGAAAAACACAATTGTGTGTTTTTCTTATTAGAGGAGGAAGGAAGATAAAAGTTCAGTAGATTAGACAAAGAGGAATTAAGGGAAGGGAGAGGGAAGGGAATAGGAAAGACAGTAGAATCAATTGGACATAACTTTCCTATGCTCATATATGAGTAACCACCAGTGAAACTCCACATCATGTACAACTGCAAGAAATGGATCCTAATTAGAATAAGGTATGCTCCATGTATGTATAATATGTCAAAATACACTCTACTGTCATGTATATCTAAAAAGAACAAAAAAACTCAACAAAATATTACCAAATCAAAGGAAACAACATTTATAAAGAGAAATATATTTCAAACAAAGAGAGTTTATTCCAGGAATGCAATACTTGCCTGATATTTATAAAACAGTGTATCAAATTATTTATTCATTGTCTATAAAAGAAAAAAAACACATTATATAATCAACTGATAAAAAAAGCTTTTTACAATAATTAACATCCATTTGAGATTAAAAACTTTGAACAAACTATGATCAGAAAGGAACTTCCTCAACCTGATAAAGGGCATCTACAAGAATCCTGCAGCTAACACCATACTTAATATTTAAAAATCGAAGGCATTTCCTCTAAGATGGATAACAAAGTAAGAATGTTCATATTTACCACTCCTATTCAACAACATACTGGAAATCTTAGCTAGTATAATACAAGAAAAAGAAATAACATGCATTCTAATAGGAAAGGAAGAAATAAAATTGTTTGCATTCACAAGTAACATTATTATCTATATACAAAATCACACGGACTCTGCCTAAGAATTTTTAGAATTTACCAACAATTGAGTTTAGCAAGATCACAGGATACAACATCAATACACAAGAAATCAATTATACTTCTATATAAAATAAATGTATGAATGGACAACAACATTTAAAAATATATAACTTATAATATTGCCAAAACACATAATATTTAGAGATTAATTTAACAAAACATAAGAAAAATCTACATTCTCAGGATTATTATTTGATAATAAAAGAAATCCCATAAGACCTAAATAAAGGGAGAGACATGCCTTGCTAATGGATTAGAATATATAACAGAGTAAAGATACCAATTCCTAAACTATTTATTAGCAACACAGTCAAAATGGCAGCAGGATATTTTGTAGATATGGGTAAAATGATTCTGAAATGTATACAGAAAGGCAAAGTTACTAGAATCATTAAAGCAGTTTTTAAAAGAATAATCTTTGGGCCTGGGATTGTGGCTCAGTGGTAGAGCACTCGCCTCACACAGGCGGGACCCGGGTTCGATCCTCAGCACCACATAAAAATAAAGGCATTGTGTTGTGTCCATCTACACCTAAAAAATAAATACTAAAAAAGAATAATATAGGAAGAACCACACTATGTGCATTTTGGTTTTGGTTTTGTGTTTGGGGATTGAACCCAAGGCCTTGTGCATGCTGGGAAAAGTGTTCTTCCACTGAGCAATGTACTCAACCTCCACAACTACCTGCTTTTAAGATTTAGTATAGTGCTATAATATTTAAGACAATGTGATTAGTGAGAGGATAGACATATAAATGAATAGAACAGAATAGAGACTCCAGAAATAGACCCACATAAGCACTGCCAAATGATTTTGACAAATGTTAAAAAAAATTCAACGAATAAAGCATAGTTTTATGCAAAACCACATTGCAACATTGAAGTATCTATATGCAAAAAAGGGAACGTGGAGCTATGTCTCACACTTCATGCAAAACTTAACTCAAAATGGAGGATGTATTTAAATGTAAAACATAATGCTATAATATATTTTGAAGAAACTATAGGATAAAATCTTCATGACCTTGGATTAGAAAATAAATTATAGATAAGACCAAAAGCATGACCCAAAAGAATCATGAAGAAAAAATGTTAAATTTGATTTCATCAAAATTAAAATCTTCCACTCTGAGAAGGCTCCCATTAAGAAAATGAAAAAAAAAAACAGCTATAGATTTGGAGACAATATTTATAAATTACATATTCAACTAACATTAAGAATATAAAGAATACACAAAGAATTCTCAAAATTCAGTGATAGGAAAATAAACAGCTCAGTTAAAAAAAAAAAAAAGGCAAAGGGCTTGAACAAACACTTCATCAAAGAGAATGTAAAGATGACCAATAAGCACATGAACAGATGTTCCACATCATTAGCCATTAGGAAAATTAAAATCACAATGATATACAACTACATACCCTTAAAAATCACTAAATTAAAAAATAGTGGCAACATCAGGTACTTGATAAGGATGCAGAGCAACTGGAACCCTCATGTGTTGATGGAGGGGATGCAGAATGGTATAGTCATTCTGGAAAATAGTTTGTCAATTTCTTATAAAGTAAAATATACACTTATGATATGCCAAGCAAAATCACTCCTGAATGCTTTCCCTGGAGAAATGAAAACTTATGTTCACAAAAAAAAATGTGTGCATGAATTGGTTCATAGCAACCTTATTTATAATCACCCCAAACTGAAAGCAATCAAGATATCCTTCATCAGACAAGGAATGTTCTATGTTAATGTAGCATCCAATGAAGATTGGAGCAAGGTCTGAGAAAGTGATTTCCAAGAACAAAGGAATGAACATATTTGAATATTTGGGAAAAAATGACATGATTGTATGCTGACACAAATGGTCTAAAATAGAGGAAAACAATTATGATGAAGGAAAGAAGTATTCTGATTGACTATGTTCTCAGTGAAATAAGAAGTAAGATCATCAGGTGAAGGTGAAGATGGTCCAGTAAATACCCAAATATGCTCAACTTCTCTGGATTTTCCCTTCACCTTTTTGTTTAACTTTAATTTAGCTGTTCACTAAGATATTTGCTTTCTTCAAAGCCCTCTTCATGGGCACACCTCTATGGTCATAGGGATACATCATTTGTATGTTTTAGAACCTTTTAAATTTACCAAGACTAGTTTTATGGCCTAGAATATCTTCTGTTCTGTTAAATGTTCTTTATGGATTTGAAAAGAATATATACACTGCTGTTGTTGAGTAAAATGTTTTATAGATATCAGTTAGCTTGAATTGGTAGATAGTAGAGCTCAAGTCTTATATCTCCTCACTATTTTTTCCCAATTCTTCCATCAGTTATTGACAGCAGAATATTGAAGCTTTGAAATAATACTGTTGAATTTTCTATTTTTCCTTTTTGTTAGGTTTTGTTGTGTTTATCTGGGGGCTCAGTTTTTATGTCCACATAAGTTTATAATTGTTTTATCTTGCTGATCAGTGGACCCTTTTGTCATTTGTCTCTAGTTACAATTTTTCTTAAGAGCCCACACTCTTACTCTCAACCTATTTAAGTCTCTAAATCTAAATTGTATCATCTGTTGACAGCAATATAGGTGAATCCTGTTTTTCTGTCCAGTATGAAAGTCTATGCTTTGGGTATGAGTGTGTAATATATTTATTGTATAGATATATTTTCATCTGCTATTTTGCTTGTCTTTTTCTATATTCCCTCATGTATTTTTTTCCTTTGTTCCTCCACATTACTACTTACATTTTCTAATGTTTTAGTATTTTTTAAAATTTTAATTCCTCTGCTTCTAACCATTTTTCCCCAGGTTACTGGTATTTTTTGGCACTAGAGTTTTTTTTTTTTTTAAGTTATACATGACACTAGAATATATTTTGACATATCATACATACATGGAGTACAACTTCCCATTCTTGTGGTTATACATGATGTGGAGTTACACTGGTTGTGTATTCATATATGAACATAGAAAAGTTATGTCTAATTCATTCTACTTTCTTTCCTATTCCCATTCCCCTCTCCCTTACCCCTATTCCCTCCTGATCAATCCAGTGTACTTCTACTCCTGCCTTCCTGCGCCACCTATTGTGAGTCAGCATCCGCATATCAGCAAGAACATTTGGCCTTTGGTTTTTTGGGATTGGCTTATTTTATTTAGCGTGATAGTTTCCAGTTCCATCCATTAACTGGCAAATGCCATAATTTCATTCTTCTTTATGACTGAGTAATATTCCATTGTGTGTATGTGCCACATTTTCTTTATCCATTCATCTGTCTAAGGGCACCTAGATTGGTTCCATAACTAAGCTATTGTGACTTGAGCAGTTATGAACATTAATGTGCCGGTGTCACTATAGTATGCTGATTTTAAGTCCTTTAGGTATATGCCGAGGAGTGGGATAACTGGGTCAAATGGTGGTTCCATTCCAAGTTTTCTGGGGAACCTCCATACTGCTTTCCAGAATGGTTGAACCAATTTGCAGTTCCATGTTGTTTCTTAAATTTCAATATCTAGGGCTGGGGATGTGGCTCAAGTGGCACACTCACCTGGCATGCACAAGGCACTGGGTTTGATCCTCAACACCACACAAAGATAAAATAAAGATATTGTATCCACCTAAAACTAAAAAATAAATATTAAAAAAATTTCAATATCTAGTCATTCACAGATAGTATGTGGTCATCTTTTGTATTTCAACCTTGCTTCCTGAGTACTTGTTAAACTCACTTATGGGTTCTGGTATCTTTTCTTGTAGAATATTTTAGATGTTCTACATAGATAATAATATGTTCTGTATGTAGTAATAACTGTTTACTTCTTATTTCTTTTTTTGTAGATGGACACAATACCTTTATTTTATTTATTTATTTATTTTTATGTGGTGCTGAGGATCAAACCCAGGGCCTCACACATGCAAGGTAAGTGCTCTACCACTAAGCCACAACCCATCCCATATTACTTGTATTTTTGATAATTGCCATGCTGGTTGGAGTGAGATGAAATCTCAGTGCAGTTTTAATTTGGCACTAGGGATTACTTTGCCACTGAGTTATATACCCAACGCTTTTTATTTTTTATTTTGATATAGGATCTCACTAACCTGCTCAGGGTCTCCCTGAGTTGCTGAGACTGGCCTTGAGTTTGCAATCCTTCTGGCCACCCCACTTGCTGAGATTAGAGGCATGCACCACCATGCCTGACCTTTTTTCTCAAATTATTGTTAGAGCTTGTTATGGGGGGGTGGGGATGTGGCTCAGTGGTAAATTGCTTGCCTGGCACTTATGAGGACCTGGGTTTGATCTCCAGGACCACAAAAAAAGCTTACCACTTGCTGGGCACATTCTCAAACTCAAAGCCAGCCTCAGCAGATTAGCAAAACCCTTGGCAGCTTCACAAGACCTGTCTCAAATTTTTCTTTTAAAATATCAAAAAAGGACTGGAAATGTCACTCAGTAGTAAAGTGTACTTTGGTCCAATCCCCAGTAAAAAAAAAAAAAACGAAGAAGAAGAGCTTGCTTTGGAGATAACAATTAGCATCCTAACTAAAACTATTTCAGATTAATACAAATTTAATTCCATTGGAAATAGAAACTTTGTTTCAATATACCTCCCTTAGTTTGCACTCCCTTTGTGACAACATTATCAAGCAAAACCCTCCATTATATAGTATAAGTCCAACAATACTGTTTAATAATAATTGTCTTATAAAATCTCTTTAACTCAGTCTCGGCTCATTTGTGCTATTATAACAAAATACCTGAGACTGGGTTACTTATAAGAAACAAATTCATTTTATTTCAATTTTGGAGTCTGGAAGGTCAAAAAACAAGGTGCCAGCAGGTTTGGTCATCTGGTGAGGCTACATCCTATTAAAAAAAATGGCACACTGTGTCCTCATATGGCAGAAATCAGAAGGGTAAGAGAGCAAGGGAGCTAGAATTCTGCATGAAGCCTCTTTTATAAGGACCTTAACTCTATTCACAAGGGAAGGAGTCCTTGTGTCCTTATCATGTCTTAAAGGCCCCCACCTCTTAACATTATTATGTTGACCATGAAGTTTCTACACCTGAATTTTGGTTGGAGGGGACACATTCAAACCATACCATGGTAGAAGTAAAAAAGTATATTTATACTAATTTTTTTTTGTAATTAGAATTGAACCCGGTGATGCTTTACCACTCAAGTACCTCCCCAGCCATTTTTATTTTTGAGACAGGAGCTTGCTAAGGTACTTAGTTCCCCAATAAGTTTCTGAAGCTGGCCTCAAACTTGTGTTCCTCCTGACTCAGCTTCTTGAGTCGTTGGAATTACAGCTGTGCACCACCATATCTAGCTCAAAAATAACTTCTTATGTCTTTGTTGATTCTCTGTTTGGTGAGTTATTTTTGTAATACTTTAATTCTGTAAGCATGGTTCCTTTAGTTCTTTGAACATATTTATGATAGCTGATTTAAAGCCTCTAACTTATAAATCCTACATCTAGTATCCATTAGGGTCAGTTTATTTTGACTCATTTTTGTCTATTGTGTAGCTTTCTTTCTTTCTTTCCTTATCTTAGTTTTTATTGAAAACTCTATGTTTTAAACAATACATTGTAGGAACTCCACCTCTCAGGGGCTATGGTTTTGTCTGATTGTTTGCATGTTTAGAGATTATCCTTGGACTAATTCTTTAGAGTCATTTTCCCCACTTTGTAAGTTACTGAAGTCTCTGCTTAGTTTGTATTCTTGTTTTTATTTTTATGCCTGGATTTCTAGGGAATGTCCTGGGTTACTGTAGCTTGGTGATAAGTCAATGATTGTTCCTAATTTCTCCTGAAGAATACTGAGCTAGTAAGTCTTCCACTTTCTTCCAAGGTAATTTGTGTGTAAGTTGGGATAATCTTTAAAAATTTAGGCATTTACAAATCTCCCAGCTTTCACTTACTTCTTTCACAGGTCCTCACATTCATAGAGGAACAAGTATGTAATGGAACTCGCTCCATCCTTCTGAGTATGCATAGAACCCTGTGCATTTGTAGAGCATTCCAAATCCCCAGGATACAGTGAAGCTTTTCCAAGTTTCTTGTGCCTAGCTCATTTTCCATATTTCCCTTTAAAACTTTGACTGTTGCTTACTTGTTCCAGTTAGTACTGCAGCCTTAGAAAGGGCTATGCTGGCATTCTCTGATGTTTTTCCAAAAATTATACTGTTTTCTACAATACCCTAGGAATAGGATATTTTTGCAGTCCTCCAAATTGTATCAACTTGTCTAGTAGCAGCAATGCTGTCTGTATGATTATTGCGCCATGGAGCTAGGAGCATCTCCAAGTTAAAGGGACATAGACCTCACTGTTCTTATTGATGATTGCTATTTTCCTCAACAAACATTTTCATTTTTTTGTACTATTTTGTTAATTCATAGTTCCAAAGATAGTTATTCTTTGATGATTTCCAAGTTTTATTATTGCCTTTAAAATTTTAAATTCAATTTGATTTTAGGTGGCAGTGATTAAAATTAGTACCAAGTACATGCTAAACATGTGCTCTGCCATTGGCCACACCCCTATTATTGATTTTAAAAGGGAGAGGATTTGTAGAAATCATCAGTCTGAAATTCTGGAAATTTCATCCTCATCTCTATATTCCTATTAATGTATTTTGAAAACAAGATTCTCATTGTGATGAAATATATTATGTCACTTTTTTCTTTTGAAACTGTGCTTGAGTATTCTATCTCAGAGATATTTGCCTAAGAGCTTTGGATATGGCTCACTGTTAGAGTGCTTGCCTGGCATGCATAAGACCCAGGGTTTGATACTCAGAACTGTAAAAAAAAAAAGAAAAAGAAAAATATTTATTATACCCAGGTATGCTGGTGCATGCCTATAATCCCAGCAACTTTGGAGGCTGAGGCAGAAAGATCTCAAATTTGATGGCAGGCTCAGCAACTTACTGAGACCTTGTCTCAGAACAAAATCATTAAAAAGACTGTGGTAGAGTGCCCCTGGGTTCAATTTCCAATATCACCAAAAAAGAAAAAGAAAAGAAAATGAAATATATGCCTAACACAAACTAAACTTTCCAGTGCTTTTCTTCTAGAATTTTTATAGTTTTAGGTTTTACATTTGGGATGTGAAAAGGCTAATACAGATATAGTAGAAGGTCATAAGTCCTGCCTCCTTTTCCTCCTCCTCCTCCTCCTCCTTCTTCTTCTTCTTTCTCTCTCTCTCTCTCTCTCTCTCTCTCTCTCTCTCTCTCTCTCTCTCTCTCTCTCTCTCTCTTTCCCTGCCTTGTCTGTGAACCTTGGATAACTACCAAGCTGGAGTGACTGCTCTGATGGTTATTAGGACTGCATTATTCATCCTGAGCAAGAGGAACAAAATCAGAACAATCTCCAATGGCAAGTTCTGGTTAAAGATGAAAAATGTTGAAATAAAATAAAAATTAAAAAAAAAACAATGAAAAAAAAACAACCCACTGTCCCTGCTAAAATGACAAAGATATGTACTCAATGTTTCCATAGCCTATAAAAAAAACCTGTGACTGCTTTAATTGGGAAGTCACCAGGTTTTTGGTGTTATCTGATATACATCAGCTAAACCTCTAGTTGAGTCACCTTAATCATTTTTTGAAAAGATCTATCACACACTTTCAATTATTTAAATTTTTTTTTAGTTGTAGATGGATACAATATCTTTATTTATTTATTTTTATGTGGTGCTAAGGATCAAACCCAGTGCCTCACATGTGCTAGGCACGTGTTCTACAACTGAGCCACAACCCCAGCCCTTAATTAATTTTTGTACAATGTTTAGAATATTGTTATAATTTAGATCTTATGTATTGCCCAAGGTCCATGTGTTAACAGATTAGTCCCCAGCTTGATGCTATTGGGAGGTGGTGGATGCTATTGAGCCTCCAGTTACAACTCAGTTAATCAAGAGGTGGGGTTTAGTGGGAGGACTTTAGATCATTGGAAACATACCCTCAAAGGAGACTAGGATTCTAGCCACTTCCTCTTCCTTTTCTTCTCTTCCTAGCCATCAGATGAGCAACATTGCTCCACCATGTACTCCTGTCATGATGTGCCACCAAAGACCAAAGCAATGTGTTCAATAGATCATAAACTTAAACCTCTAAAACTTTGGGGGAAAAACTGTGAACCAAAATAATATTTCTCATTATAAGTTGATTATCTCAGTTATTTGTTATATTAATGGAAATATGAGTAATGCAGGTATGATTCAACTTTCTTTTTTCATTCGGATGTCCAATTATAGCAGCAAAATTTGTTGAAAGGACCGTTGAAGTTATTTTTTCTTCTGTGAAAGCCAGTTCACCATATAAATATGAGTCCATTTCTCAGCTCTCTATTCTATTCCATTGATCTGTGTCTATCCTTTGGTCAATTTCAAACTGTCTTGATTATAAATGTTGTAGAATAAGCATAGAAATCAGATAGTGTGATTCTTCCAACTCTCATTTTCTTTCTCAGAATTATTTTGGCTATTCTACTTCCTTTGATTGTCTATGTAAACTACAAGCCAGCAAGTTCATTACTGCTGGGAGTTTATTGTAATTGCTTTGAATACATAAATTGTTTTGGGAAAACTAACTTGCTAACAATATTCAGTCTTCCAACCCACATACCCAGTAGATCTCTCCATTAATTTAGGTGTTTGTTGACTTCTTGCATTAGTGTTTTGCAGTTTTGATCATATTGATTTTGTATGTTATTAGATTAATTCTTATTTTATTTATTTATTTTTGCTATTGAAAATGTTGCTTCCAAGCTAAGCAAATGTTTGACCCCTAAGCTAGATCCCCAGCCCCAAAACTTTTTTTTTAAAATTTCAATATCTAGTCATTCACTGATAGTGTGTGGTCATCTTCTGTAATTCAACCTTGCTTTCTGAGTACTTGATAAACTCACTTACGGGTTCTGGTATCTTTTTTTGTAGAATATTTTAATTTTTCTACATATACAATAATATAATCTGTATGTAGTGATATTTGTTTACTTCTTATTTCTTTTTGTAGATGGACACACTAACTTTATTTTATTTATTTATTTTTATTTGGGGCTGAGGATTAAACTCAGTGCCTCACACATGTTAGGCAAGTCCTCTACCACTGAGCTACAACTCCAGACCTCTTCTTTCTAATCTAGGTGTTATAGTCATCTTTCTTTGTTGCTGTGAGTAAAGGACCCAACCAAAACAATTACAGAGGAGGAAAAGTTTATTTGGTGTCTTATGGTTTCAGAGGTCTCAATCCATAGACAGCAGGTTCCATTCCTCGGTGCTCGATGTGAGGTAGAAGAACATCCTGGTGGAAGAGTGTGGCAGAGGGAAGCAGCTCATATGGTGATAAGAAAGGAGAGAGAGTGAGAGAGAGAAAGAGAGAGAGAGACAGACAGACAGACACTCCACACACAAAAATATATAGCCCTTAGCCATGCACTGAATGAACCGCTTCCTCTAGCCATACTCCATCTGCCTCCAGTTACAACTCAGTTAATCAAGGATTAACTCACTGATTATGTTAAGGCTATTACCCAATCATTTCTCCTCCAAATATTACATTGTCTCACACATGAGCTTTTGGGGGACATTTCTCATCCAAACCATAACACTAGGTGACTTTATTCTATTTTTTCATGTCTTATTGTATGGCTAGGACCTCTAATATTATATTGAATAGGAGTGTTAATAGTGGACATGCTTGTTTTATTTCCCATCATGGAAGAAAAATAGTTATTCTTTCATCAACAATACATCATCTGTAGTTTTCATAGATACATTGAATTGAAAGTCTTCTTTAATTCCCAGTTTTCTGGAAGTTTTTTTTTTTTTTATCATGAATGGATGATGAAATTTGTCAGGAGCTTTTTATACATCTATTGAGGTGTTTATCTTTAGTTTGTTAATATGATGAATTAATTTCATTTACTGAGACAAAAAGGTGATGAGAAAGACAACAGTAATATGGCAGCATTAATCTACATCAATAACCACATTAAATGCAAACAGACAAAATACATCAATTAAAACCAGAATTTGTCAATTGTACAAAAAAAGAAAAATGAAATGCTGTTCTGTCAATAGGAAACCCACATTAAATATAATATAGAAAGGTTAAGTGTAAAAGGAAAAGAAAAATATAGCATGAAAACAATAACCTGTAGAAAACCAAAGTGGCTAAAAAGATATTTGAGAAAGGAGACTTCAGTAATATTGCCCTAGATAAAAAGGAATGTTACAAAAAATGAGAGGAAGGCTGAGGCAGAAGGACTGCAAGTTTGAGACCAGCCTCAGCAACTTTGCAAGACTCTCAACAACTTAATGAAAACTTGTTGCTAAATTTAAAAAAATAAAATAAAAAGGACCAGTGCATTCAATACACAGTACCCTCCAAAAGGATTTAATTTACCAATAAGATATCAAAATTCAAAATTAATGTGCACTCATAAATAAAGCTTCAAAATGCTTAAAACCAAACTAATATTCCTAAAAGCAGAAATTAGTCAATTTTACAATTATACTTGAAAGCTTTAACAGTCCTCTCTCAGTGACCAATAAAATAAATATACAGAAAATCAGTAAGGGTATAGAAGATTTGATCAACAATATCAACCTGTTTGACATTTATAGAACTTTGATCATCAACACCACACTAAAAATTCTTTGCAAGTAGACAGGTCATTTTACCAAGATGGACCATGTCTAGTCCACAAAACACACCTTAAAACATCTAAAGTAATTGAAATAATACAAAATATGTTCTTTGACCACAATGTAACTAAACTACACATCAGTAACAGAATAATATATGGGGGATCTCCAAGTGTTTGTAAATTATCATTATTTTGGCGGGGTGTACTGGGGATTGAACTCAGGGGCAGTCGACAACTGAGCCACATCGATTGTATTTTATTTAGAGACGGTGTCTCACTGAGTTGCTTAGCACCTCAGTTTTGCTGAGGCTGGCTTTGAACTCGTGATCCTCCTGCTTCAGCCTCCTGAGCTGCTGGGACTACTGGCATGCATCACCATGCCCAGTTATTATTATTATTCTTAATGAACAATGAGTAAAGTCAGACATAATGAGAAAAGAAATTATTTTTAACAAATGAAAATGAAAACAAAGCATTACAAACTTTATGGCATGCAGTTTAAACGGTATTTATGGACAAATTTACAGCATTGAGTATTTACAATTATAAAATAAGAAAAGCCTCAAATCAGTGATTTACATTTTTGTCTTAAGAAACTAGAAAAAGCAGAGCAAGTTAATACAAAGCAAGCAGAAGATAGTAAAAATAACAATAAAACATATAATCAGTGAGAGTGAAAACAAACAACTGATAAAAGCAATGATTACTGCTGGTTATTTGAAAAGGAAAGATTAATAAAATTGCTAAATCTCTGGACAGACTGACAAAGAAAAGAGAAAAATGGAATCAAATTCCAATGTCAGGATGAAAAGGAGGATGTCATTACAGAATCTATAGGCACTAAAATATAATGGGGAAACTTGATGATTTTAAGAAGTTTTAAGAAGCTATTAAGAGAAAGGAATTAACTCAAAAATCTACAGAGAACTTATAGGAAGTATATTTAGTTAAATTTTTAATATTTTTTTTAGTTATAGGTGAACACAATATCTTTATTATATTTTTTATGTGGTGCTGAGGATCGAACCCAGTGCCTGACACATGCGAGGCAAGCACTCTTCCTTTGAGCCACAATCCCAGCCCCATAGGGAGTATATTTAATGGACATATGTTGAAAAAGATTTACCTAACATCAGGAATAAAACCAGGATGATTGCTCTTATCATTTGTATTCCACATTATACTGAAACACCCAAATAACATGTATGGCAAGAAAAATAAATGGGAAAAGTTTTGAAAATAAAGGAATATAATCTCTCATTACTTGTGTGTGAACTGATCCTATTCATAGAAAAGCCAAACAAATCTACAAATTACAAGAATTAGTGAAAGTATTTAGAACAGTTGCTGGGTAGTGTAAATATACAGAAGGCATTATATTTCTAAATATCATGAACACATGGAAAATAACAGTTTTAAACTTAATATATGATTATATACTTAAAGTACATCAGAATAAATATGATGAAAGATGTACATGACTTCTACAGTGAAAATAATAAGACTTCATTGAAATGCCTAACTGAAAGGAGGGATATTCCGTGTTCTCAGATTGGAAGAGTCTATTTTAAAGATGTAAGTACTCTCCAAATTAATCTATAGATTCAATGCAATCCTGATCAAAACTCCAACAGGATATTTGTGGGATGTGACAAACTGATTCTAGAATGTACATGAAAGTACAAACAGCCAAGACTGGCCAAGATTTTCTTATGATGGAAAAGGTGGGAAGACTTATTCTAAAAGATGATAAAATGTATTTTAAAGTTACTGTAATTATAAGATTGGCTTAAGAATAGAGAAATAGGAATAGGGGGTATAGTTCTGTGGTAGAACATATTCTAGCATGTTTGAGGCCCTTGGTTCAACTCCTAGTAACACACACACACACACACACACACACACTGGGTGGAAGGGGAGAGAGGATAGGCAAATATTCAAACATAAAACAGTTGAGACTTCCAAAAACATTCTCACATATATGGACAATTTATAACAGAAGGAATAACAGAGCAGGTGAAAGATTGTGTGTGTGTGTGTGTGTGTGTGTGTGTGTGTTGCTGGGGATTGAACCCAGGGCTTCATACATAGGAAGCAAGCACTCTACCACTGAGGCACATCTCCAGCCCAAGATGGGTTTTTAGTATAGAGTGTGGGGACAATTTGGAGAAGTAAATGAAATGCACTCCTGCTTTAAACCAATTCCCAGAGGATCAAAAACCTAAATTTGAAGAAGAGGCTTTAGAAGAATATATCCATGACCTTAGGATAAAGAGGGATTTCAAGAGCAAGAAAGAAAACAAACAAAAATCAACCATTAAAAAGAAAGATTTGAAAATTCTAGTACATTATAATTAAGTATTTTGATGGCTGACATCTACCTTGAAATACATCCAAAATAATATAGGCTGGTGGATGAAGAAGTGATGGATGGACATGTGACAAACAAGTATAATAATATGTTAACAGTGGACCCTAGGTAATGAGTATCTGGGCACTCACTGTAAAATTCTTATAGTTTTGCTTTTTGCTTGAAGCTTTTTATAATAAAATATTATGACAAGTAAAAAGTGCTTATTTTCATCAAAAGGCACATTTAAGGGAATAAAGGCAAGTGACAAACTAAAAGAAATTTATAACATGGTAAATTATCAAAGTACTAAAATACAGAATACATGGAAAACTCCCACAGATAAACATTCATGCAACTAATGGGGAAATGGGCAAAAGACAGTAAATAGGCACATCATCAAAAAGGAAAGCTAAAAGGCATTCAAAACACAGGAAAAGATGCTCAATCTCATTAATAACCAAGGTGTTGAACATTAAGAAAAAGATATTTCATGTGCACCAGATGGGCAAAAGTTTTGTAGCTTGATAGTAACAAAAGTTGATGAGGATGCAGATGAACTGCAATAGTGAAACACCCTGTTAGGGGGGGGTGAATTGGGACAACCACTTGGAAAGAGAGCCAGCGTGAGCGGATAACGCTGGAGCTGGGCCTCACCTGTAAGTCAATGATTCCACACCCAGGTGTGGACACACCTTCCCAGCCATTTTATAAAGTGGCACACACAGTGAACCAGGCCCGTAGGGCTCACAGGAGTAAAACAGCAAGGCTGCTCAGGGCCAGATCCAACAAATCCAGGGCATCCTGCATGGCTGCTCCTGGGGCTAAGGGTCTCAAAAGTGGAACGCTGTGCCACAGAGAGAGGTTGCAAATGTGTACCAGAAAACATGGCACAGAATGTTGGTAGCAGCACTGAGTAATAGCCCCTGAACTGGGAACGACCCAAAGGCCCATCAGCAGGTAAATGGATGTACTGATGGAGACACTGTCAGTCCCCATTATATGCAACTTTGCCATCCAGATTGCTAATTAAACTATTTCCTAAGCTTTATTTGTAAGCCAACATCAATACAGGAGGCACTTCAGGGTGATTAACAGACATTTGGAAGATGGGAAAAAATCAGTTACTCAAAGGCCAAGTGAATTCACAGCTGGGGTCAAGAGAGGGCAGCACTTCCTTCCTAAGGTATAAGCAAGAGTCTTTTTCTCAGTCCTTTAGGGCCACCCATTTGCACTTTTGTGCTTAGTGTTGGTGGTTTCCCATGAAACAGGGCCCCAAACACAGTGGCAAAGTGTCTCCTTTTCTGGAGTGCCAAATGGCTGTGAGGGCTTTATGGAGATAACAGGTGTGTGAGATAAAGTGTATTCAGACACCAGTTGTGGTGCTGCAGCCCATAAGACCAATGGTGATGAATATACAGTGTGGAATAAATAAGGCGTCTTTAGACAGAAACACACATAAAATGAAGTTATGCATCCATCATAGGATGAAAACATTGAGACCAGAGGATTGCAGGGACTTGACCCTATTTTTCCCTAGGAGCAATGTTTCAAAGTGGGTAATTCAGGGCTTGCAATGACTTCATAGAACATCACTACCACGGTATGAGAAGAGACTGTGTATTTGTTCAGTGGAATCACATGGAGCAATGATGACAGACAGTCTCCTGCCTCATGCAACAACAGGCATGAATCTCAGTTAGAAGACATACCGTGGGAGATGACAGACACGATAGGACTTGCTCCATGTGTATGAAGGCAGAAGGACACATATGGTTAGTCATATGTTGCTGGGAATGTATCCTTGGGCTTATGGACCTAATAGCAAATCAAATAGTGCAAGGAAAGGAAGGGAAGAACAAGCACAGCTCAGGACAGAGGGAACCTCTGAGGAGGGTGAAGGGCATGGGGTCAGGAGGGTGACCGCTGGGGAGCTGTTGGATGATGTTACTGGGTGGGAGGAAACACTTTCACAAATGATGATCAAGGGAACAGGGACTTCTAGACCTGTGACCATAGCTCCAGCCCCTCCCTGGAGGGGCCTGCATGACCTGACTCCCTAGAGTCACAGAAACAGATTTCCAAGTGAATCCTGCACACCCCCATCTGAGTGCCTCAAACTCCATGAGCCCTAGAAGTCAGCCCTCCTCATTTTCCATGTGAACTTGCTGGACTTACTATGCCCCTGTGATAGTGAACGTCCCACCATACAGTCACATGAAACAGGATCGCATAGTCATCCTTGACTCTGGCCTCTAACCAGCTCCCAGCCAGTGACAGAGTGTGGCTGGCATCCATTGCTGAGGGACGGGGCCACCTCTACCTGATGCTACAGGCTGAGGCTTCACAGCAGCCTGACTAATTCTCTGTTGGGATTAAACTACACGTAAGATTCTTATCCCACTCCACTTTCTCCCTCCTTGTCTCTTACCAGCAGCAGGCCCTGCATGGAACTCTGACAACTCTTGCCACCTTCCCTGCTCCTTCCCCTTGATCCCTCTTGCCCCACAACCACCTTTCACATCCCGATCTGCATTGAGCTTTATACTTCGGAAGCATCAGAACTAAAAACAAATGCTTGCAAGAGTGGTCCAAGGAAAGGCAATAATCTCAAAGCCACAGTGTGGATGGCCTCACCTCAGAAATGACAACAGGTATGCCATCCTTAGGGCTACTTGGGCCATGCATAATTTCTAGCATGAGGTCACCTCCTGACTGCTCCACGTTTTTAACCCTTGATTACCAGGTGAGCATTCTAGGGGAGACTCTCATAAACTCCTCAGGGATGACATGCCAGCATTGTCTTGTAGAGGAATGAAGGGGCATTAACCAAACAGTTGAGGGCTGAGAGGAAGATCCAGAAGTCCACATGGGTAGCTCACAAGGAGGTCCTTCTATCCTAAATAAGATTAGTTCCGTGTGAGGCACCTTGGGCCACAGTGATTCTCAGCAAGAGATACAGGACTCTGGGGACATTTACATTCTCAACCCACACAGGTCTGTGTGCTATTCAGGTTGAAGTTCTGCTTGGAAAACCTTGGATGCTGAAATGAGGGGAGGAGATATGGGGATGGATGTCCTTGAGGACATTGTTTCTGGAGACCTGCATCTCCTGAATCCTGAGAGATTGCAAGCTGGACCTTTCTTGCCTGGGAAGACCTGTGCTGGTAGATGCTAGTGTCCTCTCCCTGACAAAACCACAGTTGCTTCCCTCAGGGGTTGCCCCCATCTCCATTCCTAGCACTCCCTGCTAATGTACAGGCTGATGAGCAAGGAAAGAGTTTTATAAACAGCAAATTGCAAGGAAGACTGAACCTGAACCAATAGAAGACAGGGAATAGCCCTGGGGTTGGATTTTGACTGTGCTAGATCAAGGGAGCAGAAATATAAGAAATAACTAGCAAGGATTCCTGAGTGGGGGCACATCCTCACATCATGAGATTGCAGACCATGGCAGGTACTTCAGGAGATGGAGGAGATTTACTGCCAGAGTGACCCTGAGAAGCTTTGAGAAAGTGTTGACCCACAGGTAGCAAAGGGGAAGTGCTTGCCTTAGCAGAGGAGGGAATAAAAATCCTGAGTGTTGCATCCATGCTGCAGCATATAGAAGATATGAGGTCAGTCAGCTGACCTAGGGTTTCTGTTTCACAGTAGGGTCCAGAGCACACACCATTCACCAAGACCATTGGGAGTGTTCTTGTGAGAGGGACTGTAGGTTTGGTGGTTGCTCTCCTCTGCAGGCCAATGGGAATGTGCGAAGGACTGTGACCCCAGGCCTAGGTTCATCATCTCCATCTGTGCAATGATGGGACCTGGCATGAGAGAGGACATGGGTATGCTCTCAGACCAGCCCCATCAACCCAAGAAGTGGATGACACCGCAGGAGGCAGAACCGAGAAACAAGATGGTAATGGTGTACTGTTCTCATTGCTCAGTTCTTCCCCAAAGACACTTAATGCCATGGGTGACAGTATCCTGAGGGGAAGGAGACAGCTTGACATTTTAAGGATGATGAAAATAGGGCCTGAGATGACCTTGATCCTGGTGGTACTAGGGGACCCCCTGTTGGGGTAGGGCTTGAAAGTCCCTGGGGATCCATCCAGTCAGGATCTCAGTTAGGTGACTGGGTGCTGGATCAAGCCTGGTCCTTTCTCTTGTGCTTGAGTGAATTGTTGTAAGTAATAACACTTGACAATCAGAGACAAAAATTCCACCTTGGGTCAGTGGTCTATACAATAAGTGCTATCCTGTTGGGAATGGTCTTGTGGAAACCATGAAACTGGTCCCCACCCCAGCTCAAGTAATTAAGTCCAAACCAACATAGGTTCCTGAAGGAGTGGGGTTGGGTTCCTCAGAGATTTTGCCACGAGTAAAGAACTGAGAGATGCATGGAAAGAGGATGTAAGAGAGTCACAGAAATAAAGAGAATGGAGAAGGTCGTGAAAATTTTAGGAATCTCTATGGAACAGGGAAGGAGGAAGGCAATGTAAATGAGAGAGGTATGGTAGGCATTGACTGGATGGATGGGTAATGTCTCTAAGTTGGGCATTGGAGAGAGAATTTTTTTTTAACCATGAAAATACATTTTTAAAAAAAAGCTTTCAGGTATAATACACAAAAGCAAACCGGTTTATCTTAAAAAAATATCAAGTATCATATCCATAGCCTATTCCTAATTATAATTACTTCTTTTAAAAAATATTTATTTTTTAGTTGTAGTTGGACACACCACCTTTATTTCACTTGTTTATTTTTGTATGTGATGCTGAGGATCAAACCCAGGGTCTCGCACGTGCGAGGCGAGCACTCTGCCGCTGAGCCACAACCTCAGCCCTATAATTACTTCTTAAAGCAACATTTCTTTGTTCACAGATACAGCAGCAGGTGATAAAACCTAACATCTCAGATTGCTTGCAGTTCATAATACAAACAAATGTATATGTATTAAATCACATTTTAGGCAGTTTAACTTAAAATGCTTAGACAATTACATACATTAAGTTTGTCATTAAGTCAATGAAGAAAAATCATGATTTTAAGAAGTTACAAAAAAACTTTGTAGAGCACACATAAATCAAGTTTGCTTAATGGCAGCAAATCTGTACCTGCTTATCAATGATGAGCAGTGAAAGTGCCTTTAACCAGGAGCAGTGTGAGAGGGAAAAACACCCTATTACTTTGTACACTTGAATAGCTGCACTGATCAACACTATCTTCTTGAAACATATTAGTTAAAAAAAGAAAAAAAGGACATCACACTGCCCTTTAAAATGCTCCAAAACTGGTTTGTAATTTCTACCAGCAGCTCTTCTGAAATACTTTTATAATGGGTAACTAATAATGGGTGTACTATTGAATTATGTAAGGTCACCCCTAGACTAGGAGCCCCTCAAGGATAGGGATTTGCTTTCTCTGACCTCTGGCATAGCACCTGATCACAATATGTGACTATTGAATGAACATAGACCTCACATGTTTTCTATAGCCAGAAGTTTGCATGGCATTTTAATACTGATTATTTTATTGGCAATTTGTTTCCCTTGGCAGAATTCTGAAAATAAAAAGAACAGTGTCTGTCTTTGATAATATCGCTTTACTGAGATTATAGTCTTTCCTTGAAGGATGCCCACCACTTTCTAAGCATTTTATTAGTGATTCTTCTGAGTTTAGGCTTATGCTTTTCAAATTAATGGTAATACTTGAAGGTCTGTGCTTAACTTCTGGAATTTATAACCTGTCATTTCATGAAGCTGGTTCTACTTCACTCGGGGTGAGGAAGACAGTGGCACTAACTGTTTAGAAGTTCAGGCAATGGACTAATATGCAAACCAGTCTTTTAATGGAAACTTTAAGTAGAGCTATTTTCAGTTATACCAAGTTTCAAAAACTGTATATTTGAGGACAAAAGGCAGCCCTAATTAATTATTTTTGAGGTAATATATATCATGGGCAAATGATTTCTAGAAAATATTTCATTGTAGTTGTGACTCAGGCTAAAAATTTACCCCTTTTCTTTTCTGAACTATTATTCTCTACTGAAAACAAGAGCAAAATGGAGAAATAAGGAAGATGGTCCTTGGTTAATTAAAAAAACATTTATTTCTGAATAACCAATATATTACTTTAGACAATAAATCAGAGCTGTAAATAGCATCTTCAAAAGCATGAAAAGATGGCAGGTAAGACCTGGACAAGCCCAAGTATTTGTAAGTCCTCCTTTATTTATTATTTAGGTACTGGGGATTGAATCCAGGGGCACTTAACCACTGAGCCACATCCCCTGCCCTTTTTATGTTTTGAGACAGGATCTAACTAATTTGCTTAGGCTGGCTTTGAACTTGTGATTCTCCTACTACAAGAATGCTTGGATGAAGTCCTCCTTTCAGGAGCACTGAATTTTTAACAACTCTGTGTGAATGAGGATCTAAGGTCTAGGTTTCCATTTTTCATTATTTGTGGGTTTGGCATTTTAAAACTTAAAAAGATTTCAACTCCATAAAGCCATTGTTTCTGAACATATTTCAATTATTTTATCAAATTTATTTAGAATTCTTTTTAATTCTTTCTTTTTTTATTGGTCACACATGACAGTACAATGATCTTGACAATTTATACATTTGAATCAAATGGGGTATAATTTCTCATTTTTCTGATTGTACAGTTTGCAGAATCACATTGGTCATACAGTCACCTATATACGTACAGCAATAATAATGTCTGTTTTATTCTGCTGCCCTTCCTATCCCCCCTTCCCCTCCCCTCCCCTTCCATCACATCTCTCTACCCAATCTAATGTGACACACTTCTTTTTTTTTTCTCCTCACAACATCATACATGTATTCTGTATAACGATGAGGGTCTCCTTCGATCTTCCGTGCAATTCCCTTTCTTCCTCCTTTTCCCTCCCACCCGTCTTCCCTATTTAGTGGTAATCTTCTCATGCTCTTCCCCCCTATCCCATTTTGAGTCACCCCCCTTAAATCAGAGAAGACATCCAGCATTTGTTTTTTAGGGATTGGCTAACTTCACTTAGCATAATCTGCTCTAATGCCATCCATTTCCCTGCAAATGCCATGATCTTGTTATTTTTTTAATGCTGAGTAATATTCCATTGTGTACAAATGCCACATTTTTATCCATTCATCTATTGAAGGGCATCTAGGTTGGTTCCACAGTATAGCTATTGTGAATTATGCTGCTATAAACATTGATGTGGCTGTGTCCCTGTAGTATGCTCTTTTTAGGTCTTTTGGGTATAGAACGAGAAGGGAATAGCTGGGTCAAATGGTGGTTCCATTCCCAGCTTTCCAAGGAATCTCCATACTGCTTTCCAAATTGGTGGCACCAATTTGCAGTCCCACCAGCAATGTATGAGTGTACCTTTTCCCCTGCATCCTCGCCAGCACTTACTGTTGTTTGACTTCATAATGGCTGCCATTCTTATTGGAGTGAGATGGTATCTTAGAGTAGTTTTAATTTGCATTTCTCTGATTGCTAGAGATGATGAGCATTTTTTCATGTATTTGTTGATTGATTGTATATCCTCTTCTGAGAAGTATCTGTTCAGGTCCTTGGCCCATTTGTTGATTGGGTTATTTGTTTTTTTGTTGAAGCCCAAATGTAAGCATATTTGATAGTATCCCTTAAGACCAAATATGCTTGGCAATGTCCTTCTATAAACCAATCTCAGCCTAGCCTGACTTGTTTTATTTATTTTTGGTACTGAGGATTGAACCCAGGGTCCTTGACCACTGAGCTACATCTCCAGCCCTTTTTGAGATAGCGTTTAAGTTGCTGAGGCTGGCTTCAAACTTGTGATGCTCCTGCTTCAGCCTCCTGAGTCACTGGGATTACAGGTATGTGCCATCACACTCGGCATAACTTGTTTTCTTTTAATATTTATTTTTTAGCTTTAGGTGGACACAATATCTTTATTTTTTATTTTTATGTAGTGCTGAGGATCAAACCCAGTGCCTCACGCATGCCAGGAGAGCATGCTACTACTTGAGCCATATCCCCAGCCTGGCATAACTTGTTTTAAAAGCATTATTAATACCCCTCAAAGAGTAAAACTCTTCCCATATGCTTTTCCTCATTTGTTCACTGAAACTTTTGCTTTTCTTATTTCCACCCCAAACCTAAAATCTTTTGGCCCAGAGTACCCACAAGAATTGAGATATCCCCACTGCAAACCCTGGACAATTAGAGAAATGAGCTTTACAAAGATACAAGTACCAGTCATAAGATTCGTGGGAAAAAAAAGTTAAAATGGCAGTCTAGGTCACTGGCAAAGTTACTAGACACTTTTAGGAGTAATAATTTCAAATCTTGGCCTTATGGCTCTTCGAATTGTTTAGTAAAATATTTTTTCCCATAATAAATGGACTCCACAATTATAGATCTCCACACTTGCTACCTCTTTTAGTGGTGTTACATTAAATATTTCATCTAAAGCTAGAGTTATCTCAATTTAGGACAGTCAAAATAACTATGAATAGAGGTATCTTTGCTTTCTCATTTTCCTATGTTATCCTTCCAGTTAACTGACAGCTTAATACTGACTGATAAATTTAGGCTATGATACCTAAAGTTACCTGTTTTTCAATCTGGAGACTACTTTGACTAGAGTCCTTATAGTATGGTAGATAATAGTTACTACCTGTTCTTAAAAAGAAATGAAAGAACAACAACAAAAGAATACTTTTGCCATTATGTAAGAGCTAAGAACCCTTCCCAGTCTGAAGATAACTAAATAAATTTTAGTTTCTACCTTTGCCAATTCTGAAAGCTTGAATCTATTACCTGCTTAAAATAAGGGACGTTTAAATGCTGATGATCCTCTCAAAGGTGACCATATTCTTTTCTTAAAAGGAGGTAGCTATCAAATCATTAAACTGGTTGCACTAGGCATTCTTGACATTTTAATTACTGGAGAAATAAACTACTGAATATTTTATTTCAAAGAAAAAACAGCTTCAGCATAAATGTTTTCTATAATCATCTGAGAAATCCACAACACATTTGAGTAACCCAATGGATACATTCAAATTTTCAAATCATTATTGATAAATAAGGTCAAATCTATCCCAAATCTAAGACTGATTTAAAGGCAAGGTGCCAAAAAGCAACCAAAGCTGTTTTGGTAGTTATAAACAATACTCAATATTTAACAACACAGTCACACTGCTTTAAACTCAGTTGCGGAGAGCTACAATTTATTATTTTCAATGTAGAAGATAATGTTTTCAAAGATGGTACTCAATTCCACTTATCTGCCTGTCAACAAATATAGAACTTAACTGTTAGCCATAAATACTTTACAGATTCAGGAAACTATGCAGGAGACAATGATATAGCTTAATCAGACTCTGAAAGACAGAAACATTTTTGATTCACACTTGTACAAAGAGAATAGTCATGTCTCCAAACTTAACTGCTATATATTCTGTATGTTCTGATAACAACCCCCCCATTGTGTGCTAGTCTTCTATATAAGGGAGTCATCAAGAGATGTGTTCCTTCTAAAGAACTGGGGGGTGGAGGGTGACTTCAGGGCAGAAGATAAGCCTCAGGTTTTGTGGAAATGAAAACTACTTGTTACAATGAAGCAATTCCTAGGGTTTATCTAGTTTTGAGGTTTAAAACAAAACAATTCTTTCCTTGAGCTCTTCCCAAAGCAATATGCATATCTTATAATCCATTTTAAAGTAATACAAACAGATATCTGTTCTCCAATAATATAATTTACACATATCTCTGAATGGATTAAAAAGAAAAAAGAGTTAGGGCTATGGGTGTAGCTCAGTGGCAATGTAGCATGTGCGAGGCCCTAGGTTCTGTTCCCAGCATTGCAAAATAAGATTAAATTTTCATAAATGGCAGGTTTTAGAGCTGAGCTATGTAATCCATATGGCAAAAATAAAACAAATCTAAGTTTTTACTAAAAATCTGAGGATAAAAATGAACACTGGCTGGATAATGAACATCTGACAGTAATTAGTTTAAAAAGGTGTATCCAAAATAAAACCATAAGAGGACCAGGTTTATTTATCACATAGGAGAGCAGCTCAAAATGTTCAGAGGCATCATTTGTTTAAATTATAATGTGATTGTTTTTGAAGCTTATTTGGGGGACGGGAGTGATTATAGAAAAATACTTAGAATCTGCAACAACTTCATTGGCAAAATATTTTAACAATAATCCATATCATCTTAGATTTTTAAATGTGTAGTTTCATAATTTAAACAAACTGTATCAAAGAAATTTAGTCATTTTCCCCCCATGAAAACCAAATAAAATCACACCTGAATTATTTACTTCTATGTTTTTATCTTCTATTTTTTGTACTACACATCCAAGAGGCAGATATCTTCTGAGAGGTGCAAGAGTTGTTCTTTCATGAATGCCCTCTAAGAATAGTGAAACCAGCAATTTTTATATATGCATTCATTTGCATATATGTGTACTTCAAAAAGCAAAGTGCCATCTCTTCATCCACTGTTAATTTAATGGTAAGAATGGGGGCCACCAGGCATTGGTGGAGCACCAGAAGGTCCTGAAGGCACTGAGAGAACATTTATAAGTACCTTTTTTATCCTTGTTGGTAGGATGAAATAGTCCAGCATGTCTTCAAAAGTCATTTTGAGGAGTGGGAGTAGGGCTTTACAGTCATAGCAGATTGTGGACGTGGGTTACCGCAGATGTGTATCAGAACCAATCTACCCTGCTGCGTAATCTTCTTCAGCAGGGCAGGCTTCTCAGGTGCAGATCCAGAAACATCAGGCCTTTGACTTCCCCCAGATGAGAGGCATTCACACATCCCTGCCCTCTATTGGTGGGTGATCAGTCGATGTATGAGGCCAGGAAAGATAGGTGAGTATGAGTAGGAAGCTGGTGCAGGCAGTTGTGAAATTAATTGAGGGCTGCTATAGTAGGAGTTGGGCGGCAAGCAAGGGAAACTCTAGTACTCCAGGGCCTTACAGTAAACAAGGAAGGGATTGCTCCCCAGATACCATACTGGACAGATCGGAGAAGCTGGGAACCAATACTTTCAAGGAACATATGACTGAAAATTGGCTCCCTATTACAACTGGTAGGGCTTTCTTTTGTGTCCAATCTAATCTCTTGGCACATTCTTTTACACACACTTATATGTTTTCTCACAGGAAACAGAGGACTGATGCAGATTTTCAAATTTACAAATGTGTATCCAAATCCATGCGTTGTCCTGCAACTTGGCCTCTCACCTGCAGCCTGTGCAGGCAACGAAAGCTGGGTTCCCCTGCGTGGAGTGGGCTGGCTGATACCGGAAAAAATCACACGACACAGCGGGGGCACGACGGCTTTTTGACCTTAAAGGTCGAGCTTCCACACTGGAAAGAGAGAACGAGAGTGCCTATTTGCTTTATTATTATTGTTATTATTATTATTATTATTATATGGGGGAACTTCTAAGGCTTTCTACATAATGGTCTTAGCAATTAAGGTAGGTTGTGCACTGCCCAGTTCCCAAAGGGTCACTCCCAACTCCAGAGCTACTAAATCAGTCTCCCTAGCCAGAGCGAAGACTGAAGTCACGTGCATTGCATAATCCATTAAGTGGGAGGGGCCACAAAACAGCAAGCAATGCCAGACCAAGATCTCCTTGGCTCAAGGCCAGGTGAAGATGCTAAATAGCTCAGCAGTGGCTTCCCATATTGGCATATGCAGTCATGAGACAGTTTTTGAAATATATTAAAAGAGCCTTGCGGGGCTGGGGTTGTGGTTTGGCGGTAGAGCGCTCGCTTAGCACAGGCGAGGCCCTGGGTTCAATCCTCAGCACCACATAAAATAAATAAAATAAAGGTATTGTGTCCAATTACAGCTAAAAAATAAATATTAAAAAAAGAGCCTTGTGTGCCCCCTTTGGGCTTCCTCATTTTCATCTACTGGATGAATGCATAGATCACACTGCATTCCTGCATCCCCTGACCAATGGGAATCCAGAGCATTCCAGATTGTTCCCTTCACCGACTTTCTTACACACATGTCTTTGTGCACTACACATATTAGCTTTTCTTCAGATGGTGTGCTCAGGCCTTGCTGAACTTTCCTGTTCCCTTTCCCTAGGAATGCAGCAATACTAGTTACTTAAACCCAGGAGCGAGGATGAGGTAATATTTATCTATAGTTCTTATAAGAGTGTCAGCACAGTGAAATCACTACAATTTGCCTCCCCAATGGTTGCTCCTCCACACTGATACTTTCAAAGATGTCAAAAACTTCACTTTGTTCATAACCTCATCCACCATTTTTGGGGGTTGTAAACATGGTGTGTGAAAATTGATTTAATTTGTATTTTCAGGATCAGTGGTGGTATCTCTTGGGCTGTCATTGACTGTAGGGATTCTCACTCCTTTGCATTAACTCATAGGGGGAGTAGGTAAGCATGTGGGAGAAATGCGCAAAAATCAAATTGTCAATGTAGTGTCCCAGGCACACATCTACATGCTGTTTTGATTACCTATGGTAATTCAGTAATAGGGAGACCCTGCACAGACTGCAAATCACAAACACCTTCTCTTTGGCTCTTTAGGAAACAAACAAACAAACAAATTTGGACTGCTGATGTCTGACTATGGACTTTCTTGCCTACTTTCCTATTGGGCTTTTCATCCTCTTGGGCAACAGGGGCTTGCAAACCCTTTTTAGGTTGGTTGCTTCTCATCCATCATTGCATTGAATCCTCACAGGCCTCTGTGCTAGGTGTTGTTATGTCCCCTATTTTATAGATGGGACACTGTGGCTCAAGAAGTGAGGCCCTCATAGGATAAGAGGCTCCCTGCCACGTTGGGCAGGACAGTAAGAACTGAGTAGAGCGCACCCACACCTAGACTAAAATGCCTAAATTGGCTTGTCAAGAGCTAGTATAACTAGAGTTTGCTAAAGTCCGAGGACCCTCATTCCTATTGGCTAGGCTCAGAGGGGCAGGGGCATGCTGGTTTCCCCGGAAAAATTAAGCAGAGCGCACCCACACCTGGACTTCACCGCTAATCTGGCTTGTTCAGGGATAGTATAATTAGTGCTTTGCAGCGTCCAAGGACCTTCATCCCTATTGGCTAGGGCCCAGAGGGATGACCCAACAAGGGGTATGCTGGTTGGCAGGAGAGGACCAATGAGAAAGCCAAAACGAGGCCATCAAAGGCAATCAATGCCATGAGGCTTTTGAGGTAATCTCGTGGCACACCTGTGGTGACTGAGTTACCGAATGCCCAGCAGCTCTAACCCTGACTGCAGTGACCGTCTCTCCTCAAAACTGGCTACTTGGATCAGCGACATGAGCTCTACTAAGGAGGCTTCCGTTCTGGGAGATGGTTTTGTCCCGGACCGTGGGACGTGCACTAGCATGCCCGGAGTAGGCCACAGAGGCCCTCGGAGACTGGGTCTGGGCCAGGACCTAGAATTGGGGCCACCATGTAGTGGGGATGGCGAGGGTGGTCTTCCAGACCTCCAGGATTTTGAGTTCAACTTGGAGGGTGACTGGGAAGAGATGGAGGCAGGCAACATGGTGCTTCGCGGCTGTGAAGCCAGGCCTAACTCCCCAGCTGATGAGGGGGCTTGTTGGGACTTAATGCCCCACCTCACTATAGAGCCTGAAACCATCATTCAGGAGCTGACTGGCTGGGAGCCCTGTGACTCCCCCAGGTACCTATATCCTGACAGCTCTGCGGCAGAAAGGTCCACCATTTGGGCTAACACAGAGGTTGGTCTCAGAGGGAGAGGTGTGCAGGCTCTGAGTTCTTTGGAAATGCAGCCAGCCCTTGCTGCCCCACTGTGCCATCCCAGTTGGCCTGAGGGAAGACCGGCCTGGGGGAACCCACAGAGACAAACCAGAAGTAGAATAATGGTCAACAGGGAAGCCCTGCAGCCTTCTGTTATTCCTGAATATTCAGATGTGTTTAATGAGTTACAGCTGATTAGGGAAAGCATTTACTCCAAAGGAAGAGGTCAGGCAGTGTTCAACAGCTCCAAGATACCTGGAGACACAGCCAGAAGCACTAGTGCCTCTGCTTGGGGGAATGTCCTTCATATGCCAGTCCCTCTGATGACCCCTGCACCTGGCACTCTTGCTTCAGCCATGAAAAAGACTTTGGAAGAGCTGGAAGCTGGTTCCTCTAAGAAAATGCAAAGTGTGCTCTGGGGCAAGAGAGGGAGAAGGCATAGCTATCTAGGAGCTACTGCCTCTGCTGCTGCTTCAGAGGGCCTGCCCAGGGCCAGCCCCAAGAAGAAGCCCATTCAGGAGAAGAAATCCCTGAGGGATGGCTCTAAAGTTACTCTTGTCAGGACCTTCCCTTCATGGGGTCAGAGAATCAAGGCAGCTCCACTGGAACCAGCCACCTTCCCCTCAGTCTCAGGTATTCCCCTGCTTGAGATGTCCAAGAGGCATTCCTTGTTGCCCTTGGAACCAAAACAGGCCAAACACAGTGACAATGGAAAGAGATCTATAGCCAAGAAGACATGGCAGTCCCAGCTGGTGGCCTGTGAAGATAGTGGCCTAAGTAGAGATGCAGTCCCACAGGCTCACGTAAGTAGGTTTTCATCCTCCTCATTCTCCTCCTCTTCCTCCCCTCCCCCGTCACTCTACCCTTCTCTGCCATTGTTCCATCTGCCCCTTGCTAAGGGGTGGTTGTTGGGAGCCCACTTGTCATTGGGATGCCAAATTGTTTTTTTGGTTGTTGTTGTAGGAGCAAACATCAAGAAAGTACCTGCTAGGTACCAGTCCCTGTTGCCTATACTTTGTGCATTTCCTACCTCCTCCCCAGATGGGGGTTGGAATGGGTAGCAGGACTGGCTACTGACTATTTCAGGTGACCCCTTACAGTATTGACTGCTCATCTTGGGTGTTTATTCCCATCTGCCTCCTGATTTCTCCCTCCCAGCTCTTCCCCCAGGGCACCTGAGCTTTCTCATTGCCCTCCCTGCTTCTCTCAGACTCAGTTCTACCTCCTGGCCTCGGCTGTTTGAGGGATACAGTGCTGATGAAATGAGCCTTGGGATTCTTCCACTGATCCCCACCTCACCTCATCCCCTGCACACACACAATCATACTCTACAGGCACATCCTCTAACCTGACTCAGAATTTTTTTGTTAGTTTTCAATGCACCGGCCAGGGACGCCTGCCATGTTTATGCATCCTGGAGAAATCGGTAGAAGTGACCCCAACACCAGAGTTTCCCAACCTCCAGGAAGCTCCCAGACCTGGGATCTGGGCCAGGGAGGCCTCATATCCAGAGCCCCTGCACCCTTTGGTGAGTCTTATATGTTTGATGGAAGGGAAGAGGGAGGGGAAGGGAAACCTTTGGCTCCCTTACTTCTCAGGGCCCAACCTTGCCCCCAGGTTTCCCTGGATACCCAAATTGTGCTCCCACAGGTAACTAGGTGTGGGCGTGGCCAGCCTCAGGCATCTTGGTTCCCTGCTTGGGTTTATGTAGTAGGGATAATTTGTAGCAATTTCCCAAACACAAGCCCTGAAGTAGACTTCAGAACAAAGCCTTTTATGTTGGGTCCTCTTTGGCCATATGGCTTCTCCCAGAGGCTTGCTGTGGCTGCACCTCTGCTAGTATCCATCCCAGAGCCAAGGGGTTAGGGGCCACACCTGTGGCTGACCCTGGGGAGTAGGGAAGGCAGGCTCAGAGATAGATGGAAATGCTGGGCAGAGCAAATGCAACTTGCTGCCAGCAGAGGGGGCTGCTGCCTCACTTTAGACCCAGCCAGGCCCTCTCTATTTCCCAGGCAGACTGGGGAGCTGGATTTTGTGTGTTCTTTCAGATGACCAGGCGTCAGCTGTGCGTTCCCTGATTCGTGAAAGGCAAGAGCAACCACATGGAGCATTGGGCTGTCCCTGGGTAATGTTTTCTATGGATCCTAGAAATGACTGCCCCAACTAGATGGTGGACTTCATGTCCAGGTTAAGCAGAATTAGGTGCACCCTCAGATCTCAAAGGGCTCCTCCTTTTCACTGAGGGCTCCCTGCCTGTGTTGCCACAGGATTTGGGATATGAAGAACATAAAGAGTGGGGGATGAGTGGGAGGATCAGAGAGAGGAGGCCAGAATATTATCTTCATTTTTCTTTCTTTAATGCTTGCTGGACTAGTGTGTGGCCCTGCAAAAAGAAAGAGATGACCTCAAAGAACAATTAGGTATGAGAAGCCCTGGGTTGGGACAGGGGTAGAACAAAGGCAGATGTCTGTGTCTCCCAGTAGGGTGGCCTGGGGCAGGGTGGGGCTGTAGATATAGGTTGTACCCTAGGGCAGGACATTCCTATGCCTGGCCCTGGAGTTTTTTGTGCATTGACTGCTAGATCTGTGTGAAAAGAGCAATGAATTTTCCATTCCACATATTTTGCCATAGACATGTCCTTCTGTAAGGATCTTTAGAGATCTCCTTTATTTCTCTGTAATTGCTGGTTGATGTGGCTTGTTTGATGTTTGTTTGCTTATTTGTTTTTACTGTGTTTCTGAATGGGTCTGCCATGGCCCATTGTTTGAGTACTACTGATACATGTTGTCTTGGAGAAAACTGTTTCATGTTGTATTTCAATGAGCTTTGGGGGAGTCAGTCCTAGGAGCTGTTTGGACAGGGCTGTTGGAATGAGGTTGCAGGGCTAGCAGTTCCCCACAGTGTGGGGGTAGGCAGACAGTTTTCCATACATCTATTACTAGAGTGCCCACTTATACCTGTATATTTCAGCTGCAATGCAGTCCCTCACGGACAAGTTCCAGGCCCTTTGAAGTGAGTATAAGGTTTACAACATCCCTTTCTCACAATTTTAGCTATCTGGGAATACTGTGGGTTGGCCCTGGTCATGTTGCAACCCTGACTCTGATCTGCTTCACAGGTTCAACCCATTACCTTCCTATAAGATGAGCAGCTGGTACCTGTGGAGCCCAGGAGCAGCATCGAAGCTGATTCCCTCTGATTATTAGCACCTGGTGGTTCTTTTCTGCCCCCCCCCCCCCCCCCCCCCCGGCTTTTGCACTTGTCCAACATAATCCACAGGAGTTTGGAATTAAAGTGCCTCTCATATTCTGTGGCTTGCGGTCTGTCTCAGGGGTGAAAGCCTGCAGGGAAAGAAGAAAGATGGGGATCTGTCCTGTTTCAAAGCAAGTTAAGAACAGTACCCTTGGCATTTTATGTGGGGCTTCTCCCTGAGGGGAATCTGGGTAAGCCTGAGCACATGGTTCCTGCTCAGGCTTACCATGGTTCTCTGAGTCCTGTGTGGGCTGGGCCCGGCCATACTAGCATTTCCTCCCTTTGCCCAGTGACCCTCTTGTGCTTTCTGCTGGGTCCTTATCTCTGGAGTTCACATAAGACCCATTCTTGCCTCCTGTCCCCACTTTGGCAGAACTAATGAACCTCTTCAAGGGGCTCTTGTGCCTTCTACTTTCCCTGCTTTGTTTCACTGTCCTGTTTCTCCCTTCTCACCCTTCTTTTCCATCCTGAGCATCCTTGATCTCTCCCAAGGCTCTCCCTGGTGGCCTTTCCTGAGTTATTTCAACAGACATTAGAGGGCAGAGTTGAGCTCGTCCCCCCCCTCTCAGACCCAGACCTCTTTCTGGACTCGCTGTCTTCCACTTGTGGCACCCCACAGATATACAGCTCATCTAGAAATTGCCCATCATCCTTAGTTCCTGCTTAGCTCTCACCGTTGAAGTTCAGTTGCTAAATCCTGTCAGTTGACCTTCTTCCTTTTAGTAGAGGGTAAAGGCAGAGGTCACATTCCATGGCACTCTGAGTCCTGAGTGGCAGAGCAAGGTAAAGGTACAGGAAACTTGGAGAAATATATGGAGTTGTCTCTGGGTTGTAGGTGGAGGCAGTGAGTGTCTGGTTCAACCTTAGCAAAATGACTTTCCAGCACTTGAAACTGATGGTCAGGCATCAGAACTTTCATAACGTCCAAGTCCTAGCCAGTCAACCAGCCTTCCCCTTGCCTGTCAGCTCTTTCAATTCATACCAGTTACAGAATAATGTTTCTGTAAGGAGTATACCACACCACTAGCCATTGTAGGAGCTGAACTTTTCAGCTCTAGGGGAATAAGTGTCAGATTGTGAGGTTTGAATTGGAAAATTCCATTGTGTCCAAATGGGACCTGCTTTGCACCCATTCCCTCATTAAGTGCCTACCCAAGCCACTGCTTTCCCTCAAACATTCTGTGCCTGCCAGGTGAATGTGGGGTGCCCTGGAGAGTCCTCTAGACCCCATCCTGCCTCTTCATTCAACTCCAGTGACTTCTGGAGTTTGGCTGGATCATGTTCCTGTGTTTGATGCCACTGAACCTTGGAACCCTGAGCCAAATCCCACTGGGACTGATTACTCAGGCTCCCACTTGTTCATTTCCACACATGACTTTTTCCCCTGAGGGCAGAAAATATGGTCTCCCTGCCAGACTCCAGTTACGGCAGAAGGGATGTCAGCTAGCCAGTCAGTGAGAGATCTGTGTTAAGGTGGAAGAAGCAGAGCTGGTGAAGTTAGTCACAAGGGTTGTGTTTGTGCCCTAGTATAGCTCCACTGATATGCTACTTCCCTGATAAAGATGGACCTGCACCTCCCAGGACAGTATCTGGTGCCAGAATTCATTTCAGTTGGAATTGGTCTAGATATTATTCACTTCTGCTTAAAGGATGATTGCTCTTAATGAAGATCCCTCACCAAGATATAGAAATTGAATTAGATCAATTTAAATGTCAAATGACAAATGCAGGAAACGCAAGCCTAAAATTTGGTAATTTTGAAGAGATGAAGCCAGGCAACCACTACTACGCTCTAGAGACACTACACTGAACCTTCAGACATCTCATTTGAGTATCTCTTTGTGAAGGAAGTCAAATGCAAGTTACCTACTGTATGACTCCATTTATGTGCTGTGGAAAAGTCAAACATATAGAGACAGGAAAAGATGAATTAGTGGTGTCAAGGGCATAGGGTTTGGAAGGGTTAACTACCATATGGCATGGTGGAATTTGGGGGTATAGATTGTGGTTTTGGTTGCATAACAGTATGCACTCAAAGAAATCATAGACATAAATGTAAATTTTATCTCAGTACGTCTGTCTTTCTAGAAAATATAAACATTGCATCTCAAATTTATATAGAAATTCACTATTTATTTCCTTTAAGTATTAGGATTTTGTTTTCTCCTTTAATCTTTATTTTTGTTCTTATTAGTGCCTTATAGCTACACTTAATAGTGGGGTTCATTTTGACACAATCACACATGTGTGGAATATAATTGCTTTATTTCAATCCCTATTACCTCTTCCCTCACCCCCATTCCTTTCCCCCATCTATTTATTGTTTTCATAAATTGGTATTTTATAGGTATAAGTCCAGTGACCTCTGGAGGTTGGCTGGATCATGTTCCTGTGTGGTATTCACCATGGTACATTCAAGCATATTAACAGCATAATTTGGTCAACCTCATTTAGCTATTCCTCTCCTTTCCCATTTCTCCCTTCTCCCTCTTATCCTCTTACTACACTCCAGTGATCTCCCGAGAATATTCATCGTATCCACTTCTTTTCCCCGCATATTTTACTGTAGTTTCAGCATATAAGAAAAAGACTCTACCTTTAACTTTCTGAGTCTGGCTTATTTCACTTTTCATGATGCTTTCCAGTTCCATCCGAATGGCATAATTGCATTCTTCGTTAAAGCTGACTAAAACTCCATTTTGTATGTATGCCACATTTTCTTTATCTATTCATCTGTGATGAGCATCTGGGCTGGTTCCATAACTTGGCTATTTTGAATTGAGCTACTATAAACACTGAAGTGCCTGTAAAACTGCAGTATGCTGATTTTAGTTCTTTTGGATTAATACCAAGGAGTGGGATGGCTGGGTCATATGGCGATTCCATTCCCAGTCTTGAGGAATCTGCATATTGCTTTCCCAAGTGGTTATACTATTTTACAGTCCAATCAAGAAGGTATCAGTGTACCTTTTCTCTCACACCCTTGGAAGAAATTATTCTTATTTCCTATCTTGATTGCCATTCTAAAAGTGGGGACATGAAATCTCAGTGTAATTTGATTTGTATTTCCCTAATTGCTAGGAATGTTGAACATTTTATCATATATTTTTTGGCCATTTATAATTCTTGGGAAATGTCTGTTCTTTTCTTTTTCCCTTTTATTGATTGGGGTTTTTTGTTTACTTTTTTGATGTTAAGCATTTTGAGTTCTTTATGTATTCTGGATATCAATCCCCTGTCAGATGAATAACTGCAAAGATTTTCTTCCATTTTGTAGGCTCTCTTTATGCTCGTAAATGTTTCTCTTTTGCTGTGCATAAGGTTTTTAATTTGATGTTGTCCCACTTAAGTGTGTCCTTCCTTCCTCCCTTTCTTCCTATTATAATTGGACATGATTCCTTTATTTCACTTATTTATATGTGGTGCTGAGGATCAAACCCAGTGCCTCACACATGCTAGGTGAGCGCTCTACCACTGAGCTACAACTCCAATCCATTGATTTTTTTCTTGAGCTTTAAGGGGTATTGTTAAGGAAGTTGGTGCCTGCCCCAACATGTTGGAGTATTGACTCTGTTTTCTTCTAACAGTTGCAACATTTTGGATCTAATTCCTAGGTCATTGATTCAGTTTGATTTTCATTTGGTACAGGGTGAGAAATAAGGATCTAATTTTATTCACCTACATGTGGATATCCTGTTTTCCCAGAACAATTTGCTTAAAAGGCTATCTTCTCCAACATGTTTTTGTCACCTTCATGGAGTATGGGATGAATGTTTTTATGTGGGTTTGTCCTTGTGTTGTCTTCTCTTTTTTTTTATTGGGTGTTCAAAACATTACAAAGCTCTTGACATATCATATTTCATACATTAGATTCAAGTTGGTTATGAACTCCCAATTTTACCCCAAATACAGATGGCAGAATCACATCGGTTACACATCCACATTTTTACATAATGCCCTATTAGTAACTGTTGTATTCTGCTACCTTTCCTATCCTCTACTATCCCCCCTCCCCTCCCCTCCCATCTTCTCTCTCTACCCCATCTACTATAATTCATTTCTCTCCTTGTTTATTTTCCCATTCCCCTCACAGCCTCTTATATGTAATTTTGTATAACAATGAGGGTCTCCCTCCATTACCATGCAATTTCCCTTTTCTCTCCCTTTCCCTCCCACCTCATGTCTCTGTTTAATGTTAATCTTTTCTTCCTGCTCTTCCTCCCTGCTCTGTTCTTAGTTGCTCTCATTATATCAAAGAAGACATTTGGTATTTGTTTTTTAGGGATTGGCTAGCTTCACTAAGCATAATCTGCTCTAGTGCCATTCATTTCCCTGCAAATTCCATGATTTTGTCATTTTTTAGTTCTGCGTAATACTCCATGGTGTATAAATGCCACATTTTTTTTATCCATTCATCTATTGAAGGTCATCTGGGTTGGTTCCACAGTCTAGCAATTGTGAATTGTGCTGCTATGAACATTGATGTGGCAGTATCCCTGTAGTACGCTCTTTTAAGGTCTTCAGGGAACAGTCCGAGAAGGGCAATAGCTGGGTCAAATGGTGGTTCCATTCCCAGCTTTCCCAGGAATCTCCATACTGCTTTCCAAATTGGCCGCACCAGTTTGCAGTCCCACCAGCAATGTACAAGAGTACCCTTTTCCCCACATCCTCGCCAGAACTTGTTGTTGTTTGACTTCATAATGGCTGCCACTCTTACTGGAGTGAGATGGTATCTTAGGGTGGTTATGATTTGCATTTCTCTGACTGCTAGAGATGATGAGCATTTTTTCATGTACTTGTTGATTGATTGTATGTCCTCCTCTGAGAAGTGTCTGTTCAGGTCCTTGGCCCATTTGTTGATTGGGTTATTTGTTATCTTATTGTCTAATTTTTTGAGTTCTTTATATACTCTGGATATTAGGGCTCTATCTGAAGTGTGAGGAGTAAAAATTTGTTCCCATGATGTAGGCTCCCTATTTACCTCTCTTATTGTTTCTTTTGCTGAGAAAAAACTTTTCAGTTTAAGTAAGTCCCATTTGTTGATTCTTGTTATTAACTCTTGTGCTATGGGTGTCCTATTAAAGAATTTGGAGCCCGACCCCACAATATGTAGATTGGAGCCAACTTTTTCTTCTATCAGACGCAGAGTCTCTGATTTGATATCTAGCTCCTTGATCCACGTTGAGTTAACTTTTGTGCATGGCGAGAGGAGGGGATTCACTTTCATTTTGTTGCATATGGATTTCCAGTTTTCCCAGCACCATTTGTTGAATATGCTATCCTTCCTCCATTGCATGCTTTTAGCTCCTTTATCAAATACAAGATAGTTGTAGCTTTGTGGATTAGTCTCTGTGTCCTCTATTCTGTACCATTGGTCCACCCGCCTGTTTTGGTACCAGTACCATGCTGTTTTTGTTACTATTGCTCTGTAATATAGTTTGAAGTCTGGTATCGCTATACCGCCTGATTCACATTTCCTGCTTAGCATTGTTTTTGCTATTCTGGGTCTTTTATTTTTCCATATGAATTTCATGATTGCTTTCTCTATTTCTACAAGAAATGCCGTTGGGATTTTGATTGGCATTGCATTAAACCTATAGAGAACTTTTTGGTAATATCGCCATTTTGATGATGTTAGTTCTGCCTATCCATGAACAGGGTATATTTTTCCATCTTCTAAGATCTTCTTCTACTTCTCTTTTTAGGGTTCTGTAGTTTTCATTGTATAAATCTTTCACCTCTTTTGTTAGGTTGATTCCCAAGTATTTTATTTTTTTGAGGATATTGTGAATGGAGTGTTTTTCCTCATTTCCATTTCAGAGGTTTTGTCACTGATATACAGAAATGCCTTTGATTTATGCGTGTTGATTTTATATCCTGCCACTTTGCTGAATTCATTTATTAGTTCTAGTAGTTTTTTTGTAAACCCTTTTGGGTCTTCTAGGTATAGAATCATGTAATCCGCAAATAGTGATAATTTAAGTTCTTCTTTTCCTATTTTTATGCCTTTAATTTCTTTCGTCTGTCTAATTGCTCTGGCCAGTGTTTCGAGAACTATATTGAATAGAAGTGGTGATAGAGGGCATCCCTGTCTTGTTCCAGATTTTAGAGGGAATGCCTTCAATTCTTCTCCATTCAGAATGATGCTAGTCTGAGGCTTAGCATAGATAGCTTTTACAATGTCGAGGTAAGTTCCTGTTATCCTTAGTTTTTCTAATGTTTTGAACATAAAGGGATGCTGTACTTTGTCGAATACTTTTTCTGCGTCTATCGAGATGATCATATGGTTCTTATCTTTAAGTCTATTGATGTGGTGAATAACATTTATTGATTTCCGTATATTGAACCATCCTTGCATCCCAGGGATGAATCCTACTTGATCATGCTGCACAATTTTTTTGATGTGCCTTTGTATCCGATTCGCCAGAATTTTATTGAGGATTTTTGCAACTAGGTTCATCAGAGATATTGGTCTGTAGTTTTCTTTCTTTGAGGTGTCTTTGTCTGGTTTCGGAATCAGGGTGATGTTGGCCTCATAGAATGAATTTGGCAGAGCTCCCTCTTTTTCTATTTCCTGAAATAACTTGAAAAGTATTGGTATTAATTCTTCTTTAAAGGTTTTGTAAAACTCCGCTGTATACCCATCCGGTCCTGGGCTTTTCTTGGTTGGTAGTCTTTTGATTGCTTCTTCTATTTCATCCATTGATATTGGTCTGTTTAAGTTGTGAGTCTCCTCCTGACTCAGTCTGGGCAAATCATATGACTTAAGAAATTGATCGATGTCTTCACTATCTTCTATTTTATTGGAATATAGGTTTTCAAAATAATTTCTAATTGTCTTCTGTATTTCTGTAGCGTCTGTTGTGATATTGCCTTTTTCATCCCGTATGTTAGTAATTTGAGTTCTCTCTCTTCTTCTCTTCGTTAGCATGGCTAAGGGTCTGTCGATCTTATTTATTTTTTCGAAGAACCAACTTTTAGTTTTGTTAATTTTTTCAATGGTTTCTTTTGTTTCAATTTCGTTGATTTCCGCTCTGATTTTAATTATTTCTTCTCTTCTGCTACATTTGCTGTTGTTTTGCTCTTCCTTTTCTAGGGCTTTGAGATGAAGTGTGAGCTCATTTATTTGTTGGTTTTTCCTTTTTTTGAGGAATGACCTCCAGGCGATGAATTTCCCTCTTAAAACTGCTTTCATTGTGTCCCATAGGTTCCGAAATGTTATGTCTGTATTTTCATTTATCTCTAAGAATTTTTTGATTTCCTCCTTTATGTCTTCTGTAACCCATTGATCGTTCAGTAACATATTGTTCATTTTCCATGTGATGTAGGATTTTTCCTTCCTTCTTTTCTCATTGATTTCCAGTTTCATTCCATTATGATCAGATAGAATGCATGGTATTATCTCCACCCCTTTATATTTACTGAGGGTTGCCCTATGGCATAATATATGGTCTATTTTTGAGAAGGATCCATGTGCTGCTGAGAAAAAAGTATATCCACTTGATGATGGTTGATATATTCTATATATGTCAGTTAAGTCTAGGTTATTGATTGTGGTATTGAGTTCTATAGTTTCTTTATTCAACTTTTGTTTGGAGGATCTGTCCAATGGTGAGAGAGGTGTGTTGAAGTCACCCATAATTATTGTGTTGTGGTCTATTTGATTCTTGAACTTGAGAATTTGTTTTATGAACGTCGCAGCACCATTATTTGGTGCATAAATATTGATAATTGTTATGTCTTGTTGGTGAATGGTTCCTTTTAACAGGATATAATGTCCTTCCTTATCCCTTTTGATTAACTTAGTCTTGAAGTTGATTTTATTCGATATGAGGATGGCCACCCCTGCTTGCTTACGAGGACTGTGTGTGTGGTATATTATTTCCCAACCTTTAACCTTCAGCCTGTGTATGTCTTTTCCAATCAGATGTGTCTCCTGGAGGCAGCATATTGTTGGATTTGTTTTTTTAATCCATGTTACCTGCCCATGTCACTTTATTGGAGAGTTTAAGCCATTAACGTTTAGAGTTACTATTGATACATGGTTTGTACTTCCAGCCATGTTTGATTATTTATCTTCTTTTTTTTTAATTTAGTTTGTTTCTCCATGATTAGCTTTCCCCCCGCCCTCTGTCTTTACAGAGGCACTTCCCACTGATGGTTTTGGTTATTGTTTTTCATTTCTTCCTCGTGTAGTGTTTTGCTCAAGATGCTTTGCAATGCTCGTTTTCTGGCTGCAAATTCTTTTAGCTTTTGTTTATCATGAAAGATTTTTATTTTGTTGTTGTACCTGAAGCTTAATTTTGCTGGATACAGAATTCTTGGTTGGCATCCATTGTCTTTCAGTGTTTGAAATACGTTGTTCCAGGATCTTCTCGCTTTCAGCGTCTGTGATGAAAAATCCGTTGTTAACCTTATTGGTTTACCCTGAATGTAATCTGCCTCCTTTCTCTTGTAGCTTTTAATATTTTCTCTTTGTTCTGTATATTGGATATCTTCATAACAATGTGTCTTGGCGTTGGTCTACTGTGATTTTGTGTGCTCGGTGTCCTGTATGCATCTACAATTTGTATATCCGTTTCCTTTTTTATTTCTGGAAAGTTTTCTGTAATTATTTCATTCAGCAGGTTACTCATTCCCTTGGTTTGAATCTCTGTACCTTCCTCTATCCCAATGACTCGTAAGTTTGGTTTTTTTATGTTATCCCATATCTCTTGGATGTTTTTCTCGTGATTTTTTACCAGCCTTTCTGAGTTGGCTAGACTCTTTTCAAGATGATATATTTTGTCTTCATTATCTGATGTTCTGGCTTCTACTTGCTCCACTCTGTTAGTGATACTCTCAATTGAGTTTTTAATTTGGTTTATCGTTTCCTTCATTTCTAGAATTATTGTTTGTTTTTTTTATAATCTCTATCTCCTGATAAAGATGCTTAACTTCTTCTTTTATCTGTTTATGTAATTCATTTTCAATGTGTTCTTTCACTGTTTGGATTTGCTCTCTCGTATCCTCTTTAAGGTTCCATTCCATCTGTCTAAGGTATTCCTTGAGTTCTTTATATGACCATTTTTCTGATGACTCTAGGTCCTCCTGAGTATTTAGGCTGTCCTTCATTGTTTGTACTCCTTTTCTTCCTTGCTTTTTTATGCTGCTCATGTTACTTCTTGTTCTGTTTGACTGCTGAGTTACTGTTTACTCTTATAAATTTATTTGATGCTTGGGAGGAAAGATATTAGAAGGGAAGGGAAGAAGTCACTAAAGAGAATGAGAGTAGGCAGGTAGAATTCAAGGAAGGGGGAATAAGAAAATTGAAAAGAAATGAAAAGACAAAAGAAAAAAAATAGAAAATAAAGAAAGAGGAAAAAAAATTTAAAAAATAATGATAAGAAAAAAATGAAAATTAAAATTAAAAAAAATAATAATAATAAAATAAAAAAAATTAAAGAACAACAACAGCAACAAAGAAATGAAAATGAAAGAAAAAGAAAAAAAAATAATAAATGCAGTCATAGAGTTCGATTAACTTCTCTTCCAGTAGGTGGAGCTGTGCCCACTGGGCCAAGCTTCTCCTCTCAATAGGTGGGAACCAATCACTGTGCAGCAGCTCTTCCTCCCAGACTGGGCGGGTCTCCAATCCTGAGTGCCTAGGGCCTTCTCTTGTGTTCCTCAAGCCAGGCCCCACTAACCTGTGACGCTCACCACAATACTGGCTACACGCCAGGTCTGCTGCTCCTGGGAGCCCTGTTTTCATGAACGCCTGGGCACACTCTCCCTGTTTGCCTCCCTCAGACCCTAAGTTTGTAGAGCTTGGGGCTGAGAACCCCCAGCGAATTTGCTTGCCCTCCGGTAGCCATGACCCCGGTAGCTGGTGCAAGAGACCTCAGTTGTCAGCACTGGTGGGAGCGGTAGCCGGGAGTTCCGCGCCATGAGTCCCGCGCCACTCCTGATTCCCTCAGTCTGGCTATCGCGCTCACTGGATTGCTGGGAGGGGCCCTTAAGGTTTCCCCGCTGTGTGGAGAGAGATGGCTAGGGGATTACACACCTGTTGCGCTGGTTTCAATGAAGTTATCTCCTCCGCCCGTGACGTCAGTTCTCTGCCATGGTGGTATCCCATGCAAATGGTGACCATTCGTTCCCTTTGCCGGGTGACCAATGCAACGGGTGGGTCCTGACTGTCTCTCCCAAGCCCCGTTTCAATCCTGTGGCCACTGCCTATGAAGGCTCAGTTGGCTTTTACCTCTGTAAGTTCAGACGGGCCGACCAGTTATTTCAGCGGGATCGTTAGTGCTGAGTCACGAGAAGCAGGCGAACCGGAGCTTTAATGCAGCCGATCGATCCGGGCTCGGTGTGTGTTCTGAGGGGCCCAGACTGTTTGCCCCAGATCCACGTCAGCTCAGCATTGCCTAGTGATCCTGAGCAAACAGCATTTAGACAGTTTATGACTCCCTATGCCCGCACAGCTGAAGAGGTCAGAGACTTGATCTCTCCGCGCCCGCCGCCATGTTGGATCTCCCTGTGTTGTCTTCTCTATTCCATTGATTTTCATGTCTGTTTGGATGCCAATACCATGCTGCTTTTGTTACTATAGCTCTGTAGTATAATTTGAAATCAGGTATTAATATACCTCCAGCATCATTCTTCTTGCTCAGTATTGCTTTGGCTCTTTTGAGTCTCTTTTTCTCCTAAATGAATTTTAGAACTGTTCCAGTTCTGTGAAAAATGTCATTGGCTTTTTTTTTTTTTGGTGATTGCATTGAATATGTTTAAAACATTAATTCTGCCTATTCAAGAGCATGGAAGGTCTTTGCACTTTCTAAGGTATTCTTCAATTTCTTGCTTCAGCATTCTATAGTTTTCATTGACAAGGTCTTTCTCTTCCTTGATTAGATTTATTCCCAAGTATTTCATTTTATTTTTGAAGTTCTTGTAGTGTTTTCCTGATTTCTTTCTCAACAGGCTCATTATTGGAGTATAGGAAAACTATTGACTTTTGTATGTTGATTTTATATCCTATTACTGCTTTGATTTTTAAAAATCAATTCTAGTAGTCTTCTGGTCAAGTTTATTGGGTCTTCTAGATATAGGATCACTTCATCACCAAACAGATGTAATTTTACTTCTGTGTATTTTCTTTTTATCCCTTTAATTTTCATTTCTTGCCTGATTCCTCTGGCTAGAGTTTCAAGAAATGTATTGAATAAAAGTAGTGAGAATGGGCAGCCTTGTTTTCTTCCTGATTTTAGAGGAAATGCTTTTAGTTTTCCTCTATTCAGTATGACGTTGATTTAGTGTTTGTTATATATAGCCTTTATAATGTTGAGGTAAGCTCCATGTAGCTCTATTCTCTCAAAAGTTTTTAACATAAATGGTGCTGGATTTTGTCAAAGGCTTTTCCTCCATCTATTGAGATAATCATGTGATTCTTTAATTCTATTTTTTTGTGGTGAATTACATTTATTGATTTGTATCTGTTGAACCAACTCTGCATCCCTGGGATGAAACCCACTTGATCTTGGTGCATTATCTTCTTAATATGTTTTTGAATGTGGTTTGCTAATATTTTATTAAGGATTTTTGCATCTGTATTCACCAGGGATATTAGTCTGTAGTTTTTTTTCCCTTTGACATGTCTGTCTGGATTTGGTATCAGGGTAATCCTAGCTTCAGAGAATGATTTTAGGGGTGTTTCTTCCCTTTTTGTATCATGAAATAATTTGAGGAAGATTGGCATTAGTTCTTGGCAAATTTCTTTAAAAGTCTGGTAGAACTCAATAGAGAATCCATCTGGTCCTGGGCTTTTCTTGGTTGGAAGGCTTTTAATTGCTGCTTCAGTCTTGGCACTTGCTATTGATATGTTTAGGTTTTCTATATCCTCATGGTTCAATTTGACAAATTAGAAATTTGTCAGTGAGTTATGGTTTGGATGTGGTGTCCCCCAAAAGCTCACATGTGAGACAATGCAAGAAGGTTCAGAGGAGAAATAATTGTGTTATGGTAGCTTTAACCTAATCAGTGATATAATCACCTGATGGGATTGAGTGGGAACTAAAGACAGGTGCAGTGTGGCTTTGGGGTATAAGTTTTATCTGGCAAGTGGAGATCTCTTTGCTTTCTGACCCTCGTGTGAGCTACTTCCCTCTGCCACACTCTTCCACTATGATGTCCTGCCTCACCTTGAGCCTCAAGGAATGGAGCCTGCTGTCTATGGATTGAAACTGTGAGCCCCAAATAAACTTTTCCTCCTCTATAATTGTGCTGATTGGGTCTTTTAGTTGCAGTGGTGGAAAAGCTAACTAAAATACAATATCTTCTAGATTTTCCCATTGATTGCAGTATACATTTTCAAAACAGTTTCTAATGATATCTGGATATCAGAAGTATCTGTGGTGATATCTCCTCTTTCATGTCTTAAGTTTATTAATTTAGGTATTCTCTTTATTTTGGTTAGTTTGGATAAGATTTTATTAATCTTGTTTATATTTTCATAGAACTGATTTTTTTGTTGCATTGATCTTATAATTGTTTTTTGTTTTCAGTTTCATTAATTTCAGCTCTGATATTATTTGTCTCCTACTTATTTTGAAATCAGCATGTACTTCCTTTTCTAGGGTTTTGAGTTATAAAATTAGATCATTTATTTTGGGATCTTTCTATTTATTTTAATTTAGGCATTGAATGCTATAAACTTTCCTCTTAGAATCACTGTCATACTGTCCTAGAGATTTTGATATGTTGTATCTCTGTTTTCATTTGTTTCCAAGATTTAAAAACTTTCTTCCCTGATTTATTTTATAGCCTATTCCTCATTTGAAAGTGTATTATTTAGTCTCCAGGTTTTCAGATGACTTCTTACTTTTTATATTTTTATTGATTTCATTCATTTTATTGATTTTATTTATTCCATTATGATCTGATAATATACAAGGTATTATCTCTATATTTTATTTGCTAAGATTTGATTTGTGTCCTAAAATATGGTCTAGTTTTTAAAAAGTCCCATGTGCATCTGAGGAGGAAGTGAATTCAGTTGTTGTTGGAACATTCTATAGATGTTGGTTAGGTCCATTTGAATAATATTGAAGAGTCTTAGTTTATGTCTGGATGAGCTGTCTATTGGTAAGAGAGTTATGTTGGAATCACTCAGTATTATTGTATTGGGGCCTATTTGATTCTTTATATTGAATAGGATTTGTTTGTTTATGTAGGTGCACCAAAGTTAAGGGCATAAATATTTAAAACCATTATATCTTGTTGCTGAATGATTACCTTAAGCTGTATGAAGTAACCTTTTTTGTCTCCTTTGATTAATTTTTGCTTGAAGTCTACTTTGTCAGTTCTGAGATTAGCTACTCTTGCTTTCTTTGAGTCTTAATTTTCATGGTTCACCTTTTTCCATCCTTTCACCTATAGCCTTGGATACATTTGCCTGTAAAGTGAGTCCCTTGTAACCATCACATGGTTAGGTCTTGTTTAATAATATATTTGGCCAATCTATGTGTTTTGATGGGGTAGTTTAGATTGTTTATATTCAGTATTATCATAGAGAAATGATTTTTATTTTCTGCCATTTTGATTGATTTCTCATTAATCCAGACTTGATTCTCCTTTAACTGACTATTCTTCTAATGAGATTTATCCATATGCTGGCTCTGATATTTATTTTTCATTTCTTCTAGGTGAAATATCTCATTGAGTATGTTTTGTAGAGCTCTTAATAGTTATGAAGTCTTTTAGTTTCTGTTTATCATGGAAAGTTTTTTATTTCATTTTCAATTCTGAAGGGTAGCTTTGCTAAATACAGCAATCTTGGTTGGAATTCATTATCTTTCAGGGCTTGGCATATATTATTTTAATCCCTCCTGACTTTCAGGGTACAGGCTGAGAAATCAGTACAAATTCTTAATCAGCTTACTTCTAAATCTAAGTTGCCATTTTTCTTTTGTAACTTTTACAATTTTATCATTGTTCTATATATTTGGTATTTTATTTATAACACGTCTTGAAGAGGATTTTATTTTGATCTTGCCTATTTGAAGTTATGAATGCATCTTGTTTTTGGATTTCCATATCATTCCTGAGGTTTTTCTGATATTTAATTGAAGACTTTGCACATTCCTTTAGTTTGTATTTCATTTCTTTCATATACAACAATGATTCTTAGATTTGGTTTCTTAATGTTTTTGCAGATTATTTGAATATTCTCGTCATAGTCTCAACACCTTTTCTTTATTGTCTATTTTATTTTCAAGATTATATACTTTGTCTTTGAGGCCTGAATTGTTCTTCAAAGTGATCTAATTCATTGGTAATTCTTTCAATTGAATTTTTAATTTAATTTATTGAGTCTTTCATTTCCAGGAATTCTGTTTTGTTCTTTTTCAGAGACTCTATCTCTTTATTGAAATGTTCTTTCACTTCCTTTGTATTCTCTCTCAGTGTATTCCCTGGATCTTCTTTTAGTTAATTGGGGATTTTAATTATCAACTTTCTAAATTCATTTTCTGACATTTCTTCTACTGTGCTATCCACGGTTTTGTTGTATTGTGAGATTATTGGAGTGGCTTGTTTCCTTGAGTTTTCATATTGTTATTATTTTTTAAAAAATGTAGTTATAGGTGGACAGAATGCCTTTATTTTATTTGTTCATTTATATGTGGTGCTAAGGATTAAACCCAGTGCCTCACATATGTTAGGCAACCACTCTGCCACTGAGCTACAGGCCCAGCCTGTTAGTATTTTTGCCCATCTTCTGGGGTGATTATCTCTTCTACTTATATATAAGGAAATTTTTAGTGAGATGCCTTTTCTTTACTATGTGTCCTGGGTTGAGTGAATGAATGTCTTGATGTTAGTATTTTCACTCAATTTAAATTTGCAACTATATCCAGTCTCTAATACCACATTGAGAAGAAGTACTAATACCAAATAATTATAGCTACTTGAGAATAATGTCTTATACTACTAAATTCTTTAAAAAACTTGTTAACAATGTTCTTCAGCAGCCCTGCTAATCTATTATTTCTTGGTCAGTTTTTTGAAGTAGTGTTCTTTCTGGGGTTCAGATATTATGAAGTTTGTTTACTCTCAATTTGGATCCAAAGTGTTCAAATTTGTTAGAGGAGTCTGCATGCAGAGTTTCACTAGCTTCTTGGCTGGACATCTCTGATGCTGCCCTCTTTCTGGGAGACTCAGAATATGTGCTTACATTAGGAGGGTGGAATGATTCAGACTAAGCTACAATCATTTCTAGGCTTTGAAGAGATAAGAGATGACACAGAGCTCAACATATTTCATCTGATTTTTTTTGGAGGGCAGGTACTGTGATTGAACTCAGGGGCACTCAACAACTCAGCCACACCCCCAGGATTTTTTTGTGTGTTTATTTAGAGACACGGTCTCACTGAGTTGCTTAGTGCCTTGCTGTTACTGAGGCTGGCTTTGAACTTAAAATCCTCCTGCTTCATCCTCTAGGGCCTCTAGGATTACAGGCATGTGCCACTGTGTCTCATTTACCTCTAAGAATTTTTTAATCTCTTTCCTTATGTCTTCTGCTATTCATTATTCATTCAATAGTATATTATTTAGTCTCCATGTGTTAGAGTAACTCCTATTTTTATTTTATCATTTATTTCTAATTTCATATATGGTGATCTGATAGAATGTGTTGAGAGCCACAGCCGAAGGGGCCCCAGCAAACTTCCAGCTGCCAGCAATCCAGCTGCCGGCTGATGATTGGCTCACAGCGGCCCCAGCAACATCTAGCTGATTGGCTCCTCGGCCCCAGCAACATCTAGCTGATTGGCTCCTCTGCGGTGATGCTCATTGGACTGTTTCCCTGCCCTTTCAGACCACGGAGCTGCTCATTGGGGGACTTTTTGGCTCTGACGTGACCCAGCCAATCGGCCTCAAGAGCAGGAGGATTGTGGGAGGTGGAGAGAAGCTTGTGGGGGGAGAGACAGGCTTGTGAAAAGCCGGTGGTGGCAGTTGAGGCTCTGAGGGGTTTTTCCTGAGAGGCTGTTTGTTTGGCGTGTTTGGTTCTAAAAATAAAGTTAGTTTCTTTTGACAAGTGGCTCCTGATTGTGCCCAGCCAGACTGCGGCATTTGGTGGCCCGTACGGGGAACGAACCCGCGACCTTGAATGCTCCAAATATATTCACTGATGGGTCAAATAATGGTACAGCAGCAGTAGTTACCCCTGATCAAACTTTTACATTTTTAGTACCCAAACAATCAGCTCAAAAGGTAGAGCTTAATGCAGTTTTACAAGCTTTTGTGATGTTTAAAGATTCTGTATTTAATTTATTTTCTGATAGTCAGTATGTAGTTAATGCTATAGTATCTCTTGAAGATGCTGGTAGGATTTCCCCTTCTTCTACTGTTTTCTCTTTGCTTTCCACTATACAAAGTCTAATCTGGGACAGAAAAGATCCATTCTTTATAGGACATATCAGGGCACATACAGGATTGCCTGGAGCCCTTAGTTTGGGCAATGATTTAGCAGATAAAACTACACATGACATACATATTTTCTCTACACTAGAAGAAGCTATAAATTTTCATAAAAAGTTCCATGTCAATGCTAATACTTTACAAAAGCGTTTTAAAATAACTAAGGAACAAGCTAGACAAATAATAAAACAATGTCAAAATTCTGTGACCTTTTTACCACAAGTTAATCTTGGAGTCAATCCTAGAGGATTGATACCTAACCATATTTGGCAGATGGACGTCACACACTTGCCAGAATTTGGAAAATTAAAATATTTGCATGTTACAGTTGATACTTCTTCTGGATTTTTGATGGGCTCCCTTCATGCCGGAGAAAAAACTAAAGATGTTATAGCTCATTGCTTACAAAATTTTGCCACTGTGGGTGTTCCAAAACAGTTAAAAACAGATAATGCCCCTGGTTATACTTCTACCTCTTTTAAACAATTTTGCTCAACATTTGGCATTACTCATATAACAGGAATCCCATACAATCCACAGGGACAAGGCATAGTTGAAAGAGCTCATCAAACTATTAAAATGTACTTATTAAAGCAAAAAGAAGGAATTGGGAAGGGGTATATATTCCCCAAAGATAAACTTAAAATAACCCTTTTTACTCTAAACTTTTTAAATTTGGATTCATCAGGACTTAGTGCTGCGGAAAGGCATATGTGTCCAAAAAATGTACATAAGCCCAAGGTACTTTGGAAGGATATTCTAACAGGACAATGGAAAGGTCCTGACCCAGTAATTGTCTGGAGTCGGGGGTCTGTTTGTGTGTTTCCACAGGGAGAACAGCAGCCGATTTGGATTCCAGAGAGATTAACCAAGGTCCTGACCCAGTGATTGTCTGGAGTCGGGGGTCTGTTTATGTGTTTCCACAGGGAGAACAGCAGCCGATTTGGATTCCAGAAAGATTAACTAAAGCGATTTCTACAGACCAAAAAGAAGATGATTTGGCTCAAATCCATAACAACTGATATCCAAAACTCCAGTTTGGCTATTCTTACATCTGCAACAGAACCAGGATGCTTTTTTCAATATCTATTTTATTATTGCCCTTTGCCATATCATGAAGTTCTATTTTGTTTTTTGAGCTCATACAGACCTAGGTTAATGTTTTGCTGATCAGTTCTATTTTTTGACTATAGAGTTTTTAAACATTGCAATGGAGATTTCACCTGTAAAAAGTTATAAGGCCTTTAGTATAATGTTATGTGTTGTATGTATTATATTATGTGTGCACACTTGTGTTTTGTGTTATATGTTTGAATGTATGTATGTCCATATATCATATATGATGAGCGCTCATGATAAAATGGATCCAAATTTTTTTTCACGTGATTTATATGGTTTAATTTAAATTGGGTAAACAACTGTTGAGGATTGTTTTAATATGTAAACAAAAAAGAAGGTTAACAGATCTGTTTGTTTACTTTCACCTTTCCTTTTCATTATATTTAATAATTCTCTTAAAGATAATGTAAATTGTTAAGAAAATTGTTTTCTTTTAGTGCCTTCTGTAATGTTACATAATTTTTTCTTTAGCCATTATTGCCAGAATTCCTATCTTCATCCCAGTGCCGGTGAAGACAATGTAAATTGTTAAGAAAATTGTTTTCTTTTAGTGCCTTCTGTAATGTTACATAATTTTTTCTTTAGCCATTATTGCCAGAATTCCTATCTTCATCCCAGTGCTGGTGAAGTCAAAGATAAAACCAATCTACAGCTTCTGCAATAGCCATCACTGAACTGCTTGCAGAACTTGCCTGGACACATTGTGAACTCACCTGTATGCATTGTGAACTATCTGTTGGTGCAGCGACTTGTGGTAGTGTTGGGGTATTTTTGCTGATGATGTCATCGGTGGTACAATTTTTCCAAAAGGAGCCGTCAATTGGCTTGGTGTATCTTCCTCCCTTCTGCTTGTCATGATTGTCCAGCTAAAATTTGGGGGCCAACAGAGGTGAGGCAAAGAACCTCACCCCCCCGCTGGTACAAAGACCTCTCCACAGGTGTGGCTGTATATTGGACCGGTAGTCAATGACGGGTAAGATCCAATTGCAATGGTACCAACCTAACGGGTAAGGACCATATGTACTATTGGACAACCTAAGGCAGGCACGGTCCCTAAGCCACATGCTTTTTGTTTAAACAGAGAGGGGGAGATGTTGAGAGCCACAGCCGAAGGGGCCCCAGCAAACTTCCAGCTACCGGCTGATGATTGGCTCACAGCGGCCCCAGCAACATCTAGCTGATTGGCTCCTCTGCGGAGATGCTCATTGGGCTGTTTCCCTGCCCTTTCAGACCACGGAGCTGCTCATTGGGGGACTTTTTTGGCTCCGCCCACGTGACCCAGCCAATCGGCCTCAAGAGCAGGAGGATTGTGGGAGGTGGAGAGAAGCCGGTGGGGGAGAGAGGCTTGTGAAAAGCCGGTGGTGGCAGTTGAGGCTCTGAGGGTTTTTCCTGAGAGGCTGTTTTGTTTGGCGTGTGTGGTTCTAAAAATAAAGTTAGTTTCTTTTGACAAGTGGCTCCTGATTGTGCCCAGCCAGACTGCGGCAGTGGAATAGCTACGTCATATGGTGGTTACATTTGTTATTTTTTGAGGTATTTTCATACTGCTTTCCAAAGTGGTTGTATAAATTTTCAGTCTCATAAACAATGTTTGAGTTCACCTTTTCCTCCACATCCTCACCAGCATTCACTATTATTTGTATTCTTGATGATTGCCATTCTAACTGTAGTGAGATAAAATCTCAGTGTAGTTTTGAGTTGCATTTCCCGTATTGCTAAGGATGTTGAACATTCCTTTATATATTTGTTGGCCATTTATATTTCTTGAGAAATGCTTGTTTAATTTTTCCCACTTTTGATTGTGTTATTTGTTTTTGTGTGTGTGCATCTGATTTTTTTTTAGTTTTTTTAATATATCCTGGGTATTAATGCCCTGTCAGAGAAGTAGTGGGTGAAGATCTTCTCCTATTCTATAAGCCACATTACCAAAAACATTCTAAATATTTGATACAATCTCGTCAAAACACAATTGATATTCTTCACAAAACTGAAAAAAAAAAAAAAAACAGTTCTGAATTTCATTTGGGAGACTAAGAGGTCCAGAATAGCTAATGAATCTTCAACAAGAAAAACAATGCTGGAGGCATCATAATCCCAGACTTCAAATTATATTACAAAGACATAGTAACCAAAAACATCCATGGTATTGGTATAAAATATTTTTAGTTTTGGCTTTTAAAGGCACTTTGATTAAATTATCCATAATGGCTATGCTAATTTACTTTCCCATCAGTTTTCTTTTCTTTTTTTTTAATTTATTTTTTATTGGTTGTTCAAAACATTATAAAGCTATTGACATATCATATTTCATACAATAGATTCAAGTTGGTTATGAACTCCCAATTTTACCCCAAATACAGATGGCAGAATCAAATCGGTTACACATCCACATTTTTACATAATGCCCTATTAGTAACTGTTGTATTCTGCTACCTTTCCTATCCTCTACTATCCCCCCTCCCTCCCCTCCCATCTTCTCTCACTACCTCATCCACTGTAATTCATTTCTCTCCTTGTTTATTTTCCCATTCCCCTCACAACCTCTTATATTAATTTTGTATAACAATGAGGGTCTCCCTCCATTACCATGCAATTTCCCTTTCTCTCCCTTTCCATCCCACCTCATGTATCTGTTTAATGTTAATCTTTTCTTCCTGCTCTTCCTCCCTGCTCTGTTCTTAGTTGCTCTCATTATATCAAAGAAGACATTTGGTATTTGTTTTTTAGGGATTGGCTAGCTTCACTAAGCATAATCTGCTCTAGTGCCATCCATTTCCCTGCAAATTCTATGATTTTGTCATTTTTTAGTTCTGCGTAATACTCCATGGTGTATAAATGCCACATTTTTTTTTATCCATTCATCAATTGAAGGGCATCTGGGTTGGTTCCACAGTCTAGCGATTGTGAATTGTGCTGCTATGAACATCGATGTAGCAGTATCCCTGTAGTATGCTCTTTTAAGGTCTTCAGGGAATAGTCCAAGAAGGGCAATAGCTGGGTCAAATGGTGGTTCCATTCCCAGCTTTCCCAGGAATCTCCATACTGCTTTCCAGATTGGCCGCACCAGTTTGCAGTCCCACCAGCAATGTACAAGAGTACCCTTTTCCCCACATCCTCGCCAGCACTTGTTGTTGTTTGACTTCATAATGGCTGCCAATCTTACTGGAGTGAGATGGTATCTTAGGGTGGTTTTGATTTGCATTTCTCTGACTGCTAGAGATGGTGAGCATTTTTTCATGTACTTGTTGATTGATTGTATATCCTCCTCTGAGAAGTGTCTGTTCAGGTCTTTGGCCCATTTGTTGATTGGGTTATTTCTTTTCTTATTGTTTAATTTTTTGAGTTCTTTGTATACTCTGGATATTAGGGCTCTATCTGAAGTATGAGGAGTAAAAATTTGTTCCCATGATGTAGGCTCCCTATTTACCTCTTTTATTGTTTCTCTTGCTGAGAGAAAACTTTTCAGTTTAAGTAAGTCCCATTTGTTGATTCTTGTTATCAACTTTTGTGCTATGGGTGTCCTATTAAGGAATTTGGAGCCCAACCCTACAATATGTAGATCGGCGCCAACTTTTTCTTCTATCAGACGCAGAGTCTCTGATTTGATATCTAGGTCCTTGATCCATTTTGAGTTAACTTTTGTGCATGGCGAGAGGAGGGGATTCACTTTCATTTTGTTGCATATGGATTTCCAGTTTTCCCAGCACCATTTGTTGAAGATGCTATCCTTCCTCCATTGCATGCTTTTAGCCCCTTTATCAAATATAAGATAGTTGTAGCTTTGTGGATTAGTCTCTGTGTCCTCTATTCTGTACCATTGGTCCACCCGCCTGTTTTGGTACCAGTACCATGCTGTTTTTGTTACTATTGCTCTGTAATATAGTTTTAAGTCTGGTATCGCTATACCGCCTGATTCGCACTTCCTGCTTAGAATTGCTTTTGCTATTCTGGGTCTTTTATTTTTCCATATGAATTTCATGATTGCTTTTTCCATTTCTACAAGAAATGCCGTTGGGATTTTGATTGGCATTGCATTAAACCTATAGAGAACTTTTGGTAATATCGCCATTTTGATGATGTTAGTTCTGCCTATCCATGAACAGGGTATATTTTTCCATCTTCTAAGATCTTCTTCTACTTCTCTTTTTAGGGTTTTGTAGTTTTCATTGTATAAATCTTTCACCTCTTTTGTTAGGTTGATTCCCAAGTATTTTATTTTTTTTTTTTTGAGGATATTGTGAATGGAGTGTTTTTCCTCATTTCCATTTCAGAGGTTTCGTCACTGATATACAGAAATGCCTTTGATTTATGCGTGTTGATTTTATATCCTGCCACTTTGCTGAATTCATTTATTAGTTCTAGTAGTTTTTTTGTAGACCCTTTTGGGTCTTCTAGGTATAGAATCATGTCATCTGCAAATAGTGATAATTTAAGTTCTTCCTTTCCTATTTTTATGCCTTTAATTTCTTTCGTCTGTCTAATTGCTCTGGCCAGTGTTTCGAGAACTATATTGAATAGAAGTGGTGATAGAGGGCATCCCTGTCTTGTTCCAGATTTTAGGGGGAATGCCTTCAATTTTTCTCCATTGAGAATGATGCTAGCCTGAGGCTTAGCATAGATAGCTTTTACTATGTCGAGGTAAGTTCCTGTTATCCCTAGTTTTTCTAATGTTTTGAACATAAAGGGATGCTGTACTTTGTCGAATGCTTTTTCTGCGTCTATGGAGATGATCATATGGTTCTTATTTTTAAGTCTATTGATGTGGTGAATAACATTTATTGATTTCCGTATATTGAACCATCCTTGCATACCAGGGATGAATCCTACTTGATCATGCTGCACAATTTTTTTGATGTGCCTTTGTATCCGATTCGCCAGAATTTTATTGAGGATTTTTGCATCTAGGTTCATCAGAGATATTGGTCTGTAGTTTTCTTTCTTTGAGGTGTCTTTGTCTGGTTTCGGAATCAGGGTGATGTTGGCCTCATAGAATGAATTTGGCAGAGCTCCTTCTTTTTCTATTTCCTGAAATAACTTGAAAAGTATTGGTATTAATTCTTCTTTAAAGGTTTTGTAAAACTCCGCTATATACCCATCCGGTCCTGGGCTTTTCTTGGTTGGAAGTCTTTTGATTGCTTCTTCTATTTCATCTATTGTTATTGGTCTGTTTAAGTTGTGAGTATCCTCCTGACTCAGTCTGGGCAAATCATATGACTTAAGGAATTTATCGATGTCTTCACTATCTTCTATTTTATTGGAATATAGGTTTTCAAAATAATTTCTAATTGTCTTCTGTATTTCTGTAGCGTCTGTTGTGATATTGCCTTTTTCATCCCGTATGTTAGTAATTTGAGTTCTCTCTCTTCTTCTCTTCGTTAGCATGGCTAAGGGTCTGTCGATCTTATTTATTTTTTCAAAGAACCAACTTTTAGTTTTGTTAATTTTTTCAATGGTTTCTTTTGTTTCAATTTCGTTGATTTCCGCTCTGATTTTAATTATTTCTTGCCTTCTGCTACATTTGCTGTTGTTTTGCTCTTCCTTTTCTAGGGCTTTGAGATGAAGTGTGAGCTCATTTATTTGTTGGTTTTTCCTTTTTTTGAGGAATGACCTCCAAGCGATGAATTTCCCTCTTAAAACTGCTTTCATTGTGTCCCATAGATTCCGATATGTTGTGTCTGTATTTTCATTTATCTCTAAGAATTTTTTGATTTCCTCCTTTATTTCTTCTGTAACCCATTGATCATTCAGTAACATATTGTTCATTTTCCATGTGATGTAGGATTTTTCCTTCCTTCTTTTCTCATTGATTTCCAGTTTCATTCGATTATGATCAGATAAAATGCATGGTATTATCTCCACCCCTGTATATTTACTGAGGGTTGCCCTATGGCATAATATATGGTCTATTTTTGAGAAGGATCCATGTGCTGCTGAGAAAAAAGTATATCCACTTGATGATGGTTGATATATTCTATATATGTCAGTTAAGTCTAGGTTGTTGATTGTGATATTGAGTTCTATAGTTTCTTTATTCAGCTTTTGTTTGGAGGATCTGTCCAATGGTGAGAGAGGTGTGTTGAAGTCACCCATAATTATTGTGTTGTGGTCTATTTGATTCTTGAACTTGAGGAGAATTTGTTTTATGAACGTCGCAGCACCATTATTTGGTGCATTAATATTGATAATTGTTATGTCTTGTTGGTGAATGGTTCCTTTTAACAGTATAAAGTGTCCTTCCTTATCCCTTTTGATTAATTTAGTCTTGAAGTCAATTTTATTCGATATGAGGATGGCCACCCCTGCTTGCTTACGAGGACCGTGTGTGTGGTATATTTTTTCCCAACCTTTCACCTTCAGCCTGTGTATGTCTTTTCCAATCAGATGTGTCTCCTGGAGGCAGCATATTGTTGGATTCGTTTTTTTAATCCATGTTACCAGCCTATGTCGCTTTATTGGAGAGTTTAAGCCATTAACGTTTAGAGTTACTATTGATATATGGTTTGTACTTCCAGCCATGTTTGATTATTTATCTTCTTTTTTTTTTAATTTAGTTTGTTTCTCCATGGTTAGCTTTCCCCCCGCCCTCTGTCTTTATAGAGGCACTTCCCACTGATGGTTTTGGTTATTGTTTTTCATTTCTTCCTCGTGTAGTGTTTTGCTCAAGATGCTTTGCAATGCTGGTTTTCTGGCTGCAAATTCTTTTAGTTTTTGTTTATCATGAAAGATTTTTATTTCGTTGTCGTACCTGAAGCTTAATTTTGCTGGATACAGAATTCTTGGTTGTCATCCATTGTCTTTCAGTGTTTGAAATACGTTGTTCCAGGATCTTCTCGCTTTCAGCGTCTGTGATGAAAAATCCGTTGTTAACCTTATTGGTTTACCCCTGAATGTAATCTGCCTCCTTTCTCTTGTAGCTTTTAATATTTTCTCTTTGTTCTGTATATTGGATATCTTCATAACAATGTGTCTTGGCGTTGGTCTACTGTGATTTTGTGTGTTCGGTGTCCTGTATGCATCTACAATTTGTATATCCGTTTCCTTTTTTATTTCTGGAAAGTTTTCTGTAATTATTTCATTCAGCAGGCTACTCATTCCCTTGGTTTGAATCTCTGTACCTTCTTCTATCCCGATGACTCGTAGGTTTGGTTTTTTTATGTTATCCCATATCTCTTGGATGTTTTTCTCGTGGTTTTTAACCAGCCTTTCTGAGTTGGCTAGGCTCTTTTCAAGATCATATATTTTGTCTTCATTATCTGATGTTCTGGCTTCTACTTGCTCCACTCTGTTGGTGATACTCTCAATTGAGTTTTTAATTTGGTTTATCGTTTCCTTCATTTCTAGAATTATTGTTTGGTTTTTTTTTTTATAATCTCTATCTCCTGATAAAGATGCTTAACTTCTTCTTTTATCTGTTTATGTAATTCATTTTCAAAGTGTTCTTTCACTGTTTGGATTTGCTGTCTCGTATCTTCTTTAAGGTTCCATTCCATCTGTCTAAGGTATTCCTTGAGTTCTTTATATGACCATTTTTCTGCTGACTCTAGGTCCTCCTGAATATTTAGGCTGTCCTTCACTGTTTGTACTCCTTTTCTTCCTTGCTTTTTTATGCTGCTCATGTTACTTCTTGTTCTGTTTGACTGCTGAGTTTCTGTTTACTCTTATAGATTTATTTGATGCTTGGGAGGAAAGATATTAGAAGGGAAGGGAAGAAGTCACTAAAGAGAATGAGAGTAGGCAGGTAGAATTCAAGGAAGGGGGAATAAGAAAATTGAAAAGAAATGAAAAGACAAAAGAAACAAAAATAACAAAGATTAGATAATAAAAAAAGAAAGAAAAGACGAGAAAAAAATTTTTAACAAAAATAATAATGATAATAAAAAAAAGAAAATTAAAATTAAAAAAATAATAATAATAAAATAAAAAAATTAAAAAAAAAATTAGAAACATTAAAAAAAGTTAAAGAACAACAACAAATAAAAATTGAAAATGAAAGAAAAAGAAGAAAAAAAAAAGAAAAAGAAAAAAAAAATGATAATAATAATAATAATAATAAATGCAGTCCTAGAGTTCTATTAACTTCTCTTCCAGTAGGTGGAGCTGTGCCCACTGGGCCAAGCTTCTCCTCTCAATAGGTGGGAACCATTCACTGTGCAGCAGCTCTTTCTCCTAGACTGGGCGGGTCTCCAATCCTGAGTGTTTAGGGCCTTGTCTTTCGTTTCCTCAAGCCAGGCCATGCTCACCTGTGGCGCTCACCACAATACTGGCTACACGCCAGGTCTGCTGCTCCTGGGAGCCCTGTTTTCATGAACACCTGGGCTCACTCTCCCTGTTTGCCTCCCTCAGACCCTAAGTTTGTAGAGCTTGGGGCTGAGATCCCCCAGCGAATTTGCTTGCCCTCCTGTAGCCACGCCCCTGGTAGCTGGTGCAAGAGCCCTCAGTTGTCAGCACTGGTGGGAGCGGTAGCCGGGAGTTCCGCGCCGCGAGTCCCTCGCCACTCCTGATTCCCTCGGTCTGGTTATTGCGTTCACAGGAGAGCTGGGAGTGGCCCTTAAGGTTTCCCCGCTGTGTGGAGAGAGATGACTAGGGGATTACACACCTGTCACGCTGGTTTCAATGCAGTTATCTCCTCCGCCTGTGACGCCATTTCTCTGCCATGGTGGTTTCCCATGCAAATGGTGACCGTTCGTTCCCTTTGCTGGGTGACCAATGCAACGGGTGGGTCCTGACTGTCTCTCCCAATCCCCATTTCAGTCCTGTGGCCACTGCCTATGAAGGCTCGGTTGGCTTTTACCTCTGTAAGTTCCTAAGGGCCGACCAATTATTTCAGTGGGATCGTTAGTGCTGAGTCACACGAAGCAGGCGAACCGGAGCTTAATTGCCTCCGATTCGGGCTCTGTGTGTGTGTTCTGAGGGGCCCAGCCTGTACACCCCAGATCCACGTCAGCTCAGCATTGCCTAGTGATCCTGAGCAAACAGCATTTAGACAGTTTACGGCTCCCTATGCCCTCGCAGTTGAAGATGTCAGAGACTTGATCTCTCTGCGCCTGCCACCATGTTAGATCTCCTCAGTGATATTCATGTTGCCCTTACAGCTTCCTGGCATAAGCAAGTTCTTGGGGTTATACAAACTGCTGCTTCTGTTTCCAGTCCAGATTTCTAGAAATGAAACCCTGCCGCCGTCGCCTCCGTCTCTGAGCCGCGCTCACGGACGCTGGCTCGTCTGCGACCGTAGCAGAGCCGCCCTGGCCTCCGGAGCTCTTCAGCCCGGTGCCCGGCCCCTGGGGCCCAAGCGGCTGCAGCTGCGGCTCTCCGTCCCCCTCCTCCGGAGCACGGGTCCCCTGGCAGGGGGGTGCAGAACGACCCCAGAGCATGCTTTGCCCGAAGGTGCAGCAGCGAACAGGCAACCGAGGCGCTCGAGGCTGCAGTCCAGCCTTCGGAGGACAGGGCTCGGCACGCAGCCCAGCTCCAACCTCTAGGTGCGGCTGCCGGACAATGTATACAGAGCCATCAAGACAGCAAGCAGAAAGCAAATGGCGGCTCCCGCGGAGTGGATTTTCGGCACAGAAACCACAGCCCCGCCAACAATCCCAATCCACAAACTCTCCCTGTATAAAAAATATTCAAAAAAAAAAAGAAAAAAAGGCGGGGCGCACTGAGCTTTCTTTGCCTCGGGTACTTACAATCCACTGCTGATTACACACTCAGCTTCTCTGCCCGGAGCGAAGCGAAAGAGGAAGCAGATGGGAGCAAAGCGCTCGCGTCTCTGAGCAGCCAGGCGTCCGGGAGCCAAGCTTCTCTTTTTCGATCTCTTTGTTCTTCCTGCTGCTTGGCAAAGAGGTCCGCTACAGATTAACGGTGAAAGGAGCTCTAACAGACTGTGCGAAATCTCTATTAAAGCCGCTGTTCTGAGCACCACGCTCAGCACTTCAGCAACCCCCGTACGCAGCGGCCATCTTCCCTCCCATCAGTTTTCCATATGACTTCATTTTTCACCACATCCTCTCCAGCACTTTTATTCTTTTTGATAACAGTCATTCTTACTGGGTTGAGGTGGTATCTCACTGTAATTCTGATTTGCATTTCCCTGATGATTAGCAATGTGGAGCATTTTTCATATACCTGTTGGCCATTTATATAACTTTTTTCAAGAAATCTCTTTTTAGCCCTATTGCCCATTTTTTCGGTTTAGTTATTTTTGTTGTTGTTATTAATTTTTAAAAATTCCTTTTATATTCTGGTTATCAACCCTGAGATATCATCTTGACAGCTATAGTTTGACAATATTTTCTCCTATTCTGTGATTGTTTCTTCACTCTGGACTGTTTCTGTGCTGTGCAGAAGCATTTTAATTTGATGTTATTCCTTTTGTTTATTCTTTCTATAGTTTCTGGTGCTTCTGAGATCCTTTTAGGAAAATCATCTACTGTACCAATGTCTTAAAAGATTTCCCCCATGTTGTCTCCTAGAAGTTTCAGAGTCTCAGGTCTTATGTTTTTGTCTACTTTGGTTTCTTTCATCGGTGTTTTAATATTTTCATTTGCAAAGGTCATTTACTTTTTTGGCTAAATCTTTTCCTAGGCATTTTTGGTAAGCTATGGTGAATATATGGCCACCATGATTTCTTTCCGAGAAAGGTTGTAATTAGCATATAAAATGCTACGGAGGGGGCCTGGGTTGTGGCTTAGTGATAGAGCACTTGCCTTGCATGTGTGAGGCACTGGGATCAATTCTCAGCACCACATATAAATAAATAAATAAAATAAAGGTCCATCAACAACAAAGAATTTTTTTAAAAATGCCTGCCATTGAGGCAGGCAAGATGGCTGATAGAGGTAACCAGCACTCACCTGCTCCTCCACAAAGAACCAAAGCAACAGGTGAATAGGGGCATGTTGAGGTAAGTGACCACGGGAGGACACTGGAATTCAACAGTAGAGAAATCAAAACCTTGTAAAATGCAGAGACCTGGGACAGCAGTATAGCAAGAGAAATGAAACATCCCATCACCTGCCTGCTGGCTCCACAGCTGGGGGAGGGGGAGTGTCCCATGGCAGGGGTGAAGGTGAAAGAGGGAGACCCAGCAAACTCTGTCCTTACAAGTACTGACAGCCCTTGCTATTGGCAAGTTTCATGGCCCCCACCCTTGCAGGCTTGCAGCCTAAAGGGACAAGAGGCTTGAGGTCTACACAGTAGTCTGGCTTTGGAAAAAGGAATTCACATCTTCTCTCAGTGAACCCTCAGGATCCTGTCGCCAGGAGCCATGTTGAAAAGGGAACTATCGTCTGAATTTAGACTGCTTTTGGGGTCAGAATCCCATGCATATTCCCATCTCTGGAACTCCACAGATGTAGCAGTGCACTGGCTCACTGCCTCATGAACCAGACTTGGTTTGGAGGACTGGCTCTGACACGAACCAGCTGAGTGTGCTACATAGTGGGGAATGGGCATTGCAATGCAGAGAGGAGCAGAGGGTGCTGTCCACTAGAATCAGAGGATCAGGGAGCCTGCCCTCTCTGAGATTAGGAACGTGACCAGCCATGTGTGGTTTCACATGGGAGCCAGAACTAAGGACTGTCACCCGCAGGGTTCTCACTGCTTCTCCCCCAGCACCTCACAGGGGCAACTTTCATTAGCAGGGTAGAGAAGGAACTCTGAGTTTCCACTTCTCCCTCACCCACAGAGGTTGTTGGAGCAGATTCGAGCAATCAGCTGTGGCCCTGGCCACAGCCCCACCCCTGAGTTGCACAGCCTAAGAAATTCCACAGAGAAACTTTGCCAACTGACACCATCTGCATTCCAAACTCACTCTCCCTCCTGCAACCCTTGAGCAAAGAGGAATTTTACCCAGACCCAGCTGTAACCCACACCTTGGTGGGTGTTACAGATGGAAGAAAGGGAGGGGGAGAGAAAAGCCCCAAGTTGTCATTAGAGTGATCAACCCAAAGGAGTATGGTGGGAAACTGCCCAGCTGTGCCAGATGCATTCTGCTTTCCCCCTCTGATGCAAGCACCTCCGCTGACGGGAAATTTTCCCAGCTTCAGCTGTGTCCCACTCCAGTTCAATCCCTGAGGGGTGCTACTACAGAAAGATAAGGGACAGAAAAGCCCTTGGCCATCATTCCATAGCCAGATGTGCATATGTGATGTGGGGGTCGGAGTGAGGTCCTGTTCCTGGACAGGCACGCCCCCAGAAGCTGCAGAGAGGAAAAACACAACATTTTCTGCTTCCACATCTATGCAGGTCCCCTGTCTCATTCACCCCCTCACCTTATACACATTACTGAGAAGTCTTGGTGTGGAAGTCACAGAGGAGTAGCTGTGATTCCTGGTCCTCGCCTCATCCCATGAAGCACCTGGGCTGGCACCAGTGTATAATGAGAGGACTCCTCACCACAACTGGAACAGCCAGTGCCAGATCCCATTCCAGTAACAGAGCCATTATCAAGAGTGTCTGAGGAAACTCCCATCACCCAAAAGGAGCCACCACTCCTACTCTAGGAGTAACCACACAGGTGCACCCACTGCAAACTACACCATACCTCCCTACACTGACAGATTGTCCCCCCTCTTCCACAACCTGCAGCGACTGGTTTTCTCCAACTCCAATACAGAATGCACTGTGCCCAGACTCACTAATACTGCCAAAGAAGCGACAGGTGGATTATACTCCCTCATTCAGCTGGAAATAAACTCAGCATTGCAGAACAGACTGACACCCCAAACTACATCTTCATGAGAAAGCAGCTTATTTTGAAGGCCTTCCCATAATAGTAGTGGAGATATCCATTTCACCAGCTGTGTAAATCTCAACATAGGAACAGAAGAAATATGAGAAAAAATAAACATGGTAATATGATAACTGCTGAAGTTTACAACTCTCTAGCAAAAGAGTCCAAAGATATCAAAGTGTGTGAAATCCCAGATCAAGAGTTATAAAGAATGATCTTTCAAAAGAAAAACCAAGTTCACTGAGATTGAGAAAATCCAGGTAACTATTAAATGAAATCAGAGAGACAATCCAGGACATGAATGAAAATTTCAGCAAAGAAATGAAGAGATTTTGATTGAAAAATCAGGAATCTTGGAAACAAAGAGCTATATATGTGAGGTAAAGGGTTCAATTGAAAGACTCAAGATGGGTGCACCTACACATACTTGTAATTCCTGCTTTTTGGAAGGCGGAGGCAGGAGGATTACATGTTCAAAGCCTTGTGTTCAATTCCCAGTACTGTGAAAATAAAGAAAAAGAAAAAATAATTGAAAAAAGGAATAAAGCCTCAAAACCAAGCAGAAGAAAGCAAATCAGAGCTTGAAGACAGGTGTGAAATACCACCAACAGAATTTGAAAAAAAGAATAAAGAATTCAATTGCAAGCTTCAAGTTAGGTTTAGTGGCATATACCTGTAATTCCCAGATCCTTGGGGGGCTGAGGCAGAAGGACCAGAAGTTTTAAGCCCTGTTTTCAATCTCTAACACCATGAATAAAAAATAGTATATAGGCATCAAAATCAAGCAAAAGAAAGAATATCAGAGTTTGAAAAGACATCATTGGAATATCACAGTCAGATGACATTAAAAACTGTAACAAAGAATGAAGAGAACATGCAAAATCTGTTGGATACCACTTGAAAAACAAACTTTGCCTCATTGGCATACCTGAAAGAGAAGAAATAGAGGTCAGGGGCATACAAAACTTATTAACTCAATTACCGGAAACTTCCTTAATCTTGGGAAGGACATAAACATCTACATACAGGGTATCAAGCCCCAAATAGACATGACCAGAACAATTCTCACCACAACATATAATGGTCAAACTGTCCAAAGTACAAGACAAAGGAAACATTTCTAAATCTGCATGAGAAAAGCTCCAGGTCACCTTTGAGGGAAACCCCATTAGACTAAATGCTGATTTCTCAGCAGAAACCCTATAGATAAGGAAGTCATGGAATGATATATTTCAAGTCCTAAAAAAGAAATGACTGTCAACCAAAATTACTATACACAGCAAGACTATCCTTCAGAATCAAAAGACAAATAAAGACCTTCCAAGATAAGCAAAAGTAAAGGAATTCAGACTAGCAAATCAACCTTATCAAAGATGCTTAACGTAGTCCTATACCCAGAAGTGGAAGAATGATAACTACCATCATGATACCATGTAAAAATATAAATCTCACTAGAAGAGATACACAAATTGGAGGTAGAAAAGAATCAAAAATCATGAAAACAGTAAAACATCAAACCACAAAGATGAACTGTAAAGTAATAATTGACAAAAGTGGGAAGGAAGATGGTGGATTAGTGGAAGGTGGTGGATGGTGGAAGGGAATATTTTTCAGTTGCTTCACACCTGGAGATTCAAGCAGCAGAAGTATTGCTTCTCAGCAAGGTGGGTGATTGAGGTAATTCACTGACATTCAACACTGGAAACTAGAAGAAATCATGTAGAAACAGATTTAGAAACTTTGATTATAGAAAAAGAATGTTAGAGATGTGCCAACTTAGCATAGTGCCAGCACTACCAGTTAAATGCAGAGGGAAGAGGTAATAGGCAGAAAGAGAGAAAAGTGCAGTGAATAACTTCCCACTGGAAAACCTGTGGAACAGAGTGGGAGGCTGATCTTTACTGACCCAAAGACTAGGTAGGGCAAGCTGATGATTGACAAGTACTCAAAATCTCTCTGCTGACAAGTGGGAACAATTTATAAGTGGCTCCTTGGCATCTTTCAGTGATCAGAGTTCAAAGGTTCATAAAAAGCATTGCCAGCCTGTCCCAGCAAATACCTACCATAGGGTCCAGAGTGTGCCTGGCCCAGCATGACTGAAACAGGCACAGAGAGGATTTTGCCAAGTGGGATCCAAGCTGGTGATACTGAGGGGAGAATGGCTCGCATTCCCTTTGTTTCTGCCAGCTCAGAAACCAGCTGGGGAGAGGCTAGAGAATGTTCAGACAGGTGTGTCTGTATGTACTTCAGGTCTGATCCTGGGAAATCCACATCCAGAGGTTAAGATTTCCCCATTCTTTGAAATTTTGGGGAAGTCCCTGACACCTAGACACCCAGCAGAGATTGGCATCTGCACAGCAAGAGGGGCTGTGGATCTAATATCTTTGTAGTAAATACCTCCCGATAAAGTTCCAAAGGACGATCAAAACTAAACCCCAGCCAATGGAACTTCTCATTTAGAACACTTCAGCCCCACTCTGGGAGTTCATTGACCTAGCCTGTCCAGACAAATCTCCAATCATCAGTACTCCTCAATCTATCCTATCTTATGTATGAGATAGGAAGCTGAAAGCTACTACAGCCAGCTCCAGTTCCAGGCCACACCAGTTGGTAGTTTGGTGAGAAACACAAAAAGGTGCGATTTAACAGTCCCCAGCCCTTTATCCAAGTGGTACATAACCCAAAAGAAGTTGAAAAGAAGGGCACAATAGCATAGGCAGTAAACATGCATCTTTGTCAACTGTTTTGACCACCTCAATGGAGAGAAGCCCTTCATTTTTCATCAAGAAGTTTTTCCTATCCTCCTTCCTTTTTTTCTTTTTCTTTTTTGCATTCTCTTTATGTGTATGTGTTCTCACTGTGGTGACTGGTTTAAGAATATAAATATATAAACACATACATATAAGAATATATATTATGTAAATTTTCTTTCATTTTAATCATTTTTTATTCATGTGTTTATAGCCTTGTTTTGACTTTGGAGGGATAGAATTTTTCATGGGTTTCTTTTGGTTTGTTTTTTTATTTGTTTTTTTCTTAACTTTGTCTTTCTTCCACTTATTACTCCTTCTTCACTTTCTTCCCTAATAGCCACATTCTCTTGTTCCTTTTCCCTCTATTTTTTAACTTTTAGATATTTTTACTCCTCTTTCTTTATAGTCATCCCCTGCTACCTATCTCTTGCTTCCCCTCTGTTCACTTTTTAAATATTTAAAACTTTCTATTGCCTTCCTACCTCATTTTTTATTTACTATGGAACTGTACTTTTACTATCTGTTAAAACTATTTAGTTTATATAATTCCTGTCCCCACCATTCATATTGTTGCGGTTATTAATATCAGGGATCATATAGTTGACACCAGATGTTTAATGCTAAATCTAGTTTGTGCCTGTTTTTTTTTTTTTGTTGTTGTTGTTGTTGTTGTTGTTGCTGCTGCTGCAATCAAATGCTGATCCCACCATTTCTTTCCATGTGGCAATTAATGTTACAGATGTCAAAGTGGCACCATGAACTTATTTTAAGGTTGTATAATGGTTGCTTCCTTCCCCTTTATCTAAAAGGGGCTGGAAAGTGATTGGGACACTACAATTTTACAGAGTAGAGATCCTGCTGCTGGGCTACACTCAGCTCAGCCAAGTGACAGCAAACCTCACTCCATGCATTAATTATCCCTACTCAAGCTCCAACAATACTTCAACACATAGATTAGGGAGAGAAAACTCCCAAGTTAGCAACCAGTCCTCATATAGAAACAGTTAGAGGGGGATCTCAGATCCCATTCCTGAACATATATTTATACAGCAAAAACAGAAGTTCTAAGATGATAGCTCAGAAGAGCCCATAATATCACAGCAGCTCTCCAAGAGTAGAATAAATCAGCAGTTCTACAGCAGCAAACTGAGCAGAATTGGAGGTTGAAATTAATGCTTGCATTATGCTAAGCCTAGGAGATGAAACTAAAAGACACCAAAACCACAGGGCACACTCCAAAAAAAGATAATTATAACCAAAGACACACACATATAGAAAAAAGGAATACATCTCAATGGATAGGCAAGTCTAAAACCTAATAAAACATGAAGATATAGACAAATAAGTCTTAACCTTAAGTTTACAATTACCCAACAACACTACCCATAGATATGGAAATGGATGAAATTCCAGTAAATTCAAATACATTTTGTTGCTGAGAAGAGGAATCACAGAAATGTTAGAACATTTTAGCTTTTGTCAAAGACTCAGGATGCTGAGGCATGAGGATCATTTTTTAATGGCAAATTGTTTTAATTAAGAACTTAAAGCCAAATTTTAAAAAAAAACCTATGTAGGTAGCATTAATTTTAAATAATACTGGATTATCAACCAACTTTAGACTTCTAACCTAAAGACAGTTTTAAACTATCTCCCTGTCTTGTGATATGTCCCAAGAATTAGGAACATGATTACAACTACATCAGTTCCCAGTAATAAGAAGAAAGTAGGAACATCAAATTATCACAACTTGGGCTGGGGTTGTGGCTCAGTGGCAGAGCGCTTGCCTAGCATGTGTGAGGCACTGGGTTTGATTCTCAGCACCATGTATCCATAAATAAAAACTAAAGGTCCATTGACAATTTTAAAAATATTTTAAAAAATTATCACAACTCCTAAAAAATTCATAGGCTCACTAGGTATGATGGCGCACACCTGTAATCCCAGTGACTCTGGAGGCTGAGGCAGGAGGATTGAGAGTTCAAAACCAGCCTCAGCAACTTGGCGAGGCACTTAGCAACTCAATGAGACCCTGTCTCTAAATAAAATACAAAAAAAAAAAAAGGGCTGGAGGTGTGGCCAGTGGCTAAGCGCCCCTGGGTTCAATCCCTAGGTACCAAAAAAAAAAAAAAAAAAATTGTAGGCTTGAAAGGTAGCTGAGGAGGGACCATGGCTACCACACTCAGCTATTCGTTGTTCATGCACATCAAATATTCCTTAACAACCTTGTTAATTTGTCTTCTAACTAAAAAAAAAAAAGGTGGGAATTTGCCAATATGCCTTCCATAGTCACTTCTGCCTGGAATTCAGAGGTAAGTGCACAAGCTGAAGTGTATTTTCTAGGTGTCTGGTGAACCACAGGCTAGAGGAGTGGGGTGCCAGGCACTGTACCCCCATCATCTGAGATGATCAGATGCAACCTGATGCTCAGCCAGGTAGGTGAAACTGCCTGAGCCACACCACTGCCATGTCACAATCTTGTTGTCACAGCATTTGAAGACTTGTGATGGGTTAAAGCAAAGTTCACCAGAATTCCTAGCCAGTGTGTTTGACAACATGTAGACCTTCCTCTTGGAAATACAACCTCAATGACGAGGTGCATTCTCCATATGGAAAAATTCAACTCAAGACTACACAAACGTCCAGGATTTTCCAGTATGCATTTTCACTGCTTGACACAGTGACAAGATGACATTGTGACAACTTTATGTGGAGTGAAGCCAGATTGTGTGCTAAGAGCCACTGGACTTCAGACACTGAGTAAGAACCAAGGCAGGCCTAGCCTTGGGTCTGACACCAGCTTTCCACTCACACCTGAGGGTGCTAAGCTGGAGGCCAAGCACCTACTAGTCCCCCTGGAGCACCTGCCCTCATCCTTCAGGGACAGAACTCACCTCATGGAGAGGCCCACCACCTGGGAAATGAGTGTCTGTGAAGACTGTTTCCCATCATAAAGGCAAATGCACAAAAAGGACTCAGCACTGTTGAGACACAGCTGTGCCTGCTCACAGTGACCCCCAGGCTCACAGTAAGGTGCAGATAAGATGGGCTGGCCAGAAAACAAATACGGCCAGTTCAAGCTAAGCATGAATAGTATACTAAGTTCTGTGGAAGAAAGAGCAGAGAAGGCAAGGTAGGCAGGATCTCTAACGTCTTCCCTTGCCCTCTCCCCACAAGCCAATCTCAATTCATTACATGTGATTTCAGGTTATGAGTTCCACATGTTCTGCCAGCTATTGCAGAAGAATCTAGAGTCCACAACCTATAACTGGTGGCTGGCGGAACCTTACATGTTCTAAAGAGAAATTCTGTAATTAAAAAGAGTGGTGACATCAAATCAAAGAAACTTCATTACCACCTAAATACACAGTGATTGGCATCACATCTACTGGAATGTGTGTAACTATTAAACTACTGAGTGCCTCAAGTCCATTCAGAGAAGCAGGCCCTCACCAGCCCAATCCTTAAATAACACGACCCATGTGAAGGTGATGTAAGCTGAAGTACAAACACTTCTTTAGCTTTCAGTATCCAACACAGCCCTGCTTCACCACACATGGACTTGAGAGGTCATGGTGTGATATGAACTCAAGATCGTGGTGAGTACTGTTTGCTTGAGAATCTTTTACAAAAGAAACTACATGTGCTAGTAAATGCGAGTCTCAAGCAGGATGGGGACCTAACAAGTATGGAGTCGGAGGCCCCTAGGGTGGATGACATGTCCCACCTGCACCATCCAGAGGGGGACAGAAGCCTCATAGCCATTTAAAGGCATCTGATGTGAGCACCTCAAAGATGAGGTGCTCAGACACAACTCACAAGAATACCAGGGGTCTGGGGGCTCATCTTCACGAGTAACCAAGTGTCTTTAGCTTCAACATTCTTACCCACTGCTTAGGTAAGTGACAAGATTCACTGACACAACAGCCTTCTGGCCATTCTCTGAGAGGTCCTGCCCCATTCCGAGTTCAAGAACAGTCTGGCCCGTTGGTGAATTTTTCAGGACTGGCCCATATCTATACTCTTGTTGAGTTGTAGCACATATACTCCCATCACCCACGGGCTCTTTGCAGAGGGGCCTTCACCTTCCTGTTCTTCTCCACCTCTGAGGAGGGCAAATACCTCTGAGCAGCTAGCTTTCTGTTCTCTACCTGCCTCCTGTTCTTGGCTAGTAAAGCTGATTCTTGAATCTCATGCTCTGAGGCAGACACACAGAAGTTGTGAGTCTTATGGCTTCGGTGCCCATCTTTCTCTTCAGCCATGTAGAGAAATGGGTGCTTGTTTTATTTTACTAGATGATCTTTGGGAGCTTCTGACCACTTCTCTACTTCCTCTAGCAAATAAGGCACTTAGTTGCCATTGGGGTTCAATGCTGCTGGGTAACTTATCCAACTCTTTCACTCTGGTATGTTATTCTCATTACTCTTATTCATATTTCATTGGCAGTGATGGCTGCACACATGTCTTGCTTATCCTAGCCTCTGTGCCTTGCCCCCCTGCAGGTTGTTCTGGCTCCTCCCAGGCCAAGGTCTCTGTGGGCTACGAGGCCTCTGAGGCCTCCTCTGGGTATACAAGCAAGCACTGGGGCACAGGGTCCAAGACCACAAATGAGGCCAAGCCATCCGAGGCATAGTCCAGGGCCCAGGCATCCAAGAGCCAGAACACAGGCACCTGCTGCAGCAACCAGTGGCCCAGGCAGTAGCTCAGCAGGTCATGGTAGCATGGGGCTTATTGTCTTAGAACGGCTCGGGATAGCATTTCACATATGTGCTTTTCATACAGCTGCCCAGTGACAAAAAGCTGCAGCCGCACCTCTGACTGAGGGTTTCAAATGACACAGAGGCCACACCAGTCGAGCCCTGAGGATATTAATTAGAGGTCAGACTGGGCAACTTAGTGAGACCAAGTCTGAAATTTTTTGAAAAATATATATGTTAATAAAGGCCTAGGGATGCAGCTCAGTGGTAGAATACCTGAGTTCAATCCCCAGTACCAGGAAAAAAAATGTCTGTCGCCTGTGACCAGTCACTGCAATCAAAAATCTGTCATTGTTGAGTGTCAAATTTTCATCACCCATTCCTTAAAGTTATCATACTGAATTATCAATCCACATGGCTTTCTGGAGAATTCAGGAGAATCATTTAACAAAAAATGGAGCCAAATTCATTTATTTGATTGAGTGTTGTGTGTGCTTTATGTCATCTTACCCTGGTTCAAAGAATCTGTCAAAAATTAGAAATAACTGAAATTTGGACTCTTGCAATGTAGTTCTGAAATTAATTCTGGTTTTTCATTTATCTTTAAACAGGGAAAGGAATTGTAGCCAGATTATTGCATTCAAAGATAAAAATTTGAGGTGTTAGGTCACAAAATATTCTGGATTATGTAAAATAAGAAGAAAAAGTACAGTGAGGGTATAAACAATCATTTACATGTTAAGATTTGAGGTAACAATAAAAAAAAATTCTACAACCATGGATGCAAAATTGTATTCTTTTATGGTCAGAATCCTCAAACAATGACGTTCTTATAGCTGGCAATACCAAAGTCATATCAATATCATTAATAACACAATGCTTTTTTAAATGATTATGTATTTTCTATATTTTATAGCAATACTGAGTTAACAAAAAATAAAATACAATAAAACGATCCAGCTATCCCACACCTGCTTATTACTAAAAAGAAATGAAGTCAGCATACAAAAGAGATGTCTGCATATGCATGATCATGACAGTGCTAAATTCACAATGGCTAAGATATCAGCCCAGGCGCCTGTCATCAGATGAATGGATAAGAAAAATGTGGTATTTGTACACAACAGAGTTTTTTTCAGCCACAAAGAATGAAAGATTGGCACTGGAGGTCATCCTGCAAAGTGAAGTAAGTCAGGCACAAGGAGCCAAGTATCAAAGTTTTTCTGGGTTACCTAGAAAAAAAAGAAAAGAAACATGAAACTAGAAGGGCTATTGGGATTTATTACTAGGGACTGGCTTGGCTATGAGGGGATGGAGGGAAGGGCAACAGGGGTGGGAGAAGGATGGATGGACATGATCCATGCACAACATATGTTCACATGAAAATAGAGTGAATCCAATTAATCTGTAAATTAATTAGTGTTAATAATTATAAAAAAGAAGCAATCCACACCATTTTCCCAATTGTTTTCCTGCATAAATCACCAAACTCATGTACACCAGATAGGCATTTTCTCTTGCATTTTGAATGTTGGTCATTCCATGAGCACATCACCATGAGGAAAATATTTTTAAACTGTGATCGATCCATGGCCTAAATTTTAGAGGAACTGTTGGAGCAGGCCACAAACAGCTACAGATAGGCTCCCTTGCTGAGGCAGACTATGCTGTTTTATGTTTTTAGTTTGTAGCCAAGGCCGTGAATAGCCTGTGTTGTGGTTAGTGTGTAGTCAAGGTCAGAGTCATTCTGATCCAGCACATGTCCTTGAGGATGTAAACATTTGCTTGTGAGCATGTGTCCACTGATGTATCATTTATCTTTAAACACTGTCGGCAGTGTGCCTTCTTTGCTTGGAGTGTCTATAAAATGAGGGCAAAATGGAACTGGGCAGGGCTAAAGTTGAAGCTGGAGGACAGAGGTTGTCTCCACCTCTGAATAAAACATGTCTACTATCCTGTATCTTGCATCTCCTTCCACCTGCTGGGACGCCAGATCTGTTTCCTGGATAGGAGTCCCTATATGACAGGAACTCTTTATATAAATACTCTGATATGAAATGCAACTGCTTATATGTGTGCATTGTTCATTCCTTTACTTACTTATTGCTGTACTGGGGATTGAACCCAGGGACACTCTACCACTGAGCTGGATCCCCAGATTGTTTTAGTTTTTACTTTGAGGCAGGGTCTCACCATGATGTCCAAGCAATCCTCCCGCTTCAGCCTGCTGATTCCCTGGGATTGCAGGTGTGTACCACTGCACCCAGCATATTTCTATGTATGTTTCACTGACAAACATTGTATATAATTATGGTGTGTGGCATAATGTGTTGAAATACGTGCACATTGTAGCATGGCTAAACTGAGCTAAGTAACATGTATTATTTCACATACTTACCTTGTTTTTGGATGACCATGATACTGAAAACCTCTCATAGCAATTTTATTGTCTATGAAGATTTTAGACCGATACATCAAAAACATGAAAGCTCAACAAGCGACTGGAGTACCATGTGGCGTTTCAATATGCATACATTGTGTAATGTGTAAATTAGGTTAAAAACATCTATCTTCTCATTTATCATTTCCATATAGAGAAAATATACAAAATATTTTCTTCCAGATTTTTCTTTTCACCAGACAACAAAGTTTGTATTATGAGTATTGTTGAGAAATCATTTTCTCCATTTATCGCTACACGGGCAAAAGTGAGTGTAGTGCTCCACATGGTGGATCTTACAAACTTGATGCAAACACTGCCTAGAGAAGGGAAAATGGTCCCCAAATCATGCATAGCCAGGAAGCCAATATACTGTCAACCTCCAAGGACACGCAAATGAACACGGTGGATACCCACACCCTGAAACTTCATTCACCAACGTGAAATAAGCCTTCTTTGGGCCCAGATCAAAAGCACATTTCCTGCCAACAATCTGCAAATGTCCAAGGATACTTTTTTTTTTATTAGTTGCTCAAAACATTACAATGATCTTGATATATCGTGTATCATACATTTGATTCAAATGCGGTATGAATTCTTATTTTTCCCATGTGTACAAATTGCAGGATCATATTGGTTATACAGCCACATTTATACATCCTGCCATACTAGTGTCTGTTGTATTCTGTTGTCCTTCCTATCCCCCTCCTATCCCCCCCTCCCCTCCCCTCCCCTCCATCACCTCTCTCTACCCCATCTACTGTAACTCATTTCTCTCTTTTTTCCCCTTCCCCCTCACATCCTCTTATATATAATTTTGTATAACAATGAGGGTCTCCTTCCGTCTTCCGTGCAATTCTCCTTCTCTCTCCCATTCCCTCCCACCTCTCGTCCCTGTTTAATGGTAATCTTCTTCTCATGCTCTTCTTCCCTGCTCTGTTTTGAGTCGCGCCCCCCCCTCCCCCCCGCCTTATATCAAAGAAGACATTCGGCATTTGTTTTTTAGGGATTGGCTCCAAGGATACTTTTGTAAGATTTTTATAAGATTTCTGCTGCTCCAGAAATCTGAAATACCCTTTCTGGGGTACCTCCAGAAAACAAGTTAATGCTTCAGGGAAAGGAAGCAAGACCCTGCTCATCCTCAAAAATGAGTTTGACTGGGATTCACTTTGCAGGTGATCTTCCCAAACATTGTGCTGCCACCAGTCCACGTTGCCTGAGACTTAGTGATGTCACCTGCCATCTCACCTCTCCTCCCGTGGGTGGCCATGGGTGAAGTCCACTTCTGGCTCTTTGAAATGTGCAGTAGATAATCGTTGTGTATATTCAACAATTGCACACCGGGACTCCTTACCCCTACCTAACTGTAACTGAGTACCCATTGATCAACCTTCCCCCCACCCCTCCCTCTACTCTCCTGGGCCTCTGGTAGCCACCATTGGTTTTTGTATTTTAGTGAGGGATCTTCTTTGAGAGCGATCGTTCATCCTTTCAGCAGAAGTAAATGATGCATGGGGAAGTTGTTGGAGGAGGAGGGTCCCGGTGCTGGCAATGCTGTGATTCTCACTCTGAGTGGTGGTTACCTGGGATTTCTTTCCTGCCAAACTGCCAGATCCCAGCTCAGGTCGTCATCATGCGAACACTGCAGCATGGCTTCACATGGGTATGGCTCACATGTCCATCCTGGCGGCCACAGTGTACACAGCTGAACCCGGCAGACACCTGAGCTGACTTCACCAAAAAGGAGATGGATCACAAGGAATTGTGGACGAGGAAAGGAGTTCTTGGAGACAGGTGGGCACAAAGTTGCCCAAGTTCACCTGGAAGTTTGTGAAGCAAGGACTAGAATCCATGCTTGTGACCTACCACCATGATGTCACCTGATATTCCAGAATGCACTCTTTCGGGCCTACTCACAGCTGGGGATGGTTGCACTGGATGCCTCTTGCCAGCTGACTGTCTGGTACCCCTTTTGCCCTAGCTGGAGCCTGGTGGGGATTCCATCTTTACTGCCCCCAGGGTGAAAGCTCATGTTTGGAAATAAACAGGTGGGAGATCGGATACCTGGTCCAAGTGGAATATCACTCATGTCTCCAAGGTGCAGCTGCATCAAGCACAGGCATATGGTCCAGCCAGCCTCCAGAGCTCACTCTGAGAAGAGTAGCACCAAGAGGCAAGACCCCACCTGAAGCTCTCCAGGCCAACACTAAGTTCCCCTGCATGGCAGAGGTGGCTTGGGGGAAAAGCGGATGTGGAGGGGTGTGAAGTTGGTTCCATCTGAACCTGATAGAACCTCAGAATCTGTCCCTAATTCTGGTCATTTGGCACCAACAATGGCTAGTGGCATGGTGTACTTGTAACAGCAACACTATTGTGCTGTGTCTGGTATGAGCAGGGGGCAGACAGAACCTGTGCTCCGAAGGAAGAAGCAGGGCTGGTGGAAGCTGGTCACCAAGAGTCGAGTTTGTGCCTAGGCAAGGCTCGGTCAATAGGCTGCTCTGGGTCAATAGGCTGACCTGGGAGGATGGCCCCTTGCCTCCCAGGACAGAGCATGGTGCCAGAATTCACCCCAGTTGGAACTGACCTGAATGTCTTCAGTGGCAGGAACCCCAGCCACAGAGTCTCCGGCCAGCTTCCTCAAGCAGATGTCAATCTTGCTGTGTTTTACCCCTCCAAGGAACAGCTACTTGTGTCAGGGTCTCAGCCACAGCCTAAGGAACCCAGGCCCCTGTTTAGGGGGAGGTTTGAAGTGGATGGTGTTAAGTCCCTCTGCTGCTGATCCTTTCTGGCTCTGAGGTCTACCGTGTGTGTGAAGGTCTGTCTCCCTAAGCCTATCCCATGGGACTCGGAGGAGACACAGAGTGGAAGTCTAGGGAAAGGTGTTCCCAAGCCTGATCCAGTCCGCAGCAGGCAGTCCCACTCTCCATCCTCCACAGGAACATCCCACTTGGGTTCAGCTCAGGGCACGGCCATCGCCCACAGGTGCTCGCTGCTTTAAAGGCAAGGGGAGAACCAGATATTCTGAGGTAGCCTTGTGCATTTGATCCCTCTGCTTTCTGCGCCCTGCCGCCACAGCCTCCATTCCCAAAGTCATATCGGTTTTCCTCAAGGGCCACCATCTCCAATTCATTGGATGCAAATAGCACACGTGGACACCCAGACACCCAGACACACACACACACACACACCTACATCTTAAAAGCAACATCTTCATTAGTTGGACTTGCTTATTATGCATCCAGCGTGTTTGGGATGGGAGCTGGAGAACCCACACTTGTCTCTCCTCACTTAAAAATGAATGAATCTATCACTGAGTCTTAGGCACAGCTGAACCAACTATCCATCAGGGACAGTGACATCAGAATATGGAGCTCAGACAGAATCTCATGTGTCCTCAGGAGGCAGTCTGTGAGATTGTGCTTTTCACAATATCATCATGTCCAGGAGGATCAGTGCCATGGGGGTGCTCAGAAGGTTTCTGGATGGGGACCGTTCATGCACACGCAGATCTCTCATCCACATTTGCCCTAGACATAAACTGGACCTTTTCAAACGAGAGCTATGGAGCTGACCGGATCGGAAGGGCTGGTCGACCGACTAGGATATGGGAGGATGTGGACACTCTCGTGCCTGACCGTTCATTCCAGGTGCCCGTGGGCAGTTTCCTCCAGGTTGGCCCACAGACCCACAGCCCCCTCCTATAACCAGAGACAAACCACTTTTCTCCAAGTTACCTGTACCCTTGCATTGTTCTGCCACCCACTGGGCTGTGACCTCTGCCCCTACCCCTCTACTGAAAGAAGAAGGGAAACGTGGCAGAATTTGCCCACTGGGCTTCAGAGGTGAGGGGTAAGAGGGAACTAAGGATGATGGGCGATTTCTAGCTGAGCTGTCCCTCTGTGTGGTGACACCTGAGGAAGACAATGATACCAGAAATAAGACTAGGCCTGGGAGGGGGAAGGTGAGCTCAACTGTGCCCTCCAAAGCCTGTTGAAATCATTCACTCAGGACAGGCCACCAGGGGAAGCCATGGGAGAGATCAAGGATGCTCAGGATGGAAAAGAAGGGTGAGAGGGGAGAAGCAGGGCAATGAAAAAAAAAAAAAAAGCTGGGAAGGCAGGGGAACTGGGCTCTGGATGGGCCTTAATAATTCCTGCTGAAAGTGGCGGGGTGAGAAGGCTAGAATGGGTCCTGCATGACCCTTCCCTCCAGAGGGAAGGACATTAGGAGAGAGCACCAAGAGAGCTGGTGGGCAAAGGGAGGACATGCTAGCAGGACTGGACCCAGGCCACACGGAAACCAAACCCAGGGCACCATGGAGCCTGAACACAGGGCTCCTGCTCAGAGGCCACCCAAGAACACCCGCCTCAGGGACAGGCCCACCACGAAATGCCGTGGGTACTGTTCCTAACCTGCTCTGAGATGGGGCAGCTCCCACCCATCTCCTGTCCCCTACAGGCCCCCACTACTCAGAGAGAGGGCGGAACACAGGACATGAGGAGAACTTAATTGTGAACTGCAGGGGGCCCTGGCTGAAGAGCCAGAGGGAATGAGCTTGGCCGCTGCTCCTGGGCTTCACAGGTACCAGCAGCTCACCTCACTGGAAGATGCTTTGTTCGGCCTGACAAGCAGAGCAGAGTCAGGGCCAACCCAGGACCAGTGCAGGCTCACAGCCACCCCCAATCCCCAGATAGCCAGGTTTGTGGGAAAGAGGGATGATAAGCTTGACACTCACTTCAGAAGACCTGGAACTTGTCATCCAGGGACTGCATGACCGCTGAAAGAGAGAGGCATGACCGAGCACTCCAGACACAGGAGTGCAAGAGACTGTCCCCCTGCCTCCCCTTCCCAGTTGCCCCTGGAATCTGAGTCCCCTCCAGCCCCTGTCCGATCAGCCCTGGGAATGACTCCCCCACCTGCCACTGGAACTCAATGTGGAAATGTCTTCTATGACAGAACACGCACCGGCAGTGCTCAAACACTGGGGTGTGGCAGAAGCATCCAAAAATGTGTTAAACGCAAACAAGCAAGCAAGCATACAAACACCGGACAACAACCACCAAGCAAACCACACCAACCAGCACTTAAAGGGAAAATAAAGGAGGCGTCTCAAAAGGTCCTCAGAGAAGGAGACCTGTGGGACTCAAAGGCAGAGTACATGGAGTTCACATGATTCACTGCTCTTTGTGCACGGCCCTGGCAGTCAAGAAGGCACAGAAGGCTCCCGGGCCAGGCACAGCAACGTCCAGCCCTGTGATGCTGCCTGTCCCTGCAGCCCCACCCCGCCCCAGACACCTGCACCAGGAGACACTGAGGTCTGCCTCTGCCCCGCCCCTGCCACAGCCCCCCCCCCCCGCCCACTCCAACTCCTCATACCTAGTTGTTCTTTGAGGTCCTCTATTTCTTTCTGTAGAGCCACACACTAGTTACATAGACATCGGAGAAAGAGAAAAGAGAATGATATTCTGCTCTCCACTCTCCGCCTCCTTCCACTGGCTCCCACTCCTCAGGTCCCCCATATGCCAGAACCAGGTGACAACACAGGCAGAGGGAAACCTCAGGGGAAAGGTGGAGCCCGACGTCCCTGTGGTGCAGGATGCATGGGAGCACCAAAGTCAGCTTAACCTGCACACGCAGCCCACCATCTCAGCGGGGGCCAGCACTCCTAGAAGCCACAGAAAGTGGTACCTGGAGACAGCCCTGTGTTCCGGGTGGCTGCTGCTGCTGCCTTTCTAGAACTGGGTGATGCACAGCTGACTCCTGATCACCTGAAAGAGAACACAAGATCCAGCTCTCCAGCCTGCTTGGGAAATGGAGAGGACCTGGCTGGGTCTAAAGGGAGGCAGCATCCCCCTCTGCAGGCAGCAAGTTGCACCTGCTCTGCCCCACAGCTCCACCCCTCTCTCTTGGCCCACCTTCTCTGCTACCCAGTGTCAGCCCCAGCTGCCACTGTGGACCCCCCTGTGGCTCAGGGTTGGACACTAACAGAAGTGCAGACACAGCCAGCCCCTGAGAGGAGCCATGTGACTGAACAGGCCCCAATTCAAAAGGCCACGTTCTGCTGCAAGTCTACTTCTGCAGATGGCGTCTGGGGCACTGCTACAAAAGCATCCCTTCACGTAAACCCCGCACAGGGAATCAAGTGGCCCGAAGCCAGACTTGCTCACACCTAGTTTCCTGTGGGAACACTTCCTGCGTAGGCACAAAGGCCTGGGATCAAGGCCAGGGTCCCCAGAAGTGATAGAGTAAGAGGGTCCCACCCTTCTCCCCTCCCGTCCAACCCACAACACTCACCAGAGGCAGGGCCTCTGGGGGTGAGGCCTCCCTGACTCAGGTCCAAGGGCTGGGAGCTTGCCGGAGGCTGGGGGGCTCTGGTGTTGGGGTCACCACTGTTGAAGTCTCCACGATGCATGCACAGGCAAGGTGTCCCCGGCCGGTGTGCTGGACACTAACACAGATTTCTCAGTGATTCAGGTTAGGGGGTGTGCCTGTTGCGTATGATTAGGTGCGTACGGGGGCTGGGTTAGGTGGGGAATGAAGGGGGAACTCCAAGGCTCATCTTGCCAGCACTGTCTCCCTCTCTCAGCCCCAGGCCAGGAGGTGGACCCGGGCCAGGGAGAAGCATGAGGGTCATGGAGAAAGCTCAGGCCTCCTGGGAGAAGTGCTGGGAGGAATGAATCTGGAGGCAGATGGGACTAAACACTCTGCTGTGTGGCCCAAAGTGTAAGGGGACTCCTGTTCATGTTAGCAGCCAGACCTGCTTCCCACCCCAGCCCGTCTGGGGAGGAGGCAGGAAATGCACAAAGTGTGGCCAACAGGCACCAGCACCTACTAGGTTCTTTGTTGATGTCCGCCCCGACCACAGAGACCCCCAGACAGTGGGCACCCAACGACAACCCCTGAACAAGAGGCAGAGAGAGTAAGGGCAAAGAAGTGTGGGCTGGGTGAGGAGAAAGGCAGAGTGAGTGGAGGAGGAAGAGGAGGAGGAGGAGGAGGAGGAGGAGGAGGAGGAGGAGGAGGAGGAGGAGGAGGAGGGGGACTGCAAAAGCCTACTCACTTGGGCTGTTGGAACTGTAGCTCTATTTGGGTCATTATCATCACCAGTCACAGGATGGGATTCCTGTGTCTTCTTCGCCATAGATCTCTTTGCAGTGCCACTGTGCTTGGGCTGCTTGGGTTCCAAGGGCACCAAGGAATACCTCTTGGACCTCCCAAACAGGGGAACACCCGGGATTGGGGGAAGGGTGGCCGTTTCCAGAGGAGCGGCTTTGAGTCTCTGCCCCCATATAGGGAAGACCCTGCCCAGGCTAAATTTTGAGCCACTCCCCAGGGATTTCTTCTCCTGGATGGCCTTCTTCCTAGGAGTGGCCCTGGGCAGGCCTCCTGAAGCAAAAGTAGCAGGAGGAGGAGGAGGAGGAGGAGGAAGAGGAGCAGCAGCAGCAGCAGCAACAGCAGCAGCTGCTGCTCCAGGGTAGCTGGGCCTGCTCCCTCCCTTGCCCCAGATCACGCTTTGCCTTTTCTTGGAGGAACAGGATGCCAGCTCTCCCAAGGCCTGCCTTTCCATGGCAGAGGTGAGTCGGCTGGGAGCAGAGGTCGGCAGAGAGGTAGGTATTTGAAGGAAATTCCCTCTGGTCCCTACACAGGCGCAGTTGGCTGTGTCTCCCGGTTCCCTGGGGCTGCTGGAACTGGTCTGGCCTCCTTCTTTCGGGCAAAGGCTCACCCTCACCAGCTGTATCTCAGTGAATTCATCTGAAGACTCAGGATCAGAAGGGGGCAACTGGGCTTCCCCACTGCCCATCATCCTAGTTTTGGTGCCTCTCCCGGGGTTCCCCCAGGCCTGTCCCACCTGAGGCCCACTGGGGTGACGCAGAGGGGCAGCAGATGGGGCCTGCAGTGTTTCCAAGGAACCTGGGGCCAGCGCCCATCTCCGGCTGGGGCCTGCCTCTGCGTTAGCCCAAATGGCGGACAGTTCAGCCACCCAGCTCTCCGGGGACAGGTATCTGTGGGCGCCCGGGGTCTCCTGGCCTGTCAGCTGCTGCACGCTGGCCACAGACTCCACAGCGAGGTGGGGCACGAAGTCCAGGGCATCCCCCTTCTTATCAGCCATGGAGCCAGGCCTGCCTTCGCCAACCCGCAGCACCGCCCCTCCTGCCTCTAGCTGTTCCCCCTGGGCCTCCAACTCGAACTCATAGCCCTCAGGGTCTGGGAGGCCGCCCTCGCCCTCCCCACTCCGCGGGGGCCCCAGCTCAAGGCCCAGGCCCGGTACCCGTGTGGCTCTGGGGCCTGCACTGGTGACGATGGTGCGCTTCACACCGTCCAGGCCAAAACCATCTTCCTGAACCGAAGCCTCGTCGGTTGAGCTCATGTCGGGCAGGCCTGGCAGCCAGGGTCGAAGACAGAGGATCGCCCCGCGTCCGAGCGAGAACAGTTAGGCCTTCGCGAACGCGGTCACCACAGAAGACACACGAGATACCACAAACATTGCGTGGTTTCACGCCTCTTCGATACCGGCATCTGCTGCCCCTCTGCGTCACCCCAGTGGGCCTCATTGGCCCGGCCCCTCCCCCCTGCCAACCACCACGCCCCTTATTGGGTCATCAACAGTAGGGACCTGGGTGCTTGGACTGCTGGGAAGTTTCTGGTTCTACTGGCCGTTTCCAAGCCAGTCCCAGCAGCGGAGTTCGCTTGTGGGTGCGCTCTTGCCCACGTTCCTGACCCACGCACTCTGGCTGGCAGCCTCCTTTCCGATGAGGGCCTCATCTCGGAGCCCCAGTTTCCCATCTGTACAGTGGGGGAAATAATATTGCCTGGATCAGGGTTCAATATAAAGACGGGTATGGAGGACTCAGCACAGGAAGAATTTGCAAGTCCCTGTTCCCCAGCAATACCTCCAGACCGAAAGGAAAGTGGGTGAGGAGATCCATAGTCAATCGTCAGTGCTCCTTGTACTACCTTTTTTTTTTTTTAATGAAGGTCATAGAGCAGGTGTTTTGTGACTTGCAATGTGTGGGATCTCCCACTATGGCTGGATTTCCATAGGCAATCAAATTAGCACATGGATGCATGCCCAGGGTACTTTAGTAGCAGTATGTTGTTTGCCCACTCTATCAGAACCTATCCTACTCCCCACAGTAGTTAATGTGAAGTAACGGGGATCCCTGTGTCAAAGATGCCCCAAGAGATGTTCACCATCACTGATCCTAAAGATACAAACTAAAATCATGAATCCGTTTTCGTAGACCACGTTTACAACAGTGAAAGAACATGCAAACCATGGGTGGAAGAGGTTGTGAACAAACTGGTGTTTTTGACATCCACTGGGGGTGTAGGTTGTGTGAGGGGGTGGGGAGGGGCCAGCCAATAGGGAAGCTAATTGAGCAGAATGAGCAGGGTGAAAATTCTGGAACTTTCACTCTGTGCCAGCCCTCTCCTTAGCACTGTAGATAAATATTAACTCATCCTCACAGGACAGTCCCAGGTTTAGGAGACCACAGTTGCCACCTTACTAAGGAAAGGAAACAGACTCAGAGCTAAGTTCAGCAAGGGCTGGGCACATCGTCTGGAGAAAAGCTGGTTATGTGTGGTGCACAAAGACACATGCACAAGAAAGTTGGTGAAGGGAATAATCTGGGAATACTCTGAATTCCCGTTGGTCAGGGGATGCAGGAATGCAGTGTGAACTGTGTATCCAGTACATGAAAGTGAGGAAGTATCACTATAGTAGGCAGATTTTTGTTCTTTGGGAGACATACCCATGGGTGGGATAGCTGGGTCATATGGGGGCTCCATTTCTAGTCTTTTGAGGGAATCCATGTTTCTTTCCCAAGTGGTCATACTCATTTGAATCCCACCAACAACGGACAAACATGCCATTTCCTCTACATCTTCACCAGCAATTATCATTATTCGTATTCTTGATGATTGCCATTCTAATTGGGGGAAGATGAAATCTCAGGGCCACCCTGATTCCCATCTCCCAGATTGTTAAGGATGTTGAGCATTGTTTCGTATACTGATCGGCCGTTTGTATTTCTTCTTTTGAGAAATGTCTATTTAGATGTTTTGCCCATTTTATTGAGAGGGTTATTAGCTGTTTTGCTGTAAAGTTTTTTCGATTGTTTGTTTTCTTCATATATTGTTTTTAATCAACTGCCTGTCAGAAGAGTAGTGGGCAAAGACTTTCTCCCAATCTCCAGGCTCTCTCTTTGGGTTCTTCTTTCCTTTGCTGTGCAGAAGCGCCTTAATTTTATGCCATCCCACTTACTGATTCTTGGTTTTATTTCTTGAGTTTTAGGAGCCTTACTAAGGAAGTTGGTGCCTTCACCAATATGTCGGAGAGTTGCCCCTACGTTTTCGCCAGCAGGTTCACTGTTTCTAGTCTAACTCGTAGGACTTTGATCCACCTTGAGTTGATTTTTGTGGAGGCTGGTAGCTAGGGATCTAGGATCCATTCTTCTACCCGTGCTGTTACGGTTTACATATAAGGTGACCCCCAAAAGCTCATGTGTGAAACAATGCAAGGAGTAGGGGTGAAATGTTTGGGTGATGAGAGCCATAACCCAATCAGTGTGTTAATACCCTGATAGGGATTAACTGAGTGGTCACTAGGCAGGTAGGGTGTGGCTGGAGGAGATGGGTCGCTGGGGGGTGATGTACCTTTGGTGTATATTTCTTGGGCTGAGCTTAGCCTCTCTCTGCTTGCTGATCATGCCCCGAGCTGCTTTTCTCCACTACACACTTCTGCCATGATGTTCTGCTTCACCTTGAGCCCTGAGGAATGGAGCCGGCTGTCATTGGACTGAGACCTCTGAAACTGTGAGCCCGAAAATAAAGTTTTCCTCCTTAAAATTGTTCCTGTCAGGCCTGTTGCTCACAGCAGTAAAGAAAACCTGAGTAAAACATATGGATATGCAGTGTTCCCAGCACCGTTTGTTCAAAAGTCTATCTATTCCTCCAGGTGTGCTTTCCGCACCTTTGTCAAGGATCAGATGGCTGTGTTCATGTGGCTTTGTCTCTGTCTTTTCTACTCTGTTCCACTGGTCTTCCTTTCTGGTTTTATGCCAGTACCATGCTGTTTTTTGCTCCTATATCTGTAGAGTGTAATTTAAGATCAGGTATTGCTACGGCCCGAGGCTCATCCTTGCTGCTCAGGATTGCTTTGGTATTCTGGGTCTTTAACTCCTCCATCTACATTTCTGGGCTGTTTTTCCTAGTCCTGTGAAGAATGTCATTGGTATATTGACGGGGATTGCATTGAGTCTGTAGATGGCTAGGATTGGACCTTACCTTCCAATTAAGGCTATCAGATGGTGTATTTTGAAAATGGTCCTATATCTCACACCAGGATCAGAGCTGAGTGTAAAAGTTTACTACTGGTCCAGTTTCCGGGTTCTCTCAGGCTAATCCCGCGAACCACCTGCACACCGCCAGGCATACTCTGCTCCTTTCCTAGGCCTGAGTCCACTTGGGTGCAATTTTTCTGTGCCTGTTTCAATCACACCTCACTCTTCCAGAAGCACTCTAGATCTCACGACAGGTACGTGCAGGGACAGTCTGATGATACTTAATATGAACCCCAGGGGCTCCCCCACAGCAGAGAGTCACTGGGTGGCTAATTCCAGGTGGCCTGCTGCCTCTGCTCTCCTCTTGCCAGTGGAACACTTTTACACACCAGTTCACTGTGCTGCCTCTGGATCATTTAAGACCAGACTGCCTCTCTGTTCCTTGGCTATCCCCATGCCAAATACTTTGTAGATTTTTCTCTCTTTTAGCCTGGGTCTCCCCTCCCCTCTGTGGTGAACCAGTATCCCTGGTGTGACCGAATTTCTGGGCCTCTGCAATTCTGGTACTGAAACTTGGTGAACAGTATCCCCACTGCTAGATTCCCTAGCCATGGGGCAGCTGGAAAACACACCCTTCCTCAACCCTGCCATATTTATTTCCTCCTAACCTGGGAGGTAATGAATGCCCTAATTTCCCTCTGTCTCCAGTTTTTCCTGCTAAATTTTCAGCACTCTTTGGAACATAATCTTTTCCTGGAAGTGACTGCAGATTGTTTGTTTTATAATGTTTTTTAGGGATGATTTGCCTGCTTTTTTCTGTCCTTGGTGAGTTCTGAGTAACATAGATCAGTCCTTCAGCTAGTCCTAAGACAGACCAAAATGGAAATATACAGTTCTTTAGGAGGTCTAGTCAACTTTCTTGGGATCCACAGAGCAGAGTCTCACACCAAGAGTATGGACAGCAGTATACAGGACTGCCACTGAGCTGGGTATGGGCATGGGGCAAGGACCAGAAAGAAGGACACAATTATTTCCTACTGCCTTAAACGTGCCTGTTTCCTGGCTCACCTTTGCCTGTTTGTGGAAAACGTAGGCTGTTTTCCAAACTTCTGAGAAACATGATTTTGATCATTATTCATTGATTTTTTTGTTTGTTTTTCAGGAAGCCCTGGGAGCTACCTGCTTCACCGTGTCTGCTGATTTGCTCATGCCAGCCAAGTTTTTTAAAAGTTGAGAAAAAAATTCAATGCAGAAAGCAAAGTCTTTCACAGATGGCACTGCAACATTTGGCATCGAAGCACACACGAACACACACAGACACAAATAAAGCAAAACAAGCAAAAGTGACAAAAGGAAGGGGAAAAAAGGAATAAAACCTGAGTCTAATATTACACCTTGTACAAACCTTAGCTTATGATGGATCATGGGTCAAAATGTAAAGCATTAAACCAATGACATTTTGGCAAGCAAATGTAAAAGAAAAATCATTATGACCTGAAGTTAGGTGAAGAATCCTTAAAAATAACAACAAGAATGCTGGTCTTGAGAAATTATAACTGCCATTTCTAATAAAGCTAAAACGCAATTTGTCATATAATTCAACAACCTCGGGTCGATGCTGCTTGACCTGAAGGCTGGACCAAGACACATGTTCACCCAAAAACACGTGCATGAATGTTGGTGGAAATCTTATTCATAATCAACAGAAACTAACGTCAATCAAAGAGGAATTAATAAGAGCCATACAACAGGACACTATTGAACAATATAAAGGAAGGAACTGTTGATATATGCAATAACAGGGATGAATTGCAAATGCATAACTACTAAGAGAGGAATGCTGGTATGAAATGGTCACATACTATAGAAGGCAAAGCTACAAGGACAGAAATCAGATCCCATGGTTGTCAGAGGATGAGAATAAGTGAGATGATTTGATGACCAAGGGTCAGAACGAGGGAGATTTTTGTGGTGGTGGTACTGCTGTGAGTCTTCAACAAGGTGGTCACTACATGGGTCGCTGTCCATGTGTCAAAAGTCTCAGTACTAACAACCAAGACTGGCAGAATAGTAGCAGCCTTCTCAAAAGTCATAATGGAAGGTAGAAAACAGTGGAACTACATCTGCTTCATGGTGCTTGGCAAAACTAATTCTCTACCTAAAATTATGTGCAAAGCTACAATTAACTATGAGATTACAGGTACTTTCTGTTCCTAGAGTTATCTCAAGAGATCCTGTATACCATGTATCTTGACTAGTAAGTTCCTGGAGGAGAGGTCCATTCAAAACACTGGAGACAACCAAGAACAGGTGGACTCCAGGAAAGAGGGGATACCTCCAGGGGTTTCACAAAGCAATATTCTAAGGGCAATACCTTTGGATATCAATCAAGTTTGAAGCTAGGTCTAGAAGGTTGATCTCCACAGACAGAAAACTGCATTAGTTGAAGATTTGGAAAAGACAGTTTGATCGGCCCATGAAAGAAATGTAAGCTCTTGCGGGGGAGGAGGGGTACTCTTCTCTCTTTCTAATTGATGTACTTCCAAGTCCTAGAAAAGTACCTGGCAGAGAAGTCTCCTGTAAAGACTGATGCAATGAAAGGGCAAAGTGGTGTTGTAGGGCACAGACGAGGCAGGGCTCCGAAGATAGCAGGAAACAGTTTTACTTGGCTGCAGCCAGGTTCAGAGGGTACAGCTTTTGCTCTCATCAATTAATCCCCTGAGCCCCAAGTTCAAATAGTTTCAAAACTTTATACACAGCATGTAAGGGGAGGGGCTCAGAAGTTCAAACAAAAGCAGCTTCCTCTTTCACTATTCTGGGCAAGTTAACCCTTCAAGTATAGTGCCTGGGAAGGGGAGAATTTCTTCCCCTTTCTTCCCTCCACCTGCCAGCTGTTACCATAGAGCCCAATCAGTAGCTTCTATTATCTTAGAAATGTAGACATCTCTGTGAAGCTCCAGCTCAAGGCCAGAGGCCTTGTTAAGGATTTGTCTTTTTTTTTAATAGCATTCTGCATTTGCAAACACACTTCTAAAAACTACCCTACTGGATAAATGTTTGTGAAAAACTGATTTCTTCAAGCCCAGTGGCCAAGTAAAATAGAGTAACAGGAAATTTGGAAGTTTACCTACATTGAACTCTTTTGTAGAGACTCTTTTGCTGATGGTCCTAAAATCAATTATGGTGAAGATTTCCGGAGACGCTTCCTTAGGATTTTCTGTGGAGGAAGGGGTGCCACTACAGTGGGAGACAGCAGTTTGAGACACAGAGTGTGCAGGACCCAGCTAAGGAGGTTTCTATTCGGTAAAGGTGAGTAGAGAAAAAAATGGGGTACATTGAAGGGAAGGTGAGATCAAAAGCAGTGTATTCAAAATGACACAAGTGATATCGTGCTCCCATGGTTGCAAGAGAACTGTACACCAAGAAAAATCATTTAAAACGAGGCATAGGAGTCGTCTTGTGATTGCCTGAAGGTTGTCAGGCCAATGGAAAACAAGGCCATCAGAAGAGAGGGAAAGTGTTCCTTCATGAGGAAGTGCCACGATGTCCTCAAATATCTTCTTCTATTCGATTTCTCACAACAAAACATGGTGAAAATAAAAGAAGTGTTTCTATTTGCTGGAAAACATCATAATAGAAAAACGGGGCAAGCAAAGAGATATTTGCATCACATGAAGTCATCAAAGAATTTGGACAGAAAATGCATAGAAAACTCCCACAGATAAACAGGCAAGCAACCCAAGGAGAAAGTGGGGAAAAGACTTTGGAGGAGGTACCTCACAGGAGAGAAAACTCCAAAGGCCAGTGCGTGTGCAAGAGGCTCAGTCTCCTTAATAATCAAGGGATTACACATTGAAAGCAACATGGTGTGTTTCATTGTACCAGATGGGCAAAAGTTTGTAGCTTGATATTAACAAATATTAATGAGGATGTAGATGAAGTGTAACAGTGAAACACCCTGTTAGGGGGGTGAATTGGGACAACCACTTGGAAAGAGAGCCAGCGTGAGCGGATAACACTGGAGCTGGGCCTCACCTGTAAGTCAATGATTCCACACCCAGGTGTGGACACACCTTCCCAGCCATTTTATAAAGTGGCACACACAGTGAACCAGGCCCGTAGGGCTCACAGGAGTAAAACAGCAAGGCTGCTCAGGGCCAGATCCAACAAATCCAGGGCATCCTACATGGCTGCTCCTGGGGCTAAGGGTCTCAAAAGTGGAACGCTGTGCCACAGAGAGAGGTTGCAAATGTGTACCAGAAAACATGGCACAGAATGTTGGTAGCAGCACTGAGTAATAGCCCCCGAACTGGGAACGACCCAAAGGCCCATCAGCAGGTAAATGGATATACTGATGGAGACACTGTCAGTCCCCATTATATGCAACTTTGCCATCCAGGTTGCTAATTAAACTATTTCCTAAGCTTTATTTGTAAGCCAACATCAATACAGAAGGTACTTCAGAGTGATTAACAGGCATTAGGAAAATGGGGAAAAATCAGAGTCACCCAAAGGCCAAAGGCCAAAGGCTAAATGTGTTCCCAGTTGGGGTCAAGATGGGGAGCTCTTCCTTCCTAAGGTTTATGCAAGTGTCTTTTTCTCAGTCCTTTTACACCAAGCTGACACTTCTTCAACCAGCTCCCAGCCAGTGACAGAGCATGGCCCCAGCCCCAGGCTGGGGCTTCACAGCAGCCTGACTGATTCTCTGTTGGGATTAAACTGCACCTGAGATTCTATCCCACCCTACTTTCTCCCTCCTTGTCTCTTCCTGGCACCAGGCCCTGCATGCAGCCCTGAAAATTCTCACTGCCTCACTGCTCCTTCCCCTCGATTCCTCTTGCCCCACAACCACCTTTCAAGTCCAGTCACGCACTGACCTCTGTACGTCTGGAAGGTCTGAACTAAAGACAAGTGTTCCCAGGAGAGGTCCAAGGAAAGGCAATAATCTCAGGTGTGTGGATGGCCTCTCTCACCTCAGGAATGACAAAGGGCAGGCCATCCTCGGGGCTACTTGGGACATGCATAATCTCTAGGATGAGGCCCCCCTCTGATTGCTCCATGTTTCTAACACTTGGTTACCTGGCGAGCATCCCAGGGGAGACTGTCACCCTCATGGGTGAGGTGATGAAGGACTGCATGGTATGGAGGGACAGACTCCTCAGTGATAGCAGTGCCAGCATTGTCTTTTAGCCCTGTGGAGACATGATGAGGAATAAAGGGACATTCCATGCGTGGCTCACAAGGAGGCGCTTCAATCCGACAGAAGATGAGTGGACACAACTGAGGAGCCCCTGTCCACGATGATTTCTCAGCAAGAGATGCAGAACCTGCACGTCCAGAAGCCTCATTACTTGCAGGCTGAACCTTCCTTGTCTGGCAAGAGCTAGCACCAGCCCTGTGCTGGTAGATGGCCACATCCTTTCCCCACAAAACACAGGCAACTACCTCAGGAGCTGCCCCTTCTCAATTACTAGTGCTCCCTTCTACTGCACAGGCTGATGAGTAACAGAAGTGCTTTACACCAAGAAGGTTGCATGCAGACTGAGCCTGAACCAGCTGGAGACAAGGAATAGCCCTGGGGTTGGATTTTCACTGTGCTGGAAAAAGGGAGCTGAAATAAACAATGGACAAACAATTCTTCCCGAGTGGGGGCACATCCTCACATCATGGGATTAAAGACCCTAGCAGGGACTCCAGGAGATGAGAGGAGATTCACTGCCAGGATGACCCTGAGAAGCTTCAAAAAAGTGGTGTCACACAGGCAGCAAAAGGGAAGTGCTTGCCTTGGCAGAGGAGGGAATAAAATGCTGAGTGATGTACCCATGTCGCAGGAATCAGAAGGTGTGAAGCCCCTCAGCTGACCAGTGGGTTCTGTTCCACAGTAGGGCCCGGAGCACACACCATTCACCAAGACCACTGGGAGCATGTTGGTTAGAGGGGCTGCAGGTCTAGTGGTTGCTCTCCTCTGCATGCACCCTGGAATGGGGAAAGGACAGTTTCCCTAGGCCTAGGTTCATTACCTCCTCCCGTGCAATGAGGGGTCCTGGCATGAGAGGGTGCGGGAGGCTCTCAGCTCAGCCCCACGGATCCAAGAAGTGAATGACTCTGAATGAGGAAGGACCCCAGACATGAGGTGGTAAGGGTACCCTGTTCCCATGCCTCAGTCCTGCCCTAAAGACACCGACTGCTATTTACACAGGTGATGGTATCCCAGGCAGAAGGAGACAGCCAGAGTTTTTAAGGATGACGGAAAGAGAATCTGAGATGAAGGCCCTGGGAACGTGGTCAGGATCACCGTTAGGTGACTGGGTGCCTGGATCAAACCTGGTCCTTTCTCCTGTCCTCAAGTGGATGTTTGTGAGTGATAACACTTGACAATCTGAATCAAAAGTTCCACCTTGGGTCAGGGGTCTGTACAGTCAATGCTATCCTGATTGGGAAGGTCTGTGGAAACCATGAAACTGGCCTCCACCCCAGCTCAAGAAATTAAGTCCAAGGCAACATATGTTCCTGGAGGAGTGGGGCTGGGTTCACCAAACATTTGTTCCACCCCTAGAGAAGTAAGGGTTGCAGGGAAAGAGAATGTAGGAGAATCACAGCAATAAGGAGAGTGGAGAAAGTTGTGAAAATTTTTGGAATCTGTATGGGACAGGGAAGGAGGAAGGCAGTGGAAATGAGGAGAGGGACACGACACGTATCCACTGGATGGACGGGTGATGTTTCTGAGATGGGCATTGGAGAGAGAACATTTTGTGGTAGGCTTTGTTATCCCTGTTGGCATGCCTGAAATAGTCCAACCTGTCTTCTAAAGTCATTTTGAGGAGCAGGACTGGTGGCTTTCAAGACACAGCTGTGATTGTGTGGATACAGGTAGAAGTGGGTGACCACAGGTGTGTATGGGACACAGGCTTCCCTGCCGTGCCATCTTCTCCAGCAGGGCAGGTTTCCCAGGTGCAAATCCAGAAACATTGGGCCTTTGTCTTCTCTGGGCCAAGTGGTGTGCTCGCATTCCAGGACTCTATTGGAGATCAGTCATTGTAGGATAGATGAGGGAGAGGCAAGGAAAGATAGGTGAGTATGAGTGGGAATCTGGGGCAGGCAGTTGTGAAATTAATTGAGGGCTGATCCAGTAGGAGTTGTATGGGAAGCGAGGGAAATTCTAGCACTCCAAACCCTTACAGAAACAAAGGAAGGGTTTGTTCCCCAGACATAAGACTGCACAGTTTGGGGAAGCTGGGAACCCAGAGTCTCAAGGAACATAAGACTGAACATTGGCTCCTCACCGCGACTGGTAGGGCTTTCTTGTGTGTTCATTCTGGCCCCTCGGTGCATTCTTTACATACCACTATATGTGTTCTCATGGGAATCCAAGGACTGTTCTGGGCTTTCAAATTTACAAATGTGTTTCCGAATCCATGCTTGTTCTGCAACTTGGTATAAGCAGTCATGAGACTGTCCTTGGAAAGTATTAACAGAGTTTTGTGTGTATCAGTACAATGCACAACAGCCAAATTATGGACAGCCTAGGTGCCATCTAGAGACAAATGTATAAAGAAAATGTGGTATATATACCCAAAGGAATTCTCCTCCGCCATACAGGGAATAAAATTGTGTCATTTGCTGGTAAATGGATGGAACTGGTAAGTGAAATACATCGGGCTCTGAAGATCAAGGGTCCAATGTTTTCTCTCATATGTGGGAACTAGTAAGAAACACATATGCAGACGCATATTATGAGTCAGGGCTCTCCTAAAAAATAGGACCAATAGAATGTATGTTTCTCTTTATTTATTTGTTTTATGGAATGTGTTCATGCAACTATGGAAGTTGGAAAGCCCCAATATCTGTAGAGGGATGTGGCAAGCTGGAAACCTGAAGAGCTGATGGTTTAATGCCAATCCAAGGCAGAAGGCCTGAAGTCCAGGAGAGCCAATGGTCTATTCCTCATCCAAAGTTCAAAAGGCTCAAGACCCAATTAGAGCTGATATTTCATTTCAAGTCTGAAGGCAGAAAAAACTCCCATATTCCAATTCAGAGGCAGTCCGACAGGAAGAATTCTCTCCTACTCAGTGGAGGGTCAGGTTTGTTGTTAAATGCAGGCCTTCACTGATTGGATGAAGCCCACTCACCTTTTTGGAGAGCAATCTGCTTTACTCAGTCTACCAATTTAAATGTCAACCTCGTCCCCATATGCCCTCACAAAGCCACCCATGATGATATTTGACGAAATATCTGGGCATGTCATCCCCAGTCAAGGTGACACGAGAAATTAACAATCACAATATAGTTACCGCTATTCATATATTATATATTTTATATACATATAAGCATTCATCACAAAACAAGGAAGTATAGTCATGATGATTATAATCCTCAATTCTATAACGGGTCATACAGGAACATAACTGGTATTTAAAACGACCTTCCACCACCCCTTCCATGTTCCCTTTACCCTTGGCAAGCACTTCATCTGTGATAATGATCCCAGGTAGCCTTTTACTTGTGTGACCAAAGCTTTCATTACTCAGGAGTGGTTCCATTGTGGTTTCTATCAGACTTAATACTGAGAACCTAAGAGATCTCCCATATGCCAGAGGTATCCTTACTTATCTCCATTTCAGAGTAGCAGTCCAATTGTCCCCAGGGTTATCAGGACAATGCAGTAGTAACTCGCTTCTTCACCTTTGATTCATGGGCCTGAAGAGTCCAAAGTAGCTGGTGGCCATCTTACCTTACAATTCAATGGAGCCATTGCTGAGTCTCCTGGAGGGTATATTGCTCCCTTTGGAACTAAGACCTCTGGGACAGCAGAGAGCTGTCCTGGGGACAAGAAGCAAACATTCTGCTGGTGGATGACTAAGGTTAATAGTGAGTGGTGCCACTCCCATTCCATCCCTTGATTTCAGGACTTGGGAATCCTGGCTGTGGTAGAAACAGTGATACACATGAGACACTGGATTAGAGTAGACAGTATCCTAGAGGCTTTTTCCCAGCCCTTCAAGGTATTGCGATCCAGCTGGCACTGCAGGTTCATTTTCAAAAGGTGTTCTAACACCCTCTCAAGCCATCCGTGGAACTGGAGTTTTCAAATGAGACGAGATTCCTGCTTCAGCTGGCAGATGGGATTTGTGCAGGCTGTGGACCTCACCAATGTACTTCTGGGTTCTTGTCTCACAAATTCAAAGATTAAAATCCACAGGCAATAATGAAACAGAATTTATATAAATGAGAAGGGAGAGAACTCTGTGATGCAGGAGGGGACCTGATAGTTTTACAGTGTTGGGGCCTTCCAGGAAACTGAGGCAGCAAGAAGACACCCTCCCTGCAAACCCCGATTCTAGGTATCACTTCAGAATATTTTCAGATGTTTCACTCAGACTAACAGGCATGAGTCTTTTGGGACAGGAAGAAGCAGAGGGGACACTCTCAAGGGAGAGAGTGAATCCTCTCAGAGAGGAGAAGGGACAAGTGCCTCTCCTGCTGTCCAGTTTTATTGAGGCTCCCAGAACAGTTTCCAGAGAGTCCTGCCCAGGTCCACCTCTTGGCTTTTGACTGACAGCAGGATGACATCAGACTTTCAAGTCCCCACTGCCATGACAACTCTAGGTCACTTTGGCCCATGCTGACCAGTTCTAATGGTATTCTTAACCAAACATTTTTACACATTTTATGGTTAGGAGGAATTATTGTTATGTCCCTAAGTTCTGGGATCTTGTCTGTGGAAACAGTCACAAAGATCTTGCCCTTTAGGTGAGATCCTATCAACATTCCTGTGGGTCTGCATTTCTCCTGCAGATAAGAGGTAGTTTGCTGTGGAACATGACATATCTTGTCCACTTAAGCTAGGCAGGCCTGCAGGTTACTTGATTCTTGGAAAAGAAATCAAGTGGTAGTTGGCAAGAAGGCCCATTTTAAAGAATTATTCATTTAACATCATGTTCCTACCTCTGTTTGCCCCATATCAGCTGCTTTAGGAATGTGGGGAGTTTGGAAAACCAGTGAATGTGTCCCTCATGGCATTTCATTTGATGTGAACTGTCTTCCCGGATCAGAAGCAACACCATGATGGTAGAATAGATATTCTATAATTCCATAGACGTAGTTTGTTTAGAAGTACCATGTGCAGAGAAGGCAGATCTGAATCCCCCGGAGTACATGCCTTTTCCAGTGTGAACCAAACACTGTCCCTTGCAAGATGGAAATGGTCCAAGGTAATCAACATGCCACCAGGTGACTGCATGATTGCTCTGATAAGTTATGGCAAACTGAATTATAGTATAACTCCTTCCAATGCAGACACAGTGTTGGTCTCTACTGCTGGAAAATGAGCACTCCACATTGGTTATGGCCAGTCAGCCTTTGGGAGTGGAGTCCAAGGATCACCTCTATCCCCTCCAGCATGTCCACGTTTTTCATAAGACCACTGGGCAATGAGAAGTGTGGCTGGAGAAAGAGAGCACCTGTAGGGGTCATCCTTTCCACTTGATTGTTAAAATCCTCCTCTGTTGAGGTATCCATTTGGTGGGCATTGACCTGAGACACACATATCTTTATGTTTTTTTTTTTGTGTTTCAGATTTTCGGTGCTTGGGATAGAAGGGCATGTGAAGGGCATATGCCTCTGAAGGGCATGCAAGACACATGCTTTACCTCAGGGACAAACCTCCACCTCCTCTTCATGTCTTTTGCTTATTCAGAGAGTTCCATCCACACATCTGTTCCCCAGATTTCCTTATCAACAATGTTCCAATCACATTCCTTCTAAATTCTGACCATCATGCCAATCCATTGGCCGCAGCCTATGTTTGCCTATATAATTTCCAAGAATAGTGAACAATGAGGGGTTCTTCCCAGAGTTCTGCCCACCAGGAGGATTTCCCTTCACCCCTGTCCTACAGGGATGTCCCACAAGGGGTCTGGTGCTGCAGCTGTCCAGTTTCAGGTGCTATCTGCATAACTCACAGCACCTTCTGCAAACCAGACCTGAGTCTCCCTTTGTCAAATTGGTCATAAAAAGCTTCTCATGATCCCACATGTGCAGTCTGGGGGAGAGAGAGTTGTAGAGCTGAAGTGGGGACCAGGGACACTTGGGGCACTTCATGTAACATACTTGTGCTTTCTCGGCTTGCTTGAGCTCAGTCACATACATACCACTTCCATTGGATGGTGTGCTGTGGTGCATGACCAGTATTATGACTTGATGGTTCAGACAATACCCAGCTCCTCATGAGGCTCCATATGCAGAGTAACTGGCTGACCCATATTTAAATAGCCAGTCCCTTGTAATGCCCAGTAGCAAGCCAAAAGCTGTCTCTCAAAAGGAGATCAGTTATCCATAGGGGATTGAAGGGCTTTGCTCCCAAATCCTAAGGGCTTGTGCTCTAGCTCACCTGTACAATCTTGCTAAAGTATCCAAACAGAGAATCTCTCTGACCCTGGCAATTCAAGTGCCATTTGATCTGCTGGATGATATGGCCCAAGAGGTAGAAGAGGTAACTTGGCAGCCTGGACCTGTTACAGAGCCTCCTCTTAAAATTAGCAGAGTTGATTAAATTCAGTAGCTTTAAAAAAGAAAGAAAGAAAGAAAGAAAAAAGAAAGAAATTCAGTAGCTTTGAACAATGCTCAATAAAGGGGCCAGTGTAACTCCTTCCAATGCAGAAGATGTTGTTCCCCAAATCAAATGAGGCCCACTAGGAGTTGTGTTTCATTTTGGGTGGTATGAGGGGAAGATGCAGCAATTTATCCTTCACCTTAGCAGGGTTATCTTGACATGCCCCACACCCCAGGACCTCTAGAAATTTCACTGGAGTAGAAGTCACTGCATTTTCATCAGATTTAATTCCCAGGCTGTGTTAGTTGGATGTTCATCACAGTGACAATACATTTAAAAAGAGGAAAGACTTACTTGGGCTCACAGCTTCAGAGGTTTTAATCCATGATCGGCTGACTCTATTGCTCTGGGCCTGAGATGAGGCAGAAAACTATGACAAAAGCTTGTGGCAGAGGAATACTGTGCATCCGATGGTGACCAGGAAGTAGAGGGAGAGAGGCAAAGAGGAAGAGGCCAGAGACAAGAAATTTCCTTTGAGTACATGCCCTCAGAGACCTTCCTCCTCCAACTTGGCCACACCTCCTACAGTTTTTACCACCTCCAATAATGGCATGGAGCTCTGAATCCCTCAAGGCATTCTTCTTTTTTTTTTTTTTTCTTTTGTGGTGCTTGGGATTAATCTCAGGGCTTTGTGCATGTGATGCAAGCACTCTACCAGCTGAGCTATATCCCCAGCCCAAGGCATTCATCTTATGAGGAGTTTAGAGTCTTCATGATCCAATAATTTCCTAAATACCCCACCTCTTTTTCCTCTATGCTGAGGAAAAAGCCTTCAACACATGAGCCTTTGTGGGATGCTCCAGGTCCAAATCAAAACATAGTGTGTGACATGCAGATACCTTTCCAGTAAGTCTATAGCAGTTGCTGCTTCTTGTCCACATGTCCAATCTGAATAATGTCACTGATGGAAGAGACCCATGTAATGTCTTGTGGAAAGAAAGGTGACCAAGATCCCTTGGATTTAAATCAGGATACAGTGCTGGAGCACTGACAGACCAGCTTTGCCAGCTGAAAACAAGCTGCTCCTGGTGGTCTTTACCATGGGCGGGGACAAAAGAGCATTTTCCTCATCAGTCACTACACACCAGTGGATGATAATCTGCCCAAGAAACGAAACCACTACCAACACACCATCTATAATTGGAGTCCTCACCTGGTTCACCTTGTGGCTAATCCACTGTCAATCTCCAAGTTGCCTTTTCTGTACTGGACACTTAGGCAAGTTAAATGGGGATGTGCTAGGTATCACCAACCCTGCATTCTTTTAGTTCTCGGTGGTGGCACTAATCTCTACAGTCTCTCTAGGAATGAAGTATTGCATTTGGTTGACTATTTTCCTAGGCAGAAGCAGTTCTAGAGCCTTCCAATTGACCTTTGCCACCATAATAACCCTCATTCTTCCCACAGGGAAGCAATGAGGGGATTCTACCAGGGGTTGAGTATATCTATGCCAAATTTGCATTCGGGTACTGGCAAAATAACCATTAGGTAGGATCCACTGGACACATTGTGAGTTGAACCTCAGCTAAAACCCAATCAGGTACTCATGGGTTTTATTTTGGGTTTTTTTTTTTTTTTTTTTTGACTAGCGACTGTTGGGCTCTGGGGTGCACTGATGGAAAATCGGCAAGCAATTGGCAAAGAACCTGGAGCATAACTAAGCCTAAACCCCACCTCCAGGAACTCTGCCTTTGAGATTTCCTCTGTCACTCCAGAAAACCCAAGCTGAAGGTAGAGCATGCAACATACTCCAGTTGACCCCATCTAACACTTATTTATTTCTTGATTTTCCATTTAATTTTTTGGACCACGGTTGACCATGGGTAACTGATACCTTGGGAAATGACAAAGGGGAGACAACAGTAAACATATAACACTATATATAATGAGCTACTGTTTGTTAGTATAGATAAAAAAAAGTGGGAGATGAATAGAGCATATACTTAAATGGTGGAAACAAAGGCCTCAATGAAGTACCATAAAATCAAGGTTAGAGAGAACAAAGAGAGCCCTTGCTGCTCTGCCAACTTAAAGGGCCCTACACAAGTATCCCCATGTGTACAAAATTTTAGGAATTTTAAAAGTTAGCAAAGATGGCAAGCCTGGGGCAATGGTTGGCAGACTGTTATTGACCTGAAGTTGATATAGGGGACAAGGTCTTCTGGTCAACACCTCGCTTAGGACTTGAGGCCACATGTACATATGTGGGTAAAATGTGCCTTCCTCTTCTCCCCAAGCTAAGAGCTATCCTAACTTGTATGGTCACCATTTTTCTGTGCTCCTTTAAAGTTGTATCAGTGGTGAGCAGTACTCTTAAACATTAAAGTAAGTTCTTATTGACTTTCTACTTTATATGAAGGATATCATATAGCCTATGTGACTGAAGATCTATGATTAGAATTTTTCCATGTTCTAATCCCTGGAACCCGTGACAGTGTTTGTTTACATGGCTTTATGGATTCAACTGTATCTCCCTACTCTCACATTTGTATGTTTGAGCCTGAACCCCACTGTATTTGCAGATAGTGCCTTTAAGAACATGAATATTCTTAAATGAGGCCATGGGCATGGAGCCTTAGTCCAGTAGGACTGGTGTCATTCTTGGAAGTAGACACACCAAGACTGTGTACGCAGAAAGGCCGTGTAAAGACAGAATATGGACATGTGCAACTCGGGAAGAGAGGCTTCCCAAGGAACCGACCATGCCAGCACCTTGACCTTGGGCTTCCCATATCCAAAACCATTTGAAAATAAATATCTGTTGTTTAACCACCTGGTCTGTGGTAGTCTGTTATGGCAGCCCAAGGAAACTGATGCATATGGAAAAGGGGAATCAGGCAGTAGATAGACTTGAGATTGATTATCAGATGATCTTAAAATAGGGAGAGTATCCCGGACTATGTGGCTCAATTATTTGGCTCACTGTTACCATAAGGGTCCTTAATAGAGGAAGAGGGAGTCAGAAAAAGACAAGCCAGAGAGATGGTATTGTGGTGATTTAGTCAGGTTTTTCACTGCTGTGACTAAGTGACCTGACCAGAAAAATTATAGGGGAGGAAAAGTTTACGTGAGGACTCATGGTTTCAGAATCTCAGTTCATAGACAGCCGGCTCCATTCATTGGGGCTTGAGGTGAGACAAGGAGACTATGGTAGAGGGATGTGGCTTATATGTGATCAGGAAGCAGAGAGAAACACTCCACCCACCAGATACAAAATATATACCCCAAAGAATGCCTCTAATGACCCACCTTCTCCAGGCACACAATACCTGCCTCCAGTTACCACACATTAATCCCATCAGGTGATTGACTCGCTGACTGGGTTGAGGCTCTTGTACCCAATCATTTCTCCTCTAAGCCTTGCATGGTCTCATGCATGCACTTTTCAGGGAGACCTCACATCCAAACCATTACATATGGGAAGCACTCAGACCAATGGTTATTGGCTCTTAAGACACACCAAGGTATACAGGACACTTCTAGAAAAAGGGCAAAAGAGTCGAACCAACCTGAGAGCTTCCAGAAGGAAGGCAGTCTAGTCATCTTTTGAATATAGGCAATCTTTCTTCTAGAAACCATATGCACAGAAGTTTAGTATCTTACGTGTCTCCAAACTCCTCTATGTGAATTCTTACAGATTTGTGGTATTACCTGTTTCTCTCCTTGGTTGCAAAGGTGTGACCTAATCTCCTTATTCACCCAATTACTTTGGATTAAATGCTAGACATGGAATATGAAAAGTGTTCAAAATCACTTGAGGCCCAGAAGGATGTTTTTCTCATTCAGGAAGAACTTACATTTGCTTTTAGCAGACCTCTCTGGTATTAAAAATGGGGATTACTTTCATTGCATTTGCAAACTTCAGATGATTTCAAGCTGGGCTGCAGTTTCTCCTTGAGCTGGTATAGTTAGGATTTCCCTAACTCCAAGCGTGTAGCTCTTCTGGATTGCAAATCAAAGTCTGTGGCATTGTGTCACGCAACTCAGCTGGGTAGGCCCTGCATTCCAATTTTATCCAACCATTCTTCTAGAATAGGAAAGCTCTGTTCATCTTCACAAATGTTCAGCTACCTCTTTAGCCCTTATCAGACACCACTAGAACAAAACCATACTCAGAGATCAGATTTCCCAGGTCAAGTATCATTCTGATCTGGATCTTGCATCTATAGTTTTCACTGCCTTATTTGTTTACCAATGACATCCACAATATGTTTTATGCCTTCTAGTGTCTGTTACTAGTATCCCCCACTTATATTCATATGTTGAAGCATTAATCCATAATATCTCAGGATATGACTATATTCAGATATAAGGTTTTTAAAGAAGTAATTAAGTTAAAATAAGTTAATGGGAGGGGCCCTAATTTAACATGACTGCTATCCATGTAAGAAGAAATTTGGTCTCTCTATCTCACACACACACACACACACACACACACACACACACATGTACATAAATATAGAGAGAGGAGTGTGTGAAGACAGAAAGATAAATCAGCCATGTGGTAAATTTCTCTTTGATATAGATGCCCAGCACACACAAAGAGAGAAAGATAATCTCTACAATTCAAGCTGCTGAGAAAACTGGAAAGGCATGTGCAGAAGAATTCAATTGAACCTTTATATAACACCATACAAAAATGAGCTCATATTGGGTTAAAGATTTAAACATCACACCTAAAGCTATACAAATAATAGAAGAGACACACAGGAAAACTCTGTGACATTTGTTTGTACAATGAAATTTTGGATCAGACCCCAAAAGCACGGGCAACAAAAGGAATAATGGAGATTTCATGAATTTAAAAAGCTTTTGCAAGGCAAGAAGAAAATAAAGATACAACTCATGGAAAAGGAGAATTATGTTTATAGTTATACACATGACGAGGGGGTTATTATCCAAAATATATGAGGAACACAAACAACTCAAAAGAAAGAAAACAACCCAATTTAAAAATGGGCAAAGGACTTGAACAGACATTTCTCAAAGGAAAACAGATTGTCAACAGGTATAGGAGAAAAAGTTCAGCATCAATCATCAACAGAGATATGAAAATTAAAATTACAATGAGATGGTCATTAGAAAAGAAGATGAAAGAACTGCAGTCACAGTAAATGGATGCAACTGGAGAATATCAAGCTAAGTGAAATAAGCCAGACACGGAAAGTCAAAGGTTAAATGTGTTCTCTGATATGCGGAAGCCAGACCAAATAAAGGGTGAGGGAAGCTGCAGAGTTCGGTGGGATTCCCTGAAAATACAAGGTATATCAGTAGAGTAAAGGGAAGGGATCGTAGGGGGAAGGAGGAAGGACAAGAAAATGGAAGAAAGGTGGAATGAATCTGATCAAAGTTTCCCATGTACATATATGAATATACCACAGTGAATCTCACTTTTTTATATATCCACAGCGTACTAGTTAAAATATATATGATATAAATTAACAGAAAAAAATCAGTGAAGAAGAGAGAACAGAGGGATGGAGAAGGACAGGGAAAGTGGAAGTATTGGGGACTGAATTAGAGTCAATTATATTGCACGCTTGTATAATTATGTCAAAATAAACCCCAATAGTATGTGTCATTAAAATGAACTATTAAAGGATAAAAAAAGAGCTGGGCTCAGTGACACATACCCATAATCCCAGTTGCTCAAGAGACTGATATAGGAGCTTCACAACTTCAAGGCCAGCCCATGCAACTTACACATTGCCTCAAAATAAAATTTTACAAAGGAGCTGGGGATGAAGCTCACTGATACAACACTTGCCTACCTTGTACTAGGCCCTAGGTTCAATCTCCAGTACCAAGAATATTAAAATAATGACAAAAGATTACAAATGTTGTCATGACTAAGGAAAAAGGGGAACTCTTAACACTGTTGAAAGTAATTAATAGCTATCATGGAAAACATTATGTACTTTATGTTTTTTAAATCTTTATTTGTTTTAGTTGGACAGAATATCTTTATTTTATTTATTTATTTTTATGTGATGCTGAGGATCGAACCCAGGGACTTGCACATGCTGGGTGAGGGCTCTACCACTGAGCCATCACCCCAGACCCCACTATGTACTTTCCTTAGAAACTTATAACTAGAACTACCACATGATTCAGCAATCCCACTACTAGTTGTAAATCAAAAGGAAATGAAATCACTATGTTAAAGATGTGATGATCATCTGTGCTCATCACAGCACTGCTCACAACACTCAAGACATGATGTGCCCACCAATGTATGTATGGATGAAGAAACTGTGTGTGAAATACAATGCAATTCAGTCTTTAAAAAGAAGGAAAACCTGTCATTTGTGACAACATGTATGAATTTGGAGGACATTGTGCTAAGTCAAATGCGATAGGCACAGGAAAACAAATACTAAATGATCTCACCTGCATGTGGAATTTAAGTAGTTAAACTCATGGCGCAAGGGACAGAATAGTGGTACCAGGGGCTGAGGAAGAAGGGAGGATGAAGAGATGTTAGTCAAATAATACAAGATTTCATTTAGAATGGAGGAACAAGTTCAAGAGAGCTGTTGTGCAACACAGGGACTACAGTTAATAAAAATGTATCATATACTTAATAATTGGGAAGAGGACAGATTTTAGAGGTCCTTCCACAAAATGACAAGTATGTGGCATAAGGTGTGCACTATTATTTCAATTAAGCTAGTTCACAAAGTATACATATTTGAAAACATCACACTGTACAACAAAAATATATGCTATTTTTATTTTAAATTACCTGAAAAAAGTGAATTGGAAAGAGAGAACAGAAAAAAAATAAATGCTTTACCCAAAAAAAAAAAAACTCATGTGATGTTTACGAGGATATTAGGGGAAAAGGAGAACTTATGAGCTATTGGTGGCAATGTGAAATGGCCCAACTATTTTTAAAAAATAAAATAAAACTTTATGGTTGAGTGATTTTACTTCTGGGAAATACCCAAAATAACAGTGTGTTGGTTTACAAAGTGATAATTTAAAATTCCTGTTCATAGCAGCCCCCAAGAGGTGGAAGCAAACCAAGTGTATATTGACGAATGAATAGATAATCAAAGTATGATATATTGCTTGGCCTTAAAATAGAATATTGTTTACTGTTGGAAAGTAAGGAAATTCTTGCACATGCCACGTTCTGGATGAACCTTGAGGACACTATGCTGTGAAACGTGTTGGTTGTAAAAGGACAAATGCTACATGACTCCATTTACATGAAGTACCTGAAAGATTCAAATCGAAGAAACAAAGTGGAATGCTGGTTCCCAGAGGCTGGGGCACAGGACAATGAAGTTGTTCTTTATTGGCATAGACTTTGGTTTTGTAAATGAAGATGTTCTGGAAGATGCACAATAATGTGAATGTACTTAACGTGGCTGAACTGAACATGGAAAAATGATTATGATGACAAATTTCATTTTTTGTTTCTCTCACCACAATTAAAGAAAAACTAGTGTGATTTCTCACACCATAGTGGACCCTGGAAAAGCCATCTATATTATGATGAATCACATACCCAAATTTCTGTCTCTCCAAACCAGAGTCACATAGATCTCCACATAGTTGCCACAGACATCACAAATTCAAATCCTCACGTGCAGGGTAGGAAGCAAACAATAAGAACACAGTTTGACAGGACTACAAAGGTAAAAAACAGGCAACACTAAACTACATTAATATGAGATACCCATGGGATGTTAAAACCATAAATAGTGAAGAAAGGATGAGCATAAAGGTGAGGTCATGATTCCTGCTCGAGGGGTAACGGGGCTGAGATCACATGAGAACACCCAAAGAATACTGGGGTGGAGGTTGGCTGTGATCTCTCATATGATGAAGCTAGCGATTCCATATAGGTGTCCTTAAAATTCATTTATTAAACTGTGTACATATATAGTACCATTCATAGTATGTTACAATTTGCCAAGAAAAGAGGGGTGCTAATGACAGTATACATCTTTGCAGCGAAACAATTCTCAAAACCTACCAAGCCTGGATATGACTGATCTGTTTTCTCTCCAACAGTAGGAATACATGAATTTTTTAGTAAATACAATAGGAAAACAGTTCCTTCATGATGGAATAACACCCTGAGTGGGAGGTGAAAATTAACTCTAGCAGTCAAGGGACAAACTGACATCAAGAATCTCCTGAAGGGGCATGGTGGTGGCAGAGGGGCAGTTCTATTGGCCTGGGGTCTGACTCTGGCCCAATAGTGTCTGGAACCAGTGGCCAGGAACTTGACCTGGTCACATGTCAGGTGGTCAGATCTCCCAGTGGTGGGGTATTGGACCAGGAATCCTGTGGCTGCTGGTGGAGTTGGCAGAACACACCTGGGCCCAGTCACCTGGCCACGTCAGCTTCTGCTGTGGCCACCTTATGATGCCTGCATTGCCACTACGAGAGGATCCAAACTTTACTAAAGCTGGAGCTTGACAATGGGATGTTTTCAGTAGGGAAGAAGGTTACAGTGCTCATATCTACTGTGATGCCTCACATAAAATGATCACCATGAGGTGAATGGGCTTCCTCTGTTTCGCCTTCCCACCATGATGTGCTGCCTCATCACAAACCTCAGAGCATCTGGGCCAACTGACAATAGACTTAAACCAATAAAACTGCCAGGCACAAGAACCCTCCTTCAAAAAGTAAAATACTCCCATTAAGTCATGAACTCAAAAGGATGGTGCACACCTTATACAGGGTTCCTGCCCAAAATGCTTAACCTGAATCTAAACATGGACTAATAAGGCAAATTCTACTTGAGAGGCTTCCTGCAAAACAACAATCTTCAAAAACATCACAGTCTTGCGAGGCAAAACATCAGCAGCATTGTTCTAGTTGAAAGGACACTAGATACTTGAGACACAAATGCAGTGCACAACCCTCTGATTAGAAAGGGGAGTTTCAGAAAACAGCTCTGATGGAGATTATTGGAACAATCAGAAATGTTTCATGGGGGCATATAGTAGGCTTCTGTATTGCCTCAAAGTTAAATAAATGGTCTTGCTGTGATAATTGCACTAAGGTTTTGTAGGAGACCATTCTGATACATGCTGACATATTTAGAGGTGATGTGTCATACTGTGTTCAAGTAACACAAAAGACTCAATATCATGATTAAAAATACACAGTCACAAAGCCAGGCACAGTGGCATCTGCCTATATAGTCTCAGCTACTTGGGAGGCTGAGGCAGAAGCTCACTGGAGCCAAGGTATTGGGGGCCAGCCTGAGCAAGGCAGTGAGACCTCATGTCTTAAAAAAGTAAAATGAAACTAGATAAAATTAAAAGTACTTAAAACCCCAAAGGGGATGGAGAGATGAAAATATTGTGAAAGAATAATAACCACTGGTGAGTTTGGGTGAAAGATACATGGGGCACCTCACACTTTGCTTGCAACTCCTTTAGGGTCAGAAATTTAAAAAGTAAAACCTGGGATAAAGGAAGATGTTATGGACCATTTTATCCAGTGTATTTGAAAATATGGACAAATGTCACCAATCTCGAGACAACATAGCTGACCTAAACAGACACCAGAAGGAACAGCATTCCATAACCATGACAGAAATATCTTCCATGACCATGACAGAAGAAATAGTGAAACGGAATCATTCCAGAACCATGAAAGAATCAAAATGCTTCAAACACACACACACACACACACACACACACACACACACACACACGAAAACCTGCAAGATTCCTCACCAAACTGACAAGGAACCTAGGAGTCAATATATTCGCATTTCACAAACTCCTGGAAAAAAGACAAAAGGAAGGACACTCCCCAACCTCATGTTATGAGGTCAGAACCACCTCCATACCACATCCTCACAAACTTAGTTTGGGAGAGGAAAAATCTCAGGTCCAGCACACACTCATGTCCTAGAAGCAAAGAATTCAGAAAGAAATGTTAGTCAACTTAATCCTACAGGGTACATAAGGGAGAATATAGATATGCCAAGATTAAATCAGCCTCATCACAGGAATTCAAACTGGATTTAACCTCAGTACATAAAGTACCATAGTTCTGTGCATTTACAGAAGAGAAATACATGCTCTGCGTGCTCTGAAAAGGTGCCGAGGAAACGTCAAGAACCATGTGAGATACGTTGTTTAGCTTATTTCTAAAACTCTGAGTTATGAAAATATCATTTACTTAAAGGTCTATAAAGTCTATAAACACACTGACATAGAGGCACCATCATGACAAAAATAGACCTCATACCATCTGTTAGTTCATCCCTTCACTCAAACTCCAGACCCTGGCATACACTGATCTCTTTTTCTATCCTCGTGTTTTTTTCTTTTCCATGTCTGTAAATGGACTAGGATAGTATGCAGGCTTTTGCACGAGGCTTTCTTCACACAAAGAGACTGCAATGGGGCTTCAGAAGGGGTAGTGTGCATTCTCTGAAATACAGTAGTGGTGACTTGGTTTGCTTCATAATTACTTCCCAAACTGTAGGCTTATGTTTCCTGCACTTTTAATTTTACATTTCACTTGAAACAGTTCAATTTTCTGTATCTTGGTCAAGGGTCTTCATTAAATAGCAATTCTTAATCCTTTAAGTTAGAGTGCACGATGCTTGGAAAAGTCAGGAGATCTGTAAAGGTCATGGGGGTGGGGCACACAGGAGGATCCCAGAGTTTTCCAGCTCTGTGATTCTTACTCTGAGAGGCAATACAAGGAACTTCCACCCTGCACAACCACCACGGCCCCATTCACACTGTTGTAGGGCAAAGAGTTCACCCTGGACTTCCCCAGGTATGGTTCCCATGGCAGCCCTGGAGTTCATGATGTGCCAGGCTGACCCTGGCAGACATGACCCCAAAAGAAATTGGGTGGTGAGGACATGTAGAAAAAGAATGCGGTACTTGGAGACTGAGGACAGATGGGCATCGAGTTGTCCAAGGTCCCCAAGAGTTTGTGAGAGAAAATGCTAGAATGGATGGTTTTGATATATCCTGACAACTGTCATGCTGAGGATGTCATCTCACACCTGAGGATGCAGCTGGCTGGGCCTTCACATAGCCGGGGATGGCCACATTCACTGCCTCTCTCTGCCTGGGGGGCTTGCTCACATCCCTTCTGCCCTAAGTGGAATCAGGCAAGGAGACCAACTTTTCTGCCCTCAGGGTGAAAGCTCATGTTTGGAAATGACCGCATAGGGCAGGTAGGCATGGCTAAAGTAGGTAGGTCACTAAGGATATGCCTTAGGGGACAGTATTTTATCCTTTGCTACTGGACTGCTCTCTTATCTCTCTGAACCATCTACCCCAAGTGGAGTGGATTTCCCACAACACACCCTTCTTCCAGGGCACTTGGTACTGGTGAGATTTGAGTCAGGGATCCAAAGGTGCAGATATATTGAGCATAGGCACACGGTTCAGTCAACCTCAGGACCTCACTCTAAACAGAGTACCATGAAGAGGCAGGATGGGGCTTAGGGCTCTCCAGGCTACCTCACTTCTAACTGAGTGGGAGTGGAGGCTGGATGGAAAGGCTGGGTGGGGGTCACTGCTTGATGGAAGGGGTACACCCTATTTGACTATGATGGAATTTTCCAATGCAAATTTCATAATCTAACACTTATCCCCCCAGAACTGGAAGGTTCAGCCCAACAATGCCCCGTGGTGTGGTATACACAGACTGCAGCATTTTTGTGCTGTATCTAGTTTCAGTATGGCAAGGAGAGATCATACACTCAGGGAGAAGAAGCAGGGCTGGTAAAGGTACTCACCAAGGGTCAAGTTCATGCCTGGAGAGGATTCATCATTATGCTGCCATCCTAGTAAGGATGGCCCCTTGCCTCCCAGGACAGTGCCCAGTGCCCGAATGCATCCCAGTTGGAACCAGCCTAATGTCTCAAGCAGCAGATACTCCAGCTACCCTGTCTCTGCCCAGATTCTACAGGCACACATCAGCTTGTGGTGTTACCACTCTAAGGAACAGCAACTTGGGTCAGAGTCTCAGTCACAGCCTGAGGAACCCAGTTTGACTGTTCAGATGGAGGTTTCAAGTGGATGGTGTAAGTCCCCACTGCCGATCCTTTCTTGCTCTGAGGTCTGTGACTGTCCTACCTCATACATGCCCATTGTTTCCCTGAGCCCATCCCACAGGGCACAGCAGGGTTACAGAGTGAGAATGCAGGGAAGGGTCCTTGTCCCATGCCTGACTTGCTCTCCAGAAGCAGTCCCTCTCTCCTCCTTCTCATCGTCACTTTGCCCATTCCACCCCAGTCTCTCTCAAGTCAGGGCTCAGCCATCTCCTCCAGGAGTCCCATGCTTCAAAGATGAGGCGAGAACAGCTACTGTGAGGTAGCCTGCCTGCACATCATTCCATGAGCAACACAGGACTATTGAGGGATAATATTCATCCCACAGTAGATCAAGAGCCTACAGCAAAGACTCCCAATTTTGAACAGAAATGAGCCCCTCTCCTTGAGTTGGGAGACTTTGCTTCTTACTACCTGATCCCTCTGTTACGGTTTAGATCTCAAAATGTCTCTTCAAAACTCTTGTGTCAGGCAACACAGCAATGTTCAGAGGTGAAAATGTTGGATACTGAGAGCTGTAACCTCAGCAGTGGATGCATCCATTTGACTGATTAATAACTTGAAAAGACTAGAGAGCAGGTAGGCATGGCTAAAGTTGGTGGGTCACTGAGGATATGCCTTGGGGGACTGTGTTTTATCCTTCACTACTGAACTGCTCTCTCGCTCTCTCTCTCTCTCTCTCTGAACCATCTACCCCAAGTGGAGCAGATTTCCTCCAACACACCCTTCCACCATGATGTTTCTCCTGGAACCTGGGGAACCTGGACTGTCCACACATGCACAATGATGTGGAGGAGGTGGAAGGGAAGCAATTACAAAAGCTAACATGTTAGTGTTTTTGTACTTGGACATTTTCAGACATCAGTTTTCCATGTTTTATGCATTTTGTTTTGCCATGTGTCTAGTGCATAGAATGGAAAAATTTTACAACATCTAGTCTTTCGATGGTAAGGAGGTTGCCAGTGTTTGATCAAGTGGTAAAATTACCACACATTTTACAAAACAAAGGAGCACAAGTAGAATATACAGGTAGGGCTGAAACCCTGGGCCATGGCAGAACCATCCACAACTGTGTTTAAAACAAATAAGCAAGCAAACACTGAACAAGCCACAGCAATCAGAACTTAAAGGGAAAATGAAGAAGCCATCTGTAAAAGTCTTGAAAGAAGGAGACTTCTGGGACTCAGCGGCAGAGTCCATGAGGTTCAGACTGTTCTCTGTACACAGCCCCAGCAGTCAATACACAGAAGGATCCCAGGAGTGGCCAGGCACAGGAAATTCCCTCCATGTGGTACTGCCTGGAACTGCAGGCTTACCCCACCACAGGCACATTCACTGGGAGACACCAAGGTCTCCCTCTACCTCAACCCCTGCCAGGGCCCCTCATACCTACTTACCCTTTGACGTCATCTCTATCTTTTTGTCATGCCACACTAGTTCAGCAAACACTGGAAAAAGAGAAATGAGGAATAATATAGTATTCTGGCCTATTCCCCATTCTCATACTCGCCACCACTCTTCATGTCCACCATATTCCAAAGACCACTGGCAACACTGGGATTCCTCAGTGGCAAAGCCGGGCCTTCTTGAGATCCCTTGGGTGCAGGAGGGAGAGGGCCACTTAAATCAGCTTAATCTGGACATGAAGCCCACCATCGAGCTGGGGATGGCATTTTTAGCAGCCAAACTAAGCATTACGTGGGACACCCTTGTGATCCTCATGGTTTCTCCTGCCTTTCCTTACCTGGGTGACACACTGGTGGCTCCGGATCACCTGAAAGAGTACACAAATCCAGCTTCCCATCCTGGGTGTGATGTGGAAAGGGCCTGGTTGTGACTAAAGTGAGGTGACGTCCCCCTCTGCTGGAAACAAGTTGTATCTGCACTGCCCAGCTACTCTTCTGCCCCCACCCTCCCTGTCTTTCTGCTTCCCAGTGTCAGCCCCAGTTGCCACTGGGGCCCCCAGCACTGTGGCTCTGGGTGGGACACTGGCAGAGCTGCAGCCACAGTCAGCCCCTAGGGGGAGACATGTGGCCAAACAGGACCCAACAGAAAAAGCTGTGTTCTGCTGAAAGTTTACCTCTGGAGTTGTTGTTTGGGGGCAGTGGTACAAACCACCCCATCTGAGAGCAAGGCTAGGACCCCAGAAGTGCCAGAAACAGGATTTCCCTCCCATGCTCTTCTCCTCCCCTATTAAACCCAAAAGATTCACTAGAGAGGCACATTCTCTACAAGCGAGGTCCCCCCTGGCTCTGGATGAAAGGCTGGGAGCTTCCTGGAGGTTGGGGGACTCTAGTGTGTGTGTGTTAGGGTGCCCACTGCCAATTTCTCCATGATGCATGCACACACAAAGCCTCCCCATGTCATGTGCTGGAAGCTAACCCAGAAATTTCTGAGTTGGGTCAGGGGGTATGCCTCTTGAGTGTGATTACGTATGTGCAGTGGCTAGAGGAAGGGAACAAGGGGAGAATTCCAAGGCTCATTTCATCAGCACTGTCTCCCTCCATCAGTCCCAGGCAAAGAGTTAGAGCTGAGTCAGGGAGAATCATGGTGGGGAGGGGGCATTGAGAAGGGCCACCCCCCCCTGGGGAAAAGCTAGCAGGGAGCAATCAAGAGTCTGATGGGCTGAACACCCAAGCAGTACACCCCAAACAGCAAGGGATCACTGTCACGTGAGTGGCCAACTGTGCTTTCCATCCCATCCCCTGCCTGCGGAGGAAACAGGAAGCATACACGTTGTGACAATGGGCACTGACACATACCAGATATTTTTTTGGTGTCTGTCCCTACTACAAACATCCCCAAATTGACATCCTAATGACAGGGGGCTCCCAGCAACAACCCCCAATATAAGGGGCAGAGGGAATGAGGGCAAAGAAAAGTAGGCTGGGGGAGAAGTGCAGAGTGAGAAGGAGGAAGATTGCCTGCAGGCCTACATCCCTACTGGGCCCTTCCCCACTGGCTGCATGCTGGGACTCCCATGTCTTCTGGGCCACAGATCACCTCCAACTGACACTCTTCTTGGACTCTTTGGGTTCCAAGGGTGGGCAGGAAATATCTCTTGAACGTCCCGAGCAGTGCAACACCAGAGACTGGGGGAAAGGTGGCCAGTTGCAGCAGGGTTGGCTTGAGTCTCTATCCCCATGAAGGGAAGGCCCTGCCCAGTTTAAGTCTACATCCACTGGCCAGGGATTCCTTCTCCTGAAGGGTCTTCTTCCTAGAACTGGAAACAGGTCCCTGAAGCTGCAGAAGCAGGGAGCAGGTGTGTTCACAGGGAGCAGAGGTCAGCAGAGAGCACAGAATGTGAAGGAAATCCTCCCTGTTAAGGGCACTGGAGCAAATGGCTGTTCTTCCCGGTTCCCTGGGGCTGCTGGACCTGGCCTGGCCTCCTTCCCTGGGCCAAAGGCTCACCCTCATCAGCTCTATCTCACTGAACTCATCTGAGACACAGGCAGCCCGCTGGGCTTCCCCACTGAACATCATTCTACTTTTGGGGGCTCACTGGAGTTCCAAGAGCCCGGCCCCCCTCTGGGTTGCTGGGATGGTGCAGTGGAGCGGCAGAGGCCTGCCGCATTTCCAAGGTGCTCGCGCCAGCTGCCTCTCAAGATGGGGCCTGCCTCTGTGTCTGCCCAAATGGTGTAAAGTTAGGTGGGACAGCTTTACGGGGAGAGGAACCTGTGAGCACCCTGGAGGTTGGTCAACTGTAGCATGACTGCCACAGGCTCCACAGCAAGGTGAAGTGCTAGGTCCAGAAGTCCCTGGTTCTCTCAGTCACGATCCAGGACTGCCTCTGTGGCCCCTCAGCATTGCTGCTCCTTTCTCTATCTTTTTGCACTTGGCCTCCAAATTGTATTCCTAGCCCTCAGGGTCTGTGGAAGCCCACCCTGGACCATCTGGCTCCATAGTGGCCCCAAATCGAGGCCCAGATCATGCTAAGTGGGGCTTCGCGGCCTGCAGGACTGACTCCAGCCCGCCTCCCATGCTCCATGACATACCCTCTCCCTGAACTGACCCCTCATCCATGGAGCTCATGTCACCAGTCCTGGCAGCCAGGTGTGATGAGACATAGTGGTCAGAATCACAGCAGGACTATTTAGGCCTTCAGGAACATTGTCACCACAGGGGCAGCACGAAATCACCACGAACACCAGTAGGCTTCACTTGTCTTTGATGCATGCCACGTGGTGTTCTCATTGGTCCACTCTCCGCCAATCAGCATGCCCCTTGTTGCGTCATCCTGGGGGCCCTGGACAATAGTGATGAGGGCCCATGGATTGCCTGGAATACCCATTTCTGTTTGGTCTTGAGTACCCAGATCCAATGGGGGGCGGGGTTGATGGAGTAGGGCTTTTTATCACTTTGACTAAAATGCCCGAAAAGAAGGACTTGGAGGGTATGAGGTTTATTTGTGTCATCGGTTCGGTGCATGTTCTGCAGGTCCAGATGGTGAAACAATAGCTGAAGGCCATGGAGGAAGGAAGCATCTCAGCTTGTGTCAGCCAGGAAGGAGAGATCATTCTGGGTAAAACATATCATCCCCAAGGGTACGCCCCAGTGACCTGCCTACTCTAGCTCTGCCCACCTACCTATGTTTGCTACTGAATAATGCATTCAATTTTTTAATATTTAATTTTTTATTTGTACACAATACATTTATTTTGTTTATTTACTTGTATGTGGTACTGAGGATCGAACTCAGGGCCTCGCACATGCTAGGCAAGCGCTCTACCACTGAGCCACAACTCCAGTCCCTGCATTCAATTATTTAATCCATCAAATGGGATTAACCCACTGACAAGGATAAAACACTCATAATCCAGTGTTTTCACCTCTGATCCTTGATGCTTTGCTTCACACAAGTTTTCAGGGGACATTTACAGATCCAAAAAGTAACAGGGGGTATGGAGTGGGAAGAAGTGGAAATCACCAAACTCAAGGACAGGGGTTCAGTGCTGTAGAAAGGTTGGGCTTCTCTGCTCTAGGCTCTTGACCTGACTGTGGGATGATTTTGGTGTCTCTAAGGTCCTGTGTTGTCTAGGAAATGATGTGCACGCTGATTTCCCCGGAGTAGATGGTTCTCACCTCACCTCTGAAGCACGGGGCCACAACCTCTGCTAACAGAGACCCGGTGGGTTGGGCACAGAGAGGACAGAAAATAGGAGAGAGGGTCTGCTCCTGGAGAGGGGTTCAGACATGGGACCACCCTTCCCCATAGTCTCACTCTATGACCCTGCCAGACCCCCGGGGGATGGGCTCAGGGAAACAGATTAGCATGCATGTCCAGGGAAATCAGGAACCTCAGAGCCAGAAAGGATCAGCTGTGCAGAATTACAACATCCATTTCAAACCTCTACCTGAGCAGATGGGCTGGGTTCCTCATGCTGCAGCTGAAACCCTGACTCAAGTTGGTATTTCTTGGAGGGGAAAGCTGACTCCTGCCTGAAGAAGCTGCACAGAGACTCTGCTGCTGGGGTTTCTGCCACCTGAGACATCTAGGTTCCGACTGGGGTGAATTCTGGTGCCCAGCACTGTCCTGGTAGACATGGGTCATCTTCATCAGGGAGGCAGCACATTGATGGAACCCTGACAGGCACAAACTCGACCCTTGCCCACCCTCGACACCCCGGTTTCTTCCCTCTAAGCACATACTCTCTCTGTTCCACATTCACACTATCTGCACTACAATACTCATGCTGGAAGGAGTGTTACAGAGTGTGCAAGAATTACAGACCACCATGCATATTAAGCCAAATTCAAAGGGAGAAAGGTTGTTAGTGAGCAAGCCAGTCAAGCGGCTGGGAGCAGCCTCACACCTCAAAGAACTCCCAGCACCTAAATTTTGGAGGCACAGAATTTATAAATAGGCAAAACACACAAGAACAATTGAGGCACATGTAGGTCAGAAAGAACCTGTTGAGGCATATATTGATTACATGCGAGAATTGTTCTGATTACACATTTCTGAGCCATTTTGTTATATATACACATCAAGGCCATAGTCAGGGATGTGGGAAGGGCCTACTGTACTGTCAACATTGATACAGCTGCCAGGAGGCTGGAAAGAAAGCATGTTAAGCAAACATACACTGAAGTCAGGTCAGAACAAAATGGCGTTACTTTGGCTCTTCCATTTCATTCCCCCATTTCTTTTTATAGCACCACAATTCATAAAATCCTTGATTTTGGCTTAGTGGCAGAGAGTGGGTCCTGAGGATCATTATTTTTATGCACTTTTACATAAGAAACCTTTTTATAGTCTTAAGCTTGACTTATTTTTGGTAGGGATGACACAAGTATACATCTTTTATTTAAAAATTTGTTGTTGTTTTTTAAATGTCCATGTAGGACTGTGCTCAGGCTACACTCACCTTCCAGGTAAAGACCAAGTCGGTCAAAACTGACCTTGTTTCTATCTACTCTTTCTTTTGTAAATATTTTTTTAGTTGTAGGTGGACACAATACCTTTTTACTTTATTTTTGTGGTGCTGAGGATCGAACCCAGGGCCTCGCATATGCCAGACAAGTGCTCTACTTTTGTTTTGTTTTGAGCCCCAGCCCCTCTATCTACTCTTCAGTGTCAGCTGAAATTCGTCAGGAATTGTTCTTGGGAACTTGTGAGAAGCCTCCTGGCTCCTTAAGCTTTTCTCTACCAGTGTTACCACCTGCAAGGATGGGTTGGATTCTGGCTGAGAATATTTGCCTTCTCTTATAAGCATCAGGGCTGTTTCTGTCCCCAATGACCCTCCTCTTTGCAAAATGTGCACTGATTGGCTTCCTGCTCTCTAAGGTCTCCCCTCAATCTCCCTGAGAGCAGATCTGGTGACTCAGGGAGTTGCAGGGTCTAGAGAAGTCCCATTATTCCCTGAGTTCCAGCTGACCTCAGAGGGCAAAGGCTAAGTTTTTCTCAGCCCTTTTACTTCCTTGACTTTGGTCTCCAAGTTTTGGGCTTTAAACATCCAGTAAACCAGTTTCACCGGTCTTACAGAGGGGGTTATAGGTTATGACTTAAATATCTACAATTTTATAATTACCCCTTTTATTTAATTGGGGTCAGTACTAGTACTTCAATCAACATTATATACTCTCTGTTTTTTAGGTGATGACTTATCATCTCAAATTAACCCAGGTTGTTTTTGTAGAAGCAGTACTTCTGCAAAACACTAACAGGCAGCAGTTATAAAGTTTGCAAGGAAATACAAAACAAAATTAACAGAGCAAAAACATATTTCATTTGTGTAATAGCTATGAACCAAGAAAAATGATTGTTATGATCTTGAACCTTAGTTATACATCATATCTCCTGTTTGAGATCACAGTGATTTTTACAACAAAAATCAATCTTTTGCACATAACTCTAAATGAGTTGAAGTTTAGCCTATTTTGCAGCCGTTTAACATGGAGTCAGGTGGGGGGGAGAGCCTTATCTTAGTGAGGCAGGGCTCTTCACAAATAACACAATACAACATTACATCTGAAACATGAATCAAGGAAAGGCTAAGAGAGCTTTTTAACTTTCCTTTTGTGTGTGGAAAAACTGGAAGAATGTTTCCATGTATTACAGTGTCACCTTTAAACCCATCAGGATCTTCTAATTATCTTTCAAAAATGCATTTAAATTTAAATTTCAGTATGAATCATAACACAAAATTGTGTGTGTGTGTGTGTGTGTGTGTGTGTGTGTATATATATATATATATATATATATATATATATATATATATATATATATTGTTGAGAACAGGTAACTTTATCCAGTTATCAAACATCCAATAACATGAATTAATACCAACCAATTTGTTATTTTCATACAAATCTAAAACTTTTGTTACACATATTTTTAGTTTGGAGAACATCAACTTGGCAACCAGTTCTCCTAATCCTTACATTTAACTAAAGTGCATTTTAGAATTCAGAGTAACAACAGTCACAGATTTGTGTGGGTTAATAAAAACAAAAGGATAGCCTTAAATCTCTTATACGTTTAGGGAACAGTGTAGAAATTGACTTAGTCAAGGCAAATAGATATAAGACAGGTCTTTAAAATTTCGTATAACACTTAGACAAGGCTTAGACAGATATAGTTCTCAGATGTATATATATATACCTACTCACATCCATTTTGGGTGTCAACAATATTGTTATAACCTAAATGACAGTTGTTTGTTTAACCAGTTACAATGTAATCATTTAAGACTTTAAAACAGGAACACACCTTAATTTCCTTAAGAATTTACTTTCCCAAGTAATAAAGCCTAACAAATGCAAGAAATTATATTGATAATAGTAGACCAATGTTTCAGACTTTACTGTGCTAATTAGAACCAATTTAATCACAAATACAAACTTTTTGAAATATACCCTTCATTTACATATACCCTCTTGTCACTTTCTCAGAACCTCTTGTCACTTACTCAGCCCCTTTTTTATCACTTACTCAGACCCTCTTTTACTTACTCAGACCTATTTGTCACTTGCATGAACCTTCTTGTCACTTACACAAACCTTTTCTCTTTCCCTTACATCCTAATACAAGCCTTATATCTAATTTCCATCACAAAACTTATGTCTAATTCCCTCCACCAGGCTTATATCTAATTTCCCATCACAAGCAATCTTATAAGTAATTCCCCCATCACAAGCAATCTTATATCTATTTCTCTGCATTTAAATTTATATTTTGTAAACAACCTTCATAAAATTTTGAATTTATACAAATTACTCCATTTTAATAAGATGAAATACTTTATATGTTACTTTCAGTACTCTAATTGAAACTCAGTTGAAATGTTTGGACCCCTTCTTAAATTTATACCTGAAACAGACCTTATGAATGTAATCTGTGCCTTTAGCTTACACAACAAATTTCATCCCAGGAGAGGGTTGGACAATGATTGGGTACTGTTTTTGTCCCAAAGATGGGTATCCTCTGGCCAAATGGGGTATCCTGTGTGATCTTAGAAGGGGAGACTATTCTTGTCTCCGGGTTATAAACTAACAGTGTTGGAACCTATTGCCGCATCCTTGGTGGCCCGCATTCTCCACCTCTCAAGGACAAAAGTGGCTGGAAGGCGGGGCAGAGGCCAGGCTCTCTTTGGCTATTTTTTTTTTTTTTTTTTTTTACAATCCAGGCAGCTTTGGCTGGTTCTTGGGCCTAGTTCTGTGCTCTTTAGGTTCTGGCACTGCTGCCCTGCAGGGGTATCCCTGCCCATGCCAGCACCCAGGGTGGTGTGGGGGAAACCCGCTTAGCCTTGACCCTGGTGCTGACCGCTTTGGGCCTGTGCAGTGCCCAAGACCCTTGGCCCCCAGTGTGAGGCGGTCGGTATCCATCTGAGCCAGAGGGGGTGGATCCAGGAGCAAGCTGGTGTGACTGGAAATTTCCCATCCTAGCAGCTGCCACACACCTCTGGGACCTACTGGCCAGCAGTGCAAAGAGGGACAACTGTGAAGACAAGTGACAGGACAAATGACAGACAAACTCAGAGGACAGAATTTACATGGACAGGACAAAACTAACAGAAGACAGACTTAGAGGAGGAGTTTACTGGAACTGTCACTATGACACCAGAATGGGGTTAGCACCATTCACAAAGTACAGACCAGGAGAGCAGAGGAGCTCTTCCCACAGGGAGAGGCGAGTACCTCAGGTTGGCTTCCAGTCACCCCTAAATCAAAGTGAGCTCAGAGGAAGTCCAGCTCTCCTTTCCTCAGAACAAATAACGAGAGACCAGACAGGACAAACATATTGACAAGGAGTCGATTTTAGGCTAAGTATCTACCCAGAACCTATTTAGTCATTCATGAAATACAGCAAATCATGTAGTCAGACAAATCTAAAAGCAAGCACCAAACAAAACCAAAGCAAAACCAAATATATCGAGAGAGAGAGAGAGAGAGAGAGAGAGAGAGAGAAGAGAATGAATCAGAACACCAAAATCCTCCGCTACTGGTGCCCCAGTATAATGCCAGAGAACTGGGGAAGTTTCAGGCACTCCCTTTCTACTGCAAAACCAGAGCTGACTTACCCCCTAGGAGAGTTAGACGGACCCAATGCTTTTGGTGTCTAGGAATACAGCAGTCACTCCAGACCTCCCCAGATTCAGTAGAAGGTATAGGGCTCCAGGGATTCATCAGGGGGCACGTCCCCTGCATCTTCATCACTGATATGGAAGGTCCAGAGTGAGGCTGAGTCCCCTGGGTGTCCAGTGGTCTTTCTGGGGCCTGCAAAATGTTACGGAGGGTGCAAAAATTAAAGATCACTGCCGCAGTCCGGCTGCAGCAAAATAACCGGGGGGTGACGAACAACTTGTGTAGATTGATACAGCAGGAGTAGGAGCCATTTATTGTAGGACAACAGAGGTATTTATACATTCCACACAGCTTATCTTAATTAACATAAACTAGATACAGCAGTCAACCAATAAGGAATCTCCACACTTAATGGCTCGCTGGCATTACTTCACAAACCACTCCCTCTGGCAAAATGCCAGGCGCCATCTTGACTTGTTTACAGACTCTAACATATCACCATGCATATTAAGCCAAATTAAAAGGGAAAGGGTCTTTTAATGAGCATGCCAGTCAAGCGGCTGGGAGCAGGCTAACACCTCAGAGAACTCCCAGCACCTGAATTTTGGAAGTACAGAGTTTATAATTAGGCAAAAGCCACAAAACCCACAAGAACAATTGAGGCGCATGTAGGTCAGAAAGACCATGTTGAGACATATTTTGATAACATGTGAGAATTGTTTTGATTACACATTTCTGAGTCATTTGGTTATACACCAGGGCCATAGTCAGGGATGCAGGAAGGGCCTACTGTACTGTCAGCAAAGATACAGCTGTCAGGAGGCTGAAGAGAAAGCACGGTAAGCAAACATACAATGGAGTCAGGTCAGAACAAAATGGCATTCTTTGGTTCTTTTTCATTTCAGGAATACACTACACCAGTAGCCACTGTTGGGGCAGAAACTTCCAACTCTAGGGGAATAAGATCGTGCACTAGAAAATTCCCTCAGAGCTGAATAGAAAGAGGTCATGCACTCCCGGTCGTGTGGGCTTGGGCTTTCCTGGAGAGCCCTAGGCCCTGGCCTGCCTCTTCACGCTGTTGCACTCAGGGTAAAGTCTAGAGGTGGCTGATCCATGTGCCTGTGCTTCATTCAGCTGCACCTTTGGAGCCCTGAGCCACATGTCACTTCAGCTAGCACCTGGGCTCCGGCTTGTTCATTTCAAACATGATCTTATACCCAGAGGACAGAAAAGATGGTCACCATCCCAGACCCAACCAGGGCAGAAGGGGTGTAAGAAGCCCAGCAGTCAGCAAGAGGCTTCCAGAGCAGCCATTCCAGCCTGTGTGGAAACCCAGCAGGTGGAATTCCCGGGGGGTGAGGTGTCATCCACACCATCAGTCACTGTGGTGTGTCACAACTGTGGATTCTTGTCCTTACTGTCACAAACTCCTGGGTCAACTCGGATAACTTTAGGTCTGTCCGTCTTCAATCTCCGAGAACCCCTTTCCCCAGCCACAGTTCCTCATCCTCCATTTCATGTTAGAATGACAGCAGTGCCAGGGTCTGCTAGGTTTGGTTGTGCATGTTGTGGCGTCCAGGGTGGCCTTGCAAACTATACCAGGGTACAAATCCAGGGTGCGTGTTTCCTGATGACATCGTGAACTGGGACCTGCTGTTGCACAGGGCAGAAGTCCCTGGTAACCACCACTCAGAGTAAGAATCACAGATTTGGCAGCCTTAGGCACTCCTGTGTGCCCCACCTCAAGCACCTCCCCGTCCCTAGACCTTAGGGTCCCCTAATCGTCAGCTCTCCTGACTTTTCCAAGAGTCATTTATTTCTTCTAAAAGGATGAAACTTAGATCTTCAAGAAGACCCCCACCAAGATACAAAAATTAAATTAGATCAAGTTACGTGTGAGATGATAACTGCACAAAACACAAACCTACAATTTGGCAAGTAATTATAAAGAGATGAAGCCTGGTGTTCACTACTGTGCTATAGAGACCATATATTGTACCTTCAGAAGTCCCATTTGAGTCCCTTTCTGGGAAGGGAGCCAAATGCAAAAGGCTCCTTCTATATCATCCCATTTATATGACTTGAAAAACACAGGAAAAATGGATCGGTACTTGCCTGAGCATGGGGGTTGAGTGAAGTGGTTAACTACCTCATGGCATGAAGGAACGTGGGGGTAAGGGAAATGCTGTAGAGGTTGTGATGGTGCTTCCATAATGGTATGCACTCAAAGAAAGCCAAGATCTAGCCGGGTGCGGTGGCACACACCTGTCATCCCAGCCGTTCTGGAGGCTGAGGCAGGAGGATCCAAGTTCAAGCCAGCTCGGCAACTTAGCAATGCCCTAAGCACCACAGTGAGACCCTGTCTCTAAATAAAATACAGTAAGTGGGTTGGGGATGTGGCTTAGTGGTTAAGTGCCCCAGGAGTTCAATCCCTGGAACCAGCAAAGATCTATGTATGTCAATTATATCTCCATAATCTTGACTGTAGAAACACTGTTGCCTAAACCTTATTTCTCAAATGGATGTTGAAATTGAAATTTAGTAATTCCTTTAAATATGAGGATTTTGTTCTCTCTTAATGTGTTAATACCCTGAATTATATTACTTTATATTCTGAAGTAAATAAAATGTTTTCTTAGATGAATCCAATTTAATCATGCCTTATTATTCTCTGTCTTCCTGGTTACAGCCTGTAGTTTGCTAACATTCTGTTTCTGTTTTTTTTTTTTTTTCCTTCTATGTAATTAGTGTGTCATTGACCTGGGGTTTTCCTGACTCCAAACATTTGTGTCAGGATTATGGACATTTATTATGTTATTTTATTAAGTTAGAGATGTCTTATTCCTACCTCATCAGATGGGGTGGGAAGTGTCTCCCCTTTGCAATTTCCTGGGAGATTTTGTGTTCTGGTGAAGATATGTAGCCCTGGGATAGTATAAATATTAAGTAAGCAGGTGTGTCAGTGTTTTGGTAGGCTTATATGGATCGTACTGTAATAAACACAGGAATTCAGGTATCTCCTTGATATGCTAATTGTATTTCTTTGGGTATATATACGCAGGAGAGGGATCCCTGGATAATATGATGGACTTGGTTTTAGTTTTTAAAGGAACTTCAATGCAGTTCTCCATAATGTCTCTGGTGATTTACATTCCCATCAATAGTGTGTGAGGGTTCCTTTTCTACCACATTCTTGCTGACACTTGTTATCCTGTCTTTTTGATGTAGCCATTCTTATTGGGCTGAGGTGGTATCTCACTGCAGTTCTGATTTGCATTTCCCTGATGATTAGTGATGTAGAGTATTTTTTTCATATACCTGTTGGCCGCTCATGTGCTTTCTTTTGCAAAATGTCTTTTTAGGTCTGTTGGCCATTTTTCAGTTTGGTTATTTTTGTTGTTGTTGTTGCTTATGAGTTTTCTTGAATTCCTCATATAATCCAGAGATCAGCCCCAAAGTAGCAGCTCATCAGATGTACAGTTTGAAAATATTTTCTCCACTCTGTAGGTTGTATCGCCCCCCTGTGGACTGCTTCCTCTGCTGTGCAGGAACATTTTAGTAATTCCATTTGTCTAGTTTTGCTTACATTTTTAGTGCTCTGGGGACCCTATCCAGAAAATCATTGAGTGTACCAATGTCTTGAAGTATTTCCCCTACGTTTTCTGCTGAAAATTTCTGAGTTTCAGGCCTTATGTTGAAATCTTTTTCCCATTTTGTGTTGGCTTTTATACAGGAAAAGGATCAAGAATCCATCATCTGCACATGAATGTCCACTCTCCTTGGCACTATTTATCGAAGAAGTTGTCCTTCCTCTAATGTATGTTTTTGCTGAGAGTCAGTTGGATGTGGATGTATGCACATATTTCTGGGATCCCTATTCTGTTCCATTGCTTTGTGATTGATCTTGATGTCAGCCCCATTCTGCCTTGGTAACTACACTCCTTGTAGTGTGACTTTAAGTCAAGTACTGGTGTGTCTCTAGGTTTGTTATTTTTGCTCAATATTCCTTTGGCTATTCAGGGTTGTTTCTTCTTCCCTGTGAATTTTATGCTTTGTTCTTAGAGTGTCATTGATATTCTAATGAGATTGCATTCAATATGTAAATCACTTTGGGAAATAGGGACTTTTTTCAAGGCATAATCTTATCATGTTGCTCAGGTTGACCTTAAAATCACAATTCTCCTGCTTCACCCTTCTGCACGCCTCTGACTAGAAGTGTACCTCACTATGCCTGGTTAATTATGGACATTTTTACATTATTAACTCTTCTAATGCAGTAACATGGGAGTTCTTCCAATGTTTTATCTTCTTCAATCTTTTTCATCAGTGTCTTCAAATTTTCATTCTAGAGGCAATTCATTTTCTTGGTTAAATTTTTGTTAGGCATTTTTGGTAGCTATTCCGAATGGAACTGATTCCATGATTTCTTTCTCAGCAAATTTGTTATTATTGTCTGCTGAGGCAGGCAAAATGGCTGAATAGAGGTACCTAGCACTCACCTGCTCTTCCAAAAAGAACCAAAGTAACAGGTGCATGTCAAGGTGAGTGACCATGGGTGGACACTGGAATTCAACAGTAGAGAAATTGAAAACCTTGTAAAATGTGGAGAGCTGGGGCAGCCCTATGATAAGAGAAACCAAACATCCCATCAACAGCCTGCTGACTCCACAGCCATGAGAGAGTGGAATCTCCCCTCAAAGGGGTGAAGTTGAAATAGAGAGTCCCCACAATCTCTATCAGTACAGATACTAAAAATCCTAGCTAAGGGCCTGTTCCATGGCCCATCCCTTGCAGGCTTACAGACTAAATGCAGAAGAGGCCTGAAATGTGCACAGTAGTCTGGCATTGGTACAGAAGTTTACCATAGTTCTCAGTGAATCCTCAGGAGCCTATGACCAACTGTCATCTTTAGAAGGTGAAGTGCAGCAGCTCAGAACCAGGAGTCACATTTGGGATCCCAGCAGGTGGAAGAAGATGCAAGATGCAGATAGAATAGTGGGCATGCTTTATTCAGAGATGGCAACGCTTCTAGCTTCCAGCTTCATCTTTAGCCCCTGTCAGGTCCATTTGGCCCCCGTCAGTTCCAATTGTCCCCCAAGTCTTTTTCATAGGCCTTTAAAAATTTGTTCTTTTTAGTTATACATGACAGGAGAATCCATCATGACATAAAACAGCATGGGATATATCTCCTTCTAATCCAGTCCCCAGTGCTTCTCCTTCCCCTTCCCTCTCCTCACTCCCTGCTCCCTTCCCTCTATTGGTCTTTCTGCCATTTACCCATAGTTACTTTTTAAATTTTTGCATATGCACAAGAAGGTAAGATTCACTGCAGCGTAGTACACATATGTACATCAGAAAGTTGTGTCCTATTCGTAAGCCCTTTTTATTTGCAGGCCAAAAAGGCTCACGGCAATCAGGTTATATAAGTGGGCGCACGCTCACAAGCAAAATGTTTATGATCTTGAGTACACACACTGAACCAATGTTTCTCACATTGACTACACACTGACCATAACACAGCCTATCCATGGCCTAGGCTACATACTAAAAACATAACATAAACCGTAACATAGCTTGCCAGACGCATCATTGAGTGAGCCTAACTATAGCCATGTTTGGCCTGCCTCCAGAGAATGGAACTATTGTCTGAAGTTAGACTGCATTAGGGGCCAGAATCCCATGCATATGCACCTCTATGGGACCTCACAATTGTTCCACTGCACTGGCTCAGCAGGTGACTGCCTCAAGAACCAGATTTAACTCAAGGAGGTGACTAGGACACACACCCACTGAAAGTGCTACATAGTAGGGAACAGGTGTTGTAATGCAGAGAGCCACAGAGTGTGCTGTTCACATGAACCAGGTTGCCCTGTGAGACTGAGTATGTGGCCAGTCATGTGTGTTGCCCCATGGCAGCCTGGACTGCTCAGGATTGCCACTGCTCCTCTCCCAGCTCCTCACAAGGGCCACTGTCATTAGCAGGGTAGACAAGGAACTCTTGAGTTTCCACTGTGCCCCCACCCACAGAGGCTACTGGAGCAGACTTGAGCAACTCAGCTGTGGCCTGGTCTGAAGGCCTACTCCTGAGGTGCATAGCCTCAGAACGTCCAGAGAGAGACGTTGCCCACAGCCACGGACTGCCTTGTACTCATCCTCCCTCCCTCCCTCCCTCCCTCCCTCCTGCAAGCACCACAGCACAGAGGAAATTTACCCACTTCAAGACGTGACCCACCCCTACTTTATCCTTGGTGGGCACTACAAATGAAAAGGGAGGGGAGAGAAAAGCCCCCAGCCATTACCTCACCATCAGAGCACTCAGCCTAGGAGGGTGTGGAGGGAAAGGGCCCAGCTCTGCCAGATGCGTTCTGCTCTCACTCTGTATCTGGGGCACCTCAGCCAAGAGGAATTTTACCCAGCTGCAGCCATGACCCACCCCCACCAGATCTTCAGTGGGCACCCTAAATGGAACAGGGAGAGAAAAGCTCCCAGCCATCGGCTCTGCCTAAGCGTTCTCAGCTAATGCGTATGGAGAGAAACTTTGCCCCGCTGTGCCAGCTGTATTCTGCTCTCACTCTCTAGTGTGAGCACCTCAAATTTTTCCCAGCTTCAGCTGCCACCCACTCCAGCTCAATCCATGATGGGCACTACTACTGAAAGAAATGGGGACAGAAAACCCTCAGCTGTCACTCCATCACCAGATGTGCAAATCTGGGGTTTAGGGTTCTGAGGTCCATTTCCTGGACAGGCATATTCACAGAAGCAGCAGAAATGCATATCTCAGTTTGTCCTGCTTCCACACCTATGCAGGTGCCCTGCCTCAGTCACAGGGGCACTCTATGTCTTAGCTGCACCCCCAGGTCTATAGTTTTATTTTTTATTGTTATCATTATTGTTGTTGTTATTATTAGTATTATACCAGCATTGAACCAGGGGTGCTCAACCACACACAGCGTTACTTTTTATTTTGAGGCAGGGTTTTATGATGTTGTCCAAGTAATCCTCCAGCTTCAGTCTGCTGAGTCCCTGGGATTACAGGTGTGGGTCACTGCACCCAGCCTATTTTTATTTGTGTTTTACTGACAAATATCATATATAATTATGGTGTGTGGCATAATGTGTTGAAATATGTACACATCGTTGAATGTCTAAATTGAGCTAGTTGACATGCATTATTTCACATGCTTACTTTTTTTTTGGTGAGTATACATAAAATTTCTCATAGCAATGTAATTTTTTATGAAGTTTCAGACTGATACATCAAATCATGAAAGCGCTACAAATGCATGGAGTACCATGTGATGTTTCAATACGTATATACATTGGGTAATGTGTAAATTGGGTCAAAAACATCAATCTCCACACTTATCATTTCCATATTGAGAAAATATTCAAAATCCTTTTTTCCAGATTTTTTCACCAGATAACAAAGTGTATACTATGGATATTTTTTAGAAATCGTTTCCTCCATTTCTCAAAACAGAGGCAAAATTGAGTGTAGTGCTTAATATGTTGGATCTTGCAAACTGGATCACAGCCTAGTAAAGGGAAAATCATCCCCAAATTGTGCTCAGCCAGGAGGACAATACACTGCCAACCTCCCAGGACACGCACATGAACACGATGGATTCCCCACCCCCTGAAACTTCATTCACCAACATGAAATACGCCTTCTTCAGACCCAAATCAACAGTGCATTTCCTGCCAACAACCTTGAAAGGTCCAAGAATACATTTGTCGGCATCCGCTGCTGCTCCACAAATCTGAAATACCCTTTCTGGGGGACTTCCAGAAAACAAGGTAGTGCTTCAGGGGAAGGTCACAGGAAACAAGACCTGCTCATCCTCAAAAATGAGTTTGAGTGGGATTTGCTTGCAGGTGATCTTCCCAAACATTGTGCTGCCACCAGTCCATGTCGCCTGAGAGTTGGTGATATCACCTGTCATCTCACCTCCCTCCAGTGGGGTGGCCACAGATGAAGTCCTCTTTTGGCTTTGTGAAATGTGCAGAACATAATTGTTGTGTATATTCACCCTTCCGTGCAATCTCACACCGGGACTCCTTACCCCTACCTAACTGTATCTGAGTGCCCATTGACCAACCTTCCCCCACCCCTCCCTCTACTCTCCTGGGCCTCTGGTAGCCACCATTGGACTTTCAACTTCCAGGGGGCCATTTTCAAGCAGTCAATACATTGTTATTAACTGTAGTGACCGGGCTGGATGACAGAACTCCCTAGTTGAAAGTTTGTATCCTTGACCAACTTTACCACCCCTCCCTGCCATTGTAATCTGACTTCTAGGATTTTGCCATTTTTTCATTTCAAATACTGACAAGATCCATAGTATTTTTCTTTCTCTGGCAGAAAAATAGAAAATCAGGGGTACTGGCCAGCTCATGTTATGAGGTTGAAGTTACCTGCATACCAGATCCTGACCACCTCAGTTTTTTAGAAGAAAATCTCAACCACACATAGGAGCACAAGGCAGAAACAGAATATTATCAAACTGAATCCTCGAGTGTTGGGAGCTGTCATGGATGAACGTGCCTTCAAGTCCTGATGCCCTGGGGCTCTGACCAATTACTACATTTGGTAGTGATTTGGCATTGTCCCTGCTCCAAGAGCAAGGCAGGCTCCAGGTGTAGGCTTCACCTGCAGGGGTTGAGCTACACTCACCTGTTCCTTTGTAATCCTACTCCTTTGCCCTTTTTAGGATAGAATGTTCCATGGAACCTCCCCTTGTGTGTTCCCTATATAAGAATAAAGAATTCCAATGGTTCTTTCTCTTTCCTTGGACCCTTAAGGTCGCAGAGCCATTTCCAGAATATTGAAAAGGGTATTTCTGTGTTTGCGTGCTTTTTTTGTCGTTTTCTTGAGTTACTGGAATAGTCAGATTTTGTGAACTCAGCATTAGGTCGCCTAGGATAGATGGTGACACTTGAGCATATGTAGACATAAATACATGCTATGGTGTGACTAAATTGGATACATCCCAGCACAAATTTCATTTACTTAAGAAAATATAGTAATATAACTAGCACATTAAGAGATTAGAGGAGGGAGCTGGGTGCAGTGGCACACACCTGTAATCTCAGTGGCTTGGGAGGCTGAGGTAGGAAGATCATGAGTTCAAAGCCAGCCTCAGAAAAAGTAAGGCACTAAGCAACTCAGTGAGAGACCCTGTCTCTCAATAAAATATAAAATAGGGCTGGGGATGTGGCTCAGTGACTCAGCACCTCTGAGTTCAATCCCCAGTACCAACATAAAAGGTGGGGAAATACAAAATCCCCATATTTAAAGGTCTTCATTAGTAAATTTCTATATCCATTTGATATGAAACGTGTGTGATATTTTCTAGAAAGTGTGAAGTGCTTAGATATAATTTACATACAGGTGTATAGCTCCTTTGAATGCACAATGGTAATGGATTAAAACAATAATCTCGATGACATTTATATCATCCCCCAAATTCCTTCATGCCATAGGGTAGTTAACCCCTTCATGGAACTTCCACGCCCTGGAAACAACCAATTCACGATTTTGACCACTATATTTTTGCCTTTCCCATGTCCCATGAAAAGAATATTGCAGTGTGCAGCCTTTTGCATTTGGTTCCCTTCCAAGAAAGGGACTCAAATGGGACTTCTGAAGGTACAATGTACAGTCTCTACAGCACAGTGGTGGTGACCTGGCTTCATTTCTTTATATTTATTTGCCAAGTAGTAGGCTTTTTCCCCTGCACTTGTAATTTTACACATAACTTGACCTAATTTAATTTCTGGATCTTGGTGAGGGATCTATTTTAAGAGCATTTGTTTATACATTAAGCAGAAGAAAGTGATTCTTGGAGAAGTCAGGTAACCATGTAGATCTGGAGAGGGGGATATGACTGGGGTGGAGCACACAGGAGGTTCCTAAGGCTCCCAATGCTATGATTATTTCTCTGAGTGGTGGTTACTCAGACACCCAGCACAAATACCAGAGCCTCATTCATGCTGTTGTCACATGAATAGTGCACCCCGGAGTCTGAGGGATAAGGTTTGCAAGCCTTGGAGGCTGGGAAAGGTAGACTGAACTCCCTTAGCCATAATAAATATTTTGTCCTCCACGTTATTCTTTCAAGTATTTTGGTCATGGTGACAGAAAGCTGACAACACCCTCTCTTAAGTTTTATGACCATAAAAACACCTCTCCTAAAAGGGAGATGCCAACCTTACTCTTGTGCATTTGACGGCCTATGGTTTCTAGGCCCAGGCTCCAGTTCCTCTATACCCCACATCAGGTATCCTCTCAAGAGTCATCATTAAAACTCACTTGACACAAAGGCACACTTTGACATAAGGAGATATACACACTCAATTTTAAGGTTCAATCGTGATTTGTCAGAGTTGTCTGTATTATGGGTTAGATAAAAGGTGTCCCCCCAAAGGTGACGTATGAGACAATGCAAGAAAGTTCAGAAGTGAAATGATTGGGTTATTAGAGCCTAAACTTAATCAATGCAATAACCTGCTGATAGGGATAAATTGAGTGGTAACTATAGGCAGGTACGGGGTGCAGGCATGTCTTTGGGGTATATATTTTGTCCCCAATTTGGGGAACACTCTCTTTGTTTCCTGGTGCTATGTTCTGAGTTGCACTCCTCCACTGCACCTTTCCACCACGATTCTCTGCCTCACCTTGGGCCCAAGCAGGAGAGTTGGCTGTCTACAGACTGAGACCTCCAAAACCATGAGTCCTTTTCCACCACTAAAATAGTTTTTGTCACTTTTTTTTAGTCACAGTGGCAAAACAGTTTTCCAAAACACACATTAAAAACACCCAGCCTCTTGGGAATTGGAACTGCAGAACCCACACTTGTCTCAGCTTACTCAAATACGAATGTGTCCCTGAGTCTCAGGCACACCCACCCTAACTATGCATCTGTGACTGTGACATCAGAGTATGGAGTTCAGACAAAAATCTCATGTGATCTCAGGATACATTCTAGAAGATTAAGCTGGGACCCAGATAATCATGTCTAGAAAAATCTGTGCCATGGAGGTGGTCAAACAGTATTTTGGAGGGAGACCATCCATGAATATGCACAGCTGTTATCCACATTTGCCCTAGAAACAAACTGATCCTTTTCAAACAGTAGTTATGGAGTTCACAGGATAGAAAAGGGCCGACACTGTGTATGACTTGGTGGATGTGGACATTCTGATTCTGCACCATCCATTCTAGCTGCAGGTGGGCAATTTCCCCCAGTTATGCCAGAGACCAACTGTCCCCACCTCCAAACCAGAGACAGCCCAACACTATTCCCCATGTTCCCTGTGCTTTCAAATTGGTCTGCCACTTACTAGGATGTGACCTCTGCCTCCACTCCTCTACTGAAAGGAAGAAGGGAGAACTGACAGGATTTGGCAACTGAGCTTCAAAGGTGAGGGCTAAGCAGGAACTAAAATTGATGGGCAATTTCTAACTATGCTTTCCCTCTGTGCGGTGCTACCAGAAAGACAGTGAATCTAGAAAGAAGACTGAGTCTGGGACATGGTAATTGAGCTCAACTCTGCTCTCTAAATGCCTATGGAAAGAACTCACTCAGAAGAGAGCACCAGGAGAGAGCCACGGGAGAGATCAGGGATGCTGAGGACAGAAAAGGATACTAGGGTAAAAGCAGGATATGAAAACAGAGCAGGAATGGTAGGGGGCCAGTGGATGTGGAAGGGGGCCATTAGATTCTTCTGAAGGGCTATAGAAAGCAGGAATGCTTCCTCCGTGAACCCCAGAGAAAAAGAAGTTAGCAAAAAGCCCCAAGAGGGCCAGTGGGAAAAGGGAGATGATGCTTGGGCCCAGCCCACACAACCCAGGGCATCATGGTAAGCCTGAGCACAAGCTTCCTGGCTCAGATGCACAAAGCTCCTGGCCCACACTACCCCCAGAGAGAGGTCCACCACAGAAAACCATGGATCCTTTTCTTAACCTGCACTAAAATCAGGCAGCTCCCAATCCATTCCTCATCCCCCCACCACGAGTACCTTCTCAGAGAGGAGGCAGAGCACAGGATGTGAGAGGTATTTTAATTTGAAAGTGATATGAACTGAGGGGGAAGCGAGGACAAAAGCAGGGGCAGAGAAGAATCCCTGGTTAAAGAAAAAGCAGAGGGAATGAGCTTGGCTGCTTCTCCTGGGTTCCGGTTGTTTGCCTTGTACAAAGATGCTGAGTTCATTCTGTCAAGCTGAGCAGGGGCAGGACCTCCACTGGACCACGGACAGCCAAAGCCCTCCCAGCAAGCTGGGATCGTGGGCAATGGGCATGCTGAACCTATCACTCACTCCCAAAGTCCTGGAACTTGTAATGGAGTGAGTGCATGATTGCTGAAAGAGACAGGCAGAACCCAGCACTTCAGACACATGGATACAGGAGATTGCCCCCTGATGACATTTCCCCCATGCCTTGGGGGAAGCACCAGTCCTACAAACTGACCCCTCTCCAGTCCCAGTTAAAAGAGTAGGACTCCCTCAACTACCACTGGAATTCAACATGGAAATATCTTCTATATGGAAACAAAATGTACCAGTAGTGCTTAAACACCGGGACATAGCAGTAGCATCCTGAAACATGTTAAAAATAAACAAGTAGGCAAAAAAGCACTGGGCAACAAACACCAAACAAACCACACCAACCAACTCTTTAAAAATAAAGGAGGTTTCTCTAAAGGTCCTGAGAGAAGGAGACTTCTGGGACTCAAGGGCAGAATGCATGGCGTTCAGATAACGCACTGCTCTTTGTACACATTTGATGTCTGCCCCAGCAGTCAAGGCACAGAAGGCTCCTGGGCCAGCCACAGGCAGTGCCTCCTCGCGGTGCTGCCTGTATCTGAAGTCCCATCCCACCCCAGGCATCTGCACCAGGAGACAACCTAGGTCTGCCTCTGCCCCCGTCTAAGGCTCCTCATACCTATTTGTTCTTTGATGATCTGTATTTCTTCCACTACTGCCGCACACTAGTCCAGCAGACAACAGAGAAAAAGAAATGAGAATAATATTCTGATCCCCTCCCTCTTCATTTTCCCACTCACCCCCCTCCCCCCTGCCATCCTTATGTTCCCCATATCCCAAAGACCCACAGCAACATGGTCAGTCTCCATTTCCTCAAAGCCCTCCATCCAGCTAGGGCAGGCATTTCTAGGAGCCAGAGAAAGCATTACCCGAGGACAGTTCTGTTCTGCAAATAGTTGCCATGGCCCTTTTGGAACCAGGTGAGGCACAGGGGGAACTGGGAGAGGCACAGGTGGATCCTGGTTGTCTGAAAGAGAGCAGAAAATCTAGCCCACTGTCCAGTGGAAGTGGAAGGGCCTGGCTGGGTCTAAAGTGAGGCAGCAAGTCCCTCTGCAGGCAGCAAGTTGCACCTGCTCTCCCCTGAGGCTCCACCCCTCTCTCAAGGCCAGTATTCCCTGCTCCACAGTGATAGCCCCAGGTGGCACTGTGCAACCCTAGCACTGGGGCTCTGGGTTGGACATTGGCAGAGAGGCACTCACAGCCAGTTACTGGGAGGGGCCCTGTGGCTGAACAGGACCCAAAAGAAAAGGCTGTATTCCTCTGAAAGTCTACTTCTAGAATTCTTTTGAACACTGCTACAAATTATCCCCACCACATAAACCCCATGCAGGAAACAAGTGCCCAGGGAAAATTCTGTTCATACTCTTTCTAGCAGAGTATTTCCTGCAGAGGCAAGGAAGCCTGGGAGCAAGGATGGGCCCCTGGAAGTGACAGAGCCTGCCCTTCTCTCTTGCAATCAAACCCACCCCACAACACTCACCAGAGGGGACAGGGCCTCTGGGCACGAGGCCTCCATGGTACAGATCAAAGAGCTGGGAGATTCCTGGAGGTTGGGGCACTCTGATGTTGGGATCACAACTTCCCAATTCTCCATAATTCGTGTATAGGCAAGGTTTTCCTGGCCTGTGTACTGGAAGCTAACACAGAAATGTTTCACTGAGTCAGAGAGTGAACCTGATGAGTATGATTATGTGTGCACAGGGGCTGGGGTGAGGTGGGGAACAATGGTGAAGTCCCAAGCTTGGCTCATCTCATCAGCACTGTCTCGCTCACTCAGCCCTATGCCTGAAGAAAGGGCGGAGTCATGGAGAAGCTCGGGGCAGCGGGTGGGGAGGGATATTGAGAAAGCTCAGGACCCAAGGTAGAAGAACTGGGAAGGAGGAATCAGGAGGCAAATGGGACTGAACACCCACACTGCACAGCCCAGACTGGATTGGGCCAACTGACCAAGTAGTCGATGTCCCGCCCTGCTTTCCATCCCAGCCTCTGTCAGGGAAGGAAGCAGGAAAGGCACAGAATATAGCCAACAAGACCTGCTCTACTTTGTAGTAGAACCCCCAATTTGGCATCTCAGTGGCTGTGGGCTCCCAAGGACAAACCCTGGCTAAGCAGCAGCAGGAGCATGGACAAAGAAATAGGGGCTAGGAGAAGGAGGAGGGCAAACTCACTTGGGCCTGGGTGACTGCAACTCTATTTGCGTCATCATCTTCATTGGCTGCAGGCTGGAACTCCCAAGTTGTCTGTGGCATATCTGGTATATATCTCCTTTTGGGGCCACTGTGCATGGGCCATTGGGGTTCCAAGGGCAGCAAACAAAATCTCTTGGATCTCCCAACACTGGAGACTGGGGGGAAGGTGACTGCTTCCAGGGGATCTTCCCTGAGTCTCTGCCCCCATGAAGGTAAGGTTCTACCCATGGTAACCTTTGAGCCACTCCCAAAGGATTTCATCTCCTGGATGGTCTTCATCCTAGGAGTTGTCCTGGGCAGGCTGCCTGCGGCAGCAGCACTTGCAGCTCCCGGGTAGCTGGGCCTGCTGCCTCCCTTGCCCCAAAGCAGGCTTTGCATTTTGTTGCAGGCGCTGGCTTCCAGCTCTGTGAAGGCCTGCCTGTTCATGGCTGGGGTGAGTCCGGGGGCAGTGGTTGTCGGCGGAGAGCCCGGCATGTTAAGGAAATTCTCTGTGCTGTGGACACTCGTGCTTCTAAGTGGGTCTCCGGGTTCCCTGGGGCTGCAGGACCTGGCCTGGCCTCCTCCTCTGGGGCAAATGCTCACCCTCCTCAGCGGTATCTCACTGAACTCACCTGAAGACTCTGGGTTGGAAGAGGGCTGCTGGGCGTCCGCACTGCCCATCCTCCTGCTTTTGGTGCCTGTTTGGGGCCTTCCCCACACCAGGCCCGCCCTAGGCCCAATGGGATGTTGAAGTCGGGCAGCAGAGCCCTGCGTTGTTTTGAATGAATTTGGGGTCAGGGTGCCTCTCCTGCTGGGGCAAGCCTCTGCGTTAGCCCAAATGCCGGACAGTTCAGTGATCCAGCTTTCCTGGGATCGGTATCTTCTGCTGCTCCGGACTTCCTGGATAGTCAGCTGTTTCATGATGTCTGCAGACTTCACAGGGAGGTGGGGCACAAAGTCAAGAGCATCCCCCTTCTCGTCTGCTGGAGAGCCAGGACTCGCTTCACAGTCCCAGTGCACAGATCCTCCTGACTGCATGTCCTCCTCCTCCTTCAGGAGCTCACATCCCTGGACTGGGAGTCCTCGCTTACCCTCTGGGTTCCAAGGTGACCAGAACTCAAGGCCGAGGCCCCGTTCCTGTGGAGTTCCAGGACCTGCATTGCAGACACCGGTGGGCTTCCCTCTCTCCGAGTAAAGATTGTGTCCTGGAAGGGAGGCCCCAGCAGTGGACCCCATTTTACCATGCCTGGTGGAGGGGAGACGTCCGCCCCTGTTAGAGCGCAAGCGCTTAGACCTTCGGAACGCCATCACCACAGCTGAAACAAGGGCCGAGCAAACCCTGAGGGCCTTCCTGTGCCTGTTATGACTGCCTCGCAGCCTTCTGATTGGTTAGCCCTAGCCAACCACTGTGCCCCTTGTTGGGTCCACCCTCCAGGTCCTTCCTAATAAACGTGAGAGTGCTTAGATTGCCGCAAAGCCCACAGTTCTACTAGCTCTGGAAAGGTCCTTTCCGGCAGTGGAGTCTGGTTCTCAGTGCACTGCAACTACTGCTTCCTGTTCTGCCACCTGTGGCAGGGAGCTTTCCTATGAGACCACTGCCTCTGAGCCTCGGTTTCCAATCTGTATAACAGGAAAATAATATTACCTGGCTCAGGGGCCAATGAGGATTCAAAGTAATTGTGGATGTGAAGCATAAAGTACAGAAAGGATTAGCAAATCCCTGTTCCCAGCAACACCTCCAGCTCAAAAGAATGTGGGAAAGGAGGTCCATAGTCAGTGATCTTTTGTCCTTGTACTTTTTCCCCAAAAGAGCAAGAGAATGGGACGTTTGGATGGGCAATCCCTAGAAGATCACTCAGAACTGCTGGGGGACAGTAGGCATTCAAAGCAGCATGTAAAGTGTTCCCTAGGCACTTCATTGGCAGTCTGTTGTCTGCCCACCTCTGGCAGATCCTATCTGATTCCCACAGTGAGTTCATGCAAAGCAGTGATAATCCCTAGAGTCAGTAAACATCCCAGGAGATGCTGAACATCACTGATCTTGAAGATACAAATTAAATCAAAAAATCAATGTTCACATACCAGGTTTACTTCAACGAAAGAACTACCATTTCATGGTGGAAGCCTTTGGGAACAAAACGATGTTTTTTACATCCCCTCGGGTGTAGGTGGAGCAGAGCCATTGGGGAGAGTAATTTGACAGAATGAGCAGAATGCAAATCCTAGGAATTTCACTGTGTGCCCACACTCTTCTAAGCACTGTAGATAAATATTAACTCATCCTTGCGACAGTCCTAGGTTTAGGTCACTCCTGTTGATGCCATTCTAAGGCAAGAAAATAGAGAAGTTCAGCAAGGACTGAGCACATCATCTGCAGAAAAGCTAGTATGTGTAGTGCACAAAGACCCACACACAAGGAATCCAGTGAAGGGAATAGTGTGGGAATGCTCTGGATTCCCACTGCTCAGGGGATGCAGGAATGCGCTGTGAACCATGCATCCAGGAGAAGAGAATGAGCAAGTCCAGACACACAAGGCTCTCTTAATGTATTCAAAAAACAATCTAAGGACTGCATATGCTAAGTGCATGAATTTAGGTACACATTCATAAATTTGAAAACCCCAAACAGTCCTCGGTATCCTGTGAGAACACCAACAGCTGCGAGTAAAAGTACGCATTGAGGGGCCAGAATGGACACAAAAGAAAGCCCTACCAGTGGTGGTGGGGAGCAAATTTTCCATCATATGTTCCTCCATTGGTTTCTGGAAGGCCCTAGAATGCTAGAATTTTCCTCTCTTGCCACACAACTCCTAATCCAGCAGCACTCAATTAATTTCACACCTGCCTACCTCCAATTCCCACTCACATTCACCTGTCTTTGCTTGCCTCACCCTCGTATATCCTATTCTGACTGATCTCCAATGAGGCCTGGAGAGTGAGAATGCCTCCTCACTGGCAGATGTCAGAGGCCTGATGTCTCCAGATCTACACCTGAGATGGCTGCCTGGCTGGGGAAGTTTCCACCTCAGGGTGGACTGGGTCTTCTGCATGTCTGCAGTCACCCATTCAGTTCTACTCACACAATTGCTGCTTGTATCTGGAAAGCCCCTACTCCCACTCCCCAGAAAAACATAGGAAGACTAGCTGGACTATTCAAGGGATGCCAGCAGGGACTACAAAAGGTCCTGCCAAATGATCTGTCTCCAGCACGTGTCTTGAAACACTAATTAATATTTTAATCTAAAAGCATAGCAAAAGATAAGTGAGTAACGGGAAGGAAACAGGGAGGAAGGAAGAGAGGGAAACTGAAGTACTTAGCACCAAATTAGAGTCATGTATATCCCATGATTTTATAATTATGTCAAAATGAATACTAATTAGCATTTAACTGAAAAGCCTGTCATTTTGATTCTTAATCACTTATGTGTGCTTCATCTTTATAATTTTCAAACTTATATATCGTAAATTTTTGTCCAGTAAAATTAACCTGCTTCAAGACTTTTAACACATGGATAGGTTCTTGTAGTTACCATCACAATGAAGACTCTCAGCGGTTCCACCATCACAAAAGTCTCCCTCATTCTGACCCTGCATCTTCAAACCATCTCACTTATCCTGATGCTCTGACAACCAGAGATCTGCTGTCTATCCCTGTAATTTTTCCTTTTGAGAATGCTCCACAAACATAAGTATACAGTATATAACCTTTTTGTACAACCTTCTCTCCCTGAGCAATAATGCCCTTGCAATTCACCCTGTTATTGAATGTATCAGTAGTTTCTTCCTTTATATTGTTAAATAGTGTCCTGTTGTAGGGACACATGGCATTTATTTCTTCATCTGGTGATTGCTTTTGGTTTTCTTGGATTATGAATAAAGTTCCCACCAACATTCACGCACAAGTTTTTGTGGGAAGAGGTGTCTTGGTCAAGCCTTGAGGAGTGACACTGCTAGGTTCTATGACAAAATGTGTGTTAAATTTATAAGAAGTTGCAGGTGTTTTCCAGAGAGGATGTACCATTTGATTCTCTCCATCAAAATATGTGAGTTCCTGTATTTTATTTTCAACATAATCATCACGTGGTACTGAGAGTACAATTTTTATTTTAGTCATTCGAATAGTAGTACAGTGATATCACAATGTGGTTTTAGTTTGCATTTTCCTAATGGAAATGATGTTGAATATCTTTTTTTCCCGTTTTTTTTTTTTTTTTTTTTTTTTTTTTTGTACCAGAAATTGAACTCAGGGTCACTCAAACCAGTGATTCACATCTCCAGCCCTATTTTGCATTTCTTTTAGAGACAGGGTCTCACTGAATTGCTTAGCAACAGGCTGTTGCTGAGGCTGACTTTGAACTTGCAATCCTCCTGCCTCAGCATCCAGAGCCACTGGAATTAGAGGCACGTGCTGCCGCTACTGGCTCAAATACCTTTTAATATGCTTATTTACCATCAGTATATCCTCTTTGTTGATGGTCTAATAAATGTCCTTGCTCAATATTTTATTGTGTAGCTTTTCTTTTCTTATTGAAGAACTGGAAAGTTCTTTATATATTCTACATATTCTGGGTATAGTTTTTATTTATACATGTCTCCCCCCATTTTGTGTTTATCTTTCCATTGTCTTAGCAGAGTCTCTCTGAGAGAAACAGTTTTTAATTTAGTGAAAATCCAATTTAATAATTTTTTTCTTAGAGTTTGTACAGAACAGTTACTATTTCTACAACTTCACCAAAACTCAAGCCACAATAACCTTTCTCCTACATTTTATTCTTAAAATGTCTATATTTTTACCTTCTGCATTTTTACCATTGATAAATTATAAGTCACAGTTTTGTAGTTTTTCTGAAGTTCAATGTTTTTCTTCCTCTGTTTTTTCTTCTTTCTTTTTGAATATATGGATACCCAAATATTGTGCTGCCATTTAGGAAAGACTTTACTTTCTGCATTGAATTTATTTGTCAACATTTCAAAACCTCCACAGAGAAGCTGGTTGCAGTGGGTCATACCTGTAATCCCAACGGCTAGGGAGGATGAGGCACGAGGATTACAAGTTCAAAGCCAGTCTTAATGAGGCATATCCTGTCTCAAAATAAGAAAAAAAAGAAGGGCAGGAGATGTGGCTTAGTGGTCAGGCACCTCTTGGTTCAATCACCGGTACCAAAACCAAAACAAAGCAAAAAAATCTAAGCTGCCATAAGCACATCAGCATTATTGGTGAAGCAGGTAGTTCTGAGGAACTACAGAGAAACATCTGAAATCAAGGAAAAATGATCACAATCATCCTTCTAACAAATCTAGAAAAAAATGATCACAATCATCATTCTCAGAAATCTAGAAAATGGTCGACGTTTACAGCAACTAAGCCAATGCAGAACCAAGACAGAGGCAGGTTTAAAATGGTTGGAAACAATAGCGGTTTTCTCCCTTATCCTTGCTCTGTGCCCCTTCCTAGCTCATGGCGGCCCTGTATACTGCCATCCACATCCTTGGTGTGAGACTCTGGTCTCTGGTTCCCAAGAGAGCAGACTAGACACATCTTGAAGAATTATATTTGTCCTTTCTTGTCTGTCTAGGGCCAGCCAAAGAACCAGTGCATCTTACTCAGAACTCACCCAGGGCAGGAGAGCAGGCAAATAATTCTTGAAAACAATAAAAGGCACGCTAACTGCCACCATTCACAGGAAAAGATTTATGTTTGAGGCAGTCAAGACTGCTGAAAATTTAGGATGGGGACAGAGGGAACTTAGGGCACTCAAAACTCCCATGATTACTGGGGATCTCAGAAAACCACTTGCATGTGCAGGGCAAGTTGTGTGCATAGCAAAGTCCTGAAAAGACCCTAAGGTTTCACCTCTGGCTGATATCTGGCCTCAATGCATGTGGAAAGCATAAGGCCCAGGTAGAGGTGAAAATGACCAAGTTAAGCATTGAAGGAGTGCCACAGCACAGTCGCCATGTGCAGAGACTGGAAGAGGCTTTAATTTCTTTTTTAATTTCTTCTTCCTTCCCCTCCTCCTTCTCCTCTTCCTCTTCCCTCTCTGCCTCCCTGTCTATTTGTAAGCTTCAGATGATTTGTAGGTGGGCTTTCCTTTCTTTCTGATCTGGTATAGCTTGGAGTCCGGACTGCAAACCAAAATATGGCAGAGATAATCCTGCCAACCTTCTTGGCAGGTCTTGTATTCCACATTTTGTCCAACCATTGTTCTAGTATATGGAAGCTCTGCCCATGTTCACAAACTTTCAGCTGCCACTTTTGCAATTATATATCAGACATCCCTAGAATAAAGCCATATCCAAACATAGGATTCAGATTTCTGAGAATCCTGTGTATATACTGATATACACATAGAGAAGACCACATGCAGACAGGAGATGAGGGTGCTCTTTGCTACAGGCATTTTTGACAACAATTCTGGGAACCCATGAAAGGGAAAGGATAGTGTCCTCAGTCAATGATGCTGGGAAACTGGCTCTTCATGTGTGGGAGAATTAAATTCAACATTTACCTCACACTGTATAGAAAATTAACCGAAAATGGATGAGGGACTTAAATCTAAGAAACCAAACTATAAAACTAAAGTAGCTACGGGGTGTGGGAATCTCCATGGCAGTAGTTCATGAAAGGAAAATTTTCATAGGACCTCAAAAGCATGGGCAACAAAAACAGAAATGGACTGAGGGTACCTCAAATTAAAAAGCTTTTGCACACCCAAGGAAACAATAAACAAAGTAAAGAGACAACTTATGGAAAAAAGGAAGACTAATTACATCTGATAAGGGGCTAATATCCAGTGTATATGTGGAACTCAAACATATAAAAATAAAGAAAATGACCTGACTAAAAAGAATGGAGAAAGGATTTGAATAGAAATTTCTTGAAAGACCACTTATGGTGACCAGCAGGTATATGAAAAATATGCTCAGTGGCATCCCTTATCAGGAACATGCAAATTGAAATCACAATAGAATACCCTTCCTACCTAGTAGAAGGCTCTTATGAAACAGATGAAAGCGCTGGGTACAGTGGCACATGCCTTTAATCCCAGCTGCTTGGGGTGGGGGGGATGAGGGAGGAGGATGACAAGTTCAAGGCCAGCCCAGGCAACTTAATGGGACCAGGTCTCCAAATACAATTTTACAAAAGAGCTGGGGATGTAGCTAAGTGGTACAGTGCTTGCCTACCATGCATGAGTCCTTGGGTTGAATTACACGTCCAAAAAAAAAAAAAAAAAGGAGGAGAAGAAGACGGAGAAGTGGAGGAGAGGAGGACTATGATGACAAAAATCAAAAGATTCCAAATGTTGACAAGGACATGGAGAAAAGGGATCCTGGATACTCTTGGTGAGAATGTAATTAACACAGCCATCGTGGAATACATTGTATATGGTCTTCATCAACTCATATCTAAAAGACCACATGATTCAGCAAACCCACTACTAGGTGTAAACCAAAAGGAAATGCAATCACTATATCAAAGGGACACCTGCATATCCCTGTTCATCTCAGTACCACTCACAACAGTCAACACATGGAATCAAGTTATGTGCCCGTCAATGGATAAATGGACAAAGAAAACCTGTATACATGTGCAGGATAGAATGCTATTCAGCATTCAAAAGGGAATCCCTGGCACTTGTGAGAGCCTGTCTGAACCTGGAGGATATCATGTTAAGTCAAAGAAGCCTGGGACAGGAAGGCAAATACTCACTATCTCAGTTATGTGTGGAATTTGAATCTAGTGAAAAAAAAGAGAGCAGAAGAGTGGTACCAGGGGCTGGGACAGGAGGGAGGATTGGGAGATGTTGGTCAAATAATACAAAATTTCAGTTAGGGGTAATAAGTTGGAGAGTTCTATTGTGTAACATATTGACAACATTTAATAAAAATCTATTGTGCACTTCAAAATCTCTATGGAAATGTATTTTAAGAATTCTTTCCATGAAAAGGTAGAACTGAGAGATTATGTATATGTTATCAGTTCAGTTTAGGTATTCCACAAAGTATAATGTTGAAACATCACATTTTCCAGCATAAATATGTACAATTTTATCTTTCAATTGAATTATATAACAATAAAGTGGAAAAAGAGTAAACAGAATAAAATAAAATGAATTCCACAATAAAACTTGGGTGATGTTGGTGAGGACATTTATGAATTAAAACTCATATGAGCGGGGCTGGGGATGTGGCTCAAGTGGTAGCACGCTCGCCTGGCATGCCTGCAGCCCGGGTTTGATCCTCAGCACCACATACATACAAACAAAGATGTTATGTCTGCCGAAAACGAAAACATAAATATTAAAATTCTCTCTCTCTCTCTCTCTCTAAAAAAAAAAAAAAAAACTCATATGAGCTATTGGTGGCAACTTGAAATGGCACAAATAGGGTTAAAAAATGGAGACCTATAGTGGATCCTCAGAGAGGAAGACATTGTGTTTGAAATGTGTTGGTCACAAAAGAACAAATAGTATGTGATTGCAGTTATATGAAGTGTCTGAAAGAGTGAAATCATGGAAACACAGAAAGTGGCATACTGGATTTCAGAGGTTGGAGGCATAAGAAAATGGGAGTTGTTGTTTAATGGACTTATGTTTTAGTTTTGTAAATAAGAAGTTCAGGAGACTGGTCACACAGTCACATGAATAAATTAACAATACAGAACTGATCAAGAAAAATGATTAAGATGACAAATTTTAAGTTAGGTTACTCTTACCACAATTAAATAAAAACTGGTGTGATTTCTGTCTGCAGAGTGGACCCTGAAACAGAAGCCACTGATACCACGATGACTCCCATATCCATATTTTTGTCTCATGTTCAGAGTCAGATCTCTACCAACTCAACACCGCCACATGGAATTCAGAGAGACAACCCAAATTCACATGTTCACAGGTGAAGTCTTCATGTGGAATGCAAGAAGCAAACAACGTGGACATGATCTGTGATGCCACTTCTACAAAGAAAATAACAGGCAACACCAAACTATGTCATTATGGTGTACACATGGGATATGAATGCCATGAAGAACAGTGAACAAAGAATGATCACACAAGAAAGGATGTGTGTCTTTTCCTGGAGGGGTAAGAGGGATGAGGTCACACAAGGACACCCCAGGAGTATAGAGGGATTCTGGGAGTGCTCGCTTCTATGACCAGGGACTGTGTGATTCTATATCGGTGTCCTTGAAATTTATTCATTAAACGTGTACATATGTCTCACATGTTCAGCATGTGGTAACCAGCCAAGGGACAAGGTGAAACCTAGAATCTCATGATCAGGTGGGTTTTGGCAGAGGGGTGGGCTCAGCTGGTCTGGGGTAGGATTCTAGGCCAGGAGTGGCCAGAACTGGTGGGCACTGGGCCCCGGGACCCGTGGTCACATGAAAAGTAGTCATTCTCTCAGGGGCTGGGTATGGGCCCAGGGATCCTATAGGCACAGGAGGGAGTATGCAGTGGTGCTCCATGAGGCCTGAGTCCCAGAAGCTCCTCCCATGAGCTCCCTCTGCACCTGGTGGAGTTTGAGTTGACAGCGGGCTCTTCTTAGAAGCGAAGAAGTTTTCACAAATTGAGCACCTACTATGTTACTCACATACAATGATCACTATGAGGTGGATTGGCTTCCAATGTCATATGTCCCCACTATGATGTGCTTCCTTACCACAGACCCAGAAGCAACTGGGCCAAATGCCCATAATGCCTAACCTGAATTTAAACAGGAGGGAGCCATCAGACAAATTCAACTTGAGTGCTTGCTGTAAAACAACTGCACTCAGTCTTCCAAAATCTCACTGACATGAAAGTCAAAGGATCTGGGGTCATGTTCTAGTTTAAAGAGACTAAAGAATTTGAGAGACAAATGAATTGCATGAGCCTGTGATTGGAAAGAGGGGTTTTAGAAGCAACACTGATATTGGGGCAATCAGAAAATATTTCATGGAGACCTATACTATAAGTCAATATCACCTCAAGGTTAAGCTTTCTCAGTGTGTTAATTCCACTAAGGTTTTGTATGAGACCATTCTGAGAAATATGGTGACATATTCAGAGGTGGTGTATCATAATGTCTTCAAGAAACACAAATGATTTGGTATATTGGTTAAAAAGTACACACTCGCATAGGCTGAGTGGTATTCGCCAATAGTCTCAGCTACTTAGGAGGCTGAGGCAGGAGGCCAGCTGGAGCCCAGGAGTTCAGGGCCAGGATGGGCAATGCAGCAAGACTCCACCCCTTAAAAATGTAAAATGAGGTCAGGCTCCATGGCGCAGGCCTGTAATCCCAGCAGCTAGGGAGGCTGAAACAAGATCACTTGTTCCAAGCCAGCCTCAGCTATTTAGCAAGGTCCTAAGCAACTTAGCAAATCCCTGTGTCAAAATTAAAAATAAAAAAAGGGCTGGGGATGTGCTCACTAGCAAAACACTTCTGGGTTCAATCCCTGCCACAAAGAATGAATAAATAAAATAAAATGAGATAAAATTAAAAATACTCAAAACCCCCAAACCCGTGGCACAATGAAACTAATGGGATGGAATGTTAACAAATGTTAACAACTGAGTCCAGATGAAGGATATATATGGGGCCTCCTCGCTCTTTGCTTGCAATTCCTCTGTAGGTCAGAAGCTTTAAAAAAAGAAAAGCTGGGACAGGAAAAGGCAGGTGGGGGTAGTACTGCACCTATAATGCCACCCCACGGTCTGAACTGGCTTGCCAAGAGCCAATACAACCAGAGATTCACAGCAGTGCTGTTGTTGAGGGCCTGGAGGGATGCCCCAGAAAGGGGCGTGCTGATTGGCTGGGGGAGGACCAACGAGAAGGCAGCCATGTGGGCATCCAAGGCGTGTGAAGCCAGGCTGTGTTTGAGAGGATCTCCTGCCTTGTCTGTGGTGATGGAGTTCTGAAACACTAGCTGCTCTTGCTGTGACTCTGGTGACTCTCTCCCCTCAAACCTTGATGCTGGGACCAGTGACATGAGCTCCACTGATGAGGCTTCAGTTCAGGGAGACAGTTTTGGAACAGGCAATGAGAAGCCCATAGGTGTCCATAGGTGTCTGTCCTAAGGATAGATGCCAGAGACACATAGGGCAGGCCCTGGGCCCAGCTTGCCTCAAATTGGGGCCATTGTGAAGTGGAGAGGGCAAGGGCGTCCTCTCAGACCCCGAGGGCTATGAGTTCGACTTGGAGGCCCAGTGAGAAGAGATAGAGGGAGGAGGGGTGCTGCTTCTAGGCTGGGAAGGCAAGCCTGGATCTCAGGTTCATGAGAAAAGGAATGATCAGGACTTTGTGCTCCTCACTGTGGATATCCTGCGCCCACTTACCTGCTTGGAGCCCGGGCGTGCCCACAGATACCCATGTCCTGAAAGCTTCGCTGCCGAATTCTATGCCCATAGCGCGGTCACAGAGGCAGATCCCAGCGGGGAGATGCACACTGACCCCGAGGAAATTGGAAGTGCAGCAGACCTCTGTTGGCCTCTGAACCACCCCAGTGGGCCCGAGGGGGAACCCAAGAGGGGCACCAAAATTAGGATGATGGGCAGTGGGGAATCCCAGCAGCCCTCTTCTGTCTTGAGTCTTCAGATGAGTTCAGTGAGATACAGTAGATGAGGGTGAGCACCTGCCCCCAAGGGGGAGGCCAGGCCAGGTCCAGCAGCCCAGGGAATTAGGAAACACTGACATACTTAGGTGTCTATGCTAGGGGGAATTTCCTTCACAGGTCGGGCCCTCTCTATACCTCTGCTCCCCACGGACTCACCTCACCATGGAAAGGCAGGCCTTCGGAGACCTAGAAGCCTGTTCCTCGAAGAAAATGCAAAGTATGCAGGAGGTCCAACTGATACTGCAGGGGGCCTACCCAGAGCCTTGCTAGAAGGCCTGGTACTGCCATTCCTTGGAAGGACATCCAGGAGAAGAAATCCCTAGGGGGTGACTCAGAAGTTACTCTGGGCTGGACCTTCCCTTCAAGGGAGTAAGAAACACAAGGCAGCTCTCCTGGAACCAACCACTTTCCCCCCAATCTCATGGGGTCCACTGCTTGGGAGTTCCAAAAGATATCCCTTGGAAACATTGGAATCCAAACAGTCCAAGCACAGTGGCACTGGGGAAAGATCTGCACCTAAGGAGACATGGGAATCCCAGCCAGGGGCCCATGATGATAATGGCCCAAAGAGAGATGCAGCCCCAGAGGCCCAAGTGAGTAGGCCTTCATCAGCTTCCTACTTTCACTGCTCCCTCCTCCTCCCTTGGCCCACACTTGCTTGCCCTTGTTCCCTCTGCCCCTTGCTCAGGGGTTGTCTTTGGGAGCCCAATGTCATTGGAATGTCAACAAGGGGTCTCTGTAGACAGGGCAGACATCAAGAAAGTACCCGGTATGTGCTGGCCCTGTTGATCACATTTTGTGCATTTCCTGCCTGCTGCCTTGAGGGATGGGAGGAAAGAGGGTGTGGATGCTAACTGGGTCAGATGATGACTAGTTACAGTTTGGACTTCACATCTTGGGTGTTCGTCTCATCTGCATCTGATTCCTCCCTCCAGTTCTTCCCTCGGGGGGACTGACCATTCTCAGTGTCCCCCCACACTCCCACCTACCCTGCTTCTGCCTCACTCAGCTCTACCTCCATGCTTGGAGCTGATTGAGAGAGACCTTGCAAATGAGATGAACCTTGGAATCCCTCCTTTGTTTCCCACCTCATCTAGCTCCTGTGCACACAGGATCATATTCAACAGGCACACCCACTTGGCCGAGTCAGAAATTTCTGCATGAGCTTCTAGCACACAAGCCAGGGACTCCTTCTCTGGGAAGGCATCATGGAGAATTCAGCATCATTGACCACAACACCAGAGTCTCTCAACCTCCAGAAAGCTATCAGCCTAAGGACTTGAGCCCGGGAGGCCTCAGTTGCAGAGGCCCAGCCCTCTCTGGTGAATCTTGTGGGTTTGGTAGCAGTGGAGAAGTGCAGAATTTGGAAACCTCTGGCTCTGTCGGTTCTGTGGACCCAGGCTTGGTCCAAGGGTTTCCTGCTTTGCCCAGACAGTTCTTGTATAAGAAACTGGGTATGATCCTAGCAGCTTGGGAGGCTGAGGCAGAAGGATCCTGAGTTCAAAGCCAGCTTCAGCAACCCAGTGAGACCCTAACCAAAGCATGTCTCTAAATAAAACACAAAAAGGAGCTGGGGAGGTGGATCAGTGGTTAAGTGCCCCTGAGTTTAATCCCTGGTACCAACAACAACAAAGCAGAAAGAAAGAAAAAGAAAAAAGAAAAAAAAAAGAAACTGGGTGTGGTCAAGAGTGGCTTTACACAATTTGGTCCCCTGTGTGGGTTTCATGTGGTGTGGGTGATTTGCAGCAGTGCCCCAAACACCAGCTCCACAAGTAGACTTTTGGCAGAATTGAGCCTTTTAATTGGATCCTGTTCAGCCACATGGCTCCTCCACAGCCTGGTTGTGGGTGGAGCCCTGCTGGTGTCCAACCCAGAGCTACAGTGCTAGGGGGCCACAGTGACAGCTGTGGCCCAAATTGGGCAGCAGGGTAGATAGGCCCAGAGAGGGGGTGGAGCTGCAGGTCAGAGCAGGTGCAATTTGCTGCCCACAGAGGGAGATGCTGCCTCACTTGAGACCCAACCAGGCCCTTTCCATTTCCCAGGGAGGGCAAGGGAGCTGGATTTAGTGTTCTCTTTCAGGAGACCAGGAACCTGCTGTGCATCCCCTGGTTCCCAAAAGGCGGCAGCAGCCACCTGGAGCACAGGGTTGTTTCCTGGTACTTCTTTCTCTAGCCCCTAGAAATGCCCACCAAGCTAGAGGGTGTGCTCCCGGCCCGGGATGAGCTGACTTAAGTGCCCCCTCCCATCCCACACCATAGGGATGAGAGGATGGAGGGAGGCCTCCTCCTTTCCTCTATGGATTTCAGGTTGTGCTGCAGCTAGGCTTTTGGATATGGGGAGTGTGAGAGTTTGGGGTGAGTAGGAGGATGAGGAGAGAGGAGACCAGAATCCCATTCTCATTTCTTTTTGGTGTCTGCTGGCTTAGTGTGTGGCGCCACAGAAAGAAAGAAGAGACCTCAAAGAGCAGCTAGGCATGAGGACTCCCAGGTGGGGCAGGGGCGTGACAGAGGGAGACCTTGGTGTCTCTGAGTGGATGAGCCTGTGTTGGGCTGGGCCTGCAGATACAGGCAGCACCACAAACATGGACGTTCTTGCAGCTGGCCTGGGAGTCCTCTGGGTGTTGACTGCTGAGGCTGTGTACAAAGAGCCGTGCATCAGGTGAACTCCATGTACTCTGCCATCGAGTCCCAGATGACTCCTTTACTCAAGACCTTTGCTTTTCCTTTAAGGGTCGGTTTCTGTGTTTTCTTTGATGTGTTTGTTGTCCTATGATTGTTTACTTACTTGTTGGATTGAACTCGTTTCTGTGTGTTTCCACCATGCCCCAGTGTTTGAGCACTATTGGTACAGGTTTTTCTCTTACAGAAACCATGTGGATGGGAGAGCCATTCCCAGGGCTGCTTGGGTGGGGCATGGAGGGAAGTCAAGTTCCCAGGCTGGCGGATCCCTACCTGGAAGTGTGAAAGTGAGGGCAGGGGACAGTGCCCTGTGGTCCCTATTTAAAAAGTACTCAAGCCTGCAAGGGTGGGGGCCATGAAACTTGCCAAAAGCAAGGGCTGTCAGTACTTGTACAGACAAGAGTTTTCTGGGTCTCCCTCTTTCACCTTACTCCTGCCATGGGACACTCCCACTACCCCAGGTGTGGAACCAGCAGGCAGGTGATGGGATGTTTCATTTCTCTTGCTATACTGCTGTCCCAGGTCTCTGCATTTTACAAGTTTTTAATTTCTCTACTGTTGAATTCCAGTGTCCTCCCATGGTCACTTATCTCAACATGCCCCTGTTCACCTGTTGCCTTGGTTCTTTGTGGAGGAGCAGGTGAGTGCTAGGTACTTCTATTCAGCCATCTTGCCTGACTCGGTAGCATTTTCTTTCTTTTCTTTTTTTTTCTTTTTGGTGCCAGGGATTGAACCCAAGGCTGCTTTATCACTGAGCTGCACCCCCAGCCATTTTAACTTTTTATTTTGAGACAGGATCTCCCTAAGTTGCTTAGGGCCTTGCTGAATTGCTGAGGCTGGCTTTGAACTTGTGATTCTCCTGCCTCAGCCTCCCAAGCCACTGGGATTACAGGTGCCTGACCTCAGAAGCATTATTCTATACTAATTACAGATTTGTTGAGAAAGAAATCATGGAAGCATTTGAATTGCATATTGAAGAACACACAAAAAATTGGAAGACCTCCCATGTTCCTGGATTAGAAGAAATAATATTGTTAAAATGTTCATAGTAAGCCACAAACAGTGAGGCGCACCTGTAGGTATTCAGAAGGCTGAGGCAGGAGGAAAGTGAATTTGAGGCCAACCTGGGCAACATAGAGAGGCTGTGTGGAAGGAAGGAAGGAAAGAAGGAAGGAAGGAAATTGTCCACAGAAGTGATTTGCAAATTCAGTGCAATCCTCATCAAAATACCAGTGACACCTTCAAAGAAACAGAGAAAACAATCCTAAACTTCACATGGAAGCACAAAAGACCCTGAATAGTCAATGCAATATCGAGCAAGAAGAACAATCACAAGTGTGATGCCTCCTCATACTACTTGATCTCAAGACATATTACATGAGTGTATTTACAAGACAGCCAAAATCCATAATATGCAGCCAACTGACTCTCAACAAAAACACCCAAAACGTACATTCGAGAACGGGCAGCTTCTTCAATAAATGGTGCTAAGAAAACTGGATATCCATGTGCAGATGATTGATTCTTGACCTCTGTCTCTTATCCTGTACAAAAACCAACACAAAATGGATCAAAGATTGTAACATAAGACCTAAAACTCCAAAACTTCTAGCAGAAAACCCAGGGGAAATACTTTAAGACATTAGTACACTCGATGATTTTCTGGATAGGATCCCCAAAGCACTGAAAAGTAAATCAAAACTAGACAAAAGGAATTACATGAAGCTAAAACGTTCCTGCATGGCAAAGGAAGCAGTCCACAGAGTGGTGACACAACCTACAGAGTGGGAGAAAATATTTTATTTTCAAACAGTACATCTGATGAGATGGTACTTTGGGACTGATATCTGGAATGTACAAGGAATATAAGAAAATTCACAAGCAACAACAAAGATAACCAAACTGAAAAATAGCCGATAGACCTAAAAAGACATTTTGCAAAAGAAGGCACACAAGCAGCCAGCAGGCATATGAAAAAATGCTCCACATCACTAATCATCAGGGAAATGCAAATCAGAACCACAGTGAGATACCACCTTAGCCCAGTAAGAATGGATATTATGAAAAAGACTGACGCTCACAAGTGCCTGCGAGGATGTGGTGGAAAAGGAACTCTCATACGCTCTTGATGGGAATGTAAATCACCACAGCCATTATGGAGAACTGTACTGAAGTTCCTTTAAAAACTAAAAACTAATCCATCATATTATCCGGGGATTCCTCTCCTGGGTATATATCCAAAAGGAAATAAAATTAGCACATCAAAGAGATGTCTGCATTCTAGTGCTTATTACAGAACCATCCATAATAGCTGATATATGCACACATTCTAGATTTCCACTGACCAGTGAACAGATAATGAAAGTGTGATACATATATATATGCCATGCAATACTGTTCATTCATAAAATGAATAAAATCCTCTCACTGATGGCAAAAAGGATGGAACTGGAAGGCAGTAGAAGAAATAACAAATACCACAAGTTCTTTGGATCTCAAGGCAGAAGAGAGTAAAATGATAATTCATAGAGGTGAGGAAGGTTATTGGGAGAAGGGATAGAGGGATAAAGGATACCAAAGCACATAAAGGAGGAAGATGTTCTAGAGTCATAAAGCATGGTAGGGTGTCTATGCTTCAAAGTAAACTAGATTTTATGAAGAACTAGCAGAGAGGAGCTCAAAGCCTCCAAAACAAATAAAAAATAAATAAAAATGAAAGAACACAGAGATAGAAATTGTAATCACCCTGACTCGATCAGTACACATTGTGTTCAGGTTTTTTAATTTATTTTTATTAGTTATTTATGGACCTTTATTTATTTGTTTATATGTGGTGGTGAGAATCGAACCCAGTGCCTCACACATGCTAGGCAAGCACTCTACCACTGAGCCACAACCCCAGCCCCTTGTGTTTACATATTGCAATATCACAGTACCACGTTACTATGTACAAATATTGTGCTAATTAAAAAGGAAAATGCAATTTAAAATAATAATTGACAAAGGACATTAGATGACTTGGCCACTAAATGTAATGCATGATCTGTGATTACAAAGAGGTTTTTGAGAAAGCAACTATGAAGGATATTATTTGGACAATCACAAAATGTTTCCTGGGGTCATATAGTAGTAAACCGTCTTGGCTCGATGTTAAACATTCTTAGTGTGACAACTGCGCTCAGGATCTATGGGAGACTGCTTATTTAGGAGATAAATGCTAAAGATGTTAGGGATGATGTATCACAATACCTTCAAGTAACTAATGATTCAAAATGATTAAAAAGTCACACACACAAAACACACACACACAAAGATTGTGATGATGGGAGGGCTAGAGCAATGGGAATAAAAAGTTAACTGGTGAATCCAGTTGAAGGCTACATGGATGCTCCTTGCCCTTTCCTTGCAACTCCTCTGTCAGACAGAAATTTTAAAATGAAAACTCTGGTGTAAAGAGGGATGATATGGACCGTTTTATTCCTATTAATGCAATAATGTAGAAGGTTGCAAATTTCTAGAAAATGTGACTTGCCAAAACTGATGCAAGAAGAAAGAACAAACCCAAATCATTCCATACCCAATGAAATAAATATATCAGGAGTCAAAACGTTTGGGGTTGTGGTTGGTGTGTTGCCTTTGTCAGTGCTGGGGTTTGATCCCAGGGCCTCATGTGTGCTAGGCAAGTGGCCTATCCATAGCTACACCCAAACCCCAGAATGCTTTTAACAACAACAAAAAAGCCACACCTACCCACTCAATTCTAAAAATATCCCAGGAATAAATATCTAAACTTTGACACAAATTCCTCTAGGGAGTTGAAAAGGAGGGACATTCCCCACCTCATCAGATGAGGTAGAAATAAAACATCCATAATGAATCCTGACACAAAGGGTCAGAGGCAGGAAAACTCCAGTCAATGACATACATAGTCATTACACAGAAAGGAAAAAAAACCAGAAAAAGAAGGTTAGCAAATGGAATCCTAAAACTACAGGACATAAACAGGAAAATAGAGAAGAATATGGCATGATTAAATTATATCCATCCAAGAAAATTTTTATTTACTTCAGAATATAAAGTGATATAATTCAGCACATTATCACATTAAAGGAGAGAACATGATCCTCATATTTTAAGGAGTTACTAAATTTCAATATCCATTTGAGAAGCAACATTTACAGTGTTTCTGCAAAGTCAGGAGTAAGAGATATAATTGACTACAGGTCTATGCTTTCTTTGAATGCATACCATTATGGAAGCACCATGGCAATCTCAACAGCATTTGCATCACCCCCACGTTCCTTCATGCCATGTGGTAGTACACAGCCTCACTCAATCCCCACGCTCAGGCTACTGCTGATCCATTTTTTCCTGCCTTTTCTGAGTCTCATAAATGGGATCATACAGGATGGAGCCTTTTGCATTTGGCTCCCTTCCCAGAAAGGGACTCAAATGGGACTTCTGAAGGTACAATGTACAGTCTCTACAGCACAGTAGCGGTTACCTGGCTTCATCTCTTTATAACTACTGGGCAAATCGCAGGCTTGTGTTTCCTGAACTTGTAATTTTACACATAACTTGATCTAATTTAATTTTTGTATCTTGGTGAGGGTTGTTCTTGAAGAGCAATGTCTCATCCTTTCACAAAAATAAGTGATTCTTGGAATCACCAGGGGAGCTGTAAAGGTTAGGTGACCCTGGAGGTCTAGGGAGGGGTATGTACTGGAGGTGGGGCACCCAGGAGGGTCCCAAGGCTGCCAAAGCTGTGATTCTTACTCTGAGTGGTGGTTACCAGGCATTTCCCCACTGCACAACTGCTGGGGTGCGGTTCTTACTGTCGTCAAGCAAACAGCGTGCCCTGGATTCCCTCAGGAATGGTCCGCATGACCACCCTGGAGGCCACAACATGCACAGCCAAATGTGGCAGACACTGGCGCAGCCGTCATCCTAACAGCAAGCGGATGGTGAGGAACTGTGGATGAGGAAAGGAGTTCTCAGAGATTGAGGACAGACAGGCACGAAGTTGCCCAAGTTCATCCACGACTGGAATCCGTGGCTGTGACTCACCATGACAACTCTTGATGCTGTGGATGTCACCTCGCTCCACAGGATGCAGCCTGCTAGGCCTCCACACACCTGGGAACTTCCACCATGTTTTCCCCTCATTGGCTGGCTGACACCCCTTCCACACGAACTAGAGTCTGACAGGGAGACCATCTTTCTGCCCTCAGGGTGAAAGCTCTTGTTTGGAAATGAACAAGCAGGAGCCTGGGCACCTGATCCACATGCAGTTTGTCTCAGGGCTCCAAGGTGCAGCTGCATCAAGCACAGGCACATGACTCAGCCAACCTCCTGAGCCCACACTGAGAGGAGCAGCACAAAGAGGCAGGACTGGGACAACGGCTCTCCAGGCCAGCATCCAGTCTTCCTGGCTGGAAGGGGAGGCTTGAGGGAAAGGGGAGGCTTGAGGGAAAGGGCAGGGTGGGGACAGTATGCTGAATGAGGGAAGGGATGTGACTTCCTTTCCATTCGGGCCCCAATGGAATTTTCTAATACAAACCTCAGAATCTGCCACTTATTATAGAAGGTTTAGCCCTGACAACTGCCGGTGTGGTGGTGTACTCAGTCCAGCAACATTATGGCATTGCAGCTGGTGTGAATACGGAACAAGAGAGAACCTGAGCTCGGAAGGAAGAAGTGGGACTGTTGAAGCTGGTCACCAAGGGTCAAGCTAGTGCCCTGGCAAGGCTTGGTCAATATGCAGCTCCCCTTGTGAAGATGGTCCTTCGCCTCCAAGGACAGTGCCCGGAGTCGGAATTCACCCTGGTCGGAATCGGCCTAGATGTCTCAGGTGGCAGAAACCCCCAGTTGCAGTCTCTGCCCAGCTTCAAGGCAGACATCAGCTTGCTGTGTAACCTCTCCATGAAACAAGCAACTTAGGTCAGGGTCTTAGCCACAGCCTGAGGAACCCAGCCCCCTTGCTCAGGTGGAGGTTTGAAATGGATGATGTTAAGTCCCCACTGCCCATCCTTTCTGGCTGTCAGGACTGATTGCCCGACCACTTGTGTGACAATCCGTCTCCCTGAGCCCATCCCAAGGAGCCCAGAAGGGACACAGAATGAGAATACAGGAAGGGTGGTCCCAAGCCTGACCTGCTCTCCACAGGCAATTCCTCTCTCCTACTTGCCATCCTTGCTGTGCCAATCACATCCAGGTGTTGGTTAGCTCAGGGTGTGGCTGTCTCCCATGGGAGCATCCTGCTTCAAAGATGAGGTGGGAACCAGCCACCTCATAGGTAGCCAGCCTGCACATCATTCTGCTGGCAACACAAGACATTTGAGACACGTTATCCGTCCCAGACGAGGATCAAGAGCCTGTGCCAGAGACTCCCAACATTGTGACAACACTGACCCCGCTGCTGGGTTTGGTGACTTACACTTCATCCCATCCCATGCCCTCCTACATTTTAGGTCTTGAACAACACCCCTCCTAAAAGGTAGATGCCAACCTTGCTCTGGTGTATTCAGTTCCCTATGGATTACAGGCTCTGCCCCTACTGCCTCTATTCACAGAGTCAGATCATCCTCTGTCCAGGGAGATCATCTCTGGTTCATTTGATTCACAAGCCCACACAGACACTCTGAGAGGCACACGTACATGTGGAAGCATGCGTGCACGTGCGCGCGCGCACACACACACACACACCCCTTGAATGTTGTATCTTCATTTGTCAGTGCTGTCCATTAAACACCCAGCCTCTTGGGAATGGGAACTGTCTCACCCCACTCAAACATGGATCTGTCCCCGCGTCTCAGGCACACCCAGCCTGGACCCTGGGTAAAGCAAGGAACAGTTCATCAGTGAGGGCAACATAAGAACATGGAGCTCAGACAAAAATCGCATGCGACTGCAGGAGGCAATCTGGGAGATGGAGCTGGGACAGGCAAATATCACATCCAGGAAAATCTGTGCCATGGGGGTGATCAAACAGTATCTTGCTGGGGACCATCCGTGCACATGCAGACCTACCACCCACATCTGCCCTTTTCAAATGAGAGCTATGGAGCTGACAACCTGGAGAAGGGCTGGCTGGACGGCGGCTAGGACTTGACATTCTGATTCCTGACCATCCAATTCCAGCTGCTGGTGGGCAGTTTTGCTCAAGAAAGCAGAGAGGAGCCAGAGCAGACTCACCTGCCCACCTCCAACCCAGAGACAACCCACATTTTCTCACATTCGCTATATCCCTCTTTCCTCCTGCATTCCCCATACTTTTACTTTGCTCTGCCACCTGATGAGATGTGACCTCTGCCTCCATCCCCCTACTGAAAGGAAGAAGGGAGAAGTGATAGGATCTGGCAATTGAGCTTCAAAGGTGAAGGCTAACTAAGCAGGAACTAAGGATGATGGGGGATTTCTAGCTGAGCCTTCCCTCTGTGGTGAGCCACCAGAAGATACTGAGTCCAGAAAGAGGACTGGGCCTGAGAGGGGGAAAAAATGAGCTCCACTGTGCTCTCCCAAAGCCTGTTGAAATAACTCTCTAGAAAGAGGTCTCCAGGGGTGAGCCATGGGAGACATCAAGGATGGTCAGGACAGAAAAGAAGGGTGAGAAACAAAGGAATAAAACCTGGAAGCAAAACAAAGGAATAAAGACAGGAGGGACTGGAGCTCTGGAAGGGGCTTATTAGTTCCTCCTGAAAGATGGGTGGGTGGGGATATTAGGCAACAATTTGTCCTATGAGACCTCCAGAGAGAAGCCTGTTAGCAGAGAGCACCACCAGAGAGGGCCAGAGGGGAAAAGGAGAAAATTCTAGTGTGTCTGGGTCCAGTCCACACAGAATCCAGTCCCAGGGCACCATGGTAAGCCTGAGCACCGGGCTCTTGCTCAAAGGCCTACCCAGACTCCCCTCAGGGAGAGGCCTACCACAAAATGCCAGGGGTACTGTTCTTAACCAGCTCCCCACCCTTCTCCTGGCCCCTGCAGGCCCTCACCCCCTCAGAGAGTGGGCAGACCACAGAACAGGAGAGGTACTTTAATTTGAAAATGCTGTGAACTGGAGTGGGCGGGAAGGGGGGAGCTGGCTGTAGAAGAACCAAAGGGAAACAGCTTGGCCGCTGCTCGTGGGCTCCACCGGCACCAGCTGCTCGCCTTGTACAATGATGCTGGGTTCAATCTGTTAAGCAGAGCAGAGTCATGGCTTCCCCTTGGCCAGAGCTGGCATGCAGCCCTCCCAGACAGCTGGGATTGTGGGAAGGGGTATGGTAAGCATAACACTCACTTCCAAGGTCCTGGAACTTGTCAGTGAGGGAATGCATGACCGCTGAAAGAGAGAGGCATAACTGAACACTCGGACATAGGTCCATAGAGGGTCTTGGCCCTATATGGCCCCCCTCCCCCATGCTCCGTGGGGAACCTCCAGCCCCTGTCCAAACAGCCCTAGGACTGACTCCCCTACCACCACTGGAACTCAACACATAAATGTCTTCTATAAGGAAACAACATGTACCAGTAGTGCTCAAACACTGGGGCATGGGAGAACCATCCAGAAATTTGTTAAGAACAAGCAATCAAGCAAACATAGGGCAAGAAACACCAAACAAGCCACACCAATCAGTGCTTAAGGGAAAAATAAAGGAGGGGTCTCTGGGACTCAATGGCAAGGCCAGACAACGTACTGCTTTTTGTGCACAGCCCTAGCAGTCAAGGCACAGAAGGCACCAGGGCAAGGACAGCTTGGTTTCCCCACCCCACAGGAACATCCCGCCCCACCGTGATGCCTGTACCTGCAGCCCAGCCCAGCCCCAGGAACCTGCATGGAGACACTGAGGTCTGCCTCTGCCCCGGTCCCTGTACCAGCCTGGGCTTTGTCATACCTAGTTGCTCCTTGAGATCATCGATTTCTTTCTGTAGCATCACACACTGACCCAGCCAACACCAGAGAAAAGAGAAATGAGGAGTAATATCCTGGCCTCCTGTCTCCTCACCCTCCCACTCTCCTGCTCCCCACTCCTCATGTCCCACATATCCCACAGCCCAGTGGCAACAGAGAGAGGTAGGGCATCCTCAGTGGAAAGGAGGAACCCTCTCTCCCTAGGGTGTGGAATTAGAGGGGACACCCAAGTCAACTTAACCTGGACATGGAGCCCACCAGCTAGTTGGGGCCGGCATTTTTGGAGCCAGGGGAAAGACTTACCCGGGGACAGCCCTGTACTCCAGGTGGTTGCTGCTGCCTTTCCAGAACTGGGGTCTGCACAGGTGGATCCTGCTCACCTGAAAAGAGCACAAACTGCAGCTCCCCAGCCTGAGTGTGAAGCGGAAAGGGCCTGGCTGGATCTAAAGTGAGGCAGCAGCCCCCTCTGAAGGCAGCAAGTTGCACCTTTTGGTTTTACTAGGCTTTTGTCTTCCCCTTCCCAGTGATATTTAGACTAATTTCTGTGTCTATTTTGAGATATAAAATTTCTGCTGTGTTTTAACAAAGTCAGACCTTTGGAAGTGTGAATTTAAGATTAATGATTGCTCAGAGACATGGTATATCTGAAGTCTAGCTTTTAAAAGGATGAAAATAGGAAATCTAAAAGTCACAAATTTTTGTTTTCCGTCTATAGCTTTTGTTTTGTATACATGTGTGTATTGTATGTTGCATCTACATGGTACCAAATTTGCTGGCAATAAATAAGTACTCATGAATTTATAAAGATATAAACCCAAATGGCCTTTTAAATAAAAGAAATAAATCTTTGACAGATAAGTTAATTTAGTTTTGCTGGTAAGATAAAAGTAAAGATTTCTTTAAAATAACTAGCACACACTTTTTTTTTTTTTTGGCCTACATAACTATCTAGTTGGGACTAAAGTTGTGTCTGTTGCGATATTTAAAGCACAATGTCTGTTTCTTTTAGGGTTTTCATTGACAAGAACATAATACTTTTTAAAAAAATTTTTTTTAGAGAGAGAGAGAGAGAGAGAATTTTTAATATTTATTTTTTAGTTTTCGGCGGACACAACATCTTTGTTTGTATGTGGTGCTGAGGATCGAAACCAGGCCGCACGCATGCCAGGCGAGCGCGCTACCGCTTGAGCCACATCCCCAGCCCAAGAACATAATACCTTAAAATAGCTTAAACCATTAACTATACTTGTCTGATATCTTGGTTTTCATGCATAATATAAACATAGCTGGTAAAATGGATAAAATGGATAAGTAATGTTTGCTATAAATTAGATGAACATTTAAAAATGTATTTGTTAGGAAACAACTAAATCTTTTGCATTTTTTTTTTTTTTTTTTTTGGTACTGGGGATTGAACCCAGGGGCATTCAACTTCTGAGCCACATCTTCAGCCCTTCCTATTTTTTTTTTTTGTTTGTTTTAGACAAGGTCTTGCAAAGTTGGCTAGGGCCTTGCTCAGTTGCTGAGGCTGGCACTGAATGTGCAATCCTCCTGCCTCAGTCTCCTGCTTCACTGGGACTACAGGCATGCACCAGAGTGCCCAGCTCATCTGAGACATTTTTAAGTTAAAATACTGAAATTTCAGTTGCTAAAAATAAATTCCAAGACTCTTTCCCACTATTGTAAGATAATAAAAGATAGGGCTTAGGTTGTAGCTCAGTGGTAGAGCGCTTGCCTAGCACGTGGGAAGCACTGGGTTCAATCCTCAGCACCACATAAATATAAACAAATAGATAAAGGCATTGTGTCAATCTACTACTAAAAAAGACAAGAAAATATGTATTTGGTTCTATTAATAATTGTGTTCTATGATTGTTTTTAGCAAGCAAGCAGCAGGTTTATTGCAAAAGCCACAGTAACAGACTTTCTGGAAGAGAAGGGGCCCTGGAGCCAGGAGTGACATGAAGTTGTCATATATGGACAAAACAGTATCAAATTGCTTTGTTTCTTGATTTTCACTAAAAATCAAGGTTACTGAGAGTTAAAATTCCAATTAACAGATGGAATTCTATATGCAAAGGATACAAAGACTATAAACCTTGTTTATTGAACTGCTCTAGCAAACAAAGTATTTCATCTTGTTGAGAAAAGGAGTAATTTGTCTAAATTCAGGAATTTTGTAAGGATTACTTTAAATTGTAAACTAAAGAAAAGAAAAAGGCAGAAACCAATCGGTAAGTAGGAGCAACGAGATACAAGCATGCACTGAGCTTGAGGACATATTTTGGGAGAACGTTTTTGGATGAGAAAAGATTTTGTATAGGAATGTAAGATTTTTGTCCTACAATCCAGGATGGGAAAAAGAGAAGACAAAACTAGGGATGTAAATCAGTTGCAGAGCGTCTAAGTAAGCTTCAGAAGGTTTCTGAAATGAAATTGGTATGTGTGGTTAAGTTAGCTTTAGTTGCAAGTTTATTTCAGGGTTTCCATTTCCTCCTCCTCCTCCTCCTCCTCCTCCTCCTCCTCCTCCTCCTCCTCCTCCTCCTCCTCCTTTTATATGAGGAATGAACCTAGGGGAGCTTAAACAATGAACCACATCCCCATCCCTTTTTGTTTTTTTATTTTAAGACAGGGTCTCATTAAATTGTGTAAACCTTGTGAGGCTGGCTTTGAACTTGTGATCCTCCTGCCTCGGCCTCCTGAGTCACTGGGATTACAGTCATGTGCAATTGCACCCTGATATTACAGGGTTTTCTAACATTAACACTTATTGTACTGATATGAAATCAAAATTTAATTTTCTTTGTTTAAAACACCAAGGTTTTACCTGGGTGTGTGGGGGTGGTATTCATCCCAGAGACTCAGAAAGCTGAGGCAGGGGAATCACAGGTTCAAGACACACACACACACACACACACACACACACACACACACACACACATAGATATAGATATGAATTCTATGTAGCTGTGATACTGGTTATTATGGGCTTCTTTGTATGTCAAATGTATTTATGTTCCCCCAAGTATTGTATGTCAAATGTATTTATGTTCCCCCAAGTATAAGCCTTCTAGAATGCAAAGTTTAAGAAAAGACTTAACCAAGTTGGAGTTATCGAAATGAAAATTATTTGTGGCACAAAACTTTTCAAATTTATGTTGTATACTCCTAATTGTATCACTATCATTATTTTTGAACAAGGATAAATACAAGTGCGCAAATCCTTGGCAATCCAAATTGTGCCACCACAATAAGGAAAAAAAATAAAACCCAACAACAACAAAACAAAACAAAAAACAAACAAACAAACAAACAAACAAAAAACGTTGGGCATTGGTCACCTAAGGAGTTCAGGAAAGATTTGCCAAATGACCATCCTCACCTGGGATAAGGCTCTGTTTCTTGTCCTGTTCCATGTTAAGATGGCTCCTCAAGTAGGCTAAAATTAAGTCTGTTCAAAACAACAAAATTTTTGTTGTGATCTTAAAATTAAATGAAATAAAAGGCAAAGCTAAGTAAAGGTATCAGGAAAGTATAAAAGATATTTGAATGTTGTCAAAGGGTTTCAAAGAAATCCAACTTATGAAAGAGTTTATGTGTGATCAAGTTGACAAATTACTGATTGGTTTTTGTAGAGGCTAAACAGATATTGAAGGTACATTCATGTTAACATTAAAATACACTTTTGGTTCTGATTTATGGTACAAACAATATGCTTAATTCTTGTTGATTTCATTTTGTATTTTTCCTTGTAAAACTTTTCACTCACAGTTTCCTATGAATGTTTTACAAAAGTACAACTTCTAATGGAATAACCTGAGTTAATTTCAGATAATGAGCCACCATCCACAGAACAGATAGGATACGACAGTGACTCCCTGTACTAAAGCTGATTCCAATTAAGTGGAATGGGTAACTGTAAAATTACAGAAGTTAAAAGGAAAAACCTCTGCTCCCATTTTAAGATCGGTGGAAATGGCCTTCTGCATGCTTGGTAAATATAATGTGGTGACCAAATTAAGGAAAATAAAAGGGCTAAGAAAAAATAGTCAATATTTTGGATCTCACTCTCCAAGGTTCAGCCAAGGACCCAGGGAATGGTGTGCACCCCTCTAAGGCCCTGCAGTGCTGGTGAGTCACCCAACCTCCTGATCAGGTGGATTATGAGGATCCTAGAGAACAGAATGCCAACCAATGTGCATTCTGCAAAGAGGGGGTCAATGTAGAGGGAAATATCCCCAACACTTCCAATGGAAGCCACCAAGTCAGCAAGACCCTGACCCATGCTGACAGACAGCATAACTGGTAGAGAAAGACTGAAGGAGCCCAGAGGCCTCTCACAAGTTCCTAAAAGAAACCTGTGAGGATCCCTGACCCACCTTAACAGTAGCTAGGAAAGACATTAATTTTGGGCCAACATAGAGATTATCTATTTGGGCTCAAACATACAGCAGGAAAATACAACCACAGATAAATGTACCAATGTGAGGGTGGAAAAAAGGTCAAAGGAAGGTCATGCATGGGAATTTGAAAGAGAAAGGAGATGATTCTTTTAAAGGTAATTTGAGATGTGTACTTGTGTCACCCCTACCAAAAGTAAAAAGGATCCTTATCATGGGTGTCTGGTAATAACCACCAAAAGAGACTGCCAAAATCATACGTTTGTCCTGAGTTATCTTGAATCAGATATAAGCGACCTGCTATTAGAAAAAAAAAATCCAGATCTAGAGGTGCATAGATGGTGCACCTCAGGATGTATAGATGTTAGGCAAGCAACCTTACTTGGCTAACCTCACCTAGCTGTAACCGCCATGAAGTATTTTTGGCTACTCTACTGCTTGAACTCCTAGTGACACTTCTTTCTTCCTGATTACAACAGTTCCATGTTAGAATGATGGCAATACAAGGATACTAACCCATCCCAACAGCAGAGACTCATCTCTCTCTGTCTGCATTAGATCAGGCAGAGACCCTCGATGCCTGACTAGGCAGGTCATTACCCCTTGCCAGCTTGAGGCAGCTCTGGAAGATGAACCTTTAGTCTTCCTTGACCCTGAAGGGATCTCAAACCTGCAGGGGGAAGAAGATAGAACTTTGGGGATCCAGAAAAGAAAAGATACACTAAGTCTCAAAATAGAAGCACCAGTGAAATTCAGGAGATGCCCATGGACCTTTTGCAATGCCAAAGGAGCAACTCACAAGCTACCCAGCACTTGCTCTGGGCCCAAGCCCTTGGGTGCTTGGGTCCAAGTCCTTGTTGTTGCCCACAAAAAGTAACATGAGGACAACTTGTGAGCACCATAAAGACTGGTGCAAACCTGTCTAACTCCACCCTGACTTCTCCTCTGTTCCTGCCCTAGTCACGGTCCCTCTGTAAATACCCCGTCTAAAGAGTTGCTGTCTCTCCCTCTGGAGATGGCCTGCATTCTCCTTGAATGTATCTTACTTAAATTAGAATTTTCCATTCTCATGACAGTGGCAAAGGACAGGTGACATTGGTTATGTGTATGTTGGGAGAGACCCCAAATGAAATTAAGTTGTCCAGCTTCAGGAACATTCCTCACCACATTCTCTCCTCCAGGGCTGGCAGGCCACAGTTGGCATTATAGTCCAAACACAGAGTTGCCATTTCGCTACTGGCAGCCTAGCTCAGGTTCCCTGCCTGGATCCTGGATGGATGGATTTCACTGACTGCCTGTACCAGCAATAGGCAAATGTTCGAAAAGGGGAAAATGGATCAATTATACACAGTGTGATCAAACTGTGGAAGGCAGCTAGACGGATCGCTTCTCCACTAGTCCCAGAGAAATGGTTATAATTCATAGTATCAAAAGCCAAGTGATATATGTATATATATATATATATATATATATATATATATATATATGTATATATATATACACACACACACACACACACAGATAGGTTGTGCTTAGCCAGATGATATGCCAATTTTAATTTCCTTGGCACTTGTCCTCAGCAGGAAGAAGTAAATGCAGTTGTCAGGAAGTTGATATTAAATTTAAAGAGGATCTGTTACAAGAATTGCATGAAAGTTTTAGAGGAAACCAAAAAAGTCTGCATGATATTTACTTTATCATTTGAAAGTGGATCTGGATGGCCAAGGAGAAGCCCAGCCAGAACATCACACAGTGCAACAACATCGCCAAGGCCTCAAGAACTGCCCCCCAAGAGAAGGCCTTGGCAAGCAACTCACAAACAACCCACCAAGTGCTCTGGGCCCCAGCCCTTGGACCATGTCCTTGCCCACAAGGACTTTTAAATGATAATCCAAACAGAGTTTTCATCTACACAAGCATACATAATCCATTCTGAATATAATATGCTCTCAATTGGTAAATAATTTTGCAAACATGAAATGATTGCCTGCTATCGTGATTTATCAGTCAAATGAATCAGAGTATTGTACATTAAAAACCAACTGAAAAACACCTTAAAGCCAGCTATCTATACTAAATCAAGGGAAAGCCTGCTATGGAATGATTTGAGTCGACCAGAGTAAGCCACCTGCTACAAATTTAGAGCCTTTCTAAGGTTATAATAAAATAGAATCAGATAATGGAGGCTTTCAAAGGGGGACTCAAGTACAGGGATTGTTTTACTGGGTGAGAAAGTCAGGTAACAGTTCAGCTAAAAACTTACTCACCAGGTGCAACCAATCTGGAAAGCAGTGTGGAGACTCCTTAGAAGACTTGGACTGGAACCACCATTTGACCCAGCGATCCCATTCCTCAGTCTATACCCAGAGGACTTAAAATCAGTATACTATAATAACGCAGCCACATCAATGTGTGTAGCAGCTCAATTCACAATAGCTAAACTGGGGGAGCAACCTAGATGCCCTTCAAGAGATGAATGGATATAGAAACTGTGGTATATGTACACAATGGAATATAAAAGAGATTGGGCAAAGGGGAGGGAGGGAGGGGAGGGTGTATGGGGGCAGGAAAGTTGGTGGAATGAGATGGACATCATTATCCTAGATACATGTAAGACTGCACATAGGGTATGACGCTACATTGTGTACAGCCAGAGAAGTGAAAATTTGTGTTGCAATTGTGTACAATGAATCAAAATGCATTCTGCTGTCATATAAACCTAATTAAAATTAAAACAAACTTACTTGACCCAAGGTTGGCCATTATCTTTCCTATGGGAGCCGTGAATTCCTAGATGCCTTAACCACTCCTCTCCTTCACTGTCCAGCTTACATGAGGGTATGTGAGAAGTTCCCTGTGAGGTTCACACTGTGTATACATGCATAGCAGATTTCCCTTCTGTTCCTCTTAAAACACCTTTTATTAAAAGAGATATCCTGAGGCAATTAACAAGGCAAGCATAAGCAGCCTTCTACCAATTCACTGATATACACATGCTGCTCAGGCTTTTTGCACCAAGTGATAGCTAAATATAGCCAATACCTGCAGTTTTCAACTATACTAGAAAACCTAAACTCTGCCTGATTGCCCTCACCCTTACAATTAGTATGAAGAAAATCTGTTCAGTCATAACCTAGAAAATCATACAAGGGAAGACTAAAGACTGCTCTTTATCAGTAAATCCTTTTAATTCCAAACACCACTTTAGTCTGGGGTATCTAGTAACTCTCCTAAGGGCATTTTAATCACAAAGCTAGAAAAAACGTTTTCAAAATAAGTGTGATTTTTTTAGTTGAAGTGACTTTTTTGGTATTAAAAGTGCTATGGATATTCTAGGATGTGTATGGCACAGTGGACTCAACTGGATGACTTGAGTAAAATGCATCATGCGTTGCTATCGGTATTTTTCCCTAAAATTTTGTCTAGCATAGCCAACCCCTTTGACATATTAAAATCATCCTGGCGAAATCAGTATGACATAAATCTTTCCTGACTTCACCCCACTATGGCAGCTTTTAGCGAAACCTCAGTGACTGAGTTACAAAATGCTCAATCAAGTTTTTTTTTTCCTGTCTAAAAATGGAATTCTGGGTTATGCTCACTCATGTAAAATCCAAGGTAGTGTAATAGAAATAATGGCATCAAAATAGAGGTGGCTTATGTAGAAGCATCTCTGCTTAAATTATGCTTTCAAAACTTTGAGGTGCTAATGGTTATGATGAAACCAGGCTGTGTTCCATTTATGAGCACCTTATTACAGGACAGTTACCCTGACCTTGTAATGGAGTGTGCTTTCAATTCAAGAGAGAGTAATATGGCTGAGACAGGAGGATCAGGAGTTCAAAGCCAGCATCAGGTAATAAGCAACTCAGAGAGACCCTGTCTCTAAATAAAATACAAGAGGGCTGGGGATGTGGCTCTGTGATCCTGAGTTCAATTCCTGGAACTGCCCCCAAAACAAAACAAACAAAGAAAAAACAGAGAGCAGCAAAAGCTTGAGAGCTGGGGTTGTGGGGGAGAGAGAGAGAGGAGAGAGAGAGAGAGAGAGAGAAGGGGGGAGGGGAAAAAGTGCCTAACTATATAAAAAAGATTTCAAATTTTAAATTAAGCTAACTACACTTACATGTTAGAGTTAACAAAATCTAGATCCTGTCTACACAGATTTAATCGAATTATTCATGGTGCATACTGTTTCAATAACCACAGTGTAAACGGAAACAGCTTACTCTCTACTAAGTAGGGTCCACTCTGGGAGCTTAAAGCTCCATTGTAAACCAATGGAATTTTGTTGTTTTATTCATGTGGTGGTTTTGCAAGGCACTCTGTAGGAACTGGAAAACCTGGACTGACTGGTGAAGAAACCCTGGAATGAAACTTGAAGGATGATATGAAAGTCATTTGGGGGCAGGATGCTTTACTGAATTGTTTTTAGCCAGGCTATCAAACATCAGGAAGGATTCAAGTTGCAATTCACAGGAGAAACGAAACCTCGGAATGTCCAAGCGGATACTCTGAGTAATCTGGAAAGCTGCGGAGCCACCGTCAACAAAACGACGGAGAACGAATAACCGGGGTCCTGGCAAGGCCGTCTTTTCGCGGGCATTTCTCGAGGTCTTGGCGACGATGCCACGCTGAGTGACGTTCTTGCTGGCTTCTCCTGGTCCTTCCGGATCCGCTGCTTCGCACCAACTTCGCGACACCGGCCCCGGCCAACCACCTCCTGGCTCCCCTGCTCGCTTTGGGACAGCTGTGAGGCTCGGCTCACGTTCCTGGGCCACCTGAGGAGGCCCTCGGGACCCGGGCGCTGGCTGCGCCCCCGGCCTAGGCACCAGGAGCTCCGGGCGTGGGCTATGGGGCGGGGCCCGCAGGGTGAGCGGGAGCACGGAGCTGGCCACAGGGACATTCTCGCGCCGCCACTGTGGCCACCGCCAGGAGCGCGCAGCAGAAGAGGAAGCAACCACAAAGACCCAACAACCCGACAGTGCAGCCAGCAGCAGGAGACCATTCTTTATCTTAGAGATAGGCCCTGACACATGTCTTCCAGTAGCACACAGGTTTCCGTGGAATGAGTTAAAAGACCGCTCACAGAGTCAGGCACAGTGGCTTCCCCTGGAAGTCCCAGCTACTTGGGTGGCTGAGGCATGAGGCCGCCTGGAGCCCATGATTTCACAGCCAGCCTAGGCAAAGCAGCGAGACCCCATCTCAAAAAAAAGTGAAATGAAGGGGCTGGAGTTGTAGCTCAGTGGTAGACATAAAAAATAAATAAATAAAGATGTGTGTCCATCTACAACTAAAAAAAATTAAAAACTGAAATTAAAAGAGAGAAAATTTTAAACATTTGCAAACACGTTGGAGGAGGAATGAAACAAACGTGGCAATTTGTGAACAAGCAATGAGTCCAGGTGAAAGACATGCAGGGGCTCCTCACACTTTCTTTGCAATTCCACGGTAGGACAGAGATTGTTAAAATTAAAATCTGGGGTAGACAGCATCACTGCATGCAAAGAACACTGAACAATGCCTTCAAAAGTTTCAGTAGGAATTATTTTCAATTCGACATCCAGCTAACTATTAATCAAACAAAAGGGCAAAATGACATTTTCAGACTTGCAAATGTCAATGTGAATATTTAAGTGACTGTGAAGGGATCCTTTTATACACAGAGGTATCTTTTTCTGGGTTTAAAAACACTTATAATGGGGCTGGGGTGGTGGCTCAGTGGTAGAGCAATTGCCTTGCACACATGAGGCACTGGGTTCGATCCTCAGCACCACATAAAACAATTAAGTAAAACAAAGGTATTGTGTCCATGTTCAACTAAAAATAATTAAAAAAAAAACAACACAACACTTATTATTTCCAGGCCAGGTAACACACATCAAGAATCCCAGCTACTTTAGAGACTGAGGCAGGAGGATTGAAAGTCTGAGGCCAGCCTGGGCCACTTAGCAAGACTCGCTCTCAAAACAAAAAAATAAATAAAAAGGACTAGGGATGTAATTATGTGGCAAAGAGCCCTGGGTTCAAAAAAAAAGACCCCCCCCCCAAAAAAAAAGAAAAACATTTATTACTTTTTAAAAGAAAATTCAAAACCTAGTTTCCCTGAGATTCAAATACAGCCTATGAATATTATTGTGTTTTTAAATCTAGTAATAAGCAAACACGGTTACCTTCGATTTTTCCTTATTGTTTGTTAATTTAATTTGAACTACTTCCTTAAAAAATCCATCCTGCCAGTTAAATTAAATCCCATATGACATTTTGAAAATAATTTCTATTTTATTTTGCTTTAAGGCACTTTAAATTCCTGGTTCAAGTAAAACTTTTTCAAATACATCTAATAAATCATTTAAACAAGTCTGTCTGTCTGTCTGTCTATCTATCTATCTATCTATCTATCTATCTATCTATGTATCTGGCGTAGAGGAGGATATTACAGATAGTTTTATTCCAATCAGTTGAAAATGTAGACAAAGGTCACCAAACTCTGGAAAACATACCTGGCCAAAACTGATGCAAGAAGTAGTAGCGAACCTGAATCAATCCATAATGATTGGGGAAATATGTCAAAAATGCCTCTCCGTAGGCCCAAAGGCAATGGGGCCAAACAAGAATGAACTGAACCCTCTAAAACAGTGGGCCAGAGTGAACCGTTTATCTTTATAAATTGATCTTGTCACACATGTTTTATAACAGCAGAAAACTCACTAATATAGTATGTGTATATATGCGAGGGAAGAGAGAGAGAGGGGTTTTAAGGAACTGGCCTAGGCAGATTTGGGGAATGGCAAGTCTGAAATATCCAGGGCTGGCTAAAGGCTGAGAAACCAGGGAAGAATTACTGCTGCAGATCAAATCTGAAGGAAGTCTGGAGCAAAATTCCCTCTTCCTTGGGGACATCAGTCTTCTTCTTTTAGGGTCTACACTGATTAGATGAAGCCCACTCACATTATGGAGGGCAAACTGCTTTACATAAAGTCTACAGATTTCAATATAAATGCCATCTTTAAAACACCTTCACGGCTACATCTAGACGGGTGTCTGACCAGATATCTGGGCACTGTGGTTTAGCCAAGGCCACATGTAGAATTAGCCATCACAAGTCCCACACTCCTCAAGTTGGTACTGATGCAGACCTCTGTATACCTTCCTTAATCTTCAAATGAAGACATTAACAAGGCTGTATTTCTGCTGCCTAATAAGATACAACACTCCTGTGTACAACTAAAAATGCACTCACATTTTCCCCAGAAGAGGATGCAAAGTCCTTGGGAAATATGATATTCATTCTTCTTCTTGACTGCTGATAACTTAAATAAAACGATGTAAAGGTAAAAATATTTAACTACTGTGATGTAAACGCAATACATCTTACAGAATAAAAGAACAAGACAGGGGAGAAAACCAAGACCAGATATATAAACTACAAATAAAATATAAGTATATATGATACGTATATGTGTATATAAATACATACACTCACTGTATATATTAGTCAGGGCTCTCCAAAAAAATGGGAACCATAGATTGTGCATGTCCATTTGTTTCTTCATTTTCTGGAATTGGCTCATGCAATTATGGAGACAGGCACGCCCCAAGATCTGTAGAGGGATGTGGCATGCCAAAAACCCAAAGAGCTGAAGGTTTAATGCCAATCTGAGTCAGAAGGTCTCCTGAGGTCCAGGAGAGCCAGTGGTGTAGCCTAAGCCAAAGGTTAGAAGGCTCAAGACTCAAGAAGAGCTGATATTTCAGTTCAAGTCTGAAGGCAGGAAAAACTCCCACATCCCTGTTCAGAGGCAGGCAGACAGGAAGAATTCTCTCCTACTTGGGGGAGGGTCAACTGGTTGGTCAATCCAGAACTTCACTGATTGGAAGAAGCCCACTCACATTTTGAGAGCAATCTGCTTTACTCCGTCTACCAATTTAAATGTCAACCTCATCCAAAACAGAACCACCTCACAGAACCACCCATCATAATATTTGAGTATCTTGGCACATTGTGCCCAGTCAGGTTGCCTCGTGACCTTAACAATCAAAATACTGTTACACCTATTTATATATTATATATTTTATAAACATACACAAAAACATTCACAACAAAAGAAGGAAGTATATTCAGGACAATAATAGTCCTCATTTCTGTAAATGGGTCTCATCATCATACCTGGTACTTATAACTACTTTCTGCCACTCATTCCATGTTCTCTTTACCTTTGTCAAGCACTTCATCTGTGGCAGTCATCCTGGGTGGCCTTTTACTTGTGTGATAAAAACTTTCATTGCTGAAGAGTGGTTCCATTGTGTTTTTTAATTAACTAAATCAAAGGACATGGTATTACTGAGATGCCCGAAGGGGTCTCTCATATACCAGACACCCTTCCATGCCTCCATTTCAGGGTAGCAGTCCAATTGTTCCCTTGGTTATCAGGACCAATCATTGCCCACAATGAAGTAGTAATTACTTCATTTTCCTTTTGATTCAGAGGCCTGAAGAGCCCAAAGTAGCAGGTGGGAGTCTGAACTTACAATTCAATGGACCCATTGCTGGGCCTCCTGGAGGGTGTATGCTGCTCACATTGGAACTAAGACCTCTGGGACAGCAGAGTTCATGAGGTCATAGGGACAAGAAGCAAAAGTTTTGCTGATGGATCACTAAGGTTAATAGTGACTGGGCCACTCCCATTTCCATCCCTTGATTTCTAGACCAGGGAATCCTGGCTATGATAGAAACAGCAACATATATTGGACACTGGATAAGAGTAGAAAGAGCATCCGGGAGGCAGTTGCCCAGCCCTTCATGGATTGTGACCCATTTTGCACTTCAGCTTGATCTTCCTTCAAAAGGTTCTATCAACCCAGCTGCTTCAGGAAAGTGGGGAATACAGAAAGACCAGTGAATTTCCTGAGCATGGGCCTGTTACTGCACTTCATTTGCTATGTGCTGAGTTCCTTGATCAGAAGCAACTCCATGATGGTAGATAAGGCATTCTATAATTTCACAGAGGATAGGTTGTGCCACAGTACGGTGCTAAGGGAAGGCAGATCTGAACCCAAAGTAGGTGCCTATTGCAGTAAGAACAAAACACTGTCCCTTGCAAGAAGGAAGCGCTCCATAAAAATCAACATGCCACCGGGTAACTGCATGATCACTCTGATAAGTTATCACATATTGGGACTCAGTGTTCGTCTCCACTGCTTGAATGTTGAGCTCACAACAGTGGTTATGGCCACGTCAGACTTGGGGAGTGGTAGCACACGTTACCAAGTCCGGGGTTCACCTCTGTCCCTGCCAGCATGGCCGCATTGTTCATGAGCCCATTGGGCAATGAGAAGAGTGTCCGGGGAAAGAGAGCAAGTGGTCTCCCCAGAAGGGGTCATCCTTTCCTCTGATTATTAAAATCCTCCTCTTCTTGGGTCTCCATTTGGTGGACAAGGGAAACAAACATCTTCATGTCTTTTTGTTGTGTATTTTTGGAGCTGGAGATAGAACCCAGGGCCTTGTGAGTGCTAGGCAAAACTTTTACCATTGGCTTATACCCCCACCCCTTCTTCCCAGAGTTCTGTGCACTGGGAGGATTTCTCTTCATAGATAACCTACAGGGTTGTCCCCAAAAGGGTCTGTGTGCTGCAGCTCTCCAATTACAGACAGTGCTTGCATATCACACAGCACCTTCTGTTAACCACACCTGTCAAACTGATCCCAGGGAACTTCCCATGAGCCCATAAACACAGGCTGGGAGACAGAGTTGTATGGCAGGAGCGGGGACCACAGACACTTGGGCCACTTCATGTAACTTGTGCTTTCTCAGCTTGTCTGAGCCCAATCACATACACACCACTTCTGTTGTTTGATGGTGGAGTGTTGCCATGCATGCCCAGTGTTATGGCTGGTGGGTCAGACAGTACCCAGTTTGTGGTGAGACTAAGTGTACATATTAACTTGATGGCCATGTTAAAACGTTCAGTCTCCAGTAGGGTCCTGGTCCACAAGTTGTCTCTCAAAAGAACATAATGTATTCATGGAGGGTTTGGAGGGGGTTTGTTCCAAAATCCTAAGGGCTTGTGCTCTAGCTCATCTATAGTACCTTGCTAAATTCTCCAAACAGAGAATCTCTCTGACCCTGGCAATTCAAGTGCCATTCGATCTGCTGGATGATATGGCCCAAGTGTTGGAGCAGGTAGGAAGGCTGCCTGGACCTGTTGCAGAGCCTCCTCTTGTTCTGGACTCCACTTAAAAATAGTAATTATTTGGGCTGCTCAGCAAAGGGGCAGAGTATCTCCTTCCAATTCAGGAGAGGTTGCTCCAAAAATCCAAAGAGACCCTCGACACATTGTGTTTCATTCTGTATTAGGAGAAGGGCCAGATGCAGCAGCAATTTACCCTTCACTTTAGCAGGGTTCTCTTGACATGAGCCACATACGTGAGCCCCTAGAAATTTCGTTGAAGTAGAAGCTCCTGAATTTTTGTCAGATTCATTTTAGAGCCTGTGTTAATCGGCTTTTCATCGCCATGACAACATGCCTGGTGCGGACAACTGAAGAGGATGAAAGACTTAAGTGGGCTCAGAGCTTCAGAGGTTTCAGCCCACGGTTGGCTGTGTTGGTTGCCTTGGGCCTGAGGGGAGGCAGAAGACAGTGGCCTAAGTGTGTGGTGGAGGAAAGGTGTGCAGATCACGGTAACCAGAAAAGAGAGATTGTGGGGAGGGAAGGGAGGAAGAGGCCCGAGACAAGAAATACCCTTCCAGGACACTCTGCCATTGACTTTTCTCCATCAACCAGGCCACACCTCCCAATGATGATACCCAGCTATGACTCCCTCACTGGATTAATCCTACGATGCGTTTAGAATGCTCAGGGTCCCGTTGTTTCCTAAATGCCCCACCTCTGAACATTGCTGTGTTGGGGAAAAAGCCTTCCATACATGAGCCTTCGAGGGGGCAAGCCAGATCCAAAATAAAACACAGCCTGGGACATGCAGATGTCATGCCAGTAAGTCCAGAGTAGCTGCTGCATCTTGCCCACTAAGTCCCACTAGCATGACATCATCAATATGAGAGACCAGTGTAATGTCTTGTGGAACAAAAATTGATCAAGATCTCTTTGATTTAAATCAAGACGTGGTGCTGGGAGTAGACGGACCAGCTTTGCCAGCTGAAAACAAGCCGTCTCTGGTGGTCTGTACTAATAGGTATGGTTAAACATGCATGTACTGTGTGGCTGTGTGGTACGCGTCAGCCCCTAGGACGGGGGAGGCAACAAAAGCTATGTGGGGAGGAGGCCGGGGCCACAGCTTGAGGGAGGCCCCAGCCCCTCTACACTTGTGTCTGGCTCAGCCCATGTGAGAAGAAGAGACAATCCTTCCCTGCCGCCTGGATTATCAAGAATTTGGGCTGGAACTTTGAGTACACACGAGATAGTTAGGAGCCAGACAAAAAGCACAGACTATGGTGCCGAAACAGATTTATAAGCAACTCAGTGATTTGGCCGGTGACCCTCCAGCACAACGTTCTGCACGTCCTGTTGGGGATGATATGTTTTGTTGTGAAGCCACAATTATGGGACCTAATGAAAGCCCATATAGAGGTGGTGTATTCTTTTTGACAACTCATTTTCCTACAAACTACCCCTTTGAACCAACTAACATTGCATTTACAAGAATTTATCATCCACATATTAATAGTAATTTGTCTCAATATTCTAAGGTCACAGTGGTCTCCTGCTCTATTTCTAAAATTTTTTCATCCATTTGCTCACTGCTATGTGATCAAAACTCAGATGTTCTTTTTGTGCCAGAGATTGCACGGATCTATCTGACAGAGATAAGTACAACAGAATGTATCAGGAAAGGACTCAGAAGTATGCCATGTGACACTACCTTAAAGTAAGAATAACCTGCATTATAGCTGGAACAAACTTTGAATGACTCTTCCTTTTTTGATTTTCTTTTCTGGCTGCTCCCCTATCAGATATCATCTTTTTAAAAGCTATTTTTCATTTACCTCCCACCATTCATTCACATGCTCACCTGAGAAGACTTAAGTTCTTCCAGCTTTGGAAAATAACTGCTTTTGGAAACTATAAAGTAGTTACAAGAGAACACTTGCCCAAGATTCAGAATGTAACAAACAAACAAACAAACAAACAAACAAACAAAAAACAACAACTGGAGCATGTGTATTATGTGGCCAATGTCTTCACACTAAATTGGTTATGAGACTAAACCATTCCTCACTGCTCTAACATGCTGAGGAAATCATCTGAGGGGGAGATGGATGCTCAGTTGTCACATCAAAGCAAGCTGCATTATTCTAGCAGCATCCATTGTGTTAAAACCTTCCACTATCAGAGATTTGACATACTTTATGCTCATGTGGCGGCAGAATTGATATTGAATTTATAGCATCAGCAGAACAGAAAATGTGATGTATTTTATACATATCAATAAAGGAATGAGCTGTTTTTGTCCCACAGAGAATGAAAATTGGAAATTAAACACCCTTTGTATTCCAAAATACGGTCTCAAAACATTTTGTAATTTTAGCTTAAATTGTTAGGAGGCTTGGAGCTATTAGTTAATCTATCTTCCAATACACTGTTTAATATAGTGCTGAATAAATGATGCAAGTTGTCAATGGATGAGTGATCAACTAATAGCTCTGCTAGTAGTTGATTTATATTTCTTCAATAAAATTGCATAAACCAAACACACACAGACACATACACACACACACATACACACACACACACACACACACACACCACATCAGTAACTGCACACCTGGTACCAGTGGATATTTTAATCTGCCCAAGCAATGAAACCACTACTAATAGTACCTGCGATTGGAGTCATCATCGGGCTAACCTTGATTTCTGTACTGGCAAATAAGCAAATTAAATGGTGATGTGCTGGGAATCACCATCCCTGCATCCTTAAACTCCTCAGGGGTGGCACTGATCTCTGCAACACCACTAGGAATGCAGAATTGAATTTGGTGGACTCTTTTCCTAGGTGGAACTAATCCTGCAGCCTTCTGAGATGGGAGGAAAGCTGTTGGTTCTTTGTCTTGAGAAATGGAAGAATGAGGTACTGGATATGAAGGCTGAGAGCAAAGTAACAGGATTCATCAAAGTAGTAGAAAGAAAAAAAAAGCTGAGCCTCCTCAGAGTTAGGGGTCCCAAGAGTCGGTTGCCCGGAGTGGTTATGGTCAAGAGGTTTATATGATAATGTTAGGGGAGTTAGTTAGCTCACAGGCTAGAGATTGTAAAGAAGTGGGTCTTTGAATCTAGTTACACCAGGATACCTGGTGTTCATGTGCCCCCTGACCAATCAGGGTGTTGATCACATTCAGCTTCTTCTCAGGGACTGGTTCAGTGTTCTGGAGCATATCTTCTGGCTTTAATGGAGTCACTGGTCATGAGCTGTCTACTCCAATTGTAAACTCTGGGGGTGGGGTGGGGTTTAATCCTGTCTGCCTGATCCATTTCTATCTCCTACTCTCACTTTCACTTGACATTTCCCACAATAATAAGGGGTATTCCTCTCATGGGGAAACAATGAGGGGATTCCACCAGCTGTTGAGTCTATCTATACCAATTTTGCATACTGAGACTGGCAAAATAACCAGAAGTTGGGTTTTGAGATCCACTGGACCCACTGGATTCAGACCTGAGCTAAAACTCCATTATCTACCTGACCTCCATCATCCCCGACTCTGACTAGTGGACCACAGTGACTCTTCTGGAATTGTTGCAGGATTCTCACACAGAGAGATAGGGCACCTGGGTGTTCAGCAGGGAGCAGCATTTATTAGTACTGGCACTGGCTCAGCTGTTTGGTATCCAGAGTCTGAGCCCCGAGCACACTGGCGTGTTTTCTTATATACCCCCTGTTACATGCTAGTTCCTTTGTCTTCCCTATGTGATCACATACATCTTGAATGGGCACTCTGTAGTATAAAGTTGTAACATAGTTGTGACAGTGTCATGCACATCAAGATGACGGCAGAGTTGCGCCTATGCACAGAGTGTGCTGTGTCTCCATTTCTTTACTTTGGTGGCGCATGTTGATGGCACAGGTGCACATAGATATTGAGTGCATCTCCTGGCCTTTCTCTCTCTTCTGGGAGAGCTCTTACTACCTTTGATGTTCGAATTCCTTCAGGGTCAAAGAGCATCATCCTGATTTAATGGCTTCTATTTCCGTAACAGCATTACACATGCAGCCATTTTTCTTTCAAACACAGCCTCCTTTAGACTGGGGACAGACCTTATAACCCAGGGTAGCAGGCAGGATAGGATTAGGCAGGCCTCGAACATTAAAACCACAACACTTATAAGTTTTGAATCCCACAAAAGTTGAAAACCTTCCTCCAAATAATTCTCCAGGTTTCCAAACTTTCAGGTCTGGACCAGACCATGGGTGATCTTTCTCATCCAGTCTGTAATTTCTTCTATGACCTTGCCTGCTTCTCAATTTGTAAGCAACAGTTGCTCAGCTTAAACTTCCCACATACTCCACCTTCAGAAGCAGGCAAGTAGTCTAAAGCTAAGCGGTTTTGATAGATAGCATTGTGCATTTGAGTACTCTGTGTGGCCAGTAAATTGCAGGCTTGGGCAGTCTCATTAGTTATCATTTCAACCACAGCCTACAGCCTAATGATGTGATGTAATATGTAGATGGGAGTTTGGTTGCTCTGGGACACATCCTCTGCAGAGGTGGCTGGACCATAATAGTGAAGTATCCACTCAGGGGCCACCTGTCATCTTTCCTGTCACCAAATGCCAGGGCTTGTGGCAGCTCTCTTTGGACCCCTTGGTCTTCCTATACTGGGACTCCCAAGTGCTCCCTGCTGGTTAGTGGAAGGAGGAAAAAGGAGGGCGAATTGTCCACAGTATACAAGAGTCAGACTGGGATTGGGGCTGAACTTCATAAATCAATGGATCTTGTTCCAAGTCGCCATCTGCGAGCTTTAAGCATAGGTGGCCCTTCCACATATCCAGTAGAGTCCACCTTGGGCTTGCCATTTGATTTCTAAGGCAGCATTTTCCCAGGCAAGTTTGAGGTTAGAGAAATTCGACAGGAGGTTGAGATGTGGTTTTGTGTGATTTTAGGATTCTCACCATTGGTTTTTCTGGGTAATTACATTATAGAATTTTTTGGCCCAGATATGTTAAGGTCCCAACTGAAATGTTAAACTGTTTCCCTCTTGGGCAAGACAATATTTTCCAGTAATGAAGTTGTGAGGAACCAATCACCAATAGTTGAATGGGAAACATGGTTCCACTATAGGGCTCATGGAGAGGGGCCATGGAAAGCTAATGGAGCTAGACGTGGCCACTGATCCCCCATATTAGTTCCTCCACACACATAGCAAAAAGAGACATTCAGAGATTGAACTGTAGTCTCTGCCAAGGTTAGGAACAGGTTTCTGGTCATTATGGTGATAGGAGGCAGGCTTTCCTCCATTTTCTCATAAAAGGAATGAAAGAATGGTGGGAGGAAGACTAAAGCGAAGCTGTGACCCACTGGAAGTGTAGAAGGGTTCCTGCGCCAGTGCCTCCTCTAGCTGTACATATACCAACCTGGTGCCCTGGTTTCCATCGGAGCCTTCAGGGTCAAGAACAGTGAAATGAATACACACCTAGCTCCCCCATAAGAATCTATCATTTAGCCAAGCCTAAGCCCTACTAATTTCCACCAGACTTTCTAAATAAAAGGCCACTCATAAGGGATCATAGAAATGTGCCTGGCTATAGGCTGCCTTAAAAAAAAGAATAGCAAAATTGACAGGGCTACAGGCTTCCTTCCAGTTTACAGTTGGTTGTGGTAAGAGCGTTTTGAAGGAGGGCAGTTTTGCTCTTGCTCTGAAAAGTGGCCCATGTAACACAACTCCAAGGGGGACAAAAAAAAAAAAAAAAGAAAACCAAAATCCCAGCATAATCAATACACATGGACCACAGGCTCTTTTGCACATATAATTGTCATTGAGCCTGTACCTCCTTTCCCCAGATAAGCCTCCACGTTATGTGGTAGACGTATGGTTGGTCACAGCAATTGCCCAAGTTTTGTTAATGACCCCACATGCATCAAAAGGTACTGACACTGGTTACTTTAGATTAGTGAACTGAACTTTGTAAATCAATGTATTCTATTCCAAATCGCCATCTGCGAGCTTTGGACTTCCAGCCACTCCTCAGTTGGGGAATTCTGAGGGTCAAACCAAGTATATTGAGCTCCCTGTTGGCAAAAAGAAGAGGTGGTTTATTATGTCTAACACCCCTGAGACCATTCCCTGGCAAGATAAATGGGCATTTTATATATATATATATATATATATATATATATATATATATATATATATATATATATAGTGAGAGAGAGAGAGAGAGAGAGAAAGAGAGAGAAATAGATATAGATAGATATAGATACAGAGATAGATAGATATAGATAGTAGGGTTGTGGCTATACCTTGCCTGACTGAGTCATGCAAAACCATGCATCACAGGATGAGGGGCTTGATGGGAGCTGGATCAGACACAGCCAATAGCAATGAAGCATCCTATCAAAAGAAGGTAAAAGACTACTAAAACTTTCCAATGCAGTTCCAGTCAGCCAGAGCAGTCTCTGCTAATCCTATGGAAAAAATTAAGGCTAAGACTGTGCAACAGAGAGGGGTAAGGGGTGGCAGTGCCAAACATTTACAGTGCAAAGGCCAATATGGGAAACAACAATAGTTTATTTATCCTGGCAGGCAGTCGATTCCTCCATCTTCTGCCTTGCATAGAATAGTCAGCTTCCGGAGTGACCAAAGCAGAGCTGTGTCCTCAGAGGTCCCCAGGATGCAGCTGGCTTGTTTTGGATGGTTAACTTGCATGGTAGAGCTGGATCAGGAACGCACTCCCAACGCTAAGAAGCTGGTTACACCCTGCTTTGATGAATCCAGGAGACCACCTCAGCCACCTTCACTGCAGTAGGGGTGATAAAATGACAGTGAACAGACCCCCTCCAAAGGGGCTTTAGTGGCTGGACATTCCATTCCTTTACCCAAATAGCATCTCCTGGTTTGAAGAGATGGGCATCAGCGCTCAGGCTCACAGGTAGCAGTTCCCTAGCCCAATGGTGTACAATGGTCAGGGCTGAGGACACTGCTGTCTCAGAGTAATGTTGCCCAATTTCTTTAGATCTCCTCGTGTGCCTCTCATGATGGGAGGAGCGTGTCCATAAAGAATCTCATAAGGGGGAAAAACTGTCTAGTAGGTTTAGACCTCATTCTTAACAAAGCAATTGTCAACACCTGGTCCCAGTGTAGGTGGGTTTTCATGACACCGTTTGCATTATTGTAACTTTAGAGTTGGGATCATTCACTCCACCTTCCCAGAGATGCTGGAATGGTAGGCAGGATGTAACTTCCAGGTGATCTTCAACCTCTTTGCCAACAATCGCTCCATGTCAGCCATGAATGATGGCCCATTTTCTGATCCCATGGTGATGGGGATTCCAAATCAAGGAGTGATTTCCTTTAGGAGAGACCAGGCCACCTCACATGCCCTCTCTGTGTGACTAGGGAAGACCTCTATCCAGCCTGAGGAAGTGCACACAAAGACAAGCAAATATTTATAGCACAGACCCAGGGGAGCTCAACGAGGTCCACAAATATATCTTCAAATGGGGGCCCTCCAACATGTTGCACCCCAGGGGGGAACTTTGGTCCCTGGCAGGGTTATTCCAGGTAAATATTTTACATTGTTTGCAACACTGCTCAGGCTATGCTGGAGAGCCAGAGAATGTGGAGATGTCAAACCAATGTGGCCTCTAGACCTGTTTGGCAAATGTGGGTCTCCTGGTGGAACTGCTTGACAAAGGCTGGGGCTTGGGCCTGGTAATTGCTGTTTGGCCATCTTCAAATCTACACCATCTTCCCAGGTGGTAACTTCCATCTTTGGTTTGAAACCAGATGTTCTCATGTTGTGACTGATTGGTTTCCCATTCTACCAATGGACTAGGGAATAGGGTGGCAGTCATGGCGGTTTGTTCTGTGGTCTCCTTGGAGGCCAGGAACTTGGCCTCTTGGTCTCCATTATGATGTCCCAGAATGACCATAGAGTTTCCCCATGATGTTCCTGACATTGTATGACTGCCACCTTTTTCAGGAGCCCATACAGCATCTAACAGTTCCAGGATTTCTTTGTTTTACTTTATGCTTTAGCCTCCTGTTCTGATTAGGTCCTTTTCTTTATATAATGCTCCATGCACATGGAGGGTAGTGAGGGCATATTTCGAGTCTGTCTATATATTGACACATATTCCTGCTGCCAGTTAAAGGGCTCGGGTCAGCCTGATGGGGTTCCTTTTGGCAGAGGTTTCACCTCAATGGTGGAATTTAGGGTCACCATGGAGTACCCAGCAGGGAGTTCTCCTTCTTCCACAAAACTGGCACCATCAGTGAAGTACTCAGCATTGGGGTCTTTGGGGTCTCATAAGTTGGCTGGAAAATACCTCAACCATGAGTTTGCTGCTGTCATGATCCAGTTGACCTGGCCGGACAGAGAGTAGGGTTGTGGGGTTTTGAGTCTACACAGCTTCTAGGTGGATGTGTGGATTTTCCTGCAGCATTCCCTGACGTCTGGCCATACAGGCATTAGTCAGCCAATATTGTCCTTTATACTCCATTAATATCAGAACTCAGTGTGGCACCCAGACTGTGGATTCCTGTCCCATAGTCTGTTTGTCAGCCTCTGATGCCTAGAGGCCCATGACTGCAAGTGCTCTAGGCAGAGTGGCCAACCTTGAGTGACAGAGTCAAAGAGCTTGGAGACGTAAGCCACTGGCCAATGCCATCACCCCAGCATTTGGGTCAGGACATGCACTGCAATGACAGTGTGCTCAAGTATGTACAAGAAGAAAAGCTTAGGCACGTCTGGGATTCCCAAGCTGGGTGCTGCATTGGTGAGAGCTCACTGATTTCCTCAAAGGCCTTCTTTTGGGCTCATTCCTGTAATAAAAATTCTCACTCTTTCACCTTTCTGGCTTCATAAAGAGGTTTTGCCAAGATAGAGAAGTTAGGTATCTAGATTCTACAGAGACCTCCAGACCCAAGGAACTCCCAGAACTGGCGCCGGGTTTGCAGAACCATGATTGAACTGGACTGTTTTTCTCTCTGGGCCGAGTTGACATTGTGTGGACTGGCAAGAGAGTTGTGCTTCAGGATGATTGTCAGGGCCAGAGGATTCCACACTTGAGAAGTCTCTCTGGGTGCCTCTGGATCCCAATCTGTGCCTTGGGAGGAAGGAAATATTGTTTTTGATGGATAGGTCCAGCCCTTGTCTTTAATTCTACTACCTTGGGGAGTATGTTTTGGGCTGGTCCAGGAGGATTATCTTCAGCTCACATCTCAGACACCTTGAAAGGAAGCTCAGGTCCCCATTGTGGCCTTTCTACAAGACTGTAGAGGCACCACTGTTCTGCTTGGGGGACCGTGAGAGGCAGGATTTTTGCTGCTGTCCTTCCTGGGGTCAGGGTGGCTTGGCCGTGAGAGTGGAAAGTGTTCTGTGCCTGCAGTTTTTCCAAAGGTCTCAACCCATTAAAGGCGTGGGGCAGTCAGGGAGGTACAGGAATTCGTGAATAACTTCATGGCCACCTAAACTGCATTATCCAGGCAGTGAAGAGGGTGATGAGCTTGGCTACCTGTGGCTTCCGCAATAGAGGATTGTCACTTCGGGAGAGGGCCCACGGGTTGGAGCACCGCAGAGCTTTCTGCACCAGTGTGGGCCATGAAGCTCCTGGGCGGGCTTCCACTGTCATTGGGATCATAGATAGTCTCCCGGGGGCCACATAAAATGGAGCCCAGTCTGTCCTATTCGTCCTCAGAGTTTCCTGTGCTGGCCAATCCAACAAAATCACCCTCAGGGGCTTCATACAGTCACCAGGGTGATTGGTCCTGTCCTTGAACCACTCGGCCTCCCCTCCATCATCTGGGGACTGGGTGATAATCCTCTGACTGTTGGGAGCACTCCTTCTTCCAGTGAGCTCTTTGATGGCATTGAGCACACTGGTTCCATCTTAAGCTCATCTCTGGGCGAGGTGGTCCTTCTTTGGCCTTGGCTCCAGACCCACAGGACACCTTTCCTCGAGTGCCCGACTATTCCACTGGGGCATTGCAAACAGATCTACCTTCCTCTTCATTCTCCAGCCTGCCTCATGCCAGGGCCTCTTGGTTTCAGTTGATGAATACTTTCGTTGTAACCTCCAATAGTTGGCTGGCATTCATTCCAGCAAATCCCTTTAACTTCTGCTGCATTAACTATTACATCATTCTAAGTTGATTCTAGGTCTAAGGGGGTGTAAAGGCAGAACACTTTGCATAGCCTCTCACAGAATTCACTTGGTCTCTCTTCAGTAGCACTTCTGAGGTCTTGCTTGTGGCCATCCTTCCTCCTTCCTCCCTGCCACTCAAAAGAGCGTCTCAATAACTTGCAAGGATCTGAAATCCCTGGTCATCATTAGGGATGGGACCCTTTCTCGTGGATTTGACTCTGGGCATAAGCCTGGGCATTTGCAGTTCCTGAGGGCATGTTCCTCCAACCACTTTAACACAGCCTGGGTAATCTGCTGGTGTTCTTCAGCGTTAGAGAGTCAGCAGTAGCGGGTGGCAATCGGTCCAAGAGGGCTTATAAGTCTGAATGATGGATTGCATTAGATCAATCATAGCCCGAGGCTTCTCAGTGAAGGAGGGGGTATGGTTTTTCCAATTCAGGAGATTAGCAGCGGTAAGAGGCTGCTATATGAAGGTACGTTGTCCCCCTTGCACATGCCTGTCTTGATCATAGTAGATGGGACCCTGGGTTTCTCTCTGTGGCATCTGCAGGGCACCTTGTTGTGTATTGGGAAGGGGGGGCGTGTAAGCTGGGACCTCCTGGCACTCTCTGGCCAGAGTATACAGGGTTAAAACTGGAGGCTACTAGATGGCTATGGTGAGGGTCATTTCGGGTGGCTTCTGTGGGAGAAGTGGCCTCAGTGGTGTGAGCAACCTCTAGGGAATTTCTGGCTGCAGTAATTGCAGGCAGTGATGGTGGCAGTGGGGCATATATGCTGGTGCATAAGGTGGGGGATTTCCTTGGGCTCCCCAGATAGAATGGGCATCTTGGGTTCTGGTCAGCATTGTGAGGGAGACATCACCCGGCCCCTCATAATATTTTACTTCTCTACCAGACATGCCCTCTGCCAACGTGGCCATGGGAGGACCACGTCTTGCCAACAGTCAATGTTAGGGAACTGTCAGGCTGGCCAGGGTCCCCTACAATGACCCTAAACACCTTGCTAACTAGGTTTTTATCTCATGACTCCTTGGCAGGCCAACCTCCTCTGAATCAGGGCCAATATATTTCACAGAAGGTCAACTTAACTCCATAGTCTCCAGAATATCCCTTTTTGATATTTTTTGTCATACACTCTGCGGGGGGGGGGGGGGGGGTGGTAAGCTTACTCTGTTTGCCAAGCATTTCCTCCCCCTGGAAGACAGCAATCACACACATTGGTGGGGGGAGGAAAAGGGGTGAGCAATCGCTGTCTCTGGCCACTTCTAGCCACACCCCTCGCGTAGATTTCTCAGACGCCTCTTCACATTGGCAGGTCAGTGTGAATCCCCAACCTGGGCCAGGCTTGGAGAGCCCTGTGCTTGAAGTGGCACCCCCTTTCTCCACAGAAAATCCCTCTTCACCATGGCTGAATTTAGGACTGTCAGCAAAAGAGCCCATTGTAGATAAACTTCTTATTTTCATATCACCCTGTTTACTTGGCCACTGGCCGAGAAGATACCAGCACTCCAGGTGCTGGACACCCCCTTACTAGTTTTCACAAACGTATCCAGTATAGTACTTTGAAGAAATGTGCAAACAAGGTCTCTGGCCTTGAGCTGGGCTTCACAGAGATGTCTACATTTTTAAGATAAGTTACAACTGGGCTCCATGGTAACAGCTGGCAGGGGGAAGAAAGAAAGGGGAGAAGAAGCTCTCCCCTTCTCAGGTGTTGTCCTTGAAGAGTTAACATGCCCAGAACAGTGAAAGAAAAAGCTGCTTATATGTGCACTTCTGCAGACTGTGAACTTCTGAGCCCCTCCCCTTACATGCTGGGTATAAAACTCTGAAACTCCCTGAACTCGGGGTTCAGGGGATTGATTGATTACAGCAAAGGCTGTACCCTCTGAACCTGGCTGCAGCCAAATAAAACTGTTCCCTGCTATCTTCGGTGCCTCGCCTCCTTTGTCCCTACAACATTTTTGGCGACCTAGATGGGACAGAGGAGGTAAGGAAGGCTATTCTGCCTCTCTTGTCTCCGGGGACCAGCTTCCCTGGGGCGATGGGGGACATGGTCCCCTTGGTGCGCCCAGGCCACTCTTGGCCTGAAGGAGGATCGACTCACCCAGCGTCCTGGGGCCGCCACCCCGGAGCACAACAGAACCCACAGGCAGCAGGAACCAGAATTAGGGTTTTGGAGCACCGCCCATCTGAACAGGTAGGACCCGGGTCCATTTGGTTTTGCAGCCCACCTGACTTCCCCTTCGAGGCCTAAGCGGGTGGAAGAGAGGCTTGGTCAACCTCTGTCCCGAGTACCCTCCAAAGTGGTTGGAGCTGAAAGGGACCCCGGGGAGTCGCCCGAGTAGCCTCTGTTCGGGGTCAGCGAGCAGAGGGGAAACCATGACTCCCTTTTTGTTTGGTTTGGAATTGTTGGAATTTGGGCGGTATAGAAATCCTGTCCTGGCCATGTCTGTGTGAAAGTGTGTGAATGAGACGGACAAAGGGAAGGGTTCCGACCCGACCCAACCCGAGGGCTTAAGCGAGTGCAGAGTCCTGATCCGCGGTTCCGTGGCACCTCATACAGTCTATGGCGGAATTTCACCAACCAACCTCTAGGTGAAAGCTCCAGGTCGGGGGTTGATAACGACCCGCAAGGCTAAGAGGGCCCTAAGTCCCCGTGAGGGGAGCGGCCGGAGATGGACAAAGCTAGTCTTGTCCTAAGTGTGTTTTGTTCTAAGTGTGCGACACCGATGTAGGGTGGAACATGGGAGGCACACTAAGGAAACTGAGCCTTCTGAAATGTGTGTTAGAAACCTTTAGGAAGGTTTTCCTGGTAACTGGAGTGAAACTCACTCCACAAAGGTTGCATACTCTGTGAATTAGAGTGGCTCACCCAAGATGTGGGATGGCCACCAGAAGGATCTTTAGATGAGAGAGTCATTGCTGAGGTTTATTTGATTGTTGTTGGAACCCCTGAACCATTTCTCTTACATTGATTACTGACAAGAGATGATACAGAAACAGCCCCCTTGGTTGAGAGCCTGTCTAAATGGACAGACCAAGCTGATGTTAGCCAGGAGCATAATGGTCTCTAAGACCCAGTGGAAAGCAGCTAAACAGAAAACCTGACTAAGAAAGACAGGAAAGGAAACAGTTTTCCCCATAAGCCAGAAGAGGACCCAAGACCAACTTTGCCAAGACCACTGGGACAACAGACTGTCCCCTAGCCCCTTTGTCCTCAGAGGCAACAAATGAAGGCCCCCCAATATTGGCTATTCCTTCCACTGTGATATCCTCGGAGCCAAAGGCTTCCTAGGACCAAAGACTCTTTCACCTCCCAAGATTAAGGTGGGAGATTGGTCCCAAGATCAGAGCCACAACTCAGATGAGAACTCTCCAGATGCCCCTGCAAGGAACTAAAGGACCTGCCCTTGTTGACCAGAGGGAAACACCTGAGGGAGACAAGGCAGTTTTGTGTGCCAGCCTTTCTCCACCATTGAGCTCATAAGCTGGAAAAATCATACTCCCTCCTACACGGAGAAATCCTGGGCCATGACTGATCTGATGCAGCCCATATATCCAGACCTAGGATGGGGCCCCAACAAAGAAGAAGGGCTAAAGATAGAGAGATGTCAAGAAGCCCTCCTAGGAAGTCTAAAAGAAAAGAAAAAAGAACAAAACACACTGTCTGTGCCCAAGAGTTAGAAGGAATCAGAGCCAGCCCTGAGCCCTAGCCTAAGCCAAGCGCATCTGCAGACAAACAGAGCCGAGATAAGCCTCCTGCTGCTCCAGCATCTCCCTCTTGCACTCCTGATAGCCCTGAACATTTCTCTCAGCCCCACATCTGCCTAAGGCCCCTCTGCCCTATGAAACTGGCAGCAATGATCAAAAGAAATGTGCCCAACTGACTCAGAGCTAAATGTCCAGGCCACCGCTGCTGCCGCCCCTCTCTCTGCCCAGAGGTGCCTGGGGAAGGAAGGGCACATACAAGTGTAGCAGCCACAGTGCAAGTTTGTCAGTGAAGAAATGCACAGGCTCAAGCAACAGGTGATGAATGCAGCCTTTGTGGGACAGGCTCAGAGAGCCATTTGCCAAAAATTACAATCCTAGAGAGCTTTACTGAGAAGTGTGCCAGTGAGCTGACTGAGGTGGCCACCGCAGTTTTCATCAATCGAGATCCAGAGACTCAAAGACAGGCAGACCAGAAACATGAAGAGGAGGATGGATCTCCTTACAGCGGCCCTCACCACAAACCCAGAGGTCACTCAAAGGGGGGGTCTCACTAGAACAAAGCCAATGGTCCAAATGTTTATAAGGGGAAAAAAAAAAAAAAAAACGTGGCCAGACAAAAGGGGAAGCCTCCAGTGGCCCCGGCGGGCAAGCACCCACTGCCATGCTCACATGCTAAGCCTTGAACAGAGAAGGAATGAATGTTTTCCTCCAGCCTTTGGCCCCAGCCCGTCCTTTCAGTTGATTCCCACTTGCTGGGAAGTTGATGATTGACGAATATGGCAGGGGTCCCATAGACACACACAACTGCATCTGATGCATGAGACCCAGCGCCTCAGGAGGGCTCAGCTGCTGCAAGTCCCCAAATGAACCAGGAATATGTTCATGTTAACAGCCAGTAATGGGCCATAGGGTGCTCACTCCCAAAAGACATGCCACCCTGGCTCCAAGCCACACACTTTGAGCCACCAGCTGGAAGGGCCTCAGAGCCCCATGCACCCAGGTATGCTGAACAAGAACACAAGCGGGGCAGCTGCTATATACAATTAGAGCAGGCTCCCACCTGGCAGGAGGAGAAAGCCACACAGTCAAAGAGCAACACCTAGGTGGGCACAATGTGGCTGCCACACTGGGACCTGCACAGAACCGCACCGCTGCCCTCCAACCTTGGCAGACGGCCCACGGCGAGATTGACATAGGTGCCTTTTACACAAATGATGTCCCAGGTCATCAGTCTCTGCTAAGATTTACATTAGATTTAAGAGTTGGAGAATCCTAGCAGCCAAGATCCTGCACTGGGAGATAACAAAAAAAAAATTTCCTGCATCTTAAAGCGCCAGATGCTCTATGTATGCCTCCCTTCCCTAAATGACAGTTCTTCCCAGGGGCTTGAGTACACCATCATTGGGACAGCACTGGACTCTGACGTAAAATCTCATATCTATCAAGAAAAAGGACAAATACTTTGGTTACCATCTGACTCAGCAATAGAACAGATAATAGAAACTGGGCCTCAAAAGAAGATCTGCTCAATTCCAGTCCCTTCAACCTGCCATCAGACTAGAGAATTCTTGGGCGCTACAGGGTTCAGACATGTATGGATCCCCAAATTTCAGTTATGACAAAAGCCCTCTATGAAGCCACAAAGGGGGGGGGGAATGGGATCCTCTTATATGGGGGTCAACTAAGCAAAAGGCCTTTGAGGACATTAAATAAGCACTCACCTGTGCACCTGGATTATGGCTCCCTGACCTCACAAAGCCTTTCTTTCTGTATGTCCATGATCAGTCTGGAGTGCCTATAGGAGTTTTGACTCAGATGCTAGGGACATGGCACCGTCCAGTGGCTTATTTGTCCAAACAGTTGGACTCTGTAGCCCACGGCTGGCCACCTTGTTTATGGGCCCTTGCAGCCACAGCTCTTCTGGTGTTGGAAGCTGATAAACTGGCCATGGGACAAGAACTGGTTGTCAGAGTTCCTCATTCAATTTTGACTTTGTTAAAATATAAAGGACACTATTGGTTGACTAATGAAAAAATGGTCAAATATCAGGGCATGTTATGTGAAAACCCACGTATCCACGTTGAGGTCGTCAGAACTCTAAACCCAGCAACTTTGCTGCCCATTGGACCTGGAAAACCTGATCACAAATGTGTTGAGGTCGTGGATGAAGTGTTCTCCAGCAGACCAGACCTAACAGACCAGCCTCTCAAGGACGCTGATGCAGAGTACTTCACAGATGGAAGCAGTTCCATAAAAGATGAGGTATGTTTTGCTGGATATGCAATGGTCACTCTGGACTCCACTGTCAAGGCAGAACCTCTGCCTCAGGGAACTTCAGCACAAAAAGTAAAACTTATTGCTTTGACTCGAGCACCTCAGTTGACAACAGGAGTCTGTGTGGATATTTACATAGACTCAAAATATGCGTTCTCTATCCTTCATGTTCACAGGGCCTTATGTAGGCTAATTAACTCAGGAGAGAAAAAAAGGGGGGAACATGATGGATGGACAAGAAATTCTTAAACTTTTGGATGCACTGTGGGCTCCCAGGAAGGTTGTGATTATACATTGCCAAGGTCATCGAAAGGGAAACACTGTGGTTTCTCAGGGCAACCAGAGAGCTGACAGAGAGGCCAGTTTAGCTGTCTGCAAGAAATGGGAAGAAACTCCAGTCCCAGGTTTAAATGCTGCCCTTCTGCCTGGCTGACTAGCTAACAGAATGGGAACCAACATATTCCCAACATGAAAGTAAGAGATTTAAGACTGAAAAAGAAAATTCTCTCCCAGGTGGATGGTGGAGATTTTCTGATGGCCGGAATAGCCATCCCGGAGATTCTAGCCCCAGCCTTTATCAGACAGTTTTGCAGGGAAACATGCTGGACATACAGCACTTGAGACATTTCTGAGTCAACATTTCTATGTCCCCCAGCTCACAAGCAACACCTGGATGGTCTGCAAACAATGTGAGGTTTGTGCTCACAACAATCCTTGTCAGGGGCCAAAGCTTCCACCAGGAATCCAAACTATAGGAGGAGCCCCTTTTGAAGACTTGGAAGTAAATTTCACTGAACTGCCACGCTCACGGGGCTATAAGTAACTTTTGGTTTTTGTGTGTTCATACTCTGACAGGTGGAAGCCTTTCCAACCGACACTGAAAAGGCTAAGGAGATACTAAGATGCTTCTCTGGGAAATGATTCCCAGATTTGGTGTCCCAATAATTATTGGCTCAGACAATGGGCCAGCTTTTGGGCAGAGGCGATATGATTACTGACCAAGAGTGTAAACATCAGATGGAAGTTACGTACTGCCTATAGGCTGCAGAGTTCTGCTAAAGTTCAAAGGATGAACAGGACTTTAAGGCTCAATTGGGTAAGCTGTGTCAGGAGACTCACTTACATTGTGAGGAACTTCTCCCTATTATACTGTTGAGGATTAGATCCACTCCCACTAGGAGGAATGGATTCTTTTCTTTTGAGATCCTATATGGGACATCCCCCCCCCCTCTTATTAGGGGACTACAGGGAGACTAAAGAGAGATAGGAAAATTAACCCTGAGATGACAGCTTCAAGTCTTAGGGAAAACTTCACAGGTTCTCAACCAATGGGTTAGAGAAAAATTGCCAGTAAGTTTGACCACAGGTGCACACTCCTTCAAGCCTGGAGATTGAGTCTAGGTCAAAAAATGAAATATTTAACCCCTGAACTTCTTCGGACAGGCCCTTTCACTGTTATTTTATCCACCCCAACTACAGTAAAGTTTGCAGAGATAGGTGTCTGGATTCACTACACCAGACTCACGCCTGCAGCTGAGGACTGGGCGTGCTCTCCAGATGCTGCTACGCCCTTGAAGCTGACCATCCCAAAGAAAAAGGAGCACCAGAGAACCTTGAGGATCAGAAGGACAACAGCCCTGCTCCAGTCACACCGGAAGCTGACTGGTCTATGCATGGCCGAAGCTTGAGGAGACTACGGCCCTGTTTCAGCCACACAGGAGGGACTGGCTGATGAATGCCCCGTGAAGGATAAACTTCCCACCAGGACTAATGGACTCTTTCAACCTCCGAGATAGTTCTTATACTGTAATGCATTGGCACCCCTTGCTTCTAGATATATACACAGTTCTCCGTTTGGTTTTAGCTACTGGTTTGATAACAGTAACTCCTACTGACTGGACTCTGGGTAACAAAATTTCACTTATACTTTTTTTTTTATCTTTCTTATATAAGTTTTCTAGGATTTGTTTGGTGTTATTAATTTTCCTTTGTTAATTTATGCTGTTTAACCTATGCTAACCAAAATGTTAGTCTATTATTTAGTTTGGTTTCCTTTGATCACCTTAAGAGGTTCTGCCCTACTCCTATTCCAACCATGGAGATCATGTGAACCATGTGTCAAGACAATCCACTATAACCAAGAGGTGGTAAAACCTATATTTAGGACCTGTCCTGCCAGAGGAATGCAAGGGATGGATGACTGTTTGGAAAGGAAAAAGAGGTCCATTGGAAAGAAACTTGATTTAGGAGGTCACCAATCTTGGAGTGAAGGTAACTGGCCACCCCAGAGGATTTATTGCCACTTTTGCTCCTGCTACTTGGGCACAAAATGACAGTTGGAGCTATAGAACTCCTATTTACATGTTAAACAGAATCATTCACTTACAAGCTGTACTAAAAATTATTATTAATCAGACTGCCACATCCTTTGACCTCCTGGCCACACAACAGACCAGATGTGAGTGGTTAACTATCAAAACCGCTTGGCATTAGATTTCTTACTGGCTGAGAAAAAAATATATGTGGAGAGTTCAAAAGCTCAGATTGTTACATCCAAATGGATGACAATAGACAAACAGTTAAGAATATAGTCAACAACACAAGAGAACTAGCACATGTGCTCTTTCATACCTAGAAGGGCATTAAAGTTTGGGTCCCAAACATGCTTTTGGGAGATGGTTTTCAACTCTTGGTAGATTTAAAACTTAACTGGTATAATGGGTATTCTGCTGTTAACCTGTTCATTGCTCCCATGTTTGGCTCCACTGTGCATTAAAACTATGGGGTCCACTATAGAAGCTGCTGTTGAAAGGATGACAACAACTAAGGTTTTGGCATTATATAAGGCTTTAAGCCAAGATAATGGTAATGATGCTCTTAAACTTAAAGGACTGAATTATGGGGAGCATCATTAAAGGGGAGAATTGAAGTGGCACCCCCTTTCTCCACAGGAAAGCCCTCTTCACCATGGCTGATTTTAGGACTGTCAGCAAAGAGTCCATTGTAGATAAACTTCCTATTTTCATGTCACCCTGTTTACTTGGCCACTGGCCGAGAAGATACCAGCACTCCAGGTGCTGGACACCCCCTTACTTGTTTTTCATAAACGTATCCAGTATAGTACTTTGAAGAAATGTGCAAACAAGGTCTCTGGCCTTGAGCTGGGCTTCACAGAGATGTCTACATTTTTAAGATAAGTTACAACTGGGCTCCATGGTAACAGCTGGCAGGGGGAGGAAAGAAAGGGGAGAAGGAACTCTCCCCTTCTCAGGTGTTGTCCTTGAAGAGTTAACATGCCCAGAACAGTGAAAGAAAAAGCTGCTTTTATGTGCACTTCTGCAGACTGTGAACTTCTGAGCCCCTCCCCTTACATGCTGGGTATAAAACTCTGAAACTCCTTGAACTCGGGGTTCAGGGGATTGATTGATTACAGCAAAAGCTGTACCCTCTGAACCTGGCTGCAGCCAAATAAAACTGTTTCCTGCTGTCTTCAGTGCCTTGCCTCCTTTGTCCCTACAACATGCTGCCTTAGGCAGTATGAGGATTGCCAGGGACCCATGGATCAGGACTCTGCATTCGCTCTGGGCTTAGCCTGCGCCATTCAGCCACCATTAGCTTGCATTCAAATAGTTTCCAACCTGCTGCCCAGTACCTTAGACTTTCGTTTTTGTCTCATGCAATGGAGCCTACTGGGGCATCCCTTGGAGTTGATCAGGCCCCCTTGTGCCAATTAGGGCAGGTGTAACTCTTGAACCCAGGCTCCCACCTGGCTGAGAGCCAGAACTCCCTGAGCTGGTTCCTGAGGTCCCTCTGGGTTCACTTGTGCTCCCAGGGTCCTTTCACTGGCAGGCCAGGAGGGTTAGTCCCCTATGGATCAATCAGCCCACTGGCACCAGATTGAGGTTACCTCCCCCAGAATCCCAGGGATTGCACCCCAGTGACAGAGGACATACCATCTGTGCCTCCAGACCCTGGACACGAGCCCCCAAGAAATACTGAGGGATTGTCACACAGGGAGACAGGGCACTGCAGCCTTCAGCACTGTGCACAGGCACAGTGTAGCACAGAGTATAGCAGGGCTTTGTCTTCTACATGTTAGTTACTTTGCCTTCTCCATCGGGTAACGCACATTTTGATTGGGTATTCTATACAATAAAATTGTAACATAGCTGCGACAGTGTCACACACAATAGGATTATGGCAGGGTTGCACCTGGGCACAGAGTATTGCCAGAGTTGGTCCTGTGCACCGAGTGTGCCATGCGGCCTTTTTTTGGGGTGCACATGGGCACATTGTTTTTGAGTTTATCATGTCGCTTTGCTCTCAGCTCCCAGGAGAGCATTTACCACAGAATTAATGTCAGTTCAGGGGCCATATACAGTAATCCCTGCAAGGTCTTCTATTTCTGTTCCCCAATACACAGTCACACCAGTAAAAGGCTTTAGGTTTCTTTGGGGAAGGCTGGGAGGGAGGTTAAGTGTATAAATTTTGGTAATGTACCTGAGTCCTTCCACAAACAGCCTCCCCTTCATTAAGGGGTTCAGGGTCTGTGAACTGGCTCAAATCTGGAAACATTGCCTGAGACAATCAGTTATTTTTTTTATTCAAATTAGACTTGTTCACTTGACCTGAAACTCGCCCACTGACATGGTTCAAGTAAGACTTCAGTAGACTTCCCATCAATATCACTTCTAGGAACACCATGACCAACTGTAAGTTATAGCATTCAGATAGCTGATTTGACCCTACGGGAACAATGCCTACCTTGTGTTTGGTGATTAAATGCTACCACTTTCCCCCTGCCACCACTGGATCCAATTACACACAATGCATTGAAGTTCTCCAATTCAGTGGCAATGGTCGCTACTGTCATTTCTGAACTGCAGAGCTCTTCAAGGATGCTCAGGCTGCTCTCACAAACTTATTTCTCATAGTCATGGTGAAGGGATGTCCTCAAGATTCTCCTAGGGTAAGTCTTAAATGATAAGTCCTCTCTAGCCTTCCACTCCCCCTAAATCATCGGATCTTTTTCTCTATACTATACCAAGGAAAGTCTGTCACTGGAATTTTCTTTAGTAGAAGCTACATTTTGATCCACGTCTTAGCCATCTAAACAAACACATAGAGCCCTTTCTAACTGCTCAAGCTATGACACTAAATTCAGAATCTCTGCTTTGTGGTCCCATTTCATTAAATTCAGCCTGTTCCAACTTTATGTTCCTTCCACCATTGGCCCACATCCTTAATGTCCATTCACACATATTCTTCACATTTTTGTCTGTATATACTGAAAGAAATCCTTATCCTGTCCTTTTGGAGGGTATTTCAGCTCATCAAAGGTCACACTTTGCACCTCACCTTTAGAAACCTGCTCTGATATTGCTGTAGCCATGCATCCAGAAGTAAAGGGGTGGGGGTGGAGTGTGACTTGAGGGTAATCAGCAGTTCCTTTCAATGCAAGCTTTGCAGGGGATAACATTCCATTTTCATCAGGTGAAGCAAGGTTCACCTCCTCAGGCAGGGGTAGAGTGGCTGCTGCTGCTAAGGAAGAGCATTCATCAGAATCTAAGGGCTCAGTGTACCCAGCATCATCGGGATCTTCCCATCTGCTCTCACTTCAACTTTCAGGGTCCCATCCCTCCCCAATCAATGCTCTCACTTTAGCAGTACATATGCTGCATGGCTGGGAATTCAGTTTGCATTCTAATTCAGCCACATGCAGGACGAGAATCTGGGTTTGGTTTCCAGAAATTTCAGCCCTGTGTCTACAGGAGATAAAGGTGTCTATCAGGACATGCATTGGAAATTTCAGTTCATTTAAAATGCCACTTGAACTGGGGATTCAAATCTCTGAGCTCATAATTTTCTTTCTCTAAGTTCTACACCAACATAGTTAGAAAGAACCCACCAATCTCATTACACTTGCTAATTTGGCAAAAAGTTTCAAAGGTATCATAAAAACCTAGAATCTTGCTTTTTGTAAGTATTTGATTGGAGTATCCAATAGTGATCTTTTGTGTCTCTATTATCACATCATGCCATGGAATATTGATGTGTTTTTATGAATGTAAATGGAGCCTTTCATGCCTTAAAATCTACTCAGGTGGAGAACTGATTCCAAATACCTGAGATCCAATTCAGAAAACTCATCTCTAAATTCTGTTCTCTACAACCACTCTGGATATGAAAATCAGTATTAGTGTTCTCCAGAGATACAGAAACAATATGGTGTGTGTGTGTGTGTGTGTGTGTGTGTGTGTGTGTGTGTGTGTCTGTGCCTGCCTGTCTGCCTGCAGAGGTGAGCAGGGAAGTCTACTTCAAGGAATTGTCTAACACAATATTGGGGCTTGTTGCATCTGAAATATGCAGAGCAGCCCAGCAGGATGGAGGCTCAGGGAAGAATTGATGTTGTAGTCTTTAGTCCAAAAGCATTCTGGAGGCATAATTCTTCTTCACTGGATCTCAGTCTTATTCTCATAAGGTGTTCAATGGATTGGGTGAGGTCAACTCATTGCACGAGGCCCACCCACATCATGGAGAGTAATGCACTTTACTCAAATTCTACTGATCTAATTCTGTATCTTAGAGCATCTTTGCAGCCAGGTATAGAGTGGTGTTTGGCCACAGGTAGCTATACATAATGGACTACTGCTCCATCATAAAAGGGAAGAAAATCCTGTCATTTCAGACATCATGGACTCAACTGGAGATCATGATGTTAAGTGGAATAAGCCAGGCACAGAAAGACAAGTACCACATGATCTCATTCATATGTGGAATCTGAAAAGATTGATCTCACAGAAGCTGAGAGTAGAACAGTGGTTAGCAGAGGCTGGGGAGAGAAGGGAAGAGAGAGGAATGGAGAAAGTTTGATCAATGGTTACCTAGATATACTTTTAATAGGAGCAAGGATTTCTGGTGTACTACTGCAGAAACGGGTGACTAGATAACAGTAATGTACCCTATATTTCAAAAAGCAAGAAGAAAAGTTTTTGAGTGTTTTCACCATGAAGAAATGATAAATGTTTGAGGAGAATGATATGTTCAACCTGATTTAAGTATCATACATGGGACTGGGGTTGTAACACAAAGGTTTTTCGCTTTCCAGCACGTATGAGACACTAGTTTGACCCTTATCACCACATAAAAAATAAATAAATAAAATAAAGGTATCGTGGTGTCCACCTACAATATTAAAAAAGTCATAGGATGATTTAAACATTGTACAATAGACATGGCACTCCACTAATATGCACAATTTTAAGGTTGTGATGCACCTGTTAAATCTAAATTTACTTTTTGGAAAAGCATGCAATATATACAGTAGTCCCTGCTTATCTACAGAGGACATGTTCCAAAAACCCCTGTAAATGACTAAAACCTAAGATACTTCCAAACCTTATATTTGATTTTTTTTCCCTGTATGCACACAACAATAGTAAAGTTTAATTTACAAATTGGGCAGAGTAAGAGATTAAAAACAATAACTACTAATAAAATAGAATGGCACACATCTGTAATCCCAGCGGTTCAGGAGGCTAAGGCAAGAGGATTGCAAGTTCAAAGCCAGCCTCAGCAGCTTTTTGAGGCCCTAAGCAACTCAGCGAGACCCTGTCTCTAAATTAAAAAAAAAAAAAGAAAGAAAAATAAGGCAGGGATGTTGCTCAGTTCTTCAGCGCCCCTGGATTCAATCCACAGTACCAAAAAAAAAAAAAAAAAGATTATAACAATAGTTATATGAATGTACACTCTTTCTCCCTCTCTCTCAAAAACTGTACTCTCATTTTTCACTTAGAGCACGTACTGCAGGGCTCCTCTGCGACATATGTGAATTGTCAGGAAAACTACTCTTGTCCTTCGGGGCCATTATTAAGAAAAAGAAGAGCTACTTGAACACAAGCACTGCAATATCTCCACAGTCAGCCTGGTAACCAAAAAAGTGACTCAAGGATGGGTTGCCTGGATAGCAGGTAAGCTAGACAAACAAAGGTTTCTTCTTCTTGGTGAGATGGAGCAGAGCGGTGCAAAGATTTCCCACAGGAGTGCACAATTAATACTTGTGAATTATTTATTTCTGAAATTAACACTTAATGTTTTGGACCATGGTTGACATTGACCATGGGTGATGGAAACCTTTGAAAGTGACAAAGAGAAACCACTGTAACCAAACACACTAAATAAGAGCTGTAGTGACTTACTATTGTGGAAAGGAAAGAAAGATGAATATAGCAGATACTAATAGGGTGAAAACAAAGGTCTTGATGAAGCTCTTACAACAGTGGTAGACTAGACCAATGGGAGCCCTTGCTTCTTGGCCAACTTTAGAGGGCCCTACCCAAGTGTCCGCCATCGGCATAAAGTTTGAGGAATTTTAAAAGCTGGCAAAGATGGTAAGGGGGAAATCTCCCCATCCCAGCAGCCTGGAATTGCCTGGGGTTTCATTTTGGCAGATTAATCAAGATGAAGATGATGTAGGGGCCAAGGTCTTCTGGCTCAAGGCCTGGCTGAGGGTCTGAGGCCATACATACATGTATGAAGAACACCTACCTTATCCTCACCCACAAACCACAGCTATCCTATCTTTTATTGTAATCACTTCTTTATTCATGGAGTACTCCAAAATATTATGGTCAGTTTTTTACTCTTTTAGAACTTTGTATAAAGATAATATAAAATATACGTGATTGCAGATCTGGTTATGTGGTAGCTAGTAGCTATGTGATAGCTCTAAAAATATTTCCATATTCTTATCCCTGCAACCCGTGACAGTGATTGGTCTCTCCCCAGTCCTAAATTCACAGGTTGAAGTCCATTATAATCCCAGTGTATTTGCAGATAGGGCCCCAAAGAAGATCATTAGGGTGAAATGATGTGATGATTATGGAGCCTTAATCCAATAGCACTGGTGGCATTTCTAAGAAGAAAAGATACCAGGAGTCTGTGCGCAGAAAGGCCTTGTGGGGATACAGTGAAAATATGGACATGTGCAACACAGGAAGAGAGGAAGAGAGGCTTCCCAAGAAACCAAGCATGCTGGCACCTTGACCTTGAACGTACCATATCCAAAACCATGAGAAAACCAATGTCTGTTGTTTAGCCACCTGGACTGTGGTAGTCTCTTATGGCAGCCCAAGGAGACCAATGCACAGGGCAAAGGGGAATCAGGCAGAAGAGAGAACTGAGACTGATAATCAGATGACCTTAAAGTAGGGAGAGTATCCCGGATTATTTGGCTCCGTGTAATCATAAGAATCCTTAAAATTGGAAGAGGGAGTATGAAGAAGAGCCCGAGAGACAGGAAGTGTGGGAAGGACTCAGACCAACTCTTGTTGGTTCTGAAGATGAGCCAAAGAATACAGGAAGCCTCCTGAAAAAGGCAACTGAGTAGAACCAACCCTAAAGCTTCCAGAAGGAAGGCAACCCATCACCTTTTGAACATAGAGCCCATACGCACAGAAGTTTAGTACCTTTGTCTCCTGACTCCTCTACCTAGATTCTCACAGGTTTGTTGCTATTATCTGTTGCTCTCCTTGGTGGTCAAAGGTGTGACCTTTTCTCCTTGTTCAGCCAGTTGCTTTGCACTCAATGCTAAACACTGCCTATGAAAAGCTAGTTTGAGGCCCAGAAGGATGTTTTCTTCATTCAGAAAGGCCTCACCCGCACTCTTAGCAGGCATCTCTGGGTATTAAAAACCAGAATTACTGTTGCATCCATTTGCAAGCTTCGGATGATTTGAAGGTGGGCTTTAGTTTCTTCTGGAGCTGGTCTAGTTTGGATTTCCCCAACTCCTAGCTAGGGTGTAGCTCTTCAGGACTGCTAACCAAAACATGGTGTGTGAGTCCTGCCAACCTTCTTGGCAGGCCCTGGATTCCAATTTTTGCCCAACCATTCTTCTAGAATAGGACAACTCTGCTCAACTTCTCAAACTTTCAGCTGCCACTTTTGCAATTATCAGAATCTCAGAATGTGACTCTATTTGCAGATAGGGTTTTTATACAAGTAATTAACTTTAAATGAGGTTATTGGGATGAGGCTGGAATCAAGATGAGTGCTATCTACATAAGAGGAAATTTGGACACAGATATATACAGAGAGAAGACTATGTGAGGACACAAGGATAAGATGGCCATCTGGTCAACTGATTTCAACAACATTGCCACAAACACATGACGGGGAGAGGATAGTCCTTTCATTATATCATGCTAGGCTAACTGGATAACCATCTGCAGAAGAATTCAATTGGACCTTTCTCACACACTATTTAAAAATCAACTCAAATGGACTAAAGCCTCAAACATAAGACCTAGGACTATCAAACTACTTCATGAGGCCTGGGGGTGGAAATCTCTAGGACATTGGTTTGGGCAATGAAGTTTTGGATAAGGACCCAAAAAGCATGGGCAACAAAGGCAGAAATGGGCTGAGATCACATGAAACTAAAAAGCTTTTATGCAACGAAACAGAACACTAAGCAAAGTGAAGGGACAACTTACAGAAAAAGAGAAAAATATATGCAGACATATGTCTGATAAGGGCTGATATCTACAACATGTGAGGGACTGAAACAACTAAATACAAAGAAAACAACCCAATTTAAAAATGGGCAAAGGACTTCAATAGACATTTCACAAAAGACCACATAAAAACCTCCAACAGGTATATGAAAACATGCTCAGCATCAATCATCAGGAAGATGCAAATGGAAATCATAATGAGATATACTCTCATGCCTATTAGATGGCGCTTATCAAAAGGATGAAAGAGCTGGACAAAGTGGCTCCTGCTCATAACTCCAGCTGCTCAGGAGGCTGAGGCAGGAGGATTGCAAGTTCATGGACAGCCTGGACAATTTAGTTTGACCATGTCTCAAAATAACATCTTAAGAAGGGCTGGGGATGGAGCTCATGGTAACCCACTTGCCTAGCATGCATGAGGCCTTGGCTTCAATCCCAGGAACCACAAACAAACAAACAAACAAACAAACAAATAAATAAGACAGAAACCCAAAGATTACAAATGGTTGACAAAAACATGGAGAACAGGGAGCCTTGACACTATTAGTGGGAATGTAATTAATATAGTCATCATGGAAAACATTATGCAAGTTCCTTAAAAACTCAAAAAAAGAACTACCACATGATTACCACTACTAGGTATACATTAAAAGGAAACAAAATCAATATGTCAAAGACAAACCTGCATACCTGTGTTCGTTATAGCACTCTTCACAATAGTCAAGACATGGGGTCAAGTTACATGTCCATTGGTGGATGAATGGATATAGAAAATGTGAATATATATGCACACAATAGAATACCACTCAGCCTTTAAAAAGAAGGAAGCCCTGTCATTTGTGACTACCTGTATGAACCTGGAGGACATTATCATAACTTCAAAAAGCCAGGCACAGGAAGACTAATATTCATGATCTCCATTGTATGTGGAAGTTTAGTAGTCAAAATCATGAGAGCAGAGGGCAGAATTGTGGTATCAGGGGCTGGCATAGGAGGGAGGATTCAGAGATGTTGGTCAAAGTATAAAAAACTGTCATGGGCTGGGGATATAGTTCAGTGGTAGAGTGCTTGCCTAGGATGCACAAAGCCCTGATTTAGATACTCAGCAACATCCAAACAAAAAAAGAAGAAACAAAAAGAAAACCATACATGAATATACTTCAGCAAATTCCACCTTTATGTATATTTATAAAGCAAAAAAAAAAAAAAAAAAAGGTGGGGAGGGTGAGTTCTGTGGATTGAACTGAGGGGCATATGACCACTGAGCCACATCCCCGGGTCTGTTTCGTATTTCATTTAGAGACAGCGACTGACTGAATTTAAAGTACAATTTTTTAAAAATAAATACATAGGAGGAAGACCAGTAGAGTAGAGGAAGTAGAACTGGGGGTGGGGTGGAGTGGAGAGGAGACGTGAGGAGGGTGGGGAAAGAGGGAGCACTGGGAACAGAAATGGATCAAATTTTCTTCCATGCATGTATGGTTATGTCCAAATGAACCTCACTATTGTGTATAACCAGGATGCATTAATGAAAACATTTTAAAAAGAACACAAAATTTCAGTTAGACAGGAGGTATAAGTTGGAGAGATCTATTGAACAACATAGTGGTGAAAATTAATGTTTACTCTATACCTGGAAATTGCTAAGGGGACAGATTTTAAGTATACTTACCAAGAAAAATATGTATGAGAGATGATGTATTTATTCATATCCATTTCACTTTTCCACAAAGTATATCTATTTAAAAATACCATGCTGTACACCATAAATATATACCATTTTAATTTTCAATTTAAAATGAAATCAGAATGAAGTGGAAAAAGAGTGAAGAGCAGAAAAAAAATAATTTCTTCCAGAAACTGGTGTGATGTTGGTGAGGATGTAGATAAATTGCAATCTTTATGAGCTATTGGTGGCAATGTAAAATGACTCAACTGCTATAAAAATATATAGCATTTCCTCCAAAAATCAAAAAGAGTTGCCACATGATCCAGCAATGCCATTTCTGGGTAAACATTCAAAAAGAATAGAAAGTTGGTTCACAGAGATATTTGTGCACCCCTTGTTCATAGCGACATTACTCAAGAGAACCAAGAGTAGGAAACAAACCAAGTGTGGATGGATGGATGCATAGATAATAGATAAAAATAAGGCACATCATTTGACCTTAAAAACAGAATATTGCTTCGTATTTAAAATTCTTACACATGCCACAACATGGATGAACCTCGGAGGACATTATGCTATAGAACGAGTTCTTCACAAAAGGACAAATGCTACATGATCCCACCCATATGAAATATCTGAAAGAGTCAAATCACAGAAACAGAAAGTGAAATGCTGGTTTCCAGAGGCTTGGGGGGCAGAGGAAAATGAGAGTTGTCGCTTACTGGGTATACATTTTTTGGTTTTGTAAATGAAGACGTTCTGGAGACTGGTTGCATAATAATAATAATGATGTCATTGAACTTAACATGAAAAAATTGTTAAGATGACGAATTTTAAGTTATGTTCCTCTTGCCACAATGAAATAAAAAGTGGTGTGATTTCTGTCTCCAGAATGGACCCTGAAAAAGAAGCCATTTATATTACCATGACTCACGTATCCATATGTCTGTCTCCAACCCGGAGTCAGATCTCTGCCTACTCACCATCTCAAAGTGGAAGTCAAACATCTCAAATTCACATGTCCACAATTGAAATCTGCATGTGGAAGGCAAGAAGCAAGCAATATGAACATGATCTGTGATGCCACTTCTACAAAGGTAAATAATAGGCAACACCAAACTGTATTATTATTACACATGGGATGTACACATGAGATATTAAAGCCGTAAAGAAACAAAGGATGATCACAAAAGTGAGGATGTGTTTCCTCCTTGAGGGTAAGGGGACTGAGATCACACAACAACACCCCAGGAGTACTGGGGGGTGGTGGCGGTGTTTGCTTCTGTGACTGGGAGTTGATTCCATCTATGTGTCCTTGAAATTCATTTATTAAACTGTGTACATATATTGCACAGTTCTCCACCAAACCAAGGGGGAATTGCTAATAATGATTATACATCTTTGTAGTTAAATACTTCTCACGACCCACCAAATCTGGATATTACTGATCTGTTTTCTCTCCATGCAGTATACCAGGGCATGGATTCTTTACTAAACACAATAAGAAATTGGTTCCTCCACAATGGAGTAAGCTGGAGCAGCACTCTGGTTAAAGTTAAGATCACCAGTCATGGGACAAACTGACATTGCGAATATCCTGATGAGGCAGGGTATTGGTAGAGGGGCAGGCTCAGCTGGCCTGAGGTCAGGTTTGGGACCAGGACCGATGTGGCCACGTGGCAGGCTGCTGGCCTACCATTGAATAGGTATCAGCCCAGGGACCTTGTAGCTGCTGGTGGGAGTCTGCAGCGCTCCCTGGGCCTGGGTCTTGGACTCCCCACCCTGTGGGCTCCCGCTGTGGCTGTGGAACTTGAGCTTGAGCTTGACAGCGAGCTCTCTTTAGAAGTGAAGGAGGCTCCACATGTTGAGTATCTACTATGTGCCTCACATGCAATGATCACCACGAGGTGAACCGGCTTCCTCTGCCGTGTGTTCCCACCACGGTGCCCTTTCTTGCCACAGGCCCCAAAGCAACTGGGCCAACTGACTACGGACCAAAACCCCCAAACTGTGAGCGTAATGGACACCTCCTCAAAAAAGAAAAAAGTCTCCTGATGTCATGCGCTCAGAATGAGGGCACATATCTTATGCAAGGTCCTGCCCTGAATGTTTAACCTGAATCTAATCACTAGGGAGTGATCAGACAAATCCAACATGAGGGGATTGCTGCAAAACACCTGCACTAGATCTTCAAAACTGTCTCTGTCATGCCAGGCAAAAAGTCAGGGGTTCTAGTTGAAAGGATGCTAAAGCAACTTGGCAGACAAATGCAACGCAGGACCCTTTGATTGCAAAGAGGGGTTTTGGAAAGCAGCTGTGAAGGACGCTATTGGGGCAATCAGAAAATGTTTCACAGGGTCATTTAGTAGAAATCTGTCTTATGTCAAGGTTAAATGGCCTTGTTGTGAAAATTGAACTAAGGTTTTGTAGGAGACCATGCTGAGATATGTGCTGGATGTAATTAAGGGTGATGTATCAAAGTGTCTTCAAGTGACACAAATGCTTCAGTAAAATGATTAAAAACATACTCACATAGTCAGGCACAGTGGCATTTTGCCTGGGGTCCCAGCTACTCGAGAGCCTGAGGCAGGAGGCTCCCTGGAGCCCAGGATTTCAGGGCCAGCCTGCATAGGGCAGTGAGACCCCAGCTCTTCAAAGAATAAAATGAAACAAGATAAGATTTTAAAATACTTGCTCTTCTGGTTTGGATATGAGGTGACCCACAGAAGCTCCTGTTTAAGTTAATGCAGGAGGTGAAACGATTATATTAGGGGAGCTTCAACCTCTTTAGGGGATTAATCCGTTTGTTGTATTAATAACTTAAATGGACTAACTAGAGGCAGTGGGGGCAGGGCCTGCAACCCACAGGCCATGGAATGCACAAGGGCAGGGTTGGCGGCTACCTTTTAGAAGGGGTGCATGGGGTGGGATGAAGTGGAAGTCGCCAAACTTTCACTTGTAGGCAGGTGAGGTGTGGCTGAAAGAAATAAGCCAATAAGGACATGACTTTGGGGTTTATCTTTTGTTCCTGGTGCCTGCCCCTCTCCCTCCCTCACTCTGCCCTTCTCTCCCCCCACCCCCGCTCTGTTTCCTGGCTACCACAAGGTTAGCAGCTTTCCTCCCCCTTCCCTTCTGCCATGATGCGCCACCTCACTTGGGGCCCAGAGCAATGGACTCAGCTCTGATACTCAGGGTTTCATGGACTGAACCCCTGGAACCGTGAGTTCAAAGTGAACTTCCCCCCTCTAAGTTGTTCTTGTCAGGTATCTCAGTCACAGCGATGAAAAGCTGACCGACACACTTCCAAACACAAATGGGGGAGAATAAATGAATTGACCAAATGTTAACAAGAGGCGTCCAGGTGAAGGATATATGGGGTCTCCTCTCACTTTCCTTGCAATGCCTGTGTAGGTCACAAAGTTTGAAAAGTCTAATCTATTATGGGCCATGTTATTGCAACTCATCTGAAAATGTAGACGAAGGTCACCAATACCTAGAAGACACAACTGGCCCAAACTGATTCAAGACGGAGTAGTGAACCTGATTCATAACCATGACAGAAATACATCAGGGGTCAAAATGCTTTTAACAAACAAATAACCCTCGCCCACCTGCAAACAAACAAACAAACTCCAGAATTCCCCCATCAAATTCTAACAAGCTAGGAGTAAATATCTTCATTTTGACACAAACTCCAGGAGGAAAGTGCAAAGGAGGGACACTCCCTAACTCATGCTATGAGTTTGGAATAACCACCATCCCAGGTCCTGACAGAAGGCAGTTTGAGGGAGAAACATCCCATGTCAAGCACACAGTCACGACATAGAAGCCAAAAAACCCAGAAAGATGATGTTAGCCCACTGAATCCTACAGCATTCATAAGGGAGAATACATGATATGCCAAGATAAAATTGGATATATTCCAGGAACCCAAACTCGATTTACCTTCAGGAAAATAAAGTAACATAATTCTCTACATTTACAGATCGGAGAAGAAAAACATGCTTTTCACACAGAGAAAAGGAAATTAGGAAATTTCGATATCCATTTCAGATGTATTGTTTACAGTTCGTACCTAAAAACCCAAGAGTTATGGAAATATAATTTAGTAACAGGTCTATGAGATGTGTAAACACATGTGTTCATGGAACCAACCACTGTCACAATAAAGAATGGACAACATTGGCATCGCCCCCAAATTACTTCATGCTGTCTGGTAGTTAACCCCTTCTACTCAGCCCCCAGATGCTGGCATACAATGATCTGTACTTCGGCACCTACCTATGCTTTTGTCGTTTCTGTGTCTGTCATGAAAACGGAATCCTATAGCATGGAGCCTTTTGAAATCGTCTTCCTTCGTGGAAAGGGACACGGATGGGACTTCTGAAGGTACAATGTACAGTCTCTGGACCAGGGGAGTGGTTACCTGGCTTTATCTCTTCACGATTACTTGCCAAATGCTTATGTGTGCTTATGTTTCCTGCATTTGTAATTTTGCACATAAATGGGCTAACTTATTTATTTACTTCTTAGTATCTTGGTAAGGGTTCTTTGGCAATTGTCAATCCTTTACGCAGAAGCAAGTGGTGCTTGGAAAAGTCAAGAGAGCTGTAAAAGTCAAGTGACCCCAGAGATCTAAGGAGGGACATGTAACCGGGGTGGGGCCCACAGGAGGGTCCCAAGGTTGGCAGTGCTGTGATTCTTACTCTGTCTGAGTGGTGGTTACTGGGATCTTCCACCCTGTGCGACTGCAGGGGTCCCTTGACGCTGTTGTCGAGTGAACAGTGCAGCCTGGCTTCCCGCGGGTATGGTTCGCATGGCTAGCCTGGGGGCCACAGTGTACACACCCAAACCTGGCAAGCACTGGCTCTGCCTTCATCCTAATAGGAAATGGATGATGAGGAACTGTGGATGGAGAAAGCTGTTCTCGGAGGTTGAGGACAGATGGGCACGAAGTTGTCCAAGTTCACCCAGGATTTTGTGACAGCAAGGACTGGAATCTGTGGTTGTGACTCACCAGGACAATCTGATGCTGTAGATGTCACCTCACACCCCAGAATGCATCCTGCTGTGCCTCCACACAGGTGGGGATAGCTGCCCTGGCTGCCTCTCACTGGCTGGATAACATCCCTTCCATCCTAGCTGGAGTCTGGCAGGGAGACCATCTTTTCTGCTCTCAAAAATATGTGAAAGCTTACATTTGCAAATGGATAAGTGGGAGCCTGGGCACCTGGTCCAGGTGGCCTTTGGCTCAGGGCTCCAAGGTGCAGCTGCATCAAGCACAGGCACATGACTCAGCCAACCTCCTGAGCCCACACTGAGAGGAGCAGCACAAAGAGGCAAGACTGGGACAAGGAGTCTCCAGGCCAGCGCCCAGTCCTCCTGGCTGACAGGGGAGGCTTGAGGGAAAGCGCAGGGTGGGGACAGTATGCTGAATGAGGAAAGGGATGCAACCTCCTTTCCATTTGGACCCAATAGAATCTTCTAATGCGAGCCTCGGAATATGCCACTTTTTCCACTAGAGCTGGGAGGTCCAGCCCCAACGTCGGCCAGTGGTGTGGTGTGCTCGTTGCAGCAATATTACTGTGCCACAGCCGGTATCACTCTGGAACCAGAGAGGACTTGTGCTCAGAGGGAAGGAGTGGAGCTGGGGAAGGTAGTCACCTAGGGTTGAGCTCATGCCCCGGCAAGGCTCGGTCAATATGCTGCTCCCCTTTTGAAGATAGCCCCTTGCCTCCGAGGACAGTGCCGCGTGCCAGAATTCACCCCAGTTGGAACCAGCGTACATGTCTCAGGTGGCAGAAATCCCCAGCTGCACAGCCCCCGCCCAGCTTCTTCAGGCAAATGTCAGCTTGTTGTGTTACCCCTCCAAGAAATAGCTACTTGGGTCAGTGTCTCAGCCACAGCCTGAGGAATCCAGTCCCCCTGCTCAGGCAGAGGTTGGAAGTGCTTGGTGTTAAGTCCCCTCTGCCCATCCTTTCTGGCTCTGAGGACTGATTATCTTACCACTTGTGTGACAATTTCTCTCCCTGATCCCATCCGAAGGAGCCCAGAAGGGACACAGAATGAGAATACAGGGAAGGGTGGTCCCTCTCTCCTACTTGCCATCCTTGCTGAGCCCATTCTGCCCAGGCATCAGGGTGGGGCCGTCTCCCATGGGAGCTCCCTGCTTCAAAAGATGAGGCAAGAACCAGCCACTCTGAGGTAGCCAGCCTGCACATCATTCTGCTGGCAACACAAGACCTTTGAGACACAATATTCATCCCAGAGCCTGTGCCAGAGACTCTCAACAGTTTGACAGCACTGACCCCATTGCTGAGTTTGGAAATTTGCACTTCATCTCACCCCGTGCCCTCCTATGATTTAGGATTTGAATAACACCCCTCCTAAAAGTAGATGGGCAACCCTGCTCTTGTGCATTCCATCGCCGATGGATTGCAGGCCCTGCCCCCACTGCCTCTGTTCCCTGAGTCCCATCTTTCTCATGAGCACACATAGACACTCTGACACAGGGCACGTGCATGCGTGCACGCACAAACACGTGCGCACAGACACACAGAATGTTACATCTTCATTTGTCAGATTTGTCCATTAGACATGCAGCCTCTCCAGAATGGGAGCTGGCTCACCTACTCAAACATGAATCTGTCCCTCAGTCTCGGGCACACCTCACCTTGGACCCTGGATGAGGCAAGGAACCCAGCCAAACTCTCCATCAGTGAGGGTGACATCGGAACATGGGGCTCAGACAAAATCTCATGGGACCGCAGGAGGCAGTCTGGGAGATGGAGCTGGGACATGCAAATACCATGTCCAGGAAAATCTGTGCCATGGGGGTGACCAAACAGTACCCTGCTGGGCGGACCATCCATGCACCCGCAGACCTACCACCCACATCTGCCCTTTTCAAACAAGAACTTACGGAGCCGATAGGCTGGGCAACTTTCCCCCAAGATAGCAGCAGGGAGCCAGACTGGACTCACCTTCCCACCTCCAACCCAGAGACAAACCCACTCTTTCCTCCCATCTTCCCTGTACCTTAGCTTTGCTCTGCCACCCACTGGGATGTGACTTCTGCCTCCATCCCTCTACTGAAAGGAAGAGGGGAAAACTGACAGGGCTTGGCAGCTGAGCTACAAAGGTGAGGGCGAAGCAGGAACTAAGGATGATGGGCGATTTCTAGCTGAGCTGTCCCTCTGTGGGGTTCCACCAGAAGAAACTAGTGAGTCCAGAGAGAGGACCGGGCCTGGGAGGGGAGAGGTGAGCTCCACTGTGTCCCCTCATGCCTGTTGAAATAACTCACTAGAAAGAGGCCGCCAGGGGAGAGATCAAGGACACTCAGGACTGAAAAGAAGGGTGAGAGGGAGCAGCAGGGCAGCAACAAGGGAATAAAGGCAGGAAGGACTGGAGCTCTGGAAGGGCCTTATTAGTTCTTCCTGAAAGGGGGGACAAAAAAGCAAGAATTTGTCCTGTGAGGCCCCTAGAGAAAAGGCTGTTTGCGGAGAGCACCAGGACTGCGAGAGAGGAAAAGGGAGAAATTCTATTGTGTACAGCCTGAACACCAGGCTCCTGCTCAGAGGCCAGCCCAGGCTGCCCTCAGGGAGAAGCCCACCACAAAATGCCAGGGATACTGTTTGTGTTGTTTTCTTTTTGGTACCAGGGATTAAACCCAGGGGGGCTTAACCACTGAGCCACAACCCCAGCCCTTTTTATTTATTTTTTATTTGAATTTTGAGACAGGGTAAGGTGCTGAGGCTGGCTTTGAACTTGTGATCCTCCTGCCTCAGCCTCCTGAATCGCTGGGAATACAGGCGTGCACCACTGCACCCGTCCAGGCGTCCTGCTCTTAACCAGCTTCCCACGCTTCTCCTGGCCCCTGTAGGGCCTAACCCCTCAGACAGAGAGCGGACCACAGAACAGGAGAGGTACTTTAATAAGAAACTGCTGTGAGTTGGCAGGGGGGCCTGGCTGAAGAAGAACCAGCTGGGTCGCTGCTCGTGGGCTCCACTGGTACCAGCTGCTTGCCATGTACCACAATGCCGGGTTCAATCTGTCAAGCAGAGCAGAGTCATGGCTGCCCCTTGGCCAGAGCTGGCATGCAGCCCTCCCAGATAGCCGGGATTATGGCAAGGGGTATGGTAAGCATAACACTCACTTCAAGGTCCTGGAACTTGTCAGCGAGGGAATGCATGACCGCTGAAAGAGAGAGGCATAACTGAGCACTCAGACGTAGGCATGCAGGGTCTTGGCCCCCTGGCCCCTTTTCCCCCATGCCCTGTGGGGAACCTCCAGCCCCTGTCCAAACAGCCCTGGGACTGACTCCCCCACCCACCACTGGAACTCGACACATAGATGTCTTCTATAAGGGAACGACATGTACCACCGGGGCATGGGAGAACCATCCAGAAACGTGTTAAGAACAAGCAATCAAGCAAACGTAGGGCAACAAACACCAAACAAGCCACACCAACCAGAGCTTGGAGGGAAAACAAAGGAGGGGTTTCTAGAGGTCTTGAGAGGAGGAGTCTTTTGGAGGTTAGACAATGCACAACCAGCACATAGCTTCAGAGTTGTTAAAGTAGCTGTAGGATAGTGAGTGGGGGAGGTGGGCAAGGCAGCAAGATGCCATTAATGTGTCCTGGGTACTGATTTTCATGCTGCTTTGATTGCCCGTGATAATAAATCTGTAGGAGATCCCACACAATCACAAAATTTTCCCTTTCTAGTCTCTTAAGGGAACAAAAAAAGCACAGGAGATACAGTCAGGATCACATTTAAGTGACTCAGTGCTGATCCTTACTCCTGGAGTGTATCAATGTAAGTGATAACACTTGACAATCAGAGGAAAACTGCCACCTTGAGTTAATGGTCTGTAAAGTAAGAGCTACTACCAGTATGAGTTAATGCAAAGGAGTGAGCATCTCTACAGTAAAGACACCTTCATGAATCCTGAAGTTGCAAACTAAAAATCAATTTTCAACAATGAAAGAGCTTAATCATCCCATGTACAGAAGATTGTGTGAACCTGGTAAGGGAAAATTGATTTGAACCTTCATTGGAAAAGTGCAAGGACCACTAATGAGAGGCTGTAAGATGAGCGAAGATGTGAGGAAGGCACCCACAATTAGACTCTCCTGCTGAAACTGGCTGGCAAAGAGCCAGTAGAACCTGGAGGGAGGTTCCAACAAGCCACGCACTGTGTGGCAGGAAAGTGGACCAATGAGAAGGCTTGCTATGTGGGCCTACAAAAGGCCCACAAAGCCACGTGAAGCCTTGAGGAGCTCAAGGCAGACGTGTGTGTTTCCTGTTATGACTGCATTCCCCAAGGCCTAGCTGCTAGTGCCTGGAACTGCTCTGTCATCTTCCCTTGAGTCTGTCCACCCAGACTGGTGCCATGAGCTCCTCCGCTGAGACTTCCATTCAGGCAGACAGTTTTGGTGCAGAGAGTGGGAAGCCCACAGGCCTCCATCCTGCAGGACGTGGAGCCCCATGGACCTGGGGCTTGAGTCTGGGCCTGGGACTTGACTTGGGGCTGCTGCGTAGTGGGGAGGGCATGGGCAGCTTCCCAGACTTTGAGGCCTGTGAGTTTGACTTTGAGGCAGAGTGGGAACAGTTAGAGGCGAGAAGGACACTGCTTCCTGGTTGTGAAGGCAGATCTGGCTCCCTGGCTGACGAGAGGGACCTTCAGGACTTCATGCCCTACCTCTCTGTGGAGTCTGAGGCCATCATGCAGCAGCTGATGGGCCCGGAGACCTTGGGCGCCCTCAGATACCCATCTCTGGAAAGGTCCACTGCTGAAGCGTCCACCATTTGGGCAGATGCAGACGCAGACTTCAGCGCAATAGGCACACTGGCCTCAAGCTGTGTGGAGGCTCAGCAGGTCTCTGCTGCCCCTCTGAGCCACCCGAGTCGGCCCAAGGGGAGCTGGGCCTGGAGGAAGTCCAAGAGAGGCCCGAAAAGTCGGATGGTGGGCAGCGGGGAAGCCCAGCAGCCCTCTTCCAACCCCGAGTCTTCAGATGAGCTCAGTGAGATACAGCTGATGAGGGTGAGCATCTGCTCCAAAGGAGGAGGCCAGGCCAGGTCCTGGAGACACTCGAGTGTTCATAGCAGGGAAAATTTTTTTCCCCTATGCCCGGCCCTCTGCTGACCTCCGCTCCTCACGGACTCCCCTCAGCCATGGACAGACAGGCCTTGGGAGAGCTGGAAGCTGGCTCCTCCAAGAAAATGCAAAGTGTGCTCTGGGGCAAGGGAGGGAGCAGGTCCAACTACCCAGGAGCAGCAGCTGCTGCTACTGCAACTACTACTGCTAAGAGTACTGCTATTGCTACTAACTACTACTGCTAGTGCTGCTGCTGCTGCTACTACTACAGCTGCAGGGAGCCTGCCCAGGGCCACTCCTAGGAAGAAAGACATCCAGGAGAAGAAATCCCTGGGGGGGGGTGGCTTGGAGTGACCCTGGGTGGGGCCTTCTTTTTGTGGGGGCAAAGACTTAAGGCAACTCCCCTGGAACTGGCCACCTTCCCTCCAATCTTGGGGGTTCCACTGCTTGGGAGGTCCAAGAGGTATTCCTTCTTGCCCTTGGAACCCAAACAGCCCAAGCACAGCAGCACTGGGAGGAGAACTGTGGCCAAGAAGACAGGAGAGTTGGAGCCTGTGACCAGTGAAAATAAGGACCCAAATAGAAATGCTGTCCCGCAAGCCCAGGTGAGTAGGCCTGCTTCCTCCTCCTCCTCCTCCTCCTCCTCTCACGCTGCCCTCAGTTCTCTGCTCTTGCTCCCTGGGCCCTTGCTCAGAGGTTGTCTTTGAGAGCCTGTTGTCATTAGGATGCCAAATAGGGGGTCTCTGTAGCCCAGGCAGACAAGAAAGCACTCAGTAGGTACCAGTCACTGTTGGCCACACTTTGTGCATTTCCTGCCTCTTTCCCAGACAGGGCTGGAATGGAAAGCAGGGCTGGCCACTGACTTGGTCAGGTGACCCTTTACAGTTTGAGCTGTAGGGTGTGTAGTCCCATCTGTCTCCTGAGTCCTCCCTCCCAGCTCCTCCCCAAGCCTGCCTTGCAGGGGGCCTGGGCTTTCTTCAAAACCTCCCCCCCGCATAGCCCACCCATACTCCTCCCTGGCTCAGCTCTTCCTCCAGGGCTGGGCCTTGGTAAGAGAGAGAGTGCTGGTGAGATGAGCATTGGTATTCCTCCTAGATCCCCACCTCACCCCAGCCCCTGCACACTGTACACACACACCCTAACCGGACTCATTGAAAATTTTCTGTTAGCTTTCAACACACAGGCTAGGGAAACCTTGTCTGTTCATGCATTGTGGAGAATTCAGCAGTGGTGAACCAAACCCCAGAGTTCCCCAACCCCCAGGAAGCTCCCAGCCCTTGGACTCCAGCCTTGCACCATCTGGTGAGTCCTGTGGGTTTGATAACAGTGAAGAGGAAAGGGGTGGAGGAGGTAACTTCTTTCTCTGTCATTTCTGTGGACCCAGCCTTGCTCCCTCAGGAAGCTGGGTGTGGGTAGGACTGGCCTCAGGCCGCTTGGTCCCTGGGTTGGGGTTTATGTGGTGCAGGTGATTTGTGGCAGTGCCCGGAATATCAACTCCAGAAGCAGACTTTCAGAGGAACACAGCCCTTTCTTCTGTGTCCTGTTCAGCCATATGGCTCTTACCAGGGCTAGCTGTGACTGCAGCTCTGCTAGTGTCCAACCAAGAGCCACAGTGATAGCTGTTGGGGGCTAACACTGTGGAGCAGGAAAGGCAGGCTCTGAGAAAGGGGTGGAGCTGCTGGACAGAACAGGTGCAACTTGCTGCCTTCAGAGGGGGCTGCTGCCTCACTTTAGACCCAGCCAGGCCCTTTCCGCTTCACACTCAGGCTGGGGAGCTGGAGTTTGTGCTCTTTTCAGGTGAGCAGGATCCACCTGTACAGACCCTGGTTCTGGAAAGGCAGCAGCAACCACCTGGAGCACAGGGCTGTCTCCGGGTAAGTCTTTCCTCTAGCTCCAAAAATGCGGGTCCCACCTAGATGGTGGGCTCTGAGTCCAGCTCAGGCTGACGTAGGTGCCCATTTGCATCCCACATTACAGGCATGGAGGCCTCCTCCTTTTCCCTGAGGATTTCCTGCCTGTGTTGCCACTGGGCAGGGGGCTGTAGGGGACATGAGGAGTGGGGGTGAGTGAGAATGTGAGGAGAGAGAAGGCCAGGATATAACTCTTCATTTCTCTTTCTCTGGCATCGGCTGGGTCAGTGTGTGCTGCTACAGAAAGAAGTAGATGATCTCAAGGAGCAACTAGGTATGATGACACCTGGGCAGAGGAACAGGGTCAGAGGCTGACATCAGTGTCTCCACGCAGGTTCCTGGGGCGGGGCTGGTCTGGTCTGGTCTGTACTGCACTGCAGGTATAGGCAACACTGTGGGGTGGAGAAAACCAAGCCGGCCTGGCCCTGGTGCATTTGGTGCCTTGACTGCTGGGGCTGGGTACGAAGAGCAGTGCAATGTCTGACCTCCGCATACTCCGCCATTGAGTCCAAAAGACTCCTCCTCTCAAGACCTCTAGAAACCCCTCCTTTGTTTTCCCTCCAAGCTCTGGTTGGTGTGGCTTGTTTGGTGTTTGTTGCCCTACGTTTGCTTGATTGCTTGTTCTTAACACGTTTCTGGATGGTTCTCCCATGCCCCGGTGGTACATGTCGTTCCCTTATAGAAGACATCTATGTGTCGAGTTCCAGTGGTGGGTGGGGGAGTCAGTCCCAGGGCTGTTTGGACAGGGGCTGGAGGTTCCCCACAGGGCATGGGGGAAAAGGGGCCAGGGGGCCAAGACCCTGCATGCCTACGTCTGAGTGCTCAGTTATGCCTCTCTCTTTCAGCGGTCATGCATTCCCTCGCTGACAAGTTCCAGGACCTTGAAGTGAGTGTTATGCTTACCATACCCCTTGCCATAATCCCGGCTATCTGGGAGGGCTGCATGCCAGCTCTGGCCAAGGGGCAGCCATGACTCTGCTCTGCTTGACAGATTGAACCCGGCATTGTGGTACATGGCAAGCAGCTGGTACCAGTGGAGCCCACGAGCAGCGACCCAGCTGGTTCTTCTTCAGCCAGGCCCCCCTGCCAACTCACAGCAGTTTCTTATTAAAGTACCTCTCCTGTTCTGTGGTCCGCTCTCTGTCTGAGGGGTTAGGCCCTACAGGGGCCAGGAGAAGCGTGGGAAGCTGGTTAAGAGCAGGACGCCTGGACGGGTGCAGTGGTGCACGCCTGTATTCCCAGCGATTCAGGAGGCTGAGGCAGGAGGATCACAAGTTCAAAGCCAGCCTCAGCACCTTACCCTGTCTCAAAATTCAAATAAAAAATAAATAAAAAGGGCTGGGGTTGTGGCTCAGTGGTTAAGCCCCCCTGGGTTTAATCCCTGGTACCAAAAAGAAAACAACACAAACAGTATCCCTGGCATTTTGTGGTGGGCTTCTCCCTGAGGGCAGCCTGGGCTGGCCTCTGAGCAGGAGCCTGGTGTTCAGGCTGTACACAATAGAATTTCTCCCTTTTCCTCTCTCGCAGTCCTGGTGCTCTCCGCAAACAGCCTTTTCTCTAGGGGCCTCACAGGACAAATTCTTGCTTTTTTGTCCCCCCTTTCAGGAAGAACTAATAAGGCCCTTCCAGAGCTCCAGTCCTTCCTGCCTTTATTCCCTTGTTGCTGCCCTGCTGCTCCCTCTCACCCTTCTTTTCAGTCCTGAGTGTCCTTGATCTCTCCCCTGGCGGCCTCTTTCTAGTGAGTTATTTCAACAGGCATGAGGGGACACAGTGGAGCTCACCTCTCCCCTCCCAGGCCCGGTCCTCTCTCTGGACTCACTAGTTTCTTCTGGTGGAACCCCACAGAGGGACAGCTCAGCTAGAAATCGCCCATCATCCTTAGTTCCTGCTTCGCCCTCACCTTTGTAGCTCAGCTGCCAAGCCCTGTCAGTTTTCCCCTCTTCCTTTCAGTAGAGGGATGGAGGCAGAAGTCACATCCCAGTGGGTGGCAGAGCAAAGCTAAGGTACAGGGAAGATGGGAGGAAAGAGTGGGTTTGTCTCTGGGTTGGAGGTGGGAAGGTGAGTCCAGTCTGGCTCCCTGCTGCTATCTTGGGGGAAAGTTGCCCAGCCTATCGGCTCCGTAAGTTCTTGTTTGAAAAGGGCAGATGTGGGTGGTAGGTCTGCGGGTGCATGGATGGTCCGCCCAGCAGGGTACTGTTTGGTCACCCCCATGGCACAGATTTTCCTGGACATGGTATTTGCATGTCCCAGCTCCATCTCCCAGACTGCCTCCTGCGGTCCCATGAGATTTTGTCTGAGCCCCATGTTCCGATGTCACCCTCACTGATGGAGAGTTTGGCTGGGTTCCTTGCCTCATCCAGGGTCCAAGGTGAGGTGTGCCCGAGACTGAGGGACAGATTCATGTTTGAGTAGGTGAGCCAGCTCCCATTCTGGAGAGGCTGCATGTCTAATGGACAAATCTGACAAATGAAGATGTAACATTCTGTGTGTCTGTGCGCACGTGTTTGTGCGTGCACGCATGCACGTGCCCTGTGTCAGAGTGTCTATGTGTGCTCATGAGAAAGATGGGACTCAGGGAACAGAGGCAGTGGGGGCAGGGCCTGCAATCCATCGGCGATGGAATGCACAAGAGCAGGGTTGCCCATCTACTTTTAGGAGGGGTGTTATTCAAATCCTAAATCATAGGAGGGCACGGGGTGAGATGAAGTGCAAATTTCCAAACTCAGCAATGGGGTCAGTGCTGTCAAACTGTTGAGAGTCTCTGGCACAGGCTCTGGGATGAATATTGTGTCTCAAAGGTCTTGTGTTGCCAGCAGAATGATGTGCAGGCTGGCTACCTCAGAGTGGCTGGTTCTTGCCTCATCTTTTGAAGCAGGGAGCTCCCATGGGAGACGGCCCCACCCTGATGCCTGGGCAGAATGGGCTCAGCAAGGATGGCAAGTAGGAGAGAGGGACCACCCTTCCCTGTATTCTCATTCTGTGTCCCTTCTGGGCTCCTTCGGATGGGATCAGGGAGAGAAATTGTCACACAAGTGGTAAGATAATCAGTCCTCAGAGCCAGAAAGGATGGGCAGAGGGGACTTAACACCAAGCACTTCCAACCTCTGCCTGAGCAGGGGGACTGGATTCCTCAGGCTGTGGCTGAGACACTGACCCAAGTAGCTATTTCTTGGAGGGGTAACACAACAAGCTGACATTTGCCTGAAGAAGCTGGGCGGGGGCTGTGCAGCTGGGGATTTCTGCCACCTGAGACATGTACGCTGGTTCCAACTGGGGTGAATTCTGGCACGCGGCACTGTCCTCGGAGGCAAGGGGCTATCTTCAAAAGGGGAGCAGCATATTGACCGAGCCTTGCCGGGGCATGAGCTCAACCCTAGGTGACTACCTTCCCCAGCTCCACTCCTTCCCTCTGAGCACAAGTCCTCTCTGGTTCCAGAGTGATACCGGCTGTGGCACAGTAATATTGCTGCAACGAGCACACCACACCACTGGCCGACGTTGGGGCTGGACCTCCCAGCTCTAGTGGAAAAAGTGGCATATTCCGAGGCTCGCATTAGAAGATTCTATTGGGTCCAAATGGAAAGGAGGTTGCATCCCTTTCCTCATTCAGCATACTGTCCCCACCCTGCGCTTTCCCTCAAGCCTCCCCTGTCAGCCAGGAGGACTGGGCGCTGGCCTGGAGACTCCTTGTCCCAGTCTTGCCTCTTTGTGCTGCTCCTCTCAGTGTGGGCTCAGGAGGTTGGCTGAGTCATGTGCCTGTGCTTGATGCAGCTGCACCTTGGAGCCCTGAGCCAAAGGCCACCTGGACCAGGTGCCCAGGCTCCCACTTATCCATTTGCAAATGTAAGCTTTCACATATTTTTGAGAGCAGAAAAGATGGTCTCCCTGCCAGACTCCAGCTAGGATGGAAGGGATGTTATCCAGCCAGTGAGAGGCAGCCAGGGCAGCTATCCCCACCTGTGTGGAGGCACAGCAGGATGCATTCTGGGGTGTGAGGTGACATCTACAGCATCAGATTGTCCTGGTGAGTCACAACCACAGATTCCAGTCCTTGCTGTTACAAAATCCTGGGTGAACTTGGACAACTTCGTGCCCATCTGTCCTCAACCTCCGAGAACAGCTTTCTCCATCCACAGTTCTCATCATCCATTTCCTATTAGGATGAAGGCAGAGCCAGTGCTTGCCAGGTTTGGGTGTGTACACTGTGGCCCCCAGGCTAGCCATGCGAACCATACCCGCGGGAAGCCAGGCTGCACTGTTCACTCGACAACAGCGTCAAGGGACCCCTGCAGTCGCACAGGGTGGAAGATCCCAGTAACCACCACTCAGAGTAAGAATCACAGCACTGCCAACCTTGGGACCCTCCTGTGGGCCCCACCCCGGTTACATGTCCCTCCTTAGATCTCTGGGGTCACTTGACTTTTACAGCTCTCTTGACTTTTCCAAGCACCACTTGCTTCTGCGTAAAGGATTGACAATTGCCAAAGAACCCTTACCAAGATACTAAGAAGTAAATAAATAAGTTAGCCCATTTATGTGCAAAATTACAAATGCAGGAAACATAAGCACACATAAGCATTTGGCAAGTAATCGTGAAGAGATAAAGCCAGGTAACCACTCCCCTGGTCCAGAGACTGTACATTGTACCTTCAGAAGTCCCATCCGTGTCCCTTTCCACGAAGGAAGACGATTTCAAAAGGCTCCATGCTATAGGATTCCGTTTTCATGACAGACACAGAAACGACAAAAGCATAGGTAGGTGCCGAAGTACAGATCATTGTATGCCAGCATCTGGGGGCTGAGTAGAAGGGGTTAACTACCAGACAGCATGAAGTAATTTGGGGGCGATGCCAATGTTGTCCATTCTTTATTGTGACAGTGGTTGGTTCCATGAACACATGTGTTTACACATCTCATAGACCTGTTACTAAATTATATTTCCATAACTCTTGGGTTTTTAGGTACGAACTGTAAACAATACATCTGAAATGGATATCGAAATTTCCTAATTTCCTTTTCTCTGTGTGAAAAGCATGTTTTTCTTCTCCGATCTGTAAATGTAGAGAATTATGTTACTTTATTTTCCTGAAGGTAAATCGAGTTTGGGTTCCTGGAATATATCCAATTTTATCTTGGCATATCATGTATTCTCCCTTATGAATGCTGTAGGATTCAGTGGGCTAACATCATCTTTCTGGGTTTTTTGGCTTCTATGTCGTGACTGTGTGCTTGACATGGGATGTTTCTCCCTCAAACTGCCTTCTGTCAGGACCTGGGATGGTGGTTATTCCAAACTCATAGCATGAGTTAGGGAGTGTCCCTCCTTTGCACTTTCCTCCTGGAGTTTGTGTCAAAATGAAGATATTTACTCCTAGCTTGTTAGAATTTGATGGGGGAATTCTGGAGTTTGTTTGTTTGTTTGCAGGTGGGCGAGGGTTATTTGTTTGTTAAAAGCATTTTGACCCCTGATGTATTTCTGTCATGGTTATGAATCAGGTTCACTACTCCGTCTTGAATCAGTTTGGGCCAGTTGTGTCTTCTAGGTATTGGTGACCTTCGTCTACATTTTCAGATGAGTTGCAATAACATGGCCCATAATAGATTAGACTTTTCAAACTTTGTGACCTACACAGGCATTGCAAGGAAAGTGAGAGGAGACCCCATATATCCTTCACCTGGACGCCTCTTGTTAACATTTGGTCAATTCATTTATTCTCCCCCATTTGTGTTTGGAAGTGTGTCGGTCAGCTTTTCATCGCTGTGACTGAGATACCTGACAAGAACAACTTAGAGGGGGGAAGTTCACTTTGAACTCACGGTTCCAGGGGTTCAGTCCATGAAACCCTGAGTATCAGAGCTGAGTCCATTGCTCTGGGCCCCAAGTGAGGTGGCGCATCATGGCAGAAGGGAAGGGGGAGGAAAGCTGCTAACCTTGTGGTAGCCAGGAAACAGAGCGGGGGTGGGGGGAGAGAAGGGCAGAGTGAGGGAGGGAGAGGGGCAGGCACCAGGAACAAAAGATAAACCCCAAAGTCATGTCCTTATTGGCTTATTTCTTTCAGCCACACCTCACCTGCCTACAAGTGAAAGTTTGGCGACTTCCACTTCATCCCACCCCATGCACCCCTTCTAAAAGGTAGCCGCCAACCCTGCCCTTGTGCATTCCATGGCCTGTGGGTTGCAGGCCCTGCCCCCACTGCCTCTAGTTAGTCCATTTAAGTTATTAATACAACAAACGGATTAATCCCCTAAAGAGGTTGAAGCTCCCCTAATATAATCGTTTCACCTCCTGCATTAACTTAAACAGGAGCTTCTGTGGGTCACCTCATATCCAAACCAGAAGAGCAAGTATTTTAAAATCTTATCTTGTTTCATTTTATTCTTTGAAGAGCTGGGGTCTCACTGCCCTATGCAGGCTGGCCCTGAAATCCTGGGCTCCAGGGAGCCTCCTGCCTCAGGCTCTCGAGTAGCTGGGACCCCAGGCAAAATGCCACTGTGCCTGACTATGTGAGTATGTTTTTAATCATTTTACTGAAGCATTTGTGTCACTTGAAGACACTTTGATACATCACCCTTAATTACATCCAGCACATATCTCAGCATGGTCTCCTACAAAACCTTAGTTCAATTTTCACAACAAGGCCATTTAACCTTGACATAAGACAGATTTCTACTAAATGACCCTGTGAAACATTTTCTGATTGCCCCAATAGCGTCCTTCACAGCTGCTTTCCAAAACCCCTCTTTGCAATCAAAGGGTCCTGCGTTGCATTTGTCTGCCAAGTTGCTTTAGCATCCTTTCAACTAGAACCCCTGACTTTTTGCCTGGCATGACAGAGACAGTTTTGAAGATCTAGTGCAGGTGTTTTGCAGCAATCCCCTCATGTTGGATTTGTCTGATCACTCCCTAGTGATTAGATTCAGGTTAAACATTCAGGGCAGGACCTTGCATAAGATATGTGCCCTCATTCTGAGCGCATGACATCAGGAGACTTTTTTCTTTTTTGAGGAGGTGTCCATTACGCTCACAGTTTGGGGGTTTTGGTCCGTAGTCAGTTGGCCCAGTTGCTTTGGGGCCTGTGGCAAGAAAGGGCACCGTGGTGGGAACACACGGCAGAGGAAGCCGGTTCACCTCGTGGTGATCATTGCATGTGAGGCACATAGTAGATACTCAACATGTGGAGCCTCCTTCACTTCTAAAGAGAGCTCGCTGTCAAGCTCAAGCTCAAGTTCCACAGCCACAGCGGGAGCCCACAGGGTGGGGAGTCCAAGACCCAGGCCCAGGGAGCGCTGCAGACTCCCACCAGCAGCTACAAGGTCCCTGGGCTGATACCTATTCAATGGTAGGCCAGCAGCCTGCCACGTGGCCACATCGGTCCTGGTCCCAAACCTGACCTCAGGCCAGCTGAGCCTGCCCCTCTACCAATACCCTGCCTCATCAGGATATTCGCAATGTCAGTTTGTCCCATGACTGGTGATCTTAACTTTAACCAGAGTGCTGCTCCAGCTTACTCCATTGTGGAGGAACCAATTTCTTATTGTGTTTAGTAAAGAATCCATGCCCTGGTATACTGCATGGAGAGAAAACAGATCAGTAATATCCAGATTTGGTGGGTCGTGAGAAGTATTTAACTACAAAGATGTATAATCATTATTAGCAATTCCCCCTTGGTTTGGTGGAGAACTGTGCAATATATGTACACAGTTTAATAAATGAATTTCAAGGACACATAGATGGAATCAACTCCCAGTCACAGAAGCAAACACCGCCACCACCCCCCAGTACTCCTGGGATGTTGTTGTGTGATCTCAGTCCCCTTACCCTCAAGGAGGAAACACATCCTCACTTTTGTGATCATCCTTTGTTTCTTTACGGCTTTAATATCTCATGTGTACATCCCATGTGTAATAATAATACAGTTTGGTGTTGCCTATTATTTACCTTTGTAGAAGTGGCATCACAGATCATGTTCATATTGCTTGCTTCTTGCCTTCCACATGCAGATTTCAATTGTGGACATGTGAATTTGAGATGTTTGACTTCCACTTTGAGATGGTGAGTAGGCAGAGATCTGACTCCGGGTTGGAGACAGACATATGGATACGTGAGTCATGGTAATATAAATGGCTTCTTTTTCAGGGTCCATTCTGGAGACAGAAATCACACCACTTTTTATTTCATTGTGGCAAGAGGAACATAACTTAAAATTCGTCATCTTAACAATTTTTTCATGTTAAGTTCAATGACATCATTATTATTATTATGCAACCAGTCTCCAGAACGTCTTCATTTACAAAACCAAAAAATGTATACCCAGTAAGCGACAACTCTCATTTTCCTCTGCCCCCCAAGCCTCTGGAAACCAGCATTTCACTTTCTGTTTCTGTGATTTGACTCTTTCAGATATTTCATATGGGTGGGATCATGTAGCATTTGTCCTTTTGTGAAGAACTCGTTCTATAGCATAATGTCCTCCGAGGTTCATCCATGTTGTGGCATGTGTAAGAATTTTAAATACGAAGCAATATTCTGTTTTTAAGGTCAAATGATGTGCCTTATTTTTATCTATTATCTATGCATCCATCCATCCACACTTGGTTTGTTTCCTACTCTTGGTTCTCTTGAGTAATGTCGCTATGAACAAGGGGTGCACAAATATCTCTGTGAACCAACTTTCTATTCTTTTTGAATGTTTACCCAGAAATGGCATTGCTGGATCATGTGGCAACTCTTTTTGATTTTTGGAGGAAATGCTATATATTTTTATAGCAGTTGAGTCATTTTACATTGCCACCAATAGCTCATAAAGATTGCAATTTATCTACATCCTCACCAACATCACACCAGTTTCTGGAAGAAATTATTTTTTTTCTGCTCTTCACTCTTTTTCCACTTCATTCTGATTTCATTTTAAATTGAAAATTAAAATGGTATATATTTATGGTGTACAGCATGGTATTTTTAAATAGATATACTTTGTGGAAAAGTGAAATGGATATGAATAAATACATCATCTCTCATACATATTTTTCTTGGTAAGTATACTTAAAATCTGTCCCCTTAGCAATTTCCAGGTATAGAGTAAACATTAATTTTCACCACTATGTTGTTCAATAGATCTCTCCAACTTATACCTCCTGTCTAACTGAAATTTTGTGTTCTTTTTAAAATGTTTTCATTAATGCATCCTGGTTATACACAATAGTGAGGTTCATTTGGACATAACCATACATGCATGGAAGAAAATTTGATCCATTTCTGTTCCCAGTGCTCCCTCTTTCCCCACCCTCCTCACGTCTCCTCTCCACTCCACCCCACCCCCGGTTCTACTTCCTCTACTCTACTGGTCTTCCTCCTATGTATTTATTTTTAAAAAATTGTACTTTAAATTCAGTCAGTCGCTGTCTCTAAATGAAATACGAAACAGACCCGGGGATGTGGCTCAGTGGTCATATGCCCCTCAGTTCAATCCACAGAACTCACCCTCCCCACCTTTTTTTTTTTTTTTTTTTGCTTTATAAATATACATAAAGGTGGAATTTGCTGAAGTATATTCATGTATGGTTTTCTTTTTGTTTCTTCTTTTTTTGTTTGGATGTTGCTGAGTATCTAAATCAGGGCTTTGTGCATCCTAGGCAAGCACTCTACCACTGAACTATATCCCCAGCCCATGACAGTTTTTTATACTTTGACCAACATCTCTGAATCCTCCCTCCTATGCCAGCCCCTGATACCACAATTCTGCCCTCTGCTCTCATGATTTTGACTACTAAACTTCCACATACAAGGGAGATCATGAATATTAGTCTTCCTGTGCCTGGCTTTTTGAAGTTATGATAATGTCCTCCAGGTTCATACAGGTAGTCACAAATGACAGGGCTTCCTTCTTTTTAAAGGCTGAGTGGTATTCTATTGTGTGCATATATATTCACATTTTCTATATCCATTCATCCACCAATGGACATGTAACTTGACCCCATGTCTTGACTATTGTGAAGAGTGCTATAACGAACACAGGTATGCAGGTTTGTCTTTGACATATTGATTTTGTTTCCTTTTAATGTATACCTAGTAGTGGTAATCATGTGGTAGTTCTTTTTTTGAGTTTTTAAGGAACTTGCATAATGTTTTCCATGATGACTATATTAATTACATTCCCACTAATAGTGTCAAGGCTCCCTGTTCTCCATGTTTTTGTCAACCATTTGTAATCTTTGGGTTTCTGTCTTATTTATTTGTTTGTTTGTTTGTTTGTTTGTTTGTGGTTCCTGGGATTGAAGCCAAGGCCTCATGCATGCTAGGCAAGTGGGTTACCATGAGCTCCATCCCCAGCCCTTCTTAAGATGTTATTTTGAGACATGGTCAAACTAAATTGTCCAGGCTGTCCATGAACTTGCAATCCTCCTGCCTCAGCCTCCTGAGCAGCTGGAGTTATGAGCAGGAGCCACTTTGTCCAGCTCTTTCATCCTTTTGATAAGCGCCATCTAATAGGCATGAGAGTATATCTCATTATGATTTCCATTTGCATCTTCCTGATGATTGATGCTGAGCATGTTTTCATATACCTGTTGGAGGTTTTTATGTGGTCTTTTGTGAAATGTCTATTGAAGTCCTTTGCCCATTTTTAAATTGGGTTGTTTTCTTTGTATTTAGTTGTTTCAGTCCCTCACATGTTGTAGATATCAGCCCTTATCAGACATATGTCTGCATATATTTTTCTCTTTTTCTGTAAGTTGTCCCTTCACTTTGCTTAGTGTTCTGTTTCGTTGCATAAAAGCTTTTTAGTTTCATGTGATCTCAGCCCATTTCTGCCTTTGTTGCCCATGCTTTTTGGGTCCTTATCCAAAACTTCATTGCCCAAACCAATGTCCTAGAGATTTCCACCCCCAGGCCTCATGAAGTAGTTTGATAGTCCTAGGTCTTATGTTTGAGGCTTTAGTCCATTTGAGTTGATTTTTAAATAGTGTGTGAGAAAGGTCCAATTGAATTCTTCTGCAGATGGTTATCCAGTTAGCCTAGCATGATATAATGAAAGGACTATCCTCTCCCCGTCATGTGTTTGTGGCAATGTTGTTGAAATCAGTTGACCAGATGGCCATCTTATCCTTGTGTCCTCACATAGTCTTCTCTCTGTATATATCTGTGTCCAAATTTCCTCTTATGTAGATAGCACTCATCTTGATTCCAGCCTCATCCCAATAACCTCATTTAAAGTTAATTACTTGTATAAAAACCCTATCTGCAAATAGAGTCACATTCTGAGATTCTGATAATTGCAAAAGTGGCAGCTGAAAGTTTGAGAAGTTGAGCAGAGTTGTCCTATTCTAGAAGAATGGTTGGGCAAAAATTGGAATCCAGGGCCTGCCAAGAAGGTTGGCAGGACTCACACACCATGTTTTGGTTAGCAGTCCTGAAGAGCTACACCCTAGCTAGGAGTTGGGGAAATCCAAACTAGACCAGCTCCAGAAGAAACTAAAGCCCACCTTCAAATCATCCGAAGCTTGCAAATGGATGCAACAGTAATTCTGGTTTTTAATACCCAGAGATGCCTGCTAAGAGTGCGGGTGAGGCCTTTCTGAATGAAGAAAACATCCTTCTGGGCCTCAAACTAGCTTTTCATAGGCAGTGTTTAGCATTGAGTGCAAAGCAACTGGCTGAACAAGGAGAAAAGGTCACACCTTTGACCACCAAGGAGAGCAACAGATAATAGCAACAAACCTGTGAGAATCTAGGTAGAGGAGTCAGGAGACAAAGGTACTAAACTTCTGTGCGTATGGGCTCTATGTTCAAAAGGTGATGGGTTGCCTTCCTTCTGGAAGCTTTAGGGTTGGTTCTACTCAGTTGCCTTTTTCAGGAGGCTTCCTGTATTCTTTGGCTCATCTTCAGAACCAACAAGAGTTGGTCTGAGTCCTTCCCACACTTCCTGTCTCTCGGGCTCTTCTTCATACTCCCTCTTCCAATTTTAAGGATTCTTATGATTACACGGAGCCAAATAATCCGGGATACTCTCCCTACTTTAAGGTCATCTGATTATCAGTCTCAGTTCTCTCTTCTGCCTGATTCCCCTTTGCCCTGTGCATTGGTCTCCTTGGGCTGCCATAAGAGACTACCACAGTCCAGGTGGCTAAACAACAGACATTGGTTTTCTCATGGTTTTGGATATGGTACGTTCAAGGTCAAGGTGCCAGCATGCTTGGTTTCTTGGGAAGCCTCTCTTCCTCTCTTCCTGTGTTGCACATGTCCATATTTTCACTGTATCCCCACAAGGCCTTTCTGCGCACAGACTCCTGGTATCTTTTCTTCTTAGAAATGCCACCAGTGCTATTGGATTAAGGCTCCATAATCATCACATCATTTCACCCTAATGATCTTCTTTGGGGCCCTATCTGCAAATACACTGGGATTATAATGGACTTCAACCTGTGAATTTAGGACTGGGGAGAGACCAATCACTGTCACGGGTTGCAGGGATAAGAATATGGAAATATTTTTAGAGCTATCACATAGCTACTAGCTACCACATAACCAGATCTGCAATCACGTATATTTTATATTATCTTTATACAAAGTTCTAAAAGAGTAAAAAACTGACCATAATATTTTGGAGTACTCCATGAATAAAGAAGTGATTACAATAAAAGATAGGATAGCTGTGGTTTGTGGGTGAGGATAAGGTAGGTGTTCTTCATACATGTATGTATGGCCTCAGACCCTCAGCCAGGCCTTGAGCCAGAAGACCTTGGCCCCTACATCATCTTCATCTTGATTAATCTGCCAAAATGAAACCCCAGGCAATTCCAGGCTGCTGGGATGGGGAGATTTCCCCCTTACCATCTTTGCCAGCTTTTAAAATTCCTCAAACTTTATGCCGATGGCGGACACTTGGGTAGGGCCCTCTAAAGTTGGCCAAGAAGCAAGGGCTCCCATTGGTCTAGTCTACCACTGTTGTAAGAGCTTCATCAAGACCTTTGTTTTCACCCTATTAGTATCTGCTATATTCATCTTTCTTTCCTTTCCACAATAGTAAGTCACTACAGCTCTTATTTAGTGTGTTTGGTTACAGTGGTTTCTCTTTGTCACTTTCAAAGGTTTCCATCACCCATGGTCAATGTCAACCATGGTCCAAAACATTAAGTGTTAATTTCAGAAATAAATAATTCACAAGTATTAATTGTGCACTCCTGTGGGAAATCTTTGCACCGCTCTGCTCCATCTCACCAAGAAGAAGAAACCTTTGTTTGTCTAGCTTACCTGCTATCCAGGCAACCCATCCTTGAGTCACTTTTTTGGTTACCAGGCTGACTGTGGAGATATTGCAGTGCTTGTGTTCAAGTAGCTCTTCTTTTTCTTAATAATGGCCCCGAAGGACAAGAGTAGTTTTCCTGACAATTCACATATGTCGCAGAGGAGCCCTGCAGTACGTGCTCTAAGTGAAAAATGAGAGTACAGTTTTTGAGAGAGAGGGAGAAAGAGTGTACATTCATATAACTATTGTTATAATCTTTTTTTTTTTTTTTTTGGTACTGTGGATTGAATCCAGGGGCGCTGAAGAACTGAGCAACATCCCTGCCTTATTTTTCTTTCTTTTTTTTTTTTTAATTTAGAGACAGGGTCTCGCTGAGTTGCTTAGGGCCTCAAAAAGCTGCTGAGGCTGGCTTTGAACTTGCAATCCTCTTGCCTTAGCCTCCTGAACCGCTGGGATTACAGATGTGTGCCATTCTATTTTATTAGTAGTTATTGTTTTTAATCTCTTACTCTGCCCAATTTGTAAATTAAACTTTACTATTGTTGTGTGCATACAGGGAAAAAAAATCAAATATAAGGTTTGGAAGTATCTTAGGTTTTAGTCATTTACAGGGGTTTTTGGAACATGTCCTCTGTAGATAAGCAGGGACTACTGTATATATTGCATGCTTTTCCAAAAAGTAAATTTAGATTTAACAGGTGCATCACAACCTTAAAATTGTGCATATTAGTGGAGTGCCATGTCTATTGTACAATGTTTAAATCATCCTATGACTTTTTTAATATTGTAGGTGGACACCACGATACCTTTATTTTATTTATTTATTTTTTATGTGGTGATAAGGGTCAAACTAGTGTCTCATACGTGCTGGAAAGCGAAAAACCTTTGTGTTACAACCCCAGTCCCATGTATGATACTTAAATCAGGTTGAACATATCATTCTCCTCAAACATTTATCATTTCTTCATGGTGAAAACACTCAAAAACTTTTCTTCTTGCTTTTTGAAATATAGGGTACATTACTGTTATCTAGTCACCCGTTTCTGCAGTAGTACACCAGAAATCCTTGCTCCTATTAAAAGTATATCTAGGTAACCATTGATCAAACTTTCTCCATTCCTCTCTCTTCCCTTCTCTCCCCAGCCTCTGCTAACCACTGTTCTACTCTCAGCTTCTGTGAGATCAATCTTTTCAGATTCCACATATGAATGAGATCATGTGGTACTTGTCTTTCTGTGCCTGGCTTATTCCACTTAACATCATGATCTCCAGTTGAGTCCATGATGTCTGAAATGACAGGATTTTCTTCCCTTTTATGATGGAGCAGTAGTCCATTATGTATAGCTACCTGTGGCCAAACACCACTCTATACCTGGCTGCAAAGATGCTCTAAGATACAGAATTAGATCAGTAGAATTTGAGTAAAGTGCATTACTCTCCATGATGTGGGTGGGCCTCGTGCAATGAGTTGACCTCACCCAATCCATTGAACACCTTATGAGAATAAGACTGAGATCCAGTGAAGAAGAATTATGCCTCCAGAATGCTTTTGGACTAAAGACTACAACATCAATTCTTCCCTGAGCCTCCATCCTGCTGGGCTGCTCTGCATATTTCAGATGCAACAAGCCCCAATATTGTGTTAGACAATTCCTTGAAGTAGACTTCCCTGCTCACCTCTGCAGGCAGACAGGCAGGCACAGACACACACACACACACACACACACACACACACACACACACACACCATATTGTTTCTGTATCTCTGGAGAACACTAATACTGATTTTCATATCCAGAGTGGTTGTAGAGAACAGAATTTAGAGATGAGTTTTCTGAATTGGATCTCAGGTATTTGGAATCAGTTCTCCACCTGAGTAGATTTTAAGGCATGAAAGGCTCCATTTACATTCATAAAAACACATCAATATTCCATGGCATGATGTGATAATAGAGACACAAAAGATCACTATTGGATACTCCAATCAAATACTTACAAAAAGCAAGATTCTAGGTTTTTATGATACCTTTGAAACTTTTTGCCAAATTAGCAAGTGTAATGAGATTGGTGGGTTCTTTCTAACTATGTTGGTGTAGAACTTAGAGAAAGAAAATTATGAGCTCAGAGATTTGAATCCCCAGTTCAAGTGGCATTTTAAATGAACTGAAATTTCCAATGCATGTCCTGATAGACACCTTTATCTCCTGTAGACACAGGGCTGAAATTTCTGGAAACCAAACCCAGATTCTCGTCCTGCATGTGGCTGAATTAGAATGCAAACTGAATTCCCAGCCATGCAGCATATGTACTGCTAAAGTGAGAGCATTGATTGGGGAGGGATGGGACCCTGAAAGTTGAAGTGAGAGCAGATGGGAAGATCCCGATGATGCTGGGTACACTGAGCCCTTAGATTCTGATGAATGCTCTTCCTTAGCAGCAGCAGCCACTCTACCCCTGCCTGAGGAGGTGAACCTTGCTTCACCTGATGAAAATGGAATGTTATCCCCTGCAAAGCTTGCATTGAAAGGAACTGCTGATTACCCTCAAGTCACACTCCACCCCCACCCCTTTACTTCTGGATGCATGGCTACAGCAATATCAGAGCAGGTTTCTAAAGGTGAGGTGCAAAGTGTGACCTTTGATGAGCTGAAATACCCTCCAAAAGGACAGGATAAGGATTTCTTTCAGTATATACAGACAAAAATGTGAAGAATATGTGTGAATGGACATTAAGGATGTGGGCCAATGGTGGAAGGAACATAAAGTTGGAACAGGCTGAATTTAATGAAATGGGACCACAAAGCAGAGATTCTGAATTTAGTGTCATAGCTTGAGCAGTTAGAAAGGGCTCTATGTGTTTGTTTAGATGGCTAAGACGTGGATCAAAATGTAGCTTCTACTAAAGAAAATTCCAGTGACAGACTTTCCTTGGTATAGTATAGAGAAAAAGATCCGATGATTTAGGGGGAGTGGAAGGCTAGAGAGGACTTATCATTTAAGACTTACCCTAGGAGAATCTTGAGGACATCCCTTCACCATGACTATGAGAAATAAGTTTGTGAGAGCAGCCTGAGCATCCTTGAAGAGCTCTGCAGTTCAGAAATGACAGTAGCGACCATTGCCACTGAATTGGAGAACTTCAATGCATTGTGTGTAATTGGATCCAGTGGTGGCAGGGGGAAAGTGGTAGCATTTAATCACCAAACACAAGGTAGGCATTGTTCCCGTAGGGTCAAATCAGCTATCTGAATGCTATAACTTACAGTTGGTCATGGTGTTCCTAGAAGTGATATTGATGGGAAGTCTACTGAAGTCTTACTTGAACCATGTCAGTGGGCGAGTTTCAGGTCAAGTGAACAAGTCTAATTTGAATAAAAAAAATAACTGATTGTCTCAGGCAATGTTTCCAGATTTGAGCCAGTTCACAGACCCTGAACCCCTTAATGAAGGGGAGGCTGTTTGTGGAAGGACTCAGGTACATTACCAAAATTTATACACTTAACCTCCCTCCCAGCCTTCCCCAAAGAAACCTAAAGCCTTTTACTGGTGTGACTGTGTATTGGGGAACAGAAATAGAAGACCTTGCAGGGATTACTGTATATGGCCCCTGAACTGACATTAATTCTGTGGTAAATGCTCTCCTGGGAGCTGAGAGCAAAGCGACATGATAAACTCAAAAACAATGTGCCCATGTGCACCCCAAAAAAAGGCCGCATGGCACACTCGGTGCACAGGACCAACTCTGGCAATACTCTGTGCCCAGGTGCAACCCTGCCATAATCCTATTGTGTGTGACACTGTCGCAGCTATGTTACAATTTTATTGTATAGAATACCCAATCAAAATGTGCGTTACCCGATGGAGAAGGCAAAGTAACTAACATGTAGAAGACAAAGCCCTGCTATACTCTGTGCTACACTGTGCCTGTGCACAGTGCTGAAGGCTGCAGTGCCCTGTCTCCCTGTGTGACAATCCCTCAGTATTTCTTGGGGGCTCGTGTCCAGGGTCTGGAGGCACAGATGGTATGTCCTCTGTCACTGGGGTGCAATCCCTGGGATTCTGGGGGAGGTAACCTCAATCTGGTGCCAGTGGGCTGATTGATCCATAGGGGACTAACCCTCCTGGCCTGCCAGTGAAAGGACCCTGGGAGCACAAGTGAACCCAGAGGGACCTCAGGAACCAGCTCAGGGAGTTCTGGCTCTCAGCCAGGTGGGAGCCTGGGTTCAAGAGTTACACCTGCCCTAATTGGCACAAGGGGGCCTGATCAACTCCAAGGGATGCCCCAGTAGGCTCCATTGCATGAGACAAAAACGAAAGTCTAAGGTACTGGGCAGCAGGTTGGAAACTATTTGAATGCAAGCTAATGGTGGCTGAATGGCGCAGGCTAAGCCCAGAGCGAATGCAGAGTCCTGATCCATGGGTCCCTGGCAATCCTCATACTGCCTAAGGCAGCATGTTGTAGGGACAAAGGAGGCAAGGCACTGAAGACAGCAGGAAACAGTTTTATTTGGCTGCAGCCAGGTTCAGAGGGTACAGCTTTTGCTGTAATCAATCAATCCCCTGAACCCCGAGTTCAAGGAGTTTCAGAGTTTTATACCCAGCATGTAAGGGGAGGGGCTCAGAAGTTCACAGTCTGCAGAAGTGCACATAAAAGCAGCTTTTTCTTTCACTGTTCTGGGCATGTTAACTCTTCAAGGACAACACCTGAGAAGGGGAGAGTTCCTTCTCCCCTTTCTTTCCTCCCCCTGCCAGCTGTTACCATGGAGCCCAGTTGTAACTTATCTTAAAAATGTAGACATCTCTGTGAAGCCCAGCTCAAGGCCAGAGACCTTGTTTGCACATTTCTTCAAAGTACTATACTGGATACGTTTATGAAAAACAAGTAAGGGGGTGTCCAGCACCTGGAGTGCTGGTATCTTCTCGGCCAGTGGCCAAGTAAACAGGGTGACATGAAAATAGGAAGTTTATCTACAATGGACTCTTTGCTGACAGTCCTAAAATCAGCCATGGTGAAGAGGGCTTTCCTGTGGAGAAAGGGGGTGCCACTTCAATTCTCCCCTTTAATGATGCTCCCCATAATTCAGTCCTTTAAGTTTAAGAGCATCATTACCATTATCTTGGCTTAAAGCCTTATATAATGCCAAAACCTTAGTTGTTGTCATCCTTTCAACAGCAGCTTCTATAGTGGACCCCATAGTTTTAATGCACAGTGGAGCCAAACATGGGAGCAATGAACAGGTTAACAGCAGAATACCCATTATACCAGTTAAGTTTTAAATCTACCAAGAGTTGAAAACCATCTCCCAAAAGCATGTTTGGGACCCAAACTTTAATGCCCTTCTAGGTATGAAAGAGCACATGTGCTAGTTCTCTTGTGTTGTTGACTATATTCTTAACTGTTTGTCTATTGTCATCCATTTGGATGTAACAATCTGAGCTTTTGAACTCTCCACATATATTTTTTTCTCAGCCAGTAAGAAATCTAATGCCAAGCGGTTTTGATAGTTAACCACTCACATCTGGTCTGTTGTGTGGCCAGGAGGTCAAAGGATGTGGCAGTCTGATTAATAATAATTTTTAGTACAGCTTGTAAGTGAATGATTCTGTTTAACATGTAAATAGGAGTTCTATAGCTCCAACTGTCATTTTGTGCCCAAGTAGCAGGAGCAAAAGTGGCAATAAATCCTCTGGGGTGGCCAGTTACCTTCACTCCAAGATTGGTGACCTCCTAAATCAAGTTTCTTTCCAATGGACCTCTTTTTCCTTTCCAAACAGTCATCCATCCCTTGCATTCCTCTGGCAGGACAGGTCCTAAATATAGGTTTTACCACCTCTTGGTTATAGTGGATTGTCTTGACACATGGTTCACATGATCTCCATGGTTGGAATAGGAGTAGGGCAGAACCTCTTAAGGTGATCAAAGGAAACCAAACTAAATAATAGACTAACATTTTGGTTAGCATAGGTTAAACAGCATAAATTAACAAAGGAAAATTAATAACACCAAACAAATCCTAGAAAACTTATATAAGAAAGATAAAAAAAAAAGTATAAGTGAAATTTTGTTACCCAGAGTCCAGTCAGTAGGAGTTACTGTTATCAAACCAGTAGCTAAAACCAAACGGAGAACTGTGTATATATCTAGAAGCAAGGGGTGCCAATGCATTACAGTATAAGAACTATCTCGGAGGTTGAAAGAGTCCATTAGTCCTGGTGGGAAGTTTATCCTTCACGGGGCATTCATCAGCCAGTCCCTCCTGTGTGGCTGAAACAGGGCCGTAGTCTCCTCAAGCTTCGGCCATGCATAGACCAGTCAGCTTCCGGTGTGACTGGAGCAGGGCTGTTGTCCTTCTGATCCTCAAGGTTCTCTGGTGCTCCTTTTTCTTTGGGATGGTCAGCTTCAAGGGCGTAGCAGCATCTGGAGAGCACGCCCAGTCCTCAGCTGCAGGCGTGAGTCTGGTGTAGTGAATCCAGACACCTATCTCTGCAAACTTTACTGTAGTTGGGGTGGATAAAATAACAGTGAAAGGGCCTGTCCGAAGAAGTTCAGGGGTTAAATATTTCATTTTTTGACCTAGACTCAATCTCCAGGCTTGAAGGAGTGTGCACCTGTGGTCAAACTTACTGGCAATTTTTCTCTAACCCATTGGTTGAGAACCTGTGAAGTTTTCCCTAAGACTTGAAGCTGTCATCTCAGGGTTAATTTTCCTATCTCTCTTTAGTCTCCCTGTAGTCCCCTAATAAGAGGGGGGGGATGTCCCATATAGGATCTCAAAAGAAAAGAATCCATTCCTCCTAGTGGGAGTGGATCTAATCCTCAACAGTATAATAGGGAGAAGTTCCTCACAATGTAAGTGAGTCTCCTGACACAGCTTACCCAATTGAGCCTTAAAGTCCTGTTCATCCTTTGAACTTTAGCAGAACTCTGCAGCCTATAGGCAGTACGTAACTTCCATCTGATGTTTACACTCTTGGTCAGTAATCATATCGCCTCTGCCCAAAAGCTGGCCCATTGTCTGAGCCAATAATTATTGGGACACCAAATCTGGGAATCATTTCCCAGAGAAGCATCTTAGTATCTCCTTAGCCTTTTCAGTGTGGGTTGGAAAGGCTTCCACCTGTCAGAGTATGAACACACAAAAACCAAAAGTTACTTATAGCCCCGTGAGCGTGGCAGTTCAGTGAAATTTACTTCCAAGTCTTCAAAAGGGGCTCCTCCTATAGTTTGGATTCCTGGTGGAAGCTTTGGCCCCTGACAAGGATTGTTGTGAGCACAAACCTCACATTGTTTGCAGACCATCCAGGTGTTGCTTGTGAGCTGGGGGACATAGAAATGTTGACTCAGAAATGTCTCAAGTGCTGTATGTCCAGCATGTTTCCCTGCAAAACTGTCTGATAAAGGCTGGGGCTAGAATCTCCGGGATGGCTATTCCGGCCATCAGAAAATCTCCACCATCCACCTGGGAGAGAATTTTCTTTTTCAGTCTTAAATCTCTTACTTTCATGTTGGGAATATGTTGGTTCCCATTCTGTTAGCTAGTCAGCCAGGCAGAAGGGCAGCATTTAAACCTGGGACTGGAGTTTCTTCCCATTTCTTGCAGACAGCTAAACTGGCCTCTCTGTCAGCTCTCTGGTTGCCCTGAGAAACCACAGTGTTTCCCTTTCGATGACCTTGGCAATGTATAATCACAACCTTCCTGGGAGCCCACAGTGCATCCAAAAGTTTAAGAATTTCTTGTCCATCCATCATGTTCCCCCCTTTTTTTCTCTCCTGAGTTAATTAGCCTACATAAGGCCCTGTGAACATGAAGGATAGAGAACGCATATTTTGAGTCTATGTAAATATCCACACAGACTCCTGTTGTCAACTGAGGTGCTCGAGTCAAAGCAATAAGTTTTACTTTTTGTGCTGAAGTTCCCTGAGGCAGAGGTTCTGCCTTGACAGTGGAGTCCAGAGTGACCATTGCATATCCAGCAAAACATACCTCATCTTTTATGGAACTGCTTCCATCTGTGAAGTACTCTGCATCAGCGTCCTTGAGAGGCTGGTCTGTTAGGTCTGGTCTGCTGGAGAACACTTCATCCACGACCTCAACACATTTGTGATCAGGTTTTCCAGGTCCAATGGGCAGCAAAGTTGCTGGGTTTAGAGTTCTGACGACCTCAACGTGGATACGTGGGTTTTCACATAACATGCCCTGATATTTGACCATTTTTTCATTAGTCAACCAATAGTGTCCTTTATATTTTAACAAAGTCAAAATTGAATGAGGAACTCTGACAACCAGTTCTTGTCCCATGGCCAGTTTATCAGCTTCCAACACCAGAAGAGCTGTGGCTGCAAGGGCCCATAAACAAGGTGGCCAGCCGTGGGCTACAGAGTCCAACTGTTTGGACAAATAAGCCACTGGACGGTGCCATGTCCCTAGCATCTGAGTCAAAACTCCTATAGGCACTCCAGACTGATCATGGACATACAGAAAGAAAGGCTTTGTGAGGTCAGGGAGCCATAATCCAGGTGCACAGGTGAGTGCTTATTTAATGTCCTCAAAGGCCTTTTGCTTAGTTGACCCCCATATAAGAGGATCCCATTCCCCCCCCCTTTGTGGCTTCATAGAGGGCTTTTGTCATAACTGAAATTTGGGGATCCATACATGTCTGAACCCTGTAGCGCCCAAGAATTCTCTAGTCTGATGGCAGGTTGAAGGGACTGGAATTGAGCAGATCTTCTTTTGAGGCCCAGTTTCTATTATCTGTTCTATTGCTGAGTCAGATGGTAACCAAAGTATTTGTCCTTTTTCTTGATAGATATGAGATTTTACGTCAGAGTCCAGTGCTGTCCCAATGATGGTGTACTCAAGCCCCTGGGAAGAACTGTCATTTAGGGAAGGGAGGCATACATAGAGCATCTGGCGCTTTAAGATGCAGGAAATTTTTTTTTTGTTATCTCCCAGTGCAGGATCTTGGCTGCTAGGATTCTCCAACTCTTAAATCTAATGTAAATCTTAGCAGAGACTGATGACCTGGGACATCATTTGTGTAAAAGGCACCTATGTCAATCTCGCCGTGGGCCGTCTGCCAAGGTTGGAGGGCAGCGGTGCGGTTCTGTGCAGGTCCCAGTGTGGCAGCCACATTGTGCCCACCTAGGTGTTGCTCTTTGACTGTGTGGCTTTCTCCTCCTGCCAGGTGGGAGCCTGCTCTAATTGTATATAGCAGCTGCCCCGCTTGTGTTCTTGTTCAGCATACCTGGGTGCATGGGGCTCTGAGGCCCTTCCAGCTGGTGGCTCAAAGTGTGTGGCTTGGAGCCAGGGTGGCATGTCTTTTGGGAGTGAGCACCCTATGGCCCATTACTGGCTGTTAACATGAACATATTCCTGGTTCATTTGGGGACTTGCAGCAGCTGAGCCCTCCTGAGGCGCTGGGTCTCATGCATCAGATGCAGTTGTGTGTGTCTATGGGACCCCTGCCATATTCGTCAATCATCAACTTCCCAGCAAGTGGGAATCAACTGAAAGGACGGGCTGGGGCCAAAGGCTGGAGGAAAACATTCATTCCTTCTCTGTTCAAGGCTTAGCATGTGAGCATGGCAGTGGGTGCTTGCCCGCCGGGGCCACTGGAGGCTTCCCCTTTTGTCTGGCCACGTTTTTTTTTTTTTTTTCCCCTTATAAACATTTGGACCATTGGCTTTGTTCTAGTGAGACCCCCCCTTTGAGTGACCTCTGGGTTTGTGGTGAGGGCCGCTGTAAGGAGATCCATCCTCCTCTTCATGTTTCTGGTCTGCCTGTCTTTGAGTCTCTGGATCTCGATTGATGAAAACTGCGGTGGCCACCTCAGTCAGCTCACTGGCACACTTCTCAGTAAAGCTCTCTAGGATTGTAATTTTTGGCAAATGGCTCTCTGAGCCTGTCCCACAAAGGCTGCATTCATCACCTGTTGCTTGAGCCTGTGCATTTCTTCACTGACAAACTTGCACTGTGGCTGCTACACTTGTATGTGCCCTTCCTTCCCCAGGCACCTCTGGGCAGAGAGAGGGGCGGCAGCAGCGGTGGCCTGGACATTTAGCTCTGAGTCAGTTGGGCACATTTCTTTTGATCATTGCTGCCAGTTTCATAGGGCAGAGGGGCCTTAGGCAGATGTGGGGCTGAGAGAAATGTTCAGGGCTATCAGGAGTGCAAGAGGGAGATGCTGGAGCAGCAGGAGGCTTATCTCGGCTCTGTTTGTCTGCAGATGCGCTTGGCTTAGGCTAGGGCTCAGGGCTGGCTCTGATTCCTTCTAACTCTTGGGCACAGACAGTGTGTTTTGTTCTTTTTTCTTTTCTTTTAGACTTCCTAGGAGGGCTTCTTGACATCTCTCTATCTTTAGCCCTTCTTCTTTGTTGGGGCCCCATCCTAGGTCTGGATATATGGGCTGCATCAGATCAGTCATGGCCCAGGATTTCTCCGTGTAGGAGGGAGTATGATTTTTCCAGCTTATGAGCTCAATGGTGGAGAAAGGCTGGCACACAAAACTGCCTTGTCTCCCTCAGGTGTTTCCCTCTGGTCAACAAGGGCAGGTCCTTTAGTTCCTTGCAGGGGCATCTGGAGAGTTCTCATCTGAGTTGTGGCTCTGATCTTGGGACCAATCTCCCACCTTAATCTTGGGAGGTGAAAGAGTCTTTGGTCCTAGGAAGCCTTTGGCTCCGAGGATATCACAGTGGAAGGAATAGCCAATATTGGGGGGCCTTCATTTGTTGCCTCTGAGGACAAAGGGGCTAGGGGACAGTCTGTTGTCCCAGTGGTCTTGGCAAAGTTGGTCTTGGGTCCTCTTCTGGCTTATGGGGAAAACTGTTTCCTTTCCTGTCTTTCTTAGTCAGGTTTTCTGTTTAGCTGCTTTCCACTGGGTCTTAGAGACCATTATGCTCCTGGCTAACATCAGCTTGGTCTGTCCATTTAGACAGGCTCTCAACCAAGGGGGCTGTTTCTGTATCATCTCTTGTCAGTAATCAATGTAAGAGAAATGGTTCAGGGGTTCCAACAACAATCAAATAAACCTCAGCAATGACTCTCTCATCTAAAGATCCTTCTGGTGGCCATCCCACATCTTGGGTGAGCCACTCTAATTCACAGAGTATGCAACCTTTGTGGAGTGAGTTTCACTCCAGTTACCAGGAAAACCTTCCTAAAGGTTTCTAACACACATTTCAGAAGGCTTAGTTTCCTTAGTGTGCCTCCCATGTTCCACCCTACATCGGTGTCGCACACTTAGAACAAAACACACTTAGGACAAGACTAGCTTTGTCCATCTCCGGCCGCTCCCCTCACGGGGACTTAGGGCCCTCTTAGCCTTGCGGGTCGTTATCAACCCCCGACCTGGAGCTTTCACCTAGAGGTTGGTTGGTGAAATTCCGCCATAGACTGTATGAGGTGCCACGGAACCGCGGATCAGGACTCTGCACTCGCTTAAGCCCTCGGGTTGGGTCGGGTCGGAACCCTTCCCTTTGTCCGTCTCATTCACACACTTTCACACAGACATGGCCAGGACAGGATTTCTATACCGCCCAAATTCCAACAATTCCAAACCAAACAAAAAGGGAGTCATGGTTTCCCCTCTGCTCGCTGACCCCGAACAGAGGCTACTCGGGCGACTCCCCGGGGTCCCTTTCAGCTCCAACCACTTTGGAGGGTACTCGGGACAGAGGTTGACCAAGCCTCTCTTCCACCCGCTTAGGCCTCGAAGGGGAAGTCAGGTGGGCTGCAAAACCAAATGGACCCGGGTCCTACCTGTTCAGATGGGCGGTGCTCCAAAACCCTAATTCTGGTTCCTGCTGCCTGTGGGTTCTGTTGTGCTCCGGGGTGGCGGCCCCAGGACGCTGGGTGAGTCGATCCTCCTTCAGGCCAAGAGTGGCCTGGGCGCACCAAGGGGACCATGTCCCCCATCGCCCCAGGGAAGCTGGTCCCCGGAGACAAGAGAGGCAGAATAGCCTTCCTTACCTCCTCTGTCCCATCTAGGTCGCCAAAAATGTTGTAGGGACAAAGGAGGCGAGGCACCGAAGATAGCAGGGAACAGTTTTATTTGGCTGCAGCCAGGTTCAGAGGGTACAGCCTTTGCTGTAATCAATCAATCCCCTGAACCCCGAGTTCAGGGAGTTTCAGAGTTTTATACCCAGCATGTAAGGGGAGGGGCTCAGAAGTTCACAGTCTGCAGAAGTGCACATATAAGCAGCTTTTTCTTTCACTGTTCTGGGCATGTTAACTCTTCAAGGACAACACCTGAGAAGGGGAGAGCTTCTTCTCCCCTTTCTTTCTTCCCCCTGCCAGCTGTTACCATGGAGCCCAGTTGTAACTTATCTTAAAAATGTAGACATCTCTGTGAAGCCCAGCTCAAGGCCAGAGACCTTGTTTGCACATTTCTTCAAAGTACTATACTGGATACGTTTGTGAAAACTAGTAAGGGGGTGTCCAGCACCTGGAGTGCTGGTATCTTCTCGGCCAGTGGCCAAGTAAACAGGGTGATATGAAAATAAGAAGTTTATCTACAATGGGCTCTTTTGCTGACAGTCCTAAATTCAGCCATGGTGAAGAGGGATTTTCTGTGGAGAAAGGGGGTGCCACTTCAAGCACAGGGCTCTCCAAGCCTGGCCCAGGTTGGGGATTCACACTGACCTGCCAATGTGAAGAGGCGTCTGAGAAATCTACGCGAGGGGTGTGGCTAGAAGTGGCCAGAGACAGCGATTGCTCACCCCTTTTCCTCCCCCCACCAATGTGTGTGATTGCTGTCTTCCAGGGGGAGGAAATGCTTGGCAAACAGAGTAAGCTTACCACCACCCCCCCCCCCCCCCCGCAGAGTGTATGACAAAAAATATCAAAAAGGGATATTCTGGAGACTATGGAGTTAAGTTGACCTTCTGTGAAATATATTGGCCCTGATTCAGAGGAGGTTGGCCTGCCAAGGAGTCATGAGATAAAAACCTAGTTAGCAAGGTGTTTAGGGTCATTGTAGGGGACCCTGGCCAGCCTGACAGTTCCCTAACATTGACTGTTGGCAAGACGTGGTCCTCCCATGGCCACGTTGGCAGAGGGCATGTCTGGTAGAGAAGTAAAATATTATGAGGGGCCGGGTGATGTCTCCCTCACAATGCTGACCAGAACCCAAGATGCCCATTCTATCTGGGGAGCCCAAGGAAATCCCCCACCTTATGCACCAGCATATATGCCCCACTGCCACCATCACTGCCTGCAATTACTGCAGCCAGAAATTCCCTAGAGGTTGCTCACACCACTGAGGCCACTTCTCCCACAGAAGCCACCCGAAATGACCCTCACCATAGCCATCTAGTAGCCTCCAGTTTTAACCCTGTATACTCTGGCCAGAGAGTGCCAGGAGGTCCCAGCTTACACGCCCCCCCTTCCCAATACACAACAAGGTGCCCTGCAGATGCCACAGAGAGAAACCCAGGGTCCCATCTACTATGATCAAGACAGGCATGTGCAAGGGGGACAACGTACCTTCATATAGCAGCCTCTTACCGCTGCTAATCTCCTGAATTGGAAAAACCATACCCCCTCCTTCACTGAGAAGCCTCGGGCTATGATTGATCTAATGCAATCCATCATTCAGACTTATAAGCCCTCTTGGACCGATTGCCACCCGCTACTGCTGACTCTCTAACGCTGAAGAACACCAGCAGATTACCCAGGCTGTGTTAAAGTGGTTGGAGGAACATGCCCTCAGGAACTGCAAATGCCCAGGCTTATGCCCAGAGTCAAATCCACGAGAAAGGGTCCCATCCCTAATGATGACCAGGGATTTCAGATCCTTGCAAGTTATTGAGACGCTCTTTTGAGTGGCAGGGAGGAAGGAGGAAGGATGGCCACAAGCAAGACCTCAGAAGTGCTACTGAAGAGAGACCAAGTGAATTCTGTGAGAGGCTATGCAAAGTGTTCTGCCTTTACACCCCCTTAGACCTAGAATCAACTTAGAATGATGTAATAGTTAATGCAGCAGAAGTTAAAGGGATTTGCTGGAATGAATGCCAGCCAACTATTGGAGGTTACAACGAAAGTATTCATCAACTGAAACCAAGAGGCCCTGGCATGAGGCAGGCTGGAGAATGAAGAGGAAGGTAGATCTGTTTGCAATGCCCCAGTGGAATAGTCGGGCACTCGAGGAAAGGTGTCCTGTGGGTCTGGAGCCAAGGCCAAAGAAGGACCACCTCGCCCAGAGATGAGCTTAAGATGGAACCAGTGTGCTCAATGCCATCAAAGAGCTCACTGGAAGAAGGAGTGCTCCCAACAGTCAGAGGATTATCACCCAGTCCCCAGATGATGGAGGGGAGGCCGAGTGGTTCAAGGACAGGACCAATCACCCTGGTGACTGTATGAAGCCCCTGAGGGTGATTTTGTTGGATTGGCCAGCACAGGAAACTCTGAGGACGAATAGGACAGACTGGGCTCCATTTTATGTGGCCCCCGGGAGACTATCTATGATCCCAATGACAGTGGAAGCCCGCCCAGGAGCTTCATGGCCCACACTGGTGCAGAAAGCTCTGCGGTGCTCCAACCCGTGGGCCCTCTCCCGAAGTGACAATCCTCTATTGCGGAAGCCACAGGTAGCCAAGCTCATCACCCTCTTCACTGCCTGGATAATGCAGTTTAGGTGGCCATGAAGTTATTCACGAATTCCTGTACCTCCCTGACTGCCCCACGCCTTTAATGGGTTGAGACCTTTGGAAAAACTGCAGGCACAGAACACTTTCCACTCTCACGGCCAAGCCACCCTGACCCCAGGAAGGACAGCAGCAAAAATCCTGCCTCTCACGGTCCCCCAAGCAGAACAGTGGTGCCTCTACAGTCTTGTAGAAAGGCCACAATGGGGACCTGAGCTTCCTTTCAAGGTGTCTGAGATGTGAGCTGAAGATAATCCTCCTGGACCAGCCCAAAACATACTCCCCAAGGTAGTAGAATTAAAGACAAGGGCTGGACCTATCCATCAAAAACAATATTTCCTTCCTCCCAAGGCACAGATTGGGATCCAGAGGCACCCAGAGAGACTTCTCAAGTGTGGAATCCTCTGGCCCTGACAATCATCCTGAAGCACAACTCTCTTGCCAGTCCACACAATGTCAACTCGGCCCAGAGAGAAAAACAGTCCAGTTCAATCATGGTTCTGCAAACCCGGCGCCAGTTCTGGGAGTTCCTTGGGTCTGGAGGTCTCTGTAGAATCTAGATACCTAACTTCTCTATCTTGGCAAAACCTCTTTATGAAGCCAGAAAGGTGAAAGAGTGAGAATTTTTATTACAGGAATGAGCCCAAAAGAAGGCCTTTGAGGAAATCAGTGAGCTCTCACCAATGCAGCACCCAGCTTGGGAATCCCAGACGTGCCTAAGCTTTTCTTCTTGTACATACTTGAGCACACTGTCATTGCAGTGCATGTCCTGACCCAAATGCTGGGGTGATGGCATTGGCCAGTGGCTTACGTCTCCAAGCTCTTTGACTCTGTCACTCAAGGTTGGCCACTCTGCCTAGAGCACTTGCAGTCATGGGCCTCTAGGCATCAGAGGCTGACAAACAGACTATGGGACAGGAATCCACAGTCTGGGTGCCACACTGAGTTCTGATATTAATGGAGTATAAAGGACAATATTGGCTGACTAATGCCTGTATGGCCAGACGTCAGGGAATGCTGCAGGAAAATCCACACATCCACCTAGAAGCTGTGTAGACTCAAAACCCCACAACCCTACTCTCTGTCCGGCCAGGTCAACTGGATCATGACAGCAGCAAACTCATGGTTGAGGTATTTTCCAGCCAACTTATGAGACCCCAAAGACCCCAATGCTGAGTACTTCACTGATGGTGCCAGTTTTGTGGAAGAAGGAGAACTCCCTGCTGGGTACTCCATGGTGACCCTAAATTCCACCATTGAGGTGAAACCTCTGCCAAAAGGAACCCCATCAGGCTGACCCGAGCCCTTTAACTGGCAGCAGGAATATGTGTCAATATATAGACAGACTCGAAATATGCCCTCACTACCCTCCATGTGCATGGAGCATTATATAAAGAAAAGGACCTAATCAGAACAGGAGGCTAAAGCATAAAGTAAAACAAAGAAATCCTGGAACTGTTAGATGCTGTATGGGCTCCTGAAAAAGGTGGCAGTCATACAATGTCAGGAACATCATGGGGAAACTCTATGGTCATTCTGGGACATCATAATGGAGACCAAGAGGCCAAGTTCCTGGCCTCCAAGGAGACCACAGAACAAACCGCCATGACTGCCACCCTATTCCCTAGTCCATTGGTAGAATGGGAAACCAATCAGTCACAACATGAGAACATCTGGTTTCAAACCAAAGATGGAAGTTACCACCTGGGAAGATGGTGTAGATTTGAAGATGGCCAAACAGCAATTACCAGGCCCAAGCCCCAGCCTTTGTCAAGCAGTTCCACCAGGAGACCCACATTTGCCAAACAGGTCTAGAGGCCACATTGGTTTGACATCTCCACATTCTCTGGCTCTCCAGCATAGCCTGAGCAGTGTTGCAAACAATGTAAAATATTTACCTGGAATAACCCTGCCAGGGACCAAAGTTCCCCCCTGGGGTGCAACATGTTGGAGGGCCCCCATTTGAAGATATATTTGTGGACCTCGTTGAGCTCCCCTGGGTCTGTGCTATAAATATTTGCTTGTCTTTGTGTGCACTTCCTCAGGCTGGATAGAGGTCTTCCCTAGTCACACAGAGAGGGCATGTGAGGTGGCCTGGTCTCTCCTAAAGGAAATCACTCCTTGATTTGGAATCCCCATCACCATGGGATCAGAAAATGGGCCATCATTCATGGCTGACATGGAGCGATTGTTGGCAAAGAGGTTGAAGATCACCTGGAAGTTACATCCTGCCTACCATTCCAGCATCTCTGGGAAGGTGGAGTGAATGATCCCAACTCTAAAGTTACAATAATGCAAACGGTGTCATGAAAACCCACCTACACTGGGACCAGGTGTTGACAATTGCTTTGTTAAGAATGAGGTCTAAACCTACTAGACAGTTTTTCCCCCTTATGAGATTCTTTATGGACACGCTCCTCCCATCATGAGAGGCACACGAGGAGATCTAAAGAAATTGGGCAACATTACTCTGAGACAGCAGTGTCCTCAGCCCTGACCATTGTACACCATTGGGCTAGGGAACTGCTACCTGTGAGCCTGAGCGCTGATGCCCATCTCTTCAAACCAGGAGATGCTATTTGGGTAAAGGAATGGAATGTCCAGCCACTAAAGCCCCTTTGGAGGGGGTCTGTTCACTGTCATTTTATCACCCCTACTGCAGTGAAGGTGGCTGAGGTGGTCTCCTGGATTCATCAAAGCAGGGTGTAACCAGCTTCTTAGCGTTGGGAGTGCGTTCCTGATCCAGCTCTACCATGCAAGTTAACCATCCAAAACAAGCCAGCTGCATCCTGGGGACCTCTGAGGACACAGCTCTGCTTTGGTCACTCCGGAAGCTGACTATTCTATGCAAGGCAGAAGATGGAGGAATCGACTGCCTGCCAGGATAAATAAACTATTGTTGTTTCCCATATTGGCCTTTGCACTGTAAATGTTTGGCACTGCCACCCCTTACCCCTCTCTGTTGCACAGTCTTAGCCTTAATTTTTTCCATAGGATTAGCAGAGACTGCTCTGGCTGACTGGAACTGCATTGGAAAGTTTTAGTAGTCTTTTACCTTCTTTTGATAGGATGCTTCATTGCTATTGGCTGTGTCTGATCCAGCTCCCATCAAGCCCCTCATCCTGTGATGCATGGTTTTGCATGACTCAGTCAGGCAAGGTATAGCCACAACCCTACTATCTATATCTATCTATCTCTGTATCTATATCTATCTATATCTATTTCTCTCTCTTTCTCTCTCTCTCTCTCTCTCTCAATATATATATATATATATATATATATATATATATATATATATATATATATATATATATATAAAATGCCCATTTATCTTGCCAGGGAATGGTCTCAGGGGTGTTAGACATAATAAACCACCTCTTCTTTTTGCCAACAGGGAGCTCAATATACTTGGTTTGACCCTCAGAATTCCCCAACTGAGGAGTGGCTGGAAGTCCAAAGCTCGCAGATGGCGATTTGGAATAGAATACATTGATTTACAAAGTTCAGTTCACTAATCTAAAGTAACCAGTGTCAGTACCTTTTGATGCATGTGGGGTCATTAACAAAACTTGGGCAATTGCTGTGACCAACCATACGTCTACCACATAACGTGGAGGCTTATCTGGGGAAAGGAGGTACAGGCTCAATGACAATTATATGTGCAAAAGAGCCTGTGGTCCATGTGTATTGATTATGCTGGGATTTTGGTTTTCTTTTTTTTTTTTTTTTGTCCCCCTTGGAGTTGTGTTACATGGGCCACTTTTCAGAGCAAGAGCAAAACTGCCCTCCTTCAAAACGCTCTTACCACAACCAACTGTAAACTGGAAGGAAGCCTGTAGCCCTGTCAATTTTGCTATTCTTTTTTTTAAGGCAGCCTATAGCCAGGCACATTTCTATGATCCCTTATGAGTGGCCTTTTATTTAGAAAGTCTGGTGGAAATTAGTAGGGCTTAGGCTTGGCTAAATGATAGATTCTTATGGGGGAGCTAGGTGTGTATTCATTTCACTGTTCTTGACCCTGAAGGCTCCGATGGAAACCAGGGCACCAGGTTGGTATATGTACAGCTAGAGGAGGCACTGGCGCAGGAACCCTTCTACACTTCCAGTGGGTCACAGCTTCGCTTTAGTCTTCCTCCCACCATTCTTTCATTCCTTTTATGAGAAAATGGAGGAAAGCCTGCCTCCTATCACCATAATGACCAGAAACCTGTTCCTAACCTTGGCAGAGACTACAGTTCAATCTCTGAATGTCTCTTTTTGCTATGTGTGTGGAGGAACTAATATGGGGGATCAGTGGCCACGTCTAGCTCCATTAGCTTTCCATGGCCCCTCTCCATGAGCCCTATAGTGGAACCATGTTTCCCATTCAACTATTGGTGATTGGTTCCTCACAACTTCATTACTGGAAAATATTGTCTTGCCCAAGAGGGAAACAGTTTAACATTTCAGTTGGGACCTTAACATATCTGGGCCAAAAAATTCTATAATGTAATTACCCAGAAAAACCAATGGTGAGAATCCTAAAATCACACAAAACCACATCTCAACCTCCTGTCGAATTTCTCTAACCTCAAACTTGCCTGGGAAAATGCTGCCTTAGAAATCAAATGGCAAGCCCAAGGTGGACTCTACTGGATATGTGGAAGGGCCACCTATGCTTAAAGCTCGCAGATGGCGACTTGGAACAAGATCCATTGATTTATGAAGTTCAGCCCCAATCCCAGTCTGACTCTTGTATACTGTGGACAATTCGCCCTCCTTTTTCCTCCTTCCACTAACCAGCAGGGAGCACTTGGGAGTCCCAGTATAGGAAGACCAAGGGGTCCAAAGAGAGCTGCCACAAGCCCTGGCATTTGGTGACAGGAAAGATGACAGGTGGCCCCTGAGTGGATACTTCACTATTATGGTCCAGCCACCTCTGCAGAGGATGTGTCCCAGAGCAACCAAACTCCCATCTACATATTACATCACATCATTAGGCTGTAGGCTGTGGTTGAAATGATAACTAATGAGACTGCCCAAGCCTGCAATTTACTGGCCACACAGAGTACTCAAATGCACAATGCTATCTATCAAAACCGCTTAGCTTTAGACTACTTGCCTGCTTCTGAAGGTGGAGTATGTGGGAAGTTTAAGCTGAGCAACTGTTGCTTACAAATTGAGAAGCAGGCAAGGTCATAGAAGAAATTACAGACTGGATGAGAAAGATCACCCATGGTCTGGTCCAGACCTGAAAGTTTGGAAACCTGGAGAATTATTTGGAGGAAGGTTTTCAACTTTTGTGGGATTCAAAACTTATAAGTGTTGTGGTTTTAATGTTCGAGGCCTGCCTAATCCTATCCTGCCTGCTACCCTGGGTTATAAGGTCTGTCCCCAGTCTAAAGGAGGCTGTGTTTGAAAGAAAAATGGCTGCATGTGTAATGCTGTTACGGAAATAGAAGCCATTAAATCAGGATGATGCTCTTTGACCCTGAAGGAATTCGAACATCAAAGGTAGTAAGAGCTCTCCCAGAAGAGAGAGAAAGGCCAGGAGATGCACTCAATATCTATGTGCACCTGTGCCATCAACATGCGCCACCAAAGTAAAGAAATGGAGACACAGCACACTCTGTGCATAGGCGCAACTCTGCCGTCATCTTGATGTGCATGACACTGTCACAACTATGTTACAACTTTATACTACAGAGTGCCCATTCAAGATGTATGTGATCACATAGGGAAGACAAAGGAACTAGCATGTAACAGGGGGTATATAAGAAAACACGCCAGTGTGCTCGGGGCTCAGACTCTGGATACCAAACAGCTGAGCCAGTGCCAGTACTAATAAATGCTGCTCCCTGCTGAACACCCAGGTGCCCTATCTCTCTGTGTGAGAATCCTGCAACAATTCCAGAAGAGTCACTGTGGTCCACTAGTCAGAGTCGGGGATGATGGAGGTCAGGTAGATAATGGAGTTTTAGCTCAGGTCTGAATCCAGTGGGTCCAGTGGATCTCAAAACCCAACTTCTGGTTATTTTGCCAGTCTCAGTATGCAAAATTGGTATAGATAGACTCAACAGCTGGTGGAATCCCCTCATTGTTTCCCCATGAGAGGAATACCCCTTATTATTGTGGGAAATGTCAAGTGAAAGTGAGAGTAGGAGATAGAAATGGATCAGGCAGACAGGATTAAACCCCACCCCACCCCCAGAGTTTACAATTGGAGTAGACAGCTCATGACCAGTGACTCCATTAAAGCCAGAAGATATGCTCCAGAACACTGAACCAGTCCCTGAGAAGAAGCTGAATGTGATCAACACCCTGATTGGTCAGGGGGCACATGAACACCAGGTATCCTGGTGTAACTAGATTCAAAGACCCACTTCTTTACAATCTCTAGCCTGTGAGCTAACTAACTCCCCTAACATTATCATATAAACCTCTTGACCATAACCACTCCGGGCAACCGACTCTTGGGACCCCTAACTCTGAGGAGGCTCAGCTTTTTTTTTCTTTCTACTACTTTGATGAATCCTGTTACTTTGCTCTCAGCCTTCATATCCAGTACCTCATTCTTCCATTTCTCAAGACAAAGAACCAACAGCTTTCCTCCCATCTCAGAAGGCTGCAGGATTAGTTCCACCTAGGAAAAGAGTCCACCAAATTCAATTCTGCATTCCTAGTGGTGTTGCAGAGATCAGTGCCACCCCTGAGGAGTTTAAGGATGCAGGGATGGTGATTCCCAGCACATCACCATTTAATTTGCTTATTTGCCAGTACAGAAATCAAGGTTAGCCCGATGATGACTCCAATCGCAGGTACTATTAGTAGTGGTTTCATTGCTTGGGCAGATTAAAATATCCACTGGTACCAGGTGTGCAGTTACTGATGTGGTGTGTGTGTGTGTGTGTGTGTGTGTATGTGTGTGTGTGTATGTGTCTGTGTGTGTTTGGTTTATGCAATTTTATTGAAGAAATATAAATCAACTACTAGCAGAGCTATTAGTTGATCACTCATCCATTGACAACTTGCATCATTTATTCAGCACTATATTAAACAGTGTATTGGAAGATAGATTAACTAATAGCTCCAAGCCTCCTAACAATTTAAGCTAAAATTACAAAATGTTTTGAGACCGTATTTTGGAATACAAAGGGTGTTTAATTTCCAATTTTCATTCTCTGTGGGACAAAAACAGCTCATTCCTTTATTGATATGTATAAAATACATCACATTTTCTGTTCTGCTGATGCTATAAATTCAATATCAATTCTGCCGCCACATGAGCATAAAGTATGTCAAATCTCTGATAGTGGAAGGTTTTAACACAATGGATGCTGCTAGAATAATGCAGCTTGCTTTGATGTGACAACTGAGCATCCATCTCCCCCTCAGATGATTTCCTCAGCATGTTAGAGCAGTGAGGAATGGTTTAGTCTCATAACCAATTTAGTGTGAAGACATTGGCCACATAATACACATGCTCCAGTTGTTGTTTTTTGTTTGTTTGTTTGTTTGTTTGTTTGTTTGTTACATTCTGAATCTTGGGCAAGTGTTCTCTTGTAACTACTTTATAGTTTCCAAAAGCAGTTATTTTCCAAAGCTGGAAGAACTTAAGTCTTCTCAGGTGAGCATGTGAATGAATGGTGGGAGGTAAATGAAAAATAGCTTTTAAAAAGATGATATCTGATAGGGGAGCAGCCAGAAAAGAAAATCAAAAAAGGAAGAGTCATTCAAAGTTTGTTCCAGCTATAATGCAGGTTATTCTTACTTTAAGGTAGTGTCACATGGCATACTTCTGAGTCCTTTCCTGATACATTCTGTTGTACTTATCTCTGTCAGATAGATCCGTGCAATCTCTGGCACAAAAAGAACATCTGAGTTTTGATCACATAGCAGTGAGCAAATGGATGAAAAAATTTTAGAAATAGAGCAGGAGACCACTGTGACCTTAGAATATTGAGACAAATTACTATTAATATGTGGATGATAAATTCTTGTAAATGCAATGTTAGTTGGTTCAAAGGGGTAGTTTGTAGGAAAATGAGTTGTCAAAAAGAATACACCACCTCTATATGGGCTTTCATTAGGTCCCATAATTGTGGCTTCACAACAAAACATATCATCCCCAACAGGACGTGCAGAACGTTGTGCTGGAGGGTCACCGGCCAAATCACTGAGTTGCTTATAAATCTGTTTCGGCACCATAGTCTGTGCTTTTTGTCTGGCTCCTAACTATCTCGTGTGTACTCAAAGTTCCAGCCCAAATTCTTGATAATCCAGGCGGCAGGGAAGGATTGTCTCTTCTTCTCACATGGGCTGAGCCAGACACAAGTGTAGAGGGGCTGGGGCCTCCCTCAAGCTGTGGCCCCGGCCTCCTCCCCACATAGCTTTTGTTGCCTCCCCCGTCCTAGGGGCTGACGCGTACCACACAGCCACACAGTACATGCATGTTTAACCATACCTATTAGTACAGACCACCAGAGACGGCTTGTTTTCAGCTGGCAAAGCTGGTCCGTCTACTCCCAGCACCACGTCTTGATTTAAATCAAAGAGATCTTGATCAATTTTTGTTCCACAAGACATTACACTGGTCTCTCATATTGATGATGTCATGCTAGTGGGACTTAGTGGGCAAGATGCAGCAGCTACTCTGGACTTACTGGCATGACATCTGCATGTCCCAGGCTGTGTTTTATTTTGGATCTGGCTTGCCCCCTCGAAGGCTCATGTATGGAAGGCTTTTTCCCCAACACAGCAATGTTCAGAGGTGGGGCATTTAGGAAACAACGGGACCCTGAGCATTCTAAACGCATCGTAGGATTAATCCAGTGAGGGAGTCATAGCTGGGTATCATCATTGGGAGGTGTGGCCTGGTTGATGGAGAAAAGTCAATGGCAGAGTGTCCTGGAAGGGTATTTCTTGTCTCGGGCCTCTTCCTCCCTTCCCTCCCCACAATCTCTCTTTTCTGGTTACCGTGATCTGCACACCTTTCCTCCACCACACACTTAGGCCACTGTCTTCTGCCTCCCCTCAGGCCCAAGGCAACCAACACAGCCAACCGTGGGCTGAAACCTCTGAAGCTCTGAGCCCACTTAAGTCTTTCATCCTCTTCAGTTGTCCGCACCAGGCATGTTGTCATGGCGATGAAAAGCCGATTAACACAGGCTCTAAAATGAATCTGACAAAAATTCAGGAGCTTCTACTTCAACGAAATTTCTAGGGGCTCACGTATGTGGCTCATGTCAAGAGAACCCTGCTAAAGTGAAGGGTAAATTGCTGCTGCATCTGGCCCTTCTCCTAATACAGAATGAAACACAATGTGTCGAGGGTCTCTTTGGATTTTTGGAGCAACCTCTCCTGAATTGGAAGGAGATACTCTGCCCCTTTGCTGAGCAGCCCAAATAATTACTATTTTTAAGTGGAGTCCAGAACAAGAGGAGGCTCTGCAACAGGTCCAGGCAGCCTTCCTACCTGCTCCAACACTTGGGCCATATCATCCAGCAGATCGAATGGCACTTGAATTGCCAGGGTCAGAGAGATTCTCTGTTTGGAGAATTTAGCAAGGTACTATAGATGAGCTAGAGCACAAGCCCTTAGGATTTTGGAACAAACCCCCTCCAAACCCTCCATGAATACATTATGTTCTTTTGAGAGACAACTTGTGGACCAGGACCCTACTGGAGACTGAACGTTTTAACATGGCCATCAAGTTAATATGTACACTTAGTCTCACCACAAACTGGGTACTGTCTGACCCACCAGCCATAACACTGGGCATGCATGGCAACACTCCACCATCAAACAACAGAAGTGGTGTGTATGTGATTGGGCTCAGACAAGCTGAGAAAGCACAAGTTACATGAAGTGGCCCAAGTGTCTGTGGTCCCCGCTCCTGCCATACAACTCTGTCTCCCAGCCTGTGTTTATGGGCTCATGGGAAGTTCCCTGGGATCAGTTTGACAGGTGTGGTTAACAGAAGGTGCTGTGTGATATGCAAGCACTGTCTGTAATTGGAGAGCTGCAGCACACAGACCCTTTTGGGGACAACCCTGTAGGTTATCTATGAAGAGAAATCCTCCCAGTGCACAGAACTCTGGGAAGAAGGGGTGGGGGTATAAGCCAATGGTAAAAGTTTTGCCTAGCACTCACAAGGCCCTGGGTTCTATCTCCAGCTCCAAAAATACACAACAAAAAGACATGAAGATGTTTGTTTCCCTTGTCCACCAAATGGAGACCCAAGAAGAGGAGGATTTTAATAATCAGAGGAAAGGATGACCCCTTCTGGGGAGACCACTTGCTCTCTTTCCCCGGACACTCTTCTCATTGCCCAATGGGCTCATGAACAATGCGGCCATGCTGGCAGGGACAGAGGTGAACCCCGGACTTGGTAACGTGTGCTACCACTCCCCAAGTCTGACGTGGCCATAACCACTGTTGTGAGCTCAACATTCAAGCAGTGGAGACGAACACTGAGTCCCAATATGTGATAACTTATCAGAGTGATCATGCAGTTACCCGGTGGCATGTTGATTTTTATGGAGCGCTTCCTTCTTGCAAGGGACAGTGTTTTGTTCTTACTGCAATAGGCACCTACTTTGGGTTCAGATCTGCCTTCCCTTAGCACCGTACTGTGGCACAACCTATCCTCTGTGAAATTATAGAATGCCTTATCTACCATCATGGAGTTGCTTCTGATCAAGGAACTCAGCACATAGCAAATGAAGTGCAGTAACAGGCCCATGCTCAGGAAATTCACTGGTCTTTCTGTATTCCCCACTTTCCTGAAGCAGCTGGGTTGATAGAACCTTTTGAAGGAAGATCAAGCTGAAGTGCAAAATGGGTCACAATCCATGAAGGGCTGGGCAACTGCCTCCCGGATGCTCTTTCTACTCTTATCCAGTGTCCAATATATGTTGCTGTTTCTATCATAGCCAGGATTCCCTGGTCTAGAAATCAAGGGATGGAAATGGGAGTGGCCCAGTCACTATTAACCTTAGTGATCCATCAGCAAAACTTTTGCTTCTTGTCCCTATGACCTCATGAACTCTGCTGTCCCAGAGGTCTTAGTTCCAATGTGAGCAGCATACACCCTCCAGGAGGCCCAGCAATGGGTCCATTGAATTGTAAGTTCAGACTCCCACCTGCTACTTTGGGCTCTTCAGGCCTCTGAATCAAAAGGAAAATGAAGTAATTACTACTTCATTGTGGGCAATGATTGGTCCTGATAACCAAGGGAACAATTGGACTGCTACCCTGAAATGGAGGCATGGAAGGGTGTCTGGTATATGAGAGACCCCTTCGGGCATCTCAGTAATACCATGTCCTTTGATTTAGTTAATTAAAAAACACAATGGAACCACTCTTCAGCAATGAAAGTTTTTATCACACAAGTAAAAGGCCACCCAGGATGACTGCCACAGATGAAGTGCTTGACAAAGGTAAAGAGAACATGGAATGAGTGGCAGAAAGTAGTTATAAGTACCAGGTATGATGATGAGACCCATTTACAGAAATGAGGACTATTATTGTCCTGAATATACTTCCTTCTTTTGTTGTGAATGTTTTTGTGTATGTTTATAAAATATATAATATATAAATAGGTGTAACAGTATTTTGATTGTTAAGGTCACGAGGCAACCTGACTGGGCACAATGTGCCAAGATACTCAAATATTATGATGGGTGGTTCTGTGAGGTGGTTCTGTTTTGGATGAGGTTGACATTTAAATTGGTAGACGGAGTAAAGCAGATTGCTCTCAAAATGTGAGTGGGCTTCTTCCAATCAGTGAAGTTCTGGATTGACCAACCAGTTGACCCTCCCCCAAGTAGGAGAGAATTCTTCCTGTCTGCCTGCCTCTGAACAGGGATGTGGGAGTTTTTCCTGCCTTCAGACTTGAACTGAAATATCAGCTCTTCTTGAGTCTTGAGCCTTCTAACCTTTGGCTTAGGCTACACCACTGGCTCTCCTGGACCTCAGGAGACCTTCTGACTCAGATTGGCATTAAACCTTCAGCTCTTTGGGTTTTTGGCATGCCACATCCCTCTACAGATCTTGGGGCGTGCCTGTCTCCATAATTGCATGAGCCAATTCCAGAAAATGAAGAAACAAATGGACATGCACAATCTATGGTTCCCATTTTTTTGGAGAGCCCTGACTAATATATACAGTGAGTGTATGTATTTATATACACATATACGTATCATATATACTTATATTTTATTTGTAGTTTATATATCTGGTCTTGGTTTTCTCCCCTGTCTTGTTCTTTTATTCTGTAAGATGTATTGCGTTTACATCACAGTAGTTAAATATTTTTACCTTTACATCGTTTTATTTAAGTTATCAGCAGTCAAGAAGAAGAATGAATATCATATTTCCCAAGGACTTTGCATCCTCTTCTGGGGAAAATGTGAGTGCATTTTTAGTTGTACACAGGAGTGTTGTATCTTATTAGGCAGCAGAAATACAGCCTTGTTAATGTCTTCATTTGAAGATTAAGGAAGGTATACAGAGGTCTGCATCAGTACCAACTTGAGGAGTGTGGGACTTGTGATGGCTAATTCTACATGTGGCCTTGGCTAAACCACAGTGCCCAGATATCTGGTCAGACACCCGTCTAGATGTAGCCGTGAAGGTGTTTTAAAGATGGCATTTATATTGAAATCTGTAGACTTTATGTAAAGCAGTTTGCCCTCCATAATGTGAGTGGGCTTCATCTAATCAGTGTAGACCCTAAAAGAAGAAGACTGATGTCCCCAAGGAAGAGGGAATTTTGCTCCAGACTTCCTTCAGACTTGATCTGCAGCAGTAATTCTTCCCTGGTTTCTCAGCCTTTAGCCAGCCCTGGATATTTCAGACTTGCCATTCCCCAAATCTGCCTAGGCCAGTTCCTTAAAACCCCTCTCTCTCTCTTCCCTCGCATATATACACATACTATATTAGTGAGTTTTCTGCTGTTATAAAACATGTGTGACAAGATCAATTTATAAAGATAAACGGTTCACTCTGGCCCACTGTTTTAGAGGGTTCAGTTCATTCTTGTTTGGCCCCATTGCCTTTGGGCCTACGGAGAGGCATTTTTGACATATTTCCCCAATCATTATGGATTGATTCAGGTTCGCTACTACTTCTTGCATCAGTTTTGGCCAGGTATGTTTTCCAGAGTTTGGTGACCTTTGTCTACATTTTCAACTGATTGGAATAAAACTATCTGTAATATCCTCCTCTACGCCAGATACATAGATAGATAGATAGATAGATAGATAGATAGATAGATAGATAGATAGACAGACAGACAGACAGACTTGTTTAAATGATTTATTAGATGTATTTGAAAAAGTTTTACTTGAACCAGGAATTTAAAGTGCCTTAAAGCAAAATAAAATAGAAATTATTTTCAAAATGTCATATGGGATTTAATTTAACTGGCAGGATGGATTTTTTAAGGAAGTAGTTCAAATTAAATTAACAAACAATAAGGAAAAATCGAAGGTAACCGTGTTTGCTTATTACTAGATTTAAAAACACAATAATATTCATAGGCTGTATTTGAATCTCAGGGAAACTAGGTTTTGAATTTTCTTTTAAAAAGTAATAAATGTTTTTCTTTTTTTTGGGGGGGGGGGTCTTTTTTTTTGAACCCAGGGCTCTTTGCCACATAATTACATCCCTAGTCCTTTTTATTTATTTTTTTGTTTTGAGAGCGAGTCTTGCTAAGTGGCCCAGGCTGGCCTCAGACTTTCAATCCTCCTGCCTCAGTCTCTAAAGTAGCTGGGATTCTTGATGTGTGTTACCTGGCCTGGAAATAATAAGTGTTGTGTTGTTTTTTTTTTAATTATTTTTAGTTGAACATGGACACAATACCTTTGTTTTACTTAATTGTTTTATGTGGTGCTGAGGATCGAACCCAGTGCCTCATGTGTGCAAGGCAATTGCTCTACCACTGAGCCACCACCCCAGCCCCATTATAAGTGTTTTTAAACCCAGAAAAAGATACCTCTGTGTATAAAAGGATCCCTTCACAGTCACTTAAATATTCACATTGACATTTGCAAGTCTGAAAATGTCATTTTGCCCTTTTGTTTGATTAATAGTTAGCTGGATGTCGAATTGAAAATAATTCCTACTGAAACTTTTGAAGGCATTGTTCAGTGTTCTTTGCATGCAGTGATGCTGTCTACCCCAGATTTTAATTTTAACAATCTCTGTCCTACCGTGGAATTGCAAAGAAAGTGTGAGGAGCCCCTGCATGTCTTTCACCTGGACTCATTGCTTGTTCACAAATTGCCACGTTTGTTTCATTCCTCCTCCAACGTGTTTGCAAATGTTTAAAATTTTCTCTCTTTTAATTTCAGTTTTTAATTTTTTTTAGTTGTAGATGGACACACATCTTTATTTATTTATTTTTTATGTCTACCACTGAGCTACAACTCCAGCCCCTTCATTTCACTTTTTTTTGAGATGGGGTCTCGCTGCTTTGCCTAGGCTGGCTGTGAAATCATGGGCTCCAGGCGGCCTCATGCCTCAGCCACCCAAGTAGCTGGGACTTCCAGGGGAAGCCACTGTGCCTGACTCTGTGAGCGGTCTTTTAACTCATTCCACGGAAACCTGTGTGCTACTGGAAGACATGTGTCAGGGCCTATCTCTAAGATAAAGAATGGTCTCCTGCTGCTGGCTGCACTGTCGGGTTGTTGGGTCTTTGTGGTTGCTTCCTCTTCTGCTGCGCGCTCCTGGCGGTGGCCACAGTGGCGGCGCGAGAATGTCCCTGTGGCCAGCTCCGTGCTCCCGCTCACCCTGCGGGCCCCGCCCCATAGCCCACGCCCGGAGCTCCTGGTGCCTAGGCCGGGGGCGCAGCCAGCGCCCGGGTCCCGAGGGCCTCCTCAGGTGGCCCAGGAACGTGAGCCGAGCCTCACAGCTGTCCCAAAGCGAGCAGGGGAGCCAGGAGGTGGTTGGCCGGGGCCGGTGTCGCGAAGTTGGTGCGAAGCAGCGGATCCGGAAGGACCAGGAGAAGCCAGCAAGAACGTCACTCAGCGTGGCATCGTCGCCAAGACCTCGAGAAATGCCCGCGAAAAGACGGCCTTGCCAGGACCCCGGTTATTCGTTCTCCGTCGTTTTGTTGACGGTGGCTCCGCAGCTTTCCAGATTACTCAGAGTATCCGCTTGGACATTCCGAGGTTTCGTTTCTCCTGTGAATTGCAACTTGAATCCTTCCTGATGTTTGATAGCCTGGCTAAAAACAATTCAGTAAAGCATCCTGCCCCCAAATGACTTTCATATCATCCTTCAAGTTTCATTCCAGGGTTTCTTCACCAGTCAGTCCAGGTTTTCCAGTTCCTACAGAGTGCCTTGCAAAACCACCACATGAATAAAACAACAAAATTCCATTGGTTTACAATGGAGCTTTAAGCTCCCAGAGTGGACCCTACTTAGTAGAGAGTAAGCTGTTTCCGTTTACACTGTGGTTATTGAAACAGTATGCACCATGAATAATTCGATTAAATCTGTGTAGACAGGATCTAGATTTTGTTAACTCTAACATGTAAGTGTAGTTAGCTTAATTTAAAATTTGAAATCTTTTTTATATAGTTAGGCACTTTTTCCCCTCCCCCCTTCTCTCTCTCTCTCTCTCTCTCTCCTCTCTCTCTCTCCCCCACAACCCCAGCTCTCAAGCTTTTGCTGCTCTCTGTTTTTTCTTTGTTTGTTTTGTTTTGGGGGCAGTTCCAGGAATTGAACTCAGGATCACAGAGCCACATCCCCAGCCCTCTTGTATTTTATTTAGAGACAGGGTCTCTCTGAGTTGCTTATTACCTGATGCTGGCTTTGAACTCCTGATCCTCCTGTCTCAGCCATATTACTCTCTCTTGAATTGAAAGCACACTCCATTACAAGGTCAGGGTAACTGTCCTGTAATAAGGTGCTCATAAATGGAACACAGCCTGGTTTCATCATAACCATTAGCACCTCAAAGTTTTGAAAGCATAATTTAAGCAGAGATGCTTCTACATAAGCCACCTCTATTTTGATGCCATTATTTCTATTACACTACCTTGGATTTTACATGAGTGAGCATAACCCAGAATTCCATTTTTAGACAGGAAAAAAAAAACTTGATTGAGCATTTTGTAACTCAGTCACTGAGGTTTCGCTAAAAGCTGCCATAGTGGGGTGAAGTCAGGAAAGATTTATGTCATACTGATTTCGCCAGGATGATTTTAATATGTCAAAGGGGTTGGCTATGCTAGACAAAATTTTAGGGAAAAATACCGATAGCAACGCATGATGCATTTTACTCAAGTCATCCAGTTGAGTCCACTGTGCCATACACATCCTAGAATATCCATAGCACTTTTAATACCAAAAAAGTCACTTCAACTAAAAAAATCACACTTATTTTGAAAACGTTTTTTCTAGCTTTGTGATTAAAATGCCCTTAGGAGAGTTACTAGATACCCCAGACTAAAGTGGTGTTTGGAATTAAAAGGATTTACTGATAAAGAGCAGTCTTTAGTCTTCCCTTGTATGATTTTCTAGGTTATGACTGAACAGATTTTCTTCATACTAATTGTAAGGGTGAGGGCAATCAGGCAGAGTTTAGGTTTTCTAGTATAGTTGAAAACTGCAGGTATTGGCTATATTTAGCTATCACTTGGTGCAAAAAGCCTGAGCAGCATGTGTATATCAGTGAATTGGTAGAAGGCTGCTTATGCTTGCCTTGTTAATTGCCTCAGGATATCTCTTTTAATAAAAGGTGTTTTAAGAGGAACAGAAGGGAAATCTGCTATGCATGTATACACAGTGTGAACCTCACAGGGAACTTCTCACATACCCTCATGTAAGCTGGACAGTGAAGGAGAGGAGTGGTTAAGGCATCTAGGAATTCACGGCTCCCATAGGAAAGATAATGGCCAACCTTGGGTCAAGTAAGTTTGTTTTAATTTTAATTAGGTTTATATGACAGCAGAATGCATTTTGATTCATTGTACACAATTGCAACACAAATTTTCACTTCTCTGGCTGTACACAATGTAGCGTCATACCCTATGTGCAGTCTTACATGTATCTAGGATAATGATGTCCATCTCATTCCACCAACTTTCCTGCCCCCATACACCCTCCCCTCCCTCCCTCCCCTTTGCCCAATCTCTTTTATATTCCATTGTGTACATATACCACAGTTTCTATATCCATTCATCTCTTGAAGGGCATCTAGGTTGCTCCCCCAGTTTAGCTATTGTGAATTGAGCTGCTACACACATTGATGTGGCTGCGTTATTATAGTATACTGATTTTAAGTCCTCTGGGTATAGACTGAGGAATGGGATCGCTGGGTCAAATGGTGGTTCCAGTCCAAGTCTTCTAAGGAGTCTCCACACTGCTTTCCAGATTGGTTGCACCTGGTGAGTAAGTTTTTAGCTGAACTGTTACCTGACTTTCTCACCCAGTAAAACAATCCCTGTACTTGAGTCCCCCTTTGAAAGCCTCCATTATCTGATTCTATTTTATTATAACCTTAGAAAGGCTCTAAATTTGTAGCAGGTGGCTTACTCTGGTCGACTCAAATCATTCCATAGCAGGCTTTCCCTTGATTTAGTATAGATAGCTGGCTTTAAGGTGTTTTTCAGTTGGTTTTTAATGTACAATACTCTGATTCATTTGACTGATAAATCACGATAGCAGGCAATCATTTCATGTTTGCAAAATTATTTACCAATTGAGAGCATATTATATTCAGAATGGATTATGTATGCTTGTGTAGATGAAAACTCTGTTTGGATTATCATTTAAAAGTCCTTGTGGGCAAGGACATGGTCCAAGGGCTGGGGCCCAGAGCACTTGGTGGGTTGTTTGTGAGTTGCTTGCCAAGGCCTTCTCTTGGGGGGCAGTTCTTGAGGCCTTGGCGATGTTGTTGCACTGTGTGATGTTCTGGCTGGGCTTCTCCTTGGCCATCCAGATCCACTTTCAAATGATAAAGTAAATATCATGCAGACTTTTTTGGTTTCCTCTAAAACTTTCATGCAATTCTTGTAACAGATCCTCTTTAAATTTAATATCAACTTCCTGACAACTGCATTTACTTCTTCCTGCTGAGGACAAGTGCCAAGGAAATTAAAATTGACATATCATCTGGCTAAGCACAACCTATCTGTGTGTGTGTGTGTGTGTGTGTGTGTGTGTGTATATATATATATATATATATATATATATATATATATATACATATATCACTTGGCTTTTGATACTATGAATTATAACCATTTCTCTGGGACTAGTGGAGAAGCGATCTGTCTAGCTGCCTTCCACAGTTTGATCACACTGTGTATAATTGATCCATTTTCCCCTTTTTGAACATTTGCCTATTGCTGGTACAGGCAGTCAGTGAAATCCATCCATCCAGGATCCAGGCAGGGAACCTGAGCTAGGCTGCCAGTAGCGAAATGGCAACTCTGTGTTTGGACTATAATGCCAACTGTGGCCTGCCAGCCCTGGAGGAGAGAATGTGGTGAGGAATGTTCCTGAAGCTGGACAACTTAATTTCATTTGGGGTCTCTCCCAACATACACATAACCAATGTCACCTGTCCTTTGCCACTGTCATGAGAATGGAAAATTCTAATTTAAGTAAGATACATTCAAGGAGAATGCAGGCCATCTCCAGAGGGAGAGACAGCAACTCTTTAGACGGGGTATTTACAGAGGGACCGTGGCTAGGGCAGGAACAGAGGAGAAGTCAGGGTGGAGTTAGACAGGTTTGCACCAGTCTTTATGGTGCTCACAAGTTGTCCTCATGTTACTTTTTGTGGGCAACAACAAGGACTTGGACCCAAGCACCCAAGGGCTTGGGCCCAGAGCAAGTGCTGGGTAGCTTGTGAGTTGCTCCTTTGGCATTGCAAAAGGTCCATGGGCATCTCCTGAATTTCACTGGTGCTTCTATTTTGAGACTTAGTGTATCTTTTCTTTTCTGGATCCCCAAAGTTCTATCTTCTTCCCCCTGCAGGTTTGAGATCCCTTCAGGGTCAAGGAAGACTAAAGGTTCATCTTCCAGAGCTGCCTCAAGCTGGCAAGGGGTAATGACCTGCCTAGTCAGGCATCGAGGGTCTCTGCCTGATCTAATGCAGACAGAGAGAGATGAGTCTCTGCTGTTGGGATGGGTTAGTATCCTTGTATTGCCATCATTCTAACATGGAACTGTTGTAATCAGGAAGAAAGAAGTGTCACTAGGAGTTCAAGCAGTAGAGTAGCCAAAAATACTTCATGGCGGTTACAGCTAGGTGAGGTTAGCCAAGTAAGGTTGCTTGCCTAACATCTATACATCCTGAGGTGCACCATCTATGCACCTCTAGATCTGGATTTTTTTTTTCTAATAGCAGGTCGCTTATATCTGATTCAAGATAACTCAGGACAAACGTATGATTTTGGCAGTCTCTTTTGGTGGTTATTACCAGACACCCATGATAAGGATCCTTTTTACTTTTGGTAGGGGTGACACAAGTACACATCTCAAATTACCTTTAAAAGAATCATCTCCTTTCTCTTTCAAATTCCCATGCATGACCTTCCTTTGACCTTTTTTCCACCCTCACATTGGTACATTTATCTGTGGTTGTATTTTCCTGCTGTGTGTTTGAGCCCAAATAGATAATCTCTATGTTGGCCCAAAATTAATGTCTTTCCTAGCTACTGTTAAGGTGGGTCAGGGATCCTCACAGGTTTCTTTTAGGAACTTGTGAGAGGCCTCTGGGCTCCTTCAGTCTTTCTCTACCAGTTATGCTGTCTGTCAGCATGGGTCAGGGTCTTGCTGACTTGGTGGCTTCCATTGGAAGTGTTGGGGATATTTCCCTCTACATTGACCCCCTCTTTGCAGAATGCACATTGGTTGGCATTCTGTTCTCTAGGATCCTCATAATCCACCTGATCAGGAGGTTGGGTGACTCACCAGCACTGCAGGGCCTTAGAGGGGTGCACACCATTCCCTGGGTCCTTGGCTGAACCTTGGAGAGTGAGATCCAAAATATTGACTATTTTTTCTTAGCCCTTTTATTTTCCTTAATTTGGTCACCACATTATATTTACCAAGCATGCAGAAGGCCATTTCCACCGATCTTAAAATGGGAGCAGAGGTTTTTCCTTTTAACTTCTGTAATTTTACAGTTACCCATTCCACTTAATTGGAATCAGCTTTAGTACAGGGAGTCACTGTCGTATCCTATCTGTTCTGTGGATGGTGGCTCATTATCTGAAATTAACTCAGGTTATTCCATTAGAAGTTGTACTTTTGTAAAACATTCATAGGAAACTGTGAGTGAAAAGTTTTACAAGGAAAAATACAAAATGAAATCAACAAGAATTAAGCATATTGTTTGTACCATAAATCAGAACCAAAAGTGTATTTTAATGTTAACATGAATGTACCTTCAATATCTGTTTAGCCTCTACAAAAACCAATCAGTAATTTGTCAACTTGATCACACATAAACTCTTTCATAAGTTGGATTTCTTTGAAACCCTTTGACAACATTCAAATATCTTTTATACTTTCCTGATACCTTTACTTAGCTTTGCCTTTTATTTCATTTAATTTTAAGATCACAACAAAAATTTTGTTGTTTTGAACAGACTTAATTTTAGCCTACTTGAGGAGCCATCTTAACATGGAACAGGACAAGAAACAGAGCCTTATCCCAGGTGAGGATGGTCATTTGGCAAATCTTTCCTGAACTCCTTAGGTGACCAATGCCCAACGTTTTTTGTTTGTTTGTTTGTTTGTTTGTTTTTTGTTTTGTTTTGTTGTTGTTGGGTTTTATTTTTTTTCCTTATTGTGGTGGCACAATTTGGATTGCCAAGGATTTGCGCACTTGTATTTATCCTTGTTCAAAAATAATGATAGTGATACAATTAGGAGTATACAACATAAATTTGAAAAGTTTTGTGCCACAAATAATTTTCATTTCGATAACTCCAACTTGGTTAAGTCTTTTCTTAAACTTTGCATTCTAGAAGGCTTATACTTGGGGGAACATAAATACATTTGACATACAATACTTGGGGGAACATAAATACATTTGACATACAAAGAAGCCCATAATAACCAGTATCACAGCTACATAGAATTCATATCTATATCTATGTGTGTGTGTGTGTGTGTGTGTGTGTGTGTGTGTGTGTCTTGAACCTGTGATTCCCCTGCCTCAGCTTTCTGAGTCTCTGGGATGAATACCACCCCCACACACCCAGGTAAAACCTTGGTGTTTTAAACAAAGAAAATTAAATTTTGATTTCATATCAGTACAATAAGTGTTAATGTTAGAAAACCCTGTAATATCAGGGTGCAATTGCACATGACTGTAATCCCAGTGACTCAGGAGGCCGAGGCAGGAGGATCACAAGTTCAAAGCCAGCCTCACAAGGTTTACACAATTTAATGAGACCCTGTCTTAAAATAAAAAAACAAAAAGGGATGGGGATGTGGTTCATTGTTTAAGCTCCCCTAGGTTCATTCCTCATATAAAAGGAGGAGGAGGAGGAGGAGGAGGAGGAGGAGGAGGAGGAGGAGGAGGAGGAGGAGGAGGAGGAGGAAATGGAAACCCTGAAATAAACTTGCAACTAAAGCTAACTTAACCACACATACCAATTTCATTTCAGAAACCTTCTGAAGCTTACTTAGACGCTCTGCAACTGATTTACATCCCTAGTTTTGTCTTCTCTTTTTCCCATCCTGGATTGTAGGACAAAAATCTTACATTCCTATACAAAATCTTTTCTCATCCAAAAACGTTCTCCCAAAATATGTCCTCAAGCTCAGTGCATGCTTGTATCTCGTTGCTCCTACTTACCGATTGGTTTCTGCCTTTTTCTTTTCTTTAGTTTACAATTTAAAGTAATCCTTACAAAATTCCTGAATTTAGACAAATTACTCCTTTTCTCAACAAGATGAAATACTTTGTTTGCTAGAGCAGTTCAATAAACAAGGTTTATAGTCTTTGTATCCTTTGCATATAGAATTCCATCTGTTAATTGGAATTTTAACTCTCAGTAACCTTGATTTTTAGTGAAAATCAAGAAACAAAGCAATTTGATACTGTTTTGTCCATATATGACAACTTCATGTCACTCCTGGCTCCAGGGCCCCTTCTCTTCCAGAAAGTCTGTTACTGTGGCTTTTGCAATAAACCTGCTGCTTGCTTGCTAAAAACAATCATAGAACACAATTATTAATAGAACCAAATACATATTTTCTTGTCTTTTTTAGTAGTAGATTGACACAATGCCTTTATCTATTTGTTTATATTTATGTGGTGCTGAGGATTGAACCCAGTGCTTCCCACGTGCTAGGCAAGCGCTCTACCACTGAGCTACAACCTAAGCCCTATCTTTTATTATCTTACAATAGTGGGAAAGAGTCTTGGAATTTATTTTTAGCAACTGAAATTTCAGTATTTTAACTTAAAAATGTCTCAGATGAGCTGGGCACTCTGGTGCATGCCTGTAGTCCCAGTGAAGCAGGAGACTGAGGCAGGAGGATTGCACATTCAGTGCCAGCCTCAGCAACTGAGCAAGGCCCTAGCCAACTTTGCAAGACCTTGTCTAAAACAAAAAAAAAAAAAAAAAATAGGAAGGGCTGAAGATGTGGCTCAGAAGTTGAATGCCCCTGGGTTCAATCCCCAGTACCAAAAAAAAAAAAAAAAAATGCAAAAGATTTAGTTGTTTCCTAACAAATACATTTTTAAATGTTCATCTAATTTATAGCAAACATTACTTATCCATTTTATCCATTTTACCAGCTATGTTTATATTATGCATGAAAACCAAGATATCAGACAAGTATAGTTAATGGTTTAAGCTATTTTAAGGTATTATGTTCTTGGGCTGGGGATGTGGCTCAAGCGGTAGCGCGCTCGCCTGGCATGCGTGCGGCCTGGTTTCGATCCTCAGCACCACATACAAACAAAGATGTTGTGTCCGCCGAAAACTAAAAAATAAATATTAAAAATTCTCTCTCTCTCTCTAAAAAAAATTTTTTTAAAAAGTATTATGTTCTTGTCAATGAAAACCCTAAAAGAAACAGACATTGTGCTTTAAATATCGCAACAGACACAACTTTAGTCCCAACTAGATAGTTATGTAGGCCAAAAAAAAAAAAAAAAGTGTGTGCTAGTTATTTTAAAGAAATCTTTACTTTTATCTTACCAGCAAAACTAAATTAACTTATCTGTCAAAGATTTCTTTTATTTAAAAGGCCATTTGGGTTTATATCTTTATAAATTCATGAGTACTTATTTATTGCCAGCAAATTTGGTACCATGTAGATGCAACATACAATACACACATGTATACAAAACAAAAGCTATAGACGGAAAACAAAAATTTGTGACTTTTAGATTTCCTATTTTCATCCTTTTAAAAGCTAGACTTCAGATATACCATGTCTCTGAGCAATCATTAATCTTAAATTCACACTTCCAAAGGTCTGACTTTGTTAAAACACAGCAGAAATTTTATATCTCAAAATAGACACAGAAATTAGTCTAAATGTCACTGGGAAGGGGAAGACAAAAGCCTAGTAAAACCAAAATGTTTAAAGATGAGGCTTCTTATGTGAACGTAATGAATATCTCATCCCATTTTAAGAGCTAATAGATAGAGGGAGACACCCTTACAAATGGAAATTCTTTTTTGAAAGGGTTAGGATAAACATATTTTGGAGAACTATGTAGTTGAGAAATCATTTTAATCTCATTTCTTTTTCATCAGATGTAGGCCTTCAATGAGTCACATGAAAAGCACTTTTATGTCCTCCCAACCTGAGAAGCCTCCTTTCAGCTTTCTAAAACATGGACAATAAAATGTCTGCCTTATGGTATTAAGGGGGGGCAGGTACCAGGGATTGAACTCAGAGACACTTGACCCCAGAGCCACATCCCAGCCGTATTTTCTATTTTATTCAGAGACAGTGTCACACTGAGTTGCTTAGCACCTCTTTTTTGCTGAGGCTGGCTTTGAAATCCCTTTCCTCCTGCCTCCTCCTCCCAGCTGGGATTACAGGCACTCACCACACTGCCCGGTTTATGCTTATGTTTTTGGCTTATGATAGTTTTGGAGCTCTGTTAGGGGCTTATCTAGCTGGAGCAAGCATCAATGTTGGGGTTTATAGAGCTTTTCTCCAGGTCACCCATTGGGCCTAAATGCCCCTTTAACCAAAAAGCAGAGAAGAAAGTGTCTCATGAAATTAGCAAAAAAAAAAAAAAGGATGGGGCCTGTTTTTGTTGTTGTTGTTGTTGTTGTTTGTTTTTTAAGGATTTGGGGTCAAATTTTCTCAATTCCTTAAGATGCAGCCCGAGGAGTGAGTAGTCTCAGGGTATGGACACCTAGTTGTCCATCAGGAAGCAAAGACAACAGTGTGTGTGAGAGTTCGAGGTGTTCCAGCATATCTCCCAACGTGTGACTCAGTATGTGAAAGAACGTAGCATCCAATGTTCCTCTCACTGTATGTCTTGGTCAATTCAGAACACCCCCAGGAGTTCTGGCCTTTAGTGTTGTTGCCAACTCTCCATCTTCTAGAGTTGGGTCATCTGAACACAAAGATTCCCTTCAGTATTGTCTTCTCACCTTCGTGGATATGCTAACCTATTACATCTCCACATGCCAGGGGAGGTCCTTCATAATTTCCCTAAGACATGACAGTTTTCACAGTGAGACTTGCTGAAAACCTCAGATGTCATCAAGGACAAAACAGACCATGCTGCCAAGCCACCAAAGTTATGGGCCCAGACTCCTTTTAGGGAGAGGCCCACCACACAATGCCAGGGGTATTTGTTCTTAACCCTCTCTGGAAGGGGCATCTCCTCATACTTCTCCTCTCCCAACCCAAGCACAGTCCCTCAGAGAAAGTGCAGACCAGAAAATATGAGAGGCACTATATTTTAAAATTGCTATGAGCTAAGGTGTGCAAACCCAAAAGTGGGGGCAGAGAAGCAGCCCTGGCTGAAGAAGAGATAGGGAACCAGCTTGGCCGCTGCACCTGGGCTCCTCAGGTACCAGGGGATTCGATTACCCTTAGATGCTTTGTTCCACCTGACAAGCAGAGCAGAGAGTCAGCCCACAGCCCTCCCACACAGCCAGGACTGTGGGAAAGGGATGTGATAAGCCAAATGCTCATTTCTGAGGTCCTAGGACTTATTATCCAGAGACTGCAAGAGCACTGAAAGAGAGACACATAACTGAGTACTTCAGAAACATGGGCTACTGGCCACTGTCCCTTTCACACTTCCTGGTGTTGAACCACTAACACAGGAACCTGACTCCCCTCCAGCCCCTGTCCAAGCAGCCCAGGGAATGACGCTCTCACCCACCATTGAAACAGTTCTATAAGGAAACAACATGTAACAGTAGTGCTCAAACACTTGGGCAGGCAGAACCATCCAGAAAGAATTTAAAACAAACCTAGGGCAAAAAAAAAAAAAAAAAAACACACATCAAAGAAACTACAGAAATCATTTTATAAAAGAAAAGCAAAGGTCTTGAGTAAAGGAGTCATCTGGGACTCGATGGCAGAGTACATGGAGTTCACCTGATGCACGGCTCTTTGTACACAGCCTCAGCAGTCAACACCCAGAGGACTCCCAGGCCAGCTGCAAGAACGTCCATGTTTGTGGTGCTGCCTGTATCTGCAGGCCCAGCCCAACACAGGCTCATCCACTCAGAGACACCAAGGTCTCCCTCTGTCACGCCCCTGCCCCACCTGGGAGTCCTCATGCCTAGCTGCTCTTTGAGGTCTCTTCTTTCTTTCTGTGGCGCCACACACTAAGCCAGCAGACACCAAAAAGAAATGAGAATGGGATTCTGGTCTCCTCTCTCCTCATCCTCCTACTCACCCCAAACTCTCACACTCCCCATATCCAAAAGCCTAGCTGCAGCACAACCTGAAATCCATAGAGGAAAGGAGGAGGCCTCCCTCCATCCTCTCATCCCTATGGTGTGGGATGGGAGGGGGCACTTAAGTCAGCTCATCCCGGGCCGGGAGCACACCCTCTAGCTTGGTGGGCATTTCTAGGGGCTAGAGAAAGAAGTACCAGGAAGCAACCCTGTGCTCCAGGTGGCTGCTTCCGCCTTTCCAGAAATGGGGTGTGCACAGCTGGCTCCTGGTCACTTGAAAGAGACACAAAATCAAGTCCCCCAGCCTAGGTGTGAAGTGGAAAGGGCCTGGCTGGGTCACACTTGAGGCAGCAGCCCTCTCTGTGGGCAGCAAACTGCACTTGCTCTGACTAGCAGCCCACCCCTGTGAGCCTGCCTTCCCTGCTGCCCAGGGTCAGCCCCAGCTGCCATTCTGGCCCCCTAGTACTGTGACTCTCAGCTGGGCACTAGCAGAGATGCAGTCAAAGCCAGCCCCTCATAAGAGCCATACAGCTGTATAATACACTAAAGAAAGGGCTGTGTTCCTCCAAAAATCTACTTTTGGAGTTGGTATTTGGGGCACTGCTACATATCACCCCCACATCATTAAACCCACAGAGGGGACCAAGTGGCCTGACACCACGCTTGCCCACACCCAATTATTTATATGCTCACTGTGTGGGCAGGCAAGAAATCTTGGGACCAAGGCTGGGTCCACAGATGTGACAGAGCCAGAGGATTACAGATCCTGCCTTTCTCCATGCTGTCTAACCCACAAAACTCACCAGAGGGGGCCGGGCCTCTGTGAGTGAGGCCCTTCTGGCTCAAGTCCATGTGCTTGGAACTTCCAAGTGGTTGGGGAACCCTGGTTTTCTGGTCACCAATGCTGAATTCCCCACAACGCATGCCCAGACAAGGTGTCCTTGGCCTATGTGCTGAAAGCACATGCAGAAATTTCTGACTTGGCCTAGTGGGTGTGCCTGTTGAGTATGATCCTGTGTGCACAGGAGCTAGATGAGGTGGGGAACGAAGGGGGGATTCCAAGGTTCATCTCATTAGCAAGGTCTCCCTCAATCAGCTCCATGCAAGGAGGTAGAGCTGAATCAGGCAGAAGCAGAGTGTGGGTGTTAGGGGGATTGAGAATGGTCAGACCCCTGGGGGAAGAGCTGGAGGGAGGAGACTAAATACCCAAGGTGTGCAGCCCAATGTGTCAGGGGTCGCCTGACCAAGTTAGCATTCAGGCTCCACTTTCCATCCTAGCCGCTGACTGGTGAGGAGGCAGGAAGTACACCAAGTGTGACCAACAGGGACTGGCACCTACCAGATATTTTTTTGATATCAGCCCTGACTACAGAGATCGCAAATGGACATTTCAATGACAACAGGCTCCCAAAGAAAACCCCTCAGCAAGGAGCAGAGGGAACAGGATTTGTGGTCTAGGGCAGGAGAAGGGCAGTGTGGGAGGAGGAGGAGGACAACCACGAAGGCCTATTCACTTGGGCCTGTGAGAGTGCATCTCTCTTTGGCCCATTATCATCACTGGCTTGCCTTTCCATGGCCAAGATAAGTTTTCACACATCAGAGGTCAGCAGAGGACCAGGCATGTGAAGGAAATTCTCCTTGCTATGGACTTGGCACATCTGCCTGGGTCTCCTGGTTCCCTAGAGCTTCTGGGCCTGGCCTGGTCTCCTCCTTTGGGGCCAATGCTCATCCTCATCAGCTATATCATCCCATCATCCTACTTTTTGTGCCTCTCTTGGGCTTCCCCCAGGTCTGGCCATTCTTTGGACCACTGGGGTGTCTCAGAAGGGTAGCAGAAGTCTGCTGCGCAAACACCCAGCTTGGGGCCAGCGCTCCTCTCCCATGGAAGCCTGCCTGTGTCCTCACAAATGGCAGACAGTTCATCCACCCAATTTTCTGCAGATGGGAATCTCTAGGTGCTGCAGTGATCCTGACCAGTCAGCTGTTGGACGGTGTTCATGAACTGTACAGGGAAGTGGAGCACATAGTTCAGATCATCCCCTTCTGGTAAGCCCAGGAGCCAAGCCTGCCTTCTCAGCCATGAAACACCGCCCCTGTCACCTCTATCTCTTCCCACTGGGCCTCCAAGTCAAACTCATAGCCCTCAGTGTCTGGGAGGATGCCCTTGCCCTCCTCACTATGCAATGGCCCCATTGAAGGCCTAGGCCCAGTCCCTGGCCCCGTGTGTCTCTGGGACCTGTAGGACAGATACCTATAGGCTTCTCACCGTCTGGTCCAAAAGTGTCTCCCTGAACTGAAGCCTCATCAGTGGAGTTCATGTCACCAGTCCCAGCATCAAGGTTTGAGGAGAGAGTGTATAAGGATGGCCTTAGGCCTTAGCCTAAGCAACTGCATTTTAAAAGTCCAGTTTGAAACCTGCAGTCTCACCAGGCACACCTATGGAGCCTCCAGTATGGCCCTCTGGCACAAACAAGTCACTTCTTCCCACCTGACAAACTCTGGCATGTTGACCTCACCCCATAAGGGAGAAAGGCAAGAAAATCAGGGTGGGGACCACCAGACCAGATGCTTTAACCCCAAGGCAAATGATGTCACTGAGAAACCCAGTGGCAGCTGATAGGGATTGAAAGAGTGGTCAGAAGCCCCAAAACTTAGTCTAAGTGATGGAGCAAATGAACAGACACTCAGCCAGCCCACACTGATGCCCTCATGCTGGAGAGCCTGATGAGGACCTGGACTGACACCCCAACTCTTCTCATCGTTTGCCTGATCCTCTGCATCCTCCTCACTTCCCTCAAACCTTACAGTCAAATCTTGACCATGGTGAGAGCCGCGACTTCTCTCTACTCTCTCCTCAACCAGCTCCATCCCAGGAGAAGCCTACCTTGGTTCCTGATCTGATCACCTCAGTCTGAGTGAGTGTGCATCTGCTGGACTTAAAGCCTAAGGCTTGAGACTTTTGATCTGACATTTGAGCTTAGCATGCAGAGGGAATGTCTGTCATGGGCCTGTCATGATTAAGTGTGTTTGCAGGGCTTAGAATTAATCTAGAATTGTTTGCTGGGAATTGATTATGTCTATTGCAATGTCTAGCATTAAGGGTTGTCATTTTCTTGATTAAGAACCTATAGAGTGAAATTGTATTAAATAATTTGAGTGAATAAAGCATTGACTAGGGCAGAAGTGTGTGGATATTCTTTTTTTCTCCCCTTCAACTGCATAAGTCGCACCTTTTGCCATTGTGACAGATGGTCACCAGAGTCACATGGAAGCAGCTAGTGCTTCTGGAACTCCATCACCACAGACAAGGCAGGAGATCCTCTCAAACACAGCCTGGCTTCACACGCCTTGGATGCCCACATGGCTGCCTTCTCATTGGTCCTCCCCCAGCCAATCAGCATGCCCCTTTCTGGGGCATCCCTCCAGGCCCTCAACAACAGAACTGCTGTGAATCTCTGGTTGTATTGGCTCTTGGCAAGCCAGTTCAGACCGTGGGGTGGCATTGTAGTTGCAGTACCAATCCCTACCCGACATTTCCTGTCCCAGCTTTTCTTTTTTTAAAGCTTCTGACCTACAGAGGAATTGCAAGCAAAGAGCGAGGAGGCCCCATATATATCCTTCATCTGGACTCGACAGTTGTTAACATTACATCCCATTAGTTTCATCAACCCACCTATTTTATGGTTTTGAGTATTTTTATCTCATTTCATTTTATAGTGTTTTTGTTTGTTTGTTTGTTTGTCTGTTTCACCAGTGATGGAACCCAGAAGTATTTACCAAAGAGCACATTCCCAGCCCTTTTATTTATTTATTTATTTATTTAGGTAGGGGAGTACTGGGGATTGAACTCAGGGGTACTCCATATGATTAATGGAGTACATAATGGAGCCACATCCCCAGCCCTATTTTGTATTTCATTTAGAGGCAGGGTCTCACTGAACTGCTTAGGACCTAAGTTGCTGAGGCTGGCTTTGGACTCGAGATCCCACTGCCTCAGACTCCCCAGCTGCTGGGATTATAGGCGTGCACTACCATGCCCAGCCCCAGCCCTTTTTTATTTTTAATTTTGAAACAAGGTCTTCCTAAGTTGCTTAGGGCCTTGCTAAATAGCTGAGGATGGTTTTGAATGTGCAATCCTCCTGCCTCAGCCTCCCAAGCTGCTGGGATTACAAACAATTGCCACCAACCCTTGTCTCATTTTATATTTTTAAGGGATGGGGTCTCGCTGCACTGCCATGGCTGACCTCTTTCTCTTGAGTTCCAGCAAGCCTCCTACCTCAGCCACACAAGTGGCTGGAACTACTGGTAAATGCTACTACTGTTCCTATGTGTGTCATTTGTGCCTATAATGAATCATTTGAGTCACTTGAAAACATTATGATGCATCACCCTTGAATATGTCAGCATGTATCTCAGAATGATCTCCTACCACCTTGGTGCAATTATCACACTGAGACCATTTCTCCTTGAGATGATACTGAATAGTGGTACAGTTTTAACTTTAAATACTACCACTGTACCACTATTATGCCCTCTGCTTTCATGAGTTTGAATATTCAAGTTTCACATACAAATGAGATCATGAGTATTTGCCTTCCTGTTCCTGGCTTCTGTGACTTAACATAATGTCCTCCAGGTTCACATGTTGTCAAAAATGATAAGGATTCCCTTTTGAAAACTGAATAGTATTCTATCCTGCACATGTATACAGTTTTCTTTGTCCATTCATCCATTGATGGACACATAACTTAATTCCATGTCTTGACTGTTGTGAGTGGTGCTGTAATGAACAGGGATGTGCAGGTATCCCTTTGTTATAGTGATTTCATTTCCTTTTGATTTACATCTAGCAGTGGGATTGTTGAATCATGCAGTAGTTCTAGTTATGAGTTCTTGAGGAATATACATAATGCATTCCATGATGGCTGTATTAATTACATTCCCACCAACAGTTTCAAGGGTTCCATTTTCTCCATGTCCTTACCAACATTTATAAACTTTTTTTTTTTTTTTTTGACTTGTAATTGAAACCAAGACCTTGTGCATGGTAAGTGACTACTTAGCTACATTCCCAGCTCTTTTGTAAAATTGTATTTTGAGACAAGATCTCAATATGTTGATGTTGCCTGGGCTGCTGTCAAAACTGTGATCCTCCTCCATCAGCCACCTAAGCAGCTCGGATTACAGGCATGTGCCACTGCACCCAGCTCTTTCACCTTTTTCATAAGAGCCAGCTACTAGGTATGAGGGGATATCTCATTGAATTTTAATTTACATTTCCCTGGTGATGAATGATACTGAACAATTTTTCATACACCTTTTAGCCATTTGTATGTTTTATTTTGAGAAATGTCTATTCAAGTCCTTTGCCCATTTTTTCATCTGGTCTTTTCCTTTATATTGAGCTGTTTGAGTTCCTCATATATTGTGGATATTACCTCCTTATAAGATGGAAGGATATAAATATTGTTCCTCTTTCCTATAAATTGTCTTTTCACTTTGCTTATTTGTTTCTTTGGTTGTGTAAATGCTTTTTAGTTTGATGTGATCTCAGTCCATTTCTGCTTTTGTTGCCCATGCTTTTGGGGTCCTATCAAAAATTTCACAGCATTAACCAATGCCATGGAGATTTTCCCTTGTGTATCTTCTAGTACTTTTATAGATATAGGTCTTATGTTTAAGTCTTTAATCCATTTGGGGTTGATTCGGTATACAGTCTGAAATAAAGGTTCAATTTAATTCTTCTACACATCATTTATTGAAGAGACTGTACTTTCCCCTTTGTGTGTTCTTGGCATCTTTTGTCAAAAATCATTGTAACTGCTGTGCGTGATGGCCTGGGAGGCTGAGACAGGAGGATCACAAGTTCAAAGCCAACCTTAGCAAAAAGGAATGCTAAAAACCTCAGTGAGACCTGTCTAAATAAAATATGAAATAGGGCTAGGGATGTCACTCACTGTCAAGTGCTCCTGAGTTCAATCTCTGGTACCCCAAAAAGATAATATTAACAAATGGCCTTCTAAAATTGTGTCCTCACGTGGTCTTCTGTCTGTGTATATCTGTGTCCAAATTTCCTCTTATATAGATAGCACTCATCTTGATTCCAGCCCCATCCCAATAACCTCATTTAAACTTCATTACTTGTATAAAAACCCTATCTGCAAATAGAGTCACATTCTTAAATACTGAGGGTTAGGGTTTCCACATGTGAATAATGGGGGGGGGCATGTTGGGATGAGATTGAATAACATATTTTAAAAAAACCCTTCTTGACATCTTTGGAAAGTGACTGAGGCAGGGGAAAGTTACAGGTTTGAGATCCAGTGAGGGAGGATACTCAAAAAGGCGAGTCCAATCTGTGGGTATGGTTTTGTTCTTGGGGTATCTGATAATTGCAAAAGTGGCAGCTGAAAGTTTGAGAAGTTGAGCAGAGCTGTCCTATTCTAGAAGAATGGTTGGGCAAAAATTGGAATCCAGGGCCTGCCAAGAAGGTTGGCAGGACTCACACACCATGTTTTGGTTAGCAGTCCTGAAGAGCTACACCCTAGCTAGGAGTTGGGGAAATCTAAACTAGACCAGCTCCAGAAGAAACTAAAGCCCACCTTCAAATCATCCGAAGCTTGCAAATGGATGCAACAGTAATTCTGGTTTTTAATACCCAGAGATGCCTGCTAAGAGTGCGGGTGAGGCCTTTCTGAATGAAGAAAACATCCTTCTGGGCCTCAAACTAGCTTTTCATAGGCAGTGTTTAGCATTGAGTGCAAAGAAACTGGCTGAACAAGGAGAAAAGGTCACACCTTTGACCACCAAGGAGAGCAACAGATAATAGCAACAAACCTGTGAGAATCTAGGTAGAGGAGTCAGGAGACACAGGTACTAAACTTCTGTGCGTATGGGCTCTATGTTCAAAAGGTGATGGGTTGCCTTCCTTCTGGAAGCTTTAGGGTTGGTTCTACTCAGTTGCCTTTTTCAGGAGGCTTCCTGTATTCTTTGGCTCATCTTCAGAACCAACAAGAGTTGGTCTGAGTCCTTCCCACACTCCTGTCTCTCGGGCTCTTCTTCATACTCCCTCTTCCAATTTTAAGGATTCTTATGATTACACGGAGCCAAATAATCCGGGATACTCTCCCTACTTTAAGGTCATCTGATTATCAGTCTCAGTTCTCTCTTCTGCCTGATTCCCCTTTGCCCTGTGCATTGGTCTCCTTGGGCTGCCATAAGAGACTACCACAGTCCAGGTGGCTAAACAACAGACATTGGTTTTCTCATAGTTTTGGATATGGTACGTCCAAGGTCAAGTGCTGGCATGCTTGGTTTCTTGGGAAGCCTCTCTTCCTCTCTTTCTGTGTTGCACATGTCCATATTTTCACTGTACCCCACAAGGCCTTTCTGTGCACTGTTAGACCAGGATGCAAGAAAAGACCACTGACTCCAATTAAAATCAAATTAAAGCAAGCTTATTATTTCGACTGGCCGGGCTGCCTCTTCCTCCCAAAACTGCGGGAACAAGACAGCAACCCCAGCTTTCCTGCAGCCCAGCTTTATAGCCCAGAACGTTACACAAAGGGGGGTTACAGATAACAGAACTCTGACAAGCATAACACTAATGGTAGTTTACATTTTTTTGCTGGCCCCAACATCAGAATCTATGAGGACCATTAGAGCCTCAGAGAGGGTCATTGTCTGGCCAGGGAAGGCCAATATTTATGAGGTGTCACTAAAGTTTCAGAGAGGGCTGCTATCTAGTCAGAGAGCCAGGCATGGGTGAGTTCAAGGCACGGGCAGGCATTCCAAGCAGGTTCAGAATTTGCAGTAATTTATAGTAAAGCCAAAATTATCTTTTCATGGCTTTGTGGCGAGATGGCTCCCAATTTTAAGAAAAGATCAGGTTGGGTCTATCATGCACACAAATTCTTGGTGTCTTTTCTTCTTAGAATTACACCAGTGCTATTGGATTAAGGCTCCATACTCAACACATCATTTCACTCTAATTATCTTCTTTGGGGCCCTATCTGAAAATACACTGGGATTATAATGGACTTCAACCTATGAATTTAGGACTGGGGAGAGACAATTCAGTACACAACCCTGTTTAACTAATCACTGTCACGGGTTGCAGGGATAAGAATATGGAAATATTTTTAGAGCTATCACATAGCTACTAGCTACCACATAACTAGATCTGCAATCACGTATATTTTATATTATCTTTATACAAAGTATATAATCATGTATATTTTATATTATCTTTATACAAAGTTCTAAAAGAGTAAAAAAACTGACCATAATATTTTGGAGTACTCCATGAATAAAGAAGTGATTACAATAAAAGATAGGAAAGCTGTGGTTTGTGGGTGAGGATAAGGTAGGTGTTCTTCATACATGTATGTATGGCCTCAGACCCTCAGCCAGGCCTTGAGCCAGAAGACCTTGGCCCCTACATCATCTTCATCTTGATTAATATGCCAAAATGTGACCCCAGGCAATTCCAGGCTGCTGGGGTGGGGAAATTTCCTCTTGCAGTCTTTGCCGGCTTTTAAAATTCCTCAAAATTTATGCTGGTGGTGAACACTTGGGTAGGGCCCTCTAAAGTTGGCAAAGAAGCAAGGGCTCCCATGGGTCTAGTCTACCACCTTTGTAAGAGCTTTATCAAACCTTTGTTTGCACCCCATGAGTATCTGCTATATTTATCTTTCTTTTATTTCCATGATAGTAAGTCACTATAGCTCTTATTTAGTGTTTTGGTTACAGTGGTTTCTCTTTGTCACATTCAAGCTTTCTGTCACCCATAGTCAATGTCGACCATGGTCCAAAACATTAAGTGTTAATTTCAGAAATAAATAATTCACAAGTATTAATTGTGCACTCCTGTGGGAAATCTTTGCACTGCTCTACTCCATCTCACCAGGAAGAAGAAACCTCTGTTTGTCTAGCTTACCCTGCTATCCAGGCAACCCATCCTTGAGTCACTTTTTGGTTACCAGGCTGACTGTGGAGATATTGCAGTGCTTGTGTTCAAGTAGCTCTTCTTTGCTTAATAATGGCCCCAAAGGACAAGAGTACTGTTCCTGACAATTCACATATGTCACAGAGGAGCCCTGCAGTACTTGCTCTAAGTGAAAAAAAAAAAGAGAGAGTACAACTTTTGAGAGAGAGAGATTCTATTCTTAACTTTTATTTCAATATGTTATTGTAATAATTCCATTTTATTAGTAATTATTTTCATTAATCTTCCACTATGCCTAATTTATAAATTAAACTATATGTGCATATAGGAAAACATAGCATATATATGGTTTGGTACTATCTGAGGTTTCAGGCGTCTACTGGGAATACTGGAATGCATCCCCTGTAAATAAGAAAGGACTACTATGTATGTTGAGTGCTTTTTCAGAAAGTAATTTTACTATTTAAAATATCCTTAAACCCACTTGAATCAAAGTGTGAAATATGATATATCAAGAACTATGTAATGTTTTGAACAACCAAGAATAAAAAAAATTTTAAAAAATAAAATAAAATATCCTTAATAACATAAAATTGAAAAAACCCATAAAATTGTACATATCAATGGAGTGCCACATCCATTGTACAATGTTTACGTCATTGTATGATGTTTAAATCAGGTTGAACACATCAGTCTCCCCAAACATTTATCATTTCTTCGTGGTGAAAACACTCAAAATCTTTTCTTCTAGTTTTTTGAAATATACAGTACATTATTGCTATCAACATTCACCCTACTTTGTGTGAGAAATAGAAAGTCTGGTGGTCCATTTTCAAATATAGTATTCAACCCTAATTGGATCTAATGGCAACCATTTTAATTATAGTCCTTCCCTTTTGCCAAGTTTACAATTATCCAATCACATAGATTGTACTTCTGAGTCCTCCAATCAGGGAGAAGGGCAGCACTGCATTAGGTATATAAAAAGGCGGAGTACACACTCCTGTGTCCTTAGTATCCAGGTTCCAGTAGCACACCCTTCCAGCAGAATAAAGGTTTGCCTTGCCCACCCACTTTCAAGCACTGTTTGATTTCTTGTAGCACCTCATTATTTCTAACACTCAAAAGTATGTGCACCAGATCTTTTTACTCTTATTGAACTATATCTTGGTACTCACTGATGAACCTTTCCCCATTCCTTCTTCCTCCCTACTTCTCCCCAGCCTCTGCTAACTACTGTTATACTCTCAACCCCTATGAGATCACTTCTTTTAGATTCCGCATATGAATGAGACCATATGGTACTTGTCTTTCTGTGCCTGGCTTAGTTCATTTAAGATAATTATCTCCAGTTTAGTCCATGATGTCTCAAATGACAGGATTTCCTTCTGTCTTATGAATGAGTAGTATTCCATTATGTATATGTACCTCGTTTTCTTTATCCATTCATCAGTTGATGGACACTTAGAGTTGTTTCTGTTTCTTGGCTATTGTGAATAGGAATGCAGGTATCTCTTTGGTATGCTGATTTCTTCTTCATTGGATATGTACCCAGTAGTGAGCTTGATGGAGGGTTTTAAATTCAGACTTAGAAATGACCCTACACCAGGAAAGTTAAAGAGGAAGAGAGAGACTTTAAGGGTCCCAGTGATATACTGTGAATAAGGCAAATGATCCAGGTGAAGACAAGAGCCATAGCTGAGGTCTGGATAGAAATAGAGTGGGATAAAAAACAAGTGAAGGAAGAGAGTCTGAAACCTAGGATCAATTGAAGGGTAGAGAGAACAGTGGCAAAAGAGACAAGGAAGAGGGCATAGATCCAGATGGGAAGAGGGGAAGCAGTAGGAGTACATCTCCAGATTACAGAAAGGACTGTGTGAAAACTTAGTCTTGCAAGTCATGACATCCACCAGAATAGCCAATTTGGAACAGAATGGTGGGCCCAGAGAAAAGCAAAATTAACTTCTCAGGAGCAGTAAAAGCCAGAAGTTTGCCCTCTGTAGGGCCATTCAGATCCATCCAGGCTTCCTGTTTTTCCATGGTGGTTGGAGTCAAATCTGAGTTTGCTAGAACCACAAACAGTATTAACTACCATCCAAATCCTAGCACCAAATTTTGTTACCTGGCAATACATTCATCTGTTCTTATTTTCTCAAAAGAAAGATTTCAGACAAGAGACAGAAAAATCATAAAATATTTATTTAGTGAAATGAAAGTACACTCCAGGAATGTGGAGAGTTCATCCCAAGAGAAGAAGCAGTATGAGGTTTTCCACTTATGTATTTGAGATGGTTACCAAATTTTCCCACCATGGCTTAGTGCCTCTGTGCTCTGATCATGTTCTGAAGTTGAAAAGTCCCTTAGTCCGCTTCCGTTGTTTTTTGTTTGTTTGTTTGTTTTTGTTTTATGAACAAATTTGAGCTGGGTATGGTGGTGCATGCCTGTAATCTCAGCAACTCTGGAGGTTAAGGCAGTAAGATCACAAGTTCGAGGACAGTCTCAGCAACTTAGTGAGACCCTTTCTGAAAATAAAAAATAAAAAGGACTGGGGATATGACTCAGTGTTTAAGTACCATTAGGTTCAATCTCAGAACATAGTATCCAGCAGTAAAAGAGGCAGTTTACAGTCAGGGATTTTTGTAACTCTAGGTAGAGTGATCCACCTTATTCACCAGGCACAGTGGCACATGCCTGTAATCCCAGCAGCTCAGGAGGCTGAAGCAGGAGGATCACCAGTTCAAAGCCAGCCTCAGCAAATTAGCAAAGCCCTAAGCAACTCAATGAGACCCTGTTTCCAAATAAAATATTTTAAAAAGGGGCCGGGGAGGGGCTGGGGATGTGGCTCAAGCGGTAGCGCGCTTGCCTGGCATGCATACGGCCCGGGTTGGATCCTCAGCACCACATACAAACAAAGATGTTGTGTCCGCCGAAAACTAAAAAAATTAAATATTAAAAAATTCTTTTAAAAAAAAAGGGGGGGGGCGGGGATATGGCTCAGTGGTTAAGTGCCTCGGGTTCATTCCTGGGTACCAAAAAAAAACAAAAACAAAAAAAGTGATTCTTATTCTCCTTCCTTCATTCCCCTTGCTCCTGTCTATCTACATACTCTAGTAACAATTAATTTTGGTGTTTGGATTAATGTTTAAATTCCGAGAGACCTTAATTAACTTTTAAAAATGTATTTATAGGCAGAAAGATCAAAAGAGGGAAAGGAACTGGGGGGTGGGGAGAGGGAAGGGGAAGGAGAGGTACTGGGGTCTGAATTAGAACAAGGTATATTCCATGCTTTTATAATTATGTCAAAATTGATTCTACTGTCATGTATAACTAAAAAACAATAAAAAATAAAATCTAAAAAATACATTTATAGGTAGGATCCAGCACTTTGGCAATGACTAATCTGTTCTTAGCAACATTTACAAAACAGGCTGAGTTAAAGAACAAAGATTTTATGTTTTATCAAGAATATTTCCCATATTTTCTGCTTATTTTGTTATGTTTTTGATTGCTTAAATGAAAATTAAGTCCTACAAGAGTTAGGGTTTACCTGGGCATGGTGATTCAGGCCTATAATCCCAGAAACTCAGGAGAATCAGAAATTAGAGGACAACCTGGGCAACTTAGCAAGAACGGTCCTCTTTCTTTTCTTTCTTTCTTTTTTTTTTTTGTTCTTTATTTCATTTTTTTTTTACAAACAGTAAAAAAATGGTGTTTGTTTCATTTTTTCTTTCCAGTGACTCAATTTTAAACAGCATTTTGTATTATTCGTATCACTTTTTGCATGGTGTCATTTAGGTAACAAACAGAAGAAAAGAGGTTGAGGATGTAGCTCAGTGGCAGAGCTCTTGCCTAGCACGCGCATGCCCCTGGGTTTTATCTCTTGTGAGTTGTGGAGGCTGGAAGTCCAAGATCTTGGCACCAAGATCAGGTGAGGCCCTGTTTCAAGACCTTTTCTTAAAAGAAAAAAAAAAAGGTCTGGGGGTGTAGTTTAGTGGTAGCACCCCACTCAGTTCAATTACCAGTAACACACACACACACACACACACACACACAGAGGCTAATTTTTATTCAAATTTTTATTTGTTCTACAGTCTCTTTTTGGATTATAACTTTAGTTAAATGAACTGCTATTTTTATAATGATGGGATATGCTTTATTGATACAAATACTCTAAAGCTTAAAAAATGTGATAGTCCAGATATAATATTAAATCATGATTGTTGTTTTAATATATTATAAATATAGTTTTACTAAATTGATAAGCTCTCTATGTGGTAATAATACCTTATATATTATTTGTAGTCATTTTAGTTTACACGAGCCATGTCTCTGAAGTTAATAGGGAGTAATTCTGCTTTATTCATTGTTCATCTCAAAAGGAGCTTAAAGGGCTGGGGTTGTGGCTCAGTAGTAGAGTGCTTGCCTTGCATGTGTGAGGCACTGGGTTTGATCCTCAGCACCACAAAAAATAGATAAACAAAATAAATATATTGTATCCAACTACAACTAAAAAAATATTTTAAAAATACCGAGCTTAAGGTTAAAGATTTTGGTAAAAGATTTGTATAAGACTGGCTATTTAGAAAAAGGTTTTATCATCAGGCATGGTGGCACATGCCAGTAACCCCAGAAATTGGAGAAGCTGAGGCAGGAATATTGCAAATTTGAAACCAGCCTCAGCAACTTAGTGAGATCCTGTCTCAGGGTAAAAAAAATACAAAGGACTAGGAATGTAAATGTAACTCAGTGGTAAAACACTCCTGTGTTTCATCCCCAGTACAAAAAAAAAAAACTAGAATAAGAAATAAAAAATGTTTTCTCAGTTGCACTGTTTGTATTGGATTTTGTTTACATAAATATATATATATATTCTTAATCGGTAAAACAACATTAATTCTTGTAGTCTGTATTCAAGGTTTTTGCATTTCTGTGAAATGTACCTAAATTCAAAAGATAAAGTATGAAATGTGGTGTTAAACTTTCTACCCAGATGATGATTAACCTTGACTGAATAAGATCTATAGCCAAAACAGGCACTCTTTTCTTTTTTTTTTTTTTTTTTTTGTACCGGGGATTGAACCCAGGGGCACTTAACCACTGAGCCACATGCCCAGCCTTTTTTGAAATATTTTATTTAGATACAAGGTCTCTCTGAGTTACTTAGGGCCCCGATAAGGTTTTCAGGCTGGGTTTGAAACTTATGATCCTCCTGCCTGAGCCTCCCAAGCTGCTGGAATTACAAGTATGTGCCATCATGCCCGGCAAAAACAGGCACTCTTTAATGTAGAACTGACTCTTTAATGCAAAACTGGACTACTTTTTACAGGCAAGTTAATTTTCTTTGATTAAATAAAATGATAGAACTGAAGAGATTTTTTAAATTTTTTTAGTTATAAATGGACACAATACCTTTATTTTATTTATTTATTTTTATGTGGTGCTGAGGATCAAACCCAGTGCCTCATATGTGTGAGGCAAGCGCTCTGCCACTGAGCCACAATCCCAGCCCCAAGAGATTATGTTTGTTAGTTCAAATCTACAATACAGACTGGATTGATTTGTTTTATTAATGTTTTATATTTTCTGGCCTAAGAGTTAATCTTTCCAAAAATCTTCTGTTGCTTAAAATTGGCTAAAAATGGGTCTTCTGACACTGACTCCCAAACTGCCACTTCTCCATCATGGGACCACTCAAATCAAAGGATGGGACAAGGCCCTGAACCATAGGACCAACATATTTGGCAAATAATCAGCAATGTCTTCAGAGGAAATCATTCAGAGACAAGGGGAAATCACTTGCAGTCCCTTGTCAACCCCACCAAAAATCAACTGCCAGATAGAAGTTCATTGGATTAGACAAAGGGGAATGAAGGGAAGGGGATTAGGAATAAGAAAGACAATGGAATGAATAAGACATAATTTTCTTATGTTCATATATGAATACATGACCACTGTAACTCCACATCATGTACAACCACAAGAATGGGATCCTAATTAGAATGTTATACTGTATGCATGTATAATACACTCTACTATCATGTATATCTAAAAAGAACAATTTTTTATTTTTTATTTTATTTTTTTAAGAGAGAGAGAGAGAATTTTTTTAATATTTATTTTTCAGTATTTCGGTGGACACAACATCTTTGTTTGTATGTGGTGCTGAGGATCGAACCCGGGCCGCAAGCATGCCAGGCGAGCGCGCCACCGCTTGAGCCACATCCCCAGCCCTAAAAAGAACAAAATTTTTTAAAAAGTTCTCAAGAAACTTAGAAACTTTTACATCCTGATAAGAGATATCAAGAAAAATCCCTGCTGTAGACATTGTATCTATCCATAAAACATCAAAAGTCTTCCCTTCAGCATCAGAAAGAAGGCAAGGATGTCCACTGTTTACACCTGTTCAAAGTGGTATTACAGGTTTCAGCCAGCAAGATAAGGAAGTGAAGAATAAAAAACAAAGATTTGGAAAACTGGAAATCAAACTGTTATTATTTGCTTATGACGTGATTATATTGAAATCCAGAAAGAATATAAACAAGCTATCCAAATTAATATTTATAAGCTGAAAGTTATGAAATAAACACAGAAAAGCTAAAAAAAATCAACTGCCAGGAGGTTAGGGAGACTTCTTATGCAAACTAACACTATCATCTTTCCCCTAGACAAAGCTGTTAATATATTTCACATTTTGCCTCCTTCAGGAATAAGAGTCTGATTATATTCAAGTTCCTCAATAGTATATACACACCAGTCTAACAATAAACTATCAGCCAAGTGACACGGATCTTCATTCCCCTAAATATTGAGAGATGAACTTTATGGGGGGGGTGGGGATTGAAACAGAACCCTGTAAAATTAAAATCAATTTCCTGATAACCACTTTACTTCATCCCATTCAACTTCCTGATAACTGTTTTTACTTCTTTATGCTAAGACAGAAAATTAAGACTGACAAGGTCAAATGTTCTCTCTGATATTCAGATGCTAACACACAACCAGGTGGGGAGGGAAGAATGGAAGTTCAGTGTAATGGAAGTTCAACGTGTAATGAAGGGAAGGGGGGTAGCAAAGAGTAAAATGAATTGGACGTAACTTTCCTATGTTCATATATGAATGCACAACCAATGTAACTCCACATCATGTACAACAACAAGAATGTGATCCTAACTGATATGTTATACTCCATGTATGTATAATATGTCAGAATACACTCTATTGTCATGCATATCTAAAAAGAACAGATTTTTTAAAAAGACTGATATATTCTCTGGTGAAGCATAGCCTAGCTAAGTCTACATATGTATATCACCTAACTTTTTTTCTATAAATTATAACCCCTTCTGTGGGACCAGCAGAGAAGCAATCTAGCCACTTCTCCTCAGATTGATCAAACTACATGTAATTCATTTTTCCTTTTTCCATCATTTGCCTATTTCTTATGCTGGTGAACAGCTGAATCCAGCCAGCCAGAAGGCACACAGTGTCCCTAAAACAATTTAACTTTGAGACAATACAGTTTCCTACTATATGACCACATAAAACATTTTATGATTGTTCCAATAACATCCTTCATGGATGCTTTTAAAACTCCTCTTTCCAATTAAAGGTCATGCATCACATTTGACTGCTAAGTTCCTTTAGTATCCTTTAAACTAGTACATTACCTCTGACTTTTTTTCCTTTCAGGACCATGAGGATCCAGTGCAGTTTTTTTGCAGGAAGTCCCTCAAATTGGATTTGTCTGATTGTTCCCTCTTTATTAGATTTGGGTTAACCATTTTTAGCAGGAATGCTGCATAGATGATTTGCTATCCTTCTGAGTGCATAACATCACATACTATTGGCAACCTAACGCAAGGACCCTGCCTGGATCCCTTCTGGCTGACTTCAGCTGCCCACCTACATAAGAAATAGGTAAATGATGAACAAAACAAAAATGAATTATATGCAGTTTGATCAACTGGGAAAAAGTAGCTAGACTGCCTCTCTGCTAGTCCCACAGAAAGGATAACAATTTATAGAGAAAAAAAAAAAGGCCAGGTGATATACACATACGCAGACTTACCTAGACTATAGTTGGCCAGAGAATATGTTAGTCTGAATTTCCTTGGCATCTGTCCTCAGTAAGAGGAAGTAAAAGCAATTATCAGGAAGTTGATCTTAATTTTAAAGGGAGTCTCTTTCAATTCTTGATGTCAGCTTGTCCTTCAGCTGGTGATGATAACTTTGACCATGTGATTCCAGCTTACTCCATTGTGAATGAACTGCTTTCCTTTTGTATTTCATAAATCCACAGACTGTTACTGTTAGGGTAGTTGGCGCAAATATCCACATCTCTGAGTTCAAGCAAAGATTTATTGACAGAGAATATCTGCCAAGCTGCCCTTCTGAAAGGCACAGCAGCCTGCTGGAAAAAACAAACAAACAAAAAAAACTTCTTCAGACCAATATCAATAGATGAAATAGAAGAAGCAATCAAAAGACTTCCAACCAAGAAAAGCCCAGGACCGGATGGGTATACAGCGGAGTTTTACAAAACCTTTAAGGAAGAATTAATACCAATACTTTTCAAGCTATTTCAGGAAATAGAAAAAGAGGGAGCTCTACCAAATTCATTCTATGAGGCCAACATCACCCTGATCCCGAAACCAGACAAAGACACCTCAAAGAAAGAAAACTACAGACCAATATCTCTGATGAACCTAGATGCAAAAATCCTCAATAAAATTCTGGCAAATCGGATACAAAGGCACATCAAAAAAATTGTGCACCATGATCAAGTAGGATTCATCCCTGGGATGCAAGGATGGTTCAATACACGGAAATCAATAAATGTTATTCACCACATCAATAGACTTAAAGATAAGAACCATATGATCATCTCAATAGACGCAGAAAAAACATTCGACAAAGTACAGCATCCCTTTATGTTCAAAACATTAGAAAAACTAGGAATAACAGGAACTTACCTCGACATAGTAAAAGCTATTTATGCTAAGCCTCAGGCTAGCATCATTCTCAATGGAGAAAAATTGAAGGCATTCCCCCTAAAATCTGGAACAAGACAGGGATGCCCTCTATCACCACTTCTATTCAATATAGTTCTCGAAACACTGGCCAGAGCAATTAGACAGACGAAAGAAATTAAAGGCATAAAAATAGGAAAGGAAGAACTTAAATTATCACTATTTGCAGATGACATGATTCTATACCTAGAAGACCCAAAAGGGTCTACAAAAAAACTACTAGAACTAATAAATGAATTCAGCAAAGTGGCAGGATATAAAATCAACACGCATAAATCAAAGGCATTTCTGTATATCAGCGACAAAACTTCTGAAACGGAAATGAGGAAAAACACTCCATTCACAATATCCTCAAAAAAAAATAAAATACTTGGGAATCAACCTAACAAAAGAGGTGAAGGACTTATACAATGAAAACTACAAAACCCTAAAAAGAGAAGTAGAAGAAGATCTTAGAAGATGGAAAAATATACCCTGTTCATGGATAGGCAGAACTAACATCATCAAAATGGCGATATTACCAAAAGTTCTCTATAGGTACAATGCAATGCCAATCAAAATCCCAATGGCATTTCTTGTAGAAATAGATAAAGCAATCATAAAATTCATATGGAAAAATAAAAGACCCAGAATAGCAAAAGCAACTCTAAGCAGGAAGTGTGAATCAGGCGGTAGAGTGATACCGGATTTCAAATTATACTACAGAGCAATAGTAACAAAAACAGCATGGTACTGGTACCAAAACAGGCGGGTGGACCAATGGTACAGAATAGAGGACACAGAGACTAATCCACAAAGCTACAGCTATCTTATATTTGATAAAGGAGCTAAAAGCATGCAATGGAGGAAGGATAGCATCTTCAACAAATGGTGTTGGGAAAACTGGAAATCCATATGCAACAAAATGAAACTGAATCCCCTCCTCTCGCCATGCACAAAAGTTAACTCAAAGTGGATCAAGGAGCTAGATATCAAATCAGAGACTCTACGTCTGATAGAAGAAAAAGTTGGCTCCGATCTACATATTGTGGGGTCGGGCTCCAAATTCCTTAATAGGACACCCATAACACAAAAGTTAATAACAAGAATCAACAAATGGGACTTACTTAAACTGAAAAGTTTTTTCTCAGCAAGAGAAACAATAAGAGAGGTAAATAGGGAGCCTACATCATGGGAACAAATTTTTACTCCTCACACTTCAGATAGAGCCCTAATATCCAGAGTATACAAAGAACTCAAAAAATTAAACAATAAGAAAACAAATAACCCAATCAACAAATGGGCCAAAGACCTGAACAGACACTTCTCAGAGGAGGACATACAATCAACCAACAAGTACGTGAAAAAGTGCTCACCATCACTAGCAGTCAGAGAAATGCAAATCAAAACCACCCTAAGATACCATCTCACTCCAGTAAGATTGGCAGCCATTATGAAGACAAACAACAACAAGTGCTGGAGAGGATGTGGGGAAAAGGGTACTCTTGTACATTGCTGGTGGGACTGCAAACTGGTGCGGCCAATTTGGAAAGCAGTATGGAGATTCCTGGGAAAGCTGGGAATGGAACCACCATTTGACCCAGCTATTGCCCTTCTCGGACTATTCCCTGAAGACCTTAAAAGAGCGTACTACAGGGATACTGCTACATCGATGTTCATAGCATCACAATTCACAATCGCTAGACTGTGGAACCAACCCAGATGCCCTTCAATAGATGAATGGATAAAAAAAATGTGGCATTTATACACAATGGAGTATTATACAGCACTAAAAAATGACAAAATCATGGAATTTGCAGGGAAATAGATGGCACTAGAGCAGATTATGCTTAGTGAAGCTAGCCAATCCCTAAAAAACAAATACCAAATGTCTTCTTTGATATAATGAGAGCAACTAAGAACAAAGCAGGGAGGAAGAGCAGGAAGAAAAGATTAACATTAAACAGATACATGAGGTGGGAGGGAAAGGGAGAGAAAAGGGAAATTGCATGGTAATGGAGGGAGACCCGCATGGTTATACAAAATTACATATAAGAGGTTGTGAGGGGAATGGGAAAATAAACAAGGAGAGAAATGAATTACAGTAGATGGGGTAGAGAGAGAAGATGGGAGGGGAGGGGAGGGGAGATAGTAGAGGATAGGAAAGGTAGCAGAATACAACAGTTACTAATAGGGCATTATGTAAAAATGTAGATGTGTAACCGACGTGATTCTGCAATCTGTATTTGGGGTAAAATTGGGAGTTCAAAACCCACCTGAATCAAATGTATGAAATATGATATGTCAAGAGCTTTGTAATGTTTTGAACAACCAATAAAAAAAAAAACTTCTTAACTATATAACCATATAGTCATGTACAGTTAAGTAGTTAAAAAATAATCCATCTGGTCCTGTGATTTTTTACTTGATGTCTTTGTTGTGGTTTTAGTAGTTAGGGACTCTTTGGGGATAGGCCTAATAGGAAGGTCATGCCTGGGTAAGCAGGTGCTGATTTTAAAAATGGAGTTACTTTGGCCTAAGAACCTAACAGTTACTGCATTAATACTATGTGAAAATCCAGTTCCTGTGTAATAGCTTATTTGTATTTGGGGCGGGGGGGGGGGGGGGCGTGTACTGGGGATTGAACTCAGGGGCACTTAACCACTGAGCCACATCCCCAGCCCTTTTTTGTATTTTATTTAGAGACAGGGTCTCACCTAATTGCTTAGGGCCTCACTAAGTTACTGAAGCTGGCTTTGAACTCTCGATCCTCCTGCCTCAGCCTCCCAAGCCACTGGGATTATAGGAGTGCACCACCACACCAATGCTGTTATTTCTTTAATGTATACATCATTTGTGGTAATTTTTCACCTTCTCTTTCCTGATATTATTGCCCTTCTCTCTTGTTTTCTTGACCAATCTCACCAGATTTTACCAACTTCATTTTGTCCAAACAACCAAATTCTGCTTTTGTGAGCTTTCTATCACAAACTTATTTTCTCTTTCAGCAATTTTGCCTTTATTATTTCTTCCTTCTTTCCTTAAGGTAATGTTGTTGGTATTTTTCTAACTCCTCATTAATTTCCACTATTCTCTTAAAGATATGCTTTTAGCACCTATGTGCTCCTTTACTTGAATCAGCAAGCATTTGTGAGGAATATTTTTGTAATCATGAAGTTTCAAATATAGGAAGCAACACAAATCTCCATGATGTAGGACTCTTTTAGTAAATTGTGTATATTCATACAATGGAATACTATTTAAACAGTGAAAATATACAAATTACTTCTATAAAGAATAATAAGTGTGATACTTACAAGGATAACATTGAGTGGAGGAAGCAAGAAACAATGCAGACATGATCAATGATTTTGATTTTTAGCTACTGAGGATTAAACCCAGAGACACTTTCCCACTGAGCTACATCCCCAGGTCTTTTTATTTATTTATTTTTAATTTTGAGACAGGGTCTTTCTAAGTTGCCTAGGCTGGCCTCAAACTTGCAGTCCTCCTTCCTCAGCCTCCTGAGTCACTGGGATTACAGGCATGTGCTAGGGCCCCAGACAAGGATGCATATTTACAATAACAAAACTATAAAGAAAGCATAATAACAAAAGTAAGGATATGTGTTTCCTGTTTGAGAGATAATGGGGCTAACATCAGGCAGGGATGCCTTAGGAGCATTGGGGGATGCTAACAGTATTTTCTTTTGTGAGGTAGGAGGTAATTCCTTGGATAATTATTAAACTATACATGTATATTGTGATGCTTCCTTTTTGTCACATTTTACCATAAGTGGGGGGAAATATGCTAACGGAAAAACTTACCCAGTAAGCATACTGTAAATATTCCATAACCAAAAGTATAACTAAAATGATTTCCTTTACAGCATATGTTATTGAGAGAAGAAAATCACTTTATTTGTGGTAATAGCTTTATTTTAAAATACTCGTAGATTTTACCAAAAAAAGAATAGTAACAATGCCTATGTAATTGTAATAAAAATCTAGATTTTTTTAATAAATATTTCCTATTTGAGTAGTACATTTTCCATCAGAATTTAATCATGATTTTGTGGTGAAATCCCAGAGAGGTTGCACTTGGTACAATATTTATCACCTTCCCATGCCTTTACTCTTGGCAGTAGGAGCCAAAACCTAACAAAAAGAAATGAGGGCTGGAAATATAGTTCAGTTGGTAGAGTGCCCCACAAAATAAAGAAAAGAAATGAAGTCAAAGTATTCAAAAATATGTTAAGTGGAATCAGTCAAGCACAAATACAGTGTTTCTTTCTTATTGGGTGCTATATGAGTTGATCTCATAGGAGTAGAGAGTAGTCTTCACTTCCTATATTCATATATGAATACATGACCAGTGTTAACTCCCTGTCATGTACAACCATGAGAATAGGACCTAATTAGAATAAGTTATACTCCTTGTATGTATAATTTGTCAAAATACATTCTACTGTCATGTATATCTAAAAAAATTAAAATTTAAAAAATGAAGTATAGAGTAGAATACTAGTTATCAGAAAGTGGGAAGGGGAGTGGGAGAGAGAACAGAGAGAGACTTGTTAATGCATACAGTATTACAGCTAGGAGAAATAGGTTCTACTGTTCAGTAGCTTAACTGTAGTTAACCATAATGTATATTTCCAGTTAGAAGAGTTTTTGAATGTTACAAACCCAACGAAGTAATAAATGTTTGAGGTGTTGGATATGCTAATTATCCTGATTTGATCATTAACGGTGTATAATGAAATATCACATTGCTCCCCCATGAATATAGAGTCCAGGTGTGCCATCATTGCAATACACCTTTTGTCCAGCTGAGGGCAGTGCCGTCTAGGCTTTTCGTTGGGAAGCAAGCAATGGCCGCAGGCGGTTTTCGAGCCTTTAAGTTCATCTTTTCTACTGTTAGTCCTAGGATTTGACTGGGTTATTTGAGTCAAAAAAGGCGACCGTGGTGCTGATTGTTTTTTGATGGGTTGTATCTTGCTTGCCGTTTTGACACTTCCACCTGACCCCCAGCGTCCCTCCTGCTTCCCCTGTGGCAATTCTTTTCTTCCTCTTTTCTTCTCCCCAAGCAGAAACTGAGACCAGAGATGAACTAGTGGAGGTGGGGGCCCTGACAAGCCCAGAAAGAACAGGTGGGTGCCTGCAGCCCTTTTTGTTTGTGAGCAGCAAAGCTAGAAGAATTTTCCTGAAAAAAACAGCCTCCAGGCCAGGGCCACAGTGTGTCTCTCACATTTTGTTTCTAGTCTTGTAGTCCCCAGAGGTGGGGAAAGCAGAGGCTCTATAATGGATTGTGATGCTAATAAAGTCAAGTAGGAAGCAAATAAGAATAATATTATGGTTATTTATATCTATAATTGATGAAATTTTTTTAAAAAAATGATTCTCTGGAGCTACTCCCTCTGCCTGAAGGTATTACACTTTATAATGACTGTTCCAATCTCTGACCTCATTTAGAAATCCAGTCACAGAAATCTGTTACCTTACTTAAGAATAGGCCATGAAACAGAAGTAAGGGGATCATTTATGTTGAAACTTGACTCTAAAAGACTAACTATTTAAAAGGTCTTTTCAGATTCTTGTTAGGGATTTTTCACCCCTTTAACCTAAATTTTCTTTATTGATAATTCTGTTACACCATTAGTAAGACATTTGGGGGGAAAAAGTTTTGACCTGTAATTCTATGTCCCAACCCCCTCAAAAGATAATTTTTTATCTTTGTGGTTTCTGCCCTAAAATCAAAGAAACAAAATATTAGAGATACAAATACTCTTGGAGAAATCTAATACGCCAGCTCCTGAGCAGTGTACAAGTAAAGAATCTGAGAGCTGCAGGGGCAGTGCCATGTCCATGCCACCAAATAGTTCTAAGGCAGTGCCTCTTGAGTTTTCATTTTGTCCTTCGGCAAAACCTTTACAGAAAGGGGAAGGCACTCCATCCTCTCACACACAGGTCCTGCGTGGATTGCTGTCAAAGTTTGTGCTGCTTCCTTCCAAATTCTCAGCTGGTTTTGAGCACTGCAACGTATCACTTTTGTAGTCTTTTACAGCTGGAGCATGGTTTCTGCAGGTGAGTATCCTAAGTGAAAAAGCAACTGAAGCTGGGCATGGTGGTGCATACTCCTAATCCCATTGACTCAGGAGGTTGAGGCAGAAGGATCCCAAGTTGAGGCCAGACTCGGCAACTTAGTGAAGCACGAAGTAACTTAGCAAGACCCTGTCTCAAAAAAATAAAAATAAAAAGAGCTGGGTATGTGGCTCAGTGATTAAGTGTCTCTGGGTTCAACCTCCAGTACCAGAAAGAAAAAAGAAAAAGCAGCTGAACCTTTAGCCCATGCACCTGTGGTGTGTTGACTTGCCCAAAATGGTTATCTAAGTTCTTGATGGACCTAACAACAGATGGCAGGGTAAGGGAAGGCAGGCACTAGATGAAGAATCAGAAGGCCCCACTCTATCCTAACCTACTGAAAATCACTTCCCCTTTATGAACCTTCATTTCTCCATCTGTGAAAAGAGGAAATTATACTGTGGGGAACAAATTTCCAGTGGTTCTCAACCTAGGGTCCATGAACTTCCTGAAATTGTGTGTAAGAGATGATAGGTACACTCTACTGGGGAGAATACACGGTGTTTTCATTGGATTCTCAAAGGGGTTCTGTTATGTACTGAATTGCCTCCCCTTACCTCCAAGTTTGCATGTTGAACCCCTAACCCCCAATCTATTTGGAGACAAGGCATTTTGGGAGGTAATAAGGATAAAATGAGGGTGGGACTCTAATCCAATAGGCCTGGTATTCCTATAAAAAGAAGAAGAGATACCAGAGAGAAGACGCCATCTTCAAACCAGGAAGAGGGCCCTCTCCAGGAACAAATTGCTACCACTTTGACCTTGGACTTCTAGACTCCAGAACTGTGAAAAAAAAATTCTGTTGTTTAAGTCACCCAGTAGACTAATACAGGTCCCATAAGCCAAAAAAGATTCAGAGCTATAGGACTCACTAGGCCTCAGAAACCAACTTGGACATTCATGTTTTACCATAATATGTCTATGGATATTTTGTAAACTTCTTGAATTTTTAGCCTTTCTTTTTTTATTTACTTTTTTTGGTTGTACACAATACCTTTATTTATTTATTTTAAAAAGAGAGAGAGAATTTTTGAGAGAATTTTTTTAATATTTATTTTTTAGTTTTCGGTGGACACAACATCTTTATTTTATTTTTATGTGGTGCTGAGGATCAAACCCAGGACCTCACATGTGCTAGGCAAGCGCTCTACTGCTGAGCCACAATCCTAGCCCGAATTTGTAGCCTTTCATATACATATATTGTATATATGTGATATACAAAATCACAAGTATATATATTTGTATATATAAAATCTGTTTTCCTTTTTCTGCTCAGATGTACACAGCATTTTTATTATTGTAACATACTGAGTTCTTATTAGAACCGTGAGTCACTTTATGACAGGGATACATTCTGAGAAATGTGTTGTTAGGTAATTTTCTCACTGTACAAACATCACAGCATGTACTTAAACAAACTGAGATGGGTACAACACCATTAAGCGACATAATCTTATGAGACCCCATATGGTCTGTCAGCTAAAACACTGTTATGTGACATGTGACTATAGTTGCACAGCACAGGGTTGGATCTATATAAATGCACACCCAGAGTCCTGATGTTACCATCTATTAACTGTGTGATTTTGAGCAGGTTCTAACATTTGTGCCTCATATATAAAGTGGGGATAAATTTAGTTTCTACTTCATATGACTGTTAGGAGAAACAGACAAGATTATGTACACAGGACTAAAACATATGGAAATTTCAAAAGATATAGTAGTTCTTATTGTTAATGTTGAACATTTAGATTTTTATCTATTATTTTGCCCTTATAAATTATACTGCTGTGGGGGCTGGGGCTGTAGCCCAGTGGTAGAGCATTTGCCTTGCACATGTGAGGCACTGGGTTCAATCCTCAGCACCACATAAAAATAAATAAATAAAGGTGTGTGTGTGTGTGTTGTGTGTGTGTGTGTGTGTGTATATATATATATATATATATATATATATATATATATATATATAAAATAAATTATGCTGCTGTGAAAATTTTTTCCTGTACAAAGAGTTTGTTTTGGTTTTGGATTTTTTTTGTTGTTGTTGTTTTGTTTTGTTTGTTTGTTTTTTGTACCAGGGATTGAACCCAGGAGCGCTTAACCCCTGAGCCACATCCACAGCCCTCTTTTATATTTTTATTACAGACTGGGTCTTACTGAGCTGCTTAGGGCCTCATTAAGTTGCTAAGACTGACTTTGAACTCGAGATCCTCCTGTCTCAGCCTCCTGAGTCACTGGGATTATAGGCCTGCTCCTTCAAAGAGAATTTTTAAATTATTTCCTCGGGCTAAATTCCTTATGTTATTGAGAAGGAAGATTCCCATGTCTTTGTCCAATTCAAGATCAAGAGACAGATTGGTGGGGCAGAGGTTGTGGCTCAGTGGTAGAGCACTTGCCTGGCATGTTTGAGGCCCTGGGTTTAATCCTCAGCACTGCATATAAATAAATAAATGAAATAAAATATCCATTTACAACTAAAAAATATTTTTATAAAAGAGAGATTGGTGAAGCCAACTTTGAGAAAAATAGGGCAGATCTTTTTCTGTCTCAAATCTCTATTTTTGGGGAGGATCAGGGGCATTTTATTTTATTTACTTTTTTGTGGGGATGCCAGGAATTGAACCCAGGGGCACTTAACCACTGAGCCACATTCCCAGCCCCCCTTTTTTGTATTTTATTTAGAGACGGGGGTCTCACTGAGTTGCTTAGGGCCTCACTAAATTGCTGAGGCTGGCTTTGAACTTGAGATTCTCCTGCCTCAGCCTCCCAAACTGCTAGGATTACAGGCGTGTACTGTTAGGTCGGTGGCAGCGACTTGGTGGCGACTTAGTGGCAACTTAGAACAAAGCAGCCCGCGCTGCTTTGAACATCAATCAGATGCCGGCGGAAACGCCTGTCAATCAGCCAGATCTCCTGACTAACGCCTGTCAATCAGCAGGACCCCCTGGCCAATCCTGGAGTTCAGCCAACTCCCCTGACCAACTCCAAGGGGGCAAGGGACCCTAGAGACACCTTTTCCTGTCCTAAGCCCTTCCCTTCCTGCTGTAAGCCCCATAAAAGTCCAGTCCGGTCGAGCTTCCATGCGGTTTCTCCTCAGACCCTTCTCCTGTCCCCTCTGTGGGTCTGATCGAGTTCCGCCCGGAAGTGATATCTCAATAAAGCCTGTTCAGCGGCCCTTTTAAATCTGCCTCCTTTGGTTGCTGCCTGCCCAGCCTGATCTGATATGTACCACCACATCCAGCTCATAGACAGTTTTTATAAGAGGAGAGGGACACAGAGGGACAAAAGGCAAAAAATATACCTATATAGATTTAGCTAGGCTGTGCTAATTGAAAACATATCACACTCTTGTGTCACATTCTTAGTTTTCCCAGCACCCCTCTCAGCCAATGATTAGCCCCTCAGCCTCCACTCTCAGTGTGAGGAAATTTCAGATGTAAAAAAAAGCAGTTATCAGAAAGTTGCTCTTTTTTGTTAAAGGACTCTGTTTTAATCTCCCGGCTTCTGTTAGTTCATCCCCCAATCATTTTTTCCTTTTTTTTGTTTTTGTTTTTGTACTGGGGATCAAACCCAGGAAAACTTTGCCACTGAGTTGCTTAAGGCCTCACTAATTTGCTAAAACTGGCTTTGAACTTGCAATCCTCCTGCCTAAACCTCCCAAATTGCTGGGATTACAGGCATGCACCACCACACCTGGACTCATTTCTACATCTTGAGGGAATTGAGGCACCCATGTTTTCTGGATGACAGTTTGTTGTATTGTTGTATAGATCCCACGAAGGAACTCTGAAACATAAGGAGCCAGATATTTGTTTCTGAAGGAGGCAAATTCTAAAACATTTAATAGTTCCATCTAAGGGGAGGATTTTGGTGTTCAGTTGTGTAAGGACTTTCACTCTCTCTCTCTCTGTCTCGTTTTTTTAGTACTATGGATTAAATACAGGGACACTCTACCACTAAGCTATATCCATAGTTCTTTGTTTAATTTTTATTTAGAGACAGAGTCTAGCTAAATTGCTTAGGGCTGCACTAAATTGCTGAAGCATGGGACTGGGGTTGTGGCTCAGTGGTAAAGTGCTTGCCTAGCATGCGTGAGGCACTGGGTTTGATTCTCAGCACCACATACAAATAAATAAAATAAAGGTCCATCAACAACTAAAAAATATTTTTAAAATAAAAAATAAATAAATAAATACAAAAATAAATTGCGGAGGCAGGCCTCAAGCTTGCAATCCTCCTTCCCCAGCCTCCCAAGTCACTGGGATTACAAATGTGTACCACCACAACAACTTTCTGTCTATAACCTCCTGGGTGTTTATTTTGGTGGGGTTTGACAAGTGACTCCATACAATCTTCCCTACCCCCAAACCAATCCTCACCTTTTTTTAGTCAAATTAAAACAACAAGAAGTTTTAGAAAGACTCGTCCTTAGTCTAAGCTTACCTAAAAGTCCATTATTCAGAATTTTGACAAAAAAATACAAAATTTTAATAAGATCAAAGTAAATCTAGTCTGTTTAGTAGACTTGAATATAGGCTATAAGAATCAATGCTTATTTAGCAATTAAGAATATATATGTAGGGCTGGAGTTGTGGCTCAGCAGTAGAGTGCTTGCCTAGTATGTGTGAGGCCCTGGGTTCAATCCTCAGCACCACATAAAAATAAATAAATAAAATAAAGGTATTGTGTCCAACTACAACTAAAAAATAAATATTAAAAAAAGAATATATATGTATATATATATACACACACACATATATATATGATATATGTATATTCTGTGCACACACATATAGTGTTGAGAAGTGATAAGAATATATATATATATATGTATAGAATATACACATATATATGTATATATATGACATATATATATATATATATATATATATATATATATATTCTATGCACACACACATATAGTGTTGAGAAGTGATTGGCCAAATTATTTTGTTATATTGTGTTTATGTTTGATTATGTAACAACAAATCCCATCATTATGTACAACTATAATGCACCAACAAAAAATGTGGGGGAAAAAAGCTTCTCAGCAAAAGAAACAGTGAGGTTAAGAGAGAGCCTACAGAATGAGAGCAAATTTTTACCACACACACATCAGATAGAGCTCTAATCTCCAGGATACATAAATAATTTTTTAAAAACTTAGCACTAGAAAAACAAATAGCCCAACCAATAAATGGGCTAAGGAACTGAACAGATGCTTCTCAGAAGATGATATACAATCAATCAACAATATATGAAAAAATGTTCACCATCTCTAGCAATTAGAGAAATGCAAATCAAAACTACTCTTCTAAGATTTCATCTCACGCTGGTCAGAATAGCAGCTATTGAGGATACAAACAACAATAAGTGTTGGGAAGGGTATGAAGGAAAAGGCACATTTTTACATTGCTGGTGGGACTGCAAATTGGGGCAACCAACCTGGAAAGCAATATGGAGATTTCTTAGAAAACTTGGAATGGAACCACCATTTGATGCAGCTATCCCACTCCTTGGTCTATACCCAAAGGTCTTAAAATCAGCATACTACAGTGATGCAGCCACCTCAATGTTTATAGCAGCACAATTCACAATAGCTAAATTGTGGAACAACCTAGATGCCCTTCAATAGATGAACGGATAAAGAAACTGGTATAGGGCTGGGGTTGTGGCTCAGCAGTAGCGCACTCGCCTCGCATGTGTGAGACCCTGGGTTCAATCCTCAGCACCACATACAAAAACAAACAAGTGAAATAAAGATGTTGTGTCCAACTACAACTAAAAAATAAATTAAAAAAAGAAACTGGTATATATATACACAATGGAATATTACTCAGCATTAAAAGAAAATAAAATCATTGCATTTGCAGGTAAACGGATGGAATTGGAGAATATCATGCTAAATGGAATAAGCCAATCCCAAAAATCCAAAGGCTGAATGTTTTATCTATAAGTGGATGCTGATCCATAATGGGGGTGTGGGGAAGCATGGGAAGAATAGAGGAGATTTGGATAGGGCAAAGGAGAGGGAGGGGAAGGGAGGGGGCTTGGGGGTAAGAAAGATGGTGGAATGTGATGGACATTATTATCCTAGATACATGTATGAAGACACAAATGGTGTGACTCTACTTTGTGTACAACCAGAGAAATGGAAAAATTGTGCTCCATATGTGTACTATGAATTGAAATACATTCTGCTGTCATGTATAACAAATAAATAAATTGTTTTTTAAATGGGAAAAACTCTAGGAAAAAAATAAATAAAACAAGACCTTATGATGGTCCTTCAATATATATATATATTTTTTTAAAATATACTTTGTAAGCTAAGTCATAATACAAACCATACAACTGAGAAAACTCATAAAATACCTGGTCTTATACATATACCTCACTTTTGCTGAGGCTGGCTTTGAATTCGGGATCCTCCTGTCAGTCTCCCAAGCAGCTGGGATTACAGGCTTAAGCCACCACGCCTGGCTGAGGTTTATTTTTAAAAGGACATGTTTCTCTCTCTCTCTCTCTCTCTCTCTCTCTCTCTCTCTCTCTCTCTCTCTCTCGATCCCCCTCCCTAACAAGATTAAGGAGACAGTGTTATCTTTTCTACCCCAAGTTAATTATCCTTGAACACACACACCACAGGAAGGAGATATCTGCCAGAGGATCTAAGAAGTGAATTTCAACACACCTTCAGGGCCATTTGAGACTCCCTGTCAGGAAACACGTGGAATGTAGCCTTTAAATAGCTTCTTTTATTTTATTTTTTCTCTTACTAATTCATATTTTATTTGGTTTTCTTTTTTGTTTCTTTTTCTTTCCTTTTTCCTTTGGTACAATTTTTTCCAGTATAGGCTGGGAAATGCTTCATGTTTCTTTTTTTAGAATTAACTAATTTATTTATTAGTTTTAATCAGATATACATGACAATAGAAAGCTCTTCAATTCATTGTACACAAATGGAGCAGAAGTTTTCACTTTTCTGATTGTGCATGAAGTAGAGTCACACCATTCATTCAATCGTACATGTACCTAGGTAATGATGTCCATCTCTGAAGAGCTTCTTTTAAAGGCCTCTGTTTTCCCTAGTTGGCAGAATCACAGCCTCTGGGACTGCAGTCCCCTGTGTTTCTCCTTTTCTAGCAAATAAAACTTATTTTTCTTTTTTCTCAAAACCGTGTCCTCATTATTAAATTGGTATGAACTGACATTGAGGACAAAGACCAAGGTTCAGCTACAAAATAAACCAAAAAGATTTAGAACACATAAAGATTTGAATAAATCCTAACTCTTGTGGTACTTAGTTTCTCTTTTAAGCAATCAAACACCTAATGAAATCAGCAAAAAATAATAAATTACTTTGATAAAACATAATTTTTTTTTCATTTTTGTTTTGTAGTGGAGATTGAACCCAAAGGCGCTTAACCACTGAGCCACATCCCCAGCCCTTTTCATTTTTAATTTTGAGACAGGGTCTCACTAAATTGCTCAGGGTCTCCCTAAGTTGCTGAGACTGGCTCTGAATTTGCAATCCTCCAGTTTCAGCCTCTGGAGTCACTGGGATCACACGCATACACCACCATCTTTGTTCTTTAAATCAGTTTTTTTTTTTTTTTTTTTTTTTTGTGTGTGTGTGAGAGAGAGAGAGAGAGAGAGAGAGAGAGAGAGAGAGAGAGCTTTGCTAAAATAAAATCAATATTTTAAGAAATCTTTGTTATTGAAAAAGCAAGAAAGAAATACCAAATCAATATTTTAAGAAAATCTTTGTTTCATATTTGTGCATTACATTTTTATTTTAGAGAGCCCTATATATAACTTTCTATGTATGGCCAATTTAACTACCCATAAATCCCATGTAGAATTCGTTCTTATTTGAAATATTTTTTCTTTATAGACTATCTCTAACTGTAACAGTGGTCCATTTCACCTTTTGAATACAGCTCTTGCTGGTCTGAGGCTTATTTTAAAAGGGGCGTGTTTTTCTTTTCCTCTTCTCCCTTTCCCCCTCCCTAATCTGGGAGCAAGATTACCTTTTGCATCCTAGGCAGTAAGTAATCTATCCTTGATCACACACCCACCACAGGAAGGAGATGGTGCTAGAAGATCTAGGAAGTGACTCTCTCCCAAATCAACAAGTGAATTTCCACTCCCCCAGCAGGTGCACCTAGGACCCCCTGTCACAGCACATCTGGAATGCAGCCTTTGATTAGCTGCTTTAACTTTCCTCTGTGGTCTGAGGTAGCAAAATTACAACCTCTAGGACTAGAGTCCCCTGCTAGCTTCTCCTCTGCTAGCAAAAGCAATAAACCTTCTTTTTCCTTTTTCTCAAAACCATGTCTTCCTTATTAAATTGGTATCAAGGACAAAGATCCAGTTTTCGATAACATAACCAGAACTTATTTAAATGTTTTACATGAATGACACATATGTGAATGTCACATTGTTTCAAAACTTTAGGATCCATTTTATAGCAATATCAGTTTCCTGTGCCTATCATAACTGTGAGCATTGTCAAACTGTTGGATCCTACCTATAAAATGTATTTTTTTAAAAATTATTGTATGTTCCTTTAGAATTTAAACATTAAGCAGATCAGAAAGGTGACAAAGATTTTCTACATTTTTCAGTAATACAGTATTTCCTAGTTCTCCCAGAATTTTTTATATCAAATATGCCCATTTGTAACAAAATAAGTGTGTTCTGATCTCAGGTACCACATAATGGCTTACAACAAGCTCTCATTGAGTTTATTTTGCTTTGAAAAAAATAGCAGTCATTTAAATCCAATATTCACTATTTTTAAAGCTTCATTATTAATATGAGAGACATACATCAAACCTTATAAATCTTTCAAGGTAAAATTTTAACTCATACACCAAAACTCATTATTATCCTATGACTTTGGGTAATTGAAAATAGAGAGAATAAAATAAATTTAAAATAATAAAAGTCCTGAAGAACAAAAGAGGTATGATGATACATTAAAAGATAAATCTAGGGGCTGGGGTTGTGGCTCAACGGGTTTGATCCTCAGCACCACATAAAAATAAATAAATAAAGGTATTGTGTCCAACTACAACTAAAAAATAAATATTAAAAAAAGATAAATTTGGGGCTGGGGATGTGGCTCAAGTGGTAGCGCGCTTGCCTGGCATGCGCGGGGCGCTGGGTTTGATCCTCAGCTCCACATACAAACAAAGATGTTGTGTCCGCCGAGAACTAAAAAATAAATATTAGAAAAGCCCAGGACCGGATGGGTATACAGCGGAGTTTTACAAAACCTTTAAAGAAGAATTAAAACCAATACTTTTCAAGTTATTTCAGGAAATAGAAAAAGAGGGAGCCCTTCCAAATTCATTCTATGAGGCCAACATCACCCTGATTCCGAAACCAGACAAAGACACCTCAAAGAAAGAAAACTACAGACTAATATCTCTAATGAACCTAGATGCAAAAATCCTCAATAAAATTCTGGCGAATCGGATACAAAAACACATCAAAAAAATTGTGCACCATGATCAAGTAGGATTCATCCCTGGGATGCAAGGATGGTTCAATATACGGAAATCAATAAATGTTATTCACCACATCAATAGACTCAAAAATAAGAACCATATGATCATCTCGATAGACGCAGAAAAAGCATTCAACAAAGTACAGCATCCTTTTATGTTCAAAACACTAGAAAAACTAGGGATAACAGGAACTTACCTCAACATTGTAAAAGCTATCTATGCTAAGCCTCAGGCTAGCATCATTCTGAATGGAGAAAAATTGAAGGCATTCCCCCTAAAATCTGGAACAAGACAGGGATGCCCTCTATCACCACTTCTATTCAATATAGTCCTCGAAACACTGGCCAGAGCAATTAGACAGACGAAAGAAATTAAAGGCATAAAAATAGGAAAAGAAGAACTTAAATTATCACTATTTGCAGATGACATGATTCCATACCGAGAAGACCCAAAAGGGTCTACAAAGAAACTACTAGAATTAATAAATGAATTCAGCAAAGTGGCAGGATATAAAATCAACACACATAAATCAAAGGCATTCCTGTATATCAGCAACAAAACTTCTGAAATGGAAATGAGGAAAAACACCCCATTCACAATATCCTCAAAAAAAAATAAAATACTTGGGAATCAACCTAACAAAAGAGGTGAAAGACTTATACAATGAAAACTACAAAACCCTAAAGAGAAAAATAGAAGAAGATCTTAGAAGATGGGAAAATATACCCTGTTCATGGATAGGCAGAACTAACATCATCAAAATGGCGGTATTACCAAAAGTTCTCTATAGGTACAATGCAATGCCAATCAAAATCCCAATGACATTTCTTATAGAAATAGATAAAGCAATCATGAAATTCATATGGAAAAATAAAAGACCCAGAATAGCAAAAGCAACTCTAAGCAGGAAGTGTGAATCAGGCGGTAGAGTGATACCAGATTTCAAATTATACTACAGAGCAATAGTAACAAAAACAGCATGGTACTGGTACCAAAACAGGCGGGTGGACCAATGGTACAGAATAGAGGACACAGAGACTAATCCACAAAGTTACAACTATCTTATATTTGATAAAGGGGCTAAAAGCATGCAATGGAGGAAGGATAGAATCTTCAACAAATGGTGCTGGGAAAACTGGAAATCCATATGCAACAAAATGAAACTGAATCCCTTTCTCTCGCCATGCACAAAAGTTAACTCAAAATGGATCAAGGAGCTTGATATCAAATCAGAGACTCTACGTCTGATAGAAGAAGAAGTTGGCTCCGACCTAGGAGACTATGGGGTCGGGCTCCAAATTTCTTAATAGGACACCCATAGCACAAGAGTTAATAACAAGAATAAACAAATGGGACTTACTTAAACTAAAAAGTTTTTTCTCAGCAAGAGAAACAATAAGAGAGGTAAATAGGGAGCCTACATCATGGGAACAAATTTTTACTCCTCACATTTCAGATAGAGCCCTAATATCCAGATTATACAAAGAACTCAAAAAATTAAACAATAAGATAACAAATAACCCAATCAACAAATGGGCCAAGGACCTGAACAGACACTTCTCAGAGGAGGACATACAATCAATCAACAAGTACATGAAAAAATGCTCACCATCTCTAGCAGTCAGAGAAATGCAAATCAAAACCACCCTAAGATACCATCTCACTCCAGTGAGATTGGCAGCCATTTTGAAGTCAAACAACAACAAGTGCTGGCAAGGATGTGGGGAAAAGGGTACACTTGTACATTGCTGGTGGGACTGCAAATTGGTGTGGCCAATTTGGAAAGCAGTATGGAGATTCATTGGAAAGCTGGGAATGGAACCACCATTTGACCCAGCTATTCCCCTTCTTGGACTATTCCCTAAATACCTTAAAAGAGTGTTCTATAGGGACACAGCTACAACGATGTTCATAGCAGCACAATTCACAATAGCTAGACTGTGGAACCAACCTAGATGCCCTTCAATAGATGAATGGATAAAAAAAAAATGTGGCATTTATACACAATGGAGTATTACTCTGCACTAAAAAATGACAACATCATGGAATTTGCAGGGAAATGGATGGTCCTAGAGCAGATTATGCTAAGTGAAGCTAGCCAATCCCTAAAAAATAAATGCCAAATGTCTTCTTTGATATAAGGAGAGCAACTAAGAACAGAATAGAGAAGAAGAGCATGAGAAGATCACCACTAAACAGGGATGAGAGGGGGGAGGGAAAGAGAGAGAGAAGGGAAATTTAATGGTAAAGGAAGGAGACCCTCATTGTTACAAAAAAATTATATATAAGAGGAAGTGAGGGGAAAGAGGGAAAAAAACAAACAAGAGAGAGAAATGAATTACAGTAGATGGGGTAGGGAGAGAAGACGGGAAGGGAGGGGATGGGAGGGGAGGGAAGGGGAGGGGAGGGGGATAGTAGAGGTTAGGAAAGGCAGCAGAATACAACATACACTAGTATGGCAGTAGGTAAAAAAGTGGATGTGTAACCAATGTGAATCTGCATTATGTATATAGGGTAAAAATGGGAGTTCATAATCCGCTTGAATCAAGTGTATGAAATATGATATGTCAAGAACTTTGTAATGTTTTGAACAACTAATTAAAAAATTAAAAAAAAATTCTCTCTCTCTCTCTCTCTCTCTCTCTCTCTCTAAAAAAAAAAAAAAAAAAAAAAAAAAAGATAAATCTATGTTTACTCCCAAAATAAATAATCTTTTTTCCTAGGGAAACAGGTTCTCACAACATTTAACTGAAGCAAACTAGACTATTGACAGTATATATACCACAAGATTCATTTAACAGCTTTAAGGGATATTTTAAGAAGGCAACAAAGTTCCTTCCTGATTAGCAAAATAAAACCAAGGTATTTTGTACCATAAATGGAAAGTGCTTGAGTTGTCCTATAAGCAACACCTCACAAACTCATTTTTAGTTCTAGATTAGCAAAAGAATTGGTATTTGTTTGCAGACAATCTTTAGAAGAAACATTAGCATCAAACAAAAACAGACTTTTAATGTGTTTTCACTGGAGACTAAGTAGCATCAATTTTATTTTTAATAATCACAAATTTGGGGCCTATATATCAACATGAACTTTTTCTAACAAGGGAGTTTTAAACAGGCAAACAATTCTCAAAACTTAATGTCTAATAACTTTTCAAACGTTAAATTTCTCTTATAGGGGCTGGGGATATAATTCAGTTGCAAAGCACTTGCCTAGCATGCATAAGATCCTGGATTCAGGGGCTGGGGATGTGGCTCAAGCGATAGTGTGCTTGCCTGGCATGCGTGCGGCCTGGGTTCGATCCTCAGCACCACATACAAACAAACATGTTGTGTCTGCCGAAAACTAAAAAATAAATATTAAAAATTCTCTCTTAAAAAAAAAAGATCCTGGATTCAATCCCCAGCACTGAAAACACAAAAAAGAAAAATTCTCTTATACATTATATAAAGATATTACAATCAAAATTTTGGAAAGGCATATAATACTTAAGTTATTAAAGGAATAGTAAGACTCATAGTTAATTTCTGAAAATACTGCTAAGTAAGATTTATCATCAGTTTACAACAAAAACACAGTTTTTAGTTTATTATAAAACAATGCTATCTCAGAAATTAGAAACAGAAACCACACATATTATTAGCATTTTCAAATAATCTGTTATTTCCTTTGGCTTATCTCAGACCTGAAAGAAAGCAAGAAAGAAATACCAAATAATATTAATTTCTTGGGGGCTGGGGATGTGGCTCAAGTGGTAGCGCGCTCGCCTGGCAAATGCGTAGCACTGGGTTGATCCTCAGCAGCACATAAAAATAAAATAAAGATGTTGTGTCCACCGAAAACTAAAAGATAAATATTAAAAATTCTCTCTCTCTCTCTCTCTCTCAAAAAAATTAATTTCTTGGGGCTGGGGTTGTGGCTCAGTGGTAGAGTGCTTTCCCAGCATGCATGAAGCACTGGGTTCGATCCCCAGCACCACATGAAAAACTAAATAAACAAAATAAAGGTATTGTGTCCATATACAACTAAAAATATTTTTTTAATTAATTCCTTGAGTTTAACAATTCTGGCAACATGTTTTAAATAACAATTATAAATCTTTTAGAACTCAGTCCAAACTCAGTCTAGACATTTTAGTGTATAGGCTTACTTATGGACAATTTAGACAAATCATGAGTGTCATATATGGATATAAGCTTTATATTCTTTTTTGTTTTGAGAGAGAGAGAGGGAGAGGAGAGAGAGAAATAATTTTTTAATATTTATTTTTCAATATTTGTTGGACACAACATCTTTATTTTATTTTATGTGGTGCTGAAGATCGAACTCAGCAGCCCGCACATGCCAGGCGTGCGCATTACCGCTTGAGCCACATCCCCAGCCCCACAAGCTTTATATTCTTATTTAAATATATATATAAAACATATTTGAAGTATGAACAATCCAAGATTTCTGCCTCTGAATCATGGTTTTTCTATTAAAAAAACAATATGATGTAAAAGGCTACATTATTTTAAGAATCCAATCTAAATAGTAGGAAAACAGAAGCAGCTTATCTACTATAGATAAGCAGTTAAGCCCTTTTAGTTTTAGTTTAGTTTAGTTTAGCTTAGTTTTTAGAACACATAAACAAACATAAACTCTATCTAGAAAAGCCTTTATTAATGGGCTAATACAGTAAAACAAAGATGTTTTTCTAAAAACTGGTTGAACATTTATAAATATCTGTATATTTATCTAATTTTATTTTAGGTTATTTTTTATTTCTCATGGAAATAAAGTATAGTTGATTCTGTAAGGGTTTTTTTTGTTTAAGAGAGAGAGAGAGAGAGAGAGAGAGAGAGAGAGAGAGAATTTTTTAATATTTATTTTTTAGTTCTCTGTGGACACAACATCTTTGTTTGTATGTGGTGCTGAGGATAGAACCCAGGCCGCACGCATGCCAGGCGAGCGCGCTACCGCTTGAGCCACATCCCCAGCCCCTGTAAGGGTTTTTTTGCAAAAACTCTAAAAGTTGTTTAATATAGAGACCAACAAATTTTACACCTTAAATATCTAGAGACAGACATTATCCCAAATTGAGAAATATGTGTCTCAAATTTAAAGACATCATTATTATCAAAAGTTTAACTTATTTATCAAAGATTAACTAAAGTCATGTGAATCAAAAAGATATTTGGGGCCAGGCATGGACTCTGCGACTCTGGAGACTGAGGCAGGAGGATTGCAAGTTTGAGGTCAGCCTCAGCAACCTAGCGAGGGGCCTAGGCAAGATAGCGAGACCCTGTCTCAAAACAAAAAATAAAAAGGGCTGGGGATATGGCTCAGTGGTCAAGTACCCCTGAGTTCAATCCCCAGTACCAGAAAAACAACAATGGAAAAAAAATTAATTGCATCAAATTAGAGTGCAATTTTAGATATCTAGGTGTTATACAATAGTATAACACCTTTTTAATAATAAAGAAAAGCAAAACAAAGTTAGTATTCTCCAAACAGATAAAAAAAAAAAAAAAAGCTGAGAATTTTGGTCCTCTGAATCCCATCCCACATTGACCTGTACCCTGAAAAACTATCCAACTAACAAGGCCCAAATGGCTTACTCAAGCCCCAAAGTGTGGAGAGAGCTTACCCCGCACCACCAGGTACAGCATAAAGGCCCACACAAGGTGCAAAAAGGCTATTTTATACCCAAACAGCAGAGTTAAAAGTCACAATGTACACCCTGACATGGCTACCCAGGCTGGAACACATCAGTTCCCCAAAATCTTTTTCTTTTATTAACAAAGCATTTATAAGTAGTCCATGCTGCAATAGGAAGGAAGAGGGGAAAACCCTGGGATACAAAAATGTCTGGGCTGCTTCTGGATTTTCCCTGAAATTCCAACTATTCATTTGGCTACCAACAAGCATCAAGCCCGTCCTTTCTAAGCTATTACCACTGTTCTCCAGTGGAGACTGGTCAGGGGCAAAACTCTTTCTCCTGGATTGCTAACCAAAAACTGTTACTGGGAAGAAAGGTTCCAGCACTGTTGTCCCATTCAAACTCAGGAGACAGATTGGTGAATGAAAAGAGGTTTACTCAAAGCCATCTTTGAGGAAAATAGTTGAGACTTTTTTTTTTTTAATCTCTCAAATCTCCATCTTTGGAGGGCTCAGAGATATGGACAACTTATGAGACCAACACAGTGGGACAAAAGGCAGAACATACACATATGTAGATTTAGCTAATTGGAAGCATTTCACAGTTTCAGTTTCCCCAGTACCTATCTGGGCCAAGAAGCAGCATCCCCACCCCCAGTCTTTATTCTCAGCATGAGGAAACTTCAGAGGCAGAAAAGCAGTTATTAGGAAGTTGCTTTTAATTTTAAAGGGGCTCTGCTTTAGAGTAGTGTGATGGGGTCAATAGTTAGAAAGTTTCTTCTTCCTCTTCCTTCTCTTCTCTTTCTTCTTCCTAAAATTTGGAATGTTTATTTTGTTCTAATTAAAACTTTTATTTTGTTCTTATTAAAATTTTCATTTTAATTTGTTTAGACATAGATCTTTCTTGTGCATATATAAAAAAGGAAAACATAAAAAAAAATAAATCAGTTAACTTGTTTCTGCAAGTTCTTTATATTTAGCATGTAGCTCTTTCAAATCCCTTTTAACTCAGAGTTATCTGTGTTGCTGGTTTTGCACCAGATGTTAACATTTGGAAGTACAGTGTTTATCAACACATTATTTTAATGTTGACTGCAGGATTTTCTTCCAAGCTGCTGATACCCCATCTGCACTCTTTCAGTTAGATGCTTTCTTCTTGATTGTTTTGGGGTATTTCTGTGGTACTGGGGATTGAACCTAGAGCCTCACACATGCTAAGCCAGCACTTTATCACTGAGCTACTTCTCCAGCCCCAATTTCTTGATCTTATACAGGGATTTCATGCACAGGCAATGAGAGCCGTATTATAAAGCTACCAAATGACCAACAGCAATCACTGACTGTCAGAAGTATCCTGAGGTTGGACACATGAAAATATGAAAAAATGTCTTAGAATCAATGAAATATACTGGCTAATCACTACTGTGAATCCCACCTTCACATAGAATTTTTGAATAAAGTTTGTCATGTAGAACAGTGTGGGGTCATGCACCTGTAGTCCCAGCTATTTATTTTTTGAGCCCACTAATTTGAAACCAACCTTGGCAACAAAACAATTTGTGTGTGTGTGTGTGTGTGTGTGTGTGTGTGTGTGTGTCTTAACCTGAGGTGAAGATAGGAGGATTAAAAGATCAACACCAACCTCAGCAACTTAGCAAGGCCCTGTCCTGTTTCAAAATAAAAAATGAAAAGAACTGGGGATGTAACTCAGTGATTAAGGGTAAGCATCCATGGGCTTGATCCCCAGTATCAACACAAAAAAAATATTGTGTATAATTGAAGTTTGCAACATGATTACAGGATACAAATAGATAGTTACTATAGTGAAGCAAATTAATTTTACCCATCATCTTACAGTTACTTTTTCTAACAAGAGCTGCTAAAATCTATTTATTTAACAAGAATCTCTAACACAATTTTATTATCTATAATACAACACAGTTTTATTATCTATAGTCCACATGTGTACATTAGATCTCTAGACTTGTTCATCTTATTTGTTACTATGTATCTTTTGACCTACATCTCTCCATTTCCTCCCTCCACCCCCATAACCACTGTTTTATACTCTATCTCTGTATATTTGACCTTTTTTTATTTCCATATATAGATGAGATCATGTAATAGTTTTCCTTCTGCATCTGACTTCTTTCACTTGAGATAATGTCCTCAGGTCCATATATATTTTGGCAAATGGCAGGGTCACCTTCTCTTTTAAGACTGAATAATATTCCAGTTTGTGTGTGTGTGTGTGTGTGTGCGCGCATCACATTTTCTTTTGCCCATTGATGGACACTCAGATTGTTTACCTATTATGACTATTGTGAACAATGCTTCATGGGAGTGTCAACATCATTATGAGGTGGCAATTTCATCTCCCTTGGGTTTATACCCAGAAGAGGAATTAGTGATCTTATTGTTAGGTAGTAGTTAGCAATGAGCAGTGAAATGCATGGCAAGGTCACAAGTGTTCTTTAAATTACTTTAGGGTCTTCTTTAAACTACTTTCAAAGTAAAAGAGAAAGCAAAGCGTGGTAGTTAATTTGTAGAAAATAAACAGAAGCAAAGGAGCTAATGAGAAAATATGTCAAAAGAAAAGGATTAATGAGATTAACTCTTTACAGGGTCCATTGAGGTTAGTGTGAAACTAGGAACTATCTATAGTTGTCTGGAAAGGAAGATTCCTTTAATTGCACAGACAAACTGAGATAACTTCTGACTGACTACTGACTCCAAGGTGCACTTTAACATGGGATTGACTTGTAATTGAAGTCCCCTAGGTAGGATGGCCACCATGACAGTTCCAGAGAGGACCAACTAAGGTCAAAAACTCCACTGCCCACGTGAAGGAGTTGAACACCTGATTGGCAAAGAGTAAAGAAGGTGGCAAGATCATTGTACTGTCTTGAGCAACTAATAAAAAAAAAAGAAGGTGGTCCCTAGTACTCCTGGTAAACATCAAACAGAAATAAATTTGGAGACAGTGTTGTCTCCTTTATGGTTCTCTGCTTGGAGATGCACCCACCCCTCCCTCCTCCCTTCCCCCTCCCCCGCCCTCCCCCTTCTCCCTCCCCTCCCTTCCCTCCCCCCTTCCCCCTCCCTCCCTCCCTCTCACTCTCTGCTTAAGCCTCACCTTGCTTTTACTTTACTTTCACTTATAATAAAGTTCTCTTAAAAATAAAAAAAAGAAAGAAAATTCTCTTGCATGGTTTTTGGCATCTGACTTTAAATTTTATTTCATTGGAACATAAGAACTGAGGTTTGGAGTTTCAGCTCCCTCCTTTCCCATGACAATCTGGTAGTTCTATTTTTGGGGGGTTGGGGGAGGGTACCAGGGATTGAACTCAGGGGCACTCGACTACTGAGCCACATCCCCAGCCCTATTTTGCATTTTATATAGAGACAGGGTCTCACTGAGTTGCTTAGCACCTTGCTTTTGCTGAAGCTGGCTTTGAACTTGTGATCCTCCTCTCTCAGCCTCCTCAACTGCTGGGATTACAGGAGTATGCCACGGAGCCAAGTTTATATGCTACTTTTTCTTTTTCTTTTTTTTTTAATTTTTTTAGCTGTAGATGGATACAATACCTTTATTTTATTTATTTATTTTATGTGGTGCTGAGGATTGAACCCAGTATATCACACATGCTAGGCAAGCACTCTACCACTGAGCCACAATCCCAGCCCATATATACCACTTTTTCTTGATCCATTTGTCTGTTTAGGGACACCTAGACTGGTTGCATAACTTGTCTATTGTGAACTGCACTGCTATAAATATTAGTATGGATGTATCACTATACTATACTGATTTATCACTATAATATACTCATATAATATACCGATTTAGTATATATATATATATATATATATATATATATATATATATATATATACACTATGCTGTACAGTATAAAATACTGATTTAGCACTATGGTATACTGATGAAACCAGAGGATTACAAACTAAAGCCCATAGGTCAACTCAAACCTACCACCTGCCCTCAGATGATTTTTACTTTTTAAATTTGTTTCTGTATCAAATGCCTTGATTTTGCCTCTTGGCCAAGAAAGCTGAATAGATTTACTCTCTGACTTCTAAGAAAAGTTTACCAACACCCTGTTAAAACCATGAGCATAGAGGTGCTCACCAAGTGAGTGGTGTCAAAGGAAGAGAGTCATGACTGAGGAAGAGAACAAAAGTACAGCCACAATGAAACAGCAGCAGAGATCAAGGAGAGTGTTTCAGACAAAACAGGGGGGTCAGAGAGCCAGGTGCTAGTCAGAGAATGAGGACTGCCATCTGAGTTTGGCAGCTGGGCCCAAGACATTAAGTCAGTGGTTGTTAGGTTAGTAGATCAAGTAGGGTACTGTCAGCAGAAGTCAGATAGTCAGAGATTAATAAGTGATTAGGTAAGTAGCAGTTCTCTGAGACTATGCAGAATAGTCTTTTTTTAAAAAAATAATTTTAGTTGTAGATGGATACAATATCTTTCTTTCTTTCTTTCTTTCTTTCTTTCTTTCTTTCTTTCTTTTTATGTGGTGCTAAGGATCGAATCCAGTGCCTCACACATGCAAGGCAAGCGCTCAACCACTGAGCTACAACCCCAGCCCCCTATGCAGAATAATCTTTGAAGAAGTTTTTGGATTTTTGTTTTTTAGATACTAGGAATTGAACCTAGGGATGCACTACCACTGAGCCACATCGCCAGCCCTTTTTTATTTTGAGACAGGGTCTCCCTCAGGTGACAACACTGGTTTCAATCTTGCAATTCTCCTAACCCAGCCTCCTGATTCACTTGGATTAACGGAGTGTACTACCACACAACTCTTTGAAGGGGTTTAATAGAGGGATGAGTCAGCCTAAGATGATACTTGGAATAGATGATACTGCCTTTCTCTTTCCTTTTTTTTTTTTTTTTTTTTTTTGGTACTGGGGATTGAATCCAGGAGCACTTAACCACTGAGTCATATCCCCAGCCCTTTTGTGTATTTTTTTTATTTGAGATAAGGTCTCATTAAATTGCTGAGGGCCTCACTAAATTGCTGAGGCTGGCCTTGAACTTGTGATCCTCCTGCCTCAGCTTGGGTCACTGGGATTACAGGTGTGCACCACTATGCCTAGTGAGATCTAATTTATTATATGAGGGGAAGGAGACATAGAAAGGACATTGGAAGAGGCAAATTTTGGAATGAAGTCTAGCAGAGGCACTATGGGGTGGAGACTATGGTGCTGGTAGGAGAAACTATTGATAAGGAAAGCAATGATTCTTCCTCAGCCATGGCAGGAGGAGGCCAAGGAGAAGCAAAAAAATTTTTTGGTAATGAGGATGCTGCTGTAGCATAGGAAGAAAGGACTTTTTCTCTTTCAAATTTGGAAGGTAAAATACTAAGCAGAGGGTTATCCAGGCCTGCAGAGCATCCAGAGAAGGGCAGAGTGGAAACACTAGGTAGCAGAGAGTGCACAGTAAAATGGCTGGCCACAGAGTTCTGGCTTGGTTGAGATTGGACAAAGATGGTTCAGGAAAGAGTAGATGGTTTGAGGGGCTGGAAGACAAGCTCAAGACAGAGTGAGTATGGTTGAAGGAAGAGATCCGAAAGAACCAGATGTTACACTCAGAAAAAATTTCCAAGTTAAAAATTTTGAAAATGAAACTATGTGAATGTGACAGCATCCTAGGTGTGATTTAAATGCATGAGAGGCTGAATAAGAGTAGAGATGGAGATTATTGAAATTGAAAGGAACAGTTACAGGGTTTCACATAATCCTCATCACATACCTAGGAAATAGAGGATGAAGCTGAAACACTGAGAAGTTAAATAAATAGTGCAAAATCACACAGCTAGGAAATGGTGGATATGAGATTTGAACCCATATCTGTGACTTTTGATATCAAGTTGAGCCAGGTGCAGTAGCACACGTCTGTAATTCCATCAGCTCAGGAGGCTGAGGAAGAGGATAGCTAGTTCAAAGCCAACCTCAGCTGGGTGCAGTGGTGCACACCTGTAATCCCAGTGGCTCAGGAGACTGAGGCAAAAGGATCTTGAGTTCAAAACCAATCTCAGCAAAAGTGAGGTACTGAGCAACTCAGTGAGACCCTGTCCCTAAATAAAATACGAAATAGGGCTGGGGATGTGGCTCAGGGTCGAGTGTCCTTCAGTTCAATCCCATATATATACAGTTGATGTGGAAGAAGGAACATTTTGCTCTGCTGTCATTGAGAAAACAGTGGGGACTTGGTGAAAATGATGGTGTGCAAAGAGGATAATAATGTCCTACAAGTGAAGGTATGTTAAGGAAGAATTAAGCACAAAGTTAGTTAAAACGTTGGGAAAACAATAAGGAAGATTTAATCTGTATAAATCAGGTTCCCAAATTAGGTACTCATTTTTTTTTCTCTTTCTCTGAGCCACTTTTAACTAACATGATTCTTTGGAGGTTTTTAGTACAATCTGCAGAACATTTCACTTAATCTCTCAGTATCTTCACAACAGTCTCCAAGGGTGGGGTGGCTATCATTGTTTTGCACATTTTACTCAGAGGCTCAAAGACATGATTTGTCCATGCTAACACAGGAAGTGACAGATACAGGTGTGTAGCCCAGAAATATCACGTTCTTTTTTTAAGCCATTCAAAGAAAGTATGGTTCACTGTCCCCAACCCCACCTCTGATGTCAAAGTCATAATCTCTAACTCTAGCACCTTCATCCTGAGGTGGCTGAGACCAAAAGGAGATGGTCTAGGAGGATGGGGTGCCCCAGGAGCCTGAAACCTTATCCTCAGAGAAAACTTTGTTTTGGGGATACTGGGGATGGAGGACAGAGCCTTGAGCATGATAGGCAATTCTCTACTACTAAGCTGTACCCTTGGTTCCTGGAGGGAACTACTGAGAATCTTACAAGATGGCAGGAAGCTAGACATACTAGATGTAACCTATGCTTTCAAGGAATTCGGCGTTATATGGAGGTGAAAGAATTGTACCAAAAAAATGCAATGTGATATGCCAGTTTCTAAATCCTGGCTTATGCTGTCCTATAGAAACCCAAAGTCGGGAAAAAAAACTACTACTGCTTCAGGGGTTCAAGGTCAACTTCTAAAAGGAAGAGATTCCCTTTGGATAAGAAGGTAACAGAGTTACTGTGCAGCAGATGCAAATAGGAGGCACAGAGGCATCCTATTGACCTATTTGGTGAACAAACCTGGCAGTACACTTGAAAGTGGGGGCTGGGGGGGTCTTGTTAAAGAGCCAGTTAGTGGGGCCTTGTATATCAAACATAAGTCATTAGCCTATACCCAGAGGGCAGAGGAGAATACTGTAGTGTTTTTGTTATTGATGTTGTTGTTGTTGGTGGTGGTGGTGGTACCAGGATTGAACCCAGGAGTGCTTAGCCATTGAGCCACATCCCCAGCCCTTTTTATATTTTATTTTGGGACAGGGTCTCTCTGAGTTGCTTAGGGCCTCACTAAGTTGCTGAGGCTGGCTTAGAACTCGTGATCCTCCTGCCTCAGTCTCCTGAGCCACTGGGATTACAGGTGTGGGCTATCATGCCCAGCCGAGAATACTGTAGTTTTGATTAGGGCAGTAATATGATCAGGTTGGTGTTCTGCACAGTGTTTCTCTAGCAAGGCAAGAATGGGCATGGGAAAATCAACTGAGCCGGTTGAGAGATGCCAGCTTGAGCCATGGGAGGAACGGTAAAGAAAAGGGAACCTGTTTGAGAACATCCTTGTGGCCACTTATTTCTGAACACTTGTTGGGGGGGTAGGGTGGGGTGCTGAATCATAGCAGATGTATATATTTCCTAGATACTGCCTAATTGTTCTCTTAAAAGGCTGCACAAATTTACATAGAAACAGTTCTTTAGAGCACCCCAAACATTTGCATTTCTTTCACTCTTCCCATAATGCCATTGTTTATAAGCTGCTCTTTCAGGAAAATAATCTTTTCTGATATGGAAAAGAAAATCATATACGTTAAGCCATGATTTCCCATGTCCCACACATGGTTTAGCTCCACCTTCTCTTCTACTGCTCCACCCAAGCACCTCAGTACACAGAATGGTTGGTTCCTTTCTCGTAATTAGTCCCAGATCATAAATCTAGGTATGCAAGACACATGGCTGGTTGGTTCCTTTCTCATAATTAGTCCCAGATCATAAATCTAGGTATGCAAGACACATGGCCTCTCTTTAATGTTTTTTTCTAAATCAACTTAATTTCAATTCTGCACCCCATTTCGACAGAGTGTGGGGAAATTCAACCTGAGTCATTCTCACAGTTCCTGCCTCCTGGTATCGAGATTGGTCTTGGAAACTTCCACAGTGCCTGTCATCTGGGGGTGGGGACCATCTGGTCATCCATTATTTGTGGTTCTTGAATCTAAGTTTCTGCTAAACCATTTATTGTTCCTGTTGCTGCTTTTGCAAGAAGCTGAGGCAATCTGACAGGTGGCTGGGAGGCCTAGTGTTTCTGGTCCATCTCCCTGCACAAACCAAGGGCCACTCCTTTTCAGGAAATTACCACCTCCTCAGCATGCTGCTAGGAAGCAAGGCCCAGAGACCCACAGTCCTCTCTCTCCACACTCTCCTCCCTCTACCTAGGCTATAATCTTCCCCTGAGGTGATGAATCACAGAGCTGGCTTCATGCTGGCAGAGTGTGGGGAGCACAGGGGAAAATACAGGCTTCAGTCTGTGGAACCTAAAGGGATGAGCTGATTGGCTGCAGAGTGGGATTATTCAAACTAGTACAATATCAGAATAAGGCAATATTAGAACTTACTCTTTTTTTTTTTTTCTTGGTATGGGGATTGAACCCAGGAGCACTTAACTACTGAGCCACATCCCCAGACCTTTTTTTCTATTTTATTTAGAGACAGGGTCTGGCTAAATTACTGAGGCTGGCTTTGAACTTGCAATCCTCCTGCCTTAGCATCCCAAGTCTCTGGGATTACAGGTGTTACCCGGCTTAGAGTTTACGCTTTTAAAATGCTTAATTTGAAAATGCCTGCATCCATTCTAACTTTATAACTTTCTCGGTACCAATGAAGCAGGAGATTTGTGGGACTCTCCCAGCTGGGACTCTCCCACGTGATGTTGCCACTTTTTCTCCTAGGATGGACACCTTTTCTTCCTAGGCCTGTTTGGTAGACAGAATAATTCCCATCACCACAAAAGATGTCCATGTCCTAAACCAAATCTATGAATACCTCATATGGAAAAGGGAAATTAAGTTTGCTAGTCAGCTAGCAGTGTGATTGCATAGAGACCCCTGCATTATGCCAGTGGACTCAGTGTAATGACAAAGGTCCTTATAAATGGGAGAGAGCAGCAGGGTGAAAGAACTAGAGAATGTGAGAAGATGGGATGGTGGCAAATTTAAAGATGGATTTTGGGGGGACTTGTCTTATTTCACTTAGCATGGTATTCTCCAATTTCATTCTTTCTGATATGTAGATGCTAACCCACAAGGGAGGAGATAGAAGTTCATTGGACTACACAAAGGGGAATGAAGGGAAGGGAGGGGGGATGGTAATAGGAAAGAGAGCAGAATGAATTGGACATACTTTTCCTATCATATATAAATACACAACCAGTGTAACTCCACATCGTATGCAAATACAACAATAGGGTCCTAAATGGAACAAGCAGTATTTATTCTATTATGTATAATATTTCAAAATATACTCTGCTGTCATGTAAAAAAATAAGAAAAACAAAATTAAAGATGGAGGAAGGGGCCATAGGTCAAGGAATATGAGTGGGGTCCCCAAGCTAAAAAAGACAAGGAAACAGATTCTTCTCTAAAGCTTCCAAAAGGAACACAATTCTGCCAAGAACTTGATTTTATTCCAAGGTCACTTATCTCAGACTTCTGATCTCTAGAACTCTGAGGTAGTGCATTTGTGTTCTTTTAAGCCACTACAGTTGTCATGACTTGTTATAGCAGTAACAGGGAACAAACACAGCCTACAGAGGAAAAGAACGCTTTTGAATGCCCTGTTATTTATTGTTTTCAGTGTACCTGTTTCCATCTCAGGGCTTAAAGGCAGCCCTGAGCATGGTGTGGTTTGTGTCATGTTTATTCCCATGCCTTCAGGTAGTGGAAGATGGGGTTAGAACAGATTGCCCACCTCCATCCCCAGCCACATGAGCTCTTATAAATCCATGTCCTCCCCTTGCAGTCCAACCCACCTAAAAGCCAAGTCTTGACCAGAGACAAGCATTGACACTGCTGGATCGACAAACAGCTCCTCCTGCAGAACCACGCAAGACTGCACCTGAACCATTTGGAGTGAGGTAGGGACATGTGGCTTGTCTTGGCCAATAAAGCTTTAAGAGACAGTGTGCAGTTCCTCTGATTCTTGTCACATTGCTGCCATGTGCATCAGAGCACATGCCAAGATGGAGCCATCATCACCCTGGATCCCGATGGGACTACAGTGAGCCAACCTCTCACCAACCCATGTTGCACACCTAATGTGAGTGAAAGATAAAATTCTGTTTATTTAACATTCTGACATTTTGTTTTTCTTTTTAGTGCTAAGGATGGAATCCAGGGCCTCGTGCATGCTAACCCTATGCTCTACTACTGCCTGGTTTGAGGCTTTTTTTGGGGGGGGCATCAAGTAAATGAGAGGGATTTTTATTATCTTACTTCATAAGTCCAGAGTGTAGGCTGGAGGTGTGGCTTGATGGTAGAGTGCTTGTCTCCCATGTGCAAGGCAAAAAAATAAGTCCAGAGTGATCTCAGGGTTTATGTAGGAGGTCAAAGACTTCATCAAAGACCCCTGACTTTTTTTAAATTTTTTTAAAGAGAGAGAGAATTTTTTAATATTTATTTTTTAGTTTTCAGCGGACACAACATCTTTATTTTATTTTTATGTGGTGCTGAGGATCGAACCCAGTGCCCCGTGCATGCCAGGCGAGCACGCTACCACTTGAACCACATCCCCAGCCCAAAGACCCCTGACTTTTTAAAAATACTTTTTAGTTGTAGATGGACACAATATCTTTATTTTTACTTATTTATTTTTTTATGTGGTGCTGAGGATCAAACCCAGGGCTTCACGCATGCAAGGCAAGTGCTCTGCCACTGAGCCATAGCCCCAGTCCGATGCCTGATTTTTTTTTTTTATCTTCAGTGTTGCTAAGCATGTTGTCATTCAGCCTCATATTGACACTTATCATATTATAGCTGTGAAATGGCTACTTCCTTCAACCTTGCTCAAAGGCAAATAGCTAGGGGAGAAGAATATTCCTCACCTATTTCTCTTTTAGAGACAAAAAAACCCTTTTCCTGGTGCCTTCCAGCTGATTTCTTGGGACTCATTGTCCAGGACTCAGTCATAGCACATGGTTCCTCCACCTTGCAAGGAAAAACAAGTATCTGGCATTTCCAACCTCTGCTGTGTGAAGACACTTGCGATGGGAAAGAGGGAAGAGGAGTGTGACCATTAGGTGGACAACCAACAGAGCTATGAAAGTTTTGGTATATGGGTACATAACATAATGATTAAATCAAATTAAATGTATTTATCTCCTCAAAAATGTATCATTTCTTTATGGTAGAAACTTTCAAAATTCTTATAGTTTTTTTAAAAATATGAAGTAAAAAAATTATATTTAGGCAAAATAAATGAAATGTGAAATACATTGTTGTTATTTATAGTCACCATATTGTGTATGAGCACACCAGAGCTTCTCGATCCTATGTAATTGCAACTTAGTACTCACTGATCTACAGCTCCTTCTCCCTCCCTCCCAAGGAGTATCTTAAAGTGGACATCCTGCTCCTTCCCAGTTCTCGCTGGGACAATTGGATTCATTCTTAGTTGTGCATTTGCTGTTTTCACTCCTTCCCATGCTCCTCGGCTTGGAGTGGGGAGCAGTGCCACCTTTGTTATGGCACAGTTGAAACATCAAACAGATTGTGTCTTGTAGCTGAAATACCTCTTTTTAATAATTTATTTTGAGAGAGGGTCTCACTAAGTTACTTAGGTCCTAAATTGCTGAGGTTGATTTTGAACTCACAATCCTGCCTCAGTCTCCTAAGCCACTGGGATGACAGGCAAGTACAACTGCACCCGGCTGACATATGTCTTTTTATATTCTTTTTTTTTTCTTTTTGGGTACCAGGGATTGAACTCAGGAGTACTCAACCACTGAGCACATCCCCAATCCTATTTTGTGTTTTATTTACAGATGGGGTCTCACTGAGTTGCTTAGCACCTCACTTTTGCTGAAGCTGGCTTTGAACTTGTGATTCTCCTCCCTCAGCCTCCCAAGCTGCTGGGATTACAGGAGGATGCCACCGCACCCAGCTGGCTGACATATGTCTTAATGCTCCTCAAAGAATTTTGATTCCTCTGTCTTTTGTGCAGGTAGGAGGAGCTAGCATTCTCTAAAGGAAGGCCAGAAATCCAGCTTGATCTTCAGGAATTTTCTAATCCACTTAGGTATAAAGGAGTTCTCAAAACCGGTATGCCAAACTTTGGAGTGTTTCTTGCTTTCTGCATGTGTGATAGCAACAGGGAGGAATGGAAGAAGTAAGAGGCAGAGGAGCCCACTTCTCAGACCTAGGCCACACAGAAAATTACAAGAAGGAACTTAACTGTCTCTTTCTCCCTCCACCTCCTCATGGAGGCTGTACTGGTGATACTTGTTCAAAAATAAACCTGGCAAAAAAAAGGGGGGGTATAAACCTAGCTGAGCATGGTTGTATATGTCTGTAATCCCAGCAACTCAGGAAGGAGGATCCAAGTTTGAGGCCAGCCTGGGCAACCAAGGGAGACTCTGTCTCAAACTGAAAAGGGGGCTGAGCACTGGCGTACTCCTGTAATACCAGCAGCTCTGGAGGGTGAGGCAGGAGGATTGTGAGTTCAAAGCCAGCTTTAGAAATTTAATGAGACCCTAAGCAACTCAATGAGACCCTATCTCTAAATAAAATACAAAAAAGGGGTGAAGATGTGGCTTAGTGGTAGAACATCACTAGGTTCAATCCCTGGTGACACAAAAAAATAAATAAACTTGCCTTATTGGGGAATCTCTAGGAAACAGGACGCAGACTAGGAGGAGAGAGAGTCTCCAACATCTTCCTTTTGTTCTTTCTTTGGTCAGAAACAGGCACAAATGTCACCCAAGAAGAGGAGCCCAGCTGGGCATGGTGGCACACGCCTGTAATCCCAGTGGCTCGGGAGGCTGAGGCAGGAGGATCGCGAGTTCCAAGCTAGCCTCGGCAAAAGTGAGACACTAAGCAACTCAGTGAGACCCTGTCTCTAAATAAAATACAAAATAGGGCTGGGGATGTGGCTTAGTGGTCAAGTGTCCCTGAGTTCAATCCCTGGTACCAAAAAAAAATTTAAAAAGAAGAGGAGCCCAGGGTTTTCTAAATGGGCCTGTTCCAAGATCCTGGGGACCGTGAATAGCCAGCTCACAGGATAGCTAGGGCTATGAGAGGTAGAAGGGTAGAGAGCACAACAAATGTTTCTTTGGAGGCCACCTCACCCTGCAGATGAATAGGCTCTACATCAAGCCTGCATAGGAATCCTGACCCTGCCACTACTTATTTGCTGTGAGATCCTTTCTGAATCTCACTTTCCTCTCCTGCAAAATAATAATCCCTGTTTGCAGAGCATTATTCACAATAGCCAAAAGGTGGAAACAACCCAAGTGCCCATTGATGAATGAATGGATAAACAAAATGGGCATGTTCCTGGACGTATAACTCAGTGGTAGAGTATTTGCCTAAAATGCGTGAGGCCCTGGGTTTAATCCCCAGCACCACAAAAACAAAACAAACCAGCAAACAAAAGATGCATATCCATAGAAGGGAATATTTTTCAGCCTGAAAACAGAAGGAAATTCTGACACATGCTACAGCATGGATGAGCCTGGAGGACATAAATAAACCAAACACACACACAAAAAAACAAATATTGTATGATTGCATCTGTATGAAGTACTCAAAAGAGTCAGATTCATAGAGAAAGAAAGTAGAATGGTGGTTGTCAAAAGCCCCGGGTGTGTGGAGGGGAATATTAATGAGAGCTAGTGTTTGATAGACGTGTAGTTTCAGTTTTGCAAGAGGAAAAACATTCAAAAGATGGATGGTGATGATGGTTTCCCAGCAGTGTGAATGAACTTATTGTCACTGAACAGTATCCTAAAAATGTTTACATGATCAACTTTGAGTTATGGGTTTTACCACAATACTTAGAAATTGTACACCAGCAGCCATAGTAAAAGCACTTACACTAAAATAAATGTCTAGATTAAATGACTAAAAACTGATTCAGGTTGACATTCTTTACTCTTTCCAATAATTGTGGCTGAGACTAAGATATAAAATTTTATAGTGTATTCATCCTGATATTTATAATTATTCTAAGTAATCTAGAATTTTAATTTTTTTTAAAAAGCAGCTTCAGTGCTTGCTTCAGCAACACACTAAAATTGGAACAATAAAGAAAAGATTAGCATGGCTTCTGTGCAAGGATGACATGCAAATTTGTGAAATGTTCCATATTTTTAATTTTTTTTTAGTTGTCAATGGACCTTTATTTTATTTATTGATACGTGGTGCTGAGAATTGAACCCAATGTCTCACACGTGCTAAGCAAGTGTTCTGCCACTGAGCCACAACCCCAGCCGGAGTGTTCCATATTTTTTTAAAAAAACAAAATAAAATAGAAAAGAAGCTTCAAAGCCACCATCCCATACTATCTTTTCAATATAATAAATAGCTTGATTTGGGACTTTTAGATTAAATGTGATATTCTATATATGCAGAATACATTGCCTATCATTAAAATGTATCTGTGATTACCTGTCCCAAAAAATGATTAAAATGCTAAGTTTTATGTCATGTATATTTTATCACAGAAAAAAAATATCTACCTGGATTACCTCCCCATGTAGCTGGGAGATGTAGAAGAGCCCTGGATAAGAGCCAGTAGAGGAGCTGGGGTTGTGACTCAGTGGTAGAGCACTTGCCTAGCATGTGTGAGGCACTGGGTTAGATTCTCAGCACTGCATAAAAATAAAATAAATACAATAAATGTCCATCAACAACTAAAGAAAAAAGGCCCAGTAGAGAAAAGAGGGAGTATAGTAGTTTCCTCTTATCTATCTATGGTTTATATTTGCACAATTTCATTTACCCATGGTCAACTGTGGTCTGAAAATATTTAATGGAAAAATTCAGAAATAACTCAAAAAATTTAATTTGTGTACCATTCTGAGTAGTGTGATAAAATCTCACACCATCCCACTCTGTTCTTCCCAGGATATGAATCATCCCTGTATCAGCATGTTCATGCTATATATGCTACTGGCTTATTAGCCACTTAGTAGCCATCTTGGTTATCAGATCAACTTTCATGGTGTCATAGGTTTATGCTTAAGTAACATTTATTATACTTAATAATGGCCCCAAAGCACAAGAATATTGATACTGGAAATTTGGATATACTAAAGAGATGCCATTAAGTGCTTCTTTTAAGTAAAAAGGTACAAAAAGATATTTTGAGAGGGAGACCACAATCACATAATTTTTATTATAGTATATTTAAAATTCATTCTATTTTATTATTAATTATTGTGCCTCGTTCCTTACTGTGACCCATATATGAGTTACACTTTATCCTAGAGCTGGGATAATGGCTCAGTGATAGAGTACTTAACTCACACATATGAGGCCCTGGGTTTGATCCTCAGCACCACAGAAAAATAAATAAATAAAATAAAGGTATTGTATAAACATATACAACTACAGATATTTTTAAAAAATATTTTTTAAAAACTTTATCCTGGGCTGGGGTTGTAGCTCAGTGACAAAGCTCATACCTCACACATGTGAGACACTGGGTTTGATCCTCAGCACCACATAAAAATAAAATTAAAATATTGTGTCCATGTATAACTAAAAAATAAAAACTTTATCCTAAGTGTGTATGCATAGAAAAAATATAGTATGTCTAGGGTTCAGCACTATTTGCAGTTTCAGGCATCTACTGGGAGTATTGGTACATATCCCCCCTCAGATACGGGAGGACAGCTATATTCCTTTTGGAAGTGTCAATCTCAAAAAGGTTTAAGTCATTCCTTTGTGAGGTCTCATACCAGCTGGCTTGAACCCAATAGTGCATTTAATATGTTGGCACCAAAAACACTTGGCCCAGGCTAGGGCTGTAGCTCAGTGATAGAGAATTGCCCAGCCTGTGTGAGGCACTGGGTTCGATCCTCAGCACCACATAAAAATAAAATAAAGGTATTGTCCAATTGCAACTTAAAAAAATTGACCCATCCTAAAGGTCAACTTTGCTTGCAGGGATCTAAAGTCACTATAGACCCCTGCTTGGTAGTCATAATAGGTCTGTCTGGTCCTCCTGGGGCAGAAGGGAGAAAAGGTCGCTGACTCCTGGTTCCAGGCCAAGGACTTTCCTTGAAAAACAAAAATAGCAATAAGAAAAACCATCTTTGTGGCTGGGGCTGAGGCTTAGTGAGAGAGCACTTGCCTAGAATGTGTGGGGCCCTGGGTTCCATCTGCAGCACTGCAAAACAAACAAAAACAAAACAAATAAAAATACCATCTTTCTTCTTCCAGGCAACTCTTGACAGCTCTCTGCTGATTCCCTACATCCTCACCTCCGGTGGCCCTGTAGTCCTCATCTGGTGACCGAGGTTATGGAACAAACGGTGGCTCTAGAGGCCCTTTTCCTCTTATGCTTTTCTCTACACCTCTCACTTGCTAAGCACCTTCTCCCCGGCAGCAGTCAGTGTTCCTGTCTCTTTCACATTCATTATTATCTCACTGAGAAGGTCAAGAGGGTTAATTATTGATGTCAACATTATGAACCTTGTTACTACTTTTAAGATAATATGCATTAACAGCTGTTTTGAAATTCTCATTGCCTCAACACTATTGTCTAGTGGTTTTCCACTCTTAATGTGTATTACAATTACCTGGAGAGCTCTTGAAAACCACCCAAAGGCAGACATCCTCTGGGCCTAATTACATGAGAAGCACAGCATAGTCATTACTCTCCATCAGGCATAATTACCTCTCCATGTCTTTGTACTCTGTGGGTCTCAGTCCTTGACACACAAAAAGAACCAGCAGGAGAGCCTGGTCAATATCCAGCCCCATCCCCCCAACCCTGCAGTGGCTGAACCATTGTATAATTCCTTTAATTTTTCAAGAAGTTTCTTCCTGTACTCTATTTCCATTCCCACCTCTATTCTTTCTACAAGCCCACTTTCCTCAAGTCACTATTTCTTGAAAATCTATTCTATAGTGAGGGGAAAGGAATTGTGAAAAACAGAGAAGTTAGTGCCTGTGGTTGGCTGATAATGGCTCCCAAACATTTGTTCAGTCCTAATCCTTGGAACCTGTGAATGCTACCTTATTTGGAAAAAGAATCTGTACAGATAATTAAAGATTTTGAGATGAGGATTCTCCTGGATTATCTGGGTGGGACTTAAATGCCATCACAAGCGTCCTTGTAAAAGACAGAGACTAAAACACACATGAGAGGAAGAAGCCTGTCATTCAGGGATGCAGACAGAGATTGGAGTGACAGCCATGAGCTGCAAGAGGCAGAGATTCTCCCCTAGAACCTCATCGGGGAATGTGGCCCTGAAGACATCTTCATTTTGGTCTTAAGGCCTCCAGAACTGTGAGTGGATATAAGTTTGTTTTAAGCCACCATATTTGTGGTCATTTGTCATGGCAACCTTAGGAAGCTAATAGTAACCAGAAGAGTTCGGTAACTGTCTTTATAGCAGAACTCCCTGGAACAGTTCCTATGCTAATGGGTATTATTTCCCAAGCACAATCCCTGGAAAAGTGTTCACCAAAGCACATATATGCTAGGTCCCACACTAGCCAGCACCCATGAACCAAATTCCCAACACTGCTGGCTGTATGTATACAAGATTTTAAGGCATGAGAGAGAATTGCAGCCATATGTGTTTGTGTGTGTGTGTGTATGTGTGTGTGTGTGTGTGTGTGTGTGTATACATATATATATAGTACTGGGGATTGAACCTAGAGGAGCTTTACCCTTGAGCTACATCCTTAGCCCCTTTTTAAAATTTTTGAGACAGTCTCACTAAGTTGCTCAGGCTGGCCTCAAACTTATGATCCTCCTCAGCCTCCTGAGTCTCTGGGATTATAGGTGTGCACAAATACAACCAGCAAATCTATATTTATATCTACATCGTGTATTTACTTTTTAAGAATCTAGTAATCATTTGCCTTCAAACTCATTTAACAAAGATTTATTGAATGTTTAAAATAACAAATATTTATTTATTGACTGATCACCTACTAGCCAAGGCACTGAGCCAAATCCCTAGCCCTATTTTGTATTTTATTTAGAGACAGGGTCTCACTGAATTTCTTAGCACCTCCATGTCTCTGAGGCTGGCTTTGAACTCGCGATCCTCCTGTCTCAGCCTCCCAAGCCACTGGGATTACAGGCATGTGCCACCATGCCTGGCAAGGCACTGAGAATATAGTGATTTGAAAAACACAAAATTATGGGTCTGAGGATGTAGTTCCATGGTAGAGTGGTGTTTAGCACATAAGGCCCTGATTTCTAACCCTAGCACTGCCAAAACAACAAAATCTTTTTTTATTTTTTATTTTTTGTACCAGGGATTGAATCCAGGGGCTCTTAACCACTGAGCTACATCCCCAGCCCTTTTTAATTTTTTTTACCTTTATTTTATTTATTTTTATGTAGTGCTGAGGATTGAACCCAGCGCCACACACGTGTTAGGTGAATGCTCTACTGCTGAGCCACAACCCCAGCCCCTATTTTTTATTTTTGAGACAGGGTCTTATTAAGTTGCTGAGGGACTCACTAAGTTGCTGAGGCTAGCTTTGAACTTGTGATCCTCCTGCTTCAACCTCCCTAGTTGCTGGGATTACAGGTGTGCTCCACTGCACTGCACAATAAAAACTTACTTCTTGTGAAAAAGATATTCTAATGGAGTAACCAGTGAATAGATAAGTAAGCACATAAATAGTGAGTAGTGATGAATGCTGTGAAGAATATAAAATAAGCAAACCAGGTGTGGTGGCACACACTGCAATCCCAGCAACTGGGGAGGCTGAGGCAGGAGAATTGCAGGTTCAAAGCCAGCCTCAGCAATTTAGCGGGGCCCTAAGCAAGTTAGCAAGACCCTGTTTCAAAATTTTAAAAAAATATATTTAAAAAAAAATTCAATCCTTGGTACCAAATAAATAAGTAATGATAAAAATAAAACAGGCTAAAGGGATAGAGAAGGATAGGGGGAGGAGCCAATACTTCAGAGAGGGCCTTCAGAGAAGGCCAGGCATTTCACTAGTGGATTTAAATTAATCTCATGTAATCCTCTCAACAACAATTTAATCCTTTTGAAACAACATAGATAACATAGGTAACATCCTTGTTTGCAGATGAGGAAACTGATAGTACAACATTTTATTTTTTGAACTGGGGATTGAACCCAGGGCTTCCTACATGCTAGGCAAGCATTCTACCACTGTGTAACACCCCCAGCCCTTTTTCAATTTTATTTTGAGACAGGGTCTTCCTAAGTCTTCCAGGCTGACCTCAAACTCATGAACCTCCTGCCTCTGTCTCTCAAGTAGCTAGGATTACAAATATATGTCACTCTGCCTGGCTGATCATACTATTAAGTAGCCAATATGGAATTGAAACCCAGGCCTATTTGACACCAAACAAAGCCCATTTACTAACATACTTCATGGTTTCTGTTCCAAGTTGAACCTCTAGTGCAATACCCCACAGCCTGCCTTGGCCTTTCCATATTTGTTCACTGATTCCAGTACAATGGAGGATTCTGAGGGTGAGAAGGCTGGAGGCAGGAGATCAAGTGGCAAAGGACACTTCTAGTCAGAGACTTGCTGTGCAGATTTGCTTCAACCCATTTCTATATTTGCAAGGTAGGCAGAGGGTACTGAAACTTCCTGCTTCCCCCCCAGGGTCTCCTCACTGCTCCTTTCTGGCCTACCCCATCACCCAGGGTGCTTGGGCAGAGCCACAGAGTCCAGTTAAAGGTTTTTTGACTTTTTGGCTTTGAGCTGCATCTGAGTCCTAAATGGCAAGTGGGCCTTGGGCAGAGGGACCTGCCAAGCAGTGGGAAACTTGGGGCAGGCTTGCAAATGGCATGTGGCCCAATTTGACGGAATACAGTGTGCACAAAGCAGAGAGGAGAATATGCTTTGGCTGGGCAGGTGGCTGGGGCTGGATCATGGATGGCCTTCAAGGCCAGGCTAGCAGAACAGCCTTCTAGCTCTGGCTGGTGTTCTCTAAGGTGTGCCCTGAGAATACTTGCATTTTAGGATAGTGATAGCAGTAATAGGAAACAATCTTTTGTGAGAAAGTAAAGATTTCTTCCTTATTAAATAAGCTAAAATTTAATGAGGCTAGACAAATTCCTTTTATTAAAGCAAAACTTTCCAGAACTAGCACAATGGCCACAGGATAAGTCCACGGGGCACAGTGGAGCCATCCCCATGGCAAAGATGAATAGAGACTTGCTAAAGGCAGACCAGGCTGGGGGTGGCCAGTCAATCCTGTGGATTTGGCTCTAAATCACCTTTTCTTCCTGTTCCCCGAGACCCCTGCTTCAGCGAACACCCCCCAAAAAAACTGATCTCCCTGCACCTACCTGCCCCCAAATCATCTTTGCTCGTTCAGAGTTGTTTTCACTATTCCTACCCCTGCCATCCTCCTTGATCAAACCTTAACCCTGAACCTCTTTCTACACAAGCACTTCTCTAAGTAGATCATAAGCTACAGTAATATATAAATACTGCAGATAGTTACATGAAAGAACAGCCAGGCATGGAGTAATTCCAGCTACTTGGGAGGCAGAGGCAGGAGGATGGCAAGTTAGAGGTCAGTCTCAGAAATTTAGGAAGATCCAGTCTCAAAATAAAAAGCACTTTGGAGGTAGCTCAGTGGTAAAGTGTCCCTGGGTTCATTACCCAGTACTAAATAAACAAACAATTAATTTAAAAATTACATATGCTGTTAAATACCACTATTCACTAGCAAATATGCTAACAATTCATCTGAGTTTCATGGTGTTTACCCTAAACCATCCTACAAAACAATCTTGAATGTTTAAAAATATCATTTGTTGTTTTTTTTTTCTTTCTTCCTTTTTTTTTTTTCCTGTAGAACCAGATACTCTCAGCTTTGAGTTTTACCACAGTATTGGTTTCCTTGGTAACCACCTCTAGTTCCTGAGTCCTAGGCCTCTTGTCCTTCATTTTCTGTCCTGGCACCCAGATGCATAACAGATGAGGGGTGCCCCTGCCACAGTAAGGGGCCCTGCCTCTGGTTTCACCCCAGCCCCTGCATCTCCTATCCCTGTTTGTGGATTTGCATAATAAGCAATGGGCTCATCACCAGGGTCTTGGAGAGGTCAGCTTCAGGTGTTCTCTGTTCCTCCTAAATTCACAAAATGTCCTTTCAAATCCTGTTGGGAGCAGGCAATGTATTCACAAGATAAGATGTATTACCCGGTTAAGGCAGGTAAATGTTGACTTAGAAGCCAGATGGCTTGGTTTGAAGTCCAGGCTTTGTCATTTATTGACTCTTTTCCCTTGGACAACTTACTTAACTATTTCCTGTGCTTTAAAACAAGAAGAAGAATATAACCTAACTTGAAGAGTTTTTATGAAGATATGTATATGTACACAGCACCTGGTACATGGTAATATGCTTCCTGTTACTAATTAATATTATTATTGTGCCCATCTGTCCTCTAATCTCCAGGCATTGTGGTTGTCAGCAATTAACCTGGTATTCTGTGAGTGAGGAATTCCCAGGAGCCACAGGAGAGTGTATAGTTTTCCATTTGGTGTCTCCTTGAGCTCCTTTTCTTTCTTTACTTTTTTTTTTTTTTATACTGGGGATTGGACCCAGAGGGACTTTACCCCTGAGCCACATCTTCAGCCCCTTTTACTTTGTATTTTGAGACAGGGTCGCACTAAGTTGCTTAGGGCCTTGCTAAATTGCTGAGGCTGGCCTCAAACTTGCGATCTTCCTGCCTCAGCCTCCTCAGTCATTGGGATTACAGGCTTGTGCCACCACCACTCAAGCTCTTTTTTCCCCCTAGATACTAGGGATTGAACTTAGGGGCACTCAACCACTGAGCCACATCCCCAACCCTATTTTGTATTTTATTAGAGACAGGGTCTCATGGAGTTGCTTAGCATCTCACTTTTGCCGAGGCTGGCTTTGAACTCGCAATCCTCCTGCCTCAGCCTCCCGAGCTGCTAGGATTACAGGCGTGTGCCACTGCACCCAGCTTCAAGCTCCTTTTAAGTCCTGTCCCCAGAGGCAAGGCACACCTTCTGGACCCAATTCCTAGCACACTCATCTCAGAGCTGACAGCATAACCAGCAGACACTCCATCTGAAAAGGACCTCCTGCCCCACCCCCTTACCCATGAACACTTGGATACTGGACTCAAGCTGGCACTCAGGTCTATCTTTCCAGTTTGGGGTTTGTGTTGCCTGAATGCAAATGTAGCTGTCCCCATGGGTGTGCCCAGTCAACTGGAACAGCCACAGTCACTGTGTGTGTGTGTGTGTGTGTGTGTGTAGGGGTAGCCAGCAAATCATATATAGTGCTGACCCTGTGCCAGGCACTGATATGAACACCTTTACATACACCACGTATTCCTCCTCTTTTATCCAGAGGAAGAAAACTAAGCAGAGAAGAAATAACCTGTCCAAGGTCACACAGCCAGTAAATGACAGAACCAGTAACCCAATCCAGACAGTCTGCTTCCAAGACCATGTGTTTGCTCACTCGGCTATACTGCCTCACACAGGGTCAAATCGGCTTTGGCCATAGAAGCACTGATGCCTATGCATGAACAGGCAACTTTGTTGTCTAGTCAGGGAAATAAGGGCTCCACTATAATAGGAGGCAGGGCCTGGGCCATGGCACCCTGCACGAGGCACATGAACAAAGTCTCCAAGGCCAACATCACACTGTTGAAATTTTGACAGCACCACTGGATGTTTTGCAAGGCAATGACCCAGGGAGGGACACTACTCAGCAGATTTTGCTCAGTAGAGTATTTTGGGGGTAGGCATCATGGTTTCCAGGGGGTTCCTTTTCCTCTTCATGTCACTAGACTGAACCTTGGAACTATTCATAGCTTGTTGTCCTGTCAGCTCTATGGCTTGATTGCAAAAGTTAAATCCTGGATGCTGATAATTACGTGCTACAAGCTGTCACCCACTGAGGTGGGAGGCTCCAAACTCACTCCATCTAGTCTGGACACCATGTTGACACTTGAGATGAACTTGGACTCATTATAATCTCATTAACTGGATGTTGTTTTACATGCCTGTAATGCCAGCAACTTGGGAGGCTGAGGCAGGAGGTTCACAAGTTCAAGGTCAGCCTCAGCAATTTAGTGAGTCCCTAAACAACTTATTGAGACCCTGTCTCAAAATAAAAGATAAAAAGGGCTGGGGATGTAGTGCAGTGGTTAAGAACCCCTGGGTTCAATACCCAGTACCAAAACACACACAAAAAAAAACCAAAACACACCCCCACTAGTGCCATGACAGAGCCAACCACACCCAAATTATGAAAAAAAGTCATAACCCTAATTTATGGAAAACTCCCCTTTCCATGAAAAGCTCTGACAGCATACCTGCCCCAACCCCTCATCACCAACCCTAATAAAAACCCAAACCTCACACCTGCTTAGGGTTAGAAGGTGCCTGTAGAGCATGAACTCTCCTTTTCCATTCATTGACCATTGAATAAAATTTTCTGCCTGCTCCCGGTGTGGTGGAAATCACGCTCAGCAAGAAACCAAGCACCACTCAGAGGGTTGAAGAACTTAGGTTTATTTATGCCAGAGGACCCAGATGAGCTGGTACTCTGAAGTTATGGGCCCCAAGCTGAGGTTACATGGGACTTTTATAGGAAATTTGACATCATTTCTTAACCATTACAACATTGGTAGGTATGAATTCTTGGACTACGTTACCGAAGACCATGCAAAGGGAATTTACTATTAAGTAATTCCCACGTGTAGAACAGACAGTAAAATATTTGCCAGTGTTATGGAGAAATGACCTTCATCACATGCAGCAGTAACTCAAGATGAATTGAGTTTATCTCCGGAAGAGGTATATTTCTAAGAACTAAGCCTATGAGGTTATAGTTTAGGCAACAGTTAATTGGCATAGCAATTAAGTGAGGTAGCGATATTCCTACAGAGTTCAGAACATTCAAAGTATAAGAAACAACTCTTTCCACAGGTACCTGTTGAATCTCTGGCCTTGAAAGCCTGTCACAGGTATGTTTATATTTCATGAGAGGGAGACTCCTAGAGAAAGCTATCTAATAGATAGGAACCAAGGGTTAATTAGGTTCCCAGAAGAGAGGCTGATAGAAAGGAGGGGGAAATTTAACCCTTCCCCCAGGCACTGGTTCTTCATCATAATGTTCGGATAATTTTATTTATTCCATTACACCAGAACTGGTTGTTTACTAGTCGATGTTACTGAGTAGGCAAAGAGGCTGCAAATCCGGTAACATTCACGGGAGCTCAGAGGCAGCCAAGAGCCCCAGATCAGGCCCAGCCCAGACTACCTGCTCCTCAGGGAGGATGGCCTTCCTGGCACAGATTTCACCCAGCTTGGCAGGTGCACTGCAGTTTGGGAGAAAAAACTTCAGGCTCATAGCTGGTGACACCCTCTGAAGGACACAAGCCCCAATCCCTTCCATACAGCCAATCAAAGCCAAGGGTGAGGTCACTCTGGGAATATCGGGCGCATCCTGTATTCTTTGAGAGGTCATGAGTGGCTCATAGAAGCAGCCCTAGGCTGCTAAGGACTTCCAGCTGATGACAAGAGGCACTTCTTTCCCTGGTTCAAAAGGCTGAGGGTTTAGAGGTAGTTAGACAATGAAAAGGGAAGAAGCCCAGGAGTCTAGAAGCACAAACTGAAACCAGAAGAAGGAGAACTGGGGACTGAAGTGAGGGGATAGCAGTGCCCGAGGCCACATTCAGGGAACATTTGTTTCCACGCAGTCTTGGTCCCACCTTCTTTCAAGGGCTCTAAACTGCTCCTGGAGATAGGATTGGACTCCAAACCCATCCTGCATGAGAGAGATTCTTTTGGAAAATTTTATTTTTTCCTCTTGGTACTGGAGATTGAATCCAGGGGCATCTAACTCCTGAACAACACTCCCAGCCCTTTTGTTTTTAATTATTTTGAGATAGGGTGTCACTAAGTTGCTTAGGGTCTTGCTTAGTTGCTGAGACTGGCTTTGAACTTGGGATCCTTCTGCCTCAGCCTCCTGAGTCACTGGGATTATAGGCATGTGCTCCCACACTAACAGTAAAATTTTTGTTTGTTTCAGTGAGTATAATTTCAAACTTACACAAAAATTGCAAGAAGAGTGAAGAGAGCTCCCTTTTACCTTTACTCCACATCACCATTCACCCGCACTTGCTTTTACCTTTTGAGCATCCTCTCCCGCTCCGTATACTTGATTTCCAAGTCCTAGGAAAGTAAGTGGCAGTCAGAACAATCCTTTGCTTATAAATACCTCAATGATTTTTTTTTAAAAAATAACTTATTCGTTGTTGTTGGACCTTTATTTATTTTTATTTTTATGTGGTGCCCGAGAATCTAACCCAGTGCCTCACACATACCAGGCAAGCTCACTAACACTGAGCCACAACCCCAGTCCCTACCTCAATGATTTTTGTCAACAATAATATTCTCTGAAATTTTCAAAATTAGCAAAATACCAGAGATACGAGGGTTTTGTCTAATCTCCAGGCCATATTCAGATTTCATCTGTTGTCCCAATACTTGAACTCACTTGTATCTACCTTTTTGAAGACTATTTAGTCACATAGTTAATATGTAAATGCAGCTTCTGTGTAAAACATTACAGATAAGGCAAAAGTAGTTCTCTTTGAACTATTCAATCCCAGTCCCTCCAATCCCACAAGGTGTTATGGTGTAATGGGTAGGAATGCAGGGACTCTGCCACTTAGCTGTGTGACTTTGAACAAGCTCCTTAAACTGCCTGTGTTTCTGTGATCTGTACAATGGGAATGATAATGAACTACCTCACAGTTACTGCATGGGTATGAGTTCATCCTGATAAAACAGAACAGTGCCCTCACAAAGTTAAGTAATCAGTAGATGTTACCTGTTCTATTAGCCTGCTGGACCTCATCCCGTGGGAAAGTACAAGGGAATGCAAGAAGCAGACATTACCAAAGCTCCCTCCAGGGCACCAGCACTTAGGGCTTGAGTCCCAGGAAGATCCAGAGATACACAATGTAGGGCTGAAGAAAGGGTAGTCCCCAGTCCCTGGGCATCTCTGTTATTCGAGCTCTCCTTTCCTTAGAAAGGAGAAACCTTTTTCAGATGAGGAAACTGAGGCAGAGAGATTAAATTATTTGGAAATTTAGGGCCAGCAGAAGGAAGCTCAGAGTCCCAGCAGTGTCTTAAGTTTGCCCCCCTGCCTGGGGCTGGGACATTTCACATAAAAACGGCTCAGCTCCAAAAATCATTGAGGTAGCGGCTGAGGTTGTGGCTTAGTGGTAGAGTGCCTGCCTCGGTGGTGCACGCCTGTAATCCCAGCTGCTCAGGAGGCTGAGGCAGGAGGATGGTGATTTCAAAGCCAGCTTCAGCACAAGCGAGGTGCTAAGCAATTCAGTGTGACCCTGTCTCTAAATAAAATACAAAATATGGCTGGGGATGTGGCTCAGCAGTTGAATGCTCCTGAGTTCAATCCCTTGTACCCGCCCCCCGCCCCCAAAAAAAGGCTCAGTTCTAGCCTGGACCACTGCCTGAGCTTGATGGGCTATGGCTGGCAGTCAAGTCCATGGGTCAAAATCCCATGAGGAATTTTGAGGAGTTTTGAAAGAGACTGTGAAGCAGAAGACCAAGGTAGAAAGGAGGAAATGGCTGGCCCTTGTCCCTGGCAGGCAGGCTGGCTGGGTAGACAGCTGTAGGGGCCCTCCTTCCTGTGAGGGACTAGGCCCAGAGCTTAGATCTCTAAGCCTTCCATCTCCCCAAACCACAGCCCAGAGGTGTGAAAGAATGAAAATAACAGGGGGAGGTGTGTCAGAAGAGCCAGGTGCACATTTCACACCTTGACCACAGGTGGGGCCCACAGCTTCACTCTGACTAACTTCCTCCTCAGGCTTCCCCATGGCTGCTAGGGAGGACAGAAGCAGGAGGGCTTCAGCCAGAACTCCCCAAGGGTTGGGCCAGGCTCTGACCTGGTCTGGGGGCTGCTTGTAACTGGAAAGGACAAACAGAATAAGAGGGACAGACAAAGGCTTGGTTCATTGCATAACACAGGAACTTTCCAAGACACCTTAGCTGTGAATGACAGCAGAAGACCACCACAGATCTATTCTGAGGCTTCAGATGGCTTGGTTTGGAAAGTTACTAGAGTGGGTGCAAACAGCTGGGCACCTACCCTGTACTAGACACTTTCTACCCATATTGTTTGCAGTCCACAGAGAAACACTATCAAATGCATACAATCATAGAAACCATTTTCAGATGAGGAAATTGAGGCAGAGAGATTAAATTATTTGCCTGGGATCACACAGCTGGGCAGCTAAAGGACTTGACTAGGACTGGAGAATTGTTCTGACTCCCAACCAAGGTTGAGGGGCAGCCTTTCTGGAAGACCAGCCCTCTGACCATGGCTGCACACCTCTTAAGGTACCACTCTCAATTGTGAGCTACCCTAGCATGAAAGGCTCCCAGTGGCTCTAGGTCTGTGGCCAGTGTCCCACTCACTCAGCATTGTGCTCTTACTAAGCACTTGGCTCTGTGATTGGAGCCTGTGGCTTTAGTTAAGTCAGTTCACCTTGTAATAATCTCACCGAGGAAACTGGCTCAAGATGGTTCTGCAATTTGTCCAAGGTCACACCTCACAAACTGGGTGGAGTCAGGGCTTGAGTCCAGACAAATTCAGTGTTCTTTCCCTTGTGTCACAGTCACACAGGTCAGCCCAGGAGCAGCAAGAGCTCAGGCTGGCTGATAAGGACCCAGCATCAGGATGTCATCAGGATGTTGGGACTCAGAAAGGAAAGTTCTCTGTCCAAAGCTCTTCCCCTGACCTTCTCCCAGGTATCCTTCCCAGCAACCTGAGAAGGTGTATCATCCCAATATCACAGATGAGGAGACTGGGGCCCAGAAAGGGGACCAGGGATCCCTAGACCTTAATATTTCACACAGACCAGTAATATTCCAATATTTATTTGGAGTACCCATGTTGGATTGCCATCGTCTGCCAATGCAAGATATTTCCAGAATGACCATCTGTTTTGCCATCATTTTTGCATAAAATAAATATCCTCTTAATACCAGAAAAGAGATGAAAACATAATACAGACTGAATCCTTTAAAAAGAACAAATATAGCCTTTTGGAGTCATTATTCTTATCTGTGGAAACCCAGTAACCTAAACCCCTTCACAGACCAGCATTGGGACATCGTGATCCCAGCTCCCATCCCTTTTCTCTCCATAGGCAGTCACTTGCCAAGTCCTACTCATCCTAACTGGCCTAGCTTCAGAAATTCTCCTGGCTTCCTCCATTTCCACTGCTCCCGACCTACCCCAGAGCTTCAGATCCTTTTGACCTGAACCCTATAGGTGATAAGCTGTTTTAGGGAAAGCAGTCACACCTGTGTACTGAAGAAGGGGAGAACTTTGATACCTGACAAGTGTGCATCATTTCAATGAACTTGAACTGAATTTCAGACATGTGCCTGAAGGCTTTGGAGGAGAAATCAGGTTAAAAACTAGGGCCCCAAAGGTCATGAGCTAGCATTTGGGGAAGAGAGGGAAAGAAGAATCTGCTGAGGTGAGGCAACTTAGGGGCACCCTTGCTTGCTGATAATGAGAAGGGCAATAGGTAGGGGAGAAGAGAAGAAGGGGAAAGTTCCAAGAAGATAGGAGAGAAATTGTTCTACCACTGTGCACTATGAAGCTGTCTTACAGCTCATCAGAACTCCTCCCAACCCCATTCTTTTTTAAAAATATTTTAATAGCTTTATTTATTTATTTATTTTTATGTGGTGCTGAGGATCAAACCCAGGGCCTCACATAGGCTAGGCAAGCGCTCTACCACTGAGCCACACAAACCCAGCCTCCCCTACCCCATTCTTCATACACTGGAAGTAACTGCTCTCATGAATTTGTGGTGTCTCCAGTCTCTGTCTTAAACTTCGAGAACAAGCAGCCATATCCAAAACAATATGGCATTGCTTTGTGTGGTGGTTCCTAGAATGTACTTATAAGTGGTGTCCAACTAGACACAATATTCTCTTACTTGCTTCTTCCACCATGTGGGCATTGGTTTCTCTAGATACATCCATGTTAAAAAAAAATGTAGCTTTACTTCACTCATTTTTAGCTGCATGAATATCTCAGTTTATCATTTAAAAGAAACTGAACACAGCAAAATAAGTGGTAAAAGGAAGAGTTAGGCGTACGCCTGTAATCCCAGAGAGATGGGAGGCTGAGGCAGGAGGATCCTGAGTTCAAAGGCAGCCTCAGCAAAAGCGAGCCACTAAGCAATTCAGTGAGACCCACCCTGTCTCTAAATTAAAAAATAAAAAATACAAAATAGGGTTGAAGATGTGGCTCAGTGATCAAGTGCCCCTGAATTCAATCCCCGGTACCAAAAACTAAAATAAAAGAAAAGAAAAAAAATTAAAAAGGAGAGTTAGCTGTGTGGGCTCATTCCCCACACCCACCCTTACTTGCCATGTCTGACGACAATGTTTCCTTTCTGAATCATCCATGGGACAACCCACTACCTCACAAGGGACTTGCATGGTTGGAATGAGGCAGCATCAGAGAAAGCACCTAAATTAGCAATGTCTAGCACACAGCAAGTTTGTCCCTAGCGGTTCCTTTTCCTTTCCCCTGTTGATGAGCAGGGTGGGGTGATGGCAAAGAACTAGATTTAGTGTGAAGGATTTCTTTAAAATATTTTAATTTTTCAAGAAAGCGAATCGTCTTTACAAATAACACATTTAGCAATTCAGTCTGTACAATCTTGCAAAGATCAACTCCAGCCCAGGATGGAGGAATGGGTATTCTAATTTATTGAGCATTGACCAGAAGAAGGGGCAAATCTTGCATCTGTGAGCAGGGTTGCCCTCCACTTCCCCACTGCATGGCTTCTCTTTCAGATCTCTCCACTTAAAGGATCTGCTCCTACCCAGCTACCCTCTGCCCTTCCCTAGGGCCCAGACTTTCTGGTCCCAGACTTGCAGACAGTTCCTCCAGAGTGGTTTCACTCAGCCTCAGGAATGGCTGGAGCAGGACCTCTGTGGCCTGGGGTCCAGGGAGGTCTGGTATAGATAACCCTCTGGAAGAGGCTGCACTGAGAACCCTGAAACACTCACTTCCTCTGTGCACTGCACGTTCCCAACCACAAGCACCAAAGCAAACGGGCAGGCAGCACGCAACCAAGCAGCCGGAGCACCAACCCAGCCATGGTCCCTGAGGTAAGTGCTGTTGCCCAATGTGGCCAGTCCATACCTTGGAGTGGGGAACCCAGGGCACTAGGGATAGGCCATAGTGGGCCCACAGCTACAATGCAGGGGCACCAGAGGGCTAGGCGAACAGGTAGAGGTGGTAGGAGATTTGATAGGTAAACTAGACAGGGAATTGGGAACTCAACTTGGTGACTGACCACAGGCAAGTCTCTTCCCCTCTGGCTTGGGTACCTATTCAGCAAAATTGGGGTGGTGAGGGCAGTAGAGGCTCAATCTTGAAGACTTCTAAGATTCCCTTCATCTCTGACTTGGAACTTAGGCTCTTGCGAGCTGGATTGAATTGGCACCAGGGAGGCCTGCAACTCTGGAGTGCTTTAGGGTAAGAGTGAAGGGTAAAAAAGATTCCTGTTAGCTGGGTGTGGTGGTACACCCCTGTGTCACAGCTACTTGGGGAGCTGAGGCAGGAAGATCACTTGAATCCAGGAGTTCAGGTCCAACCTGGGCAACTTAGCTAGATCCTATCTCCTAAGAAGAAAAGAAGGAAGGAAGGGAAAGAGGGAAGAGGGAGTGAGGGAGGAGGGAGGGAAGGAAAATTCCTGCTGAAATTTGGTTGGGAACTCAACTTGGTGACTGACTACTGGTAGGTGGCTAAATTGGGTTTGCAAGCCTCTGTGTAGGGGAGAGGAAGCACGGGGCAGAAATCAGGTATGGGGAGTGGTGCAGTGATTTGTAGAGAGACCCCATAAGGAGGCAGGAAGTTGGGGTCCTCAGATACGAGCTGAGGAGACAATGGCAAGTGACTGAGAGAAAGGATGGGGGAGGGAGGTGCTGGGAGGCAGGTGGTTAAACTAGGTGTGGCCACAGCACTGAGGTTGGCAAGTCATGAAGGGAGTCTGAAGAGACAGAGAAGAAAGTAGCCAGGAGGGCTCTGGGCACTTGAGGGAAACTCTTCCTCCTGCCCAGGATCTATGGCCCCCATGGAATGACCCCAGAAGAGTAAAGAACAACCTTTGAGAATGGAAGTCACCATCCCAGAGCACAGGCTGGGCAGATAAAGTTCAGGAAGAGTGGCCCTAGAAGAAAGGTAGCAGCAGGCCTCAGAGCCTGCCTTCCAGAGGTACTGCTCAGAGAAATGCTGATCAGACTAAATCAAAAGTCACAATGGGGACCAGGCATATTGGTGTCTGCCTTTAATCTCAGCAACTCAGGAGACTGAGGCAGGAGGACTGGAAGTTGGAGGTCAGCCTAGGCAAGTTAGTGAGACCCTGTCTCAAAAAAATTAAAAGGGGCTGGGGATGTAGCTCGGTGGTAGAACATACCTGGGTTCAATCCCTAGTCTCTCTCTCTCTCTCTCTCTCTCTCTCTCTCTCTCTCTCACACACACACACACACACACACACACACACACACACATATCATGAAGGGGCAGCTGTGGTCAGGTCTTTACATAATGGTGCCAACCTCCCTTCTCTCCTCCCTCCTTTGACAGGTGAGTGAACATCAAGTGCTGGGTGCCTCAGACTTTGCCTCTTTCCTGGAAAACTGTACCTATCCCTATTACTATGGAGAAAATGAGAGTAACTCCTGCTGTGATTATCAGCCTTGCCCACAGGACTTCAGCTTGAACTTCGACCGAGCCTTCCTGCCCGTCCTCTACAGCCTTCTCTTTCTGCTGGGGCTGCTGGGCAATGGTGCAGTGGCAGCTGTGCTACTGAGCCAGAGGGCAGCCCTCTGCAGCACCGATACCTTCCTGCTCCACCTGGCTGTGGCTGACGCCCTGCTGGTGCTGACACTCCCACTCTGGGCAGTGGATGCTGCTGTCCAGTGGGTCTTCGGCTCCGGCCTCTGCAAAGTGGCAGGTGCCCTCTTCAACATCAACTTCTATGCTGGGGCCCTCTTGCTGGCCTGCATAAGCTTTGACCGCTACCTGAGCATAGTGCATGCCACCCAGCTCTACCGAAGGGGGCCACGAGCCCGCGTGACCCTCACCTGTATAGTTGTCTGGGGGCTCTGTCTGCTTTTTGCCCTCCCAGACTTCATCTTCCTGTCGGCCCGTTATGACAAGCGTCTCAATGCCACCCACTGCCAGTACAATTTCCCACCAGTCGGCCGCACAGCTCTGCGCGGGCTGCAGCTGGTGGCAGGTTTCCTGCTGCCCCTGCTGGTCATGGCCTACTGCTATGCCCGCATCCTGGCTGTGCTCCTGGTCTCCAGAGGACAGAGACGCCTGCGAGCCATGCGCTTAGTGGTGGTGGTGGTGGTGGCCTTTGCCCTGTGCTGGACTCCTTATCACCTGGTGGTGCTGGTGGACACTCTCATGGACCTGGGGTCCTTGGCACGCAACTGTGGCCGTGAAAGCCATGTGGACGTGGCCAAGTCAATTACCTCAGGCATGGGCTACATGCACTGCTGCCTCAACCCATTGCTCTATGCCTTTGTGGGTGTCAAGTTCCGTGAGCATATGTGGATACTGCTCATGCGCCTGGGCTGCCCTGTCCAGAGAAGGCTCCAGCGGCAGCCATCATCTTCCCGCCGGGATTCATCTTGGTCTGAGACCACAGAGGCTTCCTATGTAGGGTTGTGAGGCTGCAATGGGAGTTCCCCATTGGCACATGCAGCCTGGCTCTTATCCAGGCTTCTCCCTCTCTCACTGCTGGGCTGGCTCTGATTCTCCTCCTAACCTCATCCCTGGGACTTAGGGGCAGCCTCAGCACCACTCGGTCACCATTGCTGTTCCATAGCTGCCAACCCCCATCCTGCCACTTGAGAGGTGGCTGCTGGAGCCCCACTGCCCTCCTAATTCAACAAGTAGAAATTGGCCTTCTCTATGTGCCCAGAGTAAAAGGGGAACAGGATGCTACCCCATGGGGCCATGGCTGAGCAACAACTGTGGCTGTCTGTGGTCCCCAAGACTTGTCTTTGCTTTTATTTTTATATCTAAAATCCTGCTTAAAACTTTTCAATAAACATGATAATCAGGACCAGAATGTGGAAGTAGTCGTCAATATGGACAGCCCTGCTGGGCAACAGTGGCACACACCTATAATCCCAGTGGCTTGGGAGGCTGTGGTAGGAGGATTGCAAGTTGAAGGCCAACCTTAGCAATTTAGCAAGGTCCTAAGCAACTCAGCGAGACCATCTCTAAATAAAATATTTTTTAAAAGGCTGGGGATGTGACTCAGTGATTAAGCACCTCTGGGTTCAATCCCTGGAACAACAACAAAAAAAAAGATAGCCCTGACTGGGCTTAAGAATATATTCCATTTCTCCCCTCCTGGCCCGGGGTCCATGCCGACTCAGCCTGCCTTTGTTAATGTCTTTCTGTGGCCTTTTCTCTGTTCTCTTGGGTACTCCTTTGGTCTCTGCTAGGCCCCATATTGCCCAGTGGTGCTGGTGTACACCCTTAGGGACCTGGGTGGCAGCTGGCTATATAATTTGGAAAAGGGATCATTAAGTGTTAATAAGACATAGTCCCTGTACTCCAGAAGCTCAAGCCAGCAGAGAAGATGTGTTAAGAGCTAGCAATACCAAGTCTTCTATACCATGATGTAAGGGAGTAGTGACACATAGTGAATCCAGGGCTTAGCATACAAAGGTTGGAAGCATTTGGGAAGGTTTTCTGAGGACTTAAAGGGCAACTAGTATTTTCAAGGATAAAGTAGAGAGACAGCATTTCTATGCAGAAGGAAGGGCAGTAGCAAAGGTGAGACAGCTAAAAACAGTGAAGCTATTAGTTTTGGCTGGCTAGAGTTAAGGGTTTGGATGGAGAAAGGTTGAAAGTAAGACTGGAAGGTAGTTCGGGATCAGGTGGTGGTATCATAGTCCAGTCAGAAAGCTATGTTGGTTATTCAGGAGACATGAGAGGTGATACAGGTTCTTACTAGGGAAATGGCAGTGAGCCTATAGGAAAGCAAAAGATGACTTGAAAACAGTCATCAGCACTGGGAGCATTTTTCCACTGCTGCCTCTGGGATTGAAGGAAAATTTAACTGGGGCTTCCCAGAAGGGCGATCAACAGAGCTAATAAGGAAGAGAGTGAAGGGATAGACCCATTGCACTACCAGTTCATCTCAATGAAGTCACTGATGTGCCATGACCCAGTTTGACAGGTCAGTTGGGCCCTTTCTGAGACTGCAGATAAGGCTAGAGGCAGGGATAGAGAAGAAAAATCCAAACAGTTAGTTGGGGAAGCTTGTCCTAACCTAGGTACACCTCCAATCACATCTAGCCACAGTTGGGGGTTTGTGACCAGTAAGAGAATACTCTAAGCCTCTGCAAAAATCAAAGGGAAATGTCAAAATAACACATCCTGCTTATAAGAAATATCAGTAGCACAAGATATTTGTGGCAGGCTTAGAAATGGGCCCCACCAAGACAACCATGATCCAATCCTGTTTGTGAATAGGTTACCTTACATGGTGAAAGGAAATTAGGTTTGCTAATCAGCTGACTTTAAAATAAGAAGATTCTCCTAGATTTTCTAGGTGGACCCATGTAACCATAAGGTCCTTAAAAGTTTGAGGAAGGCAGAAAGTGAGAGAGATGTTGCTAGCTCTGAAGATGGAGGAAGGGGCCACAAACCAAGGAATATGCTGACATGTAAAAGTTGAAAAGACAAGGAAATGGATTTTCCCCAGAGCCTCCAGAAAGGGCATATCCCTGTTGACACTTTGATTTTAGTCCAGGATGATTCATTGCAGGCTTCTGACCTCTAGAACTATAAGATAATACACTTGTGTTGCTTTAAGCCACTAAGTTTATGGTACTTTGTTGTGGTAGCCAGAGGAAACGAATACAATGTTGGTTCCAGTCCACATCCTGGACATCTCTCAGAAATATGGAGTCTGCTGAAGAACATATGGGCATTAACAGAAATGAGATAACAAACAGACTTTGCTAATGAGTGAGATGCAAAAACATTTTATTTGTTGAATAATTATACAGCTTGACAGCTTCACTCAATGTCATCAGCAATTGAATTCAACAACATGTTTGTCTTTTCTGTCTAGGTGGGTTTAGCAGGTTACATCTGACAACAGTCCTGTGTAAACTGCTGCTTTTAAAACTTGTTCTCTTCCCAGTATCCTTTTCATTCTCTCAACCTGCCACTCTCAAAAACTCATTTTTCTTCTCTATTTCCTTCTACATTTTAAAACTTGCATTCAAAATAAGACCCAGGGTGGATCCGGAATGTTTCAGGGTATGGTCCTGGACAAAATGACTAGCAATAGAACCCTTAGTTAAGAACAAAAATCATGAATAACAAGAATCTTAAAACATGTATTTAAACTCTAATATTCATAACTTCACAATAATAGAGACTTTTTTCTAAAACTTTTCATCAGTAAAGGATTCAGCTCATATAAACATACTCTAAGGATTCTTCTTTTGTTTACTGGCAACATAATCCTTGCTGAGCTTTCTCATCACATCCCCATGGCTGATCCCAGCTGTCCCTTGAAACACCACTCGGTAATTCTCCTGCACATATCTGGCAAATGGTCTCACATGGGGCTCAATGGGGGTTCCATCTTTACGAGTTAATGGCAGCATGACCAGGGGCCCTCTGCATCTGGCACAGATAAAGCGTTCTGTGTTCAACGATTTGGTGTAGCGGCCAACCCTAGTGAGAAAAGGGACATCACACAACAAAGAAATCAGTCACTGTACCTCAGCATTAGCTCTGAGATGTTAGCCTTGAGCACAAAGAGAAAATTTCCTGCAGGTTCTCAGAGAATGGGGCCACAAGCAGCAGAGGGGTTGGGCTAGCTCAAATTAGGGATAAGAGTAATATAGAGAAGGTTAGGGGACAGAAACAGGAATACAGGAATAAGGGCTCGGTGTGGTGGCACATTCTTGTAATTTCAGTGACTTGGGAGGCTGAGGCAGGAAGATGGCAAGTTTGAGACCAGCCTCAGCAACTTAGCAAGGCACAAAGCAACTTAGTGAGATGCTGTCTCAAAATTTTTAAAAAAGGGCTGGGGATGTAGCCTAGTGGTAAAGTGTCCCTGGAATCAATCCCCAGTAACAAAACAAAAAAGAAAAAAAGGAATAGGGAATCGAGAAAGAGAACATGGAAAGAAATAGGTTCACTCTTCAAATCAGACACCCTTCAATTTATTCCTATAGTCACTACAAGAGCCACTTAGAGGCCAGACTGGAAAGTCTGAAGGGACAGGTCTTACCTGGTTTTGCACTGAGTACATTCATAATTAATCTTGTAGTTAATTGTATAGTTATGGCAACGAGTGACCCTGGGCAGCTCGGGGTGCACCGCATTGGATTTTCTTGCATAATACTTCCATGCATCACCATGAGAATCTCGGACACCATCAAGCAGCCAGGAAGCTGCATGGCATATTTCATGGATCAAAGTATCACGGAGGTGGTCTTGGAAAAAGATTGAAAAGAAACTGTGAGCACTAAAACCAATTTGCTTCTGATCTGCTACCCAACCCTTCAACTTTTACCACCACTAGACACAAAGCCATCTTACATAAGTATTCACAGGCAGTCATGAGTGTTACCTTCCCAGGATTCTGAAAGTGAAACTTCCGCCCACTTCAACCCAATTTTGTTAATGACAGAGAACCTTAGGTGAGCAGGTCTTTTTGGAGGAGCTCTGACGTGTTCATCTTTTTGTGGGGTGCTGCTAAAGATACACCTGGACAAGACTTGGTTTCTGTCCTCGGGGAACATAAGTGACCAGGGTTGGGGAGGGGGAGTAATCCTTAGGGCCTTGGGATTTGGTTAGAAATTCCATAGCAAGATTGGGATCTGAGCTGAGCCCTTGACAAATGATTGGATTTACAAAGCTAGCAAAGCCATTGGAAGGGAAGGTGAAAGGAGCAAAGGTTGAGGCAAGAAAGCATGTGGTACATTTTGAGGGCTGAGAAGAAATCCCAGTTGGAGCATGAGCTAGTAGTGGAATAGTGAGAGACAGGACCAGTTAAGTGGAGTGAGGGCAGATTACAATGGCCTCAAAAGTCAGTCTCTAGGCATTGAAAAGCCCTGAATTTCCTACTAGGAAAGCAACATAGTGGTGTGCAGGAGACTGAATGCAGCAAGGAAAAGAATGAGGGGATATGGACCCATATCTGGGTGGAGGCAGAGATGGAAAAGGAATGACAACAGGAGAGTCAAGATGAAGGAAGATTTGGTAATTGGCTATATATAGGGGGATCGGGAACCTCACCTAGTGAGAGAATAGAGACGCTGCCTCTGGCAAGTGGAAAATGTAGACAGAAAGGTAGACTTGGTAGATTGATGAGTTGGATTCTCAGGAATGATGAGGCATACAATGGTAATATCCCCCAAGCAACACATGGTAGGTTTGTTCACCCAAGAATGGCAGTTCAACTTGACATAGGCTGCCAGCTAAGAGTAATTAACAGGTGCAATGTCAAAAAGAGAGAGCACTGCAGTAAAGCTTCCATACTCCTGCCATCATCACCTGCAGAGTCACAGACTTTCAGAGAAATCTCGATCTTGGCATAGCGCTCCCTTTTGGGGTGTCGTGTCTCACTAGTGGTGCATAAGCCAGCAGTTCTCAGCATCTTTTTATTCCAGGTGATTTCTATTTTCTCTGGCATCTGAAAATAAAAAGCAAAAGAAAGGAATCAGAAAGCAGTTCTAAGCAGACCAGAAAATATGACCTCAGGAGTTTTTCTCCCTCTAATCCAAAGTAAGAGGAAGTTTCTCCCCCAGATTCTTGATGCTAAGCAAACTGGGGAGAAATCTATTCAATGGGCATGCAAATCTAAACATTCTGGGAGAATAAAAGCCAAGTTGCAGTCCAAGTAAAGATAATTAATAGGTGATCAAGACAAGAGAGAATGTTGAGACCATGTGCATGCAGGGTTCGTGCTCGCCTGTGCAGAGACAAGTCAGGGGCAGCTAAGGAGAGGGGTGCTGGTAGCAGGCCCGCCCTGGCCCCTGGGGACTCAACCCCCAGTTCTTTGTTATGCATGTCAATGTGGCCAGCTCACAAGGCCGTGACGCGGGCTTGCGGTCCCCTGTTTATCTGCCTCGAGCATACGTGTCTCTTGGGAACATCTTGACCTGTTCGAGCCTCCTGATAGGGGACGGTGACATGACGGTAACCCAAGGACGCAGTTATTACTCTTCTCTCCTCACTTTTGAGTGATTTCCCGCAGCTGTTAAAAAGATATATAAGGGGAACAAATCTGGCAATAAAGCGCGCACATGCTCCCTCCTGGATGAAGAACCTTGGTGTCCTGTGTATTTTTAACCCCGCCGTCCCTCGCCGGACTCGGCTCCATTAGCCAGACGCGGCAGAGGGGTGTAAGCATGCTGAGGTGAGTGAGCCGGAAACCTGTGCATAGGAGCACCCAGAAAGAACTAACAATGCAACTCAGGATACATCAGGCTCTGCTCATCTGAAATACCACCACTGTGATCAGGAAGAACATTAAAGTCTGGGGAACCTTTAGGATATTGGAACTTCCCTCTGGTAAGTCTTGTCACCAAATATAATAAAACCTAAAAACCTAATGATCTAAGGATGGGGGTGCAGCTCAGTGGTAGAGTGCTTGTCTAGCATGTCCAAGGCCCTGGGTTCCATCTTCAGCACTGCAAAACAAAAACAAAACCTCAGAAACCAAAAAATCAAAACAATACCAAAACCCCTGAATGACCAACAGGTCTCTGCATCCAAATTCTTTCTAATCCAGCCCATATCTCCAGGCTATACTGTCAGATTAATGTCTTTCAGTAGCTTCTACATGTCACACCATATACTGTGCAGTGAGTAGTGCCTACTGATTTAAATTTAAAGTCCCCCAACCTGATCTTCAAGGCTTTCCATTATCTGGTTCTTCATGATCAAAAAATAAGAGCTTACTTACTATGTTCTGGGCCCTGTTCTAGGTACTGTGTGTGTGTGTGTGTGTGTGTGTGTGTGTGTGTGTGTGTGTGAATAAAAACAAACTTTTGTCTTACAATAATTTGGAGGTAGTAAATACATTTGGTCTTCTGATCTGTGGGTTTTGTATCCACAGTTTCAACCAACCAGAGATTGAAAATATTTTTAAAAATTGCACCTGTTTTAAACATGTACAGATTTTTCCATGTGTCCTAATTCCCTAAATAGCGTAACAATTATTTACATACTATTTATATTGCATTAGGTATTATATAAGTAATACAGAGATTTAAAATCTATGGGAGAATGTACATAGGTTACATGCAAGTATTTTGCCATTTTATATAAGGGATTTTGAGCACCTGCATATTTGGTATTTGTTGGGGGTTCCTGGAACCAATCTTCCAGGGATACAGGGGCTGACTATACTGTTACTGTCCCCATTTTACAGATGAAGAAACAAACTGAGGTTAAGTAACTTGCCCAACTCACACTACTCTTTCCCATAATCATTCAACAGGAACCCTCTCTTGGAGGCAGTCAAGCCACAACACAGGCTTGCTCCCTCAGCACTGTTGTTCTCATTACTTACCATCCTTCAAGAACCAGGAGCCTACTTCCTCCAGGAAATCCTATTTCCTGGCCACTCAGTCTCAGCCATTTCTGTCTGCTGATGTCCTGTAGTAACAACTATACGTCCCATACATTATAACCCATAATCATTCTCTATTTCTTTCATGAATGGACATCTCATCTCCCCACCCAAACTGACATTTCTCAAGGGCAGTAGTATACATTGTCAGTACACTATGTGGTGCACCCTAGAATGCTGGCATATAGCAGATACTCAATAAATGCTCATTTATCAATTATACCTTCTGATCAAAGACGGTGCTGTTAAACAGTTGGTAGATTTTCTGAACCAACTCATCCTTATTTTGTTTGAAATTCTTTCCAGAATATTTCTTTGACTTTTCAAGGTCACGTAAGAAACATCCAGGTATTTTGCACATAGATTTCCTGTAAAGGCAAATTCAACTGACTTTTGTATAGGTAAAGGAATAGAAGAAAACGCATGCGCAAAGGTCAGACTAAGCGCAATTTTGAAAACTTGCTGCTGCTGCTCCTTCCTCTAGCTCCTCTAATGAGGGCATTTCCCAAGCTTCCATTCGTACCCTTTTCTTTTCACACTTGGCACATTCTCAAGAAGTGGGAGGCCCAGTTTCAACCTCAAAAAGACTGATTCTCCATACCTGTAGCTGCAGTCTTGAGATCTTTCCTAAGATCTAGTTCTGAATTTACAACTGCCCAATACAAATTTCCAAGTGACTAACACATGTAGTCTATCTTCAGTACAATTTGTTCAAATATCAAACTTCTATTATAACTGGTTGAAAACCACAGAGGGCATTTTTAAAAATGTTTTTTAGTTGAAGATGGACATAATAACTTTATTTATTTATCTTTATGTGGCACTGAGGATTGAACCCAGTGCCCCACCCATGCTAGGTAAGTGCTCTACCACTAAGCCACAACCCCAGCCCCACACAGAGGTATTTTTAACTCATTTCTTCCTCCCTTACCCCATGTTTAAATCGGCACAGAGACACACTAATATTTCCTTCCCAAAGGCTTTTCCAGGCAGCTGCTCCTTCCCAACCTCACTGTCACCTCCCTAATTCAAATTCCCATCATCCCCTTGATGCCTCGATTCAACAGTATTCCTCCAACTGTTCCTTACTGCCAGACTTTCTTCTAATCCCATTATGTACACCCCTCCAGATTCATTTTCCTAGGCCACATTCCAGAATGTTACCCTCTGCCTTTTCATTGACTGCTTGGCCTGGCATTCAAAGCTCATTTCTATCTGGTTCCAACCTCTATTTCCAGCTACCATTTCCACTTTAGTCAAAGGCAACACAAACCATGATTCCCCACATGTCTCAGCACAATCTCTTCTCCCATGGCCTAGAGTGACCCCCATCTCCATCTCTACTAAGAACCACCATCTGTGTGGTGCTTTATCATTTGCAAAGAACTTTCTTTTCCGGGCTGGGGTTGTGGCTCAGTGGTAGAGTGCCTGCCTAGCATGTGTGAGGCACTGGGTTCAATTCTCAGCACCACATGTAAATAAACAAAATAAAGGTCAATTGACATCTAAATTAACATTTTTAAAAAAGAACTTTCTTTTGGGGCTGGGTTTGTGGCTCAGCAGTAGAGCACTTGCCTAGTGCATGTGAGGTCCTGGGTTCAATCCGCAGCACCAAATAAAAATAAATCAATGCAAGTATTGTGAAAAAAAGAACTTTCTTTTCATCCTATTTAATCCTCACAAGGACCTTTGAAAAATGTACTAATGTTTTTACCATCTATACCTTGAAGGTGAAGAAACTGAAGCTCAGAAATAACTTGTCTAAAGATCACAGAGACAATGAATCTTCTGATTCAAATCTCATAGTCTTCCCGTTAAACCACAATCGCTGTCCCAACTTTCAAGGCCTAATACAAATGGCACAAAGAATAGTGCTCAGCATATAAAAAACTCATGCGTGTAATAACTATCTATTTAAACTGAAGCATTTTTATCTTGGCCTCAAAAATTCACAAGTCCAGAGAGATGAGCCCACAGAGCTGGAAAGATAAAACAAGAGCAAACACAGAGATTCTGAGTCCACAGAACTCTGTGGACACTGTGATTTTTGCCAGAACACTTATTAACCCTTAAACTGCAAAACAGCCCCTAGGTGAAAAGGTTGGTGTGTGGAGAAGAAAGTACCAGACATGCAAAGAAGGCTAATGCAAGGGTATTCATCCCAAAGCCTTATATGGATGACTCCAACATTTCTACCTCCAACATCTAGTTTTGAAAGCAAATTTGCATCAGAAAAGTTGATAGATGAAAACCTGAGCCACCTACAGGCTTCAGCAGAGGATAAGACTCCTGTATATTTGTAGTCAAGGAAGGTGCTTGCCTTGCAGCTTAGCAAACTTCACCTCAAGACCTGTGCCATTTCACTGCAGGCTGAATACTACCACATCAGAGAAACCAAAAAGACCCCAAACTGGGTACATCAGACACATGACCAGCAGGCAGCCTATACAGAACAATGCTACACACACAGGAAGCCCCCAGACTGACACAGGAAGTACCAAGGCAACAGTTAAACAGTCCAAACAGGCTAGCCTCTTTTGAATGAGGCAGATTGACAAAGACACCAAAGGGAATCTTCTTCCTTCTTATGCCACAGTCTCTAGCAAAGCAGTCTGGGAATTACCTAAGATACCCATCCCTAAAGGCAAAGCAGCTTGAATATGTATCTAGGTATCCAGAGAAGACAACTTACTGCAAGGTAGTCCATCTAAGATAGCACATGGTGGGCTTCCACTAGCTACTTCAGCCAGCAAAAGGCACAGTCACAGTGATGCAGAGAAGTCCGAGTTGCTCTGTTGCCCCAATGTCTCCATATTTTGTTGCAAAATACAAGTTTAAAAATAATATATAAGTTGCCGGGTACTGTGGAGCATGCCTGGAATCCCAGTGGCTTGGGAGGCTGAGGGAGGAGGATCGCCTAGTTCAAAGCCAGCCTCAGCAAAAGTGAGGTGCTAAGCAACTCAGTGAGACCCTGTCTCAAAATGAAATATAAAAAAGTGCTGGGGATGTGGCTCAGTGGTTAAGTACCCCTAGGTTCCATCCCCAATACCAAAAAAAAAGAAAAAGTACAAGCTGGGGTTACGGCCCAGTGACAGAGCACCCCACCTGCTTAGCCTGTTTGAGGCCCTGGGTTCTATCCATAGCACTGTTAAAAACGAAAATGAAAACCAATCAAAAATAATACAAAAAGAAGTGCTTACAAGAAAATCACAAAGTCCTTCAATTACGTTCCTTTTCTTATATGATACTTCAGGTGAATATGTATTACTCCTGAATGCAAGTAAAACAAACAGAAAATTATGCTTACTATATCACATTTTTAAGGGGAAAAGGAGAGAAGTTGCTAGAATCTAAATGAGAAAATATATTAATTTTTGATTTAAGTTATTAATATTTTTGGTCTAAATGATCAGTGGTTTTCAGGATCAACTATAAACAGCTTAATAAAAATAAGGGAGAGCTGGAGATATAGCTCAGCTGGTAGAGTGCTTGCCTCGCATGTACAAGGCCTGGGTTTAATCCCCAGCACCACAAAAAAAAGGTGGAGGGAACTACAACCAATCCATTTTATCCTAACATTTAAACTTTAAAAATTTACAAGAGGGCTGGGGGGGCACTCTGAATAATAGAGTGCTTGCATAGCATGTGTGAGACCTGGGTTCCATTCCCCAAACTGCAACAATACCACAAGGATACACACAGTAGTAAGAAAAACTGGGTTCACTCAAAGCAACAGAAAAGCTTAGAAGACATTCTTAACTGTCCTCCCTCCAATCCCAATAGACTGAACAAATAGGTCACCATCTCTATTATGTTGGCTTGGGTTTAGTACAAACTGGTAGCCATGGGGCTGTATCCAACCTGAAAGTAGTGTCTTGTTTGGTTACACAATATTCTTTGACCCGAGTTTAAAGACAAAGGAAATTTCAGATACCAGAGGTGCTGTGGGGAAAGAAGGGCTCCACTCTGCCCAGGTAACTGCAGGGATCTTGGTAGCTTAGGTGCTAGGGTAAACAAGGAGGGGAGCTTACTCATTCTGCATGTGCTCTCCCATTTAGGGACAGATACCTTGCCACCCTTCCCAACCAGACTCCACCCCCATAAAGAATTCCCCTCCAGTGCCCAGTGGGCTGCTAAACATGCAATAAATAGGCACTCAATTCCTGTTCAAATGGGTGTGAGAAGTACATACCCAGTCTCACATTTTTCAATTTTTACTGCACTGGATTTCTTCTTTGAAGGACCACGTTTTTTTCTTCCACTAACAGCTGGAAGGATAATATAATAGTCAATTTGTACCCTGGAAATTTATACCATCAAGAAACTGACAGGGGCTGGGGTTGTGGCTCAGTGGTAGTGTACTTGTCTGGCACGTGTAAGGCATTGGGTTTGATCCATAGCACCATAATAAATAAATAAATAAATAAAATAAAGGTATTGTGTCCATCTACAAAAACAAAAAAAGAGAAACAAACCAACTGACAGTTAAACCCCGGAGGGACTTACACAGCCAAGCACAGAACATCTATCAATAAAATTGTGGGTAAGGGCTGCATATGACTGCTATCTGAGTGACTTTATGGCAATCCCAGAGCCACTACTAGAGTGAGCTGGGTAGCAGTCTGTCATAGATACTTACTGAGGACTATCATAAAGGTATGTATATGTGTCATTAGAAGCCAAGGTGTGTGGGCAATTGAGGCTCGCACACTCCTTGCAATGGTACAACATAGCTCACACACTTGCTCAAGGAATGGCTCATATCCTCAGCAGTACCTTCACCCAATCTGCAAGCCAGACTTCACCTAGGACTCACACTGCCAATAATTAGGAACTAATGGTTTTACTCTTTCATATATTTTAAAATATGGTATCTTTTACATGCCAACCATGAGGATAGATCCTGAAAAAAACTAAAAGATGAGGTAAGAGTCTTCTCTTAAGGAGGTTACTAGGGAGACAGATTCATGACCATGTTACAATACAGTGTTAGAAGAGACACTCTGGAACTTTGGGGACCCAGAAGGAGGAGCTACTCTAAGTTTATGGCTTCACAAAGAAACTGAGAATCAGGCTGGGTCCTATGAAATAATGGGATATCCTCAGGACAAAAGATGCAAGAAGCACTCCAAGTAGGCAAAAAGTGAATAGACAGATATGGGTGTTCCTACTCTATTTCCAGGAAGATCCTTTCCACTGGGATGACTGCTTCCCTTTGCCACTTGGAAGTTGTAATGGCTTGGGGTTGGCAGGCAGGACAGGCAGGCCTGACAACACAGGCACATGGAGTAGTAAAGGTGCTGTGGACACACTTGGCAGGCTTGGCACATTTGTGGGACACTCACACTTGACATGATGGGCTTACCAGGTGTTACACGTATATTTTTGGTTTTGTCCTTCCTTTTCTTTGGCTGTTCCACCACAGGTATGGGTTCTTCACTTGGCAACTTTGTATCTATAATTTCTAGGTTAGCCTCAGGATCATTTGGTGGTTGGCCAATATTTTTACCAAAATCCTGCATCTCAACAACATTATCAGGCAAGTTGTACTGGGAGATAGCAAACTCAACTACCTCTTCTTTATCAAGAGAAATTTGGCCCTGAGCATAGAAATCTTCTTTAGTTAGCTTAGGACCCTTCAATTTGTTATTGTTGCCGCCATCATCATCATCATCATCATCATCATCAATAATAATTATTGGAGGCTCCTGGGTGGTGGGCTGCTCCTCAATGACAGAAAACTTTTCCAGCATCTCATCTGAAATACAAGAAACAAGTATATAAATACACTCCTTCCACCTGTTCCTTGTACATGAAATATTGGCAGATTATTCAGAACAAAATTAAACAAGCTGAGAACCATGAATCACAGTTAACAACTATTAGAGATTGTTCCCCCCACACACCTTTTTTTGTTTGTTTTTTTTTTTTTTTTTTTGGTGCCAGGGATTGAACCCAGAGGCACTTAATCACTAAGCCATATAAGCCATATCCCCAACCCTTTTTTTCTATTTAGAGACAGGCCCTCATTAAGTTGCTTAGGGCCTCGCTAAGTTGCTGAGGTTGGCTTTGAACTTGTAATCCTCCTGCCTCAGCCTCCTGAGCTGCTGGTCCTTTTTTTTTTTTTTTTTTTTCAATTTTACTGAGAGCAGCAACAGATAAAATAATAATCAAAGTTCAGTGGTAATTTCCAAACCATAATAGGATAATGTAGTTACTCGATAGTTTCTAGATACATCTGCAGTTGTGTTTTCACTGGTCCACAGTATAAATAAGAAAAATTAGTATATTAGTGGTGTTTCTTTTATTATTTTTATTTAGTTGTCAATGGACCTTTATTTTATTTACTTATATGTGGTGCTGAGACTCAAACCCAGTGCCTCACACACATGCTATAGGCAAGTGCTCTGCCTCTGAGCCACAACCCCAGTCCCTGCCCCTTATTTTTCACTGGAGCACTATAATCATACATAATAGTGGAATTCATTATATCATAGTCAAATATGCCCTTTATTTTGTGATTATGTCCTGGCTAAACTTTTGGTACTCTTCACTTTACATAACTATGAAGATAGTAGATGGTAGCTGGCATTTTTAAACCATCATCCCTACAAGTCTCTATCAAGTTGGAAAAATGGTGGCACCCATGCCTCTTACTCCTTTCTCCTTACTCTTCCTCATTCCTACATGAAGGAGGGAAAGAAGAGTGACCCCTAGAACACTGGAGCCTCAGCTCAGCTCTTGATGTTCTCCCCTCTGTTTCCTTAGTATAGTTCTAGGCAGGTAAGAACTCTACTGAGGGGGAAACCCAAGGTCTAAGGCAGCAGGGTATGTGGGGAGCACAATCATATCCACGTCAAGAATATACACAGAAAGAAATGGTAGCACTTGCTACTGATTCCAAACCAAAAAAGCGTGCTGACTTTGATCCTGAAACTGCTGCCTGCAATGAGGCTTCAGAGCTCAGCTACTTCTCTGGGAGTATACTTGCCTTTACTGCTAATTTTGCGTATCTTAGCTTTCTTTTTCTTATTGACATAGTGATCATCAGACTCTGATTCAATCACCACACAGCTGAGTGACAAGACAGGGGTGGGAGTTGGAGAAAAGAAAAATATGAATACAACATCCTTTTTCATCATGGCATTTTCTATCTTTTCTACAATGACTATGATCCTTGTAAATGTTTGATCTGTTTCCCACAGCAACTCTGTTCCCCTTAGTTGAAACTACCAACCTTTCCATTCATCCTGATTTTCCCTTCAAAAGGAGATATCTGCATATACTGAGAGTGAACCAGGCTCTGTCAAAGTGTATGCCTCCAAATTGTTTTAGTACAGGGGAAAGCTGATCAGGGAAATGTCTATTTAATTGTCATTCTTCTCTATCAACTTTGAGATGCACTCATCTGAGAAGAGCATAGAGCCAGAGATGGAGAGAGGCAGCCTTAGAACAGGGAGGTTTCTCCTTAGCACAATTCTGTAGTCTGAAGTCAGCACTCTCTCTTCTATGGACAGATTGCTCTGACAGTAGTTATGCCCAGCAGTGCCCCTGTGCTACGCATGGTGAAGATAGTAACTAACTCCTGGGATCCTTGGCTAGCCCTGATATTTTGGGATTAGAGGCTCCAGCAAGCTGAAATTTGCTACCTCTTATATTTTCCAAATAGTTTATGAAAGGTATGATTTACTTTGATGATGACGAACAAACTTAAAAATACATGTTACAGGATTTGTCTGTACCTGTTACAGAAACGAATGTTAATCTTATTCCACTATGTTCACTAAATTTTTTACGGTGCTAGGGATTGAATTTAGGGGTGCTCTACCACTGAGCTACCCGCTACCCCCTTGTCTTTTTATTTTATTTTGAGACAGGGTCTAAGTTATTCAATCTGCCCTTGAACTTGTGATCCTCCTGCCTCGGCCTCCCAAATAGCTGGGTTATAGGCATGCACTACCATGCTTGGCTATGTTCACTACTTTTAAGCTGCCAAGTTGATGGGTGTTTGCTATCCTATTAACTATTACTCCAGCCTAAAAATTCCTTCTCTTTGATTTTCTGTGCAGTTACCTTTTGTTTTTGTCCCATCCTTTCCAACCACTACTATTCATCTCTTTTCCCCAACTCACCCCCAGGGTTTATCTACCCTCTCATGCCAATCCAATCAGCAACTAAAACTGGGTTACAAATCCTATTAAATATATGCCAGCCCAACCTATTATTTCCAGCCTAACTTCTCTTCTGAATTCTACCCCTGATTCACTACTTACCTGGAGATCCTGTGGGTAGGGATGACATTTATTCAGGATACACAGGTTTGATGGCATCTGTTCTGACCAGTCAGGCATCCATCCTTACTAATCCCTGCCCATGCTCTCTAGATTATTTAAATGTTTTTAATATCAATCCTGAATATAGGCCCCTGAATTTCAACATGTCCAAAACTAAACTCATCATATTCTTCCCCAGTTTCACTCTTCCTGTGATATTCCTTATATTGAAGCCACCTGGGACTGGACCAAGACCTGTGGACACTCCAGGCAGGCCCCTAAAAACCGACTTTCTTTAAATAGTTTTCAATATATACCTGGTAGAGGCTGGAAGAAACTATTTTTTTTCTCTTGAAAAATCAGGGTTTTTTAAATCATCAGATAAAATCTTTATTGCATACAATATTGTACACAGAATACTTCTTAGGAGCCATAATGACCATTTACAATGCAAATAATAGTCATAAAAATATTTTGCATCCTGGTGGTGATGATGGTTATTTAAGATTTACTGCAGGACTTTTTCAATATCCCCTATCATTTGGCCCCTGGGCAACACTCCTTCATCCCTCTCTGGTCAGAACAGAGGCTTGATCAACAGGAACATTAGTAGATCAAGCTGAAAGATAGGTCAGGTATATCCCAGAGGGATTTGAATAATGAGCTAAAGTTTGATTTTTATATGATGAGCTCTTCAAATTGACTAACAATATGATCAAAACAATGCCTCACAAGATTCTTTTGGAAATGGCTTGCACACTGGATCAGAGAAGAGATCAGGATGAGATGACTACTTTTTTGACTAGTTGAGATAGAAAGCTAAATCACAGTTCACTGAGACATTTGGAAAAATAAACTGACCAAATAGATCATGGGCACAGTGGGAGAAGATGGGAGGAGGAATTTTGAACCTGGAGGTGAAGTCAAACAACCATTATGTTCCTGTGAAGGCACCATATTGTGTTTACATAAGAAATGTGATGTTTACTCTTAAATCTTCTTACCCCAGAACATCAGACATTTTTCCTTTGAGAGAGAGAAAAAAAGGTAATCAAGTTTTAACAATTCTCTTCCTTACCTGACCCACTTCTTCTGTGCTTTTGTTTTGATCTTAACTAAATAGAGAAAAGGAGAAGGTATTAGGAAGCATCTGAAGCATGGTAAAATCTGTTTCACATATCTTTAACTCCCTAACATGCAAGTCCACAAATTAGTGCTGGTAAAATCCATGTCTCCATAGGGTAGAACACTTGCCTAACATGCATAAGGCCCCAAATTCAATCCTCAGCACCACATACAAAAAAATTACCTATGAAAGACAGGATACAGGAGACCAAGAAGAAGAAAAAAAGTAAATTGGAAAAGAAGCTCAGAGAACTTCCCCTGCTACTGAGAGGAGGGAAAATAACTTCTCCAACCCAGAGAGCCCTAGAGGAGACAAATCCAGGATCAGCTTATGCCAAACATATCAAATCACATTTTAGTCATCTCTACAAAGACACTTCAACATGAATATCACTGCTTTGAGTGGACTCTACTTACGGGACTCATGTTCTTCACTGCTGCTTGAGTCCAGAGAAAGAACACAACTGTAAAAATAACAGGATGCCTTTTAAAAGAAGGCCACCAACATCATAAGCAACCAAATGTCAAAAATCTTGACTGAACAACCAGTTTCTGAAGTGTAAAACATTTTGAAGCCCTTATAAAATTAGGATCACAACAGCAGAGGCAAAAAGAAATTTAAAAAAGGCAACAAGTTTCTTGGTCTTTTCTGCTGAATGAAAGTTAGGGAAGAATGTTAGCCAAGCATCATCAGTAAGCATGGAGAAGGCTGTTTTCTGTCAATGGTTATTTCTAATTAGATATGAAAGTGAATCTGATAGAGATCACAGGGGAAAGGACTAGATGAAGATATTGCAGTGAAAAATCAAAACAGCCAGGTTTAGTGGTGTGTGCTTATAGCCCCATTGATTCAGGATACCGAGACAGGAAGATCATCTAGGCAACTCAGCAAGTTCCTTCCTCAAAATAAAAAAAGGGCTGGGGATGTAACTCAGTGGTAAAGTGCTCTTGGATTCAATTCCCAATATCAAAAGAAAAAGGGGGGGCTGGGGATGTGGCTCAAGTGGTAGCGCGCTGGCCTGGCATGCGTTTGGCCCGGGTTCGATCCTCAGCACCACATACAAAGATGTTGTATCCACCGGAAACCCCCCTCCCTCTCCCTCTCCCTCCCTCTCCCCCCTCTCTCTATATATTCTCTCTCTCTCTCTCTCTCTCTCTCTCTCTCTCTCTCTCTCTATATATATATATATATATATATATATATATATAAAATGTTACAGTCTCTTCGCAACTGAATCTATCAGAAATAAAAAAAAAAGGAAAAGGAAAAGGGGCCAGGAAGTCTTCTTTTAGGGTGCTACTACTTGGAGAAGGCCTACTTAATTGCTAGCTAGGTAAATGGATGAGTATTCAAGTCCGTTTTGTGGGGAACTGATAAAGTTGGTGGTTATGTTCATTAGTTTTAATATTTCTCCAATGGATCAAAACATCATATTATATACCATAAATATACACAATTATTATCATCAATTAAAAATAATAAAAACTAAACTTTTATTAAAGGATTATGGTTATAGATAGTAGTTGGGTTCAAAGTAAAGAATAGTTTCAAAGCTGTGAACAACAATGGTTTCCTGCAGTGAACAACAATGTCAGGACCTCTTGTTTCTCTACCTCATGATTTGCTAGCAACTCCAACACTCATTCTTCTCCACTGCCCTGTCAGGCTGCTTCACTTATTTCTTACCAGACAGCTATGAGGTGAAGTCAAACCACATTCTTCCTCAGAACTATTTAGCTCTCCAGACAGTGGTTGGCTGGATATCCCACTATTAGCCATTCACTGCAGATCCAAAATCCAGCTTGGTGGAGGCACACTGCAGTAAGTATCACTTTACTGCTGGAGCCTGACTACATCATCAATGATCTTAACATTAGTTATCACAGGGGATATAAAAGTGCTAAAGGAGGTGGACATAATAGCTACACCAAAGTTCAGGTTTTATATACAAAAAGTTAGACTCAACCACTTCTTTGGGACTTTTAATTTCACCCAGAGCTTGACACTGGGCTGACTGTATACTTTGTCTTTCAAGATACAAGATGATTGATTCACTTACCTGTTTAACTAAATTTCCTTAGTCATTTGTCAACCACTGTACACTAGGCTTATTCAGCAGTAAGCTTAGGAAAAAATTTTTTTAAATCAGGAAAGAAAATTCTTGCTGATTTTGCAGATATGTGTCAATACATGACCTTGATTATCAGTAAATAGTGCAATGTATATGGTCAAAAAGAAATATATGGTCAAAAAGAACACAGATTGTTTGGTAACTTTTTTCAAGTAAAATTTGCTAGCAGAAGCACAAGTCCTTAGAATGTGTTTCAAGAAATCGTGTTACGGGCTGGGGATATGGCTCAAGCGGTAGCGTGCTCCCCTGGCATGCATGCAGCCTGGGTTCGATCCTCAGCACCACATACAAACAAAGATGTTGTGTCCGCTGAAAACTAAAAAATAAATATTAAAATTTTCTCTCTCTCCCTTCCTCTCTCTCTAAAAAAATAAATAAATGAATAACAAAAAAAAAAGAAATCGTGTTACTATTATTAGGAAATATATGCATTGAAGGAAGAGTCACATGGCTTAATCAAAACTCTAGCAAGAAAAAACTAAGAAATAACCTTCCAAGGTTGAAGACATATCGGATGAAAATCCTAAAAAACTTTACAAAGAATCTAAAGATCTTCTCCCCTTTCAAACTGAGGCCATAAACCATAAAAATAGTGAATGCTTTTGTATGACTATAGTCTTTGCTCTCTTGGTAATTTTTTCCCTGTGACAATTTTTAAAAAATATATATTTTTAGTTGTACATGGACACAATACCTTTATTTTATTTTTATGTGGTGTTGAGGATTAAACCCAGTGCCTCCCACATGCAAGGCGAGAGCTCTACCACTAAGCCTCACTCCCAGCCCTCCCCATGGCAATTTTTGCAACTCAATAAATATAATTAAATATGAGTATACCTGTGGTTCATTCATTCAACATATATTGAGCATCTATTACCTCCTTGGTACAGGGGCTACAAAGGGAGTAAAGACTTCCAAGAATCAGAGTCTAGTAGCAAAAAATAAGAAAGTAAATAGATAATTTTTATGAGCCTTACTCCAAAATGACTAGAACCAGAAATTGCATTTTTTAAACACAACCCCAGGCAATTCTAATGCAGGAGGCTGGAGGACCACACTTTCAGAAACACCAGTTGAGTGTGAGAACCTTCTTTTCCTTAAAATAGTCAATTGAAAATATTATAGTTGCTGTAGGGGTGCACACCTATAGTCCTAGCCACTTGGAAGGGTAAGGTGGGAGGATTACCTGAGCCTATGAGTTTGAGACTGGTCTGGGCAACACAAGACCCTGTTTCAAACAAACAATAGGTGACCATTTACTTTTTTGATCCAATTATTCTAAACTCAGTATGATGAGGTAACTTTTAAAACACAGAGTTTCTACATATCCTCAAGGTTATTTTTTTAAATATTCTTTATAGTACATGGACACAATACCTTTATTTTATTTTTATGTGGTGCTTAGGTTCGAACCCAGTGCCTCACTCATGCTAGGCAAATGCTAGGCAAGCACTCTACCAACTGAGCTACAACCCCAGCCCCATCAAGGTTATCTTTTTGTTTGTTTGTTTGTTTGTTTGTTTGTTTTGAGACAGGGTACTGCTATGTTGCCCAGACTGACCTCAAACTCCTGGGTTAAAGCCACTCTTCTGCCTCAGCCTCTAGAGTATTTGGGAATACAGGCACATACCACTGCAGCTGGTTTCATCAAGGTTATCTTATGATAGCATTAATAAAATAGGCACTGGGGTTGTGGCTCAGCGGTAAAGCTCTCGCCTCACATGTGCAAGGCTCTGGGTTCGATCCTCAGCACCACATAAAAATAAATAAAAATAGTTATTGTGTACAACTACAAAAAAAAAAATTTAAATAAAATAAAGATTCTTAGGCTTAAAAAAAGAATAGTTAGTGGGCATTGAGGAGTACTCATTAGGCTTTGACTGTAGGATGAAAACCAGTCTCCATCTCTTTGCATTAAGTATTGCAGAACTTCTACCTTTGAACCGCCAACTCCCCCTTGCTTTTCTAATAAATGACTTTATCTCAAAAGACACTGGGAAAATAGAAGCACTCAAACAGGAACTCTATCTTCCCACCACCAACTCTACCAACCCATCTGCAACTATATCCAATTCTGATTTCCCTATCATTAACAGCAAGTGGACACAGTGCCCCTGCCACTATCTAAAGCCAATTCCTCCCTTGTAATTTGCATCTTGCCCCTCTAGCCTTAAGGATTTTATCCCTGCAATTTCAGCACCCTATATCATTGTCCCCTCTCTTGTACATTCATTCTACTATCCCTACACCCAAAGTCCCCAAATTTTGTATGAATAGTCTTGAGCTTTCCACAGAACTCCAACTGTCTGCTTGACACTTACATCTTAGATACTTACTACATATTTATAACATAACATAGCTAATACAGATTCTTTTTTGGGGGGAGGGTACTGAGGATTTAATGCAGGGATGATTTTACCACTGAGCTACATCCCCAGACCTTTTATTTATTTAAAAATATTTTTGGTTGTAGATGGACATAGTACCTTTATTTATTTTTATGTGGTGCTGAGGATCAAACCCAGTGCCTCACATACTAGACAAGCACTCTACCACGAAAATACAACCCCAGCCACCCCCTCTTTTGAGAGGTATCACTAAATTGCTTAAGGCCTGGCTAAGTTGCTGTTGCTGGCCCTGAGTTTGAGATCTTCCTGCTTCTTCTGAGTCACTGTAATTATAGGCATATACCACCATACCTGGCAGCACAGAATTCCTTATTTCCATCCTCAACCCTGTTCCCATCTGTCTTACCCATCTCATCCAATGGTACCACCATTCACCCAGTAAAGTAAGCTGAAAAATTAGGAATTACCCTTGATTTCTCTTTCCCTCACTTCCCACATTCCATCCATCAATAAGACTTATTGTTCTACCTCTATATTTCATCTAAGACATGTTACTATATATACCTCTTAGGAAAAAAAAAAACACTACCAAATTATAAACTGCCATCAAATATATGATGAATGCCAATTTCAGGAATGGTGAAAAGATGTTTCAGAATTGAACTACTTGGCTGGGGATGTAGCTCAGTGGTAAAACATTTGTATAGACAGCATATGCAATGCCTCAGGCTTGATTCCCAGCACCACCAAAAAAAAAAAAAAACAGTAATAATAAGATGAACCACAATGTGATATTTCTTCAAGCCTCTCCAACTCTACTATTAACATCCTACTGTAAGCCACCATCATTTCCCACTTAGAATTCAGACTTCTATAATATCAAATTCTTGGGCCTCAGCTATAAAAGAATCATTTCTTTCCCAGGGCTAATTTGAAAAGTAAACAAGATAATATCTGCCCTCTTCTATGGGATCATCACTTCTGCCTATTACAGCACTAATCACACATGACTATAATTGCCTGTTAACATATATCTTTCCATTTCCTTCCTTCTTTTTTTCCATGTTAGGGCCTAAAATCAGGGCTTTGCACATGCTAAGCAAGCACTCTACCACTGAGCTACAACTCCAAGCCTTTTTTAAAATTTTACTTTGAGACAGGTATTGCCAAGTTGCCCTGGGCTAGCCTTGAATTTGTGGTCCTCCTGCCTCAGCCTCTTAAGTAGCTGGGGTTACAGGCTGTTTACATGCTTGTAATCCCCCACCCCAGAAAGTAAACTACGCAAAGACTTGAAAATATATTTGTCTTGCACTCCTCAATATGAAGTCAGGATTCAAAAAATAAAATGAATGAATCTCAAAGAGTGATTCCAAGAGCCTCTTTTATTATACTCTTCCTCATAGAACCTCAATTTAGTTTTGTTTTGGTACTGGGGATTATACTCAGGGGCACTGAACCACTAAGCCACATTCCCAGCCCTAATTTTGTATTTTATTTAGAGACAAGGTCTTGCTGAGTTGTTTAGCACCTTGCTTTTGCTGAGGCTGGCTTTGAACTTGAGATCCTCCTGCCTCATCCTCCCGAGCTGCTGGGATTACAGGTGTGCACCATCACATCTGGACAAACCTCAAATTTTGGAAGGATTTTTGCCTGCTAGATCACACTAATAATTTTCTCTGTGTAAAACCTTAATTGCAACTATATGCCCATGTAGGTGAAGATTAGAGTTACAAAGTCATTGCAGAGTTGATATGGTCTTTGTGCTTGTAGCTTCAGAAACTCAAGAGTCCATTCTTATCAATGCCAGGGGCATAACTACTGTTAACCAAATTCACAAGTGCATTTTTAGTGAATTTTTTTTCTAATTACCTCTCAGGACCACCAGTGCCAACTATCTGTTCTAACATACACCCTATTTGGAGCAAGGGACTGAAGGTTACAGAGGAAAATAGTTTTACCTTTTGATTTTAACATGCACACAAATATTAGTTTAATTTCTTAATTAAGTGCTACAAAAAGCATCTTTATGAATTTAATTATTTTCATAAAATGGATTTTCCTAAGTTGGTTTCCCCAAAATTCAATTGCTCAATCAAAAATGTCTAATTTTCTAGTTCTTAATACACTGATTACTCATTTCCAAAAAGTTGTTAGTTTATATGTCAGCAGAATTACTATAATAAGATTAAGTATTTTTAATTTGATAATAAAGGAAAAAGATATACCTCTTAGAAAAAAACAGTACCTTTTTATTACTTAAGATGTATATTTTCAGGGCTGGGGCTATAGCTCAGTGGTAAAGCACCTGCTTCATACATGAGGCACTGGGTTCAATCCTCAGCACCACATAAAAATAAAGAAAGATATTGTGTCCATCTACAACTAAAAAAAATTTTTAAAGATGTATATTTTCTAATGTTTGCTGCATTCTTTTGCTAATCCTATTTTAATGACTCATGAAAAAAACAGGAATGTTTTTAAAACAGGAATGAAGAGGAACTCCTTGTCCCTGTTTCCCCAGTAGAGTGTTCCCCACAGATTAACAATGTATGTCTCATCTTCATCCAAAGTTCTTATCAAAAGCACCTATCAGCACGAGTCATGTGCACACACATTTTTTTTGCAAATATTATGCTATATGGATTATTTCTCAGCTTGCATTTTTCACTTTAAGTACCTTAAAAGTCTCACCATTATCTATGTAATGGGGATGAACTGTAATTTACTCTACTAGGCTCACTGGACATTTAAGCTCTTTTGAAATGTTTGCTATTATAAACAAATGCTTCAGTGAATGTCCTCATACATATTTTCTATGTACTGGTAACTAAATTATATATCCTTCTTCTACAGAACTGAAAAAAAGACTAAAACAGCCTGTACCTATGCAATTATATGGAGAAAAGAATAAAAGAACACAAATATTAGCCTTGGATTGTAAGGAGAAAGGACAAGAGAGAAGTATTTAAAAAACACAGGTAAGAGAAAATAAGATTGAATTACAAAGCGAGCATGCACAGGATCACAATTATACACCTAAATATGAGCGTATATCAAAGAAATTAAATTTAATTGCTTTTGAAGTGAAGGACAAAGTCCTTGTAGTGGAATTGAGCCAAAGAACTTGGGCATTCAAAAATTTGATACTTCTAGGGGCTGGGGTTGTGGCTCAGCGGTGGAGTGCTCGCCTAGCACGTGCAAGGCCCCGGGTTCAATCCTCAGCACCACCTAAAAATAAATAAAATGAAGGTATTGTGTCCAACTACAACTAAAAAATAAACATTTAAAAAAACTGATACTTCTAGATTGTCCTCCAAAAAGGTTGCACCAATTTATACTCCCACAAAGATTGTGTGAGACTGCCTACTTTTCTACAAATTTGCTAACACTATATATTACCAAACCCCTTTTCATCTTTGCCATTCTAAATTATAAAAAAATGGCATCTTATTTTTTTTATTTAAGTAATATAATTAAAAATTGAATAAATGTTAATGTTTATGTGCTGTTGAGAGCCACAGCCGAAGGGGCCCCAGCAAACTTCCAGCTGCCAGCAAACTTCCAGCTGCCGGCTGATGATTGGCTCACAGCGGCCCCAGCAACATCTAACTGATTGGCTCCTCTGCGGTGATGCTCATTGGGCTGTTTCCCTGCCCTGTCAGACCACGGAGCTGCTCATTGGGGGACTTTTTTGGCTCCGCCCACATGACCCAGCCAATCGGCCTCAAGAGCAGGAGGATTGTGGGAGGTGGAGAGAGGCTTGTGTTGGAGAGAGAGGCTTGTGGGAAGCCGGTGGTGGCAGTTGAGGCTCTGAGGATTTTTCCTGAGAGGCTGTTTTGTTTGGCGTGTGTGGTTCTAAAAATAAAGTTGTTTCTTTTGACAAGTGGCTCCTGATTGTGTCCAGCCAGACTGCGGCAATGTGCAATTTGCTTTTCCCCCCCTGAGAGCTAACTTCTAATAATCCTTTGCCTATTTTCTACTTGTTTGTTTACCTTTTTATTTTTATTTTTTCTTTAGTTTTTATTGTTGGTTGTTCAAAATATTACATAGTTCTTGACATATCATATTTCACACTTTGATTCAAGTGGGTTATGAACTCCCATTTTTACCCCGTATACAGATTGCAGAATCACATCGGTTACACATCCACTGTTTTACATATTGCTATACTAGTGTCTGTTGTATTCTGCTGCCTTTCCTATCCTCTACTATCCCCCATCCCCTCCCCTCCCATCTTCTCTCTCTACCCCATCTACTGTAATTCATTTCTCCCCCTTGTTTTTTTTCCCCCTTTTCCCTCACTTCCTCTTGTATGTAATTTTGTATAACCATGAGGGTCTCCTTCCATTTCCATGCAATTTCCCTTCTCTTTCCTTTTCCCTCCCACCTCTCACCCCCGTTTAATGTTAATCTTCTTCTCATGCTCTTCCTCCCAACTCTGTTCTTAGTTACTCTCCTTATATCAAAGAAAACATTTGGCATTTGTTTTTTAGGGATTGGCTAGCTTCACTTAGCATAATCTGTTCTAATGCCATCCATTTCCCTGCAAATTCTATGATTTTGTCATTTTTTAATGCAGAGTAATACTCCATTGTGTATAAATGCCACATTTTTTTTTTAATCCATTCGTCTATTGAAGGGCATCTAGGTTGGTTCCACAGTCTTGCTATTGTGAATTGTGCTGCTATGAACATTGATGTAGCAGTGTCCCTGTAGCATGCTCTTTTTAGGTCTTTAGGGAATAGACCGATGTTTACCTTTTTAAAAATACTGGTTTGCAAAAGTTCTTTGTAGATTAAAGAAAATAGCCCTTTGATGTAATGCAAATATTTTTCCAGTTTTTATTTGCCATTATTATGCCTTTGATTTGATATTAAGCTCAGAAGACTAGTCCACTACAAAATTACTAGAAATAAAATTTATGTTTTCCTAATAGAATTTTTTTTTCTATTTTAAAATCTTTTAATAGTTGTAGATGGACAGCATGCTTTTGTTTCATTTTTATAGGTGCTAAGGACTGAAACTAGTGCCTCACACATGCTAGGCAAGTGCTCTGCCACTGAGCTACAGCCTCAGTCCCTCTATTTTAAAATATTTGATCCATGTGAAATTTATTTTGGCATAAGAAGCAATGAAGAACTCTTATTTTGTTCCAAATAGCCAATCACCCTCGAATTATCTCTTGACTGGGCTGGGGTTGAAGCTCAGTGGTACAGAACTTGACTGGCAGTCGTGAGGCACTGGGTTTGATCCTCGGCACCACTTAAAAATAAATAAAGAAAATGTACTGTGTCTATCTACAACTAAAGAAAAAATATTTTTTTAAAAAAATTATCTGTTAACTAATCCATCATCTTCCCTCCACTGATTTAAATGACATTTTTATCATGAACTAAAATTTTCATATATACATTGTCTATTTCCAGACTTTGTTCTATGTTTTGTACCTTCTTTTAATATTATATACTTTCTGAAGAGGAAGGAGAAAAAAACAGTCAGCTAGTGTGCATGTACAAATATGTAACAATAAATTCCATCAATATGTTCAATTAAAATGCACCAATAAAAATGAAGAAAGATATTTAAAAATTCATAAAAATAAAATAAAAACTATTAGCATGTTTCATAAAGAGCTATCCTAAAATACCTCCAGTAAGCATGGAGAAAGAAAGGCTCCCTCTAGAGGGAAGCACTACCGAAAATGGGGTGGAAGTTATATAACAGTAGGTCTGAAATCCATCAGAACTTTCTAGAAATTACATATATTTAATAATGCAATGTGTGGCTTCATGGAGTTGTGAGCTCCTAGCCACAGATATATACATTACACAGAAGATTTGTGCATCTTGTAGGAGGCTGGACTCCTAGATTCTAAGATCCTTCTTTATAATTTTAAGATTAGCCAAATTATATACTCTGCAGACTCTAAATGAAATAAACATACTATTTGAGAAAGTTGTTTCAGGGGAAAAAAAAGTAAGATTAAGAAAAAACAATTTTTCAAATCTCACCAATCATCATCCTGGGTGTGCCACTGGCCAGTTTGGCCAGGCTTTTTTTCCGACCTGGCCATGTCTGTAAGTCAAGATAAAGATATGCTTTAAGAAATCTGGAACTCAGAACCAGACACATTCCTTCATTCTGTATTTGGGAAGCTTCTGCGCTATAATTTAAAGCTGAAACTTTACTCTATGAAGTAAGTATTTTAAATTCATTTTGTTGAGGATTTTCCCTTTTGTATATATGTAAAAAAAAAAAAAAAAAACACTAGAGCCACGGATAGTCCCAACTACTCAAGCCTAGGAATTCAAGGCCAGGCTGGGTAACACAGCAAGACCCCATCTCAAAAATCAAAAACAAAACAACCCTGGAGAGACACGGCATATCAACCCACTCCATCTTGCCTCACCAAAGTTCTATGCAGATTAATCAGAAAGACCAAAGCCAACAGTAATCCCTAAAGCTAAACCACTTCAAATGCCACTGTTAGGAAATTGATCAAAGACAATTATTTATTAGTCTCCAGATAATTTTCTTACTGTAAGGCCTGAGCATTCACCAAAACCTCTCTTCAGTCTCCCATCTAATGCTCTCTCCCCCAAAAGGATGCCAATCCCTGCACACCAAGCTGATCCTCCACTACTTGATTTAATGCTCCAAAATGAGTCTCGCACCTATCAGGCACTGGCCCTTCTACCCTCTCCCACTACTCCACCTTACTCCCCAATCTCAGGTTACCATTGCCTTCCCAGCCCCCACCTCCTTCAATCGAACCTCTACCACTCCCATTCCCACCCCCCGCCCCCGTACTCCAGCATCCCACTCATCTTACACAAATCTGGCCCCCAAGGAGTTTTCCACCAAACACGCCCCAAACCCTGTATCACCCCACACCTCTACTAGTGCTTACAACAACCTCACTGGACTCTAGGAGGCTTTTCCAATCAAACCTCCACCCTCCCCCCACCACTCCGGCTTCAGCCAGTTTTCCACCAATCAGGCCTCAACTCATCCACCTTCCCTCCAACTACTCCTCCGTGTGGCTGGTCTTCCACCAATCAGGTTTCTACTCCCCCACCCCCACTCCACACAACACCTACCCTCCCCCCACTGCTTCCTACCCCCTCTGCCCTTAATCCCTCTGATCTCAACCACCCCTGCCCCCACACCTTTCATTCCCCTCAACTCCCTTCCACAACCTTCCAACCGGCCTTCCACTGATCAGGTCACCACCGCCCCATACCTCCATTTTTCTCTACTTCTACTTTATTCCACCAGCAGGTCTTCTCAGGCCCTGATCCAGCCGCCCCCCCCCCCCCCCCCGCATCCATCCCCTACACTCATTTCACAGTTTGAGCCAAGATCACGCTAACTACCTTCAAAGTACCCCACTCCATCTTTATGGTACCAGACTCACAAAAATTAAAATTAAAATATCCCGAAAGCTTGTTTTTGTTGTGGTGGTGGTACTGTGTATTGAAACGAGGGGCCCTCTATACTAAGCTACACCTCAAGTTTTGAGATGGCGTCTGAAAAAATTACTGAAGCAGGCCTCAAATTTGCGATCCTCCTGCCTCAGCTTCCTAAATCGCTTGGATTACCGGCATGCGCCATTGCGGCTGACTTGAAAGCTTTTTTTTTTTTTTTTTAATTTAGAGGGAAAAAGCTTTTTGTATAACGGGCAAAATATTTTGCCTAAATCAGTCCTACAGTTCACTGGTACAGTCCAAGGTAAATAACGGTCCTGATCTTAACTAAATCTGCTCAATTAGGATTATCTTCTTCAGTACCCATCTCAACCCACTACTCACCTGCTTTTACGACCTCTGGTGTGGCCAATCGCAGCTCACTTCCAAACCGTTAGAGGTGCGCGAGTTATAGAGCCCAAATCCACAGGGAAGTAGGAACTGACGTGTTCCCGCCCTCCTTGCACCCATCTATCGCAGCGTGGCCACAAGGCAAATTTGAATTTTGCTATGAACTTAAACTTCGCGCCCAGCTGCAGTACTTCCGGAATCAGGTCTATCACTTCCACACAAAATTTATTTGTTGCAAAAGTGCCGTTTTCAAGAGTTCAGATACCCAAGCCTCATTCTATGGTTAAAGGTCTCTCTCTGGTTAAAGGTCTCTAAACTTAACTTTTTGAGCCTTAAGGATAAACAGACCCCAATCCTAACAAAGTTTTATCCTCGGGAGTACTAAGTAAAGCTTTTCCCCTGTTTGAACTGTCAGTACCTCTAAGTTTGCCTGCCCTCCGAACTACTTGGCACCAATGCGGGGAAGGCCACCTACTCCCGCTAGAAAAGATTAAGGCAGTGCTCCAACAGCGCCCAGCAACATTCAATTATGTCGTTTGCTTCCAGAACCTTCCAAACCCTGGAGCTAAAAGAAAGATTGGTTACTTGAAGCTTTTTGGTGTTCACTCCAAACATACCAAGAAAAATGTAAGTAGCAAATACTTTCTAGCAGACAACAATAAATTTCACAATTTAGGCATTTGGCTAATAGAACTCAAAACATCCCTACATTTGATGGTTTTTGTTCTAGGCATTGTTCTAAGTGTTTTATGTGGATTTAGGCCCTATAATGAATCGGGGACACTGGCACTTGCTTGTAATCCAGCAACTCTACAGGCTGAGGGGAACGGAATACCAAGTTCAAGTTCAGCCTCACCAACTTAGAAAGACCAGTGGTACAGTGCCTCTGGGTTCAATCCCTAGGGATTGAATGTAGGCATTAAGCATCACAGGGTGGGAGGTGGTGAGGAGTGACAGTAGGGGAACAGGCAGTGAACACAAAGGTACACCACTGTAGCCCAGCTACTTGAAAGGACAGCTTGAACCCAGTTCAAAGATAGCCTGAGCAACATAATGAGACTGTTGGAAAGAGGGGCAGAGGAGGCACTGTTAAAAGCACTCTCGTTTTACAGAGATCATTTGGCTAGAGAATGGCAGAGCTGGGATTCAAACTCTGGTAAATGGAGCTGTTCATTACAACTATCTATATCATAAACAAGCAAATTGTTTCCCCATTTTTGAAAAGGGAGGTTTTGGGGGGGAAAGCCTTAAATGTTAGATATAGCTAAAAGAGTGGGTTGGACTGGAATCAAATTGTAAAACAGGCAGTTCAAAAGTTACACAAATTTATTCAAAGTGCAAGAAAATCCTTTAGACTGAAGGCAGGAGGAGCTGAAGTAGAGGGGGAAATAAACAATGCACATTTTTTTAATATTTATTTTTTAGTTGTAGTTGGACACAATACTTTATTTATTAATGTGCTGCTGAGGATCGAACCCAGGGCCTCATGTGTGCTAGGCAAGCACTCTACTGCTGAGCCATAACCCCAACCTCCCAATGCATATTCTTAAATAGAAGAGGGTAGGAGTTAAAACTTTTGTGACTAGCTACTAGATACCTTTGTTCCTATACCATCTTTTAGGAAACAAAAACTAGTCCACATTAGGGTGTTATTGCTGTTGTTTTGGATTTTTGTTTGTTTGTTTGTTTTCAGTGTTTAAGGACTGAACCCAGGGCCTTGGACATGCTAGACAAGTGCTGTACTATTGAGCCACATCCCCAGTCCCACATTAGGTTTTTGAAGGCACAATGAAGGAGTTGGAAATTATTCAAAATTTTATTTGAAACATTTTTTTTCCATCATATCTTTCAGAAAATGGCAACCAAACAGCCTATTCAGATCCCTAATACATTGAAATCCTCTTCTCTTCTGCATGAGTTCAGCCACTACACAGAGAAGGGAGGAAAATAATTTTGTTCCCAAGAACCAAAATAAAAAGTCCATGTAAAAAAAAACAAAAAACTATGGGAGTGGGTGTACTACAGTAGTCATAAGCAAAGAATAAAAAGCATGAATAGGTGTTTGGGGGTGGGGGGGTCACAGGCTTTGTTGTCTAAATAGGTCACATACCATCCCCACCCCTCTACCAGACTTATGTGAGAAGACAAAATGATATTACAGCTCAGTAGGAAAATCCACCCCTTTTACATGTTGTTTAGAGCTATTCAAATACAGATTTTGTCGTTACATGATCCCACTGCTCTGTCCAGCAATACACTAGGACACAAAATACATCAGCCATATTAGGGGGGGGGAAATCATTCATTTATTGTTTAAAGATCACAAGACAACATCTGAATTTCTGTAGCACAATTTAAACGTTTTACTTTTTTTGATAAAGCAGAGTATAATAGGAAAAAAAAACAATTAGTTTCCAGTAATATCTATATCTCTATTCAGAATTAAGTCTTCCACAGACATGTTACCTGGAAATAAAAGCCTGTTACAATAAGCAAAGCTTCAACCAGAGCGGCTACTTTTCGTGCCAGGAAGAAGTTCATTCCCATAGGAGGAATGATGTGCTATGTAAAATGGCTGTAAAGTCACAGCCTTGAGGGCACTGGAAGTATATTGTCCTATTCCACATTGAGTAGTTCAGTGAACTTCAAACATCAGTTTATCTGAAACCATGCTGGCAACCTTTAACTGGTATTTCAATCAGAAAAAATAAATAAGAAATCCCTCAACTGATGTTTCTTGATTTACAATGTTAAAAGGTACACATAGTTCATTAACGTAATTCTGGTTCAGAATTACACTCAGATTCTGGTTAGCAGTACAAATCTTTCAGAAATTCAAGTTCTCCTTACTCAGTAATTTGTCAGCTAGGATACATTCAGGCAACAGCTGCAACTACAGAATAGATGCACTGCCTTGGAGCTTTGGAAAGACATTATAATCTAGAATACTACTAGCAGACAAAAATATCTGTTACTGACTGGATAGCATAAGTGCAGTACAGCAAGACAAAACACATATTCATATGTTGGCTTGTTTAAGCCTCAAGCCCTCAATCCTGTTGAAATTCAATAGTTTTATTCCTATGGTCTTTAATACCAAGAATTCAAGCTCCAAGAGTGCTAAAGTCTAACTTGTACTCCAAACCAAGCAGCAATGCAGTTTGCTACTATTGAGGCTGAATCCACACAAACTTCAAGACCAAGTCCAATAGACAATTATATAATACCCTCACAAAGTCTGAAAAATAATTACTCATATACATAGATGGTCCTTCAGAGATTTTACCTATAACAAATTTTTCAACGAACATTACTTAATGTATTGGAGATAACTGCAACTTACTAATCAAATATTTGAATACTTATACTTACCTGGGATTTCATTTCTGCTGAAAGAAATAGGAAGAACAGGACTCACTTAAAAAAAAAAAAAACAAACTTTAGAAAAGAAGGTAAAAATCTTATCACACTATCACTTTTGGAAGCAGCATAGAAGGGGCAGTCAAGGGAAAAAACACTGGTAAAATAGGTCAAAATTAGGCAAAAAAAATCTATATTATCATCAATGACAGTACCATAACTGTGCCCTTCATAACTGATAATCACTCCTAAATTTTTCATTTGGCACCAGATGGTGTGTTTAAGAGAAACACTCTGGGATGTTTTCAATCATACTCGGTTAGCTAAATTACAGGAGAATTTTTAAAGGAGGTGGAGGAAGAGAGGAGGAAATGGAAAATGGACCAGAAAAAAAAAATCAGTAATCTAAAGCAACAAAGCACTGGTAGCTCCAAACATCAGGTCAAACACTAAAACGACTGATATAGGCTCAAGTGGTTTATAAAACCTATAAAAAGACTACACCAGCAAAGTCCCTGTCAATCTGTCAAGAGTTCAGAAACTAAAACAGGGAGCCACATTTTAGCTTAAAACCTTATCTCAAGAAAATCAAAAACACTTCACATGAATAAAAATACCTGAAACCAAACATTTTTAAAAGCTCCAATACCCAAAATATAAAGAAAAAAAATTAATTCAGAAGACTCAATCAATCCATGGAATCACAAAACGGCTGGACAATCTATATCTCCCTTCCATACTAACCATCCCATGGAAGACCAAGGGAGATCAGACCTTCCAGACCTATGCACCACCTGGTTGCTGCAAAACTATGGAGATTCCTTGTGGAACAGCAGTTTTCCATCTCTGTGTCTCTCCCTATAATGCAGGAAGCAAATCTGGCTGTGCTATTCTATTACCATTATATATCACCCATCTGCAACATGGTACTGTACAGATAAGTAAAAATCGTGTTATCTAGTTCCCTTTCCCCCAGAAGGTTGAGGCTCAGGTATGGGGTAATTCTCCTGTGCATAGTCTTTATTTAGGCTGACTCAGTGACTTCGACAGGCTTAATCATGTGGTCAGGTTTGTTGCCAGCTGCATAATGCTCCCACATCTGCAGATAGAGCCGCTCTAGTTCCATTGTGTATTGTTTGGTGTTGAACAGAGGGCTAGATATTCTCTGCTTCCAGACTTTGCCACGAATTTTCTTTAGGCTAGGTAATTAAAAAAAAAGGAGAACCAAGTTTACAAATCAGAGCAGAAACTCAGAACTAGATTCTATATATACTCAGTCACCTTTATGGCAAAATACATGACCAAGATTCACATTCTCCCCACACCCCCCACCATCTGCCTGTTACCTCAATGCTGCAAAAGGGAAGGGTCACAACCAACACAATGTTAACACTTACAATCAAGTTCACCCTATATGCTCTGAAAAAAAATTTAGTTCTTTCCTAAACATGTATATCCAAGGGATAGCAAGCTTTCTTCATTTTTTTTTTAATATTTATTTTCTAGTTGTAGTTGGACATAATGAAAAAAAATTATTTTATTGATCTTTATGTGGTGCTGAGGCAGAGGATCGAATCCAGGGCCTTGCATGTGCTAGGTGAGCGTTTTACCCCTGAGCCACAACCCCAGCCCCATGTTTTCTCCATTTCATTTCTACCTTTAAAATAAAAACAAGAATTGGCAATGGTATGCAACTATTCCTATACACTAACTACCTGCCCAAATGGAAACCGCTTTCCTTTTTTGGTAAGCAATTTAGCAATTGTGTACTAACCTTAAATATTAATAACTTCTGACCTCTCACTAATGCTTTTCCATTTATTCAAAAGAAACAACCAGTATGGGGCTGGGGTTGTGGCTCAGCAGTAGAGTGCTCGTCAAGCACGTGCGAGGTGCTGGGTTCAATCCTCAGCACCACATAAAAGTAAATAAATAAAATAAAGGTATTGTGTCCAACTACAACTAAAAAAAAAATTAGAAAATAACCAGATATGCAGTCACACATGACTATGTAAAGATGTTCATTGAAGTATTTTTTAAAATAGTTCATGCATAAATGTATTACATGAAATATTCAATTTAGAAAGATTGTAATGAATGAGAAAACACTCAAGGGGAAAAGAAATGCAATATGTCTATGGCCATAATTACTGCTTGCACATGAATGAGGCATTATATTTAGATATACAATGAAAATGTTCCTAGTATCACCAAGATTATGGTTCTGTCAGAAATGGGGGGGGGGGAGAAGACTTGTCTAATATATTCAGAAGGGGAATTAAAAAAAGAATTATTTCGTCAGAACATTTCTGTGTACTTTTAAAAGCAATAATTTAAAAAGTTGTTTTAATGTCTTATAGAACAGAACTAGTAAAAATGGCTATGTATCTGTTGGCCTCAATCCATGTCCATATTAGTCTACCTTCCAAAGAAAAAGACCCTCTGTGCTATATATTTTTAAAAATCTCTGGCTAAGTAGGAGAATGGTTAAGCTGTGATACATCTATACAATGAAATACTATTCATCAATAAAAAGGAATGAACTCACTGAATAAAAAGTGCCTTTTAGAGTGCACACTATATGGTTTCATTTGTATAAAGTTCTAAAAGGGCTAAACCAGGTTATAGTGGAGGGAAAAAAAGAACAGCATTTGTCTCTGGGAGTTTATGAGGAGGGCCAACTAAGAAGTAGCAAGAACTTTGTGAAGTGATGGTAATGTTCTATATCTTGACAAGATTTGGGTTATCAAAGGTTATCTCTCAAAACTCACTGAATAGTAAAGCTGTGTTTCACTGTAAGTTCTGACTCAAAAAGAAAAGTATTCAATTCTAATTTATGATACCAATACTGAATTACTTACGGAGAAGCATACTGATATCTGCTATTTACTTCAAAATGTACCAAATAAGATGGACTAGTTTAGGGGCTGGGGTTGTGGCTCAGTGGCTCGCCTAGTACATGCGAGGCCCTGGGTTCGATCCTCAGCACCACATAAAAATAAATAAATAAAAGGTATTGTGTCCAACTATAACTAAAAAAAGATTTTAAAAAATATGGATTAGTTTATGGAAACAGGAAGAAATAGATAGGAAATAAATCAAGTATAGTAAAAATGGTAATAGTAAAACCTAAGCAATGAATATAGACGTGTTCATTATAAAACTGAAAATCTTCATAACAAAATGCTGGAGGAAAGTACTGTATGAATCAAACTAAGCTCCAAAGAGTCTAGAAAAATTTTAAAAACAGACAACATTGTTCACTGTATTTATCCCTAGACTGATGGACATCAATTTTAAATGTTTTAAAATGCCCAAGCTTTCAATTTAAAAAAAACAAAAAAAGTTGGAAAATAATGAAAAGCTAATACTTGTTGGATGTTTACCATGCACCAAGAATTCTTCTAAGTTCTCTACATGGAGTACCTTTTTTAAACCTCACAACATCTCTGCAAGGTGGGTACTACCATTAGGCTCTATTTTGCAGGTAGTAGAGATAAACTTGCTCAAAGTTCCCAAACCTCATAAATAAAAGGGCAGTCTGAGCATTTCTATTAGCATCTATTTAACATGTTACTTCTCAGAAAAACACAAAGAAAAAAATTGCCCTTAAAACCCAAGGAAAAAACCTCATTGAAAAGACAGGTAGTTTATTGTATGGATAAAGCTTCAATTACCTAAGCATCTCCCCTATAATTCCCACCCATTTTCAGGCAATTAAGTTATTTTTGTTTTTTTCCCTTATCGTATTACAGTAAAGAAGTGGCAGTATTAGGGTCAAAGGTCTGATATTTTTTAAGATTCTTAAAACTTTGAGGAAGGGTTGTACCAATTTACTCACCAATGTATGAAAGGGCCTCAATGCTCCCTCATCGATATCATATTAAAAATCTTTTTATTTTATAGGCAAATAATGGATATACCTCAATATTATTTTAATTGTCATTTCTACTACAGAAGCTGAAACTTTTTCTTGTTAATCATTTGTACTTCCACTTCAGTGAGTTGTCTGGTCATTTCCTTGTTTACTTTCCTATGAGGGATTTAAAATTTAAATGTTCTTCAGGCTATTAATACTTTGACATATGAAACAAAGATTCTTTCCCTCTTGTTTGCCTTTTAATTTTCTTGAAATTTTTATTAGCCATTTATTCTTTTATATATTAAAACCTAATGATTACTTCACTTACAAGAGTTTAGATAAAGTTTTCTCCCATTCAGAGATCATACAACTAATTCACCTATTTAATATAACCCTTAATTTATGGTTTCATTTTACAACAGCTATATTCTCTCTAACATATAATTTGTTCATGGAAAAGTTTACTTACTATTCTAGATCAGTTCCCAGTTTCACAGCTATGTCTTCATATTCTTGTCTATTTTTAGCAATAAGCTCAAGACAACCTAAGCAAGTGAGCTGGGAAGCTGCAACTCTGGAAGCAAGGGTCTCTCCTATAATACAAAAGAAAATAATTACACATCTGAGAATGTAAACAGCATGCAGTTATCAATGTTATTTACCTAAGCATTCACACAATGTAGATGAGGAGAATGGAGCTAACTGTTCAAATCTGAACAAGTCTCATTTTCTATCATTTTGCCTTAAATGTTAGTGCTGGTCTGTGTAGTTTTACCTGGAAGTATCTTTCCCCGAAAAGACATGTTTTTTTAAGGAATGAGAAAGAGCCCAATAGTTTATTAGCAACTTACCTGGCATAGTCACCATGGGTGTCCCTGCCCAAAGGACATCCATCCCTGTGGTGTGCCCATTACAGAGTGGAGTGTCCAGGCAGACATCAGCCAGCTGGCCTCTCCTGACATGTTCCTCTTTAGGAGCAACAGGAGAAAAAATGATACGGTTCTGGGGAAGGCCCATGTTTTGTGCATATTGTTGAATATTGGGCTCTCCTACTGCTGGAAAACGCAAGAGCCACAGCACACTATTGGGAACACGTTTCAGAATCTGAAAAGGGAAAATAAGAATAATTACTTCTGTGTTTTGTTACTGTTTGTTTTTGGTACTAGGAATCAAACCTGGGATCTAACACATGCTAAGCAAGCATTTTACACTGAGCTATATCCCCCAGCCCTTATGAGTCAGGGTCTTGTTAAGTTGCTCAGGCTGCCTCAAACCTTATAATCTTCTTGTCTCAACTTCCCAAGTTTCTGGGATTATCACTGCCACCATGCCTAGTAAGAATAATTATGATTAGCACATCTGCTCTTCTCAATCTCATAAGGCTGGGTGCGGTGGCACATGCCTATAATCCCAGCGGCTCAGGAGGCTGAGACAGGAGGACTGCAAGTTCAAAGCCATTCTCAGCAAAAGTGAGGTGCTAAGCAACTCAGTGAGACCCTAGCTCTAAATAAAATACAAATAGAGCTGGGGATGTGGCTCAGTGGTTGAGTCCACCCCCATGCCCAGTTCAATCTCCAGTACCTAAAAAAGACAAACAAAAAAAAAACTTCTCATGTCTCTATCTCTAATAATTCTACTGCACTCAGAAAGAAACCTACTATGTACCTAAAAGTCTTTCCTTCATGTAAATTGAATTATATGCCTCTTTTGCTTAGCTATCCCCAGAGAGGAAAATGCAAAAGATGACACAAACAAATCACTAACTGGCACAATCTGAGATATATCCTGTGGGAACTGATTTAAATAGTGTTTTTTGATGAACAGAGAGGAATCTTCCATTTTTTAATTTTATGGTTTTTTGTTTTTGTTTTTAAAGAAACAGGGTCTCACTATGTTGTCCAGGCTGGCCCACCCAGAACTTCTAGGCTTAAGTGATCCTCCTGCCTCAGCCTTTCAAATAACGGAAACCATAGGCACTTGTCACCACAGCCAGCATCCCAAATTTTAAATACTCTACCATGTCACAACAAAAGTAAAATCACATTTGCTTAACTTTGTCTACTCTATATCAGAGACTAACAGATTTCTATGATAACTGCTCAATTATTTTGTGGCTCAAAAGCAGCCACAGACGTTATATAAACAAGTAGATATGGCTGTTTGTCATTAAACTTTATAAAAACAAGAAGTGGGTGGAAATAGATTTCCAAATTCACAATAGTTCAGATTTTTTAAACATAGTATAATGCACATATATTATCTAACCCCTTCAGCAGCAATTCCTTGTGAACACATTAGTATCTCTGCATTGAGATGCAGGAATATTCATAATATATGAAATAAATAAATAAAAACTATGAATATTTTCATAGCAAAAGTGAGGTGCTAAGCACATAGTTCAGATACTTTTGCTGCCAAATAAATTTGCCACAAATGGATAGAAAAACTTTTTTGAGTATCAAGAAGTAAGGATTGCCAGGTACATGCCTGTAATCCCAGTAGCTCAGGAGGCGAAGGCAGGAGGACTGTTGAGTTCAAAGCCAGAACTCAAGGCACTAAGCAACTCAGTGAGACCCTGTCTCTAAATAAAATACAAAATAGACAGGGGATATAGCTCAGTGGTCGAGTGCCCCCGAGTTCAACTCCTAGTACCCAAAAGAGTAGTGAGGATTAAAGAATAGTAGACATGCACACGTATGCTTCATGTTCTTCTCTACCTTCCTCTGACCTTTGATCAAAACAAGTAGTTATTAAGAGGAAAAAAAATCCACCACAAAATTGTTTCCATATTACCTAAAGACAAAATATGCCATTTTAGTTCCATAGACTAAGAGCCAGTTATGGATACCAATCCCTGCTTATGAAAACTGATCTGACAAGGTGACTGAGAAGTAATGAAATAAATTGATTCCTCCTAGTTTTAAATATTGCATGAATGTTAAACATGGGCAGATATACGTAACAGCTTTTGCTATCAGTTTAGACCAGGGGTTGGCAAACTACAGCATGAGCATCTAATTTAGCAAGCTGCCAGTTTTTATAAATAAAATTTTATTGGAACACAGCTACATTCATTTACATAATGTCTAGGGTGATTTCATGCTACAACAGCAGAGTTGAACAGATGTAACAGAGTATGGACCAAAAAATTGAAGCTATTTGGCATCTGATATTTTTATTTTTATTTAATTTTATTTATTTATTTGGTGTTGCTAGGGATTGAATCCAGGGCCTCCCACATGGTAGGCAAGCACTCTACCACTGACCTAAATCCCCAGATCTTTTTTATATTTTGAGACGGGGTCTAAGTTGCTCAGGCTGGCTTGGAACTTGTAATCTTCCCTCAGCATCTCAACTAGCTAGGATTACAGGTATGTGCCACCAAGCCCAGCTACCACCTGGTTCTTTTCTGACCTATGATCTAGACAGAAAACTTTTAATATGTAAAGTTTTTTTTTAATATCATAATGTGAAATTTAGATATTGGAAGAGGGCTAGAGATATAGTACAAAGTACATGCCTAGTATGAAGGCCCTGGTTTTGATCCACAGTACAGGGGAGAAAAAAAAGACAACATTAGAAGGAGAAATAAAAAATGAATCAAAAATCCATAACTGTTTTGTAGCTTAGAAATGAGAACAACAGCTGTGCGCAGTGGTGCATGCCTATAATCCCAGCAATTTGGGAAGTGGAGGCAGGAGGATTCAAGTTTGAGACCAGCCTTAGCAACTGAGCAAGGCCCTAAGCAACTCAAGGATACCCTATGTCAAAATAAAAAAGGCTCAGTGGAAAAGTGCCCCAAGTATGGAAGAAAGAAAAAGAAATGAGTACAACAGCTTGTGGAAGAAGAAGAAAGAAGCTTCAGCAATATAGTCTATGTACAAAATTGTTACCAATCTCTGGCATTAATAATGAATCTATGTGTACTCACATTTGCCCACATCTGCAAAGTAGAAGGGTCAATCTTATATAATTGATTAAAGTTACAGTACACGATGGCATCTTCTGGTAACCCATACTGAGAACGTGTGGTTACAATAATGGTACGGGGCACCTCCTCTCCAGTTGCAGCCTTATTGTTGATCTAAAACAAAGAAAAGAATGATGATGATTATGTTTAAAGTTAACATAGTCGGACATTTTCTTTTCTTTTTGCAGTGCTAGTCATTGAACCCAGGGCCTCACATAAGCTAGGCAAAGGCTCTACCACTGAGCTACATACCCAACCCAGTCCAATAGTTGTTTGGTTTTTGGTACTGGGGATTAAACCTAGGGGCACATAATAACTAAGTCACATCTTTTATTTTTTAAATTTTGAAACAGGATCTCTCTAAGTTTCTGAGGCTTGCCTGGAACTTGTAATCCTTCTGCCTCAGCCTCCCAAGTTGCTGGGATTACAAGCATGAGCTACCATGCCTAGGACCCATAGTTTTTAATCAATAAAGACTCCGTAAAGGGGGGGCTGGGGTTGTGGCTCAGCGGTAGTGCGCTTGCCTAGCATGCGTGAGGCACTGGGTTCAATTCTCAGCACCACTTACAAATAAGTGAAAATAAAAGTCCATCAACAACTAAAAAAAATATTAAAAAAAAAAAAAAAAGACGCCGTAAGGGCTGGGGATCTAGCTCAGTTGGTAGAGTACTTGCCTCGTATGCACAAGGCCCTGGGTTCTAATCTCCAGCACCAAATTAAAAAGAAAAAAGACTAAGATACAAAACGGTGTAACCATTTAAAGTCATATTCCTGCATTATCTCAATGGGGGAACTATATTATGAAACTTCTTGCTCTAGTCAAAAAAGTTCTCAAAACCTTATTAATGGCCTTTCTTCCTGAATGAAATGCCTTTTTAATCGTATCCACTTTTCAAGGCTAAACTGCAATTAGTCTTCCAAGATTCTCCTCACATTGATCACCACCATTTGAGCTTCTACACACAATTATCATCTTATACTAGTCCAACACATTTTACTATTATCTTACATTGTTAGGTAAGTTGAATACGGACAATTCAACAAAACTGATAGCTCATAAGAGATCTGTGATACTTGATTTATATTCTCTTGACAGAACAATATATTCACATATTCAAGTACGCAAAATATATTTGAGTATAAATTACATTACTGTAGTTAAGATATGGGACCTAAAATAATTCCATTCACTGGGAGATATAAACAAAGGGAATTATATTGTGTTATACAAAATGTAATGATATACCCCAGATTCTAACAAAGCATAGAAGACAATGGAGCAGGGAATGGAGAGGCTAGAGATTAGTATAGAAACAGGCTCCTGAAGAAACTTTCTAAATAGTATTCAACCAGGGAAAGGATGAGTTTATAGAAATAAGACACTGTATGGTACCTACAGATACTCTACTATATGGTAAGAGAGTAAAGCTACAGGTAGGGAAAAACAAGATATTAACAAAGTGGACCCTCAGTAACTTCTTAGCTGAATTCAGGGGACTTTTAAAATCAGACAATCCTACATAAGCTGTTAAGTCTCCACCAAACTCATTTCTTTATCTATAAAACAGGGATAATGATTCTTAACTCCTAGAGTTATTATGAGATTTAAGGGAAATAAATGCATGCTTAGTGGTATATATTATGATCTGTTATTTTCTTCTCACCTGTGTAGTTGCCAGTCCATTGCTAATACTGAATCCATTAATTGTTATCTGAATTTGTCCCCTGTTAATCATTTCAATAACTGCTTCTGCAATGGTGTTCATGGGAATGACAGGCATATTAAGAGCTGTGTTACTGCTATCTGCGTTATCTCCTCCATCAGGACATTTCATCTAAAAAAAAAAAAAAACGCATTATTAAAGAAAAGATCCCAAATGTAGTTTAACTTTACTTCAATGACAAAGATTGACTAGGTTCTGACCTTGACAATTTTCACATCTGGTAGACTATCAAGAAATGCTTTGAGATCGATGCCATTCAGAACTATCCGATTGTCATAAATGTGGCCATTGGACTTAAAATCGATGACTGCTTTTTTCTAATGGAAAAGACAGTTTCAGACATGTCTTTTAGGATGTGTATGGACAGTAACAAGGAAATAAATGACAATAGTACTTTGTAATTCCCCAAAGCACCAGTTTCTACCTACCTTCAGATGAGGGAACATATTAGCATGATCACCAATAAAGAAAGTATGGGGCATGTAAGCCAGTTTCTCAGAATACTGCTCAGCAACTTCAGCTGGTGAAGTTTCCTGATCAGTGATGATATAATCCATGAAAAGTGCACCACTAGTCCCAGGATATCCCAGCCACATTGCCTTAAAAAATAAAAACAGACCAAAAACAGATTAATAACATTCATCAGTACACTTATGTTTAAATCCATCAAGTTGTACACATTAAATATGTACAACTGTTTGAGTCAATCATACTTCAATAAAGTGGTTTTTAAAAATCTTCCAAAATTAAATAAGTAAATAAATAAGGAAGGGTGACTTCTTTAACCAAGAACAATTAAGTAGTATTTTAGACTAGCTGTTTAAGTGCCAAAATGGTTTTCAAATTTGCAAGACAGAGTAACTGTTTATACAAAATCTTAAATTGTACATCTCTATACATATGTACCAGTAGGAATCGTGTTTAACACTCAAAATCCTTTGTCCCTGTTCATTTCAAGAACTATACTATTTTCAAATCAAATGTCTGCTGTGTTGTTTTAAACATCAGCCAGTGAGCAACATCACTGTATTTTTAGTTCAATACACACTGTGAGTAACCATTATTAATTCTTTTACCTGAATAGGAGCTGGCCTGAGAGCAAAGAGCTCATTTCGAGCACCCTTGGTATAACCATTCATATTTACAAGAATATGAATTCCATCCTGATGGATGCGATCAGCTGCTTTTCCATTGCATGGAATCTGTGGAATAGAAAATAAGAATTCACTATTATCTCAAATTAATTCAATTAATTTTATGGCATTAAAATTCAGCTTCCTAGATACAAAATGATCGTTACACAAATTTGCTGAATTAATGCAGGGCAAAAATACAGGTAAATCCCATTAAAAAGGACTCAAGGCATTAAGGAAACAGAACACAGAGGAAGTAGTTTCCTTCTAGATTGAATGTATGAGTGACAGGGTTTCACAAGGGAGTTGATATTTGAATTGGGCCTTCAAAGATGAATAGGAGGCTGGGGTTGTAGCTCAATGATAGAGTGCTTGCCTAGCATGCATGAGGCACTGGGTTTGATCCTCAGCACCACCTAAAGATTAAGAAAGAAAGAAAGGTATTGGGTCTATCTACAACTTTTTTGGTGTGTGTGTGTGTGTGTGTGTGTGTGTGTAGTGCTGGGGATTGAACTCAGGGCCTTGTGCTGTGAGGCAAGCACTTTGCCAACTGAGCTATATACCCAGCCCCTACAACTAAAAAATAAAAATTAAAAAAAAAAGAAAGATAAACAAGAGCCTGTGGGAGTTTGACAGAATATGATCTTGATAGAACAGAGTAAATAAGAACTGGAGTAAAGCCCTTGTAGGGTTAAAAAATTATAAATAGTTCACTTTTAAATGGGAGGTGAATGGTGGGTAAAAGTACTGGAAAACAAAGTGGCTAAGAAAGGTTGTAAAGGCTATGCTGAAGAGTTTAGACTTTGGTCAATAATGAGCGAGTCCTTGCAGGTTTCAGAAGCAGGTTGGTGCGCTTCTTGGTCACAAAGAATTCTAACATCCATCAAACATGGCCAGGCATATATTCTTCCCCCAGAACTATTTTATTTCACTCCCCTTCAGAACCCAAGGTGCTCTACTACTGAGCTACTACTGTCTCCAGCCTTTTCTTTTTTTCTTTTTTTAAATATTGAGACAGGGTCTCACTAAGCTGCCCAGGCTGGCCTTGCATTTACAATTCTCCTGTCTCAGCCTCCCAAGTCATTGGGTTTATAGGCATGTACCACCAGGCCAGGCCAGGCATTCTTTTGAAGCAACAGGATGCTAGAAAAGATGTTGGTGCATACTAGTTATTAAGCGATTAGAGTCTCACAACCTTTCTGTTAGAACTTTAATGATTTGTGTGTATATATATACACACACACACACACACACACACACGTCAATACACATGTATACATATTTTTTCTAGATATACACATATACATATATATCTTTAGACACTATGCTGCACATTATCTGTATCGGTTACTAAATTGGCTAATGATCTACAAAGAAAAAATTTAATTATTAAAATAATTTAATTTCCTGAGTAGGTACATACTTAGCAAATCATGTTCTCTACAAGTTTCAAGATATATTAGTATGCCTGAGGCCCTGGGTTAAATCCCCAGAACTTTCTTCAAAAAGTTCGATGTGTAAGAGTTTCACTTACCTGAGAAAGATCAATGAAATGATTGGCTTCTGCCATCACCTTTACTCGAAAGTTTGTGCCATCATCTGGACTCAGGGCATAACAGAATACCTGAAAGGCAGCAGAGAGTGTATTTAATAGCCTTTATTCAAAGCTTTCCAAAAGACACTGGTTTAACACCTAAGGTGACAGTAAAGGTACCACTGTGGTTTCTTTTTTAAACAGTGATTCTAGAGAAACACTAGCCTTACCTCAAATTTATCAGGATTGTGCATGCCTGGAATAGACTGCATAAGGTGAGAAGTAGGATGATTCCCAAAGTCAGAACTCACATATCCTACACGCAGTCGACCATCACTGAGCTTCAGGTCTTTTGGATGTTCATATGGTGGTTTATGAAGGACATTAATCTACCAACAGAATCCAATGTTTTTTAGTAGATTATCTATGTAAATTTTCATCTAGGAAAACTAAAAACACACCAAACCTACATCTCACACTGGTTGAGACAGTTTTGCTCTGAACACTTCATTTATTTCATAGAGCTCAATGCAATCTTAGTGGCTTATGTAATATGCTTTTATACCTGACCTGTTTCTGAGACCTATGGAGTAGCCTGAGTAAATATAAAATTTATAGGAATTCAGTACTGTGGACAAAGCATGATAAATCCTGCAGCATTTTTAAAAATTCTATAGGGAAGCATTTTTTAAAAATTTTACCTAGGACTCACTTCTCCTCAGCAAATCCAACCTTTGATTAAATAGTGTTCTAATTCTCAAAGGTGAGTACAAAATACCACATACCTTATTAAACATTATGGTTTTCAACTTCAAGAAATTAACACCATCACCCATTTGTTAGTGTCTAAGTTAAGGATTCCACCCTATGGAGTAGAGGAGGTCATGCTCCAAAGAGGACACAATTTAAAGGACTTTTGAGGCAGCTCACAAAATTTCATTTCTCAACTTGCCTTACAATCTGTTGTAATTGCACAGTTTCCTGTATCTGTTTTAGTTTACAATAAAAAGATTAAAACAAAAGAACTATACCTTATCCAAGCAGAGGTTCCCATGCCTCTCAGCAATAGCCTTCCTGAAGCCATGAGAAAGAGGATACAACATACTATGATGAGGATGCACAGAAGGTAATCTGTTCTTCTCTAACTGGTCAGCCACAATACTGACCAACTTCTTCATTCGCTCATCATAGTCTGTCCAATCACAGACAATCTAGAGGAAGCAAAAAGAAGTTATTATACAGGAAATCCTATATTGGAATTTAATTTTTTTTTTTTTTTTTTGCCTTAAAGTAATGCCAGATAAGCTATTTAAAACACTGTCTTGGACTGGGGTTATAGCTTGGTGGTAGAGTGCTTGCCTAGCATGTTTGAGGCACTGAATTCGATCCTCAGCACCAAATAAAAATTGAAAAATAAAATAAAAAAAGGTATTGTGTTCACCTACAAGTAAAAAAATATATATATATTAAAAATAAATAAATAAAACACTGTCTCTAGTCAGGCTTGGATTATTATAGTACCTAACAATTAAAGGCGATTATACCACTAGAAGTCAATTACTGGCCTTTATTCTTTACCTGTAGGCAATGAGCCAAGTTACAATAAGCATCAGGAAAATCAGGCTTAAGTTTCAGAGCTGTGCGGTAAGAAGCTATTGCTTCTGGAATATTCCCTGAATCCTGGAAAGAAAAAAAGTGGATGATAAAAAGTTTCGTAAAATAAACTCTTGGTGCTACAATACACAATTAAACAGGAGTACCTTGTGAATGGAAGCCAGATTGCTGTGGGCATCTGCAAATGCAGGGTTAATCTGGATGGCACGAGTATAACACTGCAAGGCTCCCTGAACATCCTGCATCTCCTTTAGAGTGTTTCCCATATTAGAGTAGGCATCAGCAAAGGTAGGACTTATTCTGAAGGAAAGGACAAAGGTTTTACAAAGGTTTTATTTATATAGTACAAAAATCTTTAACCCCTATCATGTTACTTTTTTCTGTTATTAAAAGCCATTTAAGAGGCTGGGGTTGTGGCTGAGTGGTAGAGTGCTTGCCTCACATGTGTGAGGCACTGGGTTCAATTCTCAGCACTGCATATAAATAAAGGTCCATCAACAACTTAAAACTATTTTTTTTAAAAAAGCCATTTAAGCAGGGTGCAGTGGTGCACACCTATAAACCTAGTGGCTCAGGAGGCTGAGGCAAGGGGATTGCAAGTTCAAAGCCAGCCTTAGCAATTTAATGAAGCACTAAGCAACTCAATGAGACCCTATCTCTAAATAAAAGAGGAGAGGAGATTTGGCTCAGTGGTTGAGTGGCCCTGAGGTTCAATCCCTGGTACCAAAAAAATTTAAAAAGTCAATTAAGCTGGGCACAGTGGTGCATGCCTGTAATTCCAACAACTTGGGAGGCGGGGGCAGGAGGATTGCAAGTTTAAGGCTAGCCTCACCAACTTAGCAAGACCCTGTCTCAAAATGAAAGATAAAAACTGCTGAAGATGTAGCTCAATCCGCTTGAATCAAATGTATGAAATATGATGTCAAGAGCTTTGTAATGTTTTGAACAACTAATAAAAAAAAAGATGTAGCTCAGTGTCTAAGCACTCCTGGGTTCAATCCCTAGTATCCCTCTCCAAAAAAGAGCCATTTAAGTGCCAGCCAAATGACAAGCCATTAAAAATTAAAAGATACCTAAAAACAATAAGGCTGTGAGTTTCTTACCGAATAGCTTCCTTATAATGCATCAGAGCTTCCTGCAGCTTGCCCTGCTGCTGTAGTACACTTGCTAAATTTGAATGGGCAGCAGCAAACTCTGGGAAGACCTATAGGGTCAAGATCAAAACTCAAGTTTAAAAAAAATCCTGCCAAAACAAAAGTAATAACTTCTCACAATCCTAAGAACCTTGCTCAAATACCTTTATACCTCTTAGCTTTTCTCCATCTTTTCCAAGTTTATTTATTATTCAAAGCTTAGTTGCCCAGATTCTACCTCCTCTTCTCCTTTATACCTCTCCTTGTTTCAAACATGAGGTAGACCTTTCCTCCTCATAGTTTATACTGACCACTCCATCACCACCAAAATCTCTCTTCTGAGCTCCAGACCACATCTACTTATCACCATATAGCTATCAAGACACTGAAATCACATACTTACTGCTAATTCCTCTTGAACTGTAGCTGTTTAATTTTTTGTATAGATACTATCTAACCATAAAATGATGAACTCTGAATGTAGAGATTTCTTGAATGTCACACAGGACCCCATGTTCCTAGCTACTTAATTACTGGTTCAATGAATAATAATCCTCTTTTAAATGATTCAACCAATATTTTTATAAAAGAGGTGGAAGACATAGCACACTTAACCACTTTCCCTCTACTATCACATAAACAAAATATTAGCCACCCCACCCTCGACATACTTCTAATGCTTTACGATACAAGCGAACTGCCTCTTCAATGTTTCCCTGTTCTCGTTTGATATTGGCTAGGTTATTCAGAGAGTCTGCATGGGTGGGACATAGACGAAGAGCTGTGTTATAGCAATCTTCTGCTTCAGCAACCTAGAAAACAAAACAAACCTATTCAAAACCTATACCAAATAATCGTAGGGCCACCACTGATACTGTTCTAACAATTTTAATAATTAGTTAAGCATGGCTAATAATACTCCAGAAAATAGATATTTTCTAGTATTCTTCCCATCAACCAAAACTCCACAGTAAACCAATATAAGCATCTCAATACTTAATAACATTAAAAAACTCATAATACTACCAAATAACAAAGAGATAAAACTGAGTAAAAAATCCTTACACTGCCCTTCTCTTTGAGAGCATTGGCTAGGTTGCAGTAAGCATCAGGGAAATGTGGTTGTAGTTCAATAGCTCGCCTGTAGGTGTCTATTGCCAAATCTATCAGGCCTTGCTCATAGTATACACAAGCCAGGTTGCCATGTACCACTGCATGATTTGGACTCAAGCTTAGGGCACGAAGGTAAGCTGCCACAGCTCTGTAAATAAAAAATAAAACACACACACACACACAAAATGCAACTAATTTTTAACTATACCAAAACAGGCCAATTAATTGTAACTAATTACAATTAATTCACACTATAGTATACTTAACCTCAAATGAAAAATGCACCTTTATAAAATGTGCTTTCATACTGAGAAACTGTCTATTCCCACATAAGAAATAGGCTTTCCTTTGACAACAACAAAGAAGTGAAGTTCAGATTTACTTAGCTTTCTGAATTATAGCAAAGGAATAATTTACCCTAAGAGATAATTAATCATTTCAACAGTTCTACAATAAAGAAAATTTCAACTGAACTCCCAGTGAGGATAAAGGCTTTCAGGAAATCCAACAAGGAAAATCCAGGCGAAAATATCTGTAAAGAAACAGTAACACAGCAGGGAAAAACAACATACGAGATAAGAAAAATATGTTTCAACAAGTTATTGCCATATCTTCAGTCCAAATCCTCATACAACAAAGACTCAAGAAAATTTATTAAATAGAACATTCACTCACCTGTCAAAAATGCGTGCCTCTTTCAAAACATTTCCTAAATTGATATAAGCATCCAGAAAATTTGGGTCAAGTGTAACAGCCTAAAAATTACAAAACAGTTACTTAGAGCAAGTTATTTTTTTTTAAATTCTGAGGTTACTTTAAACCTCCAATTATATTTTCTAGAATTAAAATATTATTTTTAAACACTAAATACTTATGTAGTTCCCTCTCATTATTTATAAACCTCAATCTTATCAAAACAACTGGGGGTGTAGCTCAGTACACTTGCCTAACATTGGAGAGACCCTGCCTTGATCAGCAAACAAAAGACTTCAAGGTGGCCCAAACCTATAATTCTAGTTACTTGAGAGGCTAAGGCAGGAGGATCACAACTTTGATCACAACTCAACGAAACTCTATCTCAAAAAGCAAGAGGGGCTACACTACAGTAAAACAAAACATGTTCATATAAACAAAATGGGTCCTTATGGGAAAAAACTAAAAACTGAGTCCATCCAGTTTTACTGAATGCTTCTAATGATTTAGCCCTATTTTATTCACAATTAGCCAATCTAACTCTTCTTAAAAAATAATGGCAGAAATAAGCAGCAAGCTCTTAATGAAAAGGAAATGTATATCTAAGTTTTATAAATTCGACTGCATACTAAGTAAGATATGTAATTACAGCTAAATTCTCACAAAAATATATAATTTCAAGTTGACACTAACAATTAAATGATATCTCCCAATAGTTATGAAACTGTCCTAAAATATAACTAGAACTGTTTTTAAACTGTCCTAAAATATAGAAGAGTGAAATTCAATCTGTCAAATATTAAGAATTCATCCTGGATATCATCATAGGCTATTAAATCAGACCCTCTGAAAAAGCAGCCAGGACATCCCTATCTAGTATGAGTTCTTTATACAAGCAACCACGGTAGATAACCACTGATCAAGAAAACTATTTAGCTGGACACAGTGGTGCATGCCTGTAATGCCAGCAACTTGGGAGGCAGGAGGATCACAAGATTGAGGTCAGACTCAGCAAATTAGTGAGGCTCTAAGCAACCTAGTAAGATCCTACCTCAAAATTAAAAAGGGCTGGGGATGTAGCTCAGTGGTAAAGAGTCCCTGTGTTCAATCCCCAGTACAAAAAAAAAAAAAAAAGGAAGGTACTCAGAGCTGGACTGGGCATGATGGCTCATGCCTACGATCCCAGCAAAGGAGGCTTTAAGAAGGAGGTTGTAGAGTTAAGACTAACCTCAGCAAGTTATTGAAACCTTGTCTCAAAAACAGAAATATAAGTACTTATTAACCACAAATTAGCAAATCAGTTTCTTTAAAAATAAATAAATAAAGGTATTTCGGGGTTTGGGAATATAGCTCAGTGGTAGAGTGCTTTGCCTAGTATGTATGAGGCCCTGGGTTTTGTACCCAAGCCCCAACCCACCCCCAAAAATAAGACATTCCTGTTGTGTGGTAAATGCAAACTTTAACCAAAACAGTGAAGAGGTAATGATTAATGGTAAATTTGAAAGACACTTCCTCTTCCCTTAGATGGTAATTTTTACTACAAGGCATAGATTGTCTGTAGTGATAGATGCCTATCCTAAACACTTTTCACTACAGAAATTTTCAAATGTACACAATAGCAGAATATAAAAACAAAACCCCAGGTCTCTGTTACCCATCTTCCATAATTCATAAATCATCTTCAGTCTTATGTAATCTATATTCCAAACTAATCTCCCATTCTCCATATCATTTTTTTAAGGTAGCAGGGATGGAACTCAGGGGCACTCGACCACTGAGCCACATCCTCAGCCTTATTTTGTATTTTATTTGGAGACAGGTTTCACCGAGTTGCTTAGTGCCTCACTTTTGCTGAGGCTGGCTTTGAACTCGCAATCCTCCTGCCTCAGCCTCCCGAGTCCTGGGATTACAGGTGTGTGTCACCACACCCAGCTCCATATCATTTTGAAGGAAATCCCAGACACCTCTTTCCATTTGAAAATATCCCAATATGTATCTCAGGGAGTATACAAAAATGCTCTTCCCTCCCAACATAACCACAAAACCATTACCATACCTAAAAATAATAATAATTCCTTAACATCAAATATCTATTCAATGGTCCAATTTCTGATTAATTTTGACTAGGGATCCAAGTAAGACCCAAACAATGACAACATGCCTTTCTAAGTTTCTTTTAATCCTTGAAATTAAAAAGTTTAATTTAAATCTCATTTTTATTCCTATACATGGTTGACGAAATCATTGTCCTATACAGCTCAGTTTGGATGTTGCTAAATGCATGCCTCTGGTGTTTTTTAGTGTTTCCTTGTCCCATGTATTTCCTGTAAATTGGTAGTTAGAATTGGAAGCTTAAATCAGATTTGGGTTCTTGATTTTTTTCTCTTTTTTGGTAGTTCTGGGGATGGAACCCAGGGCCTCGAGCATGCTAGGCAAGTACTCACCAGTAAGCCACATCCCCAGCCCTCTTGTTTCTTTTTGCAAGCCTACTTCACTGATGTAATTATTTATTTATTTTTTGGTATTGAGATTGAACACAGGGGTGCTTAATCACTGAGCTACATTTCTCAGCCCCTTTTATTTTTATTTTTTTTTTTTTTTTTATTTTGAGACAAGGTCTCTCTAAGTTGCTGAAGCTGGTTTTGAATTTATAATCCTCCTGCCTCAGCCTTCCAAGCTGGAATTATTTACTTCAATCACAATACTTGACTGTTATCTCTTTTGTTGTCATTGATAAACGCCTAAATGTATTAATGATGATATTCTACCAATCCTTCTTCATTTATTAGCTAGAATACTTTGATGCAGAGAAACTTTTTCCCATCAACTACTATGTTATCCTGAGGTCCAGTTCACACAGGAGAGGGAAGACAAAAGTTTAAAACTAATTTTTAACTAACAAGTAATAATTATGCATATTTTGTAGTATAATATTATGTTTTTATCTATGTATATATATTGTAGAATCAATCAAGCTAATTAATGTATGTGTCACCTCACCAAGTCATTATTTTGTTAAGGTGAAAAGGTTTAAAAATCTACTTCTTTAGGTCTTTTTTTCTTCTTTATTCTTTTTGGACACAGGTTCTCATTATGTTGCTTAGGTTAGCCTTAAACTCCTGGGCTCAAACCATCATCCTGGGACACAGATATGCCTCACAACTCCTAGATTCATTTATAATTTTGAAATATACATTATTATTAACTGTGATCACCATGCAGTACCCTTTGATCAACATCTTCCCTTTCTTCATGCCCCTTCCCCACTAGCCTCTGGTAAACACCTTTTTAGTTTATTGCTAAGAGACTGACTTTTTTGATTCCACATGTAAGTGGGATCATACAGCACCTGTCTTTCTGTGGCTGGTTTACTTCACAGAGCATAAAATAGGCAACAAAAAGCAAAAATAGACAAATGGAATTCTATCAGAGTAAAAAGCTTCCACACAGCAAAACATTTAACAGAGTAAAGAGAAAATGGATTGGGTGAAAATATTTGCAAGCCATACATCTGATAAGGAGTTAATTTTCTTTTTCTTTTTTTAATATTTATTTTTTAATTGTAGTTGGACACAGTACTTTTATTTCACTTATTTATTTTTATGTGGTGCTGAGGATCGAACCCAGGGTCTCACACGTGGGAGGTGAGCATTCTACACCGCTGAGCCACAATCCCAGCCCAGGAGTTAATTTTCAAAATATAAAAGGAGGTCAAGAGCAAGAAAGCAAACAACCCAATTTTTAAAAGGGGCAAAGGATGTGAACAGACATTTCTTAAAAAAAAAAAAAAAAAAAAAGAGAGAGAAGGAGAGAGAGATAAAATGGCCAAAAGACACATGAAAAAAAAAAAAAAAAAAAAACCAAAAAACTTAACATCTCTCTAATCATCAGTAAAATGTGAATTAAAACCACAACGTGTTGGGCTGGGGCTGTGACTCAGTGGTAGTGTGCTTGCCTCGCATGTGTGAGGCCCTGGGTTCAATCTTCAGCACCACCTAAACATAAATTAATAAAATAAAGATGTTGAGTTTAAAAAAAAAAAAAAGTCGTTCTTCTAAACCAGTTTTTTTAAAATGAGTTGCTCCTGGGCTACAGATGTAGTTCAGTAGTAGAGTACTTGCCTAGCATACACAAGGCCCTGGGTTAGATCTCAAACACCAAAGTTTTTTTGTTTCTTTTTTTTTAATTAATTTTTTAAATTTTATATATGACAGAATACAATTCTTATTACACATATAGAGCACAATTTTTCATATCTCTGGTTGTATACAAAATATATTCATACCAGTTGGTATCTTCACACATGTACTTTGGATTATAATGACCATCACATTCCACCATCCAACCCCATGCCCCCTTCCTTCCCCTTCCACCCCTCTGCCCTATCTGGAGTTCATCTATTCATCCCATGCTCCCCCTCCCTACCCCACTATGAATCAGCCTCCTTATATGAGAGAAAACATTCGGCATTTGGTTTTTTGGGATTCACTAACTTCACTTAGCATTATCTTCTCTAACTCCATCCATTCACCTGCAAATGCCATGATTTTATTTTCTTTTATTGCTGAGTAAAATTCCATTGTGTGTGTGTGTGTGTGTGTATGTATATATATATATATATATATATATATATATATATATATATATATATGCCACATTTTTTTATCCATTCCCCAATCAAAAAATGGGCCAAGGACCTAAACAGACACTTCTCAGAAGATGATATACAATCAATCAACAAATATATGAAAAAATGTTCATCATCACTAGCAATTAGAGAAATGCAAATCAAAACTACTCTAATATTTCATCTCACTCCAGTCAGAATGGCAGCTATTATGAATACAAACAACAATAAGTGTTGGTGAGGATGTGGGGAAAAAGGTACACTCCTACAACGAAAATTGGTACAGCCAATATGTAAAGCAGTATGGATATTGCTTGGAAAATTGGGAATGGAACCACCATTTGACCCAGCTATCCCTCTCATCAGTCTATACCCAAAGGACTTAAAAACAGCATATTACAGGGACACAGCCACATCAATGTTTAGAGCAGCACAATTCACGATAGCTAAACTGTGGAACCAACCTAGATGCCCTTCAATAGATGAATGGATAAAAAAAAGTTTGTTTTTTTCTTAGAGAGTTGTTCCTTAATAGAGTTAAAGAGAGTTCACCTTTTTCAAAAGGTGACTAGTCTTTTTAGTATGATTATGAACTCATGGATTTAAACATATTTTATACATTTTAATATATTTCAGTTTTTATTCCCACTGATACTCAAGTCCCATTTAGAAAGTGGGAGCCTCTACCGAGTCATTCTGACACAAATACATCAAAGCTTTCTGGTATGACAAGGCATTTCAGACAAATTTTGTACATTTCTTGCCCCAGATCTGGAATCAGCTTTTCATCAAGAAGCTTTGGTTTTTCAAAGTAAAGCTACCCTTTTAAAAAAGAACTTTCAGTTACTTAAGTACGATCTCAATGCAAAACTGGAAAACTGCCATATCATATATGATCCAGCAAATACTGCAATACTGTCAGAGAAACAAAGGTATTCTGGGCTGGTTAAGTAAAGGCCTAAATTATTTAATTCTAGTAAGGACATTCTGCACACATAAGTACATCATGAATACCAATTATTAATTTAATAACTAACCTTTTCAAAGTGATGGATTGCAAGCCAAATTTCCCCTTGTGCATTGAAAACACAGCCAAGATTACTCCAAGCTACTGCAAAGTTCGGTTGCGTCTCAATTGCTTTCAAATAACATGCCTTAGGAGGGGTTAATGAAAGAAGATGGGAGGGGAAGGAGGTAAAGGGAAAGGGGAAAATTTGTAAAGGGAAAAAAAAAAAGATTGGGGGGGGGGAAGAAGGTGATATCATTATTCCTTCTCTGACCAGTCAAAAGTGACCCTGCAGCATAGGCTCGCTTGCGCCAAAACTAATGCGCTGCCACAGCTGGCTGCTCCTGCGCCTGCGCCACCAGAACCCAAGTGCAAACCACCATGTTCAGTTCTGTCAACCAATGACCAACCCTTACACTGGAACTCATTGGGAGGTCAGTTGCTATAATTCTAATACTGAACTTTTCTTACCTGAACACCTAAGAGCTCTGATTACATTTTCAAGTGATATCTAGAGGGAACCACTTAAGACCAAGTATTCACATTTCCCAAAGTGTGTTCTATGAGGTGTTAAAAAATATCACTGGATAAAAAGGATTTCATGGTCAAGTAAATTAGGAAAATAGAAAACAGGTTTCTTTACAACTCTACAAGGACTTCCGTTAGCCTTTAATACTATTAAAAGATTCCCTGAACTTAGTTGACCATGGAACTCTTCTCTCATTGAACATTTTATTAGAGTACTATGAAACACATTTTGGGAAATACTGCTCTGGATAATGTTTCTAACATTAAAACTATGCTCCTGAGTTAGAGAAAACATGTTTTTCTGCCAAGTCAGATATCTTAGCCAGACTTTCAGTTACAAATTCATAATGCCCCTATATTCCATGGAGGACTGAAGCTGAAACCTCACATGACAGGATTGCACCTAGGTTGAGGTCCCTGTAATGCGAGCGCAAACATCGCTTGCGCCACCTAACAGCATCGCACTGCGCAATCGCTGCGAACTGCTGCGCTACGTAGAACACCCCTAGACGCAGCAAACGGCCAACCAGATCCATTAATCTACTAGACAGGCCCATAGAGAATATTTGTTTAATGAGATTAGTTGGACTCAAGGTATGTTAAAACCCAATTTTATCCAAAAAGGCTACAGAATAGGACTGAGGGAGCCAGTCAATCAGATTACTCATCTAGTCAACCGTTCACAGGGGCTCATTCGCACGCAATGCGCATTAACGCTGCGCAGCCTTTGCGCTACTGCAGGGTCACAGCGCATCATCAGAAGAGCAGAATGCTGCAATCCAAACAAAGAAGAAAAAAGGAAAAAAAATGAACAACAAGAAGAGTTAGAAGCTTTAACTAGTAAATTATCTCTAATAATTTTAATATCTTAATTAACTTTTACTTATCTTTGACAGAATTGTGGCTATAGTATAAAACATTCTCTTACATAACTTGCTTGTAAATAAAATTATTTTAAGCTGTTTTTGAAGCCACAAGACAGAAGATTCAGGCATGGAGGCAAATTGTTTTGCTGTGGCAGTTACAAACCCGTTACCATATTTCTCATCATGTGACTTTTCGGTGCGTTCCTTGCTGGAAGAGGAGGAGGAGGTTGTGTGTCTGCCCTAGATCCAGGCCTCGAGCTCCCTTCAGCGAGGCACCTTACGCATGGAATAGGAGGTTTCACCCACCTGAAACCTTCTAAATACAATATCAATGGTGAAAAACCAAAAACAAGAGAGAAAATAAAAACAAGATCATTAGTAAAAGTTCAACAAAGCAATTGAAATTCTTTGGATGTCTATTACATATGGGAATGAGGACAGTCTCAAGTCTGTAACATGGGAAACATGCAGAAGGGAGAGGGTTAATCAGGGCTATTGCATACAGCAGGGATTTTTGCTGGAAGAAAGGCTCTTCATTTTCTACAAAGAACTTAATTTTGTTTCCATCTACTAGGAATATGCTGGCTTGAATTTTCAAATGCACTGATTACAAAAGAAATACATTGCATTTCACTCAAGAGTATTTTCTTTTTACTAAGTTCTCACAAAAACCAGAATAACATTTTTCAAACTAGGTGTCTCCAGAGCTCTGAAATAAAGAAGTCAGCAACCTAAGGCAGGCGCAATGTCTCAGCCTAAACCGATCTCTAAAGCTGCAGTGAAGTGCAATTCATGTTAGCTGTCCGCTTGGTGGAGTGACAATTAATAGAAGCATAACGAATATTTGTTCTATAAATTACCAATTAGATTTATCAGCTAAGATTGAAATCAATTACAGTTCATTAACTGGAAACCTACATAAGGTTATTCCAAAGTGTCAGCAGCAGAATTTATGAGGTATGCACATAAACTAGTGCCTTTTAACATTAGATGGTGCTAAAAAGCCTTCTCCCTCCCTCGATGAGAAGTCAAACAGACAGCTACGCTGCGCATACACTCCACGCATTAGCATGCGCGTGGGGCTCAGAGCAACAGGTGGGAGTTTCAGAAGCATTCTGGTTTCTCCCCACTCCTCACCCCTGCAGCGCGGTTGCGTAAGGTGGCTTGTAACAACACAATTGCATTTATAAATTTAATTGTAAATTATACCAAAAGCTTTAATTAACCCAACCTGGTATTCAAATTCATTATTTGGAAACAATGCTAAAAGCCACCTTTCCACTTTGGCAAGTTTTCTTTCGATCAGTCCATTTCCCAAACAAACCAGCTTTGTCTTTCTTTTTTTTTTTTTTTTAAGGAGGTGGGTGGGGAGGAATAAAAGAAGGAAGTGAGGAAGAAAAGAAGGTAGACAACTAGGATTGGAAAAGAGGAAAAAGGAACTTAGGGAGGGAATGGGGACAAGAAGGGGCAGGATAGTCCAATTATTAATTTGCAATCATTTTAATAGCCTTTCTTCCACTGTAAAAAAGGGGAGGAAGATGAAGGGAGGAAGGTTAAATAAGAATTTTAAATGCCAGTATTACAGGGTAACATTTGGATGAAATTCTTCTCCACTTACAAGCCACAAAGGACTTAGAAGAGCAGCATTTTCAATGGCACCTGCATCATATAGGAGTCTTGAGCCAAATCACAGGCGCTCTGCTTGTCACCAGCAGGCAAGCCTCAGATTTGAAGGAATGTTATTTATTCCCACATAAGATCATGACGGAGCCCATTGTTTAAAGATGATCTAGCTCAGCAGAAAGGCTCCACAATGTTCAGGTTCTTGCTTTACCCCCAGATTTAGAACAGATATGCCAAAGCCTGGCCCTGCTCTAGTCTGAGGCGAGTCATGTCGACAGTTTTCCTCAGTTTCACAGGACTGTTTTGTGAAGATAGCTCAATGAAGAGTTGAAGACTTGGCAAAAAAGTACAAGTTTTCATAACACTGATGTTTAAATGTGTTCTATCAAACACCTACCTTGGCTTCTTCCAAGCGACCCAGGGCTTTAAGCAGGTTCCCCAGGTCACTGCGAACACAGTACAAATCCTAGAAACCCAGAGATAATGTTATTAATTACACTGATTTGTTGATCAAAACATCTTGAAATCACTTCTGCACATTTAGTTCTCTGCCATTTTATTACTGACCAAAATATACTGCATGACAAACCTATGTGCAAGACCACAATCTCTTACCCTCAATTCCAAATCCCCAAAGTCCCCCAAAACTTACTGTGTGTTTGTGTGTGTAGTGATGGGGATTGAATCCAGGGGCGCTCTAACACTCAGTTACATCTCCAATCCTTTTTTATTTTGAGACAAGGTCTTGTTTAGTTGTAAGAAGAATTTGTGATCCTCCTGCCTTAGCCCCCCGCCAAAATCACTAGATTATAGGCATGCACCACCACACCCAGGTCTACATGACACTATTTATACATTTCTCACTTAGTATGAACACTCATCTTTTGCTGCAGAAATATGTTTTTTACTCTAATATGCTGTTCTAGACCAATCTGGGAGTTTCACATATGGTGTTATGTTCTAAAATCCTAAAAATTCTGGATTTTGAAATGCATCTGACCCCATCAGTTTCAGATAAAAGACTATGGGACCTTACAAGAGCCTCTTTCCTCTTCAAACGTCAGTTGTTACAAAAATGATTGAATATTTATTCAGCTGTTTTATTCAAGGTTATGATGAATCACTCCTGCATCAAGGACCAAAAATTTTCCATAGCAGAAAAATAGTACTGCACTTAGCAAGTGATTACCCATCAACAAACCTACCCTTTGGCTCTCAGGCATATTTAGAAACCTTGACTACATTTCGCTCTTAGGCAGAAGGATTACCATCCAACCACAGCCTCAATCCTGACACCTGCCACTAGATTACTCATTACTATTAAGTGCCATCAGGGCTGAGTGGGTGAATAATGAAAAGCAGTTGACTCTGCTTTTTTATTAGCAGCTCAATTGTGTTGCTAGTCATCTGACTCGCCAGTCCATTCCTCAGTATGAGACACTCATCAGAACAGTGAGCTTATATTTTTATTTGTCCTTGTTTGCCTTTGTCAGTCAAATCTATTAGTCAACAAGCAGAGATAATAGCAATACAAAGTGTACTTCTCATTCCAAATGGTTCCATGGGTCAAAGTGCCTTAATTCCTACAATGTGCTGTTTCATCAACTGTGCCAAAGAAACACCATATATATTATTCTCTCTGCAACTATACTATGGTTTCCAGAATCCACTGATTAATTTTACTGATAAGCAGCTTTTATGATTATATATTACCGTTCACAAGGCAAACCAAAATGTTTGCTGATAAAGTATACTGGCTGCCACAGAAAATTCATGGTTGGCCATACTGGGTTGAGCACCCTAATAGTTACCTGACGCAGTATTGTCCCTTAAGCAATGACTGATATTTTGAAAGTATATGGTTTTCTCTCATAACATTAAGCACAGAACAACACTAAACCTCAAAACTCTACAGGTGCCATTAATCTAATTACAGATTTATCATCCTTCAAATTAATCTAAGCACTTTTAAGCCCTATTTGTAGTCTCAGACGCAATGGATTCTATAATGGTGCTCTCTACCTTTGTATGTTTTTACCCCTACACTTTAAAGTTATCCATTTTGGCATGCCTGTATCATCCAATCTGCTCAAACTCCTACTATTTAATTGTGGCTATAAATCTTTGGAATATTACCAACTCCTTTGCCTTTTCTGAGCCATAATAACCAGAAGTCTCAGAATAACTCTCCAACAATGGCTACACATTTTAGCCAACTGTTACATAATTTTCCCTCTAGTTTCTATAAACTCTTGGATGGATGCCAATCACATCCTAACAATATATCTGTCATTTAGTTATATCATCAAGATCCATTACAGCATATTAAATGAAATTAACACAATCCTATCATTAAAAATAGATGTTTTAGATAATCAACAAGGCAGTTTTAGAAAAAGGCAGAGTATGACATATTAAACATAACAGGGAAATCTAATTCTGGGGATCCAAACATATGCATATATCTCCCTAATGTTTAGAAAATGCCAAGAATAGTCAGGTGCAGATACACACACCTGAAGTCCCAGTGAACTGGAAGAACAGGAGAACTGCAAGTTTGTGGCCAGCCTCAGGAACTTTGCAAGGACCTAAGCAACCTAGTAAGATTCTGTCTCAAGATAAAAGGGATAGGGATGTAGCTTAGAGGGAAATCGCCCCTGGGTTCAAACCCCAGTATGAGAGGGGAAAAAAAGAAAATGCAAGAATACTACCATTCTCCCCAAAATTTCAAAACCTACAGCAACAAATTCTGCTTCATCTGTCAAATCACGAACAGTATCTGCTAAGAGAATCAACATTTCTAAAGCCTGGCCCATTGTACCCATCCCAGATTAATATCTTTCATGAAAAACTTTATTCAATAGGATGCCTGAAACTGAAGGAAAAAGAAATTAATTGAATCCTTTACCATCCAGGGACTTACAATCTACAGAGAAGGACAAGGCACACACATACTAAATGTCCACACAGTAGTAAAAGTAGATGAGCTCAAAGGAGAAGTTTAAACTTATCCTTGAAAGATATGAGTAGAGGTTTAACAAAGGAAGAGGGCATTGCAAACAAGAGAAAATAGTGTGAATAAAGGTAAGGAATTAGCTGGGCACAGTGTCACATGGCTTAACTCCAGCTACTGGGTAGGTAGAGGCAGGAGGATTGCAAGCTCAAGACCTTGGCAACTTAAGGAGACCCTGTGTCTCAAAATAAAGACTAGAGCTGGGAAATTAGCTTGATAGTAGAGCTGAGTTCAATCCCCAATACCACCAAAAATAAATAAAGTAAAGGTAAGGAATTAGAAATAAGATTTTCCTTTATAACTATTGCTCCTAAGATTGCAACTGTTTCCTGACTCCTAAAGCCCCCAGTCTTACCCCCCATAACATCTCTATATATACATACACATGAAGTAAAATCAGGTCGATAAAAACCTGCAGTAGTTCTCAATTGCCTCTCAAATTAAATTCAAACTCCTCAGCCTCTCTATTCTTTTGAAATCTTCCAATTGACTCTGCTCTACTACACTCACTTCTTGTTACTACTTGACTCACCACTTCAGCCAAGGAAGTCTACTTGCTATTTACCTTCCTACAGAATGCTTAGGTTATAAGCACCCACTCGAGGAAATCTTCTGATTAATACTCTCCAACGATAATCATCCGAGGAGCTTACATCTTTTTTTCCTTTATGGGTCAGATCTGTCTCATATAATAACCCACAACTTTCTGCCCACAACACATCTCTCCAATTCCTAACCAAGCACTATATATGCAAAAGGCACTCAAATATTTAAATGTGACATTTTCAAGACAAACTTAACAAAAAGCTGAACAGAGAAGAATAGAAATATATGGTTTTCCACAGTTTATAAGTGAGATTCACAACAATACATGACAGTAACACATGATGGTTAGGATGCCAGTAGCTCTGAGAGCTATGCACCATCAAAGCAGAAGTAATGCTTCAACAACCTATAGATTCAGAAATAGAGCTGCTTAAAGCAACTCAGGGTTACAATCATTATACAAGAAAACAATCCTATGCTTAATTTATAAATGGGATTGCCAGATATGGGCAACTCCAGTGAGCCATCATGTGAAAGAACACCAAATACAATAGTACCTTTAAATATAATGGGCTAAAATTTTAGCAAAATTGTTACAGCATGCCACATTACTGAAGATAATTCAGAATATAAAAATATGAAACAGCTTTATGTTTTACAAGTAATTTCTATTATCAAGACATGGGGGATAACTTATAAACTGACATATTTACCAACTTAAAAGATAAACACTGCTGAAAAGAGGTTAAAAGTACCTTAACATTTTTTCACTGCTACAAAAATTAAACAATCAGATTTTATTTTTCTTAGAATGCCAACTGCATCTATGATTCACGGTCACAATGTATTAATGATGCATTTAAGCACCACACATAAGGAACTCAAGATTCTATCAGCACTATATTGACATCAAGCCTTTGATAGTAAGTTTAAATCTAGTTTAGACTAGGTATCCTGAAATAAATTAAAACATGATCACCATAGTATATTTAATGTAATCAAGGGAGTTTGCACAATCCCGTATAATTCCATAATTTATTTTAGCACTATCTCACTTCTTTGGTAGGGCATGATGATAAGTTTACTGTTAACAGATTAACATGGTTCTGTCTCCCACTTTAGATTTCCCTTTTCAATACACTCCTATGATTTGGTATACTATCAGTAGCAGTGGCTGGCTGCTCTACTACATGCAAAGGCAACTAAAAACTGGAGCCAAGGAAATCAGAATGAAAATCGGTCAAGACCTAAGTTGTACAAGACAGCACAAGTGAAGGGTACAACCCAGATTAATAAAGAAAAATAACTTACTGGACTGTGACAACTAGGTACAGAGGTGAGCCCTGAGCCACTGGGAAGAATGGGGTCCAGGCCCCAATGGCAACTCATGTACAATTGCCCAAAACTTTCTATTGGTTACAAGTTAGATAGTACAGCAATAAAAATTAAAAGTCACTCAAATTTATACATACATACAAAGAGTATCTCTGAAATGATACACAAGAACTTACTGTCATTAGCTATATCCATGAGGAATGACTAGAAATTTTCACTGGATCCATTCAAAAAGCAATTAATTTTCTTTTTTTAAAAAAATCTTAAGATTTCAAAATTAACTAAAAAAAATAATTGTTCATAGATGTCACAATGGAAAGATTCTCAGATCTTTGAGCAAATTACTAAAGTAAGCTTCAGTCTCCTAACCTATAAAATGGGGATTAAGGGACAGCAGTATATGGTCAATGGTTTTCAAACTGTGCTCAAGGGCTGCCTTGAGGGGTGAGTGCCCACTGAGCACAGCATCCCCTTCTTTTATTTCTTTTCACTTTAACTTTTGCTTTGAAGATATTCAGGATCAAGTTTTAACATCCATTTCACCATTACTAGCTACATGATCACAAGAAAGTCACATAACCCTTGAGTCTATTTCTTTTTGTAATTGGTAAAATTAGAACTAATACCATTTACTTTGAAGTCTCATTGTGAGGATTAAAAAAAAAAATCATCTGAAGCAGTTAGCAGCGTCTAAGCACATAGAAGTCCAATAAGCGAGGTGTGGTGGTGCACGCCTGTAATCCCAGTATCTCAGGAGGCTCACCAAGTTCAATGGTAGCCCCAGCAACTCAGCAAAGCCCTAAGCAATTTAGTAAAACCCTACTTCAAAATTAAAAAAAAAAAAAAAACAGGTTGGGGATGTGGCTCAGTGTAAGTGCCTCTGAGTTCAATCCCCAGTACCCCCCAACCCAGGGGGAAAAAAAGAGGTCCAATAATTGGTAAATATTAGTAGTAATAACTGTTTACAAATTCCAGAGTTGTTATTAAACTGAATGTTAATAATATAGATTGGGAACATATTCTTAAACTTTTTTCTGGATTCCTACAACCATTCTCTATCACTTACCTTGTAAGTTTACATCTACTTTCCCTAACTACATCAAAAGTCATATGGGCAAGGCTTATATTTTTGTATCTCTCCGAGACCAAATAACTTATGTCTGAAGCTTATGAACTTATATCTGCCCTCTGGACCTGGATATCTTACCTGTTCTCCAGAACACATCTATAACTTAGACCAAAAAAAAAGAAGAAAAAGAAGAATTAAAAGCCTGGTGTGAGCCAGGCATGGTGGTGCACACCTGTAATCCCAGAGACTGAGGCAGGAAGATTTAAAATTTGAGGCCAGATTGGCCAGCAAATTAGTGAGACTCTAAGCAACTGAGACAAACCCTGTCTCAAAATAAAAACATAAAAAGGGCTAGGGATGGTAAAGCACCTCTGGGATCAATCCAATCCCCAGCACAAAAAAAAAAAAAAAAAACACCAACCCTGGTGTGGATACTATCACCTCAATTCTCTTATGTTGAAAGAGAATAGGCTATTGAGCAACAAATTTTGTAGCCTTGTTTAGCACCTTGTTTTTAATTTATTTTACATATTAAAACCTTTTACCTACCATTCCTTGAAAAATCAAGTAACTGTTACAAACACCTATTAAAATGTATCCCAAGTTAATCAAAACAGCTTAAAGAAACAATGTCATATGTCTTGTACTTTAGGGATGTTATAAAAAATTGACAGAGTTTCTTATAAGGATAATTTTTATGCTTTTTAACATAATTTGGTATATAAGACAAATTTCTTAACACAGACCAGGTCTAAGCATTTTCACCATTTTAAGTACATAAACATTTCTAAACCCTTGACTTTATTACAGGCAAAACAATTTCAGTATCAATTATGGTGTTTCTGGGGGACTTTCTGTGAAGGGAAAGTAATTATTAAAACTTTACTTACAGGATTGTACTGAAGAGCAGAGACATAAGCTTGTACTGCTCCTTCCATATCACCTGCTGCTACCAATGCAGCTGCTAGGTTAATATAACCATCGATGAAATCAGGCTTGAGACGCAATGCATGTCGATAATGTTCAATTGCTTCCTGCAATTGCCCTCTTTCCTTGTACACATTCCCCAAATTCGAATAGGCTTCTGCCAGAAGGGGGTTCTGTTTAATTGCCAGGGTGCTAAAGTGAGCAGATCTGGAAAAGGTGAAAGTGTTGATGCATGGGTATACATATTACAGAAAAGAAGGCACGGCCCATATGCAACTGTAACAGTTTCTGAAGATCCTGTGCTATTGCTAATTATGTAACATTACATTATCTTTTAACTGGCGCAGAGCAAAAAAAATGTTAGAAATCGGTTTTACAAAAATGAAGACATTCCAGATTTCAAATTAGAAAGCCTTTTCTTATTCAATTCTTTTTTTTTAAAAAAAATTTTTTTAGTTGTCAGTGGACATAATGCCTTTATTTTTATTCATTTATTTTTATGTGGTGCTGAGGATCGAATCCAGTGCCTCACCCATGCTAGGTGAGCACTCTACCACTGAGCCACAACCCCAGCCCCTTATTAAATTCTTCTTAGAGTCTTACTACCAAACTGCCACACTGTAAATCATGATCATTAATATTGAGAATGTGTGTGTCTCATTTCCTATTTGTAAGATTTAATGATGTACCTCTTTAAATGTTTAAATACACCAGAATGACAATTTATTAAAAGGACAAGAGAAAATTCTTCCCTTTTGATTAATTCAACTGATTAGCTAAAAGCAACACTTCTTAACAATGATGGCATTTCCAACATGAACTACATATGCACAGCATACACATTATCATTTCTGTGCATTTCAGTTCCTCAAGCTGACAGGTCTTGTAAACTTAAGACTGGATGCTCAGATGTACACTAAGAATAATTTGTTACCTGAAGACAGTTAATAAAGCAGCAGATCCAGGTGGAAAAATATAGAAAAAGTCCCTAGTCATATTGATAATATAACTACCACCACACAAAAGAAGGGAGAAAAACAGGCAGCCAAGCATTTCACAAGTGGGCAAAAGAGCAGATGTGTGTTGCTGGCGTTAACTGAAACCCAGTACAGGGAAAAATTCAAGTTCAAATACTTAAGTATCATTTTTTAAGCTCAGCACCCAGAGGTAGGTACCCCCCATATCTCCTACCTGTCCAGCCTTCGACACTGGAAGTGTATAGATGAAAGTAATAAAAGCACACCAGTATTGTCTGGCTCTTGTCTCCAGAGCTGCATGCAGTGTCTTTCAGCTGCCTCAAAATCTCCTGCCTGATATTCTCGATGTGCCAACTCAGCTAACCCTTGGAAGGAAAGCATACGTTTCGTTGGTTCTGGAGAATCATCAAAACATTTGAGGGAAGGAGGGGGGAAAACAAAAAGTTAGAAATGCAAACAAAAAAATGTAAAAATATGGTATATTAAACTTAAAGATGAAAATGCTTGAAACTATGTAAAGCACTAGAGTGTTCTGCATGTTATTTATAACCCCTAGTTAACATCAGGTGCAGAATTGGTATCTTTAGAATTCATCCATTAATTCTTTCTTTTCCAAGCCACATGGGAATATTTACTTCCAAATGAGATTACATTTGAAATATTTTATACTTCTAAATTCTAAATTCCATGTAGCATCTGAAGATTCACTAATAATTGTTCCTTATATCTTAGTTAACATACTGAAACAAAATATTAAATGTACAATCTGCAAAAGTCACAAAGATTTAATAATGTCATAATAACCTACCGAGAAACTTTAAATACTCTGTCCCATGTTTCAGGATGGATTTCTATGGGATGGGGTAATATTAACAATCTATCTCAAGCATCTCTTAATGTGGATGGGGACACAAAATGTGTTTTAAACTTATTATATTGATATGTTTATATTTCACAATTTAATTTTTTTTAAGGAGAGCACTACTAGAGACAAAGCTAAAGGAAAAAAAAACTAAAAAGGCAAGGCATTATTTGTAAAACAGATGATAAACAAGATGAATTCATTTGTCAAGAGCCAAAATATTTAAAGGGGCCATCAAACATTTTAAATAAAGACCTGAGGGCTGGGGTTATGGCTCAGTGGTAGAGTGTTTGCCTAGCACGTGTGAGGCACTGGGTTCAACCTTCAGCACCACATTAAAAATATATAAATAAACAAAATAAAGGGGAAAAAAGACCTGAGAAAAAGCTGGGTGTGGTGATGCAAGAGGAGATTGGCAAGGTCAAAAATAGCCTCAGCAACTTAGTAAGACTCTATCTCAAAACACACACACACACACACACACACACACACACACACACACACAGCAAGAATATACTGCTCCTCTACCATCCCAAACTCACAAGGAGACTAAATTAGCTAAACTCCACCCACACTGGTCTTAGCACTAACATTCTCCAAAAGCTGCGGCACTGAGAAAAGAAGGCATTGCAAACAACCCTATATAATAAGCAAGCACTGCAGTGGTTAAAAAAAAAAAAAAAACGGGAAAATGCTACAGTATAAGACACTGAATAAAACTCAACAGAATGAATTACAAATAAAAACACTTTGCTGTGTGTGAATTAATTCAGATACATAATGATAAAGAATATAGCTAAAACTCAGAAGGGGGGAGGAGACCAGCTTAAGTCTCAATGGTAAATATTTATCTAAACAGTGATACATTATTGGGATCTCAACCGCAGCACTTTCACTACAAGGCTGGAATGGGAAACCACAGACATTACTTAATTTTACCAAGGTCAGAGTGACAAGCTCAAATTTGAGCCTAGCTCCCCAATCATCAGAGTTGAAAGTGTTCTGGATACTCCGGAGAGCAAAGTAAATTTCCCAATAGAATGCACAGCTGACCAAGAAAAAACGAGCAGAAAAGACTTGCGTTCAAACTTGGGGGAGGTTATATCTAATAGAAACTAGAAAATTACATTTTAGAAAAGTCTAAGGACTTCCTAGCTCCTTAATTTAACACATTACTTTGTCACTTTCAAAGCTGTTTATCTTCTATTTTAACACTTGCATGACCACTTCCTCAAATAACGGAAATAAGGACTCTAGTACAGAATCTTAAAATCTTTAAAAATCACGGTGAGGGAATGGGGACGGAAGAACGGGCTAATTACGGATCCCACTCCGTACAATTATGGATAGGATACTAAAAAAGATTCACCTATTGCTTATTGCAGTGCCCCCCCCCCCAAAAAAAAAACAGTAACTAAAACCCTTGACACATCTCAACTGCGAAATCGCCAAAAACAACAATAACAACCACCACCACCACCTCACGGGAAACCTTAGAACCACAGTCCAATTCCCGAAACCCTCCCGCCCCAAATAATCTCAATATGGAAAGGCAGCCGAAGGACACTCCTATAATTTGGTTGTTTTCTTATTTTTAGTACCAAATGCACGAGACTGAATTGTCTAAAAGGGCAACCGCCTTGCACTTGTGCAGCTACACTCCAGTTGCTTTACAAACTCTTCAAGCAAAGATGGAAACTTAAAAAAAACATACACCCTATGAATAAAGAGATACTGGGCTAAAGAATGGGGATGGAAGACCCAGGCGGCGGCGGAGGAATACATCGAGAAAGTAACACAAAGCGAAAATTGGGCGGGCAGGGTGGTCAACGCAAAGCAACGCACCAGGGTGATTTCCCTCCCAAGGATAGGAAGTGGACCACAGGGTTGGCAACCTCGCGAAGGAAAGGGTGTGGTTCCCCGCGGGCGGGGAAGGACGACTGGGTGGGACACGCAAGCTGGGGGCAGCGAGTGGAATTGGGCGATGGCACAGGGAACCCCTGGAAATTTCCAATCTAAACCAGGACCGCTCAACCGAAAGAACACCATAAAGATGCCCAGCGAAGTGCTGCTCAATGTCCCCTCTTCTTGAGGTTACTTGAAGCACATCGACGAGCTTTTGATGGTCTTTGCGTGATGCAAAGTGAGAATATGATTACATCGAAATGGCACCCCCGCCCTGGATTGGCAGAATAAGACCAAATGTAGTTAAGGGGAAAGGGCTTGAGGGGGAGGTGGAGAGGGAAAGGAGAGGGAAAGGAGAGGGCAATGAGCTGGAATTAAAGGAGAAAACGGTTGCGAAGGATTTTGAAAGGGCAAGGATTCCAATGCAGTCCATTCCAAGACATTCTAAGCGCGCACGTGTGGTTAAAAGCGTCCCGAAGAGAGTAGAAGACTAGAACATTTACGGAGTTAAAGGAAAAAAAAGCAAAGAAAGCAGCATAAAGCAAGCAAGCAAACAAGTAAGCGAAAATGTTTGAGGAACAGACGACAGCGGAAAACCTGATCAGATGCCAGTAGACCACGATGTAATGGGGATGGTTAGAGGGCAGGGAGGGAGTGATGAAAGGTACAGGACGGCGCCAGACCCCAAAGGGGTGTCTGCCACGATAGAACCGGACACTGGTACCTGTGCTGTCGGCCACGTTGCCCACGGAAGACGCCATCTGGAGCTTCTTGAGGGAGAGCAAGAAGGGGGTAATTGACTCCAACTGCTGCCACTACTGGCAAGAATGTTTCTGGAGGTAGTAGGAAGAGGACAGCAGCTATATCAGTGTTTTGGAAGGTTTAAGAGGCGGCAGCAGTTAACAGGCTTCGAACCTTGGGAACTCTAGTTGGCCATCTACCTCTCACGGTCTTGAAATGGCGGCGACGGCTCCTCGGCCGAAACAACACGGGCCGGAACTACTTTCTGTTACAATCAAGTACCCTCGCGGAGGTAGCACGGTAACCAGCGCTACCAACCAAATGACTATCATTAAAGTCACTGGTCTTAGGTAACCTTCCGCGCAGGGCCCATTGCGACAAACATGATTGTGTCCAGAGCGCATGCGACAACCCTGTCAACCCGACTTCCAGTTAGGGCATTCAGTGGAGCAGGCGAGTCCCAAATTTTTCAAGAGTGAAACGGAGGGGTAAAAAAAATTCACATATACGTCGGATACATTTTTGCCAAAGTGGTAAAGTATAAGTCTGTTTGTTACCTACTCAATAATGTCAATGTTAACAGAAATGCCAGAGGCGTCTAAAAAAGTTTAGCCAACTTTGTTCGTACAGAAAAGGATAGTTACAAAGCTGATGGGTCAATTCAGAACAAGTAAATTCAAATGATTGTATTTCAAAGACGTAATTGTTTGAAACGATGGGGGAGAGGATTCGGGTTTGAACACGCCGTAATTCTAACCCCACCCACTGATTTAAGCACTTCGCGGAAAAAGACTGATACTTTCGCAGGGTCAAATGAACACGAACATCTCAGATTTCGGTACCATAGCCCGAAATTTCAAAATCGTTTCGGTATTCGGGCGAGTTTTGCCCACAGTTACAGGGCAAATGCTTAATAACTCGGGGACATAATGAGAGTTTGCACGCCAAAAGCTACTATAAAAATGTTAAAAATGATCCACTTCTGTCAAAATTCGTGACTTTCAGTGACTTCATTTCTACCAAATAGCCCTGCAAATCGTCAATCTGTGATTCCATTAAGCTCAAGGTACTTCAACAATGCTAAATGAATTCATTTGTCCACTGCCTAAATCTAGATTGTCATGAATTGCCCTTCTTTAACAAATCAGCCCTTATGATCCTCCTGCAGTTTCAAGTCCAGCGTTCAATTTTGTCACATTGTTATTAATTTATGCCTCATCTTTTGTTCCAGAAAAGATTTAAGGTAGCTTGTCACTTAAGCAAGAAATTATTACAAGCCACTGGAGGCTACAAGTTGGATGTCTCAGAGCCTTGTGATTTCAAAAAAGTCCTTAATTTAAGAAACCAGGTCAGTGAATTTCTTGATAGTCTTTCTACTACCTAGTCCCTTGACAACATCAAAAAATAACAATTCAGGGACATAATGAATGCTCAACTTCTTAGATATACTTGACAAACTGTTAGTTATGGATATGAACACAGAAAAAAATCATAATGTTAATTTTTCCATCCAATAATCAAAAATCACATCATGCAGTGAAAAAGACAAAATTCACTACACAAACTCTCCTGGAAATTGGGCACCAACCTTGTCTTGTAATTTGATTTCACTAGTAACCACACACACACACACACACAAGTGCCCCGGCTTTTCAAATTTTAAAACAGACTTCTCAGATTCCTCTGGCAGATGTTTATGCCTTAGTGATTAGCCGGTACTAGTTAATTAGGCAGAACTCTTCTTATTAAATGCCAGGTCATGCTCTCAGTCGGGCAGACTATTTAGCTTACAGATACTCGTAGTCTATGGTTTCTTATCCTGAGAGAAGAGTCACAGGATGTTATGATACATTTTTCCGCTATGGAAAGCGGTGGTGGAGCTCTCCGTGACTCAGTAAGAAAACACTTGAAGAACTCCAACCAGGTGCCTTCCAGAAATAACTCCTGGAAGGTTGCGTGTGAAGTACTTATTCATCAGACAAGCATATCTTCTTCAGCCACTCTAGTAACATTTGCTAGAATCTCTATGTTCAAGGCACTATAGGAAACATAAAATGAACAAAACAAGTTCCTAGCCCTCAAGAAATTTGAAGCCTACTTTGATAGACACAAAAAGCCACTGGGGCTGGGCGTGTGGGTGCATGCCTGTAATCCCAGCAGCTGGGGAGGCTGAAGCAGGAGGATCGCAAGTTCAAAGCCAGTCTCCCCAATTTAGCAAGGCCCTAGGCAACTGAGCAAGAAGCTGTCTCAAAAAAATAAAAAGAGGCTGGGAATGTGACCTGCTGCTTAAGCACCCCTGGGTTCAATCCCTAGTACCCTCCTCATAAAAAAAAAAAGCCACTGGAGAACAATACAGAAGATTATTATTTAGGCAATTAAATATGCTAATTAAATACACTGGTTTCTAAATATCTGGGGCGGGAACAGTCACTTCAGACTGGAGGGTGTAGATGAAGAACACTTGACCTGAGCATTGAAGGAGGTGCTTTTGTGTTTTCTCTTTCACACTGATTTGTTTGTTTTCTTTGCTACCTTTTACATACAGGAATTCTAAATTTAAAACCATCTGTAAATAAATCAACTACTTCTTCAACTCAGTCCCAAACTTTGCCACTCAAATAACACCAATAATGGCCTATTTTCTGTTGCTGTGTTAACAAATTGCCACAAATTTAAGGGCTTAAAACACATGTGCAGTAGTAGCACCAGTACTGGAGGAGGAAGTGGAGAGACATGCTGCTCCATCAAAGCAGCTGGAAAATGGTCCTAAAGGTTAAGTGAAGCTGAAAAAATACACAGATACAGCCTCCCACACTCTCCAGATAAGTAGTGATAGTAAGTATTCCAGAAAGACCTTTTTAAGACTAAAACCTTCACAAGAAAAAAATAAAATAAAACTTCCAGAAATCTTTTAACCTGAATAAAAGGAAAAAAAAACTGATTTCTTGGTACTATAACCATCACTAGCCAATCAGTTTGGAAAAAATGATTCCTTATTTGGTAGCCACTATGTTAAAGATATGGCCAGCTGTATCATCAATAGTGAAGATGAAAAAGGTGAAGGAAAAATAAAAACAGGTCAAACAAGAAAAGGCTGATGGATACAATTTAAATGGTGGCTTTTTGCAAAACAAAAGCAGAAAGGCAACCAAGAGTACACCTTCCTGAGCTCTCCACAATGAGGATGCCTTGTGAGAAAAACAAAGCTGCCAAAATGGGCTGGGGGTATAGCTCAGTTGGTAGTGTGCTTGCCTCACATGCACAAGCCCCTGGGTTAGATCCCCATTGATCCCAGCACCACACACACAAGAAAAAGTTGTCAAAGACTAATAAGGTCGCATTCCCTCTGAATTCCTACTTGGTTTCTTTCCTCTTTTATTAGGAAGGCCACTGACTTTATTGGCTGTTATTGCCAAAAAAAGGAGCTAAATGGCATCAAGCAGACCAGAGGTAAAGATGGGGAAGGGGCCAGGAATCCAATGAGAAAAGCTAGTTAAAGGTTTCCATGGATGGAACTGGCAGGGGAAAGAGAAAGGGAGTTGCATGCAAGAGCAAAAATTCAATGGGGAGGGGAGAGAATTCTCAAAGACAACAACAGCAATCTTTTCCTTTGTAGAGGACAAAGAGCCTCCACTTGGATACAAACTCTGGAGACTTGATAATAGGACTGGAGATTGAGGGCTCCCCAGAGAACATCACACCATTCTCAAAGGCACCCAAACCAGTCCTGGGACTACTTGGCATTGGCACCACATGTGTCTGTCCTTCAGCCATTCCTGGAAGATGATTTCATCTTTCTTTAGCACCAGAAACTGACCAAGGACAACATATGCTTTATCAAAGCCCCTTTCCTCCAACTTCTTGCCCAGGACTTCACCAATCCCAGGCAGGCTCCTCACTGGCTTTTCCCCCATAAGCTCTGCCACAAAGTCTCCATGCTTTAGGGAGGTTGTCATCTTGATTGAGCTTAATGCTCTCATTCTCCACTTGGTTTCTTGACCAACAAATTGTGAGATCCAGTGGAGGCGAGAGGCAAAGTCTTGGTTTATTCTTCCAATCTAAGTCTATCATGGAATGATATTCAAAAAGATTTTCACAATCTTCAGCCTGAGACTGTGTATAAAGAACAAAATAATTCATTAAGGGGCTGGGGTTGTGGCTCAGTGATGGAGCCCTTGCCTTACTACATTCTATCCTTAACACCACATAAAAATAAATAAAGGTATTGTGTCTATCTACAACTAATTTTTAAAAAAAAGCAAATAATTCATAAAAAGTACAGAATTTCAGAATGGAGACTTGCATCTTTTTTTTTCCACTTTAAGTTTTATTAAAATGTGTAAAAGAATTAAGAGATGCTACAGTATCATTTACTCAGTAGTATGTTTTACTGTTACATAAAACATTTAGTCAAGTGGAACAATGTGATGTCTGTTATTTAACAACAGGATGAAATACATGAGTGTTAACATATAAACAAATATTCAGTTATAAGGACATATTGAATACATAACGTAAATATAGGTAAAAACAATGCACTATAAATTGGGAATGATGGTCCATTCTTGTAATCCAAGCAAATTGAAAAACTGAGGAGTTTCAGAACTTTAAATTCAGCCTCAGCAACTTAGTGTGGTTTCAAGCAACTTAGCAAGACAGTCTCAAAATTTGAAAAAGTGGGGAGAGGGCTTAAGAATGTGGCTCAGTGTTTAAAAATCCCTAAATATAAACTGAAATACAAAAGAAATACAGTTTAAAATGTTACAATTCAGTGTTAAACATCAAAAAATAGATTTCATATAATTCTTTTCTCCAGTATTCAAAAATGAAAATCGTAATTTTTTGATTTAGAAAACAAAAATTATATGCTTTCAAAGATGAGATTTCTGCACTATGCATATATGATATTTATGACTGATATTTCTACCAAATAACTTGATAATGCTTAAAAAATTTAAGCAAAAGTTAAAGACAACTACTTATTTTCTATATTTAAATGAGTAATGTCTTTTACTGACCCTCATATACATCAAGGTGTAATGTAAAATAATGACTTTACTATACTCTCACATTTGAGACTTGCATCTTTGCCTTGGTGAACATGCCTGTAGTTATTGGACTTAGGCCTTAAGACTGGTTTCAGTTTTCTGTGCCTTTAGACTAGAATCTGTTTCATTTGAAAGGAATTTATGGCAATTGTCTAGACAGTTTTCCCATGGAAGTTTCTGAAATTTATTCTAAAGTGGGAAGAAATGTTTTCTCTAAATATGAGAATCAGATAGATCAGGACATGATTGTTGCCTCAGCAATCTTTGTGGGCCTGTCTATAAATGACTTGTTCACTGCATCATAGGAGTATCATTGCAGAGCCCAAGGGAGTCATGATGACATCCCTTACTTTTTCCATTGCTACTTCCAATGCACACTAAGCAAATCCAAAGGAACTTAAATGGACTCACCACCACAGACCTCTGTGTGTCTGGAACTATGCACTATCATTTGAATTTTGATCCTGACTCTGTTGCTAGGGTTGCAAGAGTTTATGAATCCGTGCAATAGTGGTCATGTGGTTTTGATAAGCTTTACAGAGCTGACAAACTTTCAAAACAAGGTTGGCATTCAGGACCAATCACATGGTAGAAGACAGAGTGGAAGCTAGCAAATGTGCTAGGTGGTCATTTTTTGTTCAGGATAGTTCTAATGACCATTATCTTTTAAGCTCAAGCTTTCATTTCTATAGTAAAACACTTCACACTAGAATTGAACACTCGAATTGTAGGTTTTGCTTTTATGAACAACCAGATGTGGAAGGACAATTAGTTGATCTAATTAAACATTCAACCAGAGACTCTGAAAATGGAGCTTTATTGTTATTCAAAGTCTCAATTTCTGGGATCTGCAATTTACTCTGATAGACCAATCCAATATCACAATTCATGTAAGTTTATTCATTGCAGTACGTGTGTCATTTGTTTTATGTCAGCTTACCAGAATATACTTATTTTAAAAACTTTCTGTGACAAACAAAACAAAGGATTATTTATGGGAGTAGCATTACTGAGGGATTATGAGAACCCTACATCTTGCACTTTGAGATAAAGAAAAAGGGATTGAAATACAATTTATAACCTTTCATTGTTACAAAAATCTTTTGCTGCCCAAACTGTTTCAGTTGTATGTGTAGAAGATCCACTATGATTTTATGCATTGAAAGCACATATCATGTGGATTCAACCAGAAATAAAGTTGAATGAATGAAAAATTTAGAATAAAAGTTGTCTCTTTAAACAATCCATTTTAAAAGATAGTGTTGAAGAAACATACCTATGTAATAAAATACAGAATTTACACATACTAAAAATTATTTTAATCTTATACTTTATAAAAATTTAGAATTATGAATTAACATAATTTTGGGTAATAAAACAGATCTGCAACATATCTTAGAACACCCTTTTCTAAATTATTTTAAGGTTGTGCTAATATTTTGGTTGTGAAAAGCTGAATTGTTTTTTGTACTGGGGATTTAACTCAGGGCAATTTACCACTGAGCAACATTTCCAGACCTTTTTGTTTTTAATTTTGATACATAGTCTCACTAAGTTGCTTATGACCTTGATAAATTGCTGAGGCTGGCCTTGAACTTGCAATCCTCCTGCCTCATCCTCCAGAGCAACTGGGATTACAGGTATGTTCCACCATGCCTGGCTTGGTTTGTTTATTTTTTTAAATGGCCTTACATTTTAAAAATCTTTTTTAAAAAGTATGCTACCAATTTGGAAATTGTTGCCATTTCTTTTATTAAACTCTGATACAAATTGGTATAATATAAAGACAACAAGAGCTATGATTTGAAGTATTAGATGTTCTTAGGTTCCTATGATAGTATTTTTGGTGTATACTTTAGAAAATTTTTATCAATCTCATTTGCTTAGCATTATATTAGGTAGAACTTGATTGTCCAACTAAATTCATAAACAGATTGGATTCTCTTGCAACATTAAAATTTATACAAAGTTTAAATAGATTTGGATAAAAATAAAACATTGTTTAAAAAGAAAAAAACATTGTTTTGGAGTTTAATTCATATATTTTAATGTAGTTATTATTACATGTGCTGGATTTCACCCTTGTCTCCAATGAAAGACTCTAGTTGAAAAATAGTGGAAAATATTAAAACCATATTTTATTGCATACCATATATATTGACATTAAAAAGAGTCTTGTCTGTTTCTTTTAAATTTAGCTGTCTCAAGTAATTTAAAATCACTAATCACTTTTTCTCTGAATCAGTAGTCATGGGGGGTATAGCGACTATTCCAAAAATTTTTTAGTTATTTTTAGGTGCAGAGTGCATTCATCATTGCACATGACTGTAATGTAGTGTTTTGAAATGGCCTTGTTCAGAAATGTTTTCAGTTACACAACTTTAAAAATATGTCCTTCTCAGATGGAACATGTAACTTGAGATGTTTCTTCCTACTTTGTCATTTATAAGTTTTCCTATCCTATCCTTACCCCACATTTAAACACAGAAATAAAGGGTTTAGTCAAACTTAATGTCTTCATCATTCAAACATAACTGTATCCCCACATGCCCCCCCTTATTTATTTATTTAGAAGTAGTTGGACACAATACCTTTATTTTGTTTATTTTTTATGTGGTGCTGAAGATGGAACCCAGGGCCTCACACATGCTAGACAAGAGCTCTACCACTGAGCCACAATCCCAGTCCCTCTTTGTGTGTGTGTGTGTATGTGTGTGTGTGTGAGTGTGTGTGTATGTGTGTGGTGCTAGGGATCTAACTTAGGGCCTTGCACATAGATAGTAGTCAAGTGCTCTCCCACTGATCCACATTACCACCCCTTTTTATTTTTTATTTTGAGACAGGGTCTCACTAAATTGCCGAGGCTGGCCTCAAACTTTTGAGATACTTCTGCTTAAGCTTCCTGAGTCCCTAGGATTACTGGCTTGTGCCACCGTGCCCAGTCCTTGTTTGTTTGGTTTCGGTTTTGGTTTTGGTTTTGTGTACTAGGAATTCAACCCAGTGGTACTAAGTCTCCAGCCCTTTTTTATTTTTTATTTTGAGACAGGATCTCACTAAGTTGTGTAGGACCTTGCTAAGTTGCTAAGTTTGGCCTTGAAGTTGGAATCCTCCTGCCTCAGCTTCCTGGGCCCCTGGGATTACAGGAGTGCATTACTGTAGCCACTTTCCCTGTGTTTTTTTAAGGTCAGAAGTAAAATACTACCAAGAGAAGGTATAGATGCTGAAGATGTAGGTCAGTGGTATAGACCTTGAGGCCCTGTGTTTGATCCCCAGCACTGCAAAAAGAAAAGGTATTATGGTATTTTTAATTAAAGGGAAAAGATATTTGATTTTAGTGAAATGTTGATTGCACCATTACAAAGTTTTCACCTAATAAGATGGAATTCGGAGCCAGTTGTGTTGATACTCACCTGTAATCCCAGGGACTAAGGAGGCTGAGGCAGGATGCTTCCAAATTCCAGGCCAGCATCACCAATTTAGCAAGACCCTATCTCAAAATAAATAAGGGCTGGTGCTGTACCTCAGTGGTAGAACACCTCTGAGTTCAATCCCCAGTACCACACCAAAAACTAATAATAATAATTATTATTATTTAGCAAATTATCTATTTGTAAACAATTAAAATATACATCTAGGATGAATAAAAAGTCTCTGTGCATCTATATTAGATGGCAGTATTGTAAGAGAGCCATTGTATGTTAAAAAGTGTTAAAATGGCTTCTCCATGTTTCTAGAAGCACTTACATATATTACCTATGAGACCATGATGCACCCAGGTCTTTGGACTGTGTCATGTGGACATAGCTTGTTCCCTGTGTTTTCTTGGAGCTACCATGTGTTTAAGATCTAGCTATTTAGTGTTGTGATTATTCTGATTTTTTCATCTGTTTTAAATTTGTACTTTTTGTTTTTTTGGATAGCAAATATTAATACCCTTCTATTTCAGACAGCCAATTTTTGATGCACTTTTGTGTATGCATAATACAAAATACTCTAAAGAAAAATGGTACAATTATGTAATTGTTAGGTTCTGGTAATGTATCAATACAAATAAAAATATTTGCCAAGAAATTAATTAAATTTACATACAGAAAGAAAGAGATATTGCAATGTTTTCTGTTTTTGTGTGAAGAGAACTATTTGGTATAAGTCACATATTATGTGAAAGATTTACTATAAGACACTAAAACAGCCAGGCGTGGTGGTACACGCCTATTATCCCAGCAACTCAGGAGGCTAAGGCAGAAGGATTATGAGTTCAAAACCAGTCTCAGCAGATTAGCAAAGTACTTAGCAACTCAGCAACACCCTGTCCCCCAAAAGGGCTGGGGATATGGCTCAGTGGTTAAGCACCCTGGGTTCAATCCCCTGTACAAAAAAAAAAAAGACACTAAAACACTCTGGTTAAGAATGAAAAGAAAAAAAGAGCTATAACTTCATTCTGTAGTTTGGTCTAAATATCTTTTGATTATATTTTTGGATTCTATTGAATGGTAAATTAGCTGACATATGGGCACAACCTGTACCTGATTTTTAAATACGTGCCTCTAAAAATCTAAGCTCAAGGCAAAAGGTGAAATGAAACAGGAAAGCTGTATCCATTTGCTATGATAAGTGGTTCAGGATTGTTTTATATCAAATGTTTCATTATAAAACATGATAGAGGCTAGAGCTATTGTCAGCTTTGCTAGGACACTATTATGCATTTTTACAAATAATAAAAGCTATTGAAAGTACTTTAAAAAGCTCTCAGGAAACCTGTTCTCATTCTAACTGCACAATAACCTGAAATTTAGGTCAAAATATTTATCACAGAAGCCGAGCATGGTGGCCTACGCCTGTAATTCTAGCTATTCAGGAGGCTGAGGCAGGAGGATTGCAATTGAAGGCCAGCCTGGACAATTTAATGTAATCCTGTCTCACAAAAATGTAAAAAGGCTAGTGATGTAGCTCAGTGCTGTGGGCCTTAGGTTTAATCCCCAGTACTGCAAATATATATTGCATATCTGTGTCTTCACTTTCCTCTCAATTTTTTTTTTTTTTTTTTTTTTTTTTTTTTTTTTTTTGGTGATGCTTGGGATCTAACTCAGGGTCTTGTACATAGACAATAGGCAAGCACTCTACCATTGATCCATATTCCCAGCTCTTTTTATTTTTTATTTAAATGAAAAAATACATGGTCTCACTAAATTGCTGAGGCTAGACTCAAACTTGGGATGTGGGTATATATACCTGCATATATATTTATGCAATTGAACACATATAACAGGAAATTATCATAGAACTAAAAAGTCTTAAAGGGAAGCTACAAGGGCAACCATTGTTCTTGAAGAACAGTATGTACCATATAGGAAATAAGATATAAAGTATAATTGAACCAGGCATGGTGGAGCACATCTGTAATGCCAGTGGCCCAGGAGGCTAAAGCAGGAGGATCATGAGTTCAAAGCAGCCTCAGCAACTAAGTGAGGCCCTAAGCAACTTGGTGAGAACATGTCTCAAAATAAAATATAAAAAGGGCTGGGGATGTGGCTCAGTGGTTAAGTCCCCACCCCTGGGTTCAATCCCAGGTACCAAAAAGAAAAAAGAAAAAACATATAATTTCTGAGCCAGTACTATTGAAACAGGATGAAATTACTAAAATCTTAGTTTATGTGCAATGTCTCTGTTTATGGTACAAGTCTAAATATTTTCTTTAAAATATTGCCCTCAGAAATGTCAGTTGCAATTATTGTATATTTCACACTGTACATAAGAGATATTGCTTTACAAATAATTCAAAATGTATTTTTTCATTTAAATTTTAGTGCTTTTTCATCAAATATACATTCTTAATTTGAAAATGAAATCATACTACCAGCAATAGACCATTATGTTGATACTCTAAAGAAACAATCGCCACTTCCATAAATCACTTTAAATTTCTAAAATAAAGTATGGCACACAATTTAGCTTCTTTATTAGTCATTTTAATTCCACAGAGAAGTTTTTTAAAAATATCCTTTTTTGTATGTGCTTCTAGGTATCAAACTCAACCTGGTACATGCTAGGCAAGTGCTCTACCACTGAGCTATATCCCCTGCTCTAAAGATCCTTTATATTAATCAGTTAGAACATGGGAAAATATGTAGTTGTTTGTATCTGAAAAGTGTTCCAAACTCTAGGTCTAGAGATAATAAAAAATTCTTGTACATGGAATGGAGATATAGCTCAGTGGTAGATATTGCCTAATACCATGCTTGAGGCCCTGGATTCCACCCCCAGCATTGCAAAAAAGAAAAAAAGGGAAAAAAACCCACTGCTATAGAATTTTGTAATATGTATACATATTGGATTAAAGAAAATTTATGTCACGTTGGTGTGTTATGAAGTTAATACTTACATGATTTTTCTGCATATTTCAAATGATATGTGTACCATTGTACTTAAAATGAATGAATTATCCGAGTACCTAGATTTGAATGTGTATTTTGGTTTGTAAACTATATAATTTCTTGTATATTTCCAGAAATTAATTTTATAAGGTTTTATGTATCTACTTCTAAATATAGTATATAGTCAGGTGCAGTGGTGCATGTCTGTAATCCCAGCAGCTCAAGAGTTTGAGGCAGGAGAATCACAAGTTCAAGACCAGCCTCAAGCTGGAAGCACTGGCATACACCTATAAATCCCAGCAGCTTGGGAGGCTGAGACAGGAGGATGGTGAGTTCAAAGCCAGCCTCAGCAATGGCGAGGCACTAAGCAACTCAGTGAGACCCTGTCTCTAAATAAAATACAAAATAGGGCTGGGGATGTGGCTCAGTGGTCGAGTGCCCTTGAGTTCAATCCCCAGTACCCGCCCCCCCCCCCCCCGCAAAAAAAAAGACCAGCCTCAGCAATTTAGCAAGACCCTAAGTAATTTAGTGAGACCTTGTCTCAAAATAAAAAAGGGGGGTGGCTGGGGATGTAACTCAGTGGTTAAACATCCCTGGGTTCAATCCCCAGTACCCCCCCAAAAATGTATTAAACAAACATAACATAAAATTCATCATCTTAGCCATTTTAAGTGAACAGTTCAGTAGTGTTAAATAATCTCACTTGTTGTGCAAGAGATCTTCCATCTTGCAATACAGAAACTATACCCATTGAAAAATAACTCCAGCCAGTTGCAATGGGGCATCCCTGTAATCCAAGATACTTGGGAAGCTGAGGCAGGAGAATAAGAAGTTCAAAAGCAGCCTGGACAAGTAGCTAGAGACCCTGTCTCAAAACAAAAATTTTAAATGGACTGGGGATATAGCCAATATAGCCAGTGGTCACACACTTGCCTAGCAAGTAAGTGTAAGGGCCTGAACTCAATTCCCAGTACTGCAAAGAGGAAGGGAGGGAGGGGGAGAGAGAGAGAGAGAGAGAGAGAGAAAATGACTCCCCATCTCCCCCACCCGGTAACCACTTTCTACTTTGTTTCTTGAATTTGACTACTTTAGATACCCCTATATGAGTGGAATAATACAGTGTTTATAATTTTGTGATTTACAAGCCTAGTCCCTTTTAAGAGCTCAGCTGATGAGGTCAGATTCACTCAGGATTATTTCAGTTTTTTTTTTTTTTTTTTCAGTACTAGGGATTGAACCCAGGGGTGCTGTACAACTGAGCTATATTCCCACTCCTTTTTATTTTTTATTTTTAGACAGGGTCTATACTAAGTTGCTAAGACTTGTCTGGAGCTTGTGATCCTCCTGCTTCAGCTTTCTGAGTTCCTGGGATTACGGGAGTAAGCCACAACACCTAGCTTCTTTATTTCTACTTTCTTTACTTTTCTTATTTTTTAGTACTGATACTTGAACCCAGGGGCACTTTGCCATTAAACTACATCCCCAGTTCATTTTTTTAGATATTTCATTTTGAGACAAGATCTTGCTAAATTGATACAGCTAGCCTCAAATTTGAAATCCTCTTTCTTCAGCCTCTTGAGTAGCTGGATTACAGGTATGGACCACCACAACTATCTTTATTTCTGTTATTATTTAGTTTTACAAGTCACCTGATGTGAGGCCTTAATTAGTTCTGCATGATCCCTTCCCAGCCGTGCCTAGATTAGAGTTTGACTAAATAACTGGGACAAAGTACTTGTACACCAGTATGGGTGAGATATTGAGAGCCATTGTAGAATTCTGCCAACCCACAAATGGCAATGGGGAAGAGTGCTAAGTGGTTGGGGGAGGCTGTCAGACAGTTTCACACACTGAATTCAATTTTTGCATACAGTATTAGCCCTTTCAATTTGCTGCATGTAGAATTCTAGGCAATAGAGCATTAAAAAAGAGTGAAACAGTCTGATACCATAATGTTTAAGGTAATTAAGTTCTTGCCTTAGAGTAACTGCAGGATTTGGAAGAGGAAAACAAAAGCAAGAAAAGTAAATTAACTGAGACTAAAAAGCCATTGATAATTTCATCCCCTGCCCTATGTAGTGAGCAGAGTAGAGATATCAGTGATAGGGACTCCCATGGGGAGCTGGACCGTAAGAAAGCATAAATGGAAAGGAAAAACCAACCAGGCTTATTTATGCTGAAAATAGGTGAAAGGGTGTAGCACAGAGCTGTAAGAACACATGTGGGATATCAAAATAGCTCTGGAATTCATCCTCCACCTCCATTGCCAATGCCACTCCCCTCAGAGTAGCTTAAGCAATTACAACAGCTCTCTAACTAGTCTCTGGGGCTCTAGACCTAGCTAACTGTAATGTTCTGTACTTGACCTTAGAAAATCTAAAATACAAGTCAGAATTAAGACAATACCCTGCTTAACATCTGTTGATGATTGTGCATCATCTGGTTTCATGCACAAGGCCCTCCATATGTCAGCTCTGCTTACTAATCCAGCCAAAGTGATATTGCTGTGTCAGTCTTGTACACTTAGACCCACAGGGGACACATTGAGAACTGATGGAACTTTCTATGAGTGACAATTTTCACCCCATAGATGAGGGATGGAGAAAAATGGATTTTTTTCCATTTCATACAGGAGAGAGACCCTGCCCCCTTGGAAAAGGAGAGAGAAACGCCTCAGAAATGGGATTGGGGGCTGGGGATGTGGCTCAAGCAGTAGCACGCTCGTCTGGCATGCGTGTGGCCCGGGTTCGATCCTCAGCACCACATACAAACAAAGATGTTGTGCCCGCCGAAAACTAAAAAATAAATATTAAAAAATTCTCTCTCTCTAAAAAAATAGAAAAGAAAAGAAATGGTATTGGCAGGATCCTTTTTCTTACCCAAAGTTTTTGTAATGCAAACAGGGCCTTATGTCTCCAAATTTTATAGCCTGTGGTCATCTCCAAAGTCATCCCCTTTGAAGTGTGAATACCTAGGGAAATAGTGCTCCATCTTCCTGGTAGCCAGGGACCTAGTCCTGACTGTAGCCATTTGGATCTCTTGGGAAGATAAGAGATGTTTTGTTACCCTTTTCAGTCAATAGACAAATAGCCACGGATATCATCCTCATGGTATATAAAAAGTAAAATATGTCTAGGGGAAGTGGAAGCAAACATTATATCATATACATTCCTGTATTTCAGGCTTTTTTCGGGGAGAATAAGAAATCCAGGCAAGGTTTCTTTCTCACATCCAGGATTCTTCTATCTTCTTATCTCATTCAACATGCTCTCTTAGGACTTTTCCACCCACTCTTAACTGCTACTTGGATCCTAAGAACTTCAAATATACCACTACCTGCTAGACATCTTTATCTGCAAGTACTACAGACACCTCAAATACCACATGTTCAAAATGGAACTCTTCACTTCTGCCCCCAGACTCTTGTAGTCTCTACATGAATTGATAGCAGTACCGTCTGTGTCACACTTGCGGCTGCCCTCAAATTTGAACAGTCTTTCTATAGAATTTCCACATTATGAACCCCTGCCTCTCCAGTGTTGAGTCAGAGCTATTTTGCCAGTCTCCCTTGTAGCTGACAGTCATGTGACTTAGATTTCTCCGATCAGAAACACCTGCACAAGACTCTGATTCAGAACTGAGCTATATGAGGAAATATGCTCTATGTGGACTTTACTTTCTTTCTCTTTTTTCCTGTCAGGGAATTTCCAGTCTTTTCAAGGTTGACTTCTCACAGCTACAGTGGTCAAGTTTCCTCTTATGCTCTGGGCGAGGGACCTGTATAATTTGGCTACTTCTACCACAGTTTGGGGCATTGTTTCTGGAAGTTTGACCTCTGATCTGGTTCTTCAGCTCTCCCAACAATTACAAAATTCCCCCAATATTCTTTTTTAAAATACCTTTTCTTCTGTTGGTATCAACTAATTTCTCTGACAAATACACATCCCACCATACAAAACTAGAACCTGGAGTCATCCTTGACTCTCCCTTACCACCAATATCCAAGCAACCCTGGAGTCTATTAGTTTTATCTTCTAATCACTTCCTGATTATGACCCTTCCTCTTTATCCCAATTACCACTTCCCTCCCTAGCTCTGATCCTGATAATTTTTTATCTACACTATTGCAACAGCCTCCTAATTAGTCTCCTAGTCTACAGTCGTGTTCCTCTTTCAATCTTAAGATTTCACACTAATAGAGGGATTTATATAACATACAAGGCCTGACTGTCTTACATTTGCTTTAGATCCCAGTCCTCCCTCCTTCCTATTTTGGAATGTTTGCTATTACAAGATGGAACCACTTGCAATGTGTGGCTGCACATGCATGTACACACACACACACACACCCCTACACACACCTTTTATCTCTTGGCTCTGTGCCTTTGTTTGTGTTGTTCCCTTAGCCTAAAATGACCTTTCTTCCTTTCTTTACTTGGAGACATTCCTCCTTACTTCCATAATACCTGTACATACATCCAACATTGTACTTACAAGGAGGTACTGTAATTGCCTATTTATGTGTCTGCCTCTCCAGGCTACATTGTGAGCTCTCTGAGAGGCAGATAAGTTTGAATTCATGTATGTCTCTCTCCTCAATGCCTTCCTTAGTGCCTGGCATTTAGTATGCATAAAATAAATGTTTGATAACTGATTAATACATTGATTGACTTAATTCAAACATCATCACATCTCGATGATAGTTTCTTTACAATTCCCTATCTTCCAATTTTCTGGGCCTGCCTCTCCATTTTTTTTCCAGTTCTGGGGATTGAATGCAGGGGTGCACTACCACTGAGCTACATCCCCAGCCATATATATATATATATATATATATATATATATATATATATATATTTTTTTTTTTTTTTTTTTTTTTTTTTTTTTTGGAATAGGGTCTTACTAAGTTGCTGAGGCTGGCCTTGGACTTCTGATCCTCCTGCCTCAGAATCCCAAATGGCTGGGATTATAGGCATATGTCACTACACCCAACTTGGACCTCATAAAGCAGCTAGTGTTTACTTCCTATACATACTTGGTACATTCCCTTTAAAAAAAATGATGTAATATTCACATAACACAAAATTAATCTTTTTTTTCTCTGCAATACTGGAGATGGAACCCTGTCTCTAAATGAAATACAAAAAAGGGGTGGGGATGTGGCTCCATGGTTAAGTGCCCCTGAATTCAATCCCCAGTACCCCCAGAAAAATCTATTCAATAATTGATGTTCATTTGGGTCAGTTTTATCTTTTGGCTATTGTGAATAGTGGTGCTCTAAATATCTGTGTACAAGTTTTGGGTTGAATACTTGTTTTCAATTATTTTGGGTAGAAACCTAAGAATGGAGCTGCTGGATCACATAGCAATTCTATTTTTAAAAAACTTTTTGAGGAATTGCCAAATTGCTTTCTAGGGTGGCTGCATCATTTTACACTGCTACCAGCAATGCATGAGGATTATAATTTCTCCACATCCTCACCAGCACATCTTTACCTCACCCTGACAGTTGTGAAGTTAATTTATATTTCTCTAATGACCAGTGATGTTTGGGTTTGTTCTTTTGAGATAGGGTCTCAATACAGTGCGCAGGCTGGCCTTGAATCCTGGGCTTAAGCAATGTTCCTACCTCAGTTTCTCTAGTCTCACAGGTATGTGCCATCATGTCTGGCTCATTGAATTATTTTCATGTGCTTTTTGGCCATTTGTATGGAAAAATGTCTAATTAAATCCTTTGCCAATTTATTTTAGTATTTAATTTTCTTAGTACAGTTTCAGATTCGCATAATTGAACCAGTATTACACAGAGTTCAATATATCCACACCTATCCTCTCTACTCCCCATAAACAGTTTCTCCTACAATTAACAATTTACAATAGTGTGGTACATTTCTTATAATTAATAAATCTTAATAAGTCAATATTAATACATCGTTAATAGTTTACATTAGGGTTCATTTTTTTGTATTGCACATTTTATAGACTTTGCAAATGTTCAATGACACCTATCCACCATTACAGTATTATAAAGAATAGTTCAAATGCCCTAAAAATCCCCTGTGCTCCATCTATTCAGCCTTTCCTCCTACCCTCCAAAACCTCTAGCAACCACTGAACATTTTACTTTCCCCACAGATTAACTTTACTCTTACAACAGTTTTATATTTATATACAGGAAGAGTGATTAAGATAGTATAGAAAGTCCCCATATACTCCATATTCAATTTCCATAATTATTAACGTGTGTGTGTGTGTGTGTGTGTGTATTTAAGTAACCTTAAAGTCCACCAGTAGGAAGTTGATTAAATAAACTCTGGTGCAGCTATCGGTGTAAGACTATGCAATTACAAAACCAATGAGCAGCTCTGTATGTAGACTGACTTTAAAAGATTTCCAGGATATTCTCAAAAGTAGGGAAAGCAAGGTGCAAAACAGTGCACATATAATCCTACAACTTATGTTTTCTTAAAAAAAAAAGGGGGGGGGGCTGGTTGGTGTTGTGGCTCAGTGGTAGAGGGCTCACCTAGTGCGTGTGAGGCCCTGGGTTCCATCCTCAGCACCACATAAAAATAAATAAAATAAAGGTATTGTGTCCAACTACAACTAAAAAAATTTTTAAAAAAGGAAACATATATACGTATGTATATGTATATATATTCTCATATATATATATATATATATATATATATATATATATATATATAATGATAAATGTATATATCATCATCTCTGGAATTATATTTGTATATCCTCATATAGTCTTATGAAACTGATAGCTATAGTTGGCCCTAAGGAGGGGAAGTGAACAGAAGGTAGAAAAGGAAGGGAAATTTACTCTTTACTATATACCTTCAGGTAGATTTTAATTACTTTTTGTAGTACTAGGGATTAAACCCAGGACCTTGTGTGTGCTAAGCAAGCTCTGTATTATTGCACTACAACTTCAGCCCTAGATTTTTTTTTCTTTTTTTATATCCTATATCATATATATCATAAATTGTTTATAAATTGTTTATAAAAATTAAATACTGTGCCAGATGTGGTTGTGCAAACCTGTAATCCCAGCAACTCTGGAGGCTGAGGCAGGAGAATGGCAAGTTTCAAGCCAGCCTCAGCAATTCAGTGAGACCCTGTCTCAAAATAAAAGACAAAAAGAGCTGGGGGTGTAGCTCAGTGGTAGAGCATCCCTGAGTTCAATACCCAGTACCAGCTTTCCAACTAGGGCCTGGCAGAATGGCTCCCGCAAAGAAGGGTGGCGAGAAGAAGGGCCGTTCTGCCATCAATGAGGTCGTGACCCGGGAATACACCATCAACATTCACAAGCGCATCCATGGAGTGGGCTTCAAGAAGCGTGCTCACCCTCGGGCACTCAAAGAGATCCGGAAATTTGCCATGAAGGAGATGGGAACTCCAGATGAGCGCATTGATACCAGGCTCAACAAAGCTGTCTGGGCCAAAGGAATAAGGAATGTCCCATATCGTATTCGTGTGCAATTATCCAGAAAACATAACGAGGATGAAGATTCACCAAACAAGCTCTATACTTTGGTAACTATGTCCCCGTTACCACGTTCAAAAATCTACAGACAGTCAATGTGGATGAGAACTAACTGCTGATAGTTAAAGTCATAAAACTGTAAAAAAAAAAAAAAAAAATACCCAGTACCACCAAAAAAAATTAAATACTGTATGTAAAGTAATGTTGAAAGGGGATGAGATGCCGTTTTCCCAAAATGAATCTGAAGTATATCACAGAATCTATCAAACTTTCTAACTTCTATCTGCTCCCAATGCCTGACATAGGGTTGAATAGCACTTCCACAAGTAACTTGCAAAGCACTTCTTTAGATGGAGGTCTGGGCAAAAATTGAAGACCTTGGGAGCACGAGGGGGCTTTTTCACTTCTTTCCTGAAAGCAGGGATTCAGCAAGAGCAGGGAGACACAGCAGTGGTGAATGCAGGCTATCTGTCAGAGAAAACAGTTTGACCTTTTGGAACATGACTTAAGACAGGGTTTTAGCTACAGAGAGAGCACATTTCATAAAGGCCAAAGAATGTGTTTACTTGAAGATATTCCAATCTGATCGTGTGGATTTTAAACAGAAAGCATGTTTAAGTGAAACTAAAAGTGGTTACAAAGGATCACATTAAGAATGTCGTCAAAGAAAGAATGACAAACAGGAGGTGCTGGCACTTTCACAAGACAGGAAAAGAGGTCAGAACTAAGATTAGAGCCTTCAAGTCTTTAATTCCTTTACACACATCTGAACCTGTTTTTCCTACTGTTCACTTTTCTCAGAGTCCTATCCACTACACCCTCTGGAATCCTTGTTCTTTGAGAGGCCAACTCCACTAATCCTAGCATTCTTTGTGGACCTTTCCCTCCCTACCCCTATCTGAACTGCACTGGGGCTCTAGCCTGAGCTCCTGCTTCTCCACAGCCCCTTTTTCTCTTTTTTTAGAAAGAGAGAGAAAGAATTTTTTAATATTTGCTTTTTAGTTTTCAGTGGACACAACATCTTTATTTTATTTTTATGTGGTGCTGAGGATCGAACCCAGCGCCCCATGAATGCCAGGCGAGCGCGTTACCACTTGAGCCACATCCTCACCCCCTCCACAGCCCTTTCTTGAAGGAGATTGCTGCTTCTCTCACCCTCTGCCTACCACAGAGAGAAGGGGATGGGAGGGGATGAGGGAAGCTGTCTCCTGTTTCCCAATTGCCAAATCCACCACTCCTAAGTAAAAATAAATAAATAAAAATAAGAAATCTATTCCTTTGAGACTTATGACATTTAGCTTTACAACCTTCTCCACAACCCTAAAACTAGCACCCCAGCCTCCTTACTCAGTACGAACATTGTGTATGCATGTGAAACTGGGGATGGAACCCAGGTGCACTTTGCTATATCCTCCATCCCTTTTATTTCTTATTTTGAAACAGGGTCTTGCTAATATGCCGAGGCTGGACTCAAACTTGTGATCCTCTTGCTTTGGTGTCCTGAGTTGCTGGGATTATAGGTATGCACCACTACACCTGGCTCAATAAGAATTTTTGAATCAAGCTTTCAGTTTTCCTCTCTACCTACCCCATGTTCTGTCATCAGCAAGAAGATTCGAGAATTAATCTGGGTGACAAACTGACTCCCTGACCATCCAATTTCTTGACTTTCTCAATTGCTTTGAAGAAAGTTTCCAAATTCCTTCCATTAACAGATGATTCTTCAAATATAGTCACCTATTTCATTTCCTGACAAGTTTTCTGTTTTTGTGCTGCTAAAACAGAATACGTGAGACTGGATTTTAAAAGAACAGAAATTTATTTCTCAGAGTTCTGAAGCCTGGTAAGTCTAAGATCAAAGTGCCAGAAGATTCAGTTGTCTAGTGAGGGCTACATCCTGCTGAGGGGAAGAACACTGTCCTCACATGGCAGAAGGTGAAAGAGCTAAGAAGCCAAATGCTGCAGGAAACCCCTTTTATAAAGGCCTAAATGCCATTCAGAAGGGAGGGCCCCTCATGGCCTATATAAAGTCCTCATCTTTTAATACTATCCCATTGGCCAACATCTGAATTCTGTGTGTTTGTTTTGCAGTGCTGGGGATCAAATCCAGGGCTTCACACATGTTAGGCAAGCACTCTACCACTGAACCACACCCCCAGACCACATTACCTGAACTTCATAGGAGATATCTCCAAACCACAGCAGCTTCTTATGTGTTTTATATTCCAGCTATAAGAAATAATTTATAGTTCTCTGAAACCAGTGCTTATTTATTCCTCCAGGCACTTTGCCCATCCTCATATCTTTGTTTGCAATGCCAGTTCCATTCCCACTAACTATATCTATTAAGCATTCACAAAAACGACTCATTTCATAATTTAGCCTTGCACTCTTATTCTGCCTTAACTCCAGAAACTTTGTTTTCCATTCCATTTAAGCCCCTACTCTCACACCCTGGGCTTCTTCATTGCCCAGAAAAACCCAACCTCTGGAATCTTAAATCCTAGTCTCACAAAAAGGCAAAGCTACTTCTACTTCTGGGCAAGATTGAGTAATTTACCCTACCAACTAAAACAGCAAAGAAAAAGGATGAACTATATGAAACAATGGGCTTTGGATATTAGACATCTGGAAGCATATGATAATGATCACAAAAAGTTGAAAAACAAACAAGATGATTCTAATGATGATTCCAGCATACTCACCTAGAGAGAATTGTTAGGCCACAGTGTAGAAAGGAGGAACTCAGGCAGAACTCAGCAATCTCTCTTAGTTGAGAAGATAAAGATGGGAGTCTAGGGAGAACAAGGTAACTAAAGTTCTGTACAGTACAGAGTACTGGAGAAAAGCAAGTTGCACAGAGAGAAAGCTCTAGAAATTTGCAAGGGATGTTCATCATGTTTTCCACTGATAATAGGTCAGTGCATGCACATAAAGAAACTGCCTAGAACTAGGGGTGTGGCTCAGAGTTTAGCATGGAGGAAGTGCTGGCTTTCATCCCCAGCACTGAAAAAAAAAAAAAAAAGATAAAAATAAAACTGTTTCAAAGTAACTTACCAACTTTCCAGGACAAAGTTTAATTTACAGTAAGTGTTTTTGTTTTGTTTTGTTTTGTTTTTGCAATACAGGTGATCAAACCCTGGGACTCATACATGCTAGGAAGTGCTCTATCACTAAGCTACATCCCTAACCCTTATTTATTTTTTATTTAGAGACAGGAGCTCACTAAGTTGCCAAGGTTGGCCTTGAATTTGTGATCCTCTTGCCTCAGCCCTCTGAGTAGCTGGGATTACAGGTGTGTCCACTAAACCCAGCTGCATATTTACAGTAGTAAAAACATTTACCACTCAATAATGTAAAATTAACAATCTCTGGTATTCAAAAAAATAACAAGCAGATAAAGAAGCAGGAAAATATGATCTACAATGAGGAGAAAAATCAATCAATAGAAACAGACCCAGAAATAATACAGGTGATATAGTTAAAACACAGGAATAGTGAAACAGTTATTATATAACTATATTCCATATGTTCAAGAAAGTAGAGGAAATTTGAACATATTAAGTACAGACGCATTTTCTTTTAAAAAAAAATCCCAAAGTTCTAGAGAAAAAAAGGCAATGCCTTTTTTTTATAAAAATACAGTAAATTGAACTGGGTGTGATGGCATATGCCTGTAATCACAGTGATTTGGGAAGTTGAGGCAGGAGAATTGCTAGTTTGAGACAAGCCTCAGCCTAAGCAACTTAATGAGACCCTGTCTCAAAATTTAAAAAATGGGCTGGGATTGTAGCACTCCTAGCTTCAATTTCCAGAACCAAAGAAAGAAAGAAGAAAAAGAAAACTAACTCACTATCTCTCTCTCTCTCTCTCTCTCTCTCTCTCTCTCTCTCTCTCAATTGGATTAACAGCAGATTAGATACTACAGAAAAAATGATTAATAAACTTGAAAGTATACTCAACTGAAAAAAAGAACAGATCATCAATGAGCTGTAGGGAAACCCTAAGCTCTATACATGTAATTGGAGTCCCTGAAGAAGGGGAATGAATAGAAAAAATAATGGCCAAACTTTTCCCAAATCTAATGAATTCTATAAACAGAGATCCAAGAATCATAATAACAAGCATAAGAAACATGAAAGGAACTATACCATGAAGAGCAAGCTAGCCAGGGGTGATAGTTCAGGCCTGTAATTTCAGCTACTCAAAAGGTTGAGGCAGGAGGATTGCAAGTTCAAGGCCAGCCTGGGCAACATAGCATGACCCCATCTCAAAACCAGAGTGCTTGCTTCAGCAGCACATATACTAAAACTGGAACAATACAGAGAAAATTAGCATGGCCCCTGTGCAAGGATGACATACAAATTCATGAAGCATTCCATAGTTTTTAAAAGGCCTGGGAATGTGGCTCAGTGGCTAAGCACCCCTGGGTTCAATCCCTGGTACCAAATAAATAAACAAACAAACACATATAAAGCCAGAAAAGGGATGGTGTGTAGCTCGGTGGTAGAGTGCATACCTGGGTTCAATCTTCAGTATCAAAAAATGTGTTAAGGAGCTGAGGTTGTAGCTCAGTGGCTGAGCACTTGCCTAGCATGAGTGAGGTGCTGGATTTGATCCTCAGCACCACATAAAGATAAATAAAATAAAGGTATCATGTTCATCTACAATTGAAAGTTTTTTAAAAAATGTGTTAATAAATGAATTCATCAAAGTTGTAGGGTACAAAATCAATATATAATAACTTTTGTTTTCCCATGTACCAGCATTGAAAATTCAAAAAGTAAATTGGGCTGAGGATGTGGCTCAAGCGGTAGCACGCTCACCTGGCGTGCGTGCGGCCCGGGTTCGATCCTCAGCACCACAAACAAACAAAGATGTTGTGTCAGCCAAGAACTAAAAAAATAAATAAATATTAAAAAATTCGCTCGCTCTCTGTCTCTCTCTCTCTCACTCTTTAAAAAAAAAGTAAATTAAGAAAACAATTATATTCACAATAACGTTGAAAAAAATAAAATACTGAGGAACAAATTTAACTAAGTAGGTGTAAGACTTATATATGAAAACTATAAAACATTGCTGAAAAAAATTATAGAAGAACTAAATAAATGGAAAGATAACATTCATGGATTGGAAGAATTAATATTGTTAAGATGACAATACTCAAGCTGGGCATGGTGGTGCATGTCTGTAATCCCAGCTACTTGGAAATCTAAACCAGGAGGACTGCAAGTTCAAGGCCAGCCTGAGCAACTCAGTGAAAGAGAGTCTCTTTTAAAAAGGGTTGGGAATATAACTCAGTGGTAGACCATGTGCCTCACATGTGTAAGGCCCTGGATTCAATCCATAGCAAATTAAAAAATTACAATACTTCCTGTGTTAGACAGCATTCCATCACTAAATAAAATATCTGCAATAATACACTTAAAGAACAGATTTGTTTTGGCTCACAGTTTTGGAGTTTCCAGCCCAGGATCAATTGGCCCTGTTGCTTTTGCCCTGTGGGAAAGCAGCATATCATGGTGGGAGTGTTTGTTTTTTTTTTTCATCTTTTTTTTAATTGTTCTAATTGGTTATGCATAATAGGAGAATGCATTTTGACACACTGTAAACAAATGAAACACAACTTCTCATTCCACTGGCTGTACATGGTGCAGAGTCACACTAGTTGTGTAATCATACATGTATATAGTGTAATAATGTCTGTCTCATTCCACCATTCTTCCCATCCTCAAATCCCTCTCCTCCCTTCACTCCCCTCAACCCAATCCAAAGTTCCTCCATTCTTCCCTAGCCATATGGATCAGCATCTGCTTATCAGAGAAAACATTCGGCCTTTGGTTTTATGGGTTTGGCTTATTTCACTTAGCATGATATTCTCCATCTCCATCCATTTACATGCAAATGCAATAATTTCATTCTTCTTTAAGGCTGAGTAATATCCCATTGTGTTATGTGTATATATAGAACATTTTCATTATCTATTCATCTGTTGAAGGGCACCTAGGTTGGTTCCATAGTTTAGCTATTGTGAATTGAGTTTCTATAAACATTGATGTGGCTGCATTACTATAGTATGCTGATTTTAAGTCCTTTGGATATATACCGAGGAGTAGGATATCTGGGTCAAATGGTTCCATTCCAAGTTTTCTGAGCAATCTTCATACTGCTTTCCCGAGTGGTTGCACCAATTTGCAGTCATGGTGGGAGTGTTTGGTGGAGCAAAACCACTCACCTCATGGCCAAGAAGCAAAACAGAGGAACAAAAGGGGGTCAGAGTCCCAATGGCACACTCCTAAATACCTAAGGAATTCCTAACAAGGCTCCATTTCCCTAAGGTTCCACCTCCTCCCAAAAGTGCAACCCTAGGGCTGGGGATGTGGCTCAAGTGGTAGCATGCTCGCCTGGCATGCCCAGAGCACTGGGTTTGATCCTCAGCACTACATAAAAATAAAATAAAGATGTTAAAAATAAAATAAAGATGTTGTGTCCACTGAAAAACTAGAAAATAAATATTTTAAAAATTCTATCTCTCTCTCTCAAAAGTGCAACCCTGGGCTGGGGATGTGGCTCAAGCGGTAGCTCGCTCGCCTGGCATGCGTGCGGCCCAGGTTCGATCCTCAGCACCACATACAAACAAAGATGTTGTGTCCGCCGAGAACTAAAAAAAAAAAAATATTAAAAATTTCTCTCTCTCTCACTCTCTCTCTCTCTCCCCCCACTCTCTCTTTAAAAAAAAAAAAAAAAGTGCAACCCTGGGGAAAAAGTCTTTAGCACATGGACCTTTGGGTCAAGATTCAAACTATAGTGCTCTCCAAAGCAATATATAGATTTTCTATGTAAATAGCCCCCCCGCAGAACCCATAAATGTCTCTACAAGGAACAGCACTGAGCCTGAGCATTTAGGATTTTTAAAGGCAAAAACCGCAAAAACCACATCCAGGTTGACGTAGCTACAAGCAAGCAGGTACAGAAGCTGAATTGGGCAGTTAGCGAGACAATGCAATGGGTACAATGGGTACATTAGTATATCCCACAGGCCTTTCCAGGTTGGCATAGCAGCAAGCAAGCAGAAGGGAAGCCGGTCAAAATGACCCTAGTTGAGTATAAGTTAGAGAATGGTTACTAACGTCTAGACAATCAATCTCTGACAAGGTACATTGCCCAAGAGAAATGGAAACCAAAGAGAACAATTTTACATTGTATAAGAACTGCTATTTTGTGTTGCCAAGTATGCTATGCTAGGTAACTATTAATGGGTACAGAGGCGGGGCTTTTCCATGGGAGAAGCATTTCTTACATGATATGGAGTCTCAAGGTAAAATGGAGTCTGTTTGGTCATTGCCCATATAGCCTGGCCCATAACATTTTTTTTTTTCAGAAATAAAAAGCCCATCCTAAAATTCACATGGAATTTCATGGAATATTGAGGAGTCAAACAATCTCGAAAAAGGAGAAAGAAAAACCAGGTGTGGTGGCACATGCCTGTATTTCCAGCTACTCAGTAGTCTGAGGTAGGAAAATCCCTTGAGCCTGCAAGTTTGAGACTAGCAGCCTGGGCAACATAGCAATTGATACCCCATCTTTTTTTTTTTTTTTTTTTTTAGAGAGAGAGAGAGAGAATTTTTAATATTTATTTTTTAGTTTTCGGCGGACACAACATCTTTGTTTGTATGTGGTGCTGAGGATCGAACCCGGGCTGCACGCATGCCAGGCGAGCACGCTACCGCTACCGCTTGAGCCACATCCCCAGCCCGATACCCCATCTTAAAATAACAACCAAAGAGGGAAAAAAAAAAAAAACAGAAGGAAAATGGAGGACTTCCACTTCCTGATTTCAAACCTTACCAAAGAATTATAGTAATCAAAACACTGTGGTACTGGGATAATGATAGATATACAGAATGTGTTAGTCAGCTTTTTGTCACTGTGACAAAAATACCTGAGAAAAGCAACTTAAAGCTGGACAAAGGCTGGGGTGGCTCAGTGGTACAGTACTTGCTACCATGTGTGAAGCACTGGGTCTGATCCTCAGCACCACATAAAAATAAATAAACATCTATCAACAACTAAAAATATATTTTTAAAAAAGCTGGACAGATTTATTTTGGCTCACAATATCAGAGGTTTCAGTCCATGGTTGGCTGGCCCCAAGGTTTCTATATCATGGTGGAAGGACCTGGTGGAGGAAAGCTCTTCGCTTCATAGCAGTCAGGAAGAGAGATAGATAAATTGGGGCAGGGGGTGGGGAATGAGCATAGAGACAAGAAGTACCCTTTCATTGACTTACATACTTCAACTAGGGCTTACCTCCTAAAGTTTCCACCACCTCCCAATAATGCCATCAGTTATGAACCCATCAACGCATTAATCCATTGATGAGGTCAGAGCCCTTATGATATAATCACTTCTCAAAAGCTTCCCAACCCCACCCTACTGAACATTGTTTCATTGACAACCAAGCCTTTAACACATGTGCTTTTGGATGACATTCATATCTAAACCATAATAGATTAATGGAATAAAATAGGAATCCCAGAAATAAATCCTCACATGTACAGTCAACTGATTTTTTAAAAGAATGCCTAGACATTTGAGTGGGAAAGGACAGTCTCTTCAACAAATGGTGATATGCAAAAGAAGTTAGGCCCTTAACTCATAACATGTACAAAAATTAACCCAAAGTGGATTAAAGACCTAAATGATAGAATTAAAAATATAAAACTCTTAGAAGAAAGAATAGGGGAAAATCTTCATGACATTAGATTTACCAATAATTTCTTTTTTAAAAATTTTTTTTTGAGAGAGAGAGAGAGAGAGAGAATATTTTTTAATATTTATTTTTTAGTTTTCGGCGGACACAAAATCTTTGTTTGTATGTGGTGCTGAGAATGGAACCCGGGCCTCACGCATGCCAGGCGAGCGCGCTACCACTTGAGCCACATCCCCAGCCCCAATAATTTCTTGATTGTGACAGCAAAAGCAAAGTCAATGAAAGAAAAACAAGTTAGAATTCATCAAAACTCACAATATTTATGATTAAAGATCATTATCAACAGAGTAAAAAGACAAGCCATTGAATGGAAAAAAATTGGAGATCATATACCTAATAAGGGACTAATATCCAGACTCTCTAAAGAACCCAACAATTGAACAACAACAAAAACAACCTAATTAAAAATGGGTAAAAGGGGGGGCTGGGGTTGTGTCTCAGAGGTAGAGTGCTCGTCTAGCATGCATGAGGCACTGGGTTCGATCCTCAGCACCACATTAAAATAAAGATATTGTTTCCACCTATAACTGAAAAAATAAATATTTTTTAAAAAATGGGTAAAAGAGGGGCTGGGGTTGTGGCCTAGCGGTACAGCACTCGCCTAGCATGTGCGGGGCCCTGGGTTCGATCCTTAGTACCACATAAAAATTAAAAAAAAAATAAAGATATTGTGTCCAACTACAACTAAAAAATAAATATTTTTTTAAAAACAGGTAAAAGAGCTGGGTGTGTAGTGCACACTTGTAATCCCAGCCACTCTGGAGGCTCTGGCAGAAGGATCACAGGTTCAAAGACAGCCTCAGTAATTTAACAAGGTCCGAAGCAACTTAGTGAGACCCTGTCTCAAAATAAAAAATTTAAAGAGCTGAGGATGTGGCTCAATGGTTAAGCACCTCTGGGTTTAATCCCCAGTATCCACCAAAAAAAAAAAAAATGGGTAAAAGACAGACATTTTTCCACAGAAGACATACAGATGGCCAGCCAATAAGCATATTAAATGATGCTCAACATCATTAGTCATGAGAAAAATATAGATCTAAATCACATTGATATATCATTGTACATCCATTAGGAAGGTTATTACTATCTATATTTTTTGTTGTTCTTATTGTTTTGTTTTGTTTTTTGGTACTGGGGATTGAACCTAGGATCACTTGACCACTGAGTTCCCTCTCTATTCCTTTTTATCTTTTGTATTTTGAGACAGCATCCTACTGAGTTGCTGAGGTTCTCACTAAACTGCTGAGGCTGGCCTCAAATTTGCAATCATCCTGCTTTAGCCTCTCCAGTCGTTGGGATTACAGGCATGTGCCCCCACACCCGCTGTATGCTATGTTTTTTTACAAATATGGAAAATAACAAGTGTTAATGAGACTGTGGAGAAATACAAACATTTGTGCATTGTTGTTAGGAATATGAAAAGCACAGCTGCTGTGGAAAACATTTTGGCAATTCCTCAAAAAGTAAAACCTAGGGCTGAGATGTGGCTCAGTGGTAAAGTACTTGCCTAGCATGCATAAGGTCCCATTACAAAAAAAAAAAAAAAAAAAGTTAAACCTAGAATTACCACATGATCCAGAAATTCCCTTCCTACACAAATACTGAAATGAATTGAAGAAAGGGACTACTTACAATGGAATATTTTCATCCATAAAAAGGAATATCATTTTATGTGTGCTACATGATGAATGAACTTTGAAAATATCATGTTTAGTAAAATAAGCCAAACACTAAAGGACAAATATTGTGATTCTGTTTATATGAGAGAACTACAGTAGGCAAATTCATAGAGATAAAAAAATTTATTAGCCAGGGACTGGGGAATGTGGCTCAGTGGTAGAGTGCTTGCCTAGCATGCATGAAGCCCAGGGTTCAATCCCCAGCACCACCACCACTCCCACAAAAAAAAAAAAAAAAAAAAAATATATATATATATACACACACACACACACACATTATAACATATATATATATATATATATATATATATATATATATATATATATAACAACATATATTATAACATCAGTGGTAATATTATATATACACACACACACACACACACACACACACACACATATATATATATATATATATATATATATATATATATATATATATGCAATCCCCAGGTGCTGGGAGTAAAAGGGGAATGGAGGTTATTGCTTAGAAGGTACAAAGTTTCTGTTTGGAGTGATAAAGGGTATTAGCATAAGCTAGGCACAGTAGTGCACACCCAGCTACTCAGGAGGCAGAGATAGAAAGATTGTAATTTTGAGGTCAACCTGGGAAATTTAGTGGGGCTTTGTCTCAAAATCAAAAGTAGAAATGGCTAGGGATATAGTTCAGTGGTAGAGCACCCCTGGGTTCAATTCCCAGTACAGAGAGAGAGAAAGAGAGAGACTTAAATATTTAAAGTGGAAAATTTTGTTATATATATTACCACAATTGAATCTCTCCTCCCTTTTATTATTTATTTATTTATGTGGTGCTAGGGGTAAAACCCAGGGCCTGAAGTATACTAGACAAGTGCTCTACCACTGAGCAGTATACCCAGCCTTATTTTTCACAATTGAAACACATAAACAGGGTAGGGCTAGGGCTGTGGCTCAGTGGTAGAGCACTCGCCTAGAATGTGTGAGACACTGGGTTGGATCCTCAGCACCACATAAAAAAATAAATAAACAAAATAAAAGTATTGTGTTCATCTACAACTAAAAAAAAAGAAAGAAAGAAATTCAGAAACAGGGTACAGTGGCATGTGCCTGTATCTGGGAGGCTGAGGTTGATATCAGCGTGGGCAACATACTAACACACATACACCCCCACACCCCCACAAACACATCAGTGGTAATCTTACAAGCAGTCAAAGAAAAAAGACATGTCAAGTACAGAAGAAAAAAAGGTAAAAAGGAGAGCAGATTTCTCATCAGAAATAATGCAAATCCAAAGACAGTGGAGCAACAACTTTAAGTAAGAAAAAACCCTGCCAATCTAGAACTGCTCAATATGTTGACTGTGGTGGTCACACTACTCCACATGTGATAAATTTGCATAGAACTTAAAACATACACATACAAGTGCACATAAGCTGGTGAAATCTGAATAAAGTATGTGGATTATATCCTTGTCAATTTCCTGGTTGCATATTACAGTATAGTTATGCAAGATGGGGGAAACTAGGTGAAAAAAATATTAAGATCACTATACAATTTTTTTTTTCAGTACTGGGGATAGAACCCAGGGGTACTCTACCACTGAACTACATCTCCATCTCTTTTTCTTTTTTTATTTTGAGACAATGGCTCACTTAGTTGCCCAGGCTGGCTTCAAACTTGTGATTCTCCTGCCTCAGGCTCTCAAGTTGCTGGGATTATGGGTGTGTACCACTGTAATCAGCTTTCTAAATATTTTTTAACTAATTAAGAAATAAATGATTTATAGCTCTTAGAACAATGGGTAACTACATAATTGAATAGATACAGCTTTGTATCCCAGGGCTCAGCACAGTACCAGGTACCTAGTTGGTATTCAATAAACATTTGTTGAATGAATGAATGAAGCCTGTAAACATGGTCATATATTGCAAGTTTTTAAAAATCTTACCGGTGATTCCATTTCTCCCTCCGCTATTACTATCATTCTCCTTCCCTTGATAGCCTAGCTTCTTTCTCACCTTCTAATCACTACATTTTCAGCTTAGAAACTTTGATAAAATATATCCTAAATACATGGGCTGGGGATGTGGCTCAAGTGGTAGCGCGCTCACCTGGCATGCGTGCGGCCCGGGTTCGACTCTCAGCACCACATACAAAAAAAGATGTTGTGTCGGCAGAAAACTAAAAAATAAATATTAAAATTTTTCTCTCTCTCTCTTTAAAAAAAAAAAAAAAATATATATATATATATATATATATATATATATATATATATATCTCCTAAATACAAAAGAATACACACAGACACACACACAAGAGTATGGAGACATGCTCTCGATCAGCCACACAATCAGAAGGGTAGTACACTGTGTTGCTAAACTATGATGTTCTGTAGATTAGACATATTAAATACAAATTTTTTTTGAGATGGAATCTCACTATGTTGCTCAAGCTGGCCTCTAACTCCTGGGCTCAAGTTATCCTCTTGCCTCAGCCTCTTCAACTACCTGGGACTACAGGTGCATACCATTTTGACTTATAATACTTTCAACTTAAGTTGGGGTTATCAGAACATAACCCATTTTAATTCAAGGGGCTTCTGTATATAAATATTTTATACATATATAATTTTTAAAATGATAAAAGGAACACCCATGTACTCACCAATTAGTTTAAGGAAGAGAATATGGGCTGATGATGTAGTAGAGTTCTTGCCGAGCATGCATGAAGCCCTGATTTTGATCCTTAGCACCTCAAAAAATGAAGACAAAACCCCAAAACATTACCATAGCCTCTGAAGTCTCCATTTTTTATTTTGGTACTGGGGTTTGAACCCAGGGGCACTATACCACTGAGCTATTTTTTATTTTGAGACAGGGTCCTTTTTATTTTGAGACAGGGTCTCATTAAGTTGCTGAGGATCTCACTAAATTGCTGAGGCTGGCTTGGAGCTTGTCATTCTCCTACCTCAGCTTCCAGAATGGTTGTGATTGCAGGCATGTCAACAGCACCTGGCAAAAGTCCTCTGTAAACCCTTCTAGATTGCACTGCTTTCCTTCCCCACATAATGAAAGTACTATGAGGAATTGTGCTTTTCATTATAACTTTCTCACCTGTGTTTTGAACTTTATATACACAGAATCATACTGTATGAATTTTCTGAACTTGCTTTCCCTCTAAATCATGTTTATGGTATTCATTCCATGTTGATACTCATCGTGGTAGGTATTCATTTTCACCAATGTAGTTTTCCATTTTATGATTATGTCACAATTTGTTAAACCATTCTCCATTGAAGGACATCTAAGATGTTTCCAGATTCCTGCTATTAAGATCAGTGCTGCTATTAACACTCATAAATTATTGCAGTACAAGTCTTCTGGCACTTTTGTGCAAGATTTTTTGTATGTTGAATGTCTAAGGTTAGAATTACTGAGTCATAGGGTAAAACCATGTTCAGATTTATTAAATGTCAAATTTACCCAAAGTGATTGTGCCAATTTATACATCTGCTAGCAGGATTTCCATAGCTTAATAGCTCTGACAAAGCTCACATTATCAGACTTCTAAATATTTTTCTGGGGGCTGGGGATGTGGCTCAAGTGGTAGCACGCTCGCCTGGCATGCGTGCGGCCCGGGTTTGATCCTCAGCACCACATACAAACAAAGATGTTGTGTCCGCCAAAAACTAAAAAATAAATAAATAAATAAATAAATAAATATTTTAAAAAAATTCTCTGTCTCTCACTCTCACACTGTCTCTAAAAAAAAAATATATATATTTTTCTGTCTGATGGGTATAAAATAAATCCCAAAGTGAACACTATTTTCATTTCCTTGATTACTGATGAGGTAGCTCACCTTTTCATATGTTTATTGGCCAGTCCTGTTTCCTCTTCTATGAAATACTAGTATTTCATACACATACACATACATAATGATATATAGCTATATATTCGTGATAGTTTCCTTGATCAGTTCATATAAATTGCAAATATCTTCTGATAGTCCATGTGGCTTTTTAACTAACACCTTTTTTGTTTTGTCTTTTTTTTAATATTTATTTTTTAGGTGTAGATGGACACAACACAATGCCTTTATTTTTATGTGGTGCTGAGGATTGAACCCGGGTCCTGCTCATGCTAGGCGAATGCTCTACCGCTGAGCCACAATCCCAGCCCCCTGTTTTGTCTTGGTTTTAATATTTAATTTTTAGTTGTAGGTGGACACACAATCTTTATTTCATTTTTATGTCATGCTGAGGATCGAACCCAGTGGTCCTCATGTGCACTAGGTAAGTACACTACCACTGAGCCATAGCCCCAGCCCTGAAAATAACACCTTTTGATTAACAAAATTTTATTTTTAAAATATTGTCAAATGTATCCAACTTTTATTGTATGGTTTGTGCTTTATATTTTTGTCTAAAATTCTTCCCTATGCCAAGATTATATAAATACTCTCATTTTCTATTAAAAGTTTTAAATATATGCTTTGCATATAAAATTAGTTTTTGTGTAAGGTATGAGATAAAGATTCCATTTCTTTTTTTCCTATATGGATAGCTAATTTTCCCAGTATTGCTTACTAAACAGTCCATCCTTTGCCCACTGATCCACAATTCCACTTCTATATTTTGCCAAGTGTCCAAATATGTTCAGGTTTGCTTCTAGGCTATTATATTCCACTGTTCCATTCTTCTGTTCCTGTGCCAATTCCAAATTCTCTTAATTATTGCTTTATAATAAATCTTTTTTTAAATTTTTTTTAGTTGTAGATGAACACAATACCTTTATTTTATTTATTTATTTTTATATGGTGCTGAGGATTTAACCCAGAGCCTCACACGGGATAGGCAAGCACTCTATCACCAAGCCACAACCCCAGCTCTTTATAATAAACCTTGTTATCTGAAAGAGGAAGTTCCAGTTCCCTCACTTCATTTGCCTCTTTGGTTAATTTTAATCAGTTCCTCTTCCACATATGGTTTAGAATTATTTTTGTCAAACTGTATGAAAAATCCTATTGGAATTTTCATGGAAATACATTGGAATCCATAGATCAATATAGGACATCATGACAATATTGAGTCTTGTCCTTCATCAGTCTAGAATGCCTTTCCATTTATTGAGGTCTTTAATATTTTTCAGCAGAATGTCATTATTTTCTTCATAAAGGTCTTGAAAATCTTTTATTTATTAGATTTATTCCTTGGTATCATATTATTTTTGTTATTTAAAAAATTATATATTGTGTGTGTCTGTGTGCAGTGCTGGGGTTCAAATCTAGGCCTCTTGCATGCTAGGCAAGTACTCTACTGCTGAGCAACATTCCCAGCCCACTATTTTATAAGTTACATTTTTCTATTTGTCCAATTGTTCAAGTCAGTTCAAATGTATTTCTACTCCTACTACTCCACTGACCTCCAAATTGCAAATTCAATGGATACATTTCAGTTCTTAGCTTACTTGACCTCTCTGTTGAATTTTAAATACTAATCATTCCTCATTCCTCACATTCTTTTCTCCCTCTAGCTTCTCAATTACACACTTTCTGTGTTAGTTTTCAATTACTTTGTTGGTTCACCTATCTTTGCCCTGACATTAAATATTGGGTCTTTTCCTGAGTTTTCTGCCCTTGACCATGATCTCATCTCTATATCTTTGACTGTTGCCCACTCGCTAATGACACAACCACCCAACCTCTCTCCTGAGCTCTGCTATTTCCAACTGCTTATTGAACATCTCCTCTTGGATATCTCAGACATATCATTACCTTCCTTAACCCAAAACCTACACCTTCTCTTAAGTTATTTCACTATTATTCCCACGTCCTACCTATTTTTCCAAGACAAAAACTAGGAAGAATTCCACTCTTTCTTTTGCTCATTACACTCCCAGAAATTCCAGCAACATTGTAGTTCTTCAAATACAACAACCTCTTTTTTTGCTTCTGAACCTTTCTTCTTGCTCTTCTTTCTGCTAGAACTAGCTTCTCCTGGCTCATTGCAAGTCTGGCTCTTTCTTATCTTCAAGTCTTGGCTAAAATGTCACCTCCCCAGTAGAGACTTTCCCTGTCTACTTTCTCTGTCTACTCTAGGTTCCTTGTATCCCAAACCCAGTCACTATTACTAATATCTCACCCTTCTTTTATTTCTTTTTTTAAAAATATTTTTTAGTTGCTGATAGATCTTTATTTATTTATTTTTTAATACATGGTACTGGGAATCAAACCCAGTGCTTTACCATACCAGGCACGCACGTGTGCTACCACTGAGCCCCAGCCCCAGCCCCCCCTTCTTTTATTTCTAACATAGTCTGTATTTACTTATTTCTTAATATTTATTTTTTAGGTATAATTGGACACAATGCCTTTATTTTATTTACTTATTTTTATGTGGTGTGAGGATCGAAGCTAGGGCCTTGCACGTGCTAGTCGAGTGCTCTACCACTGAGCTACAATTCCAGCCCCTGTATTTACTTATAAACTGTTTTCCAATAGATGGTATGCTCCACAACACTAAGGAATTACATCTATGTTTTTCCTTTTTTTTAAATAATTTTTTTGAGAGAGAGTTTTTTTAATATTTATTTTTTAGTTTTCGGGGGGCACAACATCTTTGTATGTGGTGCTGAGGATCAAACCCAGGCCGCACGCATGCCAGGTGAGCACGCTACCGCTTGAGCCACATCCCCAGCCCCATATATCCATGTTTTTCATTGCTTTATCACCAGAGCCTAGAATAATGCCAGCCACCCTACAAATATTTATTGACTGCTTATTCCTTGCCTCCCAATAACAATTAATCATCAAAAGTGGTTGAGTCTACCTCCTAAATGTTGAGAGCCGAAGGGGCCCCAGCAAACTTCCAGCTGCCAGCACCAGCTGCCAGTTGATGATTGGCTCACAGCGGCCCCAGCAAACTTCTAGCTGCTAACTGATTGGCTCCTCCGCGGTGATGCTCATTGGGCTGTTTCCCCGCCCTTTGGAGATGGGAGTTCAAATCATTCCCATAGGGGTAAAAGGACCTCTTCCCAAAGGAACAGTAGGCTTATTATTGGGACGCAGCTCTTCTACTCTAAAAGGACTTATGATAAGTCCTGGGGTAATTGATCCCGATTATGAAGGTGAAATAAAAATTATAGCCAGTTCTCCAAAGGGCGGGGAAACAGCCCAATGAGCATCACGGCAGAGGAGCCAATCAGTTGGCAGCTAGAAGTTTGCTGGGGCTGCTGTGAACCAATCATCAACTGGCAGCTGGTGCAGGCAGCTGGAAGTTTGCTGGGGCCCCTTGGGCTGTGGCTCTCAACACCTAAACATCTCCCAAATCTATCCCACATTCTCTAACCCAATTATAATTATTTTAGCTGAAGTCCTCATCACCTTACCTGAACTAATGCAAGTCTTGCAATAGGTGCTCTTTCCTAAAACCTGACCCCTTCTTTGTGCCACTACATTCAACACATTCCATAAAGCCAGAGTTACTCTCTCTAAAAGCAAACCAGATCTAATTACATCTTTCATCTGTTTTAAAATTCTTCACTGTCAAGGAAGATCAAGATAAAGTTCAAACTCCTTTTAGGAACTGTTTCATGATCTGCTCTGCCTTCCCTACCTTTCCCTTATCTTCCCTCTCCAGCATTCCTACAAACATTCCATGCTGGTTCATGGCCTTGACTTTTGGATAGTACTATCTGGAATATACTCATCCAACCCACTTGCCAAGCCCCACTATCCATCCAGGTTTAGCTCAAAAGATTTTTTGTATTGTAAAGCTTTTCCTTACCCTCACCTGTCCTACCCACACCTTGCAAAGTCGATTACTTTGCAACTCTCCTGCTTCATTTCACATACTTCCATTGCATTAGCCAAACTGTACTCTCAGGTTTTTGCTTCTTGTGTCAGTCTGGCTGCCTGTGACAACTGGGGCAAAGGCTTGTCTCATTCTTATTTGTATCCTCAACTGTTATGTTTACTAAGTGCTGGAATGTTTATTAAACAAATGAAAATGAGCAAAAAAAAGTCTTTAAGTACCATCTGAAGTTGTCAGATTTGTAGAGAAATTATTCACATATGATTGCTGACAAGATAAACAGATAACAAAACTTTTGGAAAATGATTTGACATTATTTATCAAAAGCCATAAATATTTTCATAACAGATCAAAGTGGTTGTTCCTGTGGAAAGTGAGTAGAGATGAAAATCAAAGGGGATGGGAGGCAATTGCTATTCATTATGAGCTGTTGAGATTTTTAAACAGTGTATTACATAGGTAACAATTTTAAATAATTATTTTTGACCCCTGGCCTAATAATTCTATACTCAAGAACTGATGTTAGAGAAACAATTGTTATTTCTTTCTTGCTGAGCACACTTAAATAGTAAAATTATGCAATTGTGGGAGCACACACTACCACTGAACTACATCCTCTGCCCTAGAGAAACAATTTTTCTTTGTGTGTGTGTGTGTGCGTGTGTGTGCGCGTGGTGCTGGGGATTGAACCCAGAGCCTTGCACAGCTAGTTAAGTGCTGTACCACTGCGTTACATCCCCATCCCCCTATAGAGACAATTTGACAGAAGTAAAAGCTACATGCATGAAATGCTGATTACTATATTATCTAAAATTGAAAATCTTGGAAACATAAGGCACACTGTGGTTCTGGAAATGACCTTGAAACAGTAGTAATGGCTTTAGTTTTTCCTTCAACACATGTATTCTGGCATTGTCAAAATTAGCATTTGGTTCCATTTGGAGCCTGGCTTCTATTCACATGGTTTCAGGACATCTGCAACTCCTTCTTTTAGCACCCCAAGACTCTATCTCAAGTTCAGTTTCCAGTTTTGAGCATGAAATTTGTTAATACTAATTTTTTATGTCAATTTTTATTATATGATGATTTTTATTTGGTATAGTAAAAAATAACTAGTTGTTATTGCATGTAAATATTATAATGGTAGTTCATAATGCTTTGCTATATACAGATAAATAATATATAATTTTCTTTATCATGTATTTAAAACACAGTAGAGTACTTGAAAAAAATGTTAAATCGAAATAAAAACACAGTATGATTAGTGAAAAAAAAAAAAGAAAAGAAAATCTTGGGCTGGGGATGTGGCTCAAGCGGTAGCGTGCTCGCCTGGCATGCGTGCAGCCCGGGTTCGATCCTCAGCACCACATACAAACAAAGATGTTGTGTCCGCCGAAAACTGAAAAATAAATATTAAGAAATTCTCTTTCTCTCTCTCTCTCTCTCTTTAAAAAAAAAAGAAAAGAAAAGAAAAAAAAATTCTTTATAGTGGCCAGGCATGGTGGCACACATCTGTAGTCTCAGTGATTCAATAGGCTGAGGCAGGAGGATTGGAAGTTCAAGGTCAGAAAATTAGTGAGACCCTCAGCAACTTAGCAGGAACCTGTCTTGTTATGCTTGAATTCGGGACCCCCAAAAGACCACCAGAAACCAAGATCGATGTTAAGCAGCAAAGAGGTGTTTATTGTGAGCTAGCAACTGGTGATGCTGAGAGGCCCCGAGCCCAGGGTTTGCAGCAATTTTATACACTCTTTGGGGAAGGCAGGGACCCCACATACATCACAGCATCTCTTAGCAAATCATCACACACCGCGGGAAAATCAAATAACAACTCTAAAACATGATTAGCACATTCACTGGCGGGAACAAGTTGGGTAGGGGTGATTGGTTACTTACAAGAGAGGGATTCATTTGAACTGATTGGTTTAGGCCATGAGGGGAGTACTGCTGAACTACATGGTTTCCCAACATGTTATCAACCACCATAAACTACTGGGAGGGTCATCTGGCATCCCAGGTATTTCCCTGTCTCATGCTGATTGGTGGCTGCTAGGGGGTTGCTATGGGTCCCCACCTAGCCTGAGTCAGGGACACCTGGTGCAGCAGATCTCTCCTGTTATTTGTAGATAAACAACTCAGCAGGGTGGGTATGTGCCTAGGAGTGCTCTGTGGGTCTTTCCAAGGACAAGGGTCACGCCCCCTTCCTTGGACAGGCTTTGCTCTGAGGTAGAGGCTGGTTTTTCAGTCTCAAAATAAAAAAAAAAAAATTATAAGGACCTGGGATGTGGCTCAGTGGTAAAGTGCCCCTGGGTTCAATCCCCAGTATCAAATTTTTTTCCTTATTGGTGGATTTAATTGACAAATAATAATTGTACATATTTATGAGGTACAACATGAAGTTACATTATACATATACACTGTGAGATAATCAAATCAGGCTAATTAACATATTCATTTTTTGTGGTGAGAGAATTTAAAATCATTTTATCTATTTTGAAATATACTTAATTCTTTTTTTAAAATATTTATTTTTTAGGTATAGATGGACACAACACAATGCCTTTATTATTTTTTTTATGTGGTGCTGAGGATTGAACCTGGGTCCCGCCCCTGCTAGGGGAGCGCTCTACCGCTGAGCCACAATCCCAGCTCATAAATATACTTAATTCTTAACCATACTCAACATGCTGTATAACAACATAATCTATTCCTTCTGTGCAACTGAAGCTTTGCCTGAATTGTTTTCAGTAAGGTATACACTATATTCCAAAAATTATCAACATGACATTTTCTTTAAAGGTACTTTATGTTTTAAAACATGGGTTTTGGAAACAGACCTGTATTCAAATCTGGGCTCTATCATTTATAAATATGCTACTTTAGGAATATCATTTAATCTTTCTGATATTCAGTATTCTTATCTGTAAAATTGGCATAGTACCACCTACCTCCAGAGCATCTCCTTTAAAGGAGATGATATATTAGGTCAAATCATATTAAATTGCCAACATTAGTTTTGACCTACAAAAGTGTTGTTCATATGGATCACTTAAAACATAAAACATGATACCTGGCATGTTATGTGATTAATAATAAATGATAGCTTCAGAAATTATCATGATAGAAGTGAAATAATAAGCACAAACCCCTAAAGAAAAACTCCTGGGAGTTAGGAGCATATCTCAGTGGTGGAACACTTGCCTAGCATTGCAAGGCCCTGGGTTCAATTCCCAGTACACACACACACACACACACACACAGAGAGAGAGAGAGAGAGAGAGAGAGAGAGAGAAATTCTGTCCTTTTTTGAAAAGCAGTGAAGTTCTCAAGGAAGAAGAAGAAGAAGAATCATCATCATCATCATCATCATCATCATCATCATCTGGAAATCTCTCTTGTAGTTTACATTGAAATGTCCTGACTTTGTGGAAGATGGGAAAGTACAGATTTCCTAAGTTTCAAAAAAGAAAATGAGGAAACTATAAACTATATAAATTAGGACACTATAAAACTAACTACAGAATAATAAGTGTCCATGTTGACTATTGGAAAAGGAGAAGAGGGAAATGCTATAAACCAATGTTTCTCAAACTTGGTCTAGTAAAAAGAATAACCTGGGGCAGGGGGTGGAGTGGAGAAGAACCTAAAATGCTTTTAAAACTAGTTCCCTGGGCTGGGGATATAGCTCAGTTGGTAGAGCGCTTGCCTTGCATGCACAAGGCCCTGGGTTCTAATCCCCAGCACCCTGCCCCCGCCAAAAAAAAACCCCTAGTTTCCAAGCTCATACCCAGACACGCTGAATCTAGAAAACCTCTAATTAAACAAGTACTCCCAAATGACTATAATAGTCAAACATGTTTGAGAAGCTGCCATACAAATACCTTGTGACTTTCAAGAAGGAAAATAAACTCATCATAAGCTCATGAATGAAGAAATATGAGGTGAATGATAGCACAGGTAATATTTATAGTGATAATAAAATTAGAAGAGTCAATGTAAGGAGGCAGGATGGGGATTGTAGCCCAGTGATAAGGGTGCTTGCCTAGCATGCACGAGAATCTGAGTTCGTCCCCACCACCAGACACACACAAAAAAATGCTAAGGAGTCCATCAAACTTTTATTAATTATGCTGGGTGTTGCGGAGCATGCCTGTAATCCCAGAAATTCAGGAGGCTGAGGCAGGAGGCTCACAAGTTTAAGGTTAGTCTGGCACCTTAGCAACACTCTTTCTCAAAATAAAAAATAGAAAGGCTTGGGGATGAAGCTCAGTGGTAGTGCACTCCTGGGTTTGATCCCCAGAACCAAAAATAATACATATTTGTTAATTACTGTGGCAATTTTAATGTATGTCCACAACTTCTTGGATATGGCTCTCTCTAGAAGATGAAACTTAATTTCCCCTCAAGTGTGAGTTGGATTTAGTGACTTGCTTCTAAAGAAGAGTATAGAAGGGGCTGGGGTTGTGGCTCAGCAGTAGAGCACTTGCCTAGCACATGCGAGGCACTGGGTTTGATCCTCAGCACCACATAACAATAAATAAAATGAAGATACTGTGTCCAACTACAACTAAAAAATATTTTTTTTAAAAAAGAAGAAGAGCATAGAAAATAAAATAAATAATTTTGTAGTACAGAAATCTGGCAAACAGTTCCTTAACCTACTAATCAAGGTTAATAACACTAGTAATAAATCATGTTGATGCAATGAGAAGCCATAAGAAAGGCACCTCAAGCTGGGCATGGTGGTGTATACCTGTGATCCCAACAAAGGAGGCCGAAGCAGGAGGATTGGAAGTTCAACGCCAGCCTCAACAAGACCTTATCTCGCAATAAAAAATTGGCTCGGGATGGAGCTCAGTGGTAGAGCACCCATGGGTTCAATACCCAGTACCACCAAAACCAAAGAGAGAGAGAGAGAGGGAGAGAGAGGAAGAGAGAGAGAGATTTCAGCTTTATATTCTTTCCAAAATATCAAGGTTACAAAAGACAAGGAAAGAGCTGGAGATACAGCTCAGTTGGTAAGTGCTTTCCTTGCATGCAGAAGGCCCTGGGTTAGATCTCCAGCACCCCTCTCCCAGAAACACACACACAAAAGACAAGGAAATACTGAGAAAATTTCAGGGATTGGAGGAGACTAAAAAGACATAATGACTAAATGCAACATGATATCCTGGATTAGATCCTGGAATAGAAAAAGAACATTAGTGGAAAAACTAGTACAATTTGAATTAGGTTGGTCTGTAGTTTAGCTAAAATAATTGTACCAATGTTAACTTCTTAGTTTTAATAAATGTACCATAGTAAGATGTCAACATTAGGGTGAGACAGGTAAGGAGTGTAAAGGAGCTTTCTACTGTCTTCACAATTCTTCCGTAAATCTGAAATTATGTAAAAATAAAACTACTGAAGAAAAATGTAATTTTTCAAGTTAGGTGGTAGATGTGCATTTCATGGTTTTATTATTCTTTTCTTTTTGGTGGGGGAGGGGGGTACTGGGGACTGAACTCAGGGGCACTCTACCACTGAGCCACATCCCCAGCCCTATTTTGTATTTTATTTAGAGACAGGGTCTCACTGAGTTGCTAAGTGCCTCGCCATTGCTGAGGCTGGCTTTGAACTCAGGACCCTCCTGTCTCAGCTTCCAGAGCTGCTGGGATTACAGGCATGTGCCACTGCACCTGGCTTATTCTTTATTTTCTAAGGCTTCAGTGAAAGAGCATGTGCTTAGCATGCTGTAGGCCCTGGATTCAATCCCAGAACCAAATAAATATATTGGACTTATACAAATTTATACTTCTTCCAGCACTCTATGAGAGCACCTGTTGGGTTTGGGAGTATAGCTTACTGATAGAGCAAATGTTTAGCATGCAAAGGCCCTGGGTTTGATCCCTAGCACACGCGCACGTGCACCCACACACACACACACACGTTTGCTGTATGCCAGAAATATTCTAAGCACTACACATGTATTATTTCATTCAATCTTTTTTTTTTTTTTTTGGCAGTACTAGGGATTGAACCCAGAAGTGCTTTACCACTGAGCTATATCCCCAGCCCTTTTTTTTTTAAATTGTCAGGTGTGGTGACACAACACAACTGTAACTGCTGTAACTTGGGAAGCCGAGGCAGGAGGATCCCAAGTTCAAGGCCAGCCTTGGCAATTTAGTGAGACTTTGTAGCTCAGGGGTAAATTGCCCCAGGTTCAGTCAAAATAAATAAATACATTAATTAATTTCAAAAAGTTATTTTGAGACAAGAGTCTTGCTAAATTGCCCAGGCTGACCTCAAACTTGCAATCCTTCTTTCTCAGCCTCACAAGTAACTTGGATTACAGGTATGCACCACCATACCCAGGTTTTTTGTTTTCATTCTTTTTTTTAAGACCAGCACTCCCATATTGCTCAATCTTGCCTCAAACTCCTGGGCTCAGGCAATCCTCCCACCTCAGCCTTTCCAGTAATTGTGATTACAAACAAACATGTACCACCACACCTGGCCATTCATTTAATCTTTACAATAATCCTATCATTCTAAATTCAGAGATCAGAAACCCTTGGGATTTGCCAAAAAAAAAAAAGTCCAGAATATGAGCACAGGAATTTAACTTTAGAGCTATGTTCTTAGACACTAATGTTATCTTAATTTGAGAACAATGTCAGATGTCATCTAGTTCATTTTATAAATCATGCACAGTAGCATCTTTGAACAGTCTCTAAGCTCTAAAGCAGTATATTACAAATGGGCCAAGAAAATAAGTTCCCAGAAAAATGCAGGATAGCATATGCTGGAAGAAAGAAGGGATAATTAAAATTTATAATTAGGGCACAGAACAACATAGCTTTGTCTGACCTATATATCGAGACTAACTCTCAGGACATGGTCTATGGCAACGTGTGACACCAAGGGATAGCTCTAGGCAGTTTCCAGCTGACATTAAAAGCAGTCTAACTGTCTGAAGCTTGAGTAATTAGAGGTATGCACAGAAAAACCTAGAATTTATATAATGTATGTATTATACAATTTTATATAATATGACTTTTTTTTTGGTACTGGGGATTGAACCCAAGGGCCCTTAACCACTGAGCTACATCCCCAGCCCTTTTATTTTATTTTATTTTATTTATTTTGAGACAGGTTCTTGCCAAGTTGCTGAGGGTCTCATTAAATTGCTAAGGCTGGCTTTGAACTTGTAGTCCTCCTGCCTCAGCCTCCCAAGTCACTGGGATTACAGGTGGGCACCACCACGTTCTGGCCAAAATGGGTTGACTTCTTCAAATTAGAAATCAACCAAATACACTGGGATGTAAAAATTTACATTAATTGAATGTATGCATTTACTGTGAGTGAGCTTACTTATAAATATTAATGAAAAATCATGTAGCTCTGTGAGGTGGCACAAAATGTAATCCCAGCTACTGGGGAGGCTGAGGCAGGAGGATCAAAAGTTCAAGGTCAGCCTGGGCAAATAGCAACACCCTGTCTAAAAAAAAAAGGTTAAAAAAAAAAAAAGCCAAGTGCAATGGCACACACCTGTAATCCCAGTGACTCAGGAGGTTGATGCAGGAAGAATATAAGTTCATGACCAGACTTGGCAATTTAACAAGGTAAAAAAAAATCATGCTGGGATTGAGTTAAAGGGAATACCTTCTGGTTTAATTATAAGAAATTTCTTCATCTTATCTTTTAAAAAAATTGTATTACATTTTCTGGTAAACAAATTCTGTACATTCTGGCATTTGTTGTTCTAAATTAGGAGAATTCATACATATAAGTTACATCCATTAGCTCACAACTTGATTATAAAGTTGAAAGAAAAAAGGAAATAAGAGAAAATGAAATAAGAAGCAAACCATTTAAAATCTTAAATCTTTATTTTTAACTTGGATTTTGGTAATATGTGAAGAAATTTGGAAGCTAAAATAATTTTTTAAATTATTTACCACTAAAGTTAGTGGTAAATAAATTCCTATGCCTTTTTCATATCCACAAGTGTTTGTATTATAGTACATGGAACTGTCTAGTGCCTTCAAGTATTTGTGTTTTGCTTTTATTTTTTGTCATAAAGAGTTTATTTCAAATAGAGGATAGTCAAGTATGTTGAAAAGTTGTTTTTTAGACCTACTAGAATCAGATAGAGTCAATAAGTGGTTCTGAAGTTTCTCCCCTACTTTTATACACTTTCATCTGAAACAGGGGTTCACCAAAGCACTGAGAATACAACTCTGGGTCATGATGGAAGCAAATCTGAATATGAGAAAATTTTTAAGGGGATGGGAGTTTGAAAGGTCTCAGAAAATTTTGAAAAACTTCTCTCTTCGGGATTTCTACTTAGTCTGCAATACAAGAAGACTAACTGGTGCCGCAGTCTAGCTGGGCACAAAAATTACGAGCCACTCAAACAGGAACAAATTTTATTTTTGAAACTCCCGCCAATACCCTGTAAGCTCCCGGGAAATCTGCCAACCCACACACGCGGCGTTCTCCTGGACACCAACAGGAACTCCCTCCTCCAGAATTCCCTCCTACCGCACTTCCCCAACCAATGGGAACTCTCCAGGAGTCCCGTAGCAGGCTGAGGTAAACAGCAGGGGTCTAATATCCATTTGAATGCAGATCTTAACATAATCATCTCATCTCAATGGCTTGCTGGTGTCACCTTTCAACCAAAAATGTCATGCATCATTACTACTTGGCTATGGCTCTTAGCAAACTGGTGTTTGGAAATTAACATTAAGATTTTAAGTTAAGGATAGTTAAAATAATTCCAATTGGTCTAAATGTATGAACTATTGCTTATTCAGAAAGGTATTAACAAGAATAGCTAACATATACTGGGTGTTTACTATGTGCCAGCATATAGTCTATTTTCTGTTGATATAACAAAAGACCTGAGGCTGAGTACAGGTTTATTTAACTCACAATTTTGGAAGATTATAGTCCATGATTGGAGGGTCCCATCTATTTAGCCTCTGGTGAGGGCCTTGTTGGCTGTGTCACATCATGATGGATGACATCATGACGAGATCATGAGAGGAAGAGATCACATGGTGAGACAGGAAGCCAGAGAATAGGGAGGGAGGTCATGCTTACTTTTTAAAACAATTCAGCCTCTAATGAACTAATGGGATAGTATGTTAATGTACTCCTTCCAAGAGTAGCACCCCTAATTTGTCCTAACTGCTTTACACTAAGCCCCACCTCTTAAATGCATCACCACTTCCCAACATTTTCACATGGAAAACCAAGCTTCCAACACAGGAATCCTTAATGAGGGATACACTCAAACTATATCCAAACCATAACAGGCAGGAACTGTGCTAAGCATGTTATAGGCACAATATTCTTTGATTCTCACTATAACCCTGTCATATAATTGAGGGCATAAAACCTTGATAAATTGCTCAAGGTCACATAAGTGGTGAGAGCCACTTGAGTAAGACACCAAAGCCTGTATTTCAAACTACCACATTATGATTTTTCTATAGAACATGGATTGGAAATGTGGATTTTTTTTTGAAATGCTTTTTTTCTTCTTGTCCAGAAAGATTCTACTAGAGTCTGGAGTTCTACCTGGCATTTAGAAGGCTCAAGGGGGTAAAATGATTTATAAATGTACCTTAAGAGAACAAAATGTGTTTCCCTAATCTTTCCTTCCATTATAAATTGGCAATTTGGTGGGGGGGGGGGGTTTAACTGAGGATCCAACCTAGGTGTACTCTACCACTGAGATACATCCATAGCCCTATTTATTTATTTTTTATTTTGAGACAGAGTCTTGCTAAGTTGCCCAAGCTGACCTCAAATTGATGATCCTACTGCCTCAGCCTTCCAAGTAGCTAGAATTACAGCCATGCATCACCATGCTTGGCTGCCTATGATCCTTAATTTTAAAATTCAGGAGTATTTAAATTGTGCCCTATTGTTTGAGACTTGAGTCCTTTGAAGAGAGACTCACTTTAAACCTAAGACTATACCATTTTTTTTAACTTAGTTTATTTAACCGGTGGCAAACATGCCTGATATTACATACAAAACCTTATGTGTAATGTGCACTTTTTTCTGGAGGAAGGATCCACAGCTTTTGTATTTTATTATAATTTGCAAGTTGTCCATACCTTCCAAAGAGGTTAAGATAGATTATTTTAAACCACTGTTTGATGGAGCAGAACAAAAGTAAAAGACTGAGAAGTCCTTATTGATAAGCAATCAATTGGCACTTTTTTGTTGTTTGTTTTTGTACCAGGGATTGAACCCAGGGGCACTTTACTGCTGAGCCACATGCCCAGCCATTTTTTTTTTTTTTGAGACAGGGTCTCACTAAGTTGATTAGAGCCTTGCTAAATTGCTGAGGCTGGCTTTGAACTTGTAATCCTAACTCAGCCTCCTGAGCTGCTGGGATTACAGGTGTGCACCATCCCTCCTGGGCTGCTTGTGAGTTTAAGTGTTAAAACCTAAGAAATTTTGCAATACTGGAGAAATTTCATCAAGTTTTCTGAAGCAGGGATTGGAGATGAGAGGAAATCCTTCCCTGTCACTTGAAGGTTTTTTTTTTAAAAAATCCCCCCACTACCACAAATCTAGGAGGTACTCACCCACAACTTTGGTCCAGAACTTTTATTTTCTGTCAAAGTTTATCTTAAGCCCCCATGTATTTTAGGGAAAAAGAAACAAAAAGTCTGGTTTAGGGCTGGCTTATACTTGGCATGAGCAAGGCTGAGTTCAATCCTGAATACTGTGGGGGCAGATGTTCTGGTTTAAAAACTCTTGCACACATGGTCATATTATGTGCCCAGCACTATGGGAATATCATTTTAAAGGAAGCAAAATGGAAAAATTAGGATTGAGAAATTCAGGAAATGCTTGGTCTAAAATAAGCAGCTTCTGATAAACTTACTACTGATACACTTTATAGTTACAACAATATCTCTGGTGTCCCAGCCATCTGTATTTCTTATTTATATATTCTTTTCCTTTCTAAGTATTTAATGATTTCTCTACTTTTTTTTAAAGAGAGAGAGAGAGAGAGAGAGAGAGAGAGAGAGAGAATTTTTAAAATATTTTTTAGTTTTTGGCAGACACAACATCTTTGTTTGTATGTGGTGCTGAGGATGGAACCCGGGCCGCACGAATGCCAGGCGAGCGCGCTACTGCTTGAGCCACATCCCCAGCCCAGATTTCTCTACTTTTGACCATTTAGTTGCCTCCAATTTTATAATATAGCCTTTTCCTCCTCTTAAGGTAGTCCTGATTTCATAGGAAGAGAGGGTAATTTTGTCATTACTGATATGACATGCCTTCTATCAAAATGTAATTTAATTCTGCTAATTTCTTAATATTTGTAGTTATACATGGACACAATACTTTTATTTATTTATTTTTATGTAGTGCTGTGTATTGAACCCAGTGCTTCACGTGTGCTAGGCAAGCACACTACCACTAAGCTATAACCCCAGCCGCTTATTCTGCTATTTGAACACTTCTTACGTATATTATAGGATAACTGAGTCAAATTTCTTTTGTGGTGCTGAGAATTAAATCCAGGGCCTCATATATGGTAGGCAAGTGCTCTACCACTAAGCTATATCCCAGCCATTTTTAAATTTTATTTTGAGACAGGGTCTCACAAGTTACCATGAATTTGTGATCCTTCTGCTTTGGCCTCCTCAGTAGCTTGGATTACCGGCATGCATGCTCCACTGTGCCCAGCCTAAATAAAAATTTTTATGGAAAATATTTATTTGTAGTATATAAGTGATAGAGTCACAAACACAGGATATATGCACACACTTTTATTTTAATGTAAATCAAGATGAGTGGATATTTAAATAAGTTGAAAAGCCGTAATATGGAGTTGACTGAAAACACTGGATTCCGAGTCCCCAAAATGTGGAAAATCCAAACCTATACAAGCAAAATTTAAAAGAAATGATTTTGAAAGTCTTGTATCCATTTAAACCAAATTTGCAGAATTTATATGTAACTCTAATAGTTTATAAATGACATTTATAAATGGATAAAATATAAAATATTAAGAATAATTCATTATTTAAAAAAACTTGACTATTATTATGAACCAAAAGCAAGGGCTATATTTGCAATATTAAACAAATAACTTAAAAAGTATGGCTCTATATTTCCTCTAAAGTACTTATGCTTACCAAATATTTATTATTTAAAATGCTGCTGTTATTATTTTGTGGAATATCTGCATCAGAATTACAAGTGGCATATTATAAATGCATATTTCAAGCTCAGGAATTGAGATTTACATTAAGTAATCCCTACCCCATTCTGATGTGCACTAGTTTAAAAACAGCTGATACAAAGGATAATATTAATTTGGGAAGGCTGCTAGATCAGTTTCCCAAACGTCTCAAATTACTAGGAGGGCTGGGGATGTAGCTCAGTGGTGTAGTGCTTGCCCAGTATGAGCAATGCCCTGAGTTCAATCCCAAGCACTGGAAAAAAAAAAAGGTAGTGGGGAGAATCACTTGGACTTCTGTAAAATATACAGACAACTACTGTTCTCCCCTAGATAGGAATCAGTGTTTTTTTTATTTATTTCAGATGGGGCCTTGCTATTTTACTAGGCTGGTCTTGAACTCCTGGGCTCAAGTGATCCCTGTCTCATTCTCCTGAGTAGTGGGGACTATAGATGTGTGCCACTGCACCAGACTTTTATTTAGCAAATATCGTACTATAAGTCCTAAAGCCACGGAACTGGGGGGAAAATAGCTTCAACTACCAACAGAAAAAAAAACCTTGGTTATTTTCACATTGATTTGCAAATATCAACCTGAGATCACATTTCCAGGCAAGCACTCTATTACTGAGCTACATCCCAGCCCTACAATAACTCATCTTTCTGGCTTTAATTTAATGGTAGTCCTTCTCCAGTCCAAGGCTAATACCTCTCCTGGTGTGACCCTGAACAATTTCCCCATTTGTAAAATGAAAATAATAATACCTATCTCATAGATTGTTTAGGGTTAGATGAGGTCATTGTAGGGTTCCCTGCAGAGAGGCTGGCACAATGAACGATAGCTATTATTTTATCAAATCAAGCTCCCAGAAACTGTTTCTACTTCCTCGCATTCAATTCTCCAACCCACCTGCCATCTGGTTTCTGCACCCACCATTCTAAATAAACTGCTTTCACTAGGTTCACCAATTGTCAAATCCAAATGACAAATTTCAGGCCTTACCTGATTGCCCTTTCTTAAGTTCTAGACACTGCTGACCTTTCTGTCCTTTCAAACTCCTGTCCTCTGGTTTTCCTCAATAGTGTAACCCAGTTTCCCCATACTTCTTGGGTCAGGTTTTTAAAGAATCTTTTATGGTTCTTTCATTGCTTATGTTTTCAAATTTTAGAAAGTATTTTAATTTTACCAAAGCAATAAATACATATTTATATGACAATGGCAGATACCCAGCAAGGCCTTCTCTGACCATTAAATTAGAACTCTCATCTCACACCCTTTCACATCACTTTTATTTTCATAATACTTCTCTCATTCTCATTTTTTTCTACTTCCCCTACTAAATTCTAAACTATTCAAGAGAGGGAACTATGTTTTACAAAATCACTGCTGCATTTAGAGCATCTGGGACTATGCTTAGCACTAAATTTAATGAATATTTATTAACTGATGGACAGAAACATCCCATCCCACATCTAATCAGTTACCAAGTTTTATAGATTCTACCTCCTATATTCTCTCAAATCTCTGCCCACTGTTCTTATCTTAAAACGAACTCATGGGGGCTGGGGTTGTAACTCAGTGGTATAGTGCTCACCAAGCATGTGTGAGGCATTGGGTTCAATCGTCAGCACCGCATAAAAATAAATAAATAAAATAAAGGTATTATGTCCAACTACAACTAAAAACAAAAAATTAAAAAAAAAACAACTCATGCCTTGCCTAAAATGACTGTCACAATCATTTCCAGTCCTATTCTCATAAAATTCACATTCTGAATTGCTACTAAAGCAATCCAAGTCTATGAAAAGGTCCATGCTGCTTTTAGGATAAAATCTAAATTCCTTAGAAAAATATCTAGAGCTTCCCAGGGTCTGCATCCTAATTCTAGTTTTGGTTCTTACCAGTTTCTTCCATGTGCACCATACTCTAGCCACCCCTATTTATAGTCACATGCTCTTTGCACATCCTATTTTCTCTGATGGAATGTTATCCATTCCCAATCCCGATGCCTTCTTTGTCCAGCTAACTACTAGTTATCTCTGGGAAGATCTCCCTTAGCTCCAGGGTTGGTGTTAGATGTCCCTCTCTGTACCTTCAAAGTACACTGTTTTATATTTTATCATTTCTCATACTCTCACATTTACTTGTCCAACACTAGATGGGTACAAAATAATCAAGAAAGGGTAAATGAAATGAAATCCACCAGTCTCTCTCTCATAACCAGGTCTTCAACTCAGACTTTTATTTTTTTTTAACCTTTTCTGCTTCTATACCCTGATAGCTTTGTTGCTAAACACCCCTGGAGAAAAAAAAAATCACACAATAAATTGGTACCATTTAAAATTAACAGTACCTCACTTGTGCATTAAACACCCAGTAATCCTCTGATGGTTCTCTAGTCAGCTCCAGCTCCCATTTTCCTCAGTGACCATCAGAAAATAAAAACAAACAAGCAAAAATGCTTAAACAGAAAGGTTTTGAGTGAAGTCAGCCCCTCTATTCCACCTCACTCCTAGAAGCATCAAGTCTGAAGTGCATCTTGCCCAATCTTTTTGTATACTCTGTAAATATGCAAACACAGACTTGTTTGTCCCCTAAATGAAATCAAACCCCACCTATTCTATAACTTTGTAAGCATAGGCCTATTTATCTTCCATCTTAAGACTACCTCTTTTATTCTTCAAAGCTTAATTTCTTGAAGAGTGGTCTATGATCTCTATTCATCATCACTTTCTCACCTCTCATCTATCTGTTCCTCACCCTGCCTCTGGCTGCATTTCAATCTCACTACTCTGCTCAACTGCTTTAGCTAGCTCATGTTACCAGGAACCTTCTCATTGCCAAATTCAAAGGTTGTCTCTCAGACCTGATTTTACTTACATCTCTGGCATATATGGTGTCTTTTTTTCTTTCTTAAAACTCCTTCCTCAATTTGAGAATACCATTCTTCAGTTTTTCTATTTCTGATGGCACATTATTGGTCTTCACCAAGATTTGGTCCTCCATGCTCCTGGGTGATTTCACCTCTTCACAAGGTTGCACAAATCTTAAGCCTTATAGCTGGCTCGCATGCTTCCAATCAAATAGCAATTTCCCCTACCTTCCAAAGGCCCTCAACTTTTACAGGGAATGGTATCACCATTTACTCTGTCACCTAAAATCAGAACCCTAGGTTCCACTGTCTCTTAGTTTCCATTATCTATCTCTAAGACATACTTCTCATTCCATCCCTACTGTCATTGCCTCAGTTAACAGTTAGGTTTCCATCATCTCTCATCTATCATCACTCCTCTCTACTCTAGCCACATTCATACTGCTGCCAGAGTGATTGCTCTAAAATAAGCATTTGATTCCAAGGCTTGGGATCATTTTATATATATATATATTTTTTTTTTTATGGGGGAAGTACCAGGGATTAAACTCAGGGGCACTCAACCACTGAGCCACATCCCCAGCCCTATTTTGTATTTTATTTATAGATAAGGTCTCACTGAGTTGCTAAGCACCTTGCCACTGAGGCTGGCTTTGAACTCACGAACCTTCTGTCTCAGCCTCCTGAGCATCTGGGATTATAGGCAAATGCCATCGTGCCCAGCTGGAATTATTATTACATATGTTCCCTATATTCCAGTCATCCAGAGCTACCTGTAATTCCATGGATATATTTTGTACTCCTAAATATTATGTCCTTTGTCTAGATTGTCTTGCACCCCAATCTCTGATAAACTCCTTATACTTCATGGTCTATCATTTAAGGGTCTCCTTATTGCACAAGCAGGGTTCAGAACTCATTCTTCTTACCAAGAAATCTTGTAAATAACCATTTACTGGAATGACCATTTTTATTGTCTATTTACATCTCTCTCATTCTAGACCTTAAGTTCCTTGTTATATCTTACTTCTGTATTAGCATGTGTTGAACTGCTTGATAAAAACAGATGGCTTGATGAATGCTGAATGAATATCATGTACCCATCCAATTTCCCAAACTAAAATTCTTGATGTCACCTTCCAGTCTTCCTTTCTTCATCCCCCAAAGTCAATAGGTCAAAGTCTTATTGATTCTACCCCTTCTAAAGAAGTCTCAAATCCATCTCCCTCCTCCCAACCCCAATACTCATGGCTCCATTCCCCCTTACTTGATCTAGATTTGCTCCATGCAAACCATTCTCCACACTATTACTGGAATTTAAAAATTTTTTATTACGAAAATAATACATAATTGTAAAAAAATTCAAACAATACAGAAATAAAAATACAATACCCACCTAGTATACATACAACCACATAAACCCCCTCCCCTGCATTCCCATTCCCCAGAGGTTATCATCATGAACAATTTAGCATATATCCTTTCAGACCTTTTCCTTTGCATATACAAGTACATATAAACACACATAAATATACACACATGGTTTTGTCTTTTACAAAAATGGGATCATACATGTCTGTTACATATGATTCTTCAATTTCTTTCTTCATTAGATATACAGAAAATTTCTAAAACACAAATCTGATTATATCACTCCTCTAGCTTTCAGTTTCCATAATATAAAATTCATTAATTAGCATCAAATTCAAAGCTCTTGATATGCTTCCTGCCCATCTTTCAGTCTCATCTCTAGCCATTCCGGCACTGAAGAGACTGGATCATAAACCACCTAAATCCTTTCTGAAATAAGGCAGGTACAAACAAACAAACAAACAAACTAGGAACACACTCTGCCATTTCTAGATTTTGGCCTTTTCACTTCATGTTACACTCTGCCTGGACTTTTCCATCTGGCAAGCTCCTACTAATTTATTCTTCAATAATCAGCTTAAAAATTACCTCCAGGAAGACTTCCCTGACTTTTTTCAAACATGATCACTCCTCTATTTTTCCCTATCCTTTATAGCTAGCTTCTTAATTGCACTTATCTCACAGTACTATAATGATTTATTAACATGTTTTGAATTCCCATTCCCCTCCCACAGCTTTATCCCTTTGAGTAAAAGGAATGTGCCTTATTTATCTTTGCATCCCAAGGATCTGATAAAGTGCTAATCATAGAGCAGATACTCAGTAATACATCTTTTGAGGGTTCAGTGATTCTAGGAACATTTACTGAGCAGCTATTTTGCACAGAACCATATCCTAAGCATGAAAAGAAACAGAAGACACAGTCTTTGCCCTAAGGAACTTACCATTTACCTACCATTTCCCCTGTGGGGACAGGGAGGAGGAACAGAACACATTTACATGGCAACATATCATTTCTGACATACAGGCTGTTTCAGAGGACTTAAGTCATTTGCCTCAAATTCTTTAGGAACAAGGCATTGTTTAATCAAATAAATAATAAATTAATGGACAGTCTGTCCAACAGGTTTGTTTTTAAAGTGTGGTACAAACCCACCAGAACCCAATTCTCTGTTTCAGCAGGAGTGTTCTCATCTATTCCAGCCTGCAAATTAGAAAATCAAAATAATACCATGCTTGGAAAATTTCTAATATACCAAGAGGACATAAAATTATTAATCCTTTCATAATTTCTCCTCTTTCCCCAGGGAAAAAGTATATCAAAAGTAATAAATGGAGTTAAATGAGGGCACTAGAAAAGAGTGAGCTTGCTCTCTCTTTTTGGTAGGAGTAGGGGAGGAAGCAGGTTGCTCTGTTTCAAATCAAAGGGTGACATTGCCCCGAGAAGATCAGGAGAGGTGATTTAGTATCATTTACCTATTATTAAAGGCTAAGGTGTTAGTTAATCTGGTGATTTCAGGATCAGACACTGTACAAATATGAACAAATTGGGCAAAGGTGAACCACCTAGGCTGGAGAACAGGGAAAGCTGACCAAAGAGGCCCAAAGGAAGCCTCATTCATCAAAGTCCAAGTCACTGTCCCCAGCAATGGAGTGGAAATCCTCACTGTCCTCCTCGTCCTCTGACAGGTGGACCTGGCTTAGTACACTCGGCCCAGAGCGCTGCTCTTCCTCCTCATCTTCTTCCTCCTCTGATACCTCATACCCACCGATGCTGCTGAAGCTTGTGTCTTGGGTGTTCGACTTGGGATCAGGCTCCTCATAGCTCCCATAACTGAGAAGAGAAACATGTCATCTCTCAAGCTCGGGCATTGTCCTCTAGCTGACCATTCCCATTCTCAGTGCCACCAAGGGATCAGCCCATCTCATCTCCCCTGGAAACTAAAGTAACTGGTTCTGTACTGTTCTACATGCCCCTGAGAGAAAAATGATCCTGTTCAAAAACATCAACTTGCCAACTTCATATACACAAGAACAAAACTCCCCTACACATGAACAACACACACTGCCAACTAACATGACCACAAACGCTCTGACAAACTCAAGATTCCATCTACCACTTATACTTAGGCTCACCTATGTATCCAAATTTAATCAATAATCTTAAAGATGCTCTCTTTAGTATATCTCGTTTCTATCCCTCTTTTCCATGCCTACACTGCTTGCCTTGTATCAGTCCTTTGTTATCTCTGGCCTGTACTACTGAAATAAGTCTTCATTCCTCTAGTCCTGCTCTCCTCCAATTAAATCTTCATGCTTCTGCCAGAGTGCTCTTTATTTTTTGTTTGTTTGTTTATTCTGAATTTTACTTAAAAAAAGAAAAATCACACAAGTAATGCGCGTTCACTATTTTAAAAAAATTTAGAACATACACCATAAAAAAAAAAAAAACAAAAAAAAACACCAATAACTCCACCATCCAGAAATAATCTTTTGGTATATGACCTTGCAACTTTTTTCTATGCACTTTAGATGCTTAAACATTTGTTTAAAATTTACAAGTGAGATACTCTACATGTTATTCAGGAATCTGCTTTTTTCACTAATGATTATAATGAACATCTTTCTGTGTCAATAAACATGTCTATAGCATAATTTTAATAGCTGCATGGTATTCTGCTGTATAGGGCTGTAACATGATTTATTTAACAATCTCTTACTAGGACAATTAAACTGTCTCCAATTTTGCCACTATTAGAAACAATGCTGTGATAAACATCCTTACACAAACATCTTAACGAAGGTGTTTTATTACTCCAACAGAATAATTTCCTATATATGGAATTTTGGGCCCAACAGGGATGTACATTAGAAAAATTATTTATAGTGATAAATTGTAATACCTCTCTCGCATTCACTGTATTTTATCAATTTACATTACCACCAGTAGTTTGAGAATCTCTTTTTCCTCACACTCTTTCCAACATTGGGCATTATCATCCATTTTAATCTTCACCAGTCTGATAGGTTAAAAAATTGCAATTCAATTGTTTTACTGTATTTCTTTGATTATTAGGTAAGGCATTTTTCACGCATTTATTGGCATTTCTTTTGTGAATTATTAATTCATGTCTTTTGCCCATTTTCTTTTGGGGAACAAAGCAATCTTTCTAAACTGTAAATCAGATCATACTTCTCGTATTCAATGCCTAACCAAAACTTTTAGGTCCTGCAAAATTTGGTCCTTATCTATCTCTTTAAATCATTTTTTAAAACATTTATTTATTTAGCATTGCTGGAGATCAAACCCAATGCCTCATGTATGCTAAGCAAGCACTCTACCACTCAGGTACATCACTAGCCTGTTAAATCATTTCTATTACATATCTTACATGGATCAATCAAAAGCTCCAGCCACACTTATCTATTTGTATTCTCTAAAAATATTTCATGCCTCTGGGTCCTCAAGAATTTCCTGGTCTTTGGAATGTCCTCTGCTTTCTTCTTTATGTAGCTAATAAGTATTCATATTTCCCGTAGTTACCTTCTTTAACCAGCTCCCTTCCCCCCTTCCCCAAACCCCAGAAAAACCCCACAATTGCCTGCCACAGTGCTTTTTATGTTACACTGTGTTTTCCTGTTTACCTGTGTTAGATTTCCTGTAGACTAAACTTGTTAAAGGAAGGAACTACATCTTTGCTAAAATAAATATGATTCCTAACTGCTTGCTGGCTAGGTGTATCATATGTATATTAAATGCAACATACCCAAAGTCAAATTCATTTTTCTCTCCTTCCTTATCTCACCCTAATACCATTCTTCTTCTTTGCTATCTTGGTAACATTCCCTTTCATTATTTACCTGACCTCCTTACCTTCTAACTCAAATTATCTACCTTTTAACTAACTCTTAAATAAATATGCCCCTTCATTTTCCCTTCCTCCTAATAAAACCCTGTTGATACCCTCATCATCTATCCCATATTTTCCTAAGAGTTATGTAACATGTAAACCTGATGTTAATTCCTTTTCCTTAAAGTGATAATTCCTAACACCCATAGAACCAAACCCAAATTTTTTTAGCATGCTTTAGATCCTCCACTAACCTCTTGCTACTTCTGGAACTACTCCCCAACAATCTCCCTTTGCTTTGGAATACATTTTATGTTTTATTTTTATGCCTTTGAATATATTGTTTTATCTGTAAAGACCTACCCATCTACTGCCATAATATCTACTTAGTAGACTCTTATTCATCCCATAAGGCCCAGTTCAAATGTTCTGTCTGTGAAACTCTCCCTGATTACACCAAGCAGAATGAGATGCTCCTTCCTCAATGGTGTCTTGACACTTTGTACCTACTTATGTTTTAGCACTTATCACATTGTATTTGTAATGATTTGTTTGTGTCAGTCTCTTCTACTAGAAGAGCTCCTCAACAGCAGGATATATCTTGCTCCTCTGGTTCCCCAGGGCCTAGCACAATGCCTGGCCTTAGTAGGTGCACAGGAAATGTTTGCTGGATGAAAGCAATCTGATGCTAGACTCTTTGACATCATAGCTGGGCACTGATGCCACAGCCCTGTAGCATGTTGCTGCCCATTACCTGATGTTGCTATCCTCCAAACCATGGGAAGCCTCCCCACCGTCTCCCTCATAGGACATCATGCTTTCTTCATTTTCCATGCCCATCCTTGTGTTCTCCTGAAGCAGGCGGGGCTGTTTGGGTCTTATACCACCAGATGCCACATCTGAGTCACTTCCACTTTCACTCAACTGAATAGCTGTAAAAAAAGACAGATTCTGGTTCATTAAAAGATAAACTGGGGGGCTGTAGCTGTAGCTCAGTGGCAGAGCGCTTGCCTAGCATGTGTGACAAACTGGTTCGATCCTCAGCACCACATACAAAATAAACTAATAAACAAAAATATTGTGTGTCCCTCTATAACTAAAAAAATACTAAAAAAAAAAAAAAAGATAAGTGGGAGTGGGAAGGACGGTGGAATGAGACAGATATTATTACCCTATATACATGTATGATTACACTACTGGTGTGACTCTGCACCATGTACAGTCAAAAGAAGAAGTTGTACTCCATTTGTATACAATTTGTCAAAATACATTCTACTATTATGTATAGCTAAGTAGAACAAATTTAAAAAAAAAAAGATAAACTTGGCTGGGTGTGGTGGCACATGCCTATAATTCCAGCAGCTCAGGAGACTAAAGGATTCCAAGTTCAAGGCCAGCCTCAGCAATTTAGCAAGGCTCTAAGCAACTTAGTGAGACCCTGCTCAAAAAATAAAAAGGGGAAGGGGTGTGGCTCAGTGGTAAAGTACCCCTGGGCTCAATCACAGGTACAAAAAAAATAAAAAGATAAACTTGGCAGAATTAACATCTTTAGCTTGGTCTTCCAAAATCAGTTCCTCTCATATATTTACATAGGCATCTTGTCTATATTCCTTACCTCAGATGCCTCTCTTGTAAAATGCCTAGGGTCAACAGTGGAAAGATCTAGTTTAGAATCTGAATCTAAGTTAACAACTTCCTTTCTTCATTTCAGTCCAACCTATTTCCTATATCCCCTCCATTACTTCCCCCTACTACTGACATTAATCCAGAATACATCCCTAAACAATTATCTTTTTTCTTAATTTCCTTCCCTGTTGCCACATATAATATTTCATTCTCATCTTCAGCAAATATCCAAATCCAAGTTGCCACTTAGGCATTGCCTTTTCCACTGCTGCCTACTGTACCTGCTGTGTTGTGTTTCTCAGTTCCTCTAAGGCTAATGAACGTGGTCATCCTGTGAGTGAGTGCTTAGTATATCTCATGTCTGTTAATGGGACGTCAATAAAAAAGGCAGCTTCTGGATAATAACAAATGTGGCCAAGAACTTATAGGAGCAAATGCAAAGGAGCAAGACTTACCAGAGAAAGGATTGTCTCCTTCTTCATCACTTCCAGCATCTTCCTCATCATCTTCTCCTTCAGACATAAGCAAGTCCTCATATAGGACACTGGCTTGAGGCTGTTGCACAGTTCCTTCTTCTTCATCTGCAAGATCACCATCTCCTTCTTCACCTTCCTGAATGAGACCAGGGAGGGTCAATGCCCCATCAACTGACTAAGTAAGAAACCAGAAGCCACCTCCAGTCCCATACCACCCCCTTGCTGCCTCACAAGAAGTTAAATAATTTTGGTGGATAGATTTGTTTAGCTGGTCCAAGGATTAAAGTTGGATCAGGGCTCACTATGGAGACACTCTGATTATCACCTTGGGATTTGGCCTGCCCTGTACTGTTGGGGCTCCTATCATATAAGGGTATAATGTAACCATAAGCTTTCTGTTAAGTATACTCACTGGGGCTGGAGTCTTAGGTTTCCCATCCTCCTCCTCATCATCATACCCTTCAATATCTACATCAGAGTCTTCCTCGCCCAGCCTACCTCGGCCCTGGCGCATCTGAGTAAGGAACACAAATAGCACATCATTGAGGGACGTGCATGTAGGGGGAGTTAACCCAGGGTTCTTCACCCAGGACAGATGCTCCTCCCTGATATCTCAGCCAAACCCACTGCTAGTGGGGGCTATTTACACAGCTCAAGGCATGTGCACTTTCCCCAATCATTCTTTGGAAATCACAGCCAGGGTAAGAAAACCAAAGGACTGGAAAGTCCTTGGTCTACTCTTAACTGTATCTTCACAAGGAGATGTTTCCTTTCTAACCCAGGGTTTTGTTATAGCTTGTGTTAGACTCTTTGGTCTAGAAAAACCCTCATGGGATTTATACTCTCCAGTGGAACCCTGACTGAGAATAACTGTAGGATTTCTGGCTTCACACTAGGAGTATCTTCTGATACTTCTTGAAAAGGCCAATTTTTAAAATTTAATTTTATAAATAGTCTTAATTCAGATTATAACATACATAAAGTAGCAGGACAATTATTTTTAACTCTGAATGCGGTTGGTCTTTCCATCACCTGTTAGGTTGCTCTGACGCCTGGTAAACTTTTATACACATGGACATTCCCTGAAATTCTGCTGTGCTTTGACTCTGCCCATGGGAACAGACAGAAGACAATGCCAGTCATGTAACCTGTTCCCTACCCCCATCCGTCCCCCAATCACATTTCTAAGCCTTCATTCACAGGGCCAAGGGGCCCAGTCATTCATGATGTATATCATATCACCCCCACCATTCCTCCACCCCTCACCCCCCAGGCATACTACCAACCACACAGAGAGAAAAAAACAAAAACAAAAACGCCCTACCTGTGTTATCTGCTTTTCTGGAGTAGCAGTGGGAATATCCAAGACAGACATATTGCTCTCATCTTGAAATACAGAGGCATCTCGAGACATACTGAGGGATGTGTTGGTATCATACAAATCAGGAGGCTATGGCACAAAACACATAATTTAGCTTCTACCAAAGGAAGGGAAAGGAAACACAGAGAATTTCCCTTTAGAGCATTCACTGCAGAAAAAGGTCATGCAGAGCAATCCAGTTAAAGAGAAAACATAGTTTGGTATAACTTTACAAAAGGACAATTTTTTTTTTTTGTAATCTTACAAATGTTGCCTATTCTAGCAGATAGGCATCAAGTGTATATAATAAGAAGCCTAAAGCAGAAATGCATCAAAGCTAAGGACAATTTTATGTTCTAATAGCTTCTCTGGTCAATAACCTACTTTTTTCTAAGTCTTGTTTTTAGGCCTAGGGCTTCATACCAGTGCTATTTTGATTATTTGATTTAGAGACATCTAAGAGGAAATAGAATAAAGCATTTCAATTCTAATAAGAGCATGGAATGGTTTGACAGTTTATGAGCTTGTCAGAGTAAGCCACAAAACAAAACAGTGTGGAAAAAAATCATGGGCTTTGAAGCAAAATGCCCTGGGTTTGAGTTCTGGCTCCACCACTTGCTAGCTAAGTAACTTTAACAAATGACTTATTCTCTCTAACCCTTGGTCTCTTCAACTATAAAAAAGGGATGATAATGTCTACCTCACAGAGTTATGAAAATTAAGAGAGAGAGGTATCCAATGGTGGCACTCAGTAAATTACAGATCCTTTCCCTCTTTTCTTCCCTGAAAAGAACAGGGTTTAGCAAATGGACTATTCAATAACAGCAAGGACTAGATAAAATGTTCATAACATAAAGTGAAAAAAATAATATACATCTATATTGATCAATCTAATTTTAAAAATGTGTCTATGGGGCCGGGCACGGTGGTGCACGCCTGTAATCCCAGCGGCTCAGGAGGCGGAGGCAGGAGGATCATGAGTTCAAAGTCAGCCTCAGCAATTTAGTGAGGCACTAAGCAACTCAGTGAGACCCTGTCTCTAATAAAATACAAAATAGAGCTTGGGATGTGGTGGGGACATGGTTCAGTGGTTGAGTGCCCCTCAGTTCAATCCCTGGTCCCCCTCCCAAAAAATATGTCTATGAACACACATGTACATCACAGATATGCAAGAAAACACACACCAACATATTAATTGGTGGATGTTCTTTCTGAGTGGTGGAATTGATATCCAGAAACTTATTTCTTTTTTTTTCTTATTTTCCAATTTGCCCAGCAAATGTGTTACTTTTATTAATAGAAAACCCACATATGTTACATGTGTTTTTAAAAGAAAGCAAGCAAGGCTGATTAAGAAGAAGGTTTTGGAGGAAAAGAAGCAAAAGAGTTTAAAGCATTACAAAGCAGATAAACCATGATGGAACAGAAGAAGGGAAAATGAGGGAATGAAATTTCTACAAAACCTTAAAGCCTTTTGGGGAAAGTAGAAAGGACTGTGTAGGAAAATGCAAAACAAATAGTTTTAAAGTATAAAGCTGAATGTATGATCTAATGCAAACTAGGTGGAAAGAATGGAGTAAAAATATATTATTGACTACAACCATTTAGAAGTTGAAAATAAGGTGTGATTACTGCCATGTTTCTATACAATCAAAATTATTTTATGACATGTTAAATTTACACAAAAACTTTCTAATTACATTTGGATTTGAGAGTAGTAATGGGTAAGGGCAGTCACTCATGTGCAACTTCCACAAGTTAAGAGGCAATGTATTGAGCATACTATCTTAAAATGTATATGTATGAGTGAAAGGAATGATGAAGGGTAAACTAGAAAAATTAAACAGTATTATTTATACCCTACTTTTCATATGAAATACTCCAATTATATCAAATAATAGCTAATGCTCAGGAAAGAAAACAGTTGATGGGTTTTCCTCGGCCATGAGGTAGTGTGGGAGGGGGTAGGGAAGAAAGAAAGATGACTTTTGGGCTTGAGGCTTTGACTCACTAAAGGACTAGGCTTAGACTACCCTAGATCTGGGCAAACAAGGTGCTGCTCAGTGGCTGGACTCCTCTGTAGAACAGTGGCTAATACCCAGGCTTTAACTTACCAGAAAATACCTTGTGGAAGGTGTGGGCCTATTAGCAAATAGGGCCTTCCTGGGCAACATCACTCACCCAAGCCCCCTTGACCCAATCTGCCCACACACTCCAAGAGCCTTTCCTTGTTCTGGACCTTGAAGAAGTATCTGAGGGTTCTTTATACCTGGCCCCTCAGTAACCTAGGTTTTGGGATGAAAGAGAGAGTAAAAGAGATAGGGAGAGCGCACGGATGAGACATAGAGACAGCAATAATCCAACAGAGATGACATACGTTGCATTATAAGTTCAGAGTGAAACTTGGGCAGAATGAAAAAATTTCCTGTGGGAGTGGGAGAATTCTGCATTAAAATATTTGGTTAAATGTGAAATTGCCTCTGGGGACCTTTACAAACTTTCATACAGAGAAGAAAACAAATATTAACTCAATGTCCATTAGGTGTGAGGCAAAGTAGCTCATTTGATTTTTACAATGATCCTGAAAAGTAGATTTCAGAGAAAAGGAAACTGAGTTAGAAAGGTAGCTTCCCAAGATCACAAAGCTAGACAGTAGCAGAGCTAAGACTCAAGCCCAGAACTGTTTTATGTCAAACCTCATGTTTCCCATCCTACCAGTGTCTCCAATACAGAAACCAAGCACCAGTTATAGCCTGTTATTTTCTACTCTGGACATATGACAACCCTCTTAGAGTATGTTCAAGTATATTCAGATCAGAAAGACTAAAAGTCTTATTTACCTTACTCTCTAGTTTTTTTGACATGTAAATTTAAGACATTATAAATATCACCTGTTTTTATTTACCAGGAGAGGGAGTCAATCCAGGAAAATGAGTGACATCTCAGCCATAGGGAATGAGTAATTAGGCATTTATAAGGCACAGAAACAATGTGGCCTGTATCTATAACCAAGCAGCTTGCATTCTAGGGGATGTCTTAGGACCCCAAAAGTTATGGATAAAAGAACGAGAGTGACTCAGGGATGATCTAGTATTCCCAAATGCTGTCTAAACAACTAAGACCCCACCCACTCATTCATCCCACAGCTGCCTCTTCTGGATTTAACAAGGCCACCAAGACCCATGGCCCTCACTCACCTTAGCCTTTGAGAAGACAAGAAAGCACACGAAAGGCATATGAAGAGGAAGGACAGAGAAGAACGGTAACTCAGTAATAGATCTGTTAACGTGTTCCCAATTTCCCAAACCAATAAGAAAATTATTAGAGAAAATTACTAGCCCTCAGACTCACCTGAGGAGTGTAGGGCCCTGGGGTCATTGGGTCTAGGCTTTCTAATTCTGCTTCCTCCAAAGCCGCTTCTTTAGCTGTACAAATATCCTTCTCAAGTTGAGTCAAATGTTCATCATACTGAGAAACAAAGACAATTAATAAATTTGTTCAATGTTTTAGGCACTGGAAATAAAAATGTAACCAAAGCAGACAAAAATACCCCAGTATTCAAGGAACTTTTAATCTCGTGGCAGAACATAAATGATAAATAAAGCAGGAAAGGACATAGGGAATCTAGAGTGAGAGTAGAGGGTAGGATGTTGCATCTTAAAATAGGATGGTCAGGGAAGGCTCTTCTTTCAAGGAAACAAAGACTTCAGGGAGCTAGATCATAAGGGGACTCCTTCTTATCACCTACCTCAGTCAAAGTCTGGTAACAGACATTCACAATTTCCTGAGCAGTCTTAGTATATTGACTCTCAGGCCCTATAAATAAAATAAGAAAATGCCATTAACTTTGCAAACTTTAGTTTCAGAGTTTTATATATTCTGTCACCCGCAATATGTCCATTATTCTAGACTCAGAAAAAATTATGCTTCATCTTAAATTTGGAATTTTGCTCTACTTTTAGAAATGGAGAATTTCAAACACAAAAACAAAAATAGACTAATACAGCCAGGGGTGGTGGCACACAACTGTAATCCCAGCCACTCAGGAGGCTGAAGCAGGAGGAACACAAGTTCAAAGTCAGCCTCAGCAACTCAGTGAAAATCTGTATCAAAATAAAAAATAAAAAGGGCTGGGGCTGGGGGCTGGGGATGTGGCTCAAGCGGTAACGCGCTCACCTGGCATGCGTGGGGCGCTGGGTTCGATCCTCAGCACCACGTAAAAATAAAATAAAGATGTTGTGTCCACTGAAAACTGAAAAATAAATATTAAAAAAATTCAAAAAAAAAAAAGGGCTGAGGATGTGGCTCAGTGGATGTGCCCCGGGTTCAATCCCTGCAACAACAACAACAAAAAAAAGACTAATATAATGAACTCCATGTACCTATTAACCACCTTCAGCACCTATCAACACATGGTTAATCTTCTTTTATTTATAATTGAACTTTTCAGACTCCTCCCAAGTTATTTTGAAGCAAATTTCAGCTTCATATAATTAGATACATTAATTAATTGTTCAGTATGTGTCACTAAGCATACTTTAAAAAAATTATGTATGCCACATTAAAATGATGGATACAGGTAATTCAATTGCCAAAAATCATAGAATATACAACACCAAGAATGAATCCTTCTGTAAACTGTGAACTTTGGATGACAATAATGTGTCAATATAGGCTCACCAATTCATACAATATACCACTAGATCTAGCGTGAGATGTTGGCAGTGTGGGAGGCTGTGTGTATATGGGGGCAGGAATGGACTGGAACTCTGTAACTTCCACCTGATCTTGCCACAAACCTAAAACTGCTCTAAACATAACATCTACTGAAAAAGACAATAGAACCTATCTTAAAAACCCAACTGAAGCCAGGCCAGGTGGCACATGCCTATAATCCCAACAACTTGAAGGCTTAGGCAGGAAGATTTCAAGTTTAAGGCCAGCCCGGGCAACTCAGTGAGACCCAGTCTCAAAATAAAAATCAAATAGGGCTGGAGATATAGTTCAGTGGGAGAGCACTTGACTAGTATGTGCCAGTCCCCGGGTACAATCCCCAGTACCACTCCCTTGACAAAAACCCAACTATATCAAGTCTAAAATAATTTAAAAGTCTTTAACATTATTGTGCAACCAGTCAAGATTCACAATGCCAAATTATTTCACAAATGTTCTTTCTTTTACATTTGTTATCTTTGAATCACAACCCAAACAATGTCTATACATTGCATTTTGATGATGTATCTCCTCAAAGGTATTTCCTATAAGTGAATTCTTTTTGTTTAAATATTTTTAGTTGTAGATAGATACCTTTCTTTTATTATTTTTATGGATGTTGAAGTTTGAATCCAGTGCCTCACACATGCTAGGAAAGTGTTCTACCATTGAGCCACAACCCCAGTCCAAATTAATTCTTAACTAAATTATAGAGTTCTTCAAATAACCTGAGCTTACAAGTCAACCCAGTCTATTTGGCCCATACAAAAAAATTAATCCAGTTTTGTAAAAATGGATTGAGTCATACACCTATAATATACACGTTTCTATACATAAGTTATATCTCAATGAAAAGCTTTAAAAAATTACTTGGGTAACAATTGGGAGATTTCACATAAAATCCCAGGTGTCTGGCTTCTCTTAAAAAATGTGCCAACATTTAGAGAAAGCATCTGACAAAACATAGCACCCATTCATGATTAAAACACTAAAAAACCAGGGATAGAGGAAACATACCTCAGGATAGAAAAAGCTATATACAACAAACCCAGGGCCAACATCATTCTAAACAGAGAAAAACTGGAAGCATTCACTCTAAAAACTGGGAACAAGACAGGGATGCCCTCTTTTACCACTTCTACTAATCATAAACTCTAGCCAGAGCAATTAGGCAAAAGAAAGAAATTAAAGGGATACAAACAGTAAAAGAAGAGATCAAACTATTTCTATTTACCAACAACATTGATCATACATTTAGAAGACCCAAAAACTCTACCAGAAAACTTCTAGAACTCAAATGAATTCAGCAAAGTAGCAGCATACAAAATTAACACCCATAAATCAATCGTGTTCCTATACACTAATGATAAATCAATTGAAAGAGAAATTAAGGAAACAATCCCATTCAAAATAGCCTAAAAAAAAAAACACAAAAAACAAAAACCAAACAAACAAACAAAATGAAATAGAACAGAGGACTCAGAGAGAAACCCACATAAAAGACTTTTACAATGAAAACTACAGAACACTAAGAAAAGAAATAAGAAAACTTAGATGATGAAAAGATCTCCCATGTTCTTGCAGGCAGAATTAATACTGTCAAAATGGCCATATTACCAAAAGCACTATACAGATTTAATGCAATTCCTATTCATAGAAATAGAGCAGTCATGAAATTCATTTGGAAAAATAAGAGGCCCAGAATAGCCAAAGCAATCCTTAGCGAGAATAGTGGAGCAGGAGGAATCACAATCCCATACCCATTACTTCAGAGCTACAATAACAAAAACAGCATAGTACTGGTACCAAAACAGGCAAGATCACCAATGGAATAGAAGAGAGGACTCAGAGAGAAACCCACATAAATACAATTATCTCAAAGGTGCCATAAATATACACTGGAGAAAAGATAGCCTCTTCAACAAATGATGCTGGGAAAACTGAAATCCATATGTAGTAAAATGAAATGTAATCCCTCTCATCCTGTGCAAAACTCAACTCAAAGTGGATCCAAGACCTAGGTATTGGACCAGAAACCCTGCACCTACTAGAAGAAAATTTAGGCCAAATACTACAACATGTCAGGAACTGACTTCCCTAACAAGACTCTTCAAGTGTAAGAAGTAAAACCAAGGGCTGGGGTTGTGGCTCAGTGGTAGAACACTCACCTAGCACATGTGAGGCCTGGGTTTGATCCTCAGCACCACATAAAAATAAACAAATAAAATAAAGGTATTGTGTCCAACTACAACTAAAAAATAAATATATTTTTAAAAAGTAAAACCAAAAATAAGTAAATGGGGTGGTTTCAAACTAAGAAACTTCTTCACAGCAAAGGAAACAATCAAGAGGATGAAGAGAGTCTACAGAAGGGAAGAAAATCTTTGCCACCCTCTCCTGAGATAAGGCATTAATTTCCAGGATACACAAAGAATTCAGAAAGCTTAACACCAAAAGAAATCACAAAAAACCCCAAAACCCAATCAATAAATGGGCAAAGGAACCAAACAGATGGAATGGGATCTTGATTAGAATAAGTTATACTCCATGTATGTATAATATCTCAAAATACACTCCACTGTCATGTGTATCTAAAAAGAGCAAATAAAAAATCATGTTTTAAATTGTCTACTAAAGAATTTTAACCAACTTTGTTTACTCTTGAGAGTCTGAAGCCAGGGGATTGTGAGTTCAAAGCCAGCCTCAGCAACTTATCAAGGCCCTAAGCAACTAAGCAAGACCCTGTCTCTAAATAAAATATAAAAAAGGGCTGGGCTGTGGTTCAGTGGTTAAGCACTTCTAGGTTCAATTCCTGGTATCAAAAAAGAATACAAGTAATGAGAAATGTTGGTGAGGATGTGGAGAAGGGGTACACTTATACACTGTTGGTGGGATGGTAAATTAGTGCAATCATCCTGGAAAGCAGTGTGGAGATTCCTCAAAAACTAGAAATGGAACCACCATTTGACTCAGTTATCCCACTCTTTGGCTTATACCCAAAGGATTTAAAATCAGCATACTATAGTGATGCAGCCACATCAATGTTTATAGCAGCACAATTCACAATAGTTAAGCTATGGAACCAACCTAGATGTCCATCAACAGAGGAATGGATAAAGAATATGTGATCTATCTATCTATTTATCAATCTATCTCATAGGAATATTACTCAACCATAAAGAAAAACAACTTTATGACATTTGCCAGTAAATGGATGGATCTGGAGACTATCACATTATATGAAATAAGCCAATCCCCCAAAACAAAAGGTTGAATTTTCACTGATATGTGGATGCTAACCACAAGAAGGACAGGGAGGGGAAGAATAGAAGTTGAGTGGGTTAGACAAAAGGAAATGAAGGGAAGGAAATGAAGGGAAGGGAAGGGGACAAGAATAGGAAAGAGAGTAGAATTAATCTGAAATAACTTTCCTATACACATATATGAATACACCACAGTGAATCTTTTCATTGTGTATATCCACAAGATTGGGATCCTGATTAGAATAAGATATACTCCATGCTTGTATAAATATATAAAAATAGACTCTACTGTCATGTGTAACTCAAAAGAACAAATAAAGAAAAAGATATGCTAACATAGGATCAGTATTTCCACAAAACACCAATAATGCAGCTGAGTAGCAGCTGCTCCCTTGATATAGGAATATGTTCTCCAGGTTACCACAGTCCCCAGATCTGCTTAACTCTGGACACCTGGACATAACACCTGGACCCTAAAGGCATAAGTTTTCAATCCATGCCTTAATTGTGCTACAATATTCTTTAATATACTGTTGATTCAATTTTGTACTCATAATTTCTCACTGTCTTTTACGTGCCAGGCATTACCAATTACAAAATCAGGTAAGATACAGGCCATATTCTCATGAACCTTACAGTTTTCTACAGTGAGATAGACTATAAATAAGTACAGCCATATAATGTAGCAAAAAATACAGATGCAAAGGGGGGAAGTGGCCAATTTTGGGAGGTAAGAGGGAAAGAATTAGGAAAGGCTTCAAGAGGAGGTAATCCTTGAATTAAACCTCTGTTTATCAGGATACAAAGGCTAAAAAATATACCATGTGTACATGTGAAGTTTTCAGGCCACACCTACTATGATTAGTACAAGCAATTATATGAACAAAGAAGTCCCTTTCAGGTAAATGCTCTTGCAAATACAGACTGTTCATTCTTGGTAAGATATTAAAAAAACTTGTGTCCTAACTCACGTTGCCTATGTAAGATGTGCATGCACATACACATACACAAACTGGAAAGAAATCTACATTGATCATCCAGATATTTAGGACACATAAAGATAGCCAGAGATGGCTCAGAATAAAAAATAATTTTGAGTGATAAGATGACTCCAGCTCAAGTTTCTCGAGTTCTCATCATCTGGGGCCACCAGTAGATTGTTCTCAAAATACCGAGAGAGATAAGATTGAAAAGTCATCAAAAGAGCTTTTATGTTGATGGTAGTAATGCATGATGCCAGAGAAAACAGAAAGGCTACATACAGGTTACAGGCCTCCTTAACTGAACCAGTACAATATCAGTTTCTGTACATTGGCTCTTCTGTCTACAAGGGACCTGTCTCATGGTGAAATGCCAGCCTATACATTAAGAAATTCAGCCATTATTGTACTTCAGTTTTGAAGTCTGAGCATAAATTCACCTCTCAACATCTCAATTCCCTTGTTTTTATAATACAAGGAAAAATTCGTTTCATATACTTGCAGAGTTTCTCTTACTTTAAACCATTTTGAAGATGGGATCTCTTTCTTCCCCATTTTCTTTGTGACACACAATTCTAAAGAAATACCCACTAATAATACCTTTAGAGTATTAAAAATAAATGTATTCGCATAGCTGATACCTTGTCTATGCAATTTGATTATTATTTGTGTCTGTAAGCAGTTTTAAAGAGTCCATGGTCTCAACAATAAAAAAAGAGTTTCAGCTATTAACTATATTACACTATTAAATACAGAGTAGCATTGAAGTCTTTTTCATAAAACGTGGTGTTAGAATTGGTAAACGAATGTTAACAGAGTGGACAGAAATACTCAAGATGTTTTCTGATCCCTATCTATACCACGAGTTCTTGAATAAAGTGGTAACGAAACAAGAGATTCATGAAACCCCGCCCCCAAATTATGAACAAAATTCTGTATATAAAATACTTTTTCTGGGTGGAATATCCATATATTTTATTTTTAAAATCAGACTCTCTAAAGAGTCCACAATCACCTCCATAAAGCTAAAAATGCTTCTATATATTCTTTGACAATCAGTAGCTTACAAAAAGTAAGGTGATCATCTTTAGGCTTTATAGCTTAAGAAATGAGAAGTCTGGTGAAGAAACATGAAAAAGTAATATGGCCTCTATAGGAATAATAAAGATGCTGGAGCTATTATGGGGAGAAAAAGACTAAACAAAACTAAATTCCAGTTTCCCAGTCCCTAAGGGGTTGCTTACAGAAAGTCAGAATTAAATTATAAAAAAACAATTTCCAGAATGAAACCAAAGTGACTATGAAAGATAAGGTATAAATCATTAGCATACCCAAGAGATTGTTTTCCTCCTGGAATGGAACCCCCATTTGACCCAGTTATCCCACACTATGCCCAAAGGACTTAAAAATCAGCATTCTACAGTGATGCAGCCACATCAGTGTTTATAACTAAGCTATGGAACAAACCTTGGTGCCCTTCCACAGATGAATGGATAAAGAAAATGTGGTATATACATAATGGAACATTACTCAGCCATAAAGAATGAAATTATGACATTTTCCAGTAAATGGATGGAACTGGAGACTATCATGCTAAATGAAATATGCCAATCCCCCAAAAAAACAAATGCCAAATTTTCTCTCTGATATGTGGATGATAACACATAAGGGAGAGGGAGAGAGGGAAGAACAGAAGTTCATTGGATTAGACAAAGGGGAAGGAAGGGAATGGGTTGCAGGTATGAGAACAGCAAAGACAGTAGAATGAATCAAACATAACTTTTCTATGTTCATATATGACTATATACCTAGTGAAATTCTACATCATTACAATCACAAGAATGGGATCCTTGGGGCTGGGGATGTGGCTCAAGCGGTAGCGCGCTTGCCTGGCATGCATGCGGCCTGGGTTCAATCCTCAGCACCACATACAAAGATGTTGTGTCCGCCGAACACTAAAAAAATAAATATTTTTTTTTAAAAATTCTCTCTCTCTTTAAAAAAAAAGGGGATCCTAAATAGAATAAATTATACTCCATGTATGTATGATATGTCAAAATATACTCTGTCATGTATATCTAAAAAGAACAAATAAAATTTTTAAAGAAGAAATGTTTTCTGAGTATATTTCATTTTCTTCTTATTAAAATCATGGCCAAAGCAACTACAAATGTCTTGTTGAAGAAATGTATTTATTTAGACTTTGCCTCAGAACAAAGATTGGCAGAGTCTACATAATCACATATAATTCAAATGTCCTTAAATAGCAGTAATTCCAATGTTAGGTTTGAGAATTTGGCATATCACCCAAATCAAAAATATCCCTTCCCCCTCCCTTGATACTAGAGATTGAACCCAGAGGTGCTTAACCACTGAACCACATGCCCAAAACCCTTTTTCTATTTTGAGATAGGGAAGGGTCTTGCTAAGTTACTGAGATTGGCTTTGAACTTGCAATCCTCCTGCCTCAGCCTCATGAGTTGCTGAGATTATAGGCATGCACCACCAGGCCCAGCTCCTTTCCTTGTTTCTAAGTTAATTCCCCTTTTTATAGTGATGTGAGAAGAAAGAAAAGTTACAAGCTTTGTAATTCTAGTTTGAGGGGGGAAAACAAGCATTACTGCTGCTAGCAATTTGGAAGGTTCAGAGAAAAACACCAATTGAGTAGGTGAGCAGTTCTGGGCAATCTAGGAGACAAGGTTTGTGATTACTATTCTGAGGCTCACATTTCCCTTGAGAGTTTTTCTACAATACTAAAAATAATTCCCTTCTAAGAAAATAAGTACTGTGCCAAAACAAGCAAAAATTGTTATCCTGACTGTGAATGGTGTGGGGATATGCAGTTATTCCAATGTGAATCACTAAAATTAAAAAATAAGATAAAATCTCAGTAGCAGTACAAAGATTTTAAAAAAAAATCAGTACCAGGTTTAAAGAAAAAAAAGAATATAAATAGCATAGCTAAATTTCTAATAAAATTAGATTATGAAATTCAACTATATCTAAATCCACACAGCTCAAGGAGATGAGCTCTAGTTTCCCAATTATTTTTTAAATTTATTTATTTTAATTAGGCATATGTGACAGAAGAATGCATTTTGATTCATTATACACAACTGCAGCTCAATTTTCATTTCTCTGGTCATACATGATATAGTGTTGCACCATATGTGCAGTCACACATGTACCTACGGTAATGATGTCCATCTCATTCCACCATCTTTCCTGCTCCCATTCCCCCTTGGTTTCCCAATTATTTAGTATTTGTCTCAAATAAATCCAGAACATACAAGTAAAGAGAAGTTAGCCTCATCTTTCACACTGTAGCTACATGCTTTATGTAGAATGAAGGTCAAATACCATTTAAGATGTTTAGCTTCCAAGATAAGAGGTTTATTCTCTCAAACCCAAGTAACAGAACCTCATTTAGAATCTGGACAAGACATTCTAGAAGGTAGAAATTATTTAGAGAGGAACTGGAGTAATAAATTTCACTAGCCAAAGGTAGGATTTACATTTAGGGCCTGTCTCATGAAAAGTCCCAAAGAACTTAAAAATGCCTCCTTTTCCCCTAAATGAACCACCATTCCTTTTCTTATCACTATAGATACCTTTTACTATAGCTTTTTACTATAGAATAACAGCTTTTACTATAGAATAAAATTTACAGTAGGACTTGACTCTCCTGTGAGTGTGTGGTGGTGGGATACTAGATAGGGATTAAACCCAGGGGCACTCTACCACTGAGCTACATCCCTTTTTATTTTTTATTTTCATACAGGGTCTTGCTAAGTTGATGAGGCTGGTCTCAAACTTGCAATCCCCCTGCTTCAGCCTCCTGCATCATTAAGATTACAAATGTATGCCACTATACTCAGAACTTTTTTTTTAGAGATAAGGTCTCACTATGTTGCCCAGGATAGCCCCCATCTCTTGGGCTCAAGTGATCCTTCTGCCTCAGCCTCCTCAGTGCCTAGGACTATAGACATGTGCTACCATGCCCAATTTTAACTCATTTTAAAGCACTTACTAATATATGATAGGTATACTAGCAGCTCTGATGATAAAAAAAAATGTGAGACAAGACTCAGGTCCTTAACCTTGGTAACATTCAAGGCATCATGGAAAACACATACTCATAATCTCAATAAAGCTTAAAGTACTAAGGAACAGTAGGGAAAGGAGCAACTATCAGAGTAAGTCAATGTTACAGACCACATCAATGAAATTGTTTTCACCCAGTCAACAATGATATACTCACTAACTGCCAACTTCCAGTGAACATTTTCCAGACCTGACCTTAGTAGCAACCTTTTGTTACATATGAAACTGATACATTTTCCTAGTAACTAATTCAATGGCTTCTATAGCACCACTCTCTACTGTCTTTCATTGTACCGTATCTTTATATCTTTGGCCTTTTGGTCATTCAACAGATATTTACTACTCTGTGCCACACATTATCCTAAGATATATGGTTATGTATGACTGCCCTGATTCCTGACTTCATGCAGATTACAGCTATTTAAGCTCTTACCAGATTTAATCCATTATATCTACCCGTGTTCATCTTTCTTTCTACACTTTGCCCAACTCTGTATACCAACCACGATAACTTACATAAGATGAACATAAGAAAGTTAACAATGACTTACAATACCTCATGGAAAAGTTTTATTGCTCCTGGTACCAGAGTTGCCTTGAAAACACATTACAGAAACTTTAGCCCTGATACAAAAGTCTATTTTCCTCAGTGTCTTTTTCCTTTAACAAATATCATCTTTATTTTCCCAAACTGATATTTTTGAAAATGTGAAATTTGATGTAGACTTAGAACGTTCTTATGTGTATTTTTCACCAAGAAAGTGTACTGTCTCATTACAAGCATGGGATATTAGAGAGATGCTGCCTTAACAGGCTGCTGTATCACTATCTCAATACAGAGCACAACAGATCTAGTGAGTTATGGATATTGTATATCTATTCCCAATCAAATTTAAGCAGAAATTGAAATTTTGAACAAAGCAGTACTGTCACAGAAATGAAATGCAAAATAATAGTTACCACTGGGCAACTGTCCTCTATTTCAGCTATAATTAGTTTAAAACACAGTGAAAATCCAATTTAGATATCTTTTCAGAAACATTCATAATAACATCCTTTGCCATATTGAGTCCTATATGATGAATTTGATGAAGAAAGGCATGTACTATTTGTCTAATTTAAAATTTTCCTTAAACAAAATCACACATTTACATGAAGAATTATCCATACCATATTGTCAAATGAAAAATGCAAATTGTAAACACGATGTATATATAGGATTTACTGCATCAAAAAAGAAAAGCAAACAGTATGCACAGAAAAAGTTTGGAATATTTCATATTAAACCTAACACTGGCTACTATGGAGAATGAGATGGGAGATGAGGAAGGAAGAGGTGAAATTTTTTCTTTTCATGTTATGTAATTCTACAGTTTCTTTCTTTCTTTTGGTCCATGAGCACATCCATACTTTTTGTGATGAAACATTACTTTAAATCACATACTTACATTTTACAGAACATCATTTGATTATTTTAAAGATTTTTTTTTTTTTTTTTAATATTTACTTTTTAGTTTTCGGCGGACACAACATCTTTGTTTGTATGTGGTGCTGAGGATCGAACCCGGGCCGCACGCATGCCAGGCGAGCGCGCTACCGCTTGAGCCACATCCCCAGCCCTATTTTAAAGATTTTATAGCAGTGATAAATCTCAAATGTTACAAGGAAAAAGGCATTCTCCTTAATTACTATTTTTTGTAATAAACAGGTACAACCTTTTGGGAACACAATTTTAGAACATTTATCAAATTTTCTTTCAGACATTTTTTTCCCCCACAAGTACACAGTATTAATGAAATATAAAAAGTGAAAAACTGAAAGCCATCATTACAGAAAACTACAAATGACTATCAAGTAAATAAATTACAATGCATACAATCCATAAAATGGAATGTGCTAAAAAGAATATATACGTGTAATAACACGGGAAGAAGATCAGTGAATATATCAATTCTCCCCAAAATGAACTATGGGTTTAATTCAATGCTTATCAAAAAAGTCCAGTAAGAATTTTGTACATACAGATTATCTACTAAAAATTTATGTGGAAAGGTTAAAAGAACTAGAATATAGAACAGTTTTGAAAAAGAGTGGGGGAAATCACTCTACCTGAAGATAAGTCTTCCTATACAGCTACAGTACTCAAGGCGGGTACACAGACACAGATACACACAGATCAATGGACCAACCAACTCAACAGATTTTTTTATAGAAGTACTACAAAGCAATTCAACAGGAAAAGGCTAGTCCTTTCAATGAATGATGCTGGAACAACTGAACGTTCACAGGGAAAAGAAAACTACTTCAACCTGAACTTCAAACCATATACAAAAACTAATTCAGAACAGATCATGGATTTAAATATAAAATGCTTAAACTATAAGCTTCTAGAAGAAAGCATAAGAAAAACCCTTTGTGACCTTAGATGAGACAATGACAAACACCAAAATCATAACCCATAAAAGAAAAAATTAATCATTTCAAGAAAATTAAACATTTCTGCTCTCCATAAAATACTGTTAGGAATGTGAAAGGGTAATGTATAGGCTGGGAGAAAAATCTTTGCAAATCATATATGTAATAAAAGTCTTATGTTCCTAGAATAAAGAACCCTCAGAACTCATTAATAATAACAATTAATTAAAAAAAAAACACCTGAGCCAAATAAATAGATGCTTCTCAAAAGAAAATATACAGATGGAAAATACACACATGAAAAGACACTCAACATTATAAGCCATTAGGGAAATGTAAAGCCACAAATGATAGAATAGCTAAAATTAAAAAAGAAGTATTGATAACAAATTGCTATAGAGAAAACAGATCACTGATACACTGCTGCTGAGTATATAAAATGGTGATGCCATCACAATGAATATAACATCTTCTTACCAAACTAAACATACTACTCTTGGGTATTTACCCAGAGAAATGAAAACATACTCACACAAAGCTCTGTACATGAATGTTCATAGCAGGTTTATTCATGATAACAAAATACCAGAAACTTGAACATCCTTCAATGAATAATGAATGAACAAATCCTGACCTGACATATCCATACAATGGAATACTACTCAAAAATTTAAAAGGTGAACTATCATTACATGTTAATAATTTGGATGGATATCAAGGGAATTATGCTTTGTGATAAAAGTTAAATTTCAAATAGTTACACATATTATTCCATTTATATAACACACTCAAATACCAAAACTATTGAGATAGAGAATAGTTAAGTGCGACAGGGACAGTGGGTGCTTCTGTGTGGGATGCAAATACAAACGGAGTTCTTTTGTGGTGATAGAACAGTTCTAAATCTTGATTGTGGTGGTGGATATAAGAACCTATAAATGGCATAAAATTTCACAGAAGTATATACACACACATGCACAAATGAATACAGAGTTTTAAAAGGGCAAAAACTGAATTAGGTCTGTAATCTCGTTAGCATTAATGCATGAGTATCAATTTCCTAGTTTTGATTGGAGAAAAGCTGAGTGAAAGGCTCACAGGACACTAGTACTGTTTTTCTGTAATTTCCTAAATCTATAATTAACTCAAAATTAAAAGTTAAAGAAAAAGAATCAGAGTTGAGTATGGTGGCGCAACCTATAATCCCAATGATCTGGGAGGCTGAGGCAGGAGGATAGCAAGTTCAAGGCCAGCCTCAGCAACAAAGCAGGAACCTTTGTCAAAATAAAAAAGGCAGGGGGTGGCAGAGTGCCTCTCTGGGTTCAATCACCATACTAAAAACAAATACGGAATAACCATGTATAAAATGGCAATAGCAATTTTTATAAAGCAAAATTTCTAAAACGATGCATAACTACAAACATGTTCTTTACAAGCACAGAAAAAGTAAGGATATATACCAAACTGTTATCTATGAGGGATGAAACTATGGGAGACAGGAGTAGGAGGGTAGAGGCTTGAACGTTTAATTTTATATATTTCTTAATTGTTTGAGCTTTTAATAAGAGGCACAATTTTTTAAAAAAGGATCTGACAGGAACGTGGGCAACAGATTTAAACCAAGTAAATCTAAACACTGGGACATTCGCCAGTGTTTAGACTTAATTTTAATTTATAAGTTGACTTATTATTCTAGGACAAGAATTAATAATAACTCTGAGACTTCTGGGTGTACCTCATGACTAATGTTTTTTTTTAATATTTATTTTTTAGTTTTCGGCGGACACAACATCCTTGTTTGTATGTGGTGCTGAGGATCGAACCCGGCCCGCATGCATGCCAGGCGAGCGCACTACCGCTTGAGCCACATCCCCAGCCCATGACTAATGTTAATGCTCCATTAAACCCAGGTTTTAAATAGCAAACAAGTGAGTCAAGAGAGAGAGAGAAAGTTGGAAGAGAGAGGATAAAAGGTTGAAGGTATGTTTGAGGTTCCACCAGGACACCCATGAGGTTTAGAAGGTGATTGGGGATACTGATTTTACCTAGCATATGGTTGAGTCATTAGGAAAGAGTTGGTAGTTGAAATTAGAGGAATAGGCAGACACTCAGCAAAGGAGAACCGAAAAGAAATGGTTTAAAAAAGTAAGAATAAAATAAGAGTTGAAAGTTGTCACATAAGCCAATCACAATACAGCTTCAAGAAAGGAATGGTATATTGACTAATAATGTAAAAGACCAATGTGAGGTCAAGATAGGGATCAAGTAGGTACTAACCTATTCTATCTGGCAATTTTGTGATCCTGTTTACCTGGTAGACTGGGCAGGATAGAAGCCTGATTAAAGCTAAGTAAAGCATGAATAGTTAACAGAGAAAGATGTTACATACTCAAAAATCCTGGCTATTATATAAAGAGAATGAAATCTTGATACATCCCATAGTATCAATGAACCTTGGAAACATTATGCTACACAAAGAACAAATATTGCATGAATTGTGATACCCAGAATAGGTAAAATCACGGAGACAGAGGGAGAATAGAAGTTACCAGAAGCTGGAGGAAGGGGTAGATGAAGAGTTATTGATAAATGGGTACAGAGTTTCTGTTTGGAATAACAACAACAACAAAAAATCTGGAAATGGATAGTGTTAATGGTTGCACAACATTGTGAATGTACTTAATGCCAAAGATTTTGGTTAAAATGACAAGTTTTTATGTATAGTTTACCAAAATAAAAACAAAAGAAGTCTGGCTGTAATGAGAAAGACAAAAAAATGACACCCAGAGACTAAAGCAGGACTGGGGAATTTTTATTCTCTTTAATGATGTGAGAGACTTTATCTTTATGTGGTAATAGTTGTATCTTAGCCTCAATAATTGATAGAAAAAAACCAAGACATACATGTTCTACAAATTAATCCATAAATTAAATGAGCTTCAATACAATTTATTTAAGGGCAAGTTAGAATCTAACAAATATGAGCCTAGGGTTTAGTTGGAATAATAGGTGAAGACACTAATAAGTTGAAAATTTTGAAGCCTAGTGATAAAAACAGTGATATTATCTAGTGATAACAGCATTAGTCTAGACAAATAGGTCAATGAAGCATAATACAGAGCCCCCAGATAAGTTAAAGAACACATAACAATTTAGTCATAAAGGTAGTCTTTCAATTAGTAGGATAGACTGTTCCATAAATATAACTTACACACTTTGACTAATCATTTGGGAAAGAAAACTTAGATATTTACCTTTTATTTTAGATTATATTTTTAAAAATGAATAGACATTTAAAATACCTAGAAACAAATCTAGCCAAGGAAATGAAAGACATCTATATGAATACTTAGAAAAGTGAAGAAAGAAATTAAAGACTACACTAGACAATGGAAAGACCTCTCATGATCATGCACAGGCAAAATTAATATTGCTACAATGGCCATATTACAAAAAGCAATATACAAACTCAATGCAATTTCCGTCAAAATATCATTGACACAAAAACTTGAGAAAAAATCCTAAAATTCATCTGGAAGAATAAAAGACCCAGAATAGAAAGCAATGCTGGAAGCATCACAATATCTGACTTCAGTGACAAATGCACACAGATAGTCATCTGATTCTTGACAAAGATACCAAAATATATAGTGAAGACAGCCTTTTTAACAAATGGTACTGGGAAAACTGGTTATCCTTATGTAGAAGAATGAAACTAGATCCCTCTCACCCTGCACAAAAGTCAATTCAAAATGGACAAAAATCCTAGCAATTACACCAGAAATTTGCAATTCCTAGAAGAAAATATAGGGTCAACATTCCTAACATACAGGTAAAGGCAACAATTTCCTCAATAGGACTCCTAAAGCTCATAAAATAATATCAAGAATTAAGGAATGGGATGACATCAAATTAAAAAGCTTCTATACAGGGGCTGGGGTTGTAGCAGTAGAGTGCATGTTTAGCACATGCAAGGCCCTGGATTCGATCCTCAGTGCCACATAAAAACAAGCAAATAAAATAAAGATGTTGTGTCTAGTTATAACTAAAAAATAAATATAAAAAAATTACGTTCACTTAAAAAAAAGCTTCTATACAGCAAAAGAAACAATTAAGAATTTGAAGAAAGAACCTAGAGAATGGGAAAAATCTTTACTAGCTACAGAAGAATAATATCCAGAAGAACTAAAAAAACTTAACACCAAAAGCCAAATATCCCAATTAATAAATGCACAAATGAACTAAACAGATACTTCTCAAAAGAGAAAATGCAAATGGTCAACAAGTATATGCAAAAATATTCAACATCTTTAGCAATTAGAGAAATGCAAATGAAAACTACAGTGAGACTTCATCTCACTCCAGTTAGAATGGCAACCATCAAGAATATAAGCAATAATAAACATTAAAGAGGATGTGGGGGGAAAGGACCACTCTCACACTGTTGGTGAGATTTCAAACTAATAGAGCCACTATGGAAATTGGTATGGAGGTTCCACAAGACTAGGAATTGAACCATCATATGGCCCAGTACACCAAGCCTCAGAATTTATCCTAAGGAATTAGTCAACATACTATAGCAATACATGAATACACCTATATTTATAGCAGCACAATTCACAACAGCCAAATTATAGAACCAGTCTAGGTGTCCTCAGTGGATGAATGGAAAAGGAAATGTGATATATATATATATATATATATGTATGTGTGTGTGTGTGTGTATACACATACATACAATGAAGTTTTGCTCATCCATAAAGAAATTATATCATTTGCAGGAAAATGGATGGAACATGGGAGCACTGCATCCAGCAAAATAAGTCAAACTCAAAAAGTCAAGAGTTGTATGTTTTCTCTCGTATGTGGAAGATAGAGAGGAAAAAGGAAAAGAAAAGGGGTAGCTCATGAAAATAGAAGGGAGACCAGTAGAATAGAGGAAAGGGATCAGGGTGAAGGAGGGAAGGAAAAAGAAAATGTTGGGGAACAATACTGACCAAATATATTGCCATATTCTGTACATGTACAAATATCTAACCACAAATTCCACTATTATGCATAATCGTAACACACCAATAAAAAAATGAAAGAATGAAAAGGGGAAAAATTACATTCATTAGAAAAAACAGGCATTTTTTGGGTTAGAAAATACCATAAATAAAATTAAGACCTTCTATGCATGATAGAGTAACTACTATTAGATTAGTCCTGCCACTGTAATCAGAAAACTGGGGTGGGGTAGGGGGAAAAAATGAAACAAGTGTTTCCAGAAAATTTAGTGCAATACTGTGTGATCCCTGAGAGAAAGGAAATTCCTGGAAGTGAGCCCCTGGCTTTCTGCTAGAGGTTTCTGCTGAACCCAGGCCAAAGTAGAGACAGATTGAGTTTGAGGAGGCTAACAAAGACAGCTGGAAAATGCAGGGTAGATTGGTGAGGAGGGACCTCCACAGAAAAATAACTTAAAATCCTCAGAGGCTACAAAGATAGAGTCAGCTAATATGCAACAAAGGTGCCAAAAACATGGCAGAGAAAAAAAGATAGACTTTTAACAAATGGTGCTAGGAAAACTGGATCTCTATATGTAGAAGAATGAAACTAGATCCTTATCTTTCACTCTGCACAAAAGTCAACTCAAAGTGGATCAAAGACCTAGAAATTAGACCAGAAACTTTACAATTGCTAGAGGAAAAACCAAGTTCAACACTCGAATATACTGGTAATCAAGGTATTGACTTCCTTAAAGACTCTTAAAGCTCAAGAAATAAAGACCAAGAATTAACAAGTACAATGGCATCAAATTAAGAAGCTTTTTAACAGCAAAGGAAAAAAGTGTGAAAAGAGAGCCTACAGAATGGAAGATCTTTGCCAGCTGCTTCACTGATGGGATTAATATCCAGAATATATAAAAACCCAGGAAACTTAACACCAAAAAGCCAAAACCCCAAAGTGGGCAAAAGAACTAAACAGACACTTCTAAAACGAAGAAATACAAAATGGCTAACATGGGAAAACAATGTTCAACATTCTAGCAATCAGGGACATACAAATCAAAACAATTACATTGAGATTTCATCTCACTCCAGTTAGAATAGCAATCATCAAAAATACAAACAATAAAAAAAAATGCTGGTGAGGAAGTGGGGGAAAAGGTACACTCACACACTATTGATGGGACTGCAAATTAGTATGACCACTTTGGAAAGCTATATGGAGATTCCTCAAAAGACTAGGAATGGAATGGCATGACCCAGCTATCCCACTATTTGGTATTTCTCCAAAAGAATTAAAATCAGCATATTCTAGTGATACTAGCACATCAATGTTTATAGTGACACAATTTACAATAGCCAAGTTATGGAACCAGCCCAGGTGTCTGTCAAAGAATGGATAAAGAAAATGTGGCATATATAAACAATAGAGTTTGACTCAGCCAAAAAGAGGAATGAGATTATGGCATTTACTTGTAAATGGATGGAACTGGAGAACATCATTCTAAGTGAAATAAGATATCCTCAAAATCAAGGGTTGAATGCTCTCAAAAGCAATAAGCTAGAGCAAAATAAAACAGGTGTGGCATGGAGAGGAATCCCATGAAAATGGAAGGGAGACCAATGGATTAAAGAAAGGGGATATAGAGGAGGCAGGAAAGATGGGAAAAGGGAGGAACTATATAATTGACCAAATTATACTACATATGTTTATGAATATACCACAGTGAAGGTCATCTTTATGTATAACTATAAAGCACCAATTTTTAAAAAGTTAAATAATTAGAAGACCAGCAAAGGGAAAAAGGGTAAGGAAGTACTAGGGACTGAAGTGGAACAAATTATATTTCATGTCACGTATGATTATGTCAAAATGAACCCCAATATTATAGAGGTTCCCTTTAATCTTTGGCTGAATGCTAAGGTGGACATGTGCAGAACAAGACCTCACAAAGCCAGGCAAAGGATTCTATAAACTTAACAACCATCAGAGTTCAAAGAATGTTTGGAATTTTCAAAAGTGTTGGAGGGAAAACCCTCTCTGCTGGGCACACTGGCTCACAACTAAACTGTGACTTGGAGGCTGAGGCAGGATTTGAAGCTTCAGGCCAGCCTTGGCAACTTAGCAATACCCTGTCTCAAAATCAAATATTAAAAAGGGCTTGGGGGCTGAGGTTGTGGCTCCAAGTAGAGCACTTGCCTAGCATGTGTGAGGCACTGGGTTTGATTCTCAGCACCACATATAAATGGTCCATTGACAATTAAAACAAATCTTTAAAAAAAAGGGGGGGACTTGGGATATGGCTTAGTGGAACACCCATGGGTTCAATCCCCAATACTTGTCCCCCACACACCAAAAGAGAAAAAAACCTCTTAAGGAAAAGTTTCCTTTTTGGCAAATTTATTTTATATCTAGATCATGGTGGTCCGACTGAGCATTCTGAAGTATCCAGCTCTCAGGTTTTATGGCACATGCCCTGAGAGTCCATCCTGAAGATAGAGGATTTCTTTTCTTATGTGTGTGGTGATGGGGATTGAACCCAGTGCACTGTGCATGCTAGGCAACCACTCTACCAACTGAGCTATATCCCCAGCCCAATAGAGGACTTCTAAACTGAACTTGATTTTTAGTTTTAAGAGCACTGGAAAAGGGCTGGGGATGTAACTCAAGAGGTAGAACTCTTGCTTAGCATGCCTAAGACCCTGGATTCAATCCTCTGTGTGATAAAACAAAAGAATAAGCACACTGGAAGAGAACTTTGCCATGGAATCTTTGGGAAAAGGGATCTCACCATTACTAGCTTAGCATCACCTATTGGTAGACCATGTAGCTCATTTCCAATTTAACCAAATATTAAATAGTGAGGCCTCTACCAACTGTTTCTTATGGCTTTGATGAATCTGGCAAAAAAGGAAAAAATATGGTGTTTTTAAGAAGGGATTTATCTGAATAGATCTTTCCTTTAACCAAAACAGAATACTGTATACCTTTTGGGACTACTGAAAGTAAGTCTACCAACTTAACATTTGGGGCTTAACATAATTAATGTTCTTTCTAAATCCTATTTGAACATGAACAGAGGTTCTGATATTGATCTAGTACCTATGTGGTAGGTAGAAAGCATAAGGGCTTGAATTCTACAGCATACAGTCTGTTGTTACCAAGTACAAGGCTGCATACTCATGTTAAGTACTGCATCCTTTTAGTTACTGTTAAAAGGATAGTTACTTACCTTTTATTTTTTACCTAATACCCCTAATTTTAGTATGAAGCATTCTGGCTATATATATGATCTAAATATGTGACTAGTGAAGTCAATAAATTACTATAGAAATATACTTCTATGTAATATTTATGTGAAGGATCTGAATGGAAATCAAAATAAGAACCAGGCATGATGATGGGTACCTGTAATCCCAGACACTCAGGAAGCTGAGGCAGAAGAATCGCTGGAGCCCAGGAGTTTGAGACCAACCTTGGAAAACAGTGAGACTCGCCAATCTTAAAAACTAAATACTAAACATAGGGGCTGGATATGTAGCACAGTGGTACAATGCATGACTAGCATGTGAGAATCCCTGGATTTGATCCCCAGTACTGGGAGAAAGAAAAAAACCTGCAGATTTTCAGGGCAAAATGGTTTGTACCTCCACTCTAGCCAAACATATCCTAGGCTATATCCAGAATGTTGTCTTTACTGAAAACTGCTTCATCTCTGAAAGATTCAACTCCAATATGCTTTCTTATCACAGCCTTGCATCTGGTCTAGTTATGAAGGTATCAATTTCTATCTCCACAATCTGTCTCCATCTTTTCATTCTTAATGCTACTTACCTTAGTTCAGGACCTTAGTATTTTTAACTTGGACTGTCGTCAATAGTTTCTTTATTGGTCTCCATATCTCATCCACCTCCAATTCATTCTTTGGATAGCTTCCAGAATTATCTTAATAAACACTTGGTATGTCCCCCTCTCCTAATGACTTAATGTGATGTAATAGGCCTTTCATGATTTGGCCCTTGTCTACCTTTAAAATCATACCTCAACTACAAAACCTAGCTAGCTCCCACTCTGCACTCTAGCTAAACTTAACTATTTGCACTCCCATCTACTTTTGCATCTATGTTGTCTCTCTCTGGAACTTCTACCCCTATCCTTCTCCACTTGACTATCTGATTAACATGGTAGTTGCTCAATAATGAACGATCATAATCATCATCCTTCAGTATTCAGCTCAGTAGTTACTTCCTCTAGGAAAAGTTTCCTGACTCTAATACCAGGAGAAAACATATAAAGGATAAAATAAAAAGCAGTCCTAACCCTTTACCTCAGAAATAACCACTATTATTACTTTAGTGTGTTTCCCCCAACCTTTTTTTCTATGTATATACATCTTAAAAAAAAACAAAAACAGTTTGACTGAAATAAGCAGCCTTATGTTCTGCTTTTCTTATTTAACATTGTGAGCATTTTTCGGTTATTTCAAAAAAGAGCTTTTAATTAAATAGATGACACTATAATCATTCCTTTATATTAACCATTTAGGTTTTGAAGGATCATTTATAGGTCACTAAAGTTTGTATTAATTTATTTTCCACTGAGTACATGATTGCTTAGCATCATCTTAATTTTTATATCCATACATGTTTACCTGACTATAAAGTCTGTTGGCTTAACAATTTTTAAGTCTCTCAGCTACCAAACAGCTTTCCAAATGTCTTATCATTTTATACTACCACACCAATAGTGTGAGAGCATCAGCCTTACCAACACTGAGTCCTTTCATTAAATATTGAGCTTGTTCAGTATGGTCCACTAAAGCATTTGTATTATTTTCCACCAAGAGCACATGAATGCTTAGCATGATCTTTATTTCTTTACCTTTTACCCATGTATGTTTACATGACTATAAAGTCTGTTGGCTTAACTATTTTTAAGTCCCTCGACTACCAGATAGCTTTCCAAATGTCTCACAATTCTATACTTCCAACACCAATATGTGAGAGCACCAGCCTTACCAGCATTGAATACTTTCATTAAATATTGAACTTATCCAATAGGTGAAAAGAAAAATGGTATCTCTTAATTTCAATTTGCATTTTTGATTACTTGTGCAATGGAATGTTTATTCATATTGACTAGCTATTATTTTTGTCTTCTGTGACTCATCCATCTGCCCTCTGCTGCTTCTACTATTAGCATCTTCTGGTTTTTTTCTTATTGCTTTATCCTTTCTGTCTTAAGTCAGGCATCACCAAGTCAACTAGACTTTCTGTAATTTTTGCTCATCACTTGCTTTATTCAGTCTTTTTGTTAAGACATCTGTAAACCCACCAACACTTCCATCACCAGGTTTTTAGATAATTAGCTTTAGGTGTTTTCCAGAAATAATAACAGAGAGGTAACTGACCTGACAAGAGGCATTTTCACTCTCTAATTTCCAATAAGAAGAGTACAAGGGAGAAAGCAGATTCTTTCAACTCAACCCAAAAGGAATGAAAATGGAAGGCTCATCTACTACTTCCTTTAATGAAACATACATGATATAGTCAAGTATAATTCCCTGAACTTGTCCTGTTCTTTTATTCTTCCATGGTATTGAATATTCTGATCTCTATCCAGAATATGCCATTTCCTTGATCTCCTCCCTTTTCTCCCTCCAATTCTCTGTCCCTTCTATTTGTCAAACTTAGAGCCACCATAAATAAAACTGTTATTATAGGGGAAAATCAAATTATCATGTGGATTCTTAGTTGAGACCTCAGAATGTTAAAAAAAAAAAAAAAAAAAAAAGTCTCTCAAAGCCCTTATCCCCCTCTTCTATTTTTCTTTAAAAAATTTGTGGGATTATTGTTTCCCTGCTTTGTTGTTGTCCCATTTAGGATAAAGTAAAATTATTGAGTATGATGCACAATGCCTTCTGATTCAACTCCAGCCTCTCTTTCTAAACACATAACTCATTAGTCAGTTACCAAAATGTATTTTTTTTTTTTTTTTGTGGTACTAGGGTCTGAACCCAGGGGTGCTCTACCACCAGGTAATATCCCTAGCCCTTTTTTCTTTTTTTCATTTTGAGGCGGGGTCTTGCTAAATTGCCACGGCTGGCCTCAAATTTGTGATGGATCCTTCTGCCTCAGCCTCCCAAATTGCTGAAGATTACAGACATGCACCACAATACCCAACTAACATGGACATTTAATTGCATCCACAACTTGTTTCTTAAACCTATTATGCAATTTCGGGTCTGTTGTCTTTACATACTGCTCTTCTCACTACCTAGAACATTTTCTCCTTCACATGCTTTGCCTACCAAACTGTATTGATCCCAGCTCATGAAAAACTCTCTCCCAGAAAGCTTCCTCTACATCTTACTCTCATTTAGTCTGTCCTGTGATACGCTGTACATGCTTCTAACATAAGTATTAATAATTTTTTTTTTCTTTTCTGTTTCCCCAACTAAGCTATAACCAATTTTGGGGAAGGAACGATATCTAATTTGATTTTGTACTTGGAATATCTATTATGCCAGCATATATAAGGTACTCAATTCAATGTTTGCTTAAAAAGTGAGTTACTCAGAAATGAACTTCATAAACTTGTTTATGAAGCCCTCCTTAACCCTTAGGTTAAGATACTCCTTACCTTACTGTCCTCTAGTGCACTTTATACATCCTTCTGTTATGTCCCTTATCAAGCTGCATTTTAACTCTATCAAACTGAATTGTGAATTATTTGAGAACAGTGAACATCTTTACTATCAGGAGATTAAGTAGCGAGCACAGAGCCTAGCATGTATTAATTCAATTAGTTCATGTACTGAATATAACTCCATGCATCAAGGAAGCTTACCATGTTCTAAAGTCACACATCCCCCTAAGCTCCATCTAAGGGCCTCGGGCATAGGTAAGTTTTCATATCTTATGGAAACGCAGTGATGACTCAAAGCCCAAAGTAATATCCATTTGATTTTTATTCGCACCTCATTTTTCTATGCTTTACAGAATTTCAAAAGTAAGCAGACTACTTTTTTATCATTAAAAGTTTAATAGCAAACTTTACAGAACACTCACTAACATGTGTGCCTGTTTAAAAAAAAAAAAGCAGACTAAACCACTTGACTGATTCAGCTGACTACCACTTCTCAAGGCTGCTGCATACACTTTAATAAAGCTAACTAACGTTAGATGGATGGAGGATGGACAGGTAGATGGAAAGAGAGAAAAAAAGAGAAATACCCACCATTGTACTTAACACTGTTGGCCAGAATAAGGTTTACATCATCTAGAAAGCTCTCCCGACTCTGGTACTTGTGCTTGGAGATATTCTATGACATAAAGAATCAGAAACTTAGATTCAAATATAAAAAGATATCAATTACAAAAAAAGCATTTCAGACCAAGTCACTCACCTTACGTATAGTCTCTAAATCCATTGGATTGACAATCACTTTGTAATAATCTGGAACAAACTTCTTATTAACTGGGTGATGAAATGGCCAGGACTAGTAAAAAAGAAGGCAAGCACAGGAAATTAAATGGTTTTTTTTGTTGTTGTTTTTAATTTTTTACAGTACTGGGGATTGAACCCATGGCAATCTACCACTAAGGTACATCCTAGACTTTTTAAAAAATATTTTTTATATTTTATTTTTTAGTTGTGGTTGGATACAATACCTTTTATTTATTTTATGTGGTGCTGAGAATTGAACCCAGGGCCTCACATGTGCTAGGCAAGTACTCTACCACTGAGCCACAACCCCAGCCCATCCTAGACCCTTTTCAAAATTTATTTTGAGACAGAATCTCACTAAACTGAACAGGCTGGCCTCTTACTTGCAATCCCCCTGGCCTCAATTTCTCAAGTCATATTACAGAGATTTCAAGTGTGTGCCACCATGCTTAGCTGGAAACCACTCTTTTTTTTTTTTAACTCATTTCTTCTCTTTTTAAAAAATATATATTTTAATTGTCGACAGACCTTATTTATATGTGGTGCTGAGAATCGAACCCAGTGCCTCACACATGCCAGGCAAGTACTCTACCTCTGAGCCACAACCCCAGCACTGGAAACCATTCTTTACACCAGAGATTCTCATCTTTTGTTGGGTCACAAATATTCCTGATGCAATCTATAGACCTTTTCCCCAGAAAAACTCATGTTCATATAAACTTTTGTGTATTATTTAAGGAGTTCAGGGGTCCCTTTAATAAGAGTTCCTATGCCCTGATCATTAACAGTTAAAATTCCTTATTCTTAAGGTTCAATTCCTAGTACTACACACATGAAAAAATAATAAATTTTCTAAGTCTCATCCAGAAATTTTATAGCAGTACACACTTAGAACATATGCCTACAATGCATAAGAAAACTCGGTTCAGAATTTCTGGGAAGGCTCATTACAACAAAGTGGTTCATAGAATCAATAAAATAGATTTGATGATAGCCCTGCCAAAAAGTTGAAAATGGCAAACCCCACCCCCCACACCCAAAAGACAACAAACACAGTTATTATCACAGTGTTCATATAAAATCACCTCTAAATCAACAGCCATCTATTAGCTGGCATCCTTTCTCTATAGCACTCTTCAGGAGCACACAAATACTGAATTATAAAACAAGAGGATCTCTTTTTGTTTTGGTGGGGGAGTTAGTAGGGCTTGAACTCAGGGGCACTAAACAACTGAGTCATACCTACAGCCCTTTTTAGTTTTTATTTTGAGACAGGGTCTTGCTTAGTTGTTTAGGCCCTTACTAAGTTGCTGAGGCTGGCCTCAAACTTTTGATCCTCCTGCCTCAGCCTCCCAAATTGCTGGGATTATAGGTGTATGCCACTGCTCCTGGCTTTGGCCTCTTTGATTTTAATGATGGAGTACTCACACAGTAAAAATGTTGACATTTAAAATTATGTACGAGTTTCTATAACCTGACATACACAATTGTTAAGAATATAATATACATATGCTATACTTTTTTTCCTTTCCCCTCACAATATTTAGCAGAAACCACTTACGTCTGGAACTGCCATCATTTTTTGGGTGACAATGTTGTCTAGAATGAAGGAAAATGCCACTTGATCATCATCATCAAGCAAGGGATTGATAGCTTTCTCTAAACGAGCCAATTTATCTTCTTTCTGAAATAAAACAAAACCAAGCCAAGATAAAAGTTTTCCAGATATAAATATAAAGATGAGGAGTATCTTTATAAAAGTTTCCCAGATGTTTCCCTGTGGTGCAATCCCCATATAAAAATTAAGGATTGGGCTGGGGATGTGGCTTAAGCTGTAGAGCGCTCGCCTGGCATGTGTGCAGCCTGGGTTCGATCCTCAGCACCACATACAAATAAAGATGTTGTGTCCACTGAAAACTAAAAAATAAATAATAAAATTCTCTCTTTCTCTCTCAAAAAAAATTAAGGATAATTTAAGGTTCAGCAAGCTTTTTTATGACCCTTGCCCCAAACAAGTTGAACTCTGAAATATCATTTGGTTGTAGGTGAAAAGTATAGAGAGATACTCCAGAATACAAGGGTCAAAAAGGATGTTTCAACAACTTCCTTAGATATTCTACATTCTAGAACACTAAAAAGTATACATCCTTGCACATCAACAGCTTGGCTCCCACAACAAAAACACCTTTAGTAAATAAGGCTTTATTCATCATGCTGGGTATTTTTTTTAATGCAGAACAATATATTACTAAACACACTGAACATTGATTAGTCACTACTGATTAATAATTTTATATAAGAGAACTTAACCCAATAAATTCATTTCAGACTCTGTATATTAAAAAACTCTTGTGTTCCCACTGTTCCATATCCACATAGTTTTGTTTTTTAATTTTAGCCTTTCTAATGGGTACTAGTAGTACTTAACTGTGGCTTAAATATACATCTCCCCAATGATCAATCAAGTTAAAAATTTTCTCATGTTTATTGACCATTTAATTATCCATCCTTTGGTGAACTGCCTATTTCAATAGTAACATGATCATCACACTTGTGCTTCTGTGAGCTTGTAAAGTGCCACAATTTTATTTGTTAAGATGGTATATAGATAAATTATATTTGAAAAATTAAAATTCCTCCTTGCCAAAACATTAATCAGTCTCTTAGTGACAGGGAACTCCCAGGGAAGTCAATTTCCTTCCCTCTTTCTAAGGAGTTAAATAATGTTCTAGATCTTAATCTTACTATTTAATAGTCATGATGCCCAAAACAAGTCATTTTTTTCCATATGGATTGAGCTTTCCCATCTACAAAAAGGACTGGCCTATAAAATTTCTAAGGCTCCCATGTACTAAGCCTCTGCCACTCTTTCTCCTATTTAATTTGTATACCTTTCTCCTGATAAACCCCTACTTCCTAAATTCCATTACTCCCCACCTTTATGTCCCATTGCCTGTTTTACCTCTTTGAGTTTTTCATCACAGAGATCCAGCATGGATTGAGAAATCTGGGTCAATGAGTGCTTTGGACCTACAGAGAGAATAGTAAGAGATGTAACCATTAAATGCCAGAGGCAAGAGTTTCCAATGCCTTTTAACATATTTAGTTAAGAACCTAATACCCTAGGGCTTGCTTCAGCAGCACATATACTAAAAATTCAAACAATGCAGAGATGCTTAGCATGGTCCCTGTGCAAAGATGACACATAAATCCATGAAGCATTTCATATTAAAGACAATAATGACTGGGTGCAGTGGTGCTTGCCTATAATCCTAGTGGCTCATGAGGCTGAAGCTGAGGCAGAAGGGTCGGTCGCAAGTTCAAATTCACTCTCAGCAAATCAGTGAGACCTTCAGCAATTGAGACCCTGTCTCTAAATAAAATACAAAAAGGGTTGGGGATGTAGCTCCATGATTGAGTGGCCCTGGATTCAATCCCTGGTACCATTACATAAATAAATAAAAATAATTAAAAATAATATTCCAGTGAGTCAGGTGACTGAGGCAGGTGGATCTTTTTTTATTTTTTCCTTAAGATTTTGATTTTATTTTTAGTTGCAGATGAACATAATACCTTTATTTTGTTTATTTTTATGTGGTGCCGAGGATCCAACCAAGTGCCCCACAAATGCTACACAAGTGCTTTACCACTAAGCCCAAGGCAGGTAGATCTTAGGTTCAAGGCCAGTCTCAGCAACTTAGTGAGACCCCAGTGCAAAATAAAAAAGACTGGATATGTAGCTCAGTGGTAAAATACCCAAGCTCAATCCCCAGTACCAAAACAATAAATTAATTAGTTAAAAAGGGCTGGGAGTATGGCTCAGTGGTAGAGCACTTGCCTACCATGTACAAGGCCGAGAGTTCAATTCCCAGCACTGAAAAAAAAAAAAAAAAAAAAAGAAAGAAGACAATTGGGAAAATAATGAGCTATAGATGTAGATCAGTGGTAAAGTATTCCTGGGCTCAATCCCCAGTAATCCTCCCCCCCCCAACACACACACACACAAAGGCAGAGAAGAGTATATGAATCATGGTAATTAAGAGTACAGGCTGTGGAATTAGATACACCTAGGTTAACATTGCTACACTGAAAAAAAAATATCTGTACTTTGCCACATTGTAGGTGCGTGATCACCTTGGTCAAGTCATTTAAATGGTACTGGCCTGTATGTTTATCTGAAAAATAAATAGTAAAACAGTACCCATTTCAAAGTTTCCTTACAACAAAGTAAAGAAAAAAATTCAAGTAAAGCACTTGGTGGTATTTCTACTATTATCAGCATTCAGTATGAGGAAGAAAATAGAGTGAACTAGAGGGGGATATAAGGCTGGGAGATTTTTTGTGTGTGCACGCAGTATCAGGAATACTTCTACTACTGAATCCAGGAATGTTCTACTACTGAGCTACATCCTAAAAGCCCTTTAAATTTTTTATTTGGATACAGGGTCTCACTAATTTGCTGAGGCCAACCCCAAACTTGTGATCCTGCATCAACCTCCCCAATTGCTGGAATTAGAAGCATACATTACTGCAGCCAGCTGAGAAATTATCAATTTTTTTTCTTGTGGTGCTGGGGTCTTGTGCATACGAGGCAAGCACTCTACCAACTGAGCTATATCCTTAGCCCAAGAAATTACCAATTTTTTTAAACAAACATCTTCACTTCAGTGACCCGTAGGCACCTCAAGTTCTGTATCCTCAGTCAACTTTTACCTTTCCATTCCTCTTAAAAACTGATTTTGTGGGGCTGGGGTTGTGGCTCAGTGGCAGAGCACTCACCTAGTATGTGCAAGGCTCTGGGTTCGGTCCTTAGCACCACATAAAAATACATAGATAAAAATAAAGGTATTGTGTCCAACTATAACTGAAAAAAAAAAAAAAAGATTTTGCTTTTAAGTAATTATCTTTGCCATCTGAATGACAATTGGACCTAACAAATTTATTCTTCCCTTGTATATGCCTGCATGGCCCTGAGAATATAAATAAGAAACATACTTTCTGCAGGAAGTCACAAAGTGCTGATATATATAGATAATTATGATATACTAAGGCTAGGAAAGTTGATTTAATTGTGCTGGGGAACAGAAAAATGAGTCTTTTGAGTAATCTGGTAAGTTATTTTAAATATAAATGGAAATTCACCACTCAAGGGAAGAAAAGACACATCAGAGAGAAGTCTATAAAGATATGAAGAAACAGCATGGAATTTTTTTAAAGTATTTTTTTTAATTATACATGGACACAATATCTTTATTTGTTTAGTTTTATGTGGTGCTGAGGATCGAACCCAGTGCCTCACATGTGTGAGGCAAGCACTCTGCCCTGAGCCACAACCCCAGCCCAAGGAATTTTTAATGAAATATAATGGTTAAGTGTTATAGGAGTCTACATAGTAAATATGGAAGCTGATCATTAGCCATGAGAGTAGATAAATAGGTTGGGCTGGCTTGTAAAAGGTTTTAAAATCTAGATACTACTACTGTTCCATGCAAACAGATGAGAAAGGCTATGAGAGGTTAAATAACTTATCTACAGTAATTCAATTAGTAAGCAGCAGGGTCATGATTTATATTCTATCTATACTCTGAATCTCTACCCTACACATCAGTGCTCAAGGAGTCAACTGAAAACCAGAAAATATTAATCCTTTATATGCAGAAGCTGTATCGTTCCTGTCTTTTGAGTCTTAGAAACAAATTTCTTCTTCCTTGCCTTTTCAACTTCTTCGTAAAGTGGACACATAACAGTCCCTATAACAAATTTGTAGGCCAAGGCAAAGATTCACACACAGCAAATATGGTCACAAATGTATACTTCACACAAATTCCATCCCCACTAAATGCCGCACTCTACTACTTACCTAGGACTATTTCATCTTCCCACCACTCCCCATACAACTGTTTCATTTCAACATAGACTCCAAATTCTCAAGAGAATATATTAAGATTAAATAATGGGAAAGGGAAGAGAGGAGGGATAGGAATAGGAAAGACAGTAAAATAAATTTGACATAACATTCCTATGTTCATATGTGAATACAACATCAGGGAAAATCCTAATTAGATTGGGATCCTAATTAGAATAAGTTATACTTCATTTATGTATAATGTGTCAAAATACACTCTACTGTTATGTATATCTATAAAGAATTTTAAAATGAACAATAAAAAGATTAAACAATGGAAATAAAAAATAATGTTTTTATTAAGTGACAGAAACTATGCATTGCCTGATTTTCATACCCACAAATGCACTAATACATTGTAGTTTTTTCAATTGTTCCAGTCAAGTCTGAATTTAGGCCCAATAAGGGATAACAATGATCTTAATGGTGACCTTGGCAGTCAAGAAACATGTGATTCTTACCATTGTAGGTTGCACTATTTTTTACAATTAGCTCCAAATGTTCTCTGAACTCTTCCCGAGATGGATAGAGGCGTTTGCGCACATTTTCACGGAGTGTTTGTAGGTCCATTGGTCGAGTGATGATTTTGTAGTAGTCCTTTACAACCTTTGCATTAACTGGCGTGTGGAAAGGGTATGTCTGTGAAAACAACAGCCAACATCATTCTTGAGCAAAAAACACTTGCCAGAACCAATACCTGAAGACTCTCACATCTTATATATCTCCCTGGCCATCAATTCTTAAAGGAATCTTTCTAAATAAAGTAGGTCTATTTAATGTACTATTAAAAAATATATAAAAAGTACACCATAAAAAATTAGGAGTTCCAGGAACCTAGGTCTATATGCTACTGCCCTCTATCTGAAATCAGAGATAAAACAAAGGGCCCTGTCATTCCTACTTTAGATATCCAATGTAATGAACTCACATTTGGAAGATCTCTCATGTCATTGATGATAGACTCCAAGATGGATGACAGTGTCACCATAGGGTCTGTCCGGCGCCTGTGGATGGACTTATGAGGTCTCTAAGGAGAAACAATAAGTCAGAATGCTTTATCAAAAACAAACAAACAAACAAAAATACAAAACCACATTTCCTCAGTAGATATAGTTTAGAAATCTTGTAATGAACAGCATGAAAAATCCTCAGGGAAAGACCAGAGGGAGAACCTAAATCTAAAGCTGTCAAAGACAGGTCACAGACTAGGAAATCAATGAGAACCCATCTGATAAAAGCAGGCAATGCAGACACTCACATTCAAATAGTCACAGTGAACAGTGGTTCCAACACGTCGTTTCTTCTTGGGAGGAAGTTGCTGTTTAGGGAACTTGAGAACCAGAGATTTTCTGCGAACCTCATCTGCACTGCAATCAATAAAACTTTTATAGCATGCAGACCCTATTTCTAGTTCCCAGAAAAAAAAAGCAACAACAACAAAAAAGTCCAAAGTACCTGAGCATGAGCCTGGGGAAGAAAAAGCCAAACTAAAGGCCGGATATCCACCTTCTAAGGCTCAGATCAAAGCAAGGCCTCACAGTATCTCCAAATTAGTAAAGAAGTAAACAAGTCACAACCTTACCCCAGCTCCCTATTTGGAAGATGCGGGAACTAGGCTAAGGGAATTTAAAGAATCCTCTAATTCTAATGTTCTGTTCTAGAATTAAGGGCTAGAAAAGTTGACTCATTCAGAACAGAAAAGACAAAGAAATTTTAAAAAGAACTTAAAAATTAAGAAAAAACTAGTTTGGGTTTCCCTCAATCATTAAAATCCATCCACCTTCTTCCCTTTTTTTGTAAGGGATCCAGATATCACATTTTCCTTTTCTAATGTGCTTTAAAACATAATGACCTACTACAGATACTGACAAATAAATAAAGATGGAAGAAAAAAACCTAAAACTGAATACAGATAAATATATCAAACTGATTTTAAAATTTATACACAAAAATAAATTAAAATATATTTTAAAGTTAATACCCTTGATTGCACTACTTCAGCAGATACAGTTCAAGGACTAACTCCAAAACACATCTTGAATCTATTTTATAGCTTTGTTGTAAGTAATGGCATTGATATAGTAATTCTGAAACTATTTTGTACTTATAAGAGCAAATGAATAAATATATTAATACTGGTTATCAGAAAAAAGGCACAAATAAGAAACAGAGGAGGGGACTGGAGCTGTAGCTCAGTGGTAGAGCGCTTGCCAGCATGAGTGAGGTACTGGGTTCAATCCTCAACACCACATAAAATAAATGATATTGTGTCATTTTAAGACTAAAAAAAATGTGATTAAAAAAACAGAAAAGGATGAGGAAGACTCAATTTATAGGTACAATTTGAATTGAAAGTATCAGTATGAAGTTGTGATTTAAAATACATGTACATTTCCCAGTTCTGTTCACTAAAAATGCCTAGAAGCATTCTCAGAGATAATAAGCATATCTAACATCTAGATCTTGTTTTCTAAATGCCATTTCCCAATAACAGAACCTGTGCTCCTTGGAGTAATGGTCATTTCTAGGTGTGGGATAAGGAAAATTCAAGGAGGGCCTGTAACACACCTTACGCCAAAAACCAAAAGAAGTTCTCAAAAAAAATTACAGAGTCATTTCAAAGAGATGACAGTATCTGGCTTAAAGGAGTGAAAGTTAGGCTATTATCTAAGCATTGAAATTAATGATATTAATTAAAATACATTGAATTTACAAATTAAGAAATTCAGAATCCATACTAGTAATAATTTTAAAAGGAGAGGAGAAAACTTTTTTTTTTTTTAGTACCAGGGATTGAACTCGGAGGCTGAACTCAGGGGCGCTCAACTACTGAGCCACATTCCCAGCCCTATTCTGTGATTAGAAACAAGGTCTCACTGAGTTACTTAGCACCTTGCCATTGCTGAGGCTGGCTTTGAACTAGTGATCCTCCTGCCTCAGCCTCTAGAGCTGCTGGAATTAATGGAGTGCACCACCATACTCAGCTACACATTTTTTCTTTTTAGTACCAGAGATTGAACCCATGGGCGTTTAACCACTGTGGCACGTCACCACCTAGTTTTTTATTTTTAATTTTGAGACAGGGTCTCACTAAATTGATGAGGCTGACTTTGAACTTGCCATCATCCAGCTTCAGCCTCCCAAGCCACTGGGATTACAGGCATGCTCCACTGCACCCAGCAAGAAAGAACTATAGAAAAATTCCATCTATGTAGAGGGATGTCAAAATTAGAAAAATCACCCATTTGCAACCTCCAATGAAATAACTGAGCCAGGCAGTGATAATCAAATGGGTGCTAAAACCAGTAAGATTCGAGAATAGGATATTCATCCACATGTTAATTCTAAAGGGAAAAATTTATTTACCTTTGTTACTATATCTGGGAATCACTACGTTAACAAGATGACGAAACTAGTGGGAAAATCTAACATTACATGTTTTCTGATACAGTGAAGTGTATAGTATCACTTATGTATGAATTAAATGGCAGGCCAAAAAATATTTAATCTGAATCTAACCAATGAGAGAACAATCACACAAAACCAGAAATGGAATATTTTATAGGATAATTATTCTAGCCTCTTCTAAAACTTCAATATCACACACACACACCAAAAAAAAACCAAAAAAAAAAAAAAAAAAAAAAACATAAAAGGTAGGAAAGACAGTTCTAGATTAAAAAGAGACCCAAAATTTATCCAATGTTTGAACTGGGATTGGATCCAGAATGAGGGGAGGTCAATAAAGAACATTGAGACAACTAGGAAAATTTGAATATGGTCCAAATAGTACATATTACTGAATTAATATTAACTTCATGAGGTATGAGAATATTACCATGTCATTATATCCGTATTCTTAGATATGTGCTGAAGAATTTAGGAATAAAAGTCATGATTCCTGTGACTTACTACCAAAAGATTAAAAAAAAAAAAACATTTTAGGTATTCAAGAATAAAACAAATGAAGCAAAATGTGAACAACTGGTGAGTTATGATGAATAGTAATATTAAATTTTTTCAACTTGTTTTTTATAACTCGAGACTGAACCCATGGTTACTTTACCACTAAGCCATATCCCCTAGCCCTTTTTACTTTTTAGACAGATCTCACTAATTTGCTAAGGCTGGCCTTGAACTTGCCATCCTCCTGTTTCAGTCTTCTAAGTAAGATGGAATTATAAGCATGTGCTACATACAGCTAAATCTTTGAACTTTTCTATATGTTTTGAAGTTTCAAACTAAAAAGTTGGAGAAGACAATTTCAGAACGACATTTTACTATTTATTAGACTCTCTGAGGGCCAAAGACAAACATTAGCATAGTTTATACATCTCCCCAACCTTTTTAGATCATCTATTATCAAAATACCATTCAGATTAGGGATCTTGCAAACAATGAGTCCCTGAAAATATAACAGGGTTCTCTTGCATCTATTACAATACTCCAGGTACCATACTATATGCTTTATAGTCACTCTCATTTTTATTTTTATTTTCCTGGTTCTAGGGATTGAACCCACAGAGGCTCTATCACTGAGCTATATATCCCCAGCCCTTTCAAATATTTTTTTTAATTTTTAGACAGGGTCTCATTAAGTTGTCTTAGCCTCCCAAAGTTGCTGGGATTATAGGCTGGCACCACCATGCCTGGCTCATCTTCTTAACTACCCCAGTAAGGGTGATTTTATTTTGCAAAATGAATCTAAGATTCAGAAAAGTTAGGAAGTAGTTGAGCATGCAGTGATACATGCCTGTGAACCTATCAACTAGGGAGGCTATAACAGGTGGATAGCAAGTTTGAGGCCAGCTTCAGCAACTCAGGGAGATCCTCAGCAACTTTGTGAAATACTATCTCAAAAAAAAAAAAAAAAAAAAAACTGATGATTTAGCTCAGTAGTAAAACACTCCTGGGTTCAATCACCAGTACCAAAGAAAGAAGAAAAAAGGAAGAAAGAAAAAGAATGCACAAGGGCAAGAAGTGAAGCATAATATAAGGCAATAATTTTCACTACTGGCAACAATTTCTAAGAAAAATCCATCAAAGTTCCTATACCCTTAATACCACTTTAGAGAACACCAATGCATCCACCCCCAACACCAATTTCCAGATCTTTTCTGTAGCACTCCCTGCTAGGTATCACTTACCTTTCAATTAATTGTTTCCCCAAGACAATCTTGGTCCCTTCCACCTTGATAAGTTCTTCATTATCATTATGAATGACTGTCTTTTCCAACTCCTCTTCCTGTTCCTCTGTCATGGCAACAGGGTTAGAAGGTGGAGCATTTGTTTGATAATAAAGGGGACAGAATTTATTTGTCCTCATGTGCCCAATGGCACCACATGCTCCACATTTCAGCTGCAAAAAAAAATATGTCACCAGAAGTAAGCAGGTAAGAAACATATATAATGCAGGGAAGAAACAAAAACAGCTTGAGAACTTTTGCTTGAATAGAACTGTTATTGGGACTGGGGTTGTGGCTCAGTGGCAGAGCACTTGCCTTGCACATCTGAGGCCCTGGGTTAAATCCTCAGCACCACATATAAATAAACAATTAAAAAATAAAGGTATTGTGTCCATCTACAACTACAAAAAACATTTAAAAAAAAAAAAAAAAAAAAAAAAAAAAGAATAGAACTGTTATGCACCTATCAATAGAAGCCACTGGAGAAAAGTGCATGACACATAAAAGATAAAATGAAATCCAGAAGCCAAACATTTCTTTAAAAAAAAAATCAGGGCAGATGTCAATGTTTATAGCAGATCAATTCATGAAATCTAAACTATGGAAACTACCTAGGTGCTCTTCCACAGATAAATGAGGAATGAATAAAGAAAATGTGGTCTATATACATGATGGAATATTACTCAGCCATAAAATAGAATGACTTTTTGACTTTTGCCGGTAAATGGATGGATCTAGAGACTATCATGCTAAGTGAAATAAGCCAATCCTAAAAAAAAAAAAAAAATCAAATGCCACATATTCTCTCTGATATGCAGATGCTAATACACAATAAAGGGAGGAGGGAAGAAGTTCAGTGGATTAGACAAAAGGGAATGAAGGGAGGGAGAAGGGAAGGGAACAGGAAAGAATAGAATTAATTGGACATAATTTTCCTATGTATATATGAATACACCATCAGTGAAAATCCACATCATGTACAACTGCAAGATTGGGATCCTAATTAGAATAAGTTATACATTATATATGTATAATATGTCAAAATATACTGTCATGTATATCTACTAAAAAGAACAAATAATAAAAATGTAAAAAAATAAATCAAGGCAGGAGCCAGGTGCTATGACACAACACTATAATCCCAGTGTTGTTGGGAGGCTGCAACAGAAGCAGCACAGGTTCAAAGCCAGCTTCATCAATTTAGTGAGGCCTTCAGCAACTTAATGAGACGCTGGCTCAAAATAAAAAAATAAAAAGGGCTGGGCACGTAGTCCAGTGGGTCAATTTCTGGTACCATCCCCCAATAAAAAACTGTGACAATATTCAGTGTGTGAGGGAAAGACTATGGAAGCTCAAGCACAGTGCACTAGCTGGGTAGACACCTGGGCCCAGGTCAAAACAAAAGTCCCAACAGTATCAAGAATCCATCTCAGTTTTGCAATTGAGGGTGGCTCTAGGACCCTAGACATCATTTTCATCTGTAAAATGGGACCAGCACTATATCACACTTATCTAATATCATATGTAAGAAAGGAATATTAAATATTTAATGACTTCAGTAGTTAATAACAGAACTTTACCATTGTTGAATATTTTAGTTTATAAAATGTATCCCATAATTTACATCATTTAAAACAACACTGTGAGGAGCTGGGGTTGTGGCTCTGTGGTAGTGCACTCGTCTGGCATCTGTGAGGCACTGGGTTTGATCCTCAGTACCACATAAAAATAAATAAATAAAATAAAGGTATTGTGTTCATCTATAACTAAAAAAAATATTTTAAAAAACCACTGTGAGATGGTTTCCATTTTTATAAAAGAGAAAATTGGTTTGGAGAGGTTAAGGTCACAGAGATAGCAGAACCAGAACATGAATCCAGATCTTCTGTTTCCAAGTATATAGCTCTACCCACTGCACCATAGTTACCTCATCTTATGGGGCACATTACAGTCACATTGCTCAATAATACCTGGCATCCTATCTAGGATATACAAAACAATCTGTATGATGTTTTATTTTTGTTGCTTTTTAAAATATGCACATTTTTTTTGGTGGGGGTGTTACTAGAGATTTAATCCAGAGGTGCTTCACCACTGAGCTACAGGCCCAGCCCTTTTTTTGAGACAGGGTCTCACTAGGTTGCTGAGGGCCTTACTAAGTTGCTGACGCTGGCCTCGAATTTGTAATCCTCCTGTCTCAGCCTCCCAAGTTGCTGGGATTATAGGAGAGTGTCACCATGCCCAGCTCAATATACAAAATTTTTAAAAGAGAATAGGGCTAGGGATATAGTTCAGCGTTAGAGTACATGCACAAGGCCCTGGGTGCAAAGGAAAAAAAAAAATGTGTGCATTCTTGGTATACATACACACATATATACATACATTTACGTATGTGTGCATTCATGTTCATGTAAAAAATCCACCAAATCTATCTCAACTCCTAGAAATATTTCAAATGAGTATAAATGATCCCCAAATACAGCAATGGCATCAGATTTGGTCTAGTGTCACACTCTTTCTGATAATACCCAAAGAGCCAATTCAATTCAAACTAGTTTTCCACAATATTATTCTCATTCCTAGTAAGGGAGGACGACAAAATTAAAGGAAAAAGGGATGCTGCTTTCTTCCTTTGCTTCATTAATATTGCTCATTCCACGTTATACTTACTTTTAGGTCAGGACGCTCCTTCATTTTTTTGGGCTTCTTCTCAGGAGGCCCCTTAAGCTTCTCCTTTTCCTGGTTCCGCTTAAGCCTTCTCAATTGCTCTTGAATCCTCCGTCTTTCTTTTCGCATCTCTTCTCGATGCTGTTCATCAAAAAGGGCAAATTTTCGACTAAATGATGGGGGTGGGGAGAAATTACAGAACCGTAAGCAAACCCAAACCAAGAACATTGTCCTGATAGCTAATATCCCAGAACAAAAATAATCCATCTGGACTGAAATAAAAGGAGATACTTGCCATTCCCTTTTCCCTTGCTAGCCAGTCCTCCATCTGCAGATTGGCACTTTACTAAGATTTTTGTAAACCAAACAATCAAAATGCAAAGAACCTTGGTGGAACATGACATGCCTTTATTTTGCAGCAGAAATAGAATTTTCTCAGTGATATGGCACTGTTAGAAGTCTAAAGGAAACACGGTTCTCAATTCAGCTGGCTTTCAGGGACAACTATGCCAAAACCTGTCACTAGCATCTACCTTATCTTCACCATTATTCTCCCTATCACACTCAAAAGTGGAAAATCAAACTCACATGAATTCCTCATCTTTTGTGGTCCTTATGCGCACATAGGCATCAATGACAGCTGGTTTTCGGACTGTCTCACAGCGAACATACTCTTTCCCCTCTTCATCTCGAAATGTACGATAAATCTTGAGACAGCGGCCAGTGGCAGAAGAGTTAAGGCTAGTCACAGAAGCAGTGTCATCATCTCTGTGATTGTTTCCTGATGCTGCTGAGCCTGCTGCTGTAAGGTAGAAAAAGATTTCCAAACATTCCCCCTACCACCCAAATGGCCATTTTCTTGGGGCTGGAGACATGGTACCTCAACATGCCATAAAACTAAGCTTCTATAGAAAGCAACGATATCACCACCAGCTCCAAGAATACACTGATTTGTCCTTTCCTGGCTTTATTTTACCACTGCCAATTTCAGTTTTTACATGTATAAAAGGTTCTGAAAAGAGATGGAGAAGTAACTACATTCTAATTCTAATTCATCTGAATAGCAGGGCAATAGAAAAGTCCAAGCAGGCAGTAGTTGATGAAAATACTCAAGGAAGCACTCAGGAGGAAAATGACACCAAAGAAATAAGCCCAGAGTCTTAAGGCCTAGTGTATACTTCTCAAACTTTAAAGGCCTGAGACTCCACCAACTTTCTAACAAATTTCCATTTGATATAGATACTGTGGTTCAGGACCACATTAGCAAAGACTTAGAGGACCACATTGGTGGAAGGGATATATCACATCTTTGCAAAGCCAGAACAATGAAGTTATACAAAATTTTTACAGGGTGGGGGAAACAAAGGGAAGACTAGTGTGAATGAAAATAGTCTTTCAAATCTTCATTTTTAGCTTTTTTCATTTAAATACTACATCCAAGTTTTTGTTTTGTTTTCAATACTGGGGATTGAACCCAAGGCTTCATGTATGCTGGGCAAGTACCCAAGTTTTCAACTACTTGCTTGATGTCTATACTCGGAAGTGGCATGGGAACCTCAAATTCCACACATTACACATTCTCTTCCAAAATGCCTGCTTTTTTCTCTGAAATTAATGGTACAAACATCTTTCTAGAAAGTCAGAATGAAATCTTTAAGGTGGCCTTAATTTTTTCCCTCTTAATTCCCACTCTTAATGCCCATATCCCAAACCCAGTTCTGGTCATTATCACTGACCTCACCCTCTGCAATTGGTTGGTTATTTTTAACTCTTTTTATAGCATCTGAGATTCCTCTGAGAATCTTCTGAAAGTCATGAAGCTTCTCAGAAAATGCACATTTGCAAAGAATTTTACATATAATTTCTGAGGGTTCAAGGACAGCCCCCAAATCCAGCCATAGGTTTTATATTAGTAACTCTTTCCTTCTAGGATAAATGCCCATAAATCTCATTTTAAATACAACACTGATAGCCCTGGCTTAGCAAGGTACTCGATACAGTAGTGGACTGGCCGCATCTCTTCAATTTGTCCCCCAACGACAAACCTAGAATCCAGTTTGCAGAAATCTTTCTATCTCATCTACAGGCTTTTTTACACTCATCCCTACTTCTTATGCCTCCAGCTTTGCCTCAGTTATAGTCTGCAGTTATTTATACTCCTTTTTTGATCCTTGTCTTTCTTGTCTGTGAAGCCACTACCCTCACCCAGTAGCATCCGCTGTAGTTCCTTCCGCTCCTGCTCCTCCCGCTCACGTGACAGTTGAGAGCTGGTTTTCTTGTTCTGTAACATGTTCTCAATATTCTTTCCCATTTCTTCAAAGTCACTGTCTTCAGCTGAGCTACTGTCCGTGTCAGTTGATAAGACTTCAGTTGATGACAAAACTCTAAAAAAAAAAAACAAAAACAACAACAAAAAAAAAACAACAAATATTAAGACCTGGGAAATACTAAAGTACAGAAAGACCTAAAGAGATGGGGCTGTAGGCAAGAATAGAAAATTGGGGATTCAATTGTCAAAAAACATATTCAAAATTCACTAAACCATGAGCCCCTTAATACAACTTTTCAATTTTCGTACACTAAGAAAACAAGACTAAACTGAGAAATAAAGTAAGACTTGGATATTTTATTTTTCAATGCTGGGGACTGAAGCCAGGAGCATTCTTATCCCTGAACTACGTTCCTAGCACCTCTGCTTATTTTTAAATTTTGAGAGAGGGAGGTGCAGTGGTGAATGCCTATAATCCCAGTGCCTCAGGAGGCTGAGGCAGGAGTACCACAAGTTCAAAGCCAGCCTCAGCAACTTAGAAAAGGCCCTAGCTAACTTAGTGAGACCCTGTTTCAAAATAAAAATGGCTGGGGATGTAGTTTGCCTGCCAAAAAAAAAAATTAATTTTAAGATAGGGTCTCACTAAGTTGCTCAGAGTGGCCTCAGACTTGCATCCTCCTGCCTCAGCCTCCCAAGTGTCTGGGATTACAGATATGCTCCACCATACCGGGTACTTGGGTTACTTTTAATAGCACACTACCAATTCTCTCACAATTGAGCCTACAGAGAAACCCTGTGACGACTGTATGATTTACCACAGCCAAGTAGGCCTTCAGAGGTGCCATGGAACCTACAGCTCAAATCTAGCACCTCCTCACATTCAAAACCTTTGACAAGTTGAGGAGAGCAAGTACTTGAGCAATTTTCATTATAAAAGAACATCTGGGGTTGGGGTTGTGGCTCAGAGGTAGAGCGCTCGCCTACCATGTGTGAGGCACTGGGTTCGATCCTCAGCACCACATAAAAATAAAGATATTGTGTCCACCTATAACTAAAAAATAAATATTTTAAAAAGAAGAATATCTGGGGCCTGGGGATGTAATTCAGTAGTAAAACACTTGCCTACATGGGAAAGGCCTTGGTTTAATCCCTTGCACCTTAAAACAAAACAAAACAAAACCCTTCCCCTCCTTCCAGTTGGAGTTTTCTGCAGCACTGAAACATACTTATTTTGTAGGTCAAAGATGCGCTGACATTCCTCTTTGTAACGTTCTTGATGCTCAGCCACAGAAAACCTTGATCCACGCGCAAATTTACTCATGGGCCCCTCTCCAGAGCGGGCCTGTTCTGTTGACATTGTGCGTACCACGTCGATCACTTCCCAGCGGGATAACTTCTTAATCTACAAGACAAATGCACAAATACACACACACACACACACACACACAATTTACATATTTCAAAGGAAAAAAACCAAAGCACATGATTACAGAGACAGACCCAAAACAAAATCATCCCAAAACAGATTAAACATAAAGCTTTTGAAAGCTAACTCCTGAAGAAGTATACAAGATTTACTATAACCTATACTACAAAGTTCCTCAGATAGTTCTTTGTATCTGTCTCCTAGACTTTCTCTATATAAAAAGTCTTTAAGTTTCCCTCTTCTACACTCACCTCTTCTTCAGGCACACCAAATTTACGTAGAAGTTGCTTTGCATTTTTCAGAGAAAGGCGACGAAGGTCTGCATCTGTTCCCGTCACTGTCTTCTTCACTGGCTGAGGCTCCTTATCATCCTACCTCAAACAAAAACAAGTGAGAATCCTAAGATGAACTCTTTATAGTAGGTATGTAAGTCATTCTGCCAACTGAACCACTCTTCAAGCCCTCTACTCCATAATCCTCATTTTTCCCTCCTCTGATTTTCTCCTTCTATAAATCCGGACAATCTCACCTTCTGCTGTGTTGGTTTGTTTGGAATCTTCACATAAGAGAATCCTTCACCACAACCTGTGGGATCAGCCACCCCTGTCACCTCTAGGAGACATTTGCCCTTCATGGCAGCAATGAATGCTCTTGTGGTATTCCAAGGAGCAGTGCGAACCTAAGGGGCAGAAAAAGAATCTCAGAGCCGTGGGAAACATTTATTGTATGTGTAGCCCTTACCAAGAAAGAGAGAATAATTATAATGAGCAATTTCATGCTTTCTTAAATTGTCTATGAAGATCAACAGTCAAATATTCCTGCCTAGTACTCAGCTCTCTTCTTTCTTATGGTACAATCATGATATTAAATAGAGGTAAAAAATCTCAACCATGGTAAAGAATATAAGAAACAGGCTTCACTGAGCACCTTGTGATAACATTTCACTGTCCAATTGCTCAAATGGCTTTTTTAAGGATGTCCTAAATTGTAATAATAAATCACATTATTATGTACAACTATAATGCACCAACAAAAAATGTGAAAAAAATGACCTACATTATGCTGGGCATGGTGGTGCATGCCTATAATCACAGTTCCTCAGGCAACTGAGGCAGGAGGACAGCAAGTTCAAGGCCAGCCTCTGCAATTTTTGAGATGCTATCTCAAAATAAAAAGGGCAAGGGATGTAGGTCAGCAGAAAAGCACCACTGGCCTCAATCCCTAGTACGGCCAAAAAAAAAAAAAAATGACCTATATTATAAAAACAGGTTAAACATTGGCTTTCAAAGCAGTGGCTACAACCATAGCATCACTAAACTAAAGTGTGTTCTATCCCTGCTACCGGTTTGATCAAAAGCATCTACTAGCCCAGCACAGTGGTGCATGCCTATAATCCCAGTGGCTTGGGAGGCTAAGGCAGGAGGATCACTAGTCCAAAGCCAGCCTCAGCAATGGTGAGGTGCTAAGCAACGCAGTGAGACTCTGTCTCTAAATAAAATACAAAATAGGGCTGGGGATGTGGCTCAGTAGTTGAGTGCCCTTGAGTTCAATCCCTGTAACAAAAAAAAAAAAAGCAGCTACTAATCCCATAAAATAGAGAAGACAAGCGGTAAATGTGGTTACCCAAAAAGACCAAAGTAGAGTATATACAATTAGTTAGAAAATGGCCAATTCTCTATTTAAGATTCAATCTTAAAGGCTAATAATAATCTTTAACTTCTGAAATTCTTAAGACATTCTCATTTTTCATTCCAATCTTAAAGATGTATTGTAGTGCTTTTGTTTCTTAACTAATACATAAAAACCGTACTCATATATGGGGTACCACGTGACATTTAGATATATGTATATATTATGCAATATTTAAATATCATTAAGCATGTCTATTTCCTCAAATATCTACCATTTTTTATGGTGGAAAACATCCAAAATCTTTCCTTCTAGTTTCATGACCTCATTTCCTGCTTCTTTCTACAGTCATTGACTCATTTAACAAATATGTATGTACTACACTTTTTCATGGACCTCACGTTAGTGAGGAAAAAGCAAAGAACCAATCCAGTTCAATACAATGTGATCAGTGCCATAAGACAGTAAAAGGTGCAATGCATACATAAAGAAGACAAGGAGGATAACGCAATATGAATCCAGAGAGAGAATGAATTCAAAATTCAGGGAAAGCCTCAAAGAAAACATAAATTGTAGATGAAGGTCAAATAGAGGAGAAATGGCAAAAAATTACTCTGGGTAGACAGAATAACATTTGAAAAATTCTGAAAGGCAAGACAAAGAAATTTAAGTAACTGAATTAACTTCAGTATTTTTGGAGCTTAGAGTACAAGGCAGTGTCAGGAAATTAAAGGAGGTCAGTATTATGTCCAAGATCCACACCATTTAGTTTTATGAATTATGCTAACAATTTATTTCTTTAGAAAATGAGGTGCCTTGCCCATTGCCGTGGCCCATGCTAGCCTCAGCAACTTGGCAAGGCCCTAAGTTCAAACTTAGTGAGACCCTGTCTCAAAATTAATTTGGGGATGTAGCTCATTGTTAAAGTGCCCCAGGGTTCAGTTCCCAGTATCATAAGAAAAAAAAAAAAAAAGATGCCTGAGAAAGTTTCTGAGCAGGAAAGTGATATGATCAAATTCCTGTTGTAAAAGATCATTCGACTCTTTAACAAATGATACTAGAGTAAATAAATTGACATTCATATTCAAAAAATGAACCCTAATTCTTACCTTGTGCCCAATACAAAATGAACTTAAAATGGATCTATGTGTAAGATCTAAAGCAGTGAAACTTCAGTAGAAAACATAAAATTCTTGCAAACTTGTGTTAGAAAAAATTTCTTAGGTATAACACAAGTGACAAAAGAGAATACTGACAGGATGAACTTCTGCTCTTCCTAAGATACTATGAAAACAAAAGACAAGCCACAGACTGGGAGAGAATCTCTGTTAATCATATACCTGATAAAGAACAAATGTCTTGAATAAAAAACACTCAAATCAATAAGAAAAAAATTAAAAATGAAGACAAAAGAAATGACAGACACTTCACCAAAGATTATATCTAGGTGGTAATAAGCACATAAAAAGATGCTTGATACTCTCTTAGCCATTATGAAATTTTTTTTTTTTTTTTTAAATTTGACATGGGGCCTTGCTATGTTGTCCAGGCTGGCCTTAAACTCCTGCCTCAGCCTCCCATGTAACTGGGACTACAGGCACAAACCACCACTCCTGCTTAAGAAAATGGAATATAAAACCACAATGAGGGCTGGGATTGTGGCTCAGTGGTAGAGGGCTTGTCTGTCGTGTGTGAGGCACTGGGTTTGATTCTCAGCACCACATATAAATAAATAAATTCTATTGACAACTAAAAAAATAATTTAAGAAAAACACAATGAAAGACCACTTCACACCTACAAGGTAAGCAATAATTAAAAAAAGAGAAATAACAAGTGTTGATGAGGACAGAGAATAACTGGAAACCTTCTATACTCCTGTTAGGAATGTTAAATTGTATAGTCCCCATAGAGAAACAATACAATAATTTCTCAAAAGGTTACATATGATATTATTATTAGGTCTCAGCAATTCCATTTTTAGGTATCTGTGCAAGAGAAAAAATAAATTTAAAATAGCTTTATTCATAATAGCCAAAAACTGCTGAGCATGACTGTTCACACTTGTAATGCCAGCAACTTAGGAGGCTGAAGCAGGATGATTCCAAGTTCTAGGACAGACCTGGAAACTTAGCAAGATCCTCAGAAACTTAGCAAGATACTGTCTCAAAAACTAAAAGTGATGAGAATGTAGCTCAGGGGCAAAGAACCCCTGGGTTCAAGTCCCAGTACCAAAAAAGAAAGAAAAAATACACCAAAAAAATGGAAATTATTAAAATATTCCTGCAAAAGTGAGTCAACAAACTGGTAGTTCATACCATGGAATACTTTATGCAATAAAAGAAATAAACTATTGATACACACAATAAACTTCACCAAATGGTGCTAGGAAAATTGGACATCCATGTGCTAAAGAATGAGGTCAGTTAGACCCTTACCTTATAACATATATAACAATTAAATCAAAACAGATCAAAGTGGCTGGGCTCAGCAGTTGAGTGCTTGCCTAGCATGCGTGAGGCACTGGGTTCGATCCTTAGCACCATATAAAAATAAATGAAATAAAGATACTGTGTCCATTTACAACTAAAAAAACAAAACAAAACAAAGAAACAAAAAAACAGATCAAAGATCTAAATGTAAGAGTTGGGCTGGGATTGTGGCTCAGCAGTAGAGCTAGCAATGTGTGAGGCCCTGGGTTCGATCCTCAGCACCACATATAAATAAATAAAATAAAGGTATTGTGTCCACCTACGGCTAAAAAAATATGTATTTAAAAAAAATAAATGTAAGAATTAAAACTAACACTCTAGGAAGAAAATATAGGAGAAAAGCTTCATGAGATTGGATATGATGACTTCTTGGATACGACACCGAAAGCACGAACAACAAAAGTAAAAACAGAAAATTGGAGTACTTTAGAATGTGCATCAAAGGACACAATCAGTTAAGTCAAAAGGCAACCTACTTGAAATGGGAGACACTATTTGCAAATCATTTATCTAATTAAGGGGTTAATATCCAGAATATCTAAATAATTCCTACAATTGAATAACAAAATATACCAAACAACCTAATTAGAAAATGGGGAAAAGGGGGCTGGGGATGTGGCTCCAGCGGTAGCGCACTCGCCTGGCATGAGTGTGGCCCAGGTTCGATCCTCAGCACCACATACAAACAAAGATGTTGTGTCCGCCGATAACTAAAAAATAAATATTAAAATTCTCTCTCTCTCTCTCTCTTTAAAAAAATAAAAAGAGCTAATCTTAAAAAAAAAAAAAAAAAAAAAAAAGAAAATGGGGAAAAGACCTCTTAATAGACATTTCTCCAAAGAAGATATACATATGGCCAAAAGACACATGAAAAGAGGCTCAATATCAGTTATTAAGAAAGTACAAATCAAAGTTACAATGAGATATCATTTTACATCCACTAGCATGGTTATTATATTTGGGAAGCTGAGGCAGGAGAATCACAAGTTTGAGACCAGCCTCCGCAACTTGATGAAATACTGTCTCAAAACAAAAAATAAAAGTGCTGGGGATGCAGCTTAGTTGTAAAGCACCCCTAGATTAAATCCCCAGTGCTGGGGGAAAAAAGACTAATAATATTAGCAAAGATATTAAAAATATCAGAACCTTTGCACACTTCTGGTGGGAACATGATATGGTGCAGCAGCTATGGAAAACAGTATGGACAAGCTTTAAACCCAAGTACTAATATCATAATCAGTATATTATCCATCAATCTTATTTCCAAAAGAACTGGAAGCAGAAATATTTGTATACATGTTCACAGCAGCACTATTCACAATAGCCAAATACAGAAGTGACCAGAATGCCCAGCAATGGATGAATAAACGTACAAAATGTGGCATTACATATATAGTGGAATATTATTAAGCCTTACAAAAGAAGGAAATTCTGAGATGTGGTGAAACTCAGTGAGTTTGCCTAGCAAAGTAAGGCCCTAGATTTCATCTCCAAAAACAAACAAACAAAACGAAACAAACAAAACCTTTGCAGTATCTACAGAAGTCAAAATCACAGAAATAAAAATTAGAATGGCGGCTGCCAGAGGTGGAAGGTAAGGAAAAATGGAGTTGTTTAATGAGTACAGAATTTCAGTTTTGCAAGATATAAACAATTCTGGAAATTGATTATAAAACGATGTGAATGTACTTAACAATAATGAACTGTTTGCTTAAAGGTTAAGATGCTAAGTTTAATATTATGTACACTTTTTAAAAATTGTTTTTTCTAGTTGTAGATGGACACATTATCTGCATTTTTATTTATTTATTTATTTTTAATGTGGTGCTGCGGATTGAACCCAGGGCCTCACGCTTGAGAGGCAAGTGCTCCTACCACCGAGCTACAACCCCAGCCCCTATTATATACATTTTGTCACAATTTTTAAAGAAGGAAGAAAACACAGTGTATAATTTCATTGACCTAAAATTGTAGAAAATGCAAAGTAATCTATATTGACAGAACACAGATCAGTGCTTACCAGGGCACAAAGAGGAAAGAAAGAGGTATGACAAAGGGACTTGGAAGGGGGGACAAAGAAACTTGCAGGTCAGAGTTAACACTTATCTTTGTAGTGAGAATTTCAGAGGTATAAACATATGACAAAATATATTAAATAGTAGAGTTTAAATATGTGCAGCTTATTGTATGTTAATTGTATCTCAATTCAGCTATTTCCTTAAAAAGATAAATGAAATGTTCTAATAAAAATGAGTGTAAAGTCTTACTTCATCATCAATCTTCATCTGAAAATCTTCCTCATTTTCTTCTTCTGGAGCAAAAAAGGACTTCTCACCATAGCCAGCATCCTGGAAGAGGACAATTTCATGCAATTGCAACACAAAGAGCATAAATTCTACTGAATATCAAATATCAAAGTATATCTTGCATAGAAAGTAAATTCTGTAAAGTCTTTATTCTATTACCACTGTATATATCCTAAGGCTATTGATGAACTTACTAGCTGATATAGGGTTAGGACCCATAAAAAAAATAAAAACTAAACAGAGATGCTCACTTCCCCTGCTTATATGCTGATCTTTTTTTTAATATTTTATTTTTTATGGTTGGACACAATACCTTTATTTAATTTATTTATTTATTTTTGAGAGAGAATTTTAATATTTAGTTTTTGGCGGACACAACATCTTTGTTTGTATGTGGTGCTGAGGATCGAACCCGGGCCGCACGCATGCCAGGCGAGCGCTCTACTGCTGAGCCACAACCCCAGCCCCTATATGCTCATCTTAGAGATTGAACTAACCACCCAAATGGATAAGCACCGATTTTCAAAGCAAAACAATAACGGGCATGGTGGCACATGCTTATAATCATAGCACCTCAGGAGGCTGAGGCAAGAGGATCACAAGTTCAAAGCCAGTCTCAGCGACTTACTGAGACCCAGTCTCAAAAAGGGCTAGGGATGTGGCTCCACGGTTAAGAGCCCAAATAAACAAGTAAACCCCAAGTCCTTCCTTAAGTCTTCCCACTGATGATTTAGGTATATTGTAGTTTCTCCCAGAATTGATATATAGAGAAATTACCTCATAAAGTTTGCATTTCTATGTAGTTGTTAATAACCTAGTAACTATCAACTCTAAGTCACAGGCCTAAGCAGTACCTACGAAGAAGTTGCTCACCTTCAGTCGCTGCTCTGCAGCTATCATGCTATAATAAGCACAGCACTGCTCTGGTGACACCATGGCTCTGATCTCCTCTTCAGTTGGTAAACGAAAATCAGATTTCAGTACCCACCAGTTTGAGTCCATCCCTAGAAAAGATACAAAAACACCATTTTGAATTCTAAAGGTTCTGACATTTATTGACAATAAAAGTACAGCAACCAAAGACTGAAATAGGCAATGACGTAAATGATAATAGACCTCACCACCATTAACATGACTATCTGACCAAGAAAAGTCCTGTTGTTTCCAGAATCTCATTTTAAAACATCCAACAATCACACTGAATTCCCTAGTGTTCAAATATCATGAAAGCGATCAAGGGCTGGGGCTGTAGCTCAGTGGCAGAGTGCCTGCCTAGCACGTGAGAGGACTGGGTTCAATACTTAGCACCATATAAAAATAAAGGCATTCTGTCCATCTATAACTACAAAAAATTTTAGAAAAAAAGGGCAATCAAAAACTGGGCACATGCCTATAATCCCAGCAACTCGGGAAGCTGAGGTACAAGGATCTCAACTTCGAGGCCAGCCTCAGCAATTTAGTGAGGCCCTAAGCAATCTAGCAAGACCCTGACTCAAAATAAAAAGGGCTCGGGATGTAACTCAGTGGTAAAGTATTCCTGGGTTGTTCAATCCCCAGTACAAAAAAAAAGGCCATGAAAAAAGCAATCTTGGGGCTGAGATTGGGCTGGGGCTCAGCAGTAACACACTTACCTGGCAAGTATGAGGCACTGGGTTCAATTCTCAGCACCACATATAAATAAATAAAATAAAGATCTATCAATAACTAAAAGAATATTTTTTTAAAAAAAAAGCAATCTAAACCTCCATAGTTAGAAGATTTGCTACTTTCTCCTTCCAAAAGTCATCAATCTATTTTATCAGTTGTATACTTATCCTTTAACTCAATCATCATAATTCTTTGAAATTATGAGAAAATTACAGAAAGGAAAAGTAACTGGTAACACTGATGACCTGTGCGTTTGAAGTCAGCACAGAGCTTTAACCTCTTCCGGATGCTGCTTTCTGAATGGGAAGGAAAGGCTTTTTTTATATCTTCCATTCGGATGCGCCGAGGCCGATCTTTACTCTTCCAAAAGAGGCGGTAAATAAAAACCTGCCCAACAAACCAAATGTATTTTATTAGATAAAGGAAAGGATAGATATCCTCACCAGGGTCCCTTTCTCTGCTGAGCTCAGATGTTTTCATCTTTCCTGTGTCCCCAAATCCAGATACCCATTTCTTATGCATCCTGACCCCCGACCCACACTCCCATTTTACCTGGAGGAAGTCTCGAATGTGCGTATTGGCCCTTTTGGAGTTAGGCCCAGGAACTTCAAACAAGGGGCACTGCTGTCCAACCACAAAAATATCTACTAATTCCCGAATATAGTAACCCTGTCTTGTCCGAATGATCAGGAAGTCAGTTTCTGGCATCTTATGAAGATAAATTGGAGCACGAAAAAGGTTGTTCTCAAATGCCTAACAAAAGTAAACACAAAAATCAGACAGATTAGTCGTAGGAAATTCAGTCAAGTAATGACAAAAATCAAACTTGCTCCTCTCCATTAGTCTAAGTTTATCCAATAAAATAAATGAACTATCATATGGAATACATCAAGAAAGGTTAGACTTTTTTTTTACTCATTGTCTTTTAGAGTCAGAAAGAAGAAAATATAAGATTCAGATTCTGCCATTTGTTCTATGAAGTCGGATAAGTTTTTTAATTTCTCTGAGCTTAATTTTCTACAAAATGGAGATATTTAAAATGCCTATACTTCAGAGGATTGCTATGAAGATTAGATGTAAAAATTACTCTATAAACTAACAAGTATTAGTATGCTATTGCTCTAAATCTCTGCATAGCATCTGACACACAACAGGTAAGATCAAAATATTTACTGAAGCTGGACATGGTGGCACACATCTACAATCCCAGCAACTCAGGAGGATGAGACAGGAGGATTGCCAGCCTTAACAACTTAGCAAGACCCTAAACAACTTAGTGAGATCCTGCTGTAAGATCATTGGTAAAAAGTACCTGCAGGGTTCAATCCATAGAGTGTGTGTGTGTGTGTGTGTGTGTGTGTGTGTATACACACACACGCATATATATATATATATATATATATATATATATATATATATATAGTCAGTGCATTAGTTAAAAAAAATTAGAAAAAAACAATTAATGAAACAGCATGCCAGAGAAGACGACTAAACACTAGAAAAGAGGAGGACAGGGGACAATAAGGAAATATTAAATGTAGTTTAAGTAGAAGCCAAATGGGGATCAACGGAAGAAGTCTACGAGTCTAGGAAAAGCCTTCCCAGAAAATCCTAGAAGCTGACAGAAAGGGGACAATCTTCATTATACAGGTGAGAAAAGTTCTGAATATGAAATATAGACAGAAAAAGGATTACAAAAAGACATTAAAGGATCTTCAAGAGATTACAAAAGAATGGGTGTGGTGGAGCAACCCTGTAATCCCAGAAATTCCAGCAACTTGGGAGGCTAAAGAGGAGGATCTCAAGTTTAAGGACACCCTGGAGAACTTAGACCCTGTCTCAAAACAAAATTTTTAAAAATGGGCTGGTGCCAGCACAGTGGTACATGCCTGTAATCCCAGCAGCTTGGGAGGCTGAGGCAGGAGGATTCCCAAATTCAATGCCAGCCTCAGTAACTCAGCAAGGTTCTAAGCTGCTCAGTGAGACCCTATGACTCAATGGTTAAGCACCCCTGGGTTCAATCCTTAGTACCCCCCCAAAAAAACAGAATGGGTTAGGGTTGTAGTAGCTCAGTGGTAAGGCATCCCTGAGTTCAGTCCCCACTGCCACTAATAAAATGAGTCTACAAAGGAAGGGCATGGAGGGGGCAGGGTGCAATGGCACATGCCTGTAACCCCAGCGGCTCAGGAGGCTCAGACAGGAGGATCACAAGTTCAAAGCTAGCTTCAGAAATTCAGCAAGGCCTAAGCAACTAAGCAAGACAATGTCTCCAAATAAAAAGTAAAATAAGGTGGGGATGTGGCTCAGTGGTTAAGCACCCCTGGTTCAATCACGAGTACCAAAAAAAGGAGAATGGAACCAGGCATGGTGACATATGCCAATGATATTAACAACTTGGAAGGCTGAGACAGAGTTGTAGGTCCAAGACCAGCCTGGGGGCTGTGGTTGTGGCTCAGTGATAGAGCACTTGCCTAGTATGTGTGAGTCATTGGGTTCAATTCTCAGCACCCACATATAAATGAATGAATAAAACAAAGGTGATGGACCTTTGTTTTATTCATTCATTTATAAGACTATTTCTATTAAGAAAAAAAGGACCAACCTGAACAGCTTAATGAGAGATCCTGTCTGAACATAAAATTTGAAAAGGGCTAGGGATATAGCTCAGAGGTACAGTGCTTGCCTAGCCTGTATAACCCATTAAGTTCAATCCCGGTACTGCAAAAGAGGGAAGGGGGGAGGTGGGAAGAGGAGGAAGGATAGATTGTGGTAAGGGGCTAGAGAGTGTAGCCCAGTGATAGAGCACAAGCTTTCTAAGGCCCTAGGTTCTATCCCTAGCAACCCACACACTTGCACACACGCACACACCCTTAAAGAGAAATGGAATATAGATGTAAAGGATAAAGAAAAAACTGAAGGATACACAATAACAATAGTGAAATAAATTAGGTAAAAGAGTAAGGAAAATGGCAAAGATTGCCCAAAGAAATGAGACAAGGCTGGGTTGTGGCTCAGTGGCAGAGCACTTGCCTAGCATATGTGAGGCACTGGGTATTTCTCAGCACTGAATATAAATAAATAAGGTAAAGGTCCATTGACAACTAAAAACTTTTTAAGGAAAAAAGTAAAAAAAAAATAAAAAGAGAGAGAGACAAAAATCAAGGTAGAACAATGCTAGAGAGTTCCTCACAACATCTATGGACCTCCATACTTTCCCTTAAATATGCAAAAACTATTATCAGTGTACCCAATACCCATTAGAACAAAAAATAAAAAGCATATTTCATTATCATAGGACTATAGATGGTCCAAGTATGGTCCAATACTCAAAAAGATCACAACTCATTACCAAAAAGTACCAATTTTACACAAAGGAATTAAACATTCATAAATTACATTACATACACACTAACAAGCACACACAGACTTTGGAAAGTGAAAATATTTTCTCTCCCCATGTGGTTTGCACATAGTAATTTCCAGCAAGCCTGGGAGGGAAATGAGCAATACGAACTCAGAGCAAGGATCATGAACCTGCCTGTTCCAGATTAAGGGGAACTGTCTGGAAGATGTGGCAGTTGTTCCAATCCTACATTAACTTCCATATGTCACACAGATATTACTGGGCTTATCAGTGTGTATTTATAGAAATCTTCTTTATTTAGCCTCAGAATAATGCAATTAGGGATTGGGGGTGTGTAGTTCAGTGGTAGAGCACTGTTCAGTGTTTAAGAGACCCTGGGTTCAATCACCAGCACCCCCCCCCCCCACACACACACACACACACACACAAAAAAAAAAAAAAAAGGAAGGAAAAACAAAATCAAAAACCCCACCCATCATTAAGGGCCAGTTTTAAGAAAAAGATTATTTAAAAAAATTTTTAGATTATACAGATCTTTGCTATACTTTATATACATGTAACAGTATCTCAATCAATTAGAATTGGTTCTTTCTGGGCTAACTAGCTCCTTATCTGTCAATTTCCCTAGCAAAAGAATAAGAAATAGAAAGAATTCTTCACCTGTAGTAATTGGCCAGGATGGAGAGAACCCAGAAAAGGAGATGTATGGCAGTAAACAGTTTCCCCATATTTACAATCTGGAGCTCCAGGATCTTTTCCAGGTTTCTATGAGAAACACAGCAAACTAAAATTACTATTACAGGATATAATCAATAAACCAATACATAATATTACATGAGCATAGCACTTATTAACAAATATTGGTGCTCCCAAGAAATTTATAATATAAATAACTACATATTCACAGATCACTGATATGTAATTACAGCTACAGTAATAAAATTTTTTTGAGCAAAGACTCACCCGTTTATAATAGTTTTTTATCTTGGTTGCCATGCCAACTTGCATCATTAAAGGTCCATTTTCCTCACTGTATTCTGCAAGAATAAGATCTCCATCTTTGCCTGTGAGGTCCTGAGGTGTGCGCATAAAAAACATCTCTCCACCACCGGAAGCTTGCCTCTCTTGTTCTCTCATCTGTCCAGAACAAAGAAAATACAGTCCAGCTACTGACAGGACAATAACTATACACACTGATGTTATTCAATCTGAGAAAACATAAAAAATATTTTACCTTGCTATTTTTTCAATTCCATTGTGAAAAATTTTCAAACATTAGTAAAACTGAAAAAACAGTTCTATGAATACCTATTATCCCACTACCTAGATATAACTTCATATTTTTCCATATTTGTCTATAACTATCTCTCTATAATTCTTCTGAACCATTTTTGAAGGCTGTAAGTCACTACAATGCTTTACTTGAAGTATTTTCCTATATATCTCCTAAGAATTAGGATGTTCTCCTAAATAACCAAAATAAAATTTCATCACATCTATGAAAATAAACAATTCCTTAATATAATATCTAACACATTCCAAATTTACATCACAATTTTTTTAAAATACATTTATTTATTTATTTTTATGTGGTGCTAAGGATCAAACTCAGTGCCTCATACATGAGAGGCAAGTGCTCTGCCTCTAAGCCACAATCCCAGCCCCACAATTTTTTTTTTTAAATATTTATTTCTTAGGTGTAGATGGACTCTACACAATGCCTTTATTTTTATGTGGTGCTGAGGATCGAACCCGGGTCCCGCCGGTGCTAGGCAAGCACTCTACCGCTGAGCCACAATCCCAGCCCCTACATCACAATTCTTTCATAATTACTTTTTAATTTTTTTTAGTTGTAGATGGACACAATATCTTCTTTTAAATTTTATTTTTATGCGGTGCTAAGGACTGAACCTAGTGCCTCACACAGGCTAGGCAAGCACTATACCACTGAGCTACAACCCCAGCCCTTATAACTTCTTTTTTCTAACCAGGATTAAGATATACCTTGGCCTTCTTTTTTATGTGTTTTAGCAAAGGCTGGACTGAGTGGGGACCTGGCTGAGATAGTGCTCCAAAGGAATACTTTTTCAGAGGAGGGCGATGAAACTGCCGAAGTTTGATGGGACCCATGTGTGTGGGGAAGAATGGCTGTCGTAATTCCACAGCAGGAATTGAGTGCTAAAATGGGAAATACAAAATTTAAAATTAAGTACTGATTTAAATTAGTAAATTAGCCAAGGTAAGATCTACCCATATCCTTCATCAGAACAAAGCTGTGGGATCCCCTCCACCACAGAAAAGATGCTTATTTGTACCTGAATAATATTCCCTCCGAAAGTACCTCGAAGACCCTGTTGCTTGGGGTAATAATACTCATCATTGGAGAGATTCCAGGGATCTTTCACTTCTGGCTGAGACATGTTCTAATGATAGACCATAAAATAAACCTTAGTCAGACTACCCTTCTCCATTTCCTTTGTTTCTTCTTCTAAACCCCAAGTCCCTTTTCTCTTATCAGACCTGCTGTGGTTCTTCCTTAATGACTCCTGTTTTCCCTAAGAGAATTCGACTCTTCTTTAGAGATGATTCTTTCTTACTCTCCTTAGAGGGAGAATTAGAAGTAGCCTCCTCCTTCTCATCAGGAATCTCTGGGGATAAAACAAAAATGACTCTGGAATTGCTATCCCTGATTTACATTACCTACTGACATATCTGAAGTTCCTAAAGATATTCCCAGACCATTTCTAGTCCACAATTCACTCTATATGCGGGACATCTTTTTTCTCCATATTTTTATTGGTGCATGGTAGTTGTACATAATGGCGGGGATTTGTTGTTACATATTTGTACATGCACACAAAATAACAATATAATTTGGCCAATATCAATCCCCACATGCCTGACCTCTTAAAAGAGCTACTTTCTCACATTCCTACATGAATTTTCCCTAAATGATACACACAAACTAGAAACAGAGCCACAACTCTGCTCTCTCAAACTGTTACCTATAAATTTATAGTTTTGACCTTCTCCAACCCTTCAGATTTCCTCTTGTCCCTTAACTTTAGCAGCAAGCTATCAAAGATTTTTAGAGAAAGTACACTGGCCTCTGCCAGTAACATACCCAAAATGAGGTTTTCATCATTGGGATCAAGTGTCAAAACCGGAGGCTCCAACAGCCGGGGCATGGCCTGTGCATCCCAAATAATATTGTCCTCCCAGCGTCCATACACCAGATCCTCATTGTCAATGGGGAAAATGGAATACCAAGGTTTGTCATCATCCAGAGTAGCTGTAAAACCTAGTCAAAATAGGAAGAAAAAACAGGAATAGACAAAACTTTTATGCCACTTTCAATCATCATTCTAAGCAAACAGAAAGCAAATGTAGCTACTAAAAAGGAGCCTATTTGATACAATGTATCTCAATTTTTACAAATTGTTGCAGACAAAATGTTCATTATAATATCGTTTCTAATAGTCAGCCCAAATGTTTAATAAAGGACTGGCAAAGTAAATTATGGTAATAAAAGATATGTTAAAACATGCTAACAGTTGGGCACAGGTGCATGCTTATGAATCCCAGAGGCTCGGGAGGCTGAGGCAAGAGGACTACTGAGTTCAAAGCCAGCCTTTACAACATACTGAGGTCCTAAGCAACTCAGTGAGACTCCATCTCTAAATAAAATACAAAAAAAGAGCTGAGGGTGGGTTCAAAACCCAGTACCAAAAAAAAAAAAAAAAAACCCTTGGGAAATTTAGAAAGGTACAAAGAAAATTGAAGTTGTCTGTAATCTTACAAATCAGAAATAACTACAGTGAACCCTTAGTATATTTCCTTTTAGTAAGCTTTCTGGTTATAGAGACTTCTGCTTCTTTCATTTTTATAAATGGCCTATCAGGTATACCGTTTCTTTTTTTTTTTTTTTTTTCATTTAAAATATTTCCCATGTCATTAAACATTTTTACAAAATCTATGAAATGACATAGAAAAATATGCTGAGAAAAGTACAATATACAAAACCGTACATACAGAAATGAGCTCAAATATGCATACACATACATCAAAACAGAAGTCAAGGAAAACACATCAAAATTTTAACGTGATAATCTCTGGATAGATTACTGGTGATTTTCTTTCTGACACTATATTGTATTTTCAAAGTGCTCTACATTAAACATGGCATACTTTTTAAAAACCTATTTAAGATAAAAAGCAAATTCTAAGATTGCAAAGATAAAGGGGCTTTTTAGGGGCTGGGGTTGTGGCTCAATGGTAGAGCACTTGGCTAGGATGTGTGATACTCAACACCACATAAAGAAATAAAAAAAAACTAAATTTGAAAAAATTTAGGCTTTAGAAACAAAAGTATACTATAAAGCTTTGTTAACTTCAAAATGGCTGTCACATTTTTCTAATAAGAAACCAGAATGGGGGCTGGGGTTGTGGCTTCAGAGGTAGAACACTCGCCTAGCATAAGTGAGGCTCTGGGTTCAAGCCTCAGCACCACATAAAGTAAAATAAAAACACTGTGTCCACCTACAACTAAAAAATATTTTAAAAAAAGAAACTAGAATGGGCTGGGGACATGGCTCAATGGTAGAGTGTTTGCCCAGCAAGTGTGAAGCCCTGAGTTCAATCCTCAGCACTACCAGAAGAAAAAATATGAAAAAAAAAGAAAAATAATTTGGACTAGAATCAGAGCTCAGACCCAAAACAAAGAGCCATCACAGAAGCACACCTTGCTGAACATTGTAAGCCATAGCATTCCTAGTCATACTGGAAGGAAGCCAGCCTGCCAGGCTTGCACGCTGAGGTTTTGTCCCTTTGTGTTTGACATCCTCCCCATCCCAGATGATATCATCCTCCCAATGCAGCTGTGTCACCATCAGGAAGTTTTCATCAGCCAGAAGATCAGTGCCATTGCTTTCCTCAAGTTTCCTAAATTCCTGTAGAAGTAGGAAAGGAACAAGCCCTTGATTGGTCAGTTCCCACTCCAAATCCCACACCAGAGATACACGAGACATATCAAAAGTGGTACTTAAGAGAACCACCTTATAACAATATATTTTTCCTCTCCCACTCCTAGTTTGGAACAGCTTATTTCACAAACAGAATCCTTAGAATGAGGGCTATTACCAGGATGATATACCATACCAAACCAAGCAAAAGCCTTAAACACCTATACTTCCTACCACATATCTCCCCTTCTAAAAAGCTTAGGGAAAAAAAAAAAAAAAGGTGATAAGAGTACTAAGCACAGATTCCTTTTTTCAGTGTTTCTTACCTCCATCATTCCACATTTTATCACAGGTTCATGTTCAGTCTTTCTCAATTTGAAGCCATAGTCAAATCCACTGCCATCTTCAGGGACACTTAGCATATCATACCACAGTCGGGCAGGCCCATAACGCCACTCAGCCACTCTTGGTTTGGTATCTGTCACTTTATCTATATCTCCAGTTGACTGGGAGAACTTGGACTCCACAGGAGCCATCATTGTGATCTGTAACAGAGCAAGGAAGTCAAAAGGGGAGAATTTCCCTATCCCAGATATCCTAAGTCTATAGGGAACTAACAATCAAAAGGAGAACTTAGAGGAGTCAAGAAGATGATTCTTGACTAGGAATCTTTACCTGGAGTTAGAATGTAAAAAACGGAGGTATACTATGGCACATTCTGCCTCTTATTCAAACTTTCTTATTCAGCACTATATCACCATACTTGCCTGCGACTGCTACTCCCACCCAAATCAAATACTATTACACCAAGGAAGGGACAATTGTTGTACCTGACTCATAATTAATCACTGATAATTAGCACAAAACTCTGCCTGATGAGGTGTTATTTCCAATTTTGACATAAGCTAGGGAGAATTGTATGTTTTCTCCTTATAGGCCTTAACCCAGGTCTTTGTGTTGCCTACTTCATCATCAGAGAGACACTGCTCTGGAGGTGGTGGTGGAGCATAGTCATAGTTCCACAAAGACTTCTGGTTGACTTCTGATTCTACTGAACACTCCACTTCCTGGATCTGTTCTTCCTGTATCAGCTCCCGATGCTTCTTTTTTCTCTTTCTCCGAGCACTCCGCCAAACTGATGGGACATTCTTCCCTGGTCCAAAAAGACGTAAGAACCGTAACACCTAGAACACAGGACATATTACTATGTCAGAGACTCAATGTCAGATAGGAAATAGCAGCTTTTTTGTTTGAAAACTCCCAAGGGATCTATTCTACTATAGAGAAATTGAGGAATGCTACATTCAGATTTATAAAATACATAACAAAAGTAATGTTCTCTTAATAATTTGGACTAGTTCTTCTGAGATAATAGGACAATTTCTAATAAGAACACATGTCCTATAAAAACATACACAAGTTCAAAAAAAGACCTAACATAGCATAAACAGCTTTTATATAGACAATTATGTTACTGAATAAGGAAACCCTTAAGTCCTATTCATTCTATACTCAGCATCTGAACAACAGAACTCAGTATCTGGAAAAGGTCAGTGGTTTGCAGTATGGACACTCTCCATAGTAAGTACCTTTCCAGGCCGAAACTCTGGAAAAAGTTCTGTGACACTCGGCAACAACTTGGTGGCATCGTGCTGCATAATCCCAGCCAATGGTAAGGTCAGCTTTCCATCCTCAGATTCTGCCTGTGTTGCTTCCTGAGGTCCCATCTCAGATTCTGAGTCAGAGGAACTACTGAAGTCCACTTTCTCTGAGGCCAAAGAGGAAGGGGCAATGATGGAGGGCAAGATGATGCCTTCTCCATCTTCAGACACTGCAACAAGGAAGAAAAACGCCTTTGGCATGTAACTGTTAGCATAATTCCTCAAATTCAGTCAATACCCACTCTAGGCTAAATGCATGGCTTAATGGCAGGGGATAGAGTCCCAAGCACCCAGATTACTAGTTTGCAACCCAGAAAACTTATCCAACTAATTTCTTCCCACCATGCCCAACCAACTCACCTTGTACCTGGTACCCTAGGGTTGTGACGAGAGAAAACAAACACTATTACTACATTTACTACTTTCCATAAGTGACCAATATTGTGCCCAATGTAACCAAAAGCAAAATAATGTAATACTTATAATTTATATCAGTCAGGTCCTATGCTGTCCAGTTCAGTAATCCATAAAATGGAGAATTTTAAGCCCACAGGATAATGATGAGATTGTTTGGCGTAAAATAAAATCTACGCACAAAGTTAACAGTGACATTCAGCCTCCAGACTAAAAAAGAAATGGCTTAAAACTCCAACAGGAAAAAATTTGGGTTAACATATCACCAAAATACAGGAGACCAAAGGTGTTCTTCCCAATCAAGCCCATGACAAGGTTATTACTGTTATATTCTAGATTATCTCTTTTGAACAGGTAGTTTCTAAATGTGAGTATGCAAATTAGTTGCAACAGAAATTCTTGGGAAAGTCTTTTTTTCCCCTGTGGGAAAAGTGTTTGAAAATTCCTGGGTTCTACCCCAGATTCTCTCAATCAGACATTCCAAGAGTGAGAGTAAGCTGTCATTTTTAAAGACTTGAGATAATTCTGATAAGCAGTCAGATTTGAGAATCACTGACCTAAACTACTACTTCTTGACTGCAGAATAATTCTGATAAGCAGTCAGATTTGAGAATCACTGACCTAAACTACTACTTCTCATACGGGTAACAAAAGCCTGGATTTATGAATGTAAATTTGTTCCTTGAACAATAACAGACAGTCTTTACTTACCACCAGTAATAGCATCCTGGTCCTTATCTTTCTTCACTGGTCCTGGTGGTGGAGGTGGAGGAGGCATCAACTTGTAATCAATGTCTTCACAATCAGCATCATAGTCATCTTCATCATAATCTAAAAAAAAGAAAGTATTACCTCCTCAACATCCAGAATGGTGGACAACAGCCTTGAGCTTCCTTGCCATTTGATAATTTAAAGCACAATAAGAAGCACTATACATAGCCTTTAAGAATACACAGAACGCCAGGTGCACTGGCACACACCTATAATCCTAGCAACTCGGGAGGCTGAGGCAAGAGGATCATGGGTTCAAAGCGAGCCTCGGCAACAGCGAGGCACTAAGCAACTCAGTGAGACCCTGTCTCTAAATAAAATGCAATAGGGCTGGGGATGTGGCTCAGTGGTTGAGTGCCCCTGGTTTCAATCGCAGGTACCAAAAAAAAAAAAAAACCAGAAGATGTAGCTTCTGCCTTCAAAAAAGATATTACTTCATGGTTTTAGCCAAATGCTTACTACCTCATACAGAACATGAGAAAGCTTCAAAAGCTATTTGAAATCTTTTACTGATTAAACTCCAGGGCTTTGTGCATGTGAGGCAAGCATTCTACCAACTGAGCTATATCCCCATCCCCCTTTTCCTAATCATATTGTTTACTTCTGTTTTATCTTCACCCTGCTCAATCTCATAATTGAAATGAAGAATTTTCTTGTCAGTTTCTCATAAGATCAGATTTTATTCTCATCTCCCAAGTCTTGGACAGTCTTTTTTTGCAGTTTATTATTATTTTCACTGCTCTCTAACCACCAGCAACACTTAATACTTGGTCCTGAATGCTCTTTTATTCTCCTGCATAATCCCAAATTCCTTTTCTCAATAATTGCCCTTACCAGTCCCAAACCCAAATCTGTATTATTTTGCCCTGATTTAGCACATCTATAATTCCACCATATCTGTTACTGCCCATAGAACTTTACTACTCAGATATCCCCTTCTGTTACTATCAATGCCACATCCATCCTCATTCTCCCACCTTATGATTTTAGTCGACTTTCTCCTTGATCAGTCTCTCAAGCTGCTTTGTATGTTTTTCCAATCAATCATTAGTGCAGTAATTACAATTTTCATTCATTAAGCTTCCATTATGTGCTGGGAATTTTTAGCTATTTTATATATAATCTTCTTAATAATGATACAAAATAGGAATTATTCTGTATCTCATACTCTGTATCTCATATTCTGTATTAAGTCATACTGATGCGGTATCAGTATTGCTCAAGTTTGACCCTGGCTATCATTTTCCACAACTGTCACCCTACTCCAGACATTGAAAACTTTACATCTAGCCTGTGAGAACAGTCTCCAAGTTAGTCAGTCACTTTTGCTCTTTAATCAAAACTCCAGAGCAACAAATAACACTTTTCTAAACTATCACTTACAGAGCATCTACCACAGTACTATACTATGTAGGCACTTTCAAATCAAAATTCTCATAAGGCCTATTTGGGGGGAGCTATTGGGGACTGAACTCAGGGGCACTCAACCACTAAGCCAAATTTCCAGCCCTATTTTTTTATTTTATGTAGAGACAAGGTATCATGGAGTTGCTTAGTGCCTCACTTTTGCCGAGGCTGGTTTTGAACTCGTGATCCTCCTGCCTCAACCTCCTGAGCTGCTGGCATTAGAGGAGTGCACCACCACATCTGGCTCCCAAGGCTTTTTTTTTTTTTTTTTTTTTTGATGCTGGGGATTGAACCCAGAGCCTTGTGCATGCAAAGCAAGCACTCTACCAACTTGAGCTATATCCCCAGCCCTCACAAGGCATTTTAATGAGATCAACATTATCACCAACAAGAAAACCAAGAGATTATTACAAATGAGAAAGCCAAGCCTCAGAGACCACATAACTTGCCCACAGTCACACTAAATATGAGTTGTAATTTGAACCTATGACATTCTGAACCCAAGTCCATTTCTTTTTCATTATACCACCTGCTTCTCACTTAACGGTCTATGTTGATTTACAATTCTTTACGGTATCAAATTGCAAGTAATGTATAAAGGTACTAAAAAATTGTTCTATACTTGTTTTTTGCTACTCAGAAGTTTTCCATTACTTTTAAGAAAACTTGCTGACCAATTTCCCCATATTACTTACTTACCATCCCTAGTAAAGACAAGAAAATTGAACCTGAAAAATCAGAGCTGCTGCCACTTCCCCTTTAGCCTAAGCCAAGGTGCTCAAAAATAATAGGTATGCAATTTGACAGTAATTGTAGTATTCCACCAAAACTAAACTAAACACTCTAGCTGGGCATAGTGATGCACACCTGAATCTCAGCAACTCAGGAGGCTGAAGCAGAAGGATTCCAAGTTCAAGGCTAGCCTCAGCAACTTAGGCCCTCAGCAATTTAGCAAGACCCTGTCTCAAAATAAAAAAGATCCAGGGATGTAGCTCAGTGGTAAAGCACCCCTGGGTTCAATTCCCTGTAGAAAAAACAAGTAAATGTAACACTATACACAAACATGAGCTAATGGTTGGCTTGTTTTATATACTATGAAAATTTGTTTTATATTTGTTTATTCCATTGTCCCCAAAATAACAGTATCCCTGAAGGCACAGCATACAACTAATATTTTTCATGGGTTACTTCTTATGTTTGTATGCCATTAATTCTCTTTTTATAAGTAGTACCCAAATCCATTCACAGGCCCTCAAAAAAACTAAGCTCAAGTATTTTTTTAATACCTTTATTTATTTTTATGTGGTGCTGAGGATCGAACCCAGGACCTCACACATGCTAGGCAAGTGCTCTACCGCTGAGCCACAGCCCCAACTCCACTAAGCTCAAGCATTTATAAAGGTTTTATCTGCATTTCTCAAGAGCACAAAATCTAATTTGAAGAGGTGGACAATAAAAAACAATTTCACATAAAAGTTTCAAGCAGTGAGAGATAGCACAGGGCACTACAAGAATAAACTATGATCAACCACTTTAAATTCAAGATCTCGAAACAGAGCTCTAAAAGATTAAAAATAATGGATTTTATTACCTTTGCATCATGTTGCCTATCAATGTTTACAGCATGAAACAGGTGCTCAATATCTAATGAACTGAATTCTTAAATTTTAGGATATGCCACACCACTAGCTAACTGCAGAACTTTTGATAGTTTCACATTTTACTGAAATTCTCTTCAAGTTGTCCTCATCCATTAGGATGCTAAGAATCGATAATCACTAAGTCATCTTCCAGCTCGATATATTTTTTTTTTTGGTAGGACTGGGGATTGAACTCATGGGTACTCTACCACTGAACTATATCCCGATTCTTTTTATTTTTTATATAAATAAAACTAAGCTATTCAGGCTGGCTTCAAATCTTTGATCCTCCTGCCTAAGCCTTTCAAATTCACTGTGGCTAGAGGTGGGAACAATCTTGAAATTCTGATTCTACAATGCAGCACCATACAATGGGGAGAAAATCTAATATTGTAAGCAAGCATACTGGTGATGAGCAGTTTGAGCCAGAAATTACAAATGCTCATTTGTATATGAAACTATATACTTAATCCTTTTTGTACTATCAATTCTTTGAGGACAAAGACTGAGCTTGTTTCATAGATGCCAACTTTTTTACTTGGGATTGAACTCAGGGGCAGTTTACCACTGAGTCACATCCCCAGCCCTTTTTTGTATTTTATTTAGAGAGAAGGTCTCACTGAGTTGCTTAGTGCCTCACTTTTTGCTGAGGCTGGCTTTGAACTCACGATCCTCCTATCTCAGCCTCCCAAGCTGCTGGGATTACAGACATGCACCACCACACCCAGCTCATAGACTCCAACTTTGAAAAGCATCTGAAAACAGTGCTATGCACCCTGTTAGTACTCAAATATCAGAGATCAAGAAAGAAAGCATTATCATCTTTATCATTGAGAATTTCAGACTTAACGGTATGAGGAATAGAAGCTTGAGTATGGCAAAACTGTCTGAAAACACACAAAAAAGGATAGCAGCTACTTGGAACTGACAAAGGGAGAAGAAGAGCAAACACGTAGAGAAGGAACAATGACAGGAGGCAGACAAGCGAAGTGCTAAGCAACTCAGTGAGACCCTGTCTCTAAATAAAATACAAAATAGGGCTGGAGATGTGGCTCAGTGATCAAGTGTCCCCGAGTTCAATCCATGGTACTCCCCTCCCCAAAATAAAGAAAGCAGGCAGAGGGCTGGGGATGTGGCTCAAGTGGTAGTGCGCTCGCCTGGCATGCGTGCGGCCCGGGTTCGATCCTCAGCACCACATACAAACAAAGAGGTTGTGTCCGCCAATAACTAAAAAATAAATATTAAAATTCTCTCTCTCTCTCTTTAAAAAAAAAAAAAGAAAGCAGGCAGAGAAACCAAAGCCCAAGCCAGACATGGTGGTATACTCCTGTCATCTCAGCGACTCAGGAGGCTTAGGCAGGAGGATCCCAAGTTCAAGGTCAGCCTCTGCAACTTAGCAAAACCCCATCTCAAATAAAGAAAATAAAAATAAAAGACTAGGGATACAGTTCAGTTTACAGCGCCCTTGGGTTCAATCCCCAGTTCCAAAAAAAAAAAAAAAAAAGAAAAGCCCAGACTACACACATAAAAATGCAATGGAATTCTATATTCAAGACACCAAAGAATCACCTGAGTGGCAAAGGGGCTGCAAGCTCCCCATTGTCTGCTGATATCTTCGGCTTTCATCTTCTGCTACCTCATTGATGTCTGAATAGTCCACAGCATCTTCTGTACTCCTAATCCAACCTATAAATAAAAAATGGGGAATCTCAAGAAATAGCCAAGGAATTCTCACTCCTTCAAATAGTTCCCTTTAAAAGTACATGTGCCCTAAGTGGCTAGCCTCCTCCCCCACCTTACTCCCCATAACCCAGACTTCACCTTCATCATTTACCAAGGCACCGTCAGTCCCAGTCAATTCTTCATTTGCAGTGAGTTCAGTGATCAGGCTGCCCAGACCCAAAGCCCCCAAGCCTGCCAGGTGCTTCTTACACTCCTGAAAAAGGGACAGCACCAGAATCGAAAGTAACAACTAAACCTGAGTGTCCCAGACTCCCTGGTTCATAACCACCATATATCCACATGAAAAATGATTCTGCAGTGTGCTTGCTAAATTCAAGAACTGTACAGTAAATCCACTAAACTCCACATTTATCAGGTCTTTATTAAATAAAGTACCATGTCCAATTTCATGGCCACACTTTAAGGTAACAGGACTATTCAAAGAACCACCACCAAGAACAGCAGTTCTCCAAATAAAGGCCAAAGCAACTGAGGTCATCCGGATTAGTGTGGGAGTGTTGTAGGGAAAGGGGAACACTGGTCAACATCTTTATTCCTTGAAAATAAATTGAAGGGAAATCAAAGCAGCTAGTTTCACTTGGGCACTGGTAACAATGTCATGAATGTCTTTGAACACACTGGGACCAGAAGAGGTCTGCCCGCTTCCCCTCGCCCCGATGGTTGTAACATTCACTTTTCTACTGCTTAGGGCTAGAACCCAAGGACTGTTGCAGGCTCTAGAGCCATCCAAGTCAGCGATGTCAAAAATGTAGTTTCAAAATTTTCCAAGGTTCTAATTTTAAAGGTTTGAAAGCAATTTCACTAGGTTCACCAATTGTTTGGTCAAGTAAAACGTAATCTCCAAAGCCACCCACCCCGCACCACAGACCTTCTTACTTGTCTCCTGTTTTCCCTCTTTTCTCCCCATCCTTGCCCATAACTGCACCCTCTCGCTCTACACTACTCTTTAATAAAATCTATGAAGATACAGTACTATTCGCTTTCGTTAATAACGTCTTCTATTCTCATTTCCTAAGCAGCCTCTACTCTGCTTGCTCCTTCTACTCTCCTTAGCCACACCACCCTCAGCCCTATCCCCACGCCCACCCCCTCACATCGTCCAAGACGTTTTCCCCCTCCAGCTGCCCAGCTCCATTGATGTTGCCGAAAAGGAAACCGGTTAAAGAAAATGGACCGCCTCCGGCAGAATCTTCATCGCTGTCCGTGTCGGACATGATGGCGGCAGTACTGCCGGCAGCGACTGCGGACAGCAGCAAATCCAAGCCTGGTCCCATAGACCGGAAATAAAAACATCAGTCGCACAGAAGTGACTAACAGGGCTCCTTGACCCTACGTGCCCCTACCGGAAGTTGAATAAGGGAAAAAGCAACCGGAAAGACCGGCTGTCCTACAGGGAAATAGATCGGTGTTACTACTTTACTAGCCGTTTTTGATTCGACCATGCGAGATCACGAGGCTGGGCGGGTGGGAAGCGGTTGGTCAAAGAAACTGTTCGGTCCCGCCCCCTCACGTATGCGCGTGCGTTCGCTTTGCACCGGAAAAGGGCAAAGCATCTTTCTCCATTCAGAAGGGATTGTGGAGTCACGTGGCCTGTGTCCTGGAAACTGCGGGTCACTACGTTACGATACTGGGAAGTAAGGGTAGGAATCGGTTCGTTTGTTTGGTGCTGCCTGCGATTTTACTGCTCCTTTCCAAAGTGAAATTTGCAGTGAATTGTTCAGGCAGCCCCCAGCTGTCGCAGAGGTATCGGTGCAAATTACTTGTTTTGAATTTACATTTCCCCTTAGTAATAGGTTTTCCCCACGACGTCTTACTTTCGGAAATGTGAAAGATTATTAAAATTAACTGGCTCTTCATCTAGATTGACAACGTTTTTCCCCTGAATCATTTGAAAGTGGGTTAGTGGGTTGGGGGGGGGGGGTGTAACTCGGTGGTCACGCAAGCACAGCCCTTGGGTTATTACCGGCAACGCAAAGAATTAAACACCAACATGGGTTCCTCAGTCCTAAAAGTTGTAATCTTACTATGTAACCACAGAACCATTATCACATCTTTAAAAACCAAGTCAATATATGTTTTAACATACACAGTATCTATTTACCTACTTGTCCTAATTGGGGCATTTTACATATTTTCCAATGCAGGATCCATAAATGCGTTGCGTTTTTTTCATCTCCCTTTAGGCCAAATCCACGTGCCTTTTTTCTTTGTTTTTCATGAGACTGGATTTTTGGGAATAATCCAAGCAATTTTCTTGAAAACATTACATGTCCTGAAGGTGATTGTTTCTTTGATTTGATTACATTTAAATATTGTACATGCCATAAGAAGGCACAATGTTGTCCCAATATTGGTGATACTAAATTTGATCATTTACATAAAGTGGTGACTGACAGATCTCTCCATGGTAAAGGCATGCTTCCCCCCTTCTGTAATGAAAAAGTAATCTATGGGTGACATTTTGAGATCCTGTGACTATTTAGTTCCAAATGCTGTTTTACCCAATGATTTTGATTGCCTGAATCAATTTTATTGGGAGAGCGCAAATGAGTGATTTTTCAAATTAAGTTCTTTCTACATTTATTAACTGAACTTATTCAGTAAACAAAGTATTACCTCCTTTCTTTTATTTTTCCTTATTATTTATTTATTGGTACTAGGGATTGAACATAGGGGCACTTTATCACAGAGCTACATTTCCAGTCCTTTTTTTGGGGGGGGGGGGTGTACCGGGAATTGAACTCAGGGGCACTCCACCACTGAGCCACATCCCCAGCCCTATTTTGTATTTTATTTAGAGACATGGTCTCACTGAGTTGCTTAGCGCCTCACCCTTGCTGACGCTGGCTTTGAACTCTTAAATCCTCATGCCTCAGTCTCCTGAGCAGCTGAGATTACAAAAGTGCACCATCATGGCCTGCTATTTCTAGTCGTTTTTTTTTTTTTTTTTTCTTAGTTTTAGGTGGACACAATGTTTTTATTTTATTTTTATGTGGTGCTGAGGATGGAACCCAGTGCCCCACACATGCTAGGCGAGAACTCTACCACTGGGCCACAACCCCAGCCCCTCTAGTCTTTTTTCTTTTTTATTTTGAGACAAGGTCTTGCTAAATTGCTTAGGGCCTTGCCAAGTTGCTGAGGCTGGCCTCGAATTTGAGATCCTCCTGCCTTAGCCCCCTGAGTAACAGATTACAGGGCTGCACCTTTCTTTAAGTACTGGGGATTGAACTCAGGGGCACTTAACTACTGATCTGCATCCCCATCCCCAGCTCTTTTTTTGTATTTTATTTAGAGCTGGGTCTCACCAAGTTGCTTAGGGCCTCAATAAATTGCTGGGGCTGGCTTTGAACTCAGGATCCTCCTGCCTCAGCCTCTCAAGCCACTGGGATTACAGGCATGCACCATCGTGCCTGACTGTATATTTCTCTAATGCTTTATAACATAGTACTATCATTGTTTTGATGCTCCAGTTGTCACAAATTTGTCCAGTGGGAAACACTTCAGTCCTTTTTACATGATCGTTAGTCTTTGAACACTTTTCTTCCTTCATGACACAATGTCTATCATGTTTTCTCTGTATATTCTCTGAACTGGAGCTAATAGCCATTTCTCAAAGGAGCCCTAGTTGCTTTTGTTTTTTATTGTTTGTTTGTTTTTGGTACCAGGGATTGAACTCAGGAACTCAACCACTAAGCCACATCCTCAGCCCTATTTTGTATTTTTATGTAGAATTCATGATCCTCCTGTCTCAGCCTCCAGAGCTACTGGAATTATAGACACGTGCCATCATGCTTTTTACTGGAGAATGGTGTTTAGAGGAGTGTCATTGCTTATCGACCTTTTCAGTGGAAAGAGCCAAAATAAGAAAATAATGAGTTTACACTAGTAATAGCTCCAACACCACAGGTTTTTCCTCACCTTTGTATGTGTATCTTGCTTCTCTTACCATGTAAACATTGGTTCCCAACACCAATATATTTACTGGTCAAAATTACAAACCAGGGGCCAGGCGTGGTGGCACACGCCTGTAATCCCAGTGGCTCTGGAGGCTGAGGCAGGAGGATCATGAGTTCAAAGCCAGCCTCAGCAAAAGTGAGGTGCTAAGCAATTCAATGAGACCCTGTCTCTAAATAAAATACATCATAGGGGTGGGGATGTGGCTCAGTGATCGAGTGCCTCTGAGTTCAATTCCTGGTACAAAAAAAATAAATAACCCATTAAGTATATACAAAGAACTGTGTTCCATTTTGCAAGCATATCTTACAGAGTGTTTATTTTCAGTTTAGTTAATTTTATATATAGAAAGTCAAATCTACATAAAAAGCTATTCCCATGCAGGCATGGTGGTGCATACTAGTAAACCCAGCAATGTGGAAGACTGAGGCAGGAGGATCACTAGTGTGAGGCCACCTTGGCAACTTAAGATTTAAAAATAAATTTTAAAAGGGTTGGGGATGTGACTTAGTGGTAGAGTGCCCATGGGTTAAATCCTGAATACCAAAAAATAAAAAGCCAATCCCACAGAAGTCTTGCTCCCTTGCCTGTAACCTCTATCCCATTCCCATCCATTATAAATAACCATTTCCTATAGTTTCTGGTATGTCCTATAGTTTGTTTTTCAAAAATAAACACATGGCTAGGAGTGGTAGTTCTCACCTATAAGAATTGCTGAGCTTGAGAGCTGAGGCAAGAGGATTGCAAGTTTAAAGCCAGCCTCAGCAACATAGTGAGGCCCTAGAAATTTAGGGAGACTGTCTCAAAAAGGGCTGAGGATGTGGCTTAGTGGTTAAGCACCCCTAGATTCAATTCCTGGTACAAAATAAATAAGCACATGTATATCTGTCTATATTCTTATTTTCCCCTTTTTTCCTTAACAGAAAAGGTAGCATGCTGTGTGTACTCTTTTCACCTTGCCTTTTTTCACTTAATAATATAAACTGGAAATCTTATTGTACCATTTCATAGAGCTTTTCCATATATATATTTGGTTCTGTGGATTAAACCCAGGGGTGCTTAACCACTGAGCAACATCCACAGCCCATATATGTGTGTGTGTGTGTGTGTTGTGTATAATTTATTATAGACAGGATCTCGTTGAGTTTCTAAGTACCTTGCTAAGGTGCTGAGACTGGTTTTGAACTGGTGATCCTCCTGCCTCAGCTTCCCCATCCTCTGGGATTATAGGCATGCACTACTGCACCAGGCCTTTTCCTCATATTTTTAATGGATACTTCATGGGAACAATGTTCTAACAGTAGTTAGACCAGGCACAATGGCACACATCTAGAATCCCAAAAACTCAAGCAACTGAGGCAGGAGGATCAAAAATTTGAAGCCAACCTGAATAACTTAGTAATTTTAATTTCTTTTTAAAAAATGGCTGGAGATGTATCTCAGTGGTAAAGTGGCTCTGCGTTTGATCCCCTGTACTGCCCAAAAAAAAAAAAAAAAGCAGTAGAATTGATCCTTTTTAAAATTTTTATTTATTTATTTGTAGTTCAACACAATATTGTTATTTTATTTTTATGTGGTGCTGAGGATCGAACCCAGCACCCTGCATGTGCTAGGTGAGTGCTCTACCACTGAGCCACAACCCCATCCCCTAGAATTGACCTTTTTGATGGTACTAGGGATCAAACCCAAGGCTTCAATGCATGCTGGGCAAGCACATTACCACTGAGCTACACCCCCCAGCCACTGAAATATATTTTTTTTTAAATATTTATTTTTTAGTTATAGATGGACACAATATATTTATTTCGTTTTTATGTGGCACTGAGGTTTGAACCCAGTGCCTCATGTGTGCTAGGTGAGCACTCTACCACTGAGCCACAACCTCAGCCCCTGAAATGTTTTTAATATACCTTTCATTAGTTATTTAATATACTATATTGCTTCTTAAATGCTTGTGCCTGAAGAAAAGCAGATTCAATGAGAGATAGATGGAGGCTTATAGGATGTGAAAGAGGACTTCAAATATATTATTGTTAAAGCCTCCTATCTTGACTCAAAACATGGTTTTAGGTTTGGGGGTGTAGCTTACTGGTAGTGTGAGCTTAGACTGTTCAAGGCCCTGGGTTCAGTCCCCAGCACCAACAAGAAAATGGTTTTTCATTCATATAACACATGACCCAGAAATTTCACTCCTACTTTTTCTACCCAACAATTGAAATCATATGTACAAGGATGTGGGGGAAAAAGTACACTCATACATTGCTGGTGGGACTGCAAATTCATGCAACCACTTTGGAAAGCAGTGTGGAAATTCCTCAGAAAACTTGGAATGGAAACAACATTTTACCCAGCTATCCCACTCCTTGGTTTATACCCAAAGGACTTAAAATCAGAATACCATAGTAACATAGCCACACCAATGTTTATAACAGCTGAATTCACAATAGCTAAACTGGAACCAACCTAGATGCCCATCAGTAGATGAATGGATAAAGAAACTGGTATATATACACAATCGAATATTACTCAGCATTAAAAAAGAATAAAATTGTGGCATTTGCAGGTAAATGGATGGAATTGGAGGATATTATGCTAAGTGAAGTAAGCCATTCCCAATGAATTAAAGGCTGAATGTTTCTCTCACTAGTGGATGCTGATCTATAATGGGGATGGAAGGGAAGAATGGAGGATCTTTGGATTGGGCAAAGGGGAGGGTGGGGAGAGGTTATGAGGGTAGGAAAGATGGTGGAATGAGGTAGATATCATTACCCTAAGTACATGTATGATTGCATAAATGGTGCGTCTCTACACCATGTACAACCAGATAATTGAAATGCTGCACTCCTTTTGTGTATGATGAATTGAAATGCATTCTGCTGTCATGTGCGACTAATTATAATAAAAAATAAGTAAAATCATATATACACAAAAAACGTTGTACATTGGGCTGGGGATGTGGCTCAAGCGGTAGCGCGCTTGCCTGGCATGCGTGCAGCCCGGGTTCAATCCTCAGCACCACATACAAAGAAAGATGTTGTGTCCGCCGAAAACTAAAAAAAAATATATATATATATATTAAGATTCTCTCTTTCTCTCTCTCTCCCTCTCTCTATCTTAAAAAAAAAAAAACATTGTACACACATATTAGTGATAATAAAAAGTGAAGTGAAAACCCAAATGTCCATCTGATGAATAGAGAAATAAGATATATTCATACAATGGAATATTAGCAATAAAAAGAAATTAAGTACTGATATGTGATATAAAATGGAATTTGAAGACATTATGCTAGATGAAGAGAGTTATAAAAGAAAGACTAGTGGTTGTCTAGGAATGGCAGTGGACTATTAACAGGGATAAACTGCATGAAGCATTCCTGGAGTCATAGAAATGTTCTAAAATTGCATTTTGGTGATGTTTGCACAACTAAATTTACTAAAAATTATTAAATTATACACTTGAAATAGGTGAATTTTATGGAGCTAAAACTATCCCTCAGTTTTACTGAGGGAGTATTTTGTTTTTATGGTGCAAGGTATCAAACCCAGGGCCTTGCACATTACTAAGCACATGCCTTACCAATGAGCTACATCCCAGCCTCAAAACTGTTTTTTTTTTTTAAACATCAGCCTCAGCAACTTAGATCTCTTCTCAAAATAAAAAATAAAAATACTGAGGATGTAACTTAGTGGTAGAACGCACCTGGATTCAATCCCTAGTACCAAGAAAAGAAACAACATGATTTTGCTCTTCCTTACTAGTACACTTAGTGTTAGTGCACTACACCATACCCAATTACCATCCAGAATTAGTCACACATTTTTTTTAAATAACACATAGGATATATTGCTGAGATAGTGAAAGGGGCAAAGGATATTAAGTGATGTGTATTTACACTTAGTCCCTAATGTAGTAGTGCTTGTAACATACAAAGACCTAAATTATTTACTAACTGTAGTTTGAGAAAAAAAAATTGCCTGCACAGAACTAACTGACCTGTTATTAGTGAGAATCTGGAAGAGAAGCTAAATCCTGAGGATGGATAAGTGGGGGCAAGAATGAGAGAATCAATATTAGAACACAGTTCCCTACCCTGATTATCTGGTAAAGAAAAACAAGTACAGTTACATGTTGGTGCACTGTGCAATATGACAGTTATAATTATTTCATCCTTTGCAAGTTGAAGAGAATTTAGAAAGCACTCAAAGAAGAACGGAGAGGAATTGCTTTGATTTTTTTCTGGTAAAATCAGAAAAGTTTATTATCATTTGTTTTGAATAATTTCAGCAAGTTGATCTTCATACAAATTCCTTTTAAATATAAAAACCAAGTTGTCAGTGTATACTCAAGACCATCAAATCAGTCCAGTATAAAAAGGACTCCTACTTAGACTTGAGGATTACACCTCCATTTATTAGAAGAAAACTGTTCGCCCACACAAAACCCAGGCCTACGTTTAGTAACTTGCTAGGCAAAAGTGGAGTAGGAGGCACTGTTAAATTAAAAGTCACTTAAGCGCCTTGCTTGCCTGTAATCCCACCAGCTTCGGAGGCTGAGACAGGAGAATCTCAAGTTTAAAGCCAGCTTCAACAAAAGGGAGGCACTAAGCAACTCAATGAGACCCTGTCTCCAAATAAAATAAAAAGTAGGGTTGGGGATGTGGCTCAGTGGTTGAGTGCCCCTGAGTTCAATCCCTGGTACCAAAATAAATAAATAAAAATCATTTGAAAAGATGACAGTAGGGCAGGGGTTGTGGCTCAGTGGTAGAGCATTTGCCTAGCACATGTGAGGCACTGGGTTTGATCCTCAGCACCACATAAAAATAAATAAATAAAGGTATTGTGTCCAACTACAACTAAAAAAAAATTTAGGAAAAAAAAAAAAGATGACAGTAACTTGGGCACAGGGGTGCACGCCATAATCCCAGCGGTTTGGGAGGCTGAGGCAGGAGGATCCCAAGTTCAAAGCCAGCCTCAGCAAATTAGTGAGGCACTAAGTAACTCAGGGAGAACCTGTCTCTAAATAAAATATAAAAAAGGGCTGGGATGTGGCTCAGTGATAAAGTATCTCTGGGTTCAATCCCCAGTACCAAAAAAAAAAAAAAAGACAGTAGCTAAACAGAAAGTTCCCCAAGAAGGGCTGGGGGTGTAGCTATATGGTAGAACACTTGCCTAATGTGTGAAACCATGGCTCAATCCCCAGCACCATAAAAATTAAATCAGGTTAATTCTCATAGACAGCCACACAGGTGGCAGCCATGTTTCTAGCCTGTATAAGCCTTTATGTTCTGTAAGCATCCCAGGGAACATCAGTCAAAATAACCCAAGCAAAATGCTTTACCCACTGCAGGGGTAAGTACAGATCTTTTTTTTTTTTTTTTTTTTTTTTTGGTTTTCGGCGGACACAACATCATTGTTTGTATGTGGTGCTGAGGATCGAACCCGGGCTGCACGCATGCCAGGCAAGAGCGCTACTGCTTGAGCCACATCCCCAGCCCAAGTACAGATCTTATGACCTTCATTTCTCAATTCTCAAAAACCCAGTGCTATTTGGCATGGTAGAATGGGGTATGCACAGAGAAATTATCAACCATTATTTGCCATATGAAGAAGTATTCCTTCCATACCAAATGAAGGTCAAAAAGACAAGGAGAAAAGGAGAAGCTGGCATACTGGGAGATGGCAAGCTGAGCAACTCTAGCAAAGCCTGATATCCTATATAACCACAAGGGGGACGGAATATTCCAACTCTTGGGAGCTGTTAAAAGAGATAAAAAAAAAAAAAAACTAGAACAAGCTACCCTGTAATCTTAGGTACTTGAAAAGCTAAGGCAGGAAGATTAGAAGTTCAAGGCCAGCTTCAGCAACTTTGTGAGACCCTGTTTCAAATTTTAAAAAATTAAAAGGGTTGGGGATATAGTTCAGTGGTAAAGTGCTTGCCTTGTATACACCAGGCCCTGGGTTCCATTACAAGCACCAAACAAACAAACAAAAAAATTGGGCCAGGCATGATAGTGCACACCAATAATCCAATAATTTGGGAGTCTGACAGCTGAGGCAGGAGCATTGCAAGTTTGAGGCCAGCCTCAGCAACTAAGCAAGGCTCTAAGCAACTTAGTGAGACCCTGTCTTAAAATAAAAATGTCTGGGAATGTGGCTCAGTGGTAAATCAGGCCTCTTAAAATCCCTAGTACCAAAAAAGAAAAAAAACAGAACTCCTGACAATGATTGGCAGGACAGTTTAATTGTTTTGTTTTTGTTTTATTTAGGGAATTGACCTTGAGTGGGTTTATTTTACAGGAAGTGACTAAGAGGGAAAGGGACCACACAGAAGACTCAGATACAGCTTTTCGAGGGATTGAATAACTTCCACATCACCAAGTCGACAGTGCTAGTGGAATCTAATAGCAGATCTCACTGTGGGACCCTATCTGCAGTACATGCACTATCATCACTAAATGCCAAACCCATCTCCTGAAGCAGAGGAACCAATAATAAGTCCATGGCTGATATAAACATTTGTCTCAAAGGCATAATGAGGAAAACATCAAAGAACAGGACCACATTATGCTTTTTGCATTTTTTTAAGCCTCATTGAGAATTCCCAGTTTCCACTAACCCAACTTCTCTGAAACTATTATCTGGTATTATATGGGACCTCCAAAAATGTTCAGTGGTGAAATAAGTGTGGGAAACAATGCATACATAATAAGTTATAAAGTTCTACTGTAAAGAAACCTGATGGGTTTTATATAAATTGCTGATTCCTGAGCTTATTGGACAATAGATAGAACCCTTTAAAAATGAACATCTATTACTAGCTCAGATTTTTGGAAAATGATGCTTAACCATTTTTGTGAAAATGTCTCATCTCAAGAATAAGAGGAATGTGTCAACATTGGGAACATGCATAACACAAATAAAATGGCTTTCAAAAACTCAGTATATTAGGACACCTATAATCCTAGCTACTTAGGAGGCTGAGGCAGGAGAATCACAAGTTTGAGGCCAGCCTGGGCAACTTAGTGAGACCCTGTCTCAAAAAGTCAAAAGGAGTGGGGATGTAGTTAAGTGGTAAAGAACCCTGAGGTTTCACCAATATGGGAAAATTAGCATATCAAGACTGGGGGTGCAGCTCAATGGTGCTTATGTGGCATGCATGAGATCCTAGGTTCAATCCCCAGGATCACAAAAAAAATTAGAATATCTAAAAGTTTAAGGCAGTGATTTAAAAATCATTGTCTGAGGCACTTGCTCAATGGTAGATACAGCAAAGAAAGTCAAAGTTAGATTTCAAAGCAGACAAGCAAATGCTTCCCAAGGACAGCATGAAGATTGCTGTGCTTCATCACGGCTTGGCCAGTAGAAAAAAGAACAGCATTCAGTGGCATCTCCTTTTACTGCTTGTGACAGGGGATACAGATAGACACACACAAACTTCCTCCACAAGGTTCATACCAAACTTAAAAGCAGTTGTGTATGAAATAGTCTGTCTTCTAGGTTCCTCCAAAAGCCAAATAACCAGGAGTCTAGGGCTTCTAGGGGAAGAGAGAAATGGCTCATGCTGGCACTTGCAACTACTATCAAAGGAAGCTTCCTTTACATTTTTAGGTGCAGTCTCCAAAGTAGCACCCAAAAGCTACAAGAGGACACATTTCTTAGCATTCTTCTTTGAGGCAGGGTAAAGCACTGCCCGGACAGCTTCCAAAAACACCTCATGTACCCCATCCTGCATCAGGGCTGAACATTCCAGATACTTCACAGCCCCTACCTGCTTAGCCAGCGAATTGCCTTGTTGAGGAGTTGTGGGCACTAGGCTCTGTTCCTTCAGCTTCTTCACTGTCTCATGGTCACTTCGCAGGTCCCTCTTAGTGCCTACCAGCAGAACAGGTACATTGGGGCAATGATGGGAGACTTCTGGGTGCCACTTATGCCTCACATTGGCATAAGAGGATGGGTTGCCAATGGAAAAACAAATGACAAAAATATTGGTCTGGGGGTAGGAGAGTGTCCGCAATCGATCATATTCTTCTTGGCCAGCAGTATCCCACAGATTCAGGCTGACGATTTGGCCATCCACAGATGTTTGGGCACTATAGTTGTCAAAGACAGTGGGGATATACTCCTCAGGAAATGCATTTGTAGTGTAACTGATGAGGAGGCAGGTCTTACCCACAGCCCCATCTCCTACAACCACACATTTGATGGTCTGCATTCTTCCCTTGTAATCCTATGTACAAGAGAAAAAAATATTCAGAGATATTTGGTTAATTTAGGGAGCTTTATAAACATTTCCGAGAAGGAAGAGAAAGGAAAGCACCCCCCCACACACACACATACTCCCTGTGCCCCTAACACCATAGAAGAGTAATCTGGGAAAGCTTGTATAGGACAAGAGTTTTTACACTGAACTGTTTTTACACTTTACAGTCCACTGGAGCTTGTGGACTGTGAGAGGACAGGCTTTAGTTGGTTCTAGAAGCCACCTCTGGGATTGTGAAAATATTATATGTATGTGTATAAATAAATTATTCACATACAACTGATCCAAAGTTGTCAGATTCTCAAAAGTAGTTGTAAATCCAGACAGATTAAAAACTATTCATATACATAGGTATGAATGTTAAGTTGTTGTCATAAGGTTTGGATATACTATATCAAAGGTGCTAACATATTGCAGGTACTCAGGAAATGGTAACTATAATTTCAAAAAACATAGGCATAGAAAGGTTTCCAAGATTGAAAAATGGTACTCACCATATAATAGTTATTTGTTACACATTTGTCATAAGGTCTGGATATACTTTATCAAAGGTGCTAACATTGCAGATGTTCAGTAAATGGGGATTGATTAATTTTAAAAAATAAGTGTAGCCAGTCTCAGTGGCTCATGCCTTTCTTTATTCCAGCAACTCAGGAGGCTAAGGCAGGAGGCCTTGTAAGTTGGATGCTTGCCTGGGCACCTTGTCTCAAAATTTTAAAAAATAATAATAAAAAGAGCTGAGGATGTATTTCAGTGCCAAGGCACCCCCCCAGGTTCAATCCCCAGTACCAAAAAAGAGTCAAGGCTCCGAAGTCAGACTTCCTGGAGTCAAAAAGCTTCCTAAGCTTCATGAACTTGGGCAAGTTCTTAACCTGTGTTAAATAAAAGAAGATATGCGTAGTATTTATTAATCACTGTCATATACACAGTCCTCATTAAGTGTTAGAAGCTATGATGATGTATTTTGTTCCATTTTTTTGTTGTTGATGTTGTTGTTTTATTTTTGTGTGTGTGGTGTTAGAAATCCATTTCAGGGCTTCTCAAACGCCAGACTGTTGCTCTACCACTGAACAACACCCTCGGCCCTGGACTTCTTAATTCTGCTAATACTATACTACTGAGGGAAGGCAAAAATTCTGTAATATGGTTTCAATGCTAGAAAAACCAGAGGTCTCATACCATCTTCCCACCTTATCTGAACAAAACAACACCACCATGCTGTTGTCCATTTTTTCATGAATCAAGTATTTCAGAGTAAATGATATGACATAGATAATCTCCAGAAGTATATATAAACATGTGCTCTCATGTTTACACCCCCATATTAATACCCTGTCACTGTCCTGCCCTCAATTTAAGCTGCAAAGCATTCTACTTTCTTTTTTAAAAAATTTACTTGTTCTTTTTAAGTTATACATGACAGTAGAATATATTTTGATATATCATACATACATGGAGTACAACTTCCCATTTTTGTGGTTGTACATGATGTGGAGTACATTCTACTTTAGATTCTTGGTTATTGCAATTTTGCTTTTGTTCAGTACTGGGGACTGAACCCAGGGGTGCTTAACCACTAAGCCACATCCCCAGCCCTTTTTATTTTGAGACAGGGTCTTGCTAAATTACTTAGGATCTCACTAAGTTGCTAAGACTAGCTCTGAACTTGGAATCCTTCTGCCTCAGCTTCCTAACCTGTTGGGATTACAGGTGTATACCACCACACTCAGCAGACTAAATCTCTCTCATTTTCTTTCTTTCTTTTTTTTGAAGCAGAGATTGAACCAAGGGGCACTTAACCACTGAGCCACATCACCAGGCCTTTTTATATTTCATTTAGAGACAGGGACTTGATGAGTTGCTTAGGGCCTCGCTAAATTGCTGAGACTGGCATATATATATATATATATATATATATATATATATATTATAGATGAACACAATACCTTTATTTTGTTTATTTATTTTTGTGTGATGCTGAGGATCAAACCCAGTACCTCACACATGTGAGGCTAGTACTCTATCACTAAGCCACAACCCCAGCCCCTGAGGGCTGGCTTTTAACTCACAATCCTCCTACCTCAGCCTCCCAATCTATTTGGATTATAAGTGTGTGCCACCATGCCCAGCCAGACTCAATCTTTTTTATTTATTTTTAAAATATTTTTGTAGTTATAGATGGACACAATACCATTATTTTATTTATTTATTTTTATGTGGTACTAAGGATTGAAACCAGTGTCTCATACTTGCAAGGCAGGCACTCTGCCACTGAGCCACAATCCCAGCCCCAGACTCAATCTTTATAACATTAATTTCTTCAAGCGTCAGAACATGGAGGAAAGGGGATTGTCATATGTATTTGGTTACAGGGATAAAAATGAGGATTTCTCACCTTGGTAATTTAGAGAAATAACATTCCCATATTGCTGTCTTATTAGGCAAACAAAAGAAGAAAAAAACCCTCATCATGGGTCAGTTTAAAGAGAAGTTGGCCTTCAGAGCATGTTTCACATAAGCCCACTAGGGGTAGCTCTCTGCTCACATAATTCTAACCAGGGAGACCATCCATAGATCCCATACCTAAAAAAAAAGTCCAGAGCATAATTCAGCTCTGATGGGCAACTATGCCCTAGGAATAGGCATAACAATTACACAAATTCTATGATAACAGGGCAAAGCCACCACCACACTACCTGTGAATAGCCTTTTTTGACTTCCTGTCTGGATTCTCTTCTTCCTATGAATTGCTATACCAGTTAGCCTATGCAACCCCACTTCCAGCCTCCTAAGATATCATCCAGTGTCTGAAACTCCTGCTCAAAGGGACTGCTTTCAGGACAACAGTACAATTGAGGGATGGTATGTTGCAGAACCAGGGTAAAACTTAAGCACAAAGACTACTTTGTACCCTAAGTTCAGCCCCTAAAATAACTGGGAAAAGTTATCTGTACTGTTTATCTTGGTTTATATCTACTAGTGTTCCTGGCATATATGGTCTACAGATAATGACTATACATGGCACACTAATGGCTGGGTGCCTAGGTAATAGTTTGCAGTCAGAATATCACAGAAATAAGAAAAGCCAAAGCAGTACCAACTTCTTATAAACACCTTCATTCATAGCAAAATCTCTATGAAAGGCAGGGTTTAGCAAAAGTCCCAGGTTGGGGGGGGGGGGCTTCTTTGCACAATTCACTTATTTGTATTAAGCCCATGTATTCTGGACACTGTTTTCTCATGTATGTGTTTGAAATTTTTAATAGTTATAAAGTCTCAAAATAATGCTAAAAATATTTTAAAGGGTTGGGGGCTCTGAGAAAAAGCTAGGAATTATTTAAAGAAAGGAAAATATTTTAGGTTGTTCATCACCTGTATGAGAAAAGGTTTACATCAACTCCAACATCTGGCACCACGCTGTCCTTGTCAAGGATCATGCACAATTTTCCTCATCACCACCACTATCCATACATTCTCCCAGATTCTACCCTAGGCACTGCACTGCTGGGAGGATTCTTTAAAGGGGTAAAAACAATAAAAACTTCCTTAACCCTAGAAACTTAGTTTGGTGGAAAGGAGAGGCTATACATTAAAAGGCAAATTAGGCTGGATCTAGTGGTGCACTCCTGTGTCTTCCAGTCTTTTTTTTTTTTTTTTTTTTTGTAGATGGACACAATACCTTTATTTTATTTTTACGTGGTGCTGAGGATTGAACCCAGTCCCTTACACTTGCTAGGCAAACGCTCTACCACTGAGCTACAGCCCCAGCTCTTCCAGTCTTATCAAGTATCCTCCACAAATAGTCTACCCAGCAGGCAATTTTCTCCTAAGCTATATTCACCATATATTCACAACATTCAAGTCAGGCATGGTGGCAACCCACCTGCAATCCCAGCAGCTCTGGAGACTGAGGCAGGAGGACTGCAAGTTCAAAAGCCAGCCTCAGCTACTCAGCTACTGAGACCCTATTTAATAATTTAAAAAGGCGGATGGGGCTGAGGTTCATTGGTTAAGTGCCCCTGGGTTCAATCCCCAGTACAAAAATAAATCAACAATATTCAGGATCAGCTCAGAATAGTACTGTTTATAACACATTCTCCAAATTGCAATCTTCCCACCTCTGTCTACATCCATGTAAAATTACTCTGTAACTTTCTGAAACCAAAACAATTCAGTATAAGTTTCCCATTTTTATTTACTACTTTCTTCAATTTAGTTATCTACAGAACAGAGGAAGCTTTTTACATTGAAGACTGACTGCTTTGATTCAAGACTAGTCAAAGGAGACTTTCAAGGCGCTTGTAGATGATGGAAACCTAGTGAACACTTCCCAACCCTGGGGGAGGGGTGGGAGGAGGAGGAGGGTTTTTATCTGAAACTTAGGAAACTTAACCTAAGGAGGGGCAAGTCTAGTGACCCAATCACAGAAACCACAAGCCCACTCAGCACTTTCCTCACATTCTCCACCAAGGGTAGTTTACTCCGGTTTCATAAGGACTACTAAGCCTGGGACAGAGAGGTGCCCCCCCCCACACACACACACACAACATAGGATTCACAAATAGGAAGGGTTGGGTCAATCTCCCAGACCTAGCAGACCTACACATATCTCACTCCACCCCACCCCCAGCAAATTCCTTCCATTCAGGGAGTAGCTCAAATCCTAAGGCAACTGTCCTGGGGGAATAGGGAGACTCTAGCTGAGAAGAAGGTAGTTGGCTGTGGGAGGGTCTGTCTGTCCATAAAGGTTACCCGGCAAAGTCTGATCTTTATCCAGCGCCCGATGGACTGCTGCTGGCCTGCTGGCCGGCTGGCGAAGCCTCCGGGAGGTCTTGAGTGGGGCTAGAAAAGACAAGCTGTGAGAGCTCAGCGACACATCCGGGTAGCGACTGAGTCCCACCCCATGGTTGGACGCAGTCTTCACTCGACGCCCCGAGACCTCCTGGGAAGTGGAGTTCCAGGGCCCGCCTAGCTATCAGCGAGTCACAGGCTCTTAAACCACACTTTAAGGACTACTTAAGATCCCAACCCCAGTACCAAATGACTTCTTTACCTTAGCGAAATGAGACCACTCTCTCCTTCCAGTCTCCAGAGCTCCACCGTGCCTGGCTTGAATGTTTCTTATTGCGAATGTAGCTTAGGAGAAAATTGCCTGCTGGGTAGACTATTTGTGGAGGATGCTCTATTAGATAAAGACTGGAAAACTCAGAGGTCTGGACCTCTGACTTTTTCCCAAGACCAATATTAACATAGACTTAAGGACCAGAGAAGGCTTTTGAAAAAATGAAGGGGAAAAAATGAGGTAGTGAGGGAATTAGGGTTGCTTTTTGTTACCATATATTAGTTTGTATATGTTTTTTGTCCTTTTGGGGGGCCGGCGGAAAGGTACTGGGGATCAAACCTAGGAGTGCTTTACCATTGAGCTATACTCCCAGTCCTTTTATTTTTATTTGTTTATTTATTTATTTTTAAAGAGAGAGAGAGAGAATTTTAATATTTATTGTTTAGGTTTTTTTTGGCGGACACAGCATCATTGTTTGTATGTGGTGCTGAGGATCAAACCCGGGCCACACGCATGCCAGGCAAGCGCGCTACCACTTGAGCTTGAGCTACATCCCTAGTCCTTTTATTTTACTTTGGGGTGGGGTGCTAGAAATCAAACCCCAGGCTTCATGCATGCCAGGCAAGCACTCTATCACGGAGTCACACCCCCAACCCCATTTGCATTTTTTAGAGTTTTATATAAATGAAATCATACAGTATGCACTCTTTTAAAACAACTTTATTGACATACAAATTCACATAACCACACAGTAAATCCATTTACAGTGCACAATTCAAGCTAGGGTGTAGCTCACACACCTATAGTCTCAGCTACTGGGAGACAGGGTGGCAACTTTGAGGCCAGTCAAAATTTAAAAAAGAAAAAGGCTGGGGATGTAGCTCAGTGGTAGAGCGCCCTCCTGGGTGCAATTACCTGTACCACCATATTATCCACACCCCCCCCCCCAAAAAAAAAAATAAGAAAAAGTACAATTCAATTTTTTTTAAGATTTGTTTTTTTGTTGTAGTTGGACACAATATCTTTATTTTATTTATTTTTATGTGGTGCTGAGGATCGAAGCCAGGACCTCTCAGGTGCTAAGCAAGCGCTCTGCTGCTGAGCCACAACCCCAGCCTCTACAATTCAACAATTTTAGTATTACACTGTTTTAAAATTGCAAAATGTGTACCAAAATTTGCCATTTTAGCATTTATTTCAGTCCTTGGGATGGAACCCAGGGAATCCAGCATGCTAGACAAGCCCTCTACCACCTAGCTACAACTTCAGCCTCCCATGTAACCATTTATGTAGTTCAAAAGCATTGAATACATTCTTAAATTGTGCAACTATTACCACCATTTCTGAAATTTTCATCACCTGAAACAAATCCCTGTACATATTAAAAATAACTCTCCATGTAGAGCTCAGTGGTGCCATCTGTAATTCCAACACTTTGAGAAGCTGAGGCAGGAGGATCACCAATTCAAAGCCAAACTCAGCAACTTAGTGAGGCTGTAAGCAACTCACTAAGACCCTGTCTCTACATAAAACATAAGGGCTGGTGATGTGGCTCAGTGGTTAAGCAACCCTGCATTCAAACCCTGGCTCCACAAAAAAATAAAACTCCCTATTACCTCATTCCTTTCCCCTAGCCTTTGGTAACCTCTAATTCACATTTTGTTTATGAATTTGCTATTCTAGGTATCTCATATCAGTGAAGTCATACACTACATATTTGACTTTGTGTGTGGCTTATTTTACTTAGCAAATATTTAAGGTTTATCCATATTATACAATGTATCAGTACTCCCTTCCCTTTTTTGGTGGGGGAGTACTGAGGATTGAACTTAGGGACAGTTTACCACTGAGCTACATCCCCATCCCTTTTTTAAATTTTGAAATGGTCTTGCTAAATTGCCCAGGTTGGGCACAATCTTGCAGTCCTCCTGCCTCAGCCTCTCAAGTCACAGGGATTACAGGTGTGCCCTGCCACAGGCCTGCCTAGCACTTCATTCATTTTTATGGTTGAATAATATTCCACTGTATGGATACACGAAGTTTTGTTTATTGATTCATCTATTAATGGACATCTGGATTATTTGCACCTTTGGGATATTATCAATAATACTGTAAGGAAACCTGGCATTCAAGTATCTTGTTTCATTTTCTCCATTGTTGTTCACTGATTTCTACCTTTTATTTCTGTTCTTATCCTTTGAGTTTCATTTGTTCTTCCTTTTCTTGTTTATTAAGTGAAAACTGAAGTCATTATTTTGAGATCCTTCTTCAGTTCTAACAATGGTTTCTGGAGGGTTTGAGGGGGAATATCATCTTGCTTTGGTTTTGAAAGCATCCTGAGCTGGGCATGGTTGCGCATATCTGTGGTCTGAAAACAATAATAAACATATCATTAATTTCTGGTAGATTTGTTTATGCTGGGGATTGAATCCAGTGCCTCACTCATACTGGGAAAATACTACTGAGCTGCACCCCAACACTCCAAATGAAGGTGTTTATTTGCTTTAGAAGAATTCCATAAGTTATGATATGGTTTTGCTCAGTTCAAAATATTTTCCTTCTTAAAAAATATTTTATTAGTTGTTGATGGACCTTTATTTATATTTGTATGTGGTGCTGAGAATCGAACCCAGTGCCTCACACATGCTAGAAGCACCGTACCACTGAGCCACAACCCCAGCCCCAGTTCAAAATATTTTCTAAGTTCTCTTTTGATTTCTTCTTTGATCCATGGATTATTTAGAAGTACACTGTTTCATTTTCAAGTATTTAGGGATTTTCCAGATCTTTCTTAATGATACCTGGTTCAATTTCATTGTGCTCAGATAACTTTTCTATGTCTTGGTTCTTGTTGAATTTATAGACTTACTTTATGACCTAGAACATAGATTATTATGATAAACAGTCCATGTAACTGTGAAAAAAAATGTATTTTGTTGTTGGATGGAGTCTTCTATAAATATCAACCAGATAAATTTGATTGATAGTATACTATATCCCTGCTTATTTTTGTTGTTGTTGTTACTGCAGATTGAACTCAGGGGCACTCGACCACTGAGCCACATCCCCAGCCCTATTTTGTGTTTCATTTAGAGACAGGGTCTCACGAGTTGCTTAGTGCCTCACTTTTGCTGAGGCTGGCTTTGACTCACAATCTGCTTGCCTCTGCCTCCTGAACCACTGGGATTACAGGTGTGCACCACTGTGCTTGGCTATCCTTGCTGATTTTATGCCTACTTGTCCTATAAGTTATTTGTGGGGGTGGTTACTGGGATTGAACCCAGGGGCATCCGGCTACTAAGCTACACCTCAGCCCATTTTTAAATTTTGAGACAAGGTCTAAGTTATTGAGGGTCCTGCTAAAATCCTGAGGCTGGCCTCAAGCATGTGATCTCCTGCCTCAGCCTCCTGATTTGCTGGGATTACAGGCACACACCACCATACCTGGCTTGTGTGTGTTTTAAAAAAAATTTTGTGGTGCTGGGGATTGAACCCAGGGCCTTGTGCACATGAGGCAGGCACAACTGAGCTATATCCCCAGCCTGTAATTTGATTTGTATATTTTTAAGTCTTTATTTAGGATAGTTAAGGCTTCTTCATTAATTTTTTTTTTAAAGAGAGAGTGAGAGAGAAAATGAGAGAGAGAGTGAGAGAGAGAAAATTTTTTTAAATATTTATTTTTTAGTTTTCGGCGGACACAACATCTTTGTTTGTATGTGGTGCTGAGGATCGAACCCGGGCCGCCCGCATGCCAGGCAAGCGCACTACTGCTTGAGCCACATCCCCAGCCCGGCTTCTTCATTAATTGATCCCTTAGTTGAAATTACATTCTTTATTCTTGGTATCTTTGCTCTGAAATCTACTTTGTCCAATATTACTATATTGGATTACTGTTAGCATGGTAACATCTTTTGAGCTAATTTTACTTTTAACCTATTCATATATTTTAAGAGCTTTTCCTGCAGGAATAACAACAGTCAGGTCTTGGTTTTTACTCAACCTAATCATCTGTAACCTGCAATTAGGGGGTTTAGATTATCAAAAATGTGATTGCTGATATGATCATATTTGAACATATTATTTTGCTATTTGTTTCCTAATTGTCCCATCTATTTTTTTGTCTAATTTTCTGCCTTCTTTTGTATTACTATACTGAGGTCAGGAGGAAGAGATAAGGCTAAAATGATAGGGAAATGGGTCCCTGGGTGACTTCCTGGGCAGCAAAGCACACACTAAAGCAGCTACAAATTTTTGCTGAGAAACTTACAAAAATATTATTTTTATTTTTGGTACTGGCGATTGAACTCAGGGGCACTCAACCACTGAGCCACATTCCCAACCCTATTTTGTATTTTATTGACAGGATCTCACTGAGTTGCTTAGTGTCTTGCTTTTCATTGAGGCAGACTTTGAACTTGCAATCCTCCTGTCTCAGCCTCCCTAGCTGCTGGGATTACGGGTGTGCACCAGTGTGCCCCACTAAAAGTGTTATTTTTAAATTGGGACATATGTGACCTGGAGTCCATAGGAAATCAGGATATATATGACCGAGAGTCCACAGGCTCTCCAAGTAAAGAAAATGCCTGATCAATACTTTGATTGGGCCAGGGACTGACTGACTTAAACTTATAGATCCATATAAACCCTATACAATAGCTATTCACTCCCAACACTCTCAGGTCCCCTCCCCACTGTGGGAGTTTTACTTTGCTTTGCTCTAATAAATTCTTCTACTTTGTTTTCACCTTCTACTGTCTGAGAATCTCATTGTTTGAATTCCCGAGATAAAGAACTCACCCAACTCCACACTCCAGGTTTTAATATCACTTCAGAATTTAAGATTCTTACATTAATATATTTTGATTTTTGTCTTCCTGCACTTTATGCTGTTGACATGTATTTTACTTTTACTATAAAATAACCCATGATACTTCCTTACTGATTTTGTTCAAATGTTTTTTTTTCTTCTTCTTCTTTTTGGTAGTGTTAGGGACTGAACTCAAAGGCCTCATGTACACTAGGCATGCACTCTTGACACTGAGCTACAACACCAGCCCTATTTTTTCTATGTTGTCCAGGCTAGCCTCCAATTCCTGGGCTCAAGTGATCCTCCTGCCTCAGCTTCCCAAGTAGCTAGGACTAACTATAGGAGGGCCACCATGCCCAGATTAAACAATTTATAGACATGTTTTTTTTTTTCTTTTTGATATTGGGACTGAACCAGGGCCTCACACATATTAATTGTACACTTTACCACTAAGCCAGACTCCCAGACCCACAGACTATTTTTTAGATCAGTTTTGGGTTCACAACAAAAATAAGCACAAAGTACAGCATGTACTCCCTGCCATCACATGTGTAGTCTCCTCTACTATCTCAACATCCCACACCCCTATACTTGTACATTTGTTACCATTATAGTACAATGCAGGATAGTTTTACTACAGTAAAATCCTCTGTGCTACTCCTATGCCTCCCTTCTACCCCCTTAACCTCTGGAAACCAGGGATCTTTTTAGTGTCAAAAGTTTTGCCTTTTTTAGAATGTTACATAGTTGGTTGACCGCTATGTAGCCTTTTCAGATTAGCTTTCACTTGGTGTATGTACTTTTTAAAAATATATATATATTTATTTATTTATTTATTTTAGTTCTCATCGGACACAACATCTTTGTATGTGGTGCTGAGGATCGAACCCGGGCCGAACGCATGCCAGGCGAGTGCGCTACCGCTTGAGCCACATCCCCAGCCCTTGGTGTATGTACTTGAGGTTCTCCCATGTCTTTTCGTGGCTTGATAGCACTTTTAATAGACTTATTTTTTTAGAGCAGTTTTAGGTTCACAAATAAAACTGAACAGAAACTAGTGTTCCCATATACTCTGCTACTCATGCATAGCCTATTAACATCCTACCCCAGGATGCTACATTTCTTAAATTAATAACACTACATTGACAAATCATTATCATTCCCAAATCCAGAGTTTACCATAGCACAGTGTTCACACTTTGTGTGTTTTATATTCTTTAGGTTTTCACAAATATATGACACTTATCCATCATTATAGCATCACAGAGTAATTTCCCTGCCGTAAAGAGCCTCTGCTCCGTGTTCATCCCTCTTTCCCCCTAAACTCTGGTACTGATCCTTTGTACTATCTCCATAGGTTTGTCTCCCAGAATGCTAAATACAGTAGTTGGAATCATCCAGTATGCAGCCTTTTTAGATTGGCTTTCCTCAGTAATATACACTTAGGCTTTCTCCGCTAGCTTTTCATGAGCTGATAGTTCATTTCTTGTCAGTGCCAAATAGTAGTTCACTGTCTACATACACCTACTAGTTTATTTATCTATCCACTGAAGGACATCTCGGTTGCTTGCAAGCATTGGTAATTATAACTAAAACTGCTATAGGGGTTGGGAATATAGCCCAGTTGGTAAGAGTGCTTGCCTAGCATGCACAAGGCCCTGGGTTCAATCCCCAGCACCACCAAACAACAACAACAACAAAAATGCTATAAAAATCCAGTGGCACACACCTATAGTCCCAGCTTCTTGGGAGGCTAAGGCAAGAAGACTATTTAAGCCCAAGAGTTTGAGGCCAGCCTGGACAACATCATAAGATCCCAACCACTCACCCCAAATACAAAAAGAATAGGTATGCAGATTATTAGGTACATACCAAGGAGCCCAATTGCCAGATCATATGGCCAATTACTACTTTTGCTCTGTGCTAGGATTGAACTCAGGGCCTCAAATATACTAAATATACTACATTTGAACTATATCCCCAGCCCCCCTCAATGTAATTACACACACACAAATATATCATGTTGCATTTGTTTATATGTATGTTTATATGTATATTTATATTCATTCTGGGGATTGAAACCAAGGGCTCTTTACCACTAAGCTATATTCCCATCCCTTTTATTATTCTGAGACAAGGTCTGGCTAATTTGCTGAGACTGACCTTGACCTTGTAATCCTCCTGCCTTCACCTCCCTAGCCACTAGGATCGTAAGCATTTGCTACTGTACCTGGTTTCAGTTATATTTTATCTATTTATTCAAGTACCAGGGATTGAACTCAGGGATGCTGAACCACTGAGCCACATCACTAGCCCTTTTTATCTTTTGAGACAGGATCTCTCTGAATTGCTCAGAGCCTCATTAAGTTGCTGAGGCTGGCTTTGAACTTTTGATCCTCCTGCCTCAGCCTTCAGAGCCACTGGGATTACAGGTGTGTGGCTCTGCGCCTGGCATCAATTATATTTTAAAAACAGGTTTACTGGGGTACAATTTACATACCAAAAAGTACTGATTTTTTTGGTGATGCTGGGGATTGAAAGGGCCTTGTGCATGTGAGGCAAGCATTGGTAATTATACCAACTGAGCTAAAATTTACTGATCTTAAGTGTAAAATTAATTATCATTACAATCTGATCTTGAAGCATTTTGACACCCCCCCAAAACTCCTCAAGCTCATTTGCAGTCACTCCCTGTTCCCAACCTAGCCTAGAATAACTCAAAATATGGCTTTAATAAATTTACTTTTCCTAAATATTTCACTTAAATGGAATCATAAATCACCTATGACTCCTTTCACTTAGTATGTTTTTTAAGTTCATCCATGTTGCATCATGTATAAATATTTAATTTTCTTTTATTGCATAATCACATTTTTTTCTTTTAAAAATCAACTTATTAAGGTTGGGTATGGTGGTGCATAACTGTAATCCCAGCAACTCCAGAGGCTGAGGCAGGAGGACTGCAGTTCAAAGGCAAGCTCAGCAACTTAGTAAGGTCATATGCAATTTAGCAAGACCCTGTTTCAAAAATAAAAAATAAATAAATAAATCCAGGCACAGTGGCACCAACTTGTAATCCCAGCAATGCAGGAGGCTGAGGCAGAAGGATGGCAAGTTTTAGGCCAAACTCAGTTATTTAGCAAGACGCTTATCTTTTTTTAAAAAAATTTTTTAGATGTACATAGACACAATATCTTTATTTATTTTATGTGGTGCTGAGGATCAAACCCAGTGCCTCACACATGCAAGGCAAGTGCTCTACCACTGAGCGAATTCTTACCACTTAAGCAGTCTTCCTGCCTCAGACTCCCAAGAAGCTGGGACTATAGGTGTGTGCCACTGGATTTTTATAGCAGCTTTTGTCCCAGCCCAAGATGCTTATCTTAAAAAATAAAAAGGTCTAGGGATGTAGCTCAGTGGTAAAGCATCCCTAGGTTCAATCACCTGTGCCAAAAAGAAAAAAAAAAAGTATAACAAGAGCCAATGCAGTGATGAATCCTAGCATATCCTAGCATCATGAGCATCTGAGACAGGGTAATCATAAATTCAAGGCCAGCCTTGGCAAGTTAGCAAGACCCTGTCTCAAAACAAAAAATAAAAAGGGTTGGGGATATAGCTCAGTGGTAGAGTACCCCTATCAACCCCCAGCACCAAAAGGAAAAAAAAAAAAACAGTATAATGAGACACTACTTTTTTTCCTATTTAAAAAAGTGCGATAAAGCATGATAAGCCAAGCATGATAGCACTCACCTGTAATCTCAGCAGGAGGATCCCATGTTAAAAGCTAGCTTCAGCAATTTAGCAAGGCCCAATGAAACTTAACAAGACCCTGTCTCAAAATAGGGCTGGGGATGTAGCTTAGTGTTTGAGCACCCCTGGGTTCAAACCTTGGTACCAAAGTAGGGGGAAAAAAACATGATAATATAATATTTTGGCAAGGATATAGAGAAATACAACCTCCTATTTGGTTATTGGACCATTAATCAGTATGCAGATTTGGAATGCAATACAAAATTTTATAAGTTCATGTCCCTCTGTTATTTCGTTTTTGTGGTACTGGGGGTTGACTCCAAATGCATACTACTTCTGAGCTACAGCCCAGACCTTTTAATTAATTAATTAGTTTATTCATTCTTTTCTTAGTACTTGGGACTGAACCCGGGAGAGCTCTGTCACTGAGCTACATCCCCAGCCCTTTTTATTTTTTGAGACAGCATGTTACTAATTTAGCAAGGCTGGCCTTGAACCTGTGGCTCCTCTTGTCCCAGCATCCTTGGGATTACAGAAGTGTGCACCACTGTGCTCAGGTCACTCATTTATTTGCCATATTGGGAATTGAACATAGGGCCCCACATATGCTAGGTAAGAGTTCTACTAGTGAGCCACATCCTGAGCTCTATTTTGTTTTGAGACAGGGTCTAACTAAATTGATGAGGCTAGCCTTAAATTTGTGATCCTCCTGCCTCAATCTTTTGAGTAGCTGGGATTATAGGCATACACCAAGGCACCTGACTCATACTTTTTTTTTTTTTTGTAAGAAAAAAACCCAATTCCAATAGGCTTAAGAAATAAACAGAATTTATTGGATCACAACTACAAATTCCTGATGAGCAATATTTGTAATTGGTTTGACTCCACAGATAACAATATCATTGTAATCCCAGCAGCTCAGGAGGCTGAGGCAGGAAGATTGCTAGATCAAAGACACTCTCAGCAAAAACAAGGCACTAAGCAACTCAATGAGATCCTGTCTCTAAAATACAAAATAAGGCTGGGGATGTGGCTCAGTGGTTGAGTGCCCCTGAGTTCAATCCCTGGTACACCCCAAAAATTAAAAAAAAAAATCAGCATCATCAAGGACCTAATTTCCTTACATCTGTCAATTTAGCCTTCCAAAGTATGAGCTTCAATCCTAAATTTGACTCCCTTCTTGACAGTAAAAGGGCTGCAGCGTTTGAAGAAGGCTTCATATTAGTCACACCACATTTTTTGAAAGAAAGAAAGGTAGCTTCCAGTATATTTCTCAGAATAAAAAACAAAACCAAAAAATCTTTTCCCAAATCATTCAGCAAATATTCTCAAACATTTCATTGATTTGTATTAGGTCACTGGTATGCATTGATTGTCTTTAACAAAGACAAAATAGGGCTGTCTCAAAATAGGGCTGGGGATGTAGCTCAGTGTTTGAGCACCCCTGGGTTCAAACCTTGCCTGACCCAATCACTGCAGCAGGATAACAGACTTACCTTGATTGGGTCACACCCAAGATACTCCCTTCTAGAAACTGGGGGTGAGATCAATCCTTTGTCCTCACCCCCACTTTATGACTGCCGAGCAATGGGGAATATATAGAATGGACATTGGGAAGGGAATCACATAGCTATAATATATATTGATCCAGCAACCATATTTCTAGGAATTCACTTAACAGCTATTCTGGCACGTGTATATAAATAAGTAGTTCAAGGAAAGTGCAAAGTGTGTAAAATAGGAAATTTGAAACAACTAAAATGCTTAGGACTGGCTAAATAAATTATGACATCTCCATAAAAGAAAAAGGTAGCTGTACATATTTTTTTCCTGTGTACTAATAGCTTATAATCTTGAAGCTATATTGTATGGAAGAAGCAGATTAAATAATGCATATTACCATTTCTGAATAAAAGGTAGGAAAATGAATATATATATGTGTGTGTGTGTGTGTGTATGTGTGTGTGTGTGTTTTTTTTAGTAGAAGGACACAATACCTTTATTTTATTTATTTGTTTAATGTGGTGCTAATGATGGAACCCAGTGTGTCACAGGTGATAGGCAAGTGCTCTACCACCAAGCTATAATCCCAGATAGATACATATCTTTAAGTTAAAAAAAGGAAACTTATGTTTTCATCAATAAATCAAACCAGATAAGACACAGATATGCAAACACAAACACAAATACCCCAATCACACTGACTCATACTTCCATATGCATGATTTGCATAGAATACATCTGGAAGATACAGAAGAAAGTGGCAATAGCAGTTGTCACTGGAAAGGGAACAAGGGTAACTAGGGAATATATAGTTTCCATTGTATATACTTTGGTATTGCCTTAATTTTCTAATCATGTGCATATATTTGCAGTTAAAAATTTAAAAATTAAATTATAGGTTTTTAATTTTTATGTCAGATTATCAAAGATAAAAATAATTATTAATAGTTGGCAAAGCTGGGCATGGTGGTGCATGCCTGTTATCCCAGCAGCTTGGGAGGCTGAGGCAGGAGGATTGCAAGGTCAAAGGCAGCCTCAGCAATTTACCAAGGCCCTCAGCAACACAGGGAGACCAAATCTTAAAAAATTGGAAATGTGGCTCAGTGGTTTAAGTGCCCCTGGGGTTCAATCCCTGGTAACAAAACAAAACAAAAAAGTTGTCAAGAATATTGAGAAACAGGCCCTAATATATATTGTTGGTGGATGTGTAAATTAATACAACTTCTTTTTATTTGGTACCAGGGATTGAACCCAGGGGTGCCTAACCACTGAGCCACATCCCCAGTGCTTTTTTAAAAAAAAATATTTTATTTAGAGATAGGCCCTAAGCAACTTAGCAAGACCCTAAGTTGCTGGAGCTGGCTTTGAACTCATGACCCTTCTGCCTCAGCCTCCTAAGCTTCTGGGATTACAGGTGTATACCACTATGCCTTCTCTAGAGGGTAATCTGGGGGCTGAGGTTGTGGCTCAGTGGTGGAATGCTTGCCTTGCAAGCACTGGGTTTGATTCTCAGCACTACATGCAGATAAATGAATAAAATAAAGGTCCATAACAACTAAAAAAAAATTAAAAGATGGTAATTTGGTAATGTTAAAAATAGCTGGGCATGGTGGTGCATACCTGTAATTCTAGAAACTTAGGAGGCTGAAGCAGTGGGATCACAAGTTTGAGGCCAGTCTTAGCAACTTAGTGAAGTCCTAAGCAATTCAGCAAGACCTTGTCTCAAAAAATAAAAATAAAGGGCAGGGGATGTGGTTCATTGATAAAGTGTTCCTGGGTTAAATCCCTGGTACCAACAAATTAAGAAAAAGTTGCAGCTGGTTTGTTGACATTCCGAATGCTTCTAAGTAAATACAATTTTTTTAAAGAATTTTAATATTTATTTATTTTTTGTTTTTCAGCGGACACAACATCTTTGTTTGTATGTGGTGCTGAGGATCGAACCCGGGCCACACGCACGCCGGGCGAGCGCGCTACCGCTTGAGCCACATCCCCAGCCCACAATTTTTTTTTATTAAAAAAAAAAAGAAGAAAAGAAAAATAATGATGAGGTCTGGTAATGAAGTTCAGTGGTAGGGCACCTAACTAGCATGCTGGAGACCCTGAGTTCTATCCCAAGCACTACCAAAAACACAAACAAATAAGAGCAGTTAGCTAAAATGGTGTCAATATAGCAATAAGACATAAAAAATTGTTTTTCCCCAGCACAGAAAAAAATGTCAAAAATGATAGTGCTGGGCTGGGGATGTGGCTCAAGCGGTAGTACGCTCGCCTGGCATGCGCGGGGTGCTGGGTTCGATCCTCAGCACCACATACAAATAAAGATGTTGTGTTCACCGAAAACTAAAAAAATAAATATTAAAAATTATCTCTCTCTCTCTTTTAAAAAAATGATAGTGCTGGGGGTATAGCTCAGTGACAGAACTAGTATGTGTGCAACCCTGGGTTTAATCCTCAACACGAAAAATAAGAAAAACAATGTACATAACCTTTGCCTTAGCACTTACACAACTAGGACTTTATCCTAATGGCATTTACACATATTGGCAAAGATGTAACAACAAACACATGTACTAAAGTAGTGTTTCTGCTAAGAAGTCTGGAAAAAACCTTATTAATCAAGAATTGGGGGCTCAGGCTGTAGCTCAGTGGCAGAATGCTTGCCTAGCATGTGTGATGCACTGGGTTCGATACTTAGCACCACATAAAAATGAATAAAATAAAGGCATTCTATCCATCTACAATTAACAAAAAATAGTTTTTAAAGAATCAATTAAAGGGCTGGGGATGTGGCTCAAGCGGTAGCGCGCTCGCCTGGCATGCGTGCGGCCCGGGTTTGATCCTCAGCACCACATACAAACAAAGATGTTGTGTACGCCAAAAACTAAAAAATAAATATTAAAAAAAAGAATCAATTAAATAGTGGTAGTGCACACTTGTAATCCTAGCAGCTTTGGAGGCTGAGGCAAGAGGATCACAAATTTGAAGTCAGCCTCAGCAACCTAGCAGGGCCCTGAGCACTTAGTAAAACCCTGTCTCAAAATAAAAAATAAAGGGCTGGGGGATGTGGCTCAGTGGTTAAGTGCCCTTGGGTTCAATCCCTGGTACCAAAAAACATAACAAAACCACTTACCTAAATCATAGTGTGTACACACACACACACACACACACACACACTCTGAAGTTAATTTAGTACATACTATGTATAAATTTATATAAAATTCAAATATAGGCAACAAACCTGACAGAGGTATGAGAATGCAGTTAATTGTGGGAACAGATTATACCTGAGAACGGAATACAAGGAGCCAACTTTTTGTGGTGCTACAAATGTTAGGTATTTTGATTTGGGGGAGAGATTTATATAGGTGTATACATGTGTAAAAATGTAAAAATGAGCCGGGCACACTAGAACACCCCTGTAATCCCAGCAGCTCAGGAGGCTGAGGCAGAAAGATCGCAAGTTCAAAGCCAGCCTCAGCAAAAGCAAGGCACTGAGCAACTCAGGGAGACCCTGTCTCTAAATGAAATACAAAACAGGATTGGGAATGTGACTCAGTGGTCAAGTGCCCCTAAGTTCAATCCCTAGTACCAACAACAACAAAAACATAAAAATGTATGTTTAAAACTTGTGTATTTTTACCAGCAGCTCGGGAGGCTGAGACTGGAGGATCAAGAATTCAAAGCCAGCCTCAGCAACAGCCAGGCACTAATCAACTCAGTGAGACCCTGTTTCTAAATAAAATACAAATAGGCCTGGGGATGTGGCTCAGTGGTTGAGTGCACCCAAGTCCCATCCTCAGTACCAAAAAAATAAATAGATAGATAGATAAATAAACAAACTTGTGGGCTGGGGATGTGGCTCAAGCAGTAGCACGCTTGCCCGGCATGTGTGCGGCCCAGGTTCGATCCTCAGCACCACATACAAACAAAGATGTTGTGTCCATCGAAAACTGAAAAATAAATATTAAAAAAATTCTCTCTCAAAAAAAAATAAACAAATTTGTGTTTTTTACCATGTTACATTATACCTCAATAAAAAAAAAAAAAAAGAAGAGGGCTTATTATGGTAACACGCCTGTAATCTCAATTACTTGTGGATCTGAGGCAGGAGGATCACACAAATTCAAGGCCAGCCTGACCCCGTTTCAAAATAAAACATCTCTGTGGCTCAAGCGGTAGCGCGCTCGCCTGGTATGCGTGCAGCCCGGGTTCCTCAGCACCACATACAAACAAAGATGTTGTGTGCGCCGAAAACTAAAAAAATAAATATTAAAAAAAAAAAAGAAAGTAAGTGTATACCAAAATCAAACAACTAGAGTATCTACACTAAAAAAAAAAAAATTAAAAAAAAAAGAATGAAGTAGACTATATAGTAATATGGAATGAATTTCATTGAAATATATATATACATATATGTGTGTGTGTGTGTGTACATAATATATAAATATATAAATTTGGGCATACTGGGGGTTGACCCAGGGGTACTAAACCACTAAGCCACATCCCCAGCCCTTTTTGATTTTCTAACAGGTTCTAGTTAATTGATGAGAGGTTGATAAACTGTTTAGGTTGGCCTTCAATTTGGGTCCTCCTACCTAAGGCCCAGAGACACTGGGATTATGGCAAGCACCACCTCACCCAGCTCAAGATATATTTTTTCTAATTTTTTTTGGTAGTTTTAGATGGATAGAATGCCTTGATTTATTTTTATATGGTGCTTAGAATCGAACCCAGTGCCTCATGCATGTTAGGCAAGCGCTCTTCCTGAGCTACAACCCCAGCCCTCAAGATATAGTTTTACGGTGTGTGTATAATATCTCCAGACATAGAAAAACATACCTATACGGTGCACTGGCAATAAAGCATAGGAAAGAGGAAATAACAAAAAACCACTACTCCACTAGACTAAATGCTGTAGCAGACCTTCACTTTGAGGTTATCTGGTTCCTGGTGGCCTACAACCTGTCTTTAAACCCCATGCTCACAGATGATGTCCAATTAAAGTTCAGATGACCAGGAATCCCGAGAGGGGGGGAAGAATACAAAGAAATCCTAACCCAGACATTGTAGTAAAACTTTAAAATGTCAGAGAAGATTCTAAAAGGAATGAGACTTTGTATTTACTTATATAAATACACTACATTACATATGAAATATTCTTGGCAAAAAGAAGAAAGCACAACTTGAATCAACATTTAATCAAGCATCTATATTTTATCAATATTCAACACCTCCACAGGGTTACAACCCCTATAATCTATCCTATAGGAAGCTCCCTTGGAAAGTAACCCAGTTTCTTCAACAAGTAAATTCCACAGTAAAAAACAAAGGAGGTGAGGAGAGACAGAAGGGATACCTATAGATTATAGATTGAGATTTAAGAAACATCAAATAATTAATTGCAGCATACAGTATTCTGTGAATACTGATTCAAACAAATCTAAAAAACACATTTGGGACAAGAGGAAAAACCTGTTCATTCATCATACTTTTGATATTATTATTCATTTTCTGATGGACATGGTGGCCCATGTCAATCCTAGCTACTCAGGAGGCTCGAGGCAAGAAAATCTCAAATTCGAGGCCACTGTGGACTAGTGAGACCTATCTCAAATTTTAAAAAAGAGGAGGGGGCTGGGAATTTGATTCAATAATAGAATGCCCCTGGGTTCAATCCCCAATACTGCACACATATACATGCAAAGAAATTAATTTTTTACAAGGCTAGGTGTATTTACTATAATGTTTGAGAAGTATCTAATTTGGGAATGGTGGCACATACCTACTGTCCCAATTACTTGTAAAGGTGTGCCAGGAGATCACTTGAGTTCAGGAGATCACTTGAGTTCAGGAGTCTGGAGTTAGCCTAGGCAACATAGCAAGGCCTTGTCTATTTAATAAAAGAGAGAACTAGCCAGGTGCAGTGGTGAATGCCTGTAATCCCAGTAGCTTGGGAGGCTGAGGCTGAGACAGGAGAATCATGAGTTCAATGCTAGCCTCAGCACAAAAAAAAGGAAAAAAAAAAAAAAAAGGTTTGGTACTAAGCAACTCAGAGACCCTGTCACTAAATAAAATACAAAATAGGGATGTGGCTCAGTGGTAAAGTATCCCTGAGTTCACTTCCCAGTACCACAAAAAAAGAAAAAAAAAAAAAATTAAGAACAAACTACCTCATTACTTAAATATTTATGGATGAAATGAGTGGATATCTGGTATGTGTATGGGTGGGAGAGTGGGGATTAGGGAAATATAGATGAAACAATAGTGGCCTTGAGGCCAGATGTGGTGGCACATGTCTGCAATCCCAAAACACATGGGAGGTTGAGGGAGGAGCCTAGTCCAAGGCTAGGCTCAACAACTTAATGAGAACCTGTCTCAAAATAAAAGAGGACTGGGAATTAGCAGAGTGATAAAAGCATTCCTGGGTTCAATCCTAAGTACAAAAAAGAAAAGAAAAAAAAAAAAGAAAGAAAGATTGGCAGTGAGTTAAGAACCACTGAAGCTGGTGGGTGATAGATAGGTCCATGAAAACTCAGTATACTATTCTCTTAATTTTGACTTTTGTTTTCAAAACTTTCCATAATAAAAATATCAGTGTAAAAAGCCAAAGGGGACAGACAGATCACCTACAAAGAAATGACTGGCAGCCTGTCTTATTGTTAAGAGCATCAAATTGGAAAATATGAAGAAAATATTCCATTTACAATACAGGGTAATAAACCTAATAACACATGTATAAAATATTGATGAGGAAACCTAGAAATTTTTATTCTAAGTATGAAAAGCTGATAAATGGACAGAAGTAATGATATTACTGAATGAGATATTTCATAATTTAAAACTATTAAATAACTATAAATTCAATAATGACCCCATTGGAATTTTGGGTGGTAGGTTGGGAGTATTAAACAAACTGGTTCTGAAATTCATTTGGAAGAATATATAAAAATGAACTTTTTTTAAATTTTTAATTATTGACGGACCTTTATTTTATTCATTTATTTGTATGTGGTGCTGAGAATCGAACGCATGTGAGGCAACCACTCTACTACTGAGCCAAAACCCAAGCCCTGAACTTTTTTTTTTTTTTAATGTTGCGGGGAAATCGAACCCAGGGCCTTGTGCATGTGAGGAGCACTCAACCATATCCCCAGCCCCAAAAATAAACTTTTAAGAGAGAAAAATGAGGGAAAACTTGCTTCATAAATATTAAATTATTACATAAAATTTTGATATACTTCAAGAATAAACAAATAGCCAGACGTGGTGGTGCACACCTGTAATTACAGTGACTCAGGAAGTTTAGACAGGAGGATTGCAAGTCTGAGTCCAGCCTCAGCAGCTTAACAAGGCCCTTAGCAACTTAGAGAGATCCTGTCTCAAAATAAAAAATGAGGCTAGGCATGGTGGCCCAAGCCTGTAACCCAAGTGGCTTGGGAGGTGAAGGCAAGAGGGAGGATTGATAGTTCAAAGCCAGCCTCAGCAAATTAGCAAGACCCTGTCTCTAAATAAAATTCAAAACTGGGCTGGGGATATGGCTCAGTGGCCAAGTGCCCCTGAGTTCAATTCTTAATACAAAAAAAAAAAAAAAAAAGAAAAGAAAAGGAAAAAAAAGAAAGAAATTAAGAAAGAAAAGGACTGGGAATACAGCTCAGTGGTTTAGTGCCTATGGGTTCAATTCCTGATACCAACATTAATTAATTGACCAACAGAATTTAATAGTGAAATAGTCACATGTAGGGATTTAGTATGACAAAGCACATTTCACATCCTCTGTGAGATACAACTAAAAGCATACTGAAATAATATATAAGAATGTACAACTATCGAAGGACAAAAGTTGGCAAGATTTTCTAGTGACAAGAAATCAATTTGAGAAATATTAGCAGAAATAGTAATTGGGACAAATTTTGCACAAGTAGAGAAAAGGATACAAATGAGACAGGCCATTTTATCAGTGAAAATAAGAAAACACTCCAGAATTCAATGAGGTATTGCAGGGGATAGCATGACATTTGGGGCTGAAAACACAATTTAACTAAAAATATGTACATGAGTAATTCATTTAAAAATATCTATACTGAGGCTGTGGCTCAGTGGTAGTACACTTGCCTGGCATGTGTGAGGCACTGGGTTCGATTCTTAGCACCACATATGAATAAATAAAGGTCTACCAACAACTAAAAAGGTATTTAAAAAATATATATCTAGGGGCTGGGGATATAGCTCAGTTGGTAGAGTGCTTGCTTCGCATGCACAAGGCCCTGTTCAATTCCTAGCACCACAAAAAAATATATACATAACTATACTGGGGCTGGGGATGTGGCTCAGCAGTAGAAAACTTGCCTAGCACATGTGTGGCTCTGCATTCAATCCTCAGCAGCACATAAAAATAAATAAAATAAAGGCATTGTGTCCAATTACAATTAAAAAATAAAATATTTTTTAAAAATATCTATACTAGCTAGGGAAATAGCCCCAGTGGCAGAGCACATACTTAGAAGGAGCCAGGCCCCGGATTTGATCCCCAGCACATGGGGAAAAGAATCCCACATTTCTGCAATTAGAGGGAATGCAAAATATGTGAAATGTCATCATTTCCTCATCTGGTTGACAAATTTTAATTGATATTAACAAGTACCGATGAGGGTATTGGAAACTGGTATCTCACACACCATCGGGTAACCCTGTACATTGAATAGTCTTTCTGGTAAGAAATTAAGGAGTAATTATTAACATTTTAAATGGGGAAGGATCTGTATGCCTTCTTTCCTGGCAACTGCATTTCTAGCATTCTATACTCAACAAGTATTAGCACAACTCCCAGCACTAGGGAGGCTGGGGTTGGAACCCCCCAGTCCAGATCATCCTGGGCAACATAGCAAGACCCTGTCTGAAAAGAAAAAAAAAATTAGCACAGCCAGGGTGGGTGGCCTATACCTATAATCCCAGCTATGTGGGAGGCTGAGGCAGGAGTATTGCAGCCTGGGAACTTATAGTTTGTTCTCTTAACAATTATGTTCTGTTGTTTCTCACGTAAGGAAACTTTAATTGATAAGGGTCGTGCAGAAAATCAAACAGGTAATGTAGCCAGTCAAGAATGTTGGTTTCTATAAAATGTATTGTGCCCAGTGCTTTTAAGGTTTTTCTTCATCAGAAAAAGATGGCTCAAAATGTTAAAAAAAAAAAAACAGGTAATGTAATTTTGACAGGGCCACTAGGTGGTAATTTAGGGAGGATTGTCAATAAAGGCCTCTATAAGAATTGATCTTTTTAAATTAAAACATACATAGGAAACCATAGATATCAAATGGCTTGCTGAATAAGGTAAACACTACTTAGGTCAAGAAGTAGTTCTTTCTACCCATGCCTGCAGCCCTTCCATATGTTTTATTTTAATCACAACTCTCCCCCTAATAAGTTGTCTCTTCTTTTATACTAATCACTTACTTGCAGGTCTTTCTTTGTGTTTGTTACTGTGGATAGAATCCAGGGCCTCATGCATGCTAGGCAAGTAATGTACCATTGAGTTACAATACATCCCCAGACATTTTAGAAAATTTGAGACAGTGTCTCACTAAATTGCCCAGAGTAACCTCAAACTTCCAACTCTCCTGTCTTAGCCTCTGAAATTCCTGGGATTACAGGTGTGTGCTAGTACACCCAAACTAAAAAGTTTTAATCTACACACATACATTATATCCTTTTCTTTTTCTTACAGTGTTATCTGTGGAAGAGCTTGAGCTTTGTGACCTATGGTGTTTCTCAGTCTGGATTTACTAATTGCACACATATCATGTGGCCCCATTCCTCTGTATTTCCTCCAAACTGGCAGATGGATCCAAAGATTAAATAAAACTCAACTTCCATCCCTTTGATATGACTACAGGATGAATATAATGTCTGATGTCTCCTTGTGCTGCTGGAAGTTGTTGATCTATTTATTTGCTGAGGAGTGAAAATGGCAATATTCTTTTTTCTTTGAGATGGAGGCTCACTGTGTTCCTCAGGGTGGCCTCAAAGTCACCATTCTCCTTGCTGGAGCCTCTTAACCAGCTGCGACTTCAAGATGTATCTGACTTTAAAATGCTAACCCTGGCAAAGTAGTGGGGTATCCCTATAATCTCAGCTTCCCTGGAAGCTGCAGCAGGAGGATCACAAGTTCAAGGCCAGCCTGAGCAACTTAGCAAGACTCAAAATAAAAATAAAAAAAATTATAGCCCATCAGGGCTGCAGTGGTGGCTCAGCGGTAGAGTGCTTACCTAGCATGTGTGAGGCACTGGGTTCAATTCGCAGCACCACATATAAATAAAAATAAATAAATAAAGGTCCCTTGACAACTAAAAAATATTTTTAAAAAATTGTAGCCCATCAATTGCCTAGCATGTACAAGGCCTGGGGTGTAATACCCAGTACCACAAAAAAGGAAGGAAAAAAGGTAATTTTATAACTCTAGCACTTATGGAGACAGCTATTTAAAGATCTGGAGGAAAGATGATTATAGGAAGGAGTATCAAGAGAGTACAAAAGCACTGAGAAAGGAGTGAGCTGCCTATGTTCAAGATACAGAAAAGCAACATGTCCACATTACTGACTCCCACTTATGGAACTCTCTTAAATTCATTACCCTCCTTTTCTTGCTTATGATCATACCCACTTAGTGTGGGGTGTCATCTTTTTTCCTTGAACCATTGCAATTACCTTCAACTGGTTTCACGGCCTCCTTTTTCTACCCTACTTAATTAATCCCTTAAGCAGGGCACATTTGTTTTGTCTGTAATTCCTGCTATTATGGAGGCTGAAGCAGGCAAATAACTTAAAGCACAGGAGTTCAATTCTGGAAAACGTAGTGAGAATATCTCCTTAAAAAAAAAAAATCAATTAACTCCAAGCTGGGCATGGTGATGCATGCCTGTAATCCCAGCAGCTGGGAGGCTGAAACAGGAGGATCATGAGTTCAAAGCTAGCCCCAGCAACTTACCAAGGCCCTAAGCGACTTAGTGAGACCCTATCTCAAAATAAAAAGTAAAATGGGCTGGGGATGTGACTTAGTAGTTAAGCGCCCCTGGGTTTAATCCCTGGTACCACACCCAAAAAAGAAATCAGTTAACCCCTTTCAACCCTACAATTTTTTTTTGAGAATGCATTGATAATTTTATGACAGATGTCACTGGAAAAATAAGATTCATTTAATGGAGGGGAGTGTTTAGTGAAAAAGTATTACTGAACACCAAGAATAGAGGATTCATAGTCAAACCTGGATTTGAGCTAGGCATAGTAGTGCATACCTGTAATCCCATTGACTCAGGAGGCTAAGGCAAGAGGATCACAAGTTTGAAGCAAGCCTCATCAACTTAGTGAGGCCTTAAACAACTTAGCAAAACCCTGCTTCAAATAAATATATAGATAAGGCTGGGGATGTAGCTCAGTAGGAAAGCACTCCAGGGTTAAAACCCCCGTACCAAAACCAAACACACAAAAAGCAATTTTAAGTTTCAACTCTTGACACGTTTCCTCAGGGAAATTATATAACCTCCCCAAACTTCAGTTTCCTCATCTTTTAAAAAATTATAGTGATAATGGTTTTGGTTTTGTCTTTTTTTCAGGGCTCAGAATCAAACTTAGAGTACTGTCCTATCACTGTGTTATACCCATCCCTCGTAATAATTCTTTTGAAATAGATTTTTGTAAAAATTAAATGAGAAATAAACATATGCACATATACATACACAGCATATACAGAATGTATTGTGCATATGTTTTTATTATAGTGCCTGGATCATAGTAAAGTCTCAATAAATAGTAGTTTCTTTAATTTCTTTAAACTACTTCCACTATGGCTCTTTAAAAAGACTCTCAGTTTCAGTACAAACTCCATCTCCCTAAAACCTCTGTCATTCCGAAGAGCTCTCCTAGAATCATTTCAGAACATCCAAAACATAAGGCTCAACAGGGATATTAGGAGAGTAGTTGACATCACACTCCTCTAGCCTAGCAGGGTTCCTCTGACAAGCTTAATTGGGGAACAGGGAAGGCCATGGCTGATCATTGATATATTAATGTAAGGCTTTTCCAAACCACATTTACATCTCTGATCACTTGATCTCTAGCCCCAGAGTGGGAACCCTAGCCACTCTATCTCATTTCTTTCAGATCAAGACATTGTTTCCCAGTTGTTCTAGATTTGTGTCCCCACCTCACACTCCTGGTAGCTACTTCAGTGATACTATCCCTGAGAGTCTTGCCCACATTCTCCTCTTTCTCTCTTTCTCCCTATCTGCTCCCAAAGGCCCAGAACACTGCTATGGGGAGAACCATACAGATAAATATAAATTCATGCTGTCCAGTTTCAACTTGGCCCTTGCAGCTGCTCAGCAATCCTTTTATTTGTCTCATACATTCCCTGGCACTCTCCCACAGAGGCTGTTCCAGACCTTGCTCCTTCTCCTCAAACTACAAATTCCAGTCTCCCTCCTACTTCAAAAACTTTATGTGATACTTTAATCAGATTAACTGTGCCTCCTGCAATAAATAAAAACATCTTTGTCCTTTCTAGCCTTGTATTTCAGCCATACACTTTCCTTCCTGGGAAAGCCATCAATGTTGTTTGTCCTTCCAGAGATACTTTCTCTAAGCAAAATATGGAAATGAGGGAACTTGCATTAGGTATTAAAGATAAGTAGGATCTGGATAGGTAGATTGAAAGGAGATATTCCAACCAGAGAAAACATCCTAGGCAAAGGAACAGAGGAATGAAGAAGATATATTTAGAAAACAGGGTATAGTGAGTAGAGTAATCCCCTGAGAAATCATCCCAGCTGCTGCTCCCTCAACTGCTACTTCTCCCTTTCCAGTTCTGACTTCAGCCCTCATTGCTTCTGTCCTGCCTAATACCAGCTGAGTGGAAATCTGATACTACATGGCCCCTCACCCATCCTACCTTGCCTGGACCTTCGTTACTATTTATTGAGCTTTGACCCCAACCATCTGTTTCAGTCCTACTAAAGAGTCTCTGCTCCTTCCTGAGTCACTCTCCAAACTGGACATCTTCCATTTCCTTGGCCACACGAGCCATTTCTCCACATCACTTAAAACAGAATAATTAATACAAAAGATGCATTGTAAAAATGTATTTTTATCAACATAAAACATATAGAGCCCAAAGGAACATGTTAATCTATTCAACAGATGCAATTAGCAAAACCCAGACTATGAAACTACTGAAAAACAATCCAGTCTCTCCAATAACAATAAAAAAGTCACAAGGGAAAACAAAAGATGAACAGAATCCTTTAATTTAAAAATGCCATAACTGGGAATGGTGGCACATTCCTATAACCCCAGCACTTGGGTGGCTGAGGTAGGAGGATTACAAGTTCAAGGGCAGCCTGAGCAATTTAACAAAACCTATCTTAAAATAAAGAAAGGACTGGGTGTATAGCTCAGTGGTATTACTGCTTGCCCAGCACATGCAAGACCCTGGGTTCAATCCTTAGTACCACACACACACAAAAAAAACATATCCACCAATCACAAGGTGTGGACTTTATTTGGATACTGATACATACAAAAAAAAGCTATTAAACTTTTTGACTACTGTCTGCTTTTGTCCATGTTATGAATTCTCTATTTAAAAAGTTGTAAAACAATGTTGCTGAATTCTCAAGCATCTGATCAAAGTGTACATATTAGTCTGAAGAAGTAAAACACCAGAAGCTGGAATTTAAGATGAGGAAGGTCTGGAACAGTCTCTGTGGGAGAGTGCCAGGGAATGTATGAGACAAATAAAAGGGTTGCTGAGCAGCTGCAAGGGCCAAGTTGAAACTGGACAGCATGAATTTATATTTATCTGTGTGATTCTCCCCATAGCAGTGTTCTGGGCCTTTGGGAGCAGATAGGGAGAAAGAGAGAAAGAGGAGAGTGTGGGCAAGACTCTTAGGAACAGTATCACTGAAGTAACTGCCAGGAGTATGAGGTGGGGGCAGAAATCTAGAACAACTGGGAGACAATGTCTTAAGATGAAAGAAGTGAAATAGAGTGGCTAAGGTTTCCACTAAGGCTAGAGATCAAGTGATCAGAGATGTAAATGTGGTTTGGAAAAGACTTACATTAATATAAGATATCAATGATCAGCCATGGGCTTCCCTGTCCCCCAATTAAGCTTGTCAGAGGAACCATGCTAGGCTAGAGGAGTGTGATTTCAAGTACTCTCCTAATATCCCTGTTGAATCTGTTTTGGATGGTCTTTGGAGATCTTTGGAGATGTGTCCCCAACCTCTCAGGGGGAAAAAAACAATTCAATTTTCTTAACAGGCTCAAATAAAAGCTTTTTTTTTTTTTTGGGGGGGGGGGGCGGGATACTGGGGATTGACCACTGAGCTACATCCCTAGCCCTGTTTTGTATTTTATTTAGAGACAGGGTCTCATTGAGTTGCTTAGCAGTCTTGCTAAGTTGCTGAGGCTGGCTCTGAACTTGTGATCCTCCTGTCTCTGCCTCCCCAGCAGCTGGGATTACAGGTGTGTGCCACCTCCCCACTTCTAGTAAAAGCTTTTGATAAAAAGGAGTTAAGTATAACAGAGCAAGCCTAGGACTGTCTTAAAGAACTTCACCATTGATTGGCCAGAAAGAAAAATAGCAGCTTGCAAAGGAGACTAAAGGAAATGACCAGAGAAGTTATGACAATAAAGAGGAATGATGGAACACAGAAATCAATGTATGAAAGTATTTCAAGGAGAAAATAATCATGTGTATCAATATTTTGCTAACAGGCTACTAAAAGTAGCCATTAGTGACTTTGGGCGTAAATGGTAATCTTACCATCACAGATTGAAGTGGTTGGATATGACATAAGAGTAATTTGTAAAAGAAGTAGGAAGTGGGGAATGGAGGGCTAAAGGCATTGCTCAGTGGTCGTGAGCAAGCTTATTGACATGAGTGAGGAGGTCCTGGGTTCAATCCCCAACACTGGGGGAAAATGAAAATGGAAAAAAGTTATTTAAAGAAATCTGGCTATAAAGGAGAAAAAAAAGTTAAGTGGGATCTAGAAAGGGATATTAACTCTAGAGAGGATTTTTGGTAATACTGAAGAGATCATGAATGTGTAAATGTCAAAATACTCAGTGAAAGGGAAATGTTAAACAGAAGGGAAAACATGTTAGGTATGCAGAAATGCGTGAAGGGATCAGATACAAAGTACAATGAGAAGTGTAAAAGGAGGTGGGGAGAGGATTGGCATTAAGGTGAGCAAATGTGTAGATTTGCTGGGTGTATGGGCACACACCTATAATCCAAGTGATCAGGAAGTTGAGGCATGATAATCCCGAAGTTCAAAGCCAGCCTCAGCAATTTAGCAAGGATACCTAAGCAACTTAGCAAAACACTGTCTCAAAATAAAAAAACAAAAGGGCTGGGAATGTAGGTCAGGGTTTAAGTACCTCTGGGTTCAATTCCCAGCACCCCCCCCCCAAAAAAAAAAAGGAAAGAAAAATGAAAAAGACGCAAATTTTATGTTCGGAAGTGGACAGACATAACACCTGCAAGGCACTTAGCATATTGCCTGGAATGTTAGTTTGTATCAGAAATGGTTACTCTAACCTGGCACAGTGGCACATGCCTATAATCCTAGTGACTCAGGAGGCTGAGGCAGGAGGATCCAAAATTCAAAGCCAGCCTCAGCAAATCAATGAAGCCTTAAGCAACTTAGCAAGTCCCTGTCTCTAAATAAAACACACAAAGAGCTGTGATGTGGCTTAGTGGTTAAGCACCCCTGGTTTTCAATCCCTGGTACCAAGAAAGAAAAGAAAAGAAGTGGTAACTGTGAGTCAAGTACAATGGCACACACTAATCCCAGCTACCTGGGAAACTGAGGCAGGAGGCTCACAAGTTAAGAGGCCAAAGTGGGCAATTTAGCAAGTTCAGTGATTAGAGTGCACCTGGGATCAATCCCCAGTATGGAAGGAAGGGTAGATAACTATAGCTATTGGTTACAATTCATGTTGTACACCTCCTTGATAATTTCTTACAATTTAGGCTTTTTAAAAATACCTTTATTTTATTTTTATGGGGAGCTGAGAATTGAACCCAGTGCCTCAAGCATGCTAGGCAAGCACTTGTGGGTGAGCCACAACCCCAGCCCCACATTTTAAGGTTTGGCTATATAAAATGAACTAGTACACTACTTATTAAAGCTGTACATTTTAAAGTTTATAAAGAGGGCTGGGGATGTGGCTCAAGCGGTAGCGCGCTCGCCTGGTATGCGTGCGGCTCGGGTTCGATCCTCAGCACCACATACCAACAAAGATGTTGTGTCCGCCGAGAACTAAAAAATAAATATTAAAAAAAATATAAAGTTTATAAAGAGTTACTTGAACTTTTTGATTCTGCACCTCTGTTCACTTCAAGATTTCTGTATACTTGCTAGTCCCCTTATTTCAATAATAAGATAAAAACTATACATTATGTACAAGTACTGCACATTATGTACCTTTTTATAATCATTTGACCTCTGATTTCTAAAAAGAATCCACCAAATCCAACAAAATCAGAAAAAATTTTTTGCCAATTCCAATATGTCAACTCACCCTCAGAAAAATGACACTAAGAATAAACTGGGCGGGGGGGGGGGCTGGGGATGTGGCTCAAGCGGTAGCACGCTCGCCTGGCATGCGTGCGGCCCGGGTTCGATCCTCAGCACCACATACAAACAAAGATGTTGTATCTGCCAAAAACTAAAATAAATATTAAAAATTCTCTCTCTCTCTCTCTCTTAAAAAAAAAAAAGAATAAACTGGGCTGGGGCTGGGGCTCAGTGGTAGTACACTTGCCTGGCATGTGAGAGGCACTGGGTTCAATTCTCAGCACCACATATAAATCAATAATAAATAAAGGTCTATCAACAAATTTAAAAAATATTTAAAAAAAAAAATAAACTGCTGCTGGGGTTAGAAAGGACTTTGTAGGGTTCGGTTCAAAAGGAAAACCATATTTGTACTTCAAATGTATAGAAGAGATCCAAGAAGCCTCTTTACCTCTGATCAAAATTCTCTGTAATGTCATATCCATGCCCTTATATTCCTTAATCTTGCCTCAGCCTCCAAATTTTCATCCATGCTATGCTGTAGTTCCTCACTTTTGTTGCACATATACATTCTCATCTGCTCCTACCCTTATCCCAATGAGACCCTTGTTCCTTGAATTTGAACAGACAGAAAAAGATGCTATGAAAAGAACTTGAGATCATCTAAGATTTGGTGAACTTTCCTGTTCAATATTTCTTGGAGTCTGAATGTCCCAAATTCTTGACCACTCTATTAAGGAAATAAATCTGACTCAAGGGAGACTCAAAACACAGTTTGCGTCTCTAAATCTATATGTTTATATGTAAATCTCTATATGTGTTTTGTGGTATGGGGGATTGAACCCAGGGACACTCTATAACTGAGCTGTAGCCCCAGACTACCTCCTTTTTTTTTTTAAAGATAATCTTGTTAAACTGCCAATGGCCTTGAACTTGCAAAACTCCTGCACTGGCCTCCTAGGCTCAGAGTCACATGCTATAATTCTAGTGACTCAGGAGGACAAGGCAGAAGGATTGCAAGTTTAGGAGCAACTTGAGCAACTTAACAAGATTCTCTCAATTTTTTTTTTTTAAATTGTAGCTTACTGGTAAAGCATTTGTCTAGCACGCACAAGGCCCCTAGTTTCAATGTCTAGTATAGGAAAAAGAAAAGAAAGGAAGAAAAACCCTACATTTAAAAAGAAAAGGCTAGCTAGAGTTGTGGCTCAGCGGTAGAGCGCTCACCTAGTGATGTGAGGCCCTGGGTTCGATCCTCAGCATCACATAAAAATAAAAAATAAAGGTATTGTGTTCAACTACAACTAAATAAACAAAATTAAAAAAAAAGAAAAAGAAAAGGCCAACTTCTGTGTGTGCTTATTTGAATTCTTCTTTGAAAAGGTTTTAACATCGTACTGGTTCCCTCCTTAACAAATGGGTTAAATAAAATAATAAAATCTTTGACATGTTAAAAAAAAAAAAAAAAGACATACACAGTCCCCTCTCTTGGTATCGGCAGGGGATTAGGGGGATCCAGTTTAGTATACCTGCCCTTGTGTCCTTACATATATTAAAATCAGTGTATGCTCAAATACCTCATATAAAATATTCCTTTATCTTATATGGCATGGTATTTACATATAATAATTTTACATGGCATAGTTTTTACATATAATCTATGCACGTCCTCCTATATACTTTCATTGATCAGAGGTTGGTTGACTCCATGGGTGTAGAACCTGCAGATACAGATGGTTGACCATAATGCTTTTTCTTTCCCCTTCTTGGTACTAGGGATTTGACCCAGGGGTCCTTAACCACTGAGCTACATCCCCAGCCATTTTTATTGAGACAGGGTCTCAGTAAATTGCTTATGGTCTCACTAAATTACTGAGGCTGGCCTTGAACTTGTAATCCTCCTGCCTCCAATTCCCGAGTAATGGGGTTACCGGCCATTATGCCCCCTCCTTTTATTGGTACCAGGGATTGAACCCAGGGGCACACAATCATTTGAGGTACATCCCCAGTCCTTTTTTTATTTTTAGACAGGTTCTTACTAAGTTGCTTAGAACCTCACATTGAACTTGAGATTCTTTGGCCTCAGCCTCCAGAGTCATTGGGATTTCAGGTGTGCTCCACTATCTTAGCATCATAATGCCTTTTTTTTGGGGGGGGGGGGGTACTGGGTATTGAACTCAGGGACGCTCAACCACTGACCCACATCCCAGCCCTATTTTGTATTTTATTTAGAGACAGGGTCTCACTGAGTTGCTTAGTGCCTTGCTTTTGCTGAGGCTGGCTTTGAACTTGTGATCCTCCTGTTTCAGCCTCCCGAGCCTCTGGGATTACAGGCATGCGCCCAGCCCCTTTCTTTTAAATCATGTTAAATAAAACTTTGACCTGGGGGCTGGGGTTGTTGCTCAGTGGTAGAGTGTTTGCCTAGCATGTGTGAGGCACTGGGTTCGATTTTCAGCACTGCATATAAGTAAATTAAATAAAGGTCCATCAACAACTAAAAAACAAAACAAAACAAAAAAAGAAACTTTGACCTGGCTGCATGTGGTGGCACAAGCCTATAATTCCAGCAGCTTGGGAGGCTGAGGCAGGAGGATTGCAAGTTTAAGGCCAACCTTAACAACTAAGGAAGGCTCTATGCAATTTTTATTTTGAGACCCGTCTCAAAATAAAAATTGATGTGGCTCAGTGGTTAAGCTCTCTGGGTTCAATCCTTAGTACCAAGGGGGGTGGGGAACTTGATCTATAATTTTAGTATCTTCTCAATCTAGCCACATTGCACTTTTTCTTCCTCTCCCTCAAATATATCTTTCTAATATATATTTGTAGGGCAAAAAACAGCCAAAGAACTATATTTGGTAAAAATCTTAAGGGAAATATTTACTTTTTACCCTACACATTTCTAGATTGAGGGTTTTTTTTCTGTTTTAAGTAACAATGGATTATTTTTGGAAATTACAATAAAACACATAAACACTTGTCCCAGTCTGCCTTTCCCTACTCTCACATACCCTTACCAATTTCTCATTCTCCAAATATCCATTCAAAATATATCTCTGAAACCTCACATTTATGGTCAATGAATTCTGAAGTAGGGTGCCAAGATAATTAAATGAGGAAATAACTATAGTCTTCCTAATTGTTAACGGTGCTAGAACAACTGGACATCCAATACAAAAGGTTAATGTTGAATCCTTACCTCACACCAAATAAAATAGATCAAACAATTAAATGTGAAAATTAAAACTATAAAATTCTTAGAAGGAAATATGGGGGCAAATCTTCATGATCTTGTATTGGGTAATTGTTTCTTCGATATGACATCAAAAGCAAAAGCAATCTAAGAAAAATATGTAACTTTGGATTTCAAAAAACTGAACTTACATGTATCAATGGATAGCATAAATAAAGTAGAAAGATAACCCACAAAATGGGAGAGGATATTTATGAATCATTCCAGACAAGGGACTTGTCTCTAGAATAAAGAACATTTGCAACTCACAATAAAGACAATCCAATTAACAAATTGGTAAAGGATTTGAACAGTTATTTCTCCAAATAAGATATACAAATGGCCAATAAACACATGTAAAGCTACTCAACATCATCATTAAGGTAATGTGAACCAAAATCATAGATACCACTTCAGACCCACTAGTATGTTTATAGTAAAAAAGATACTAAAAAGTGTTGGTGAGCATGTGGAACCCTCTTATGCTGCTGGTAGAAATGTGAAATGGTACAACCTATTTAGAAACAGTATGGCTGTTCCTCAAAATTTTAACTCTTTTTGTGGTGCTGGGGCAGGGTCTAACACATGCTAGATAAACACTATCACTGAGCTACAGCCATAGCACTAGGGATTGAACCCAAAGTTGCTTAAGTACTTAGCCACGTCCCCAGTCCTTTTTATTTTTTCAGGGTCTTGCTAAATTCCTGAGGCTGGCCTCAAAATTGCAATTCTCCTTCCTCAGCCTCCATCATCACTGGGATTAGAGGTGTGAGCCACTGAGCCTGGTTTCAATTTTATTTTTGAGACTCAAAAGTTGCCTGGGCTGGCCTCAAATTTGTGGTCCTCTAAGCCTCCCAGTAACTGGGAATGCAGGCATGCACCGAGATGCCTGGCTCTCGTGTTAAAGTTTGGCTCAGATACACTCCAAGAGAAATGAAAACATGTTTACAGAATAACTTGTACACCAACATTTACAGTAGCATTACTTATAATATTCTAAAAGTGGGAACTACCTAAACATCCTTCAGCTGATGAACAGATAAATAAAATGTGATAAATCCACACAATGGAATACTTTTTGGACATAAAAAGGAATGAAATGCTGATATATGCCAATACATGGACAAACTTCAAAAGCATCTTGCTAAGTTAAAGAACCAGCCACAAAAGACCAAATACTGTATGATTACATTTATGTGACATGTCCAGAATAAGTAAATCACACTAGAAAGTAAATTATTTGTTGCCTACTATTCTGCATTTGGGGAGAAACTGAGAATTACTATTTCTTTGAGGAGTAACACTAATGTCCTAAAATTGTGGTTGTACATCTCTGTGAGTATACTAAAACTAACACTAAAATTTAGATTTTATACACATTTATTGTGTCGTCTATGAACTGTATCTCAATAAAACTGTAAGGATGGGGATGTAGCTCAGTGGTAGTACCTTTGCCTAGCATGTCTTGATCCCCAGCACTACAAAACTGTACAAAATGTACTTCTGCCATGCAACCTACCCATTTTATTACAATCCACATTAACAACTCCATTCTTTCAATTCCTGTAAGCTCTTGAAAACAACTACAAAAAAATTGGAAAAAAAAGAAAAATGCAAACTACATTACACAATTTAGCACTGTTACACTATCTGATAATGTTTATTATTATTTCCTATAGATCAGCCTTAATTTGTCAGCCAGATTGTAAATTTTCTTTGCTTATTTTGATGAGTACTAGCAACTGAAACCAGGGCCTTGCACATGCTAGGCAAGCACTTTTAACCCTGAGCTACAGTTCCAGCATGAAACTATAATTTTCTGAATGTGTAAGTCTTCTGTTTCTCAGATATCTCTGAACTACCCAATACATAACTGAGCATACAGGAAGTACTGAGTAAATATCTGATGGTTGTGAAAAATAGAATGAATGTGCACGTGCTTGTTTTTACACACATGTATCGAACGCACAGAGAAGCTGTGGGAATGAATACGATCTTACATAGTGAGGTGAGAGAATGACACTATGTGAAACTGCAGAATACAAGATTTATTTAAGGGAAAAAACAGCATATTTTGGACAGTTTTGTTCTCCCCATCTTCAGCCTCCTGCTGCTCAATGACACCAAATGTCAACCATATTCTGGTCTCAGATTCTAAGGGAGTCACTGAGGTCCTAACTAGATACTCAACTTCTTGTGTCACTATTCCCCCATCGCTTCCTCTTCCTCCTCCTCTGTCCAGCTCAGATCATCATCTGAATCCTCAGATTCTTCCTCATCCATCTCTAATACAACCCCTGCCCTAGCCTTCTCAGCTAGTGCATCAGGGTGCTCCAGCTGGGCCCAGGATCCTGGGTCAGCCTTGACCAGGGAGATTTCAACCCGAGATGGCATCAAGGAGACAGAGCTCTGCTCCACGTTTATGACCTAAGAAGGAGGGAAAGATACAGAGGAACATAGAAAAAAGAGAGAACGAAGAAACCAAAAGGATTGGGGTAGAGTGGTGATTAATGAAGAAAGAAAAATGAAAAAGGGTGAGAGAGAGGAGAGAAACAGAAGAAGGGAAAAGGAAGGAGGGGGCAAGGGAAAAGGAAATGGAGGGAAAAGAGAAGGAATATGAAAGCAAATGAAGAGAAAAATCTCCACTTTCCCACTACAACTCCTTCCCTCAGGATACCCTTTTTTCATTCCATCTGGTCCTTCTTTTACCCCATCTGTTTCCCCAACCTTTGTCCCCTTCTCTTCACTTACCCCCCAGAGCTTCATCTGTGCTTGGAACACGCGGTTACCGTCAAAGACAATGTGGATATGAAGCTGAGAAAAAAGAATTACAAGGGTAGTAACAATCAAAGAAGGGCAGAATAAGTCATTATCACAGAGAATTCAGGCCAGAGGTATGTATGATATGACTCTGACCTAAAAGTTCTCTCTTCCTCTCAGGGAACTATGGAGCCTGTAAGTTAACTGCATACAGAATCTCTGCCTATAATAGTATATCACCCAATTCACCATCCTCCCATCCTCCACCAGACCATTCCTCACCTCAGTTTGGCTGGCCTTCACCCAGTTGAATGCAGGAAGTGGAATCTGGCCATACACAGTCACCACTACTAAAGAATCTGTCTGGTGCCAATCATGACGGCAAGATGCTGGCAGCTAAAGAGAAGATGTGAATAGTAGATGGTAAAAATAAACTCTTAACCCAAAGGCCCAAGTGACGTTCTCATGGGGTATGTGCAGCAGAGTCTCAGAAAGACTAACAACAATGCTTAATGAAGCAATGCATCTGAGTTATAGAGGGATAAGGATGTTTTTTCAATACTGGGGATCGAACCCAGGGCCTCTTACATTCTAGACAAGCACTCTACCATGGAGTCACATCCTCAGCCCAGGAGCAGCATCTTATTTGGTCTGAATTAAAGGAAGAGAGTTTGGCCCTGAGGTACAAAAAGAGAGCTTATCTCTGGTATTGGGTTTTATCTTTTTTAGTGTGTATGTGGTGCTGGGGGTTGAACCCAGGGCCTTATGCATGCAAGACAAGCACTCTACCAACTGCACTATATCCCCAGCCCTGGCATTGGGCTTTAAGAAATCTGGGACTTGCTTACCTGCTTCCCCCAGTCATGTCTACCAACTCTGCATCCTGGCTGTGCCAAGAATGCCCCAAAATCCAGAGTCTGGATGCCACAACAGCTCCAAGACTTCATCCTGAGATAGAAAGATAATTCAACCAAATTTCCACACCAAGCTCCCAAAGTTACCATCAATATTGGGAGAAACCTGTCTTAAATACCACCCAGGACCCTCCCTCACCCCTCATGGAATCGAGGTGCTCCTGGGTGGTAGGTACATGGAGTAGCATCACTCTCAGGGCCTTGGTAAACCTAACAAAGATAAAGGAGTCAGGAACAGAATCAGGTCATTTTAAGGTTTACCCCACTCTGTCTCATGTTTATTCCCATCTATGCCTCTGGTATAGCATCTCTCATCCACATGCTTGAGCCCCCCAAAACTATCACTCACAGCATCACATCCTGGGTTCTGGCAGCTGGAACCAGTCCGGATCAGACTACTATCAAGTCCTGGGCAAGAGAAACAGTCAGGAACCCATTAATTTCCCCAACCTTTGTGCTATTTCTGATAAATTCTACTTGGTGAAGTTTGACCTACTAAGATTCTACCTACCTGCCCCAGGTTCTTGGTCTAGTTCCTTTTGTTCCAATGCCATTTCCAAGGCTTGAGATACATTTAGTGGCAGTAACTTTGGAGGCAACTCTGACCTAGTGGTTATAGGCAGGTTATTTAGTTCTGAGCCATGAATCATGACTGCCAGCTCCAATACTCCCACACATGGAAATAGTCAAATACTACTGAAAAGCAGGCTTGGAGAAGTTGGGTAGCACCTCATTTCCAATGTGCACCTCTGTGTGGACACCCAAATCCCCAAACCCAGAGAAATCCTTAGGGCTGCTCTCATCCATCTACTTAGTTGCTCTAATTACATTTCTCTACAGAACTACACCAGTTCATCTTCCTCTTTATCTAATTCAGAACCTGATGACTTTCTTCTCTTGCTCATATTAGTCTTACAAATTATTCTCTGCAGCCTCCTGGCTACCAATACTACTTCATTTTCTTGATGGTTTATCTTATAGCTATTTTCTAGAAAGAAAAAGAAATCAAGCCATTCTTAACAGTCTTCCTTGTGTTAAACTAAGTATATATTTGTGTGTAAGAGGAAGATATCTATCCCTCATCCTTAGAGCAAAAGGACAACACAACAGAAATTTCCTCCAAGGCACAGAATATATACCATCCAACCCCGACACCTGACCCTTCTTATCTCTTTGATCCTTAGTTACCAAACCCAAATGACCCAGTAATTACTCCTAGAAAGCTACATGAATATAGGAAAAACCCAGGAGCCTTCTCTTTACTTGGGCCTCTCTCTGAGCAAGGTCTCTTCTGACTTTGGAATTGTATTCAGAGGTCTTTGTTCCTGAAGTGAACTTGTAGCAGGGCCCTCAGGCTGAGGGGCCTCAGGAAGCTTCTCAGCACAATGCGGTCCCATAGTACAGCCCTAGTATAGATAAAGAGATAAAGATTAGAAATAGAGGGCTGGGGTTTTAGCTTAGTGGTACAGTGCTTGCCTTGCACACATGAGGCACTGGGTTCAATCCTTAGCACCACATAAAAATAAATAAATAAAGATATTGTGTCTGTCTATAAGAAATAAAGGATTTACCTTGATGTTTAAAAACTCTGAGAAATCTACAGTTCGCTTTCGGCAACAGGACCATCCCTGGTAACGAGAGACCCAGATCAGCTTTGATTCCTGGGTATACTTCCTTTGGGAAATGTTCTTGTTATCCCACCTCACCTACTGCTCACCTTTAGTGCATCATGGAAGATTGGGACCCCAGGGTGATAGCGACAGGAATCTATGGATACCAGTAGAAAGATCAAGATAGGAAAGATAACTATACCAAATATCACTTTTCCCTTTCCTCTGGGTTTTCTTTTCTTGTAAAAGAATAAATCAGCAAAGGTTTAAGATCACTCAGCCCAATTAAATAGCCAGAAGTACATGAAGTTTATCCCACCGTGCTCCCAACAGTCTTACAGTAAACCATTCCCCTAATACCCAGAGAGCCCCCAGCCAGGTCAGGATTTACTCACCAGAGAGATTGGTACTGGGGTCAAACTGTTGCCCACAGCCTTTGTTATGGCAGAGCAGAGACATGGAGGCGTTGGCAGAATAACTGAAAGGGTATTTCAAGGAGTCTGGCTGTCGTGTGGGGAACACCTCTTAGTCCGGAGGCTTTTAGCTGCCTGAAAGGGCCAGCTGTTTCTATCTTTAGTTCAGGAGGCGGACACCTCCTAACATGGGCAAGGGAACTTCAATTGGTCTCCCTAGCCAATAGGAAAGAGCACAGGAGCATTTTAGCTCTGAGGCTCAGGAAAAAAGGATCAGGCAAAGTAGTACTTGGAACTTGGGTGAGGTCAGCTAAGCACTGCTAAGACAGTTTTAGATGTTGCCAATTCCAAGCCTCTTACATACTAGCAGCTGCTCAGAAATATATACCAACTGAGACCCCCCCCCAACTCAATGAAGGTTTCTTCCAGCCCATTTTCTTCCTCTTTTAAAGCAGCTACCCTGGCAACCACATTACTTATGTGTAGTGTTAATAGCACTGATCATTTCTAACCACAATAGTATGCTTCTCACCCCATCTCCTCCCCATGTTTGTCTAGAATGATGATTATTAGTTCAATCAAAAGGGCCATAAAGGATTATCCTTACAGTCTACTGCTGAACTCCTGAGGGGAAATTCCCACCCCCCATCCCTCCCCTTCAAAAATAGCACAGAAAATTAAAAGGCTTAAAATGTATTTTAATAAGTTGATGCTGCATTACTGCTCCATTTCTCAGAAAACTCCAAATTTAAGGTATCAGGAACAAATCAAACATGGTACACCAATAAAAAATGCACAGCATAACTACCTAAGATAGGCAAGGCTAAGAGCTACTGTCAGACCATCAGCATACAGCAACCCTGTTCCCAAGATTGTACTAGGCCTATCAAGAAAAGCTGTGAATAGCAACATCATAGACACAGAAGGGTCAATTCTTGGGTTGTCTTTACCCATGAAAAAGATGGAGGCAAGTTAACACAAGAATTTTTTTTAAAGATATACTAAAATGAAAAGTTCTAAGAGAAAATGTCTTCCTTAGGACATGAAAGGGTAATATATGGGATATAACAGAACTGTTATGTATGTTGTCTGTGACCTCTGTGGACATTTGCCTGAATTCTCACCTGGGAGTGAATGGAGCAATGGGGCTAAGGTCATTGGGGGATGTTTTGTTTTTGTGGTATATGTGGCAGTGTCTCTGGGATTGAGGGGTATAAGGACAAGAAAGCAAATAAAACATGATGAAAAAAAAAAAAAATAGAACGGAATGATCAAGATTAATAGGGCTCTAACTGGATCCATTTTGCTATGGTTCACCAGCCCTCAACAATCACATTTGAGATTTCAGGAATGCACCACACAGAATCAATTAAACAATATGCCACACAGAACTGATTTGTTAAATACCACCCCTCCCTTGCCCTCTGCCTCCAGCATACTCCCTAGAGTAGTACAGGCAGGGAAGACCTAACTATTGGGAAGAATCCCTAACACTTTTCCAGGGTAGAATTCTGGCTAGTCCAAAAAGGGTCCCTTCTTTTAAGGGTTTTGGGAAACTAGACAATGCAACTTTATTAGTATCGGCGACGTTTGTTTGGAGCAAATTCAGCTCCAGGAGCGGCACGGTTGAATGCAGGAGGGGTTCCACCAATTGCCCCAATTCCTTCCATTGTGGCAGCTTGGCCAAAGCGTTCAGTTGTTGGTGGGGTCTTCAAAGAGAAAAAGAAAGCACATTACAATATAACCATTGTCCTGGGGTTCCCACCCATCTATAACCTTTGTACTGTAGGCCATTTCCGCTCAATTATTCAAGGCTCCTAATGCTGGTTATGGGTGACCAAGGATATCTAGAACTACAGTGGACAACCCTGAGAAGATGTCTGAATTAGAGATCCACCCTAAAATGATACCTTTATAATTTATCCATATTCCTCATTACTGAACAAGCAATAGCACATACTAACTTCCTAAGCTAGGTAAGTTCTAGCCAAGTCCTTTTTCCTGAGGTAGGTATGTAGATAAGGGCCATCTCCAGCAACCTTGAGGCTATCCAGTTTTGGCACTATTATGACAACAGAACCAAAACAAGCTCTGAACTCTATAAGCCATGAAACCTTTAGATTCATTTTTTAAATTTTTGTGGTACAGGGGATTAAACCCAGGATTTACCACTGATCTACATCCCCAGCCCTTTTCATTTTTTGAGATAGGTTCCTGTCACTAAGTTGCCCAGATTGGTCTGGAACTTCCAATCCTCTTGCCTCAGTATGAGTAGCTGGGAAGATTCACATCTATTTCATATTATAATGTATACCCTTTATTTGACTTGCTCCCAAAATCTACCTGTTCACCCAAGACAGCAACTAAACAGCCTGACCAATCAGACAGAGGTCAGCTGTCTTAACTCTGATATAAAAATAAAGTTTGATAACTGAGTTTTTTCAAGATTAAAAAATAAAGACATTAGGGCTGGCAATGTAGCTCAGTGATAGAGTGCTTGCCTAGCATGCAAGACACTGGGTTCCACACCCAGCATCACAAAAAAGAAAAAGAAAACCTTTAAAATGGGGGCTGGGGTTGTAGCTCAGTGGTAGAGCATTTGCCTACCACATGTGAGGCACTGGGTTTGATCCTCAGCACCACATATAAATGAATGAATGAATGAATAAATAAATAAATAGTATTGTGTCCATCTATAACTAAAAAAATATTCTCATTTGACAGAGTGTCTGCCTTGCATGCACAAGGACCTGGGTTCAATCCCCAGCACTACAAAAAAAAAATTTAAAGTTACATTTCAAGTTTATCAGTAGTCTTAAACACTGATGGATACCTATAACAAAACTGAGATAGGTCCCGAGGCAATGAAGGTAAAGCCCTTTTTCCTCTTCCTCCTACCATTTGGAAATTACTACTAAAACCCTATAGTTTATTACCAGGCCCAAAGTTCCATCCGGCATCATAGTGGCAGGTCCTGGAGGAGCTGGGGTACCAGCTGGCACAGGAGCAGGGGGCATGGCGCCTCTGTTATTTATGCCCATAGCACCTAAAGCAGAGTTGTGTGATCAGTACAGGGAATAGAGATTGACAGTTTCTTCCTATACCAAAGGAAATAATTTAACAAGACCTCTGGGCTAGATGTCAAACCCCAAGAACATGTTGTTCCTATAAATGTCAGACTTTTAAATCTGCAGTAGGTAGTAAAAGCTACATACTTCATCAGATACCAAACAAAAATGGAAAAGGAAATCAGATCCATTGATTAACCCCTTAATTCCTTACCTCCCATAGCCATCTGGCCCATCCTTATCTCTTGCTCTCTCTGAAAAAAAAAAAAATTCTTAAGAGTTCAAGACAGTAGTGCATTTTACCACCATCCACTGATGATCACTCACTAAGGGATGTGATAACACATCCCAAGAACAATGAGACCAAGACGAGGAACAGAAAGAGGGGTGAAAATAAGGGGGAGGGTGCTGGGGATATAGCTCAGTTGGTTGAGTGCTTGCCTTGCATGCACAAGGCCCTGGGTTCAATCTCAGCACCACAAAAAAAGGGGGGGAAGGGTTAGGGTTGAGGCTCACCAGTAGAGCACTCGCCTAGCACTTATGAGGCCCTGGATTCAATCCTCAGCACCACATAAAAAATAAACAAAGATATTTAAAAAATTTAAAAAGGGGGGATATTTAATTTCTTCTGGGACACCAACTTGTACAACTATAAGGATAGCAATGTCTCATCTTACAGTCACTAAGTCTAAACAGCTTTCCATCCCAAATTGCCCATGAGAAAAAGATAAGCTCCACTTCAAACCTTACCTCTTTCCTATAAATTCTTTTTCTAGAATAAGTTTCATAGCATAGAAAAACTGGTCATAACTTGGAGTCATAGTGAACAGTTCATGGTGGATTTATGATATCACAACTGGCCTGGTGTATCATGGGTACATGGGACATATACCGCATCAGGGAAGGTCCCCTTGAATCCTTCCTGCTGTCGCCGCATCATCTCTTCTTGTTGCCGCCGCATTTCTTCCTCACGGCGCCTACGCTCCTCCTCCTGCCTATAGAGTCACCAAAGTTTTTAAGATACAAGCATTCCAGGACTTGAGCAAATTATTTTAATAGGAGACTGAGCCAAGCAGATCAGTCTGCTGAAACTATCATAGCCCATCAGGAAGTAAGGCAACATCCACAGAATTATCTAGAGAACAGCACTTAGCTGCTCTCTTTATCACGGCCCCAGGAAATTCCTAGAACCATAGACAGCTAAACATCTCCCATTTCTGGAGAACCAGAGAAGCACCCAGGAGACATTTGCTAATACATTTACAAAGGTATGATATAGCACACTGGTAAGGAAGTAATGAGTTAACTCATTTTAAAAAAGGAGGGTTGGGGTTTTGGCTAAGTGGTAGAGCATTTGCCTAGCTTGTGTGAGGCACTGCATTAGATTCTCAGCATCACATATAAATAAATAAAATAAAGTCCATTGACAACTAAGAAACTATTTACAAAAAAAAAGTGTGCGGGGGTGGTAGGGTGGTAGGGATGTTTGAGAAAAGCAGTTACCTGAGCTCCAGTTGCTTTCTTTTTTGCACCTCTTGGTTGTGCAGCTCTTCCATTCTTCGAAGTTCTTCTTGGCGCCTCATCAAATCTAGAAACAAATTGATAGTATTGGTCATTCTCTTCATATATGCCCAATAATTTTCCATAAATAATGATCCAGAAAGCACAGGGCATGTGTACACTGGTAATCCCAGCTATATAAAAGGTTGAGGCAAGAGGATCAAAAATTTTGAAGCTGGCTTGGGAAACTCGGCAAGACCCCATCTCAAAATAAAACAAAAAGGGCTGGAGATGCAGCTTAGTAGTAGAGCACTTTCTTGACCCATGAAAAGCCCTAAATTCAATCTCCAGTACTAGAAAAAAAAGATGTAGAAATTAAAGAGGAACTTAATCTGAGCTGTCACTTGACGTATCCAGATTCCAAAATGAAGTCAAACCTAGCATGTCCTTGCCCATAGAATCTATAATCCTGTCACATCTCCAAGAGCATTTGCCTACCAAGATCAACATGTTTCAGGGAATAAAAGTGAAGATTTAGCATACTGGTGGCACATGTCTATAATCCCAGCTACTGAGGAGGCCAAGGCAGGAATACAAGTTTGAGGCCAGCCTGGGAAACATAGATCTATCTCAAAAAATAAACAGGGATGGAGATGTAGCTCAGTGGTAGAGTGAGCCTAAGTTCAACAACCCCCCCCCCCCCCAAACACAAAAAGTCAGAAATTTTGGTCTTTCTCAACTGAATGACACAAAGAAACTCCTGGAAAAAAAGCATTTTGTTTTTAAGTTTTAAGAATTACAGACTTCGGCTGGGATTGTGGCTCAGTGATAGAGCACTTGCTTGCCTAGCATGTGAGGCACTGGGTTTAATCCTCAGCACCACATAAAAATAAATAAGTAAAAAGAAAGAAAGAAAGAAAAAAGAAAGACTTATACTCACCCTGCCTCATTAGCATGACCTGGTGCTCATGACGAGCAGCCTCCATCTCCATTTCCAGCTTCTCACGAGCCTCCTTGATGTTGCGATCCACCTGGTCCTGCTGCTGTTTCTCCATCTCAATGAGTGCCTTCCAACGCATGGCATACTCATACTCAAAGGAACCAGGCTGTGCAAATCTGGGTGGCTGCTCTCGCTCCCTGAAGACAAGCTTCCAAGATTACTAACTTTGTTCAAGATTCCACCATCTAAAGCATCACATTCCTATTGAGTGCCAGTGAAACCATAGAACAAAGACCTGACTCTTTTAAGCATCCTTTTAAAAGCTTCCTCAAGGGGCCTGGGGTTGTGGCTCAGCGGTAAAATGCTTGCCTAGCATGTACAAGGCCCTGGGTTCGATCCTCAGCACCACATAAAAATAAATAAATAGAATAAAGGTATTTGTGTCCAACTACAACTAAAAAATAAATATTAAAAAAAAAAAGCTTCCTCAAGAGTCAGGAGTGGGCTGGGGTTGTGGCTCACTGGTAGAGCGCTTACCTAGCAATGTGTGAGGCACTGGGTTCGATTTTCAACACCACATGGAAATAAATATTTATAAAGGTCCACTAACAACTAATAAAAAAAATTTTTTAAAAAGTGAGGAGTGGCGGCAAAAATCTATCATCCCAGTGAATTAGTAGGCTGAGGCAAGAGGATCACAAGACCAGCATAAGCAACTTACTGAGGCCTGTCTCAAAATTTAAAAAAAAAAAAAAAAAGGAAAGGGTGTGGGGGCTGGGGATGTGGCTCAGCGGTTATGTGCTACTTGGTTCAATCCCCAGTACAAATAAATAAATAAATAAAAATAAAAGCTTCCTTAAGAATTGGCAAATACCAGGCTGGTGTTATAGCTCAGTAGCAGAGCACTTGTCTAGCACTTGTGAGGGATTGGGTTCACACTTCAGCACCACATAAATAAATAAAATAAAGGTATTGTGTCCATCTACAAGTAAAAATATTTTTAAAAAAAGTCAGGGCTAGGATTATGGCTCAATGATAGAGAACTTGCCTAGCACGTGTGAGGGTTTGATTCTCAGCTCAGCATATAAATAAAATAAAGTACCACTGATAACTAAAAAAACAAAGAGTAGTCAAATATAGCTGGGCACAGTGGCACACACCTGTAAGTAATCCCAGTGACTTCAGAGACTGAGTCAGGAGGGTGGCACATTTAAAGACAGCCTCAGCAACTTAGCGAGACCCTGTCTCTAAATAAAAAAGGGCTGGGGATGTAGCCCAGTGGTTATGCAGTCCTGGGTTCAATCCCTAATACCAAAATGAAAAACAAACAAACAAACAAGCAAAAACAGCATGGACAAATACCTAATAGGTAATCTATCAGGGTCACGTACTTGTGAAATTGCTGGTTCTTTATAACCAGCTTCTCTGGAAGCCCTTCTTCATCATCTAACTGGTCCATTGGCTCCACAGTCACAGGGCGAGGAAATCTGGGTAAAAGGAAGGTCAGTGTTAATAAAACTATAATACACAAGGCATCTGCCCAGCCTCTCCACTGGCACAATGAATTAGGAATTCTGAAGGAGTTTTTACATATAATCCAGGTAATTAAGTTCTTTTATTGGCATTATGGAAAACTTGGGACTAATAGGATGGAGTTAGGTGTCAGACTTATGAACATACCCACAAAATATATTGCAAGTACATCAAGATGCAGGACTTACCTACAACCTGAATACCCAATATCTACAAAACCCAAGAAAATTAACTGGGGTAAATTCTAAGAAATACTGCATGTACAAAACAACTTTTCAGAGTTCTAAAACTTCGCAGTAGAAGACAACTTAATAAGGATTAAATGGCAACCTAACTAAAAGACTAGAAACTCTACTAGAAAGCTGAAATAATTAGTCTTTAAATGGGGCCTGGAATTTTAGCTCGGTGGCAGAGCGCTTGCCTCACACATGCTAGGCAAGTGCTCTGAGGCATTGGGTTCAATCCTCAGCACCACATAAACACAAATAAAAGCATTCTGTCCATCTACAACTACCAAAAAAAGTTTTAAACATGCCTATAATCCCAACTAATCAGGAGGCTGAGGAAGGAGGATCAAAACTTTCAGGACTGTCTGGGCAACTTAGCCAAAACCTGTCTCAAAATAAATTTTCTTAAAAAAATGGGGGGGGATGGGGTTATGGCTCAGTGGTAGAAGAAGCACTGGGTTTGATCCTCAGCATCACATAAACACAAACAAAATAAAGGTACTCTGTCCATCCACAACTAAACCAAATTTTAAAAAGTGGGGAATGGGGACTGGGGCACTTAGTTCAGCACTGAAGCACCTGTCTATTACATGCAGGGCCCTGGGTTTGATTCCCCAGTGTTACCAAAAAAAAAAAAAGTCTTTAAATGAACATAGGGACATGGTTACTAGAGGTTAATTCCGTAGTCCAGAAACAATTAGGAATCCAAGGTCTATTTCTGAAAACCCTTCACTTACGTGGTTAGCAGGAAAGACCCTTCACTGCATCTGTCCAGAGCTTTCCGAGCAGCTGGCTTCCCTGAGAACTCAACAATGCCTTTTCCTGAGGGTCTTCCTCGATCATCCACAATGACTACAGCCCTCTCCACCTGGCCAAACACAGAAAAAGCTTCTTCCAGCAGTTCGTTAGACACGTACTGAGGAAGGTTTCGAACAGTAAGGGATGCACTATGGCAAGCAAAGCGCACACGCAGCTGTTTTCCACGGAGTGGCATATTGTCCAGCTCTACTTTGGCAATTTCCGCCAGAGTTCGTGTTTCCTAAAAAGAAAAGAATTAGAGTAACTCAGTTTAACAAAGACTGAGCAGCTACTGATAACCTAATGAAAATCTCAGTAACAAAATTATTAGCCCAAAACCTTGGCAGTAAGCACATAAATAAACATAGGTATACTGGATGTTGTGGCACACACCAGTAATCCCAGTGACACAGGAACCTGAGGCAGGAGAACCTCAAGTTTGAGGCCAACCTCAGCAACTTTGTGAGACCCTATCTCAGAACAAAGGGCTAGTGATGAAGTTCAGTGCTAGAGCTTGTCTGTGGATTCAATCCCTACTACTTGGGGAAAAAAAAAAAAAAACATGGAGAGGACTAGAATTATACTGTCTTTCAGGTTAACTCCTTAGTTACCCTAATTGATTGGAATTGGAAATTCTACAAGTTCATACAAGTAGAAACAGGTCAGATCATTCATAACCAAAGACCATCCTAAAATCTAAGCTATTTATAAATATTTTAATTTTCTGTAGCAACATAAATAATTATGTCCTCCAACAGGCATCTTTTAGAACCACAGACCTTGAATGAGACACCCACATCTCCTTGCATCACTAAAGAGTGATTTTGATACTCAGAGAAAATGACTTGCCTGTACAGTCTTTAGTGGCAGATAGGAATGAAAACTAGTTCTGACCACCCTATCCGGTGATCTTGATGTTATATTATTTTCCTAACTTATAAAGGTGGATATCTTGAAATATTTTTCCTGCATACAATTTTCTCAAATCAAAAAGAATTTTAAAAATAGGTATACATCTAAAAATGGGTGGCATTAGCCAGACATGGTGCTTCATGCCTGTAATCCCAGCAACTTGGGAGGCTGAGGCAGTCACAAGTTCAAAACCAGCCTTAGCCATTTAGTGAGGTTCTAAACAACTCAGCGAGACCCAATCTCAAAATTAAAAATAAAAGGGTAGAGTACCCCTGGATTCAATTCCCACTATCAACAACAAAAATGTAGAATTGGCCAGGCATGATGACAAACAAGAGTAATCCCAGCTATTCGGGATGGCTGATGCAGAAGGAATTGAAGTTTGAAGCCAGCTATGCAATTTAGGGAGAAGTTGCCTCAAAATAAAAAAATAAAAAGTACTGAATATGAAGCTCAGTGTAGAGCACCCCAGGTTCAATCCCCAGGACCAAGGGGAGAAAAAACACCCCACAGAATGTCTAGTTGAACACAAATCTTATATTAAAAAATATAGCTCGGTGGTAGAGCACTTGCCTAGCATGTGTGAGGCACTGGGTTTGGTTCTCAGCACCACATATAAATAAATAAAGGTGCATTAACAAGTAAAAAATATTTTTTAAAAAATCAACATACTAAACTATACTCACTGGACAGCAAATGGGGGAAGGCATAGATAAAAATAAAATTAACATGAGGTGATAATTACTGAAGTTCAGCAGTGCATGTTCATTATACTATTCTGTTTACTAGGTTTTTTTTTTTTTTGGGGGGGGGAGGAGGTACCAGGGCTTGAATTTAGGGACACCAAGTCACATCCCCAGCCCTTTTTTGTATTTTATTTAGAGAAAGGGTCTCACTGAGTTGTTTAGGGCCTTCTTAAGTCTGACTTTGAACTCACCACCCTCCTGCCTCAGCCTCCTGAGGCACTGGGTGTGTACCACTGAGCCTAGCTATTCTGTTTATTTTAATGTTTGAAATTTCCCAATTAAATTGTAAAAAGTTCTAAAGGACATAAATTAGTCTGTTTCCTAGGAAAGTGAGCCGATATCGTCCTTACAATCTACATAAAAAAATTTATAAGCATCTAACAGTCTGAAAATCATTTCCACTACATACTTATGGTTCCATATCCATCATTCCCAAACATCCCTTCCTCTTTAAAGCACATAAAACCCACAGTTGCTCACCAAGCGGATAAAGCCAAAGCCTTTATCCTTATGAATGAAAACTTCGCCTGCCTTCCCGTATTTCTCAAATAGTTTCCTCATTTCCTCCTCAGTGATGTCAGGAGGGAGATTACCCACAAAGAGACGGCTACGTTGGGTGAAGGTCTTCTCTCCTGGTTTCCTAAAATTCTTCAGGTCAATAGTCAAACCTTCATCTGTAAGAAGACACACAGTGACTCAAAAGATCGGGGAGAAAGATTTACAGTCACATTATCAAAGAGCTGTCTGTAACTTCTGCTAGATTAGGAAAACAATTGCTGTAGAGAAAGCAAATATCATTTCCCAAAGCAACCTATCCACTCTCTAGTTAATGAAGCTTCACTGATACATACACACACACACACACACACACACACACAAGAGGTACGGGCCCAAGAAAAAATTAAGCAGTTTAAGGAGTCCTATGTCACAACTAGATTGTTTTTTTTGTACTAGGGATTTAACCCAGGGGCACTCAAGTACCAAGCCACTTCCCCAACCCTATTTTGTATTTTATTTAGAGACAGGCTCACTGAGTTGCTCAGCACCTTGCCGTTGCTGAGGCTGGCTTTGAACTCATGATCCTCCTGAGCAGCTGGGATTACAGGCGTGCACCACCACTGCATATAGCTAAATTTTTAAATTTATAAAATTGCTCAGGGCTGGGACTGTAGCTTGGAGATAGGACTATATCTTGTGCCCCAGTGTTAAATTGCAATAACAATTATAAAAAATAATTGCTCTATATTCCTAAATTCTTAAAAAATTTAAACTATAATTGTCATTTTCCTAACCTCTTTCTAATCTTCATTACCTTAATAGTTCCTATTCTTTTAGGTTAGGGCAATGGAAAAAAAAAGAAATTGGTTGTGTTTGCCTCACATGCACAAAGCCCTGGGGTTCAATCCCAGAACTACCAAAAAAAAAAAAGGTATATTCTTTGTAGGAATTTTTGGAAATAAAAGAGTTAAGACTGGTTATAATCTTAATCAGAGGGATATAATAGGTACTCACATGTTTACTGAGTGAATGGAAACATACAAAGAGTTATCCACGTTTAAAATGGCCTGGAGTAGGCTCCGGGCAAAAAGTATTATACTCAGTACCAGATTTCTCCAATAAGCTTTAAAGACTTGCCCTATATTCTCTTGAACTATCAGTCATCTGATGACCATCCCTAAGAACCACGCTGAGGTACAATATACAAACATCTATTGGAAAAAAGTAGGACACAAAGCCTTTCCCTTATAATAATCCCTGGAGACTAATCTAAAACCAAGAACCCACTCCCAAGAGGAAATATATTTCTACAACATCACCTAGCATTTACTCACTTTGGCTGCTGGCCTGTTGCCCATTTGCAGGTATTGGTGGTGGTGGTGGCTGCTGCTGTTGCTGCTGGTGGTGCTGCTGGTGGTGATGCTGATGATGTTTCCTTGGAGTATGGTTCTGTTTCTCCAAATTAAAGGTTTTATTGCTCTGCATTTTTGCACCCTAAAAAGAAAAAAAGTAGACTTATCAAATACATTCAGTGATGAAAATGCAGCCCATCCCATCCTGATGACCTTCATGTCTTAATTACCTTTGATATTCTAGCTTTTACTGAATCCAAACAATTAGTTATGTGGAACACTATGGCAAAAAAGTACAATTTGAAAATCTAAAAACACACTGTGAGGCCCTAAATTAAATCTAATCCCCAGCACTTAGAGAGATATGAAAAGCAGCCAAACAGAACTCAATGAAAATAACTGGCACTAAAATAACTTAAGGGACCTCCCAATTCTATTCTATACATTAATAGGAAACCAACTACCTCCCCCAAATAATCTCCTTAAAACTTGGCCCCATCACATGCATGTATAATTTTGGGTTTTTTTGGGGGGGCAGTACTGGGTATTGACCACCGGGTCTCATATATACTAGACAAGTACTCTACTACTGAGGCTACATCCCTGCCATTCTTCATTTTTATTTTGAGACAGAGTCTTGCTAAATTGCCCAGACTGGTCTTGAACTTGCCATCCTCCTGCCTCAGACTCCCAAGCACTTGGAATTACAGGAGTGTGCCACCATGTCTGGTTCCTTATCATGTATTAAAGCACATTTAAAAACAATGATTGGGGTTGGGGTTGTGGCTCAGTGTAGAGCATTTGCCTGGCATGTGTGAGGCACAGGGTTAGCACCACATACAAGTAAATAAGTTAAATAAAGGTTAATTGACAGCTAAATATTTTTTTAAAAAAAAACAACAACACAGGCTGGGATTGTGGCTCAGCGGTATAGCGCTCGCCTAGCATGGGCAGGACCCGGGTTTGATCTTCAGCACCACATAAAAATAAAGGCATTGTGTTGTGTCCATTTATATCTAAAAAATTTTTTAAAAAATCACAATGATTATGACTAGGGATGTAACTCCGTGGTAGAGTGCTTGCCCAGCAACAAACACAAACACACACACACACACAGACAATTACAATGACTGAAACAGATTCTAGTTATCACAAAAGACAAAGTCTAGTTCTTCCCTGGCACCTAGCATGGTCCTAAACCCATAGGACACTGCAGAATCAGTAGTGGGTAAGTATGGGTTGTGGGGTTAAACATACTTAGGTTTGGATCATGGTCCTAATGTGTACCACCTATGTATTAGTAAATTACTTCTTATCTGTTTCTTCTGATATTATAAGGCCATCTCAAGGTGGCTAACAAATATTTGAAACACTCATCTGGCATACAGTAAGCATTCAAGGAAAGCTATTCATCATAATGGAAAGATAAGTAACTACCAAAGCAATAAAAGCAAATATAAAAAGATGACTACTATTATCTTGCCATTTAAAAATCACAGGTTAAAAATAAAACAAAATACAAATTCTTGGTATAACCCAGACTGAACCCACTTGGTACTCTTTAAAAATTTTCTAATTGACCAGGTCAAAAAACTGAGGATCACCCTCCTCATCCAAGGACACTTCTCCAGAATATGAATTAAGACAAGTTCTCCCAATCAGAATTTAGCTGAAGATGCAGGAAAGGACCTTTTCATGAATATTATACTGTTAACGTTTTATCTATCTATCTATAAAATTATTATTATTATTCAGATAAAGGAAATGTGACAAAAGTCTCGATAACTGTTGGTTTTAAATGATAGCTATATACAAAAATTTTCCTAAACCGGGTGAGGTGGTGCATGCCTGTAATCCAAGTGACTCAGGGGGCTGAAGCAGGAGGATCATGAGTACAAAGTCAGCCTCAGCAATTTATCAAGGTCTTAAGCAATTTGGCGAGACTCTGTCTCTAAAAAATATAAAAAGGGCTTGGGGTGTGGCTCAGTGATCAACTGCCCCTGGATTCAATCCCTGGTACCAGAAAGAATTTTTTCCTTATATCACATCCAAAAGTAAGAACATGGCAGGCATGCAAAAACATAAATAAACTAATTAATTTTTAAAAGCTGGACCAAGTCCTGTAATCCCAGCACCTTGGGAGGCTGAGATGGCAGGATCCCAAATTCAAAGTCAGCCTCAGCAACATAACAAGGCCCTAAGAAACTTTCAAGACTCCATCACAAAATAAAAAATGAAAAAATCTGGGGATGTGGCTCAGTGGTTAAACACTCCTAGGTTTAATCCCTAGTATAAAAATAAAACAAAAAAAACCCATGAGAACCTCAAACCAAATTATCATATTGTATCCAAAAATTATTTCATAAGACAATAGATGAAACAAAAGCTATCAAGATGTCCAATACTCATTTTGATACTGGGGATTAAACCCTGGGTTGTTTTACCACTTAGCCACACCCCAGCCCTTTTTAGTTTGTTTTAATTGGTAACTGGGGAATGAGCCCAGGGTCATTTTACCACTGAGCTACTGACCTACATCCCCAGAACTTTTTTATTTTGAGACAGGGTCTTGCTAACTTATTTACTGCCTTGCTAAGTTGCTGAGGCTTACAGGCATGTGCCACCAAGACTGGCCCTTGAGTAACTGAGGCTGACCTTGAACCTGCCATCCTTTTGCCTCAGCCTCCAGAGTTGCAAGGATTATAGGCCATGCCACCATGGCCAGACGACACTTTTGTATTTTGATATAGCATACACAGATGGAGTATAACTTTCCATTTTTGTGATTATACACGCTGTGGAGTTACACTGGTCATGTATTCAGATATGAACATAGGAAAATTATGTCCAATTCATTCTACTGTCTTTCCCATTTCCATGTCCCCTCCCTTCCTCCCATTCCCCCTATCCAATTCAGTGAACCTCCTCCACTCCTCCCTCCCCACCTGCCTATTTTGACTCAGCATCCGCATATCAGGGAGAACATTTGGCCTTTGGTTTTGGGGGACTGGCTTGTTTCACTTAGCATGATAGTCTCCAGTTCCATCCATTTACCTGCAAATGTCATAATTTCATTCTTCTTTATGGCTGAGTAATATTCCAGTGCCACTCTTTACAAGTCAGGAATACTACTCTTAGAAATTCAGCCTAAGAAGATTTTAATGATCTTCATGGTAACAAAATAAAAATAATTTAAATACCAAAATTAGAGGAATAGGCTGGGGTTTTGGTGCAGTGATAGAGCACTTGCCTGGCATGGGTGAGGCATTGGGTTCAATTCTCAGCACCACGGATGAATGAAACAAAGGTTCATCAACAACTAAATAAAACAATTTAAAAAAGGTTTTTTATATTGTTATGGTATATCTACACAATGGATGTTTCAAAACAGTAAAAAAAAATTATGAAGGTCAGAGCTGGGCATGGAGCTCAATGGTACAATGCTTGACTGGAGGGCACAAAACCCCAGGTTCAATCCCCAGCATGGAAAAAAATAAATCACAAAAACATCATAAACATGAAAAATGTTTGCTCTTAAGGGCGAATTTTTTTCTTAATTTAATGTATGAATGCAGGAAAGGAACAGAAGGTAAACAAAAATAAAAACTAGTGCCTTACTTTCAGGTACTTGAAAATTTTTCATTTTACTAATTCACTTAATAAATGTTCACTGAATGCTTACTATTTGGTAGGTGCTAATCTAGATGCTTGGGATGGATCAGTTAACAACACATTTGTGTCTTCCAAGCTTACTTTCAAGGGAGAAATAAAATGGTATAAATAAGGAAATCACACAGTATTTAACAGGTAGGTACTATGGGAAAAAAAAAAAAATAGGGAGCCGGTAAAGCAGGCAGTGAAAAGAGGCAGACTTCAATTTTAAATAGAGCAGTTCACACTTAAAGACAGACTTGAATTTTCTCATCATTGATTAATATTGTGATTCTCAATCCTACAAAGCATCCGAAATTACAATAAGGTACTCATTACAAAATATATCGTGAATATAGAAAACTAGCAGGAAGCAGTGGTGCATGTGTAAAATCATGGCGACTAGAGATACTGGCACAAGGAGATCTCAAGTTTGAGATCAACCTGTCTCAAAACATAATAGAAGAAGGCAGGCACAGTGGTGCACACCTGTAATCCCAGCAGCTCAGAAGACAAAGGCAGAAGGATCATGAGTTCAAAACCAGCCTTGGGGGGGGGGGGGAAAGCAAGGCACTAGCAACTCAGTGAGACCCTGACTCTAAATAAAATTCAAAATAGGGCTGGAGGTGTGGCTCAGTGGTTCAATCCCTGGTACCCAAAAGGGCTGGGGTCATGGCTCAACAGTAGAGCAATCGCCTTGCACGTGTGAGACCTGGGTTCGATCCTCAGCACCACATAAAAATAAATAAGTGAAATAAAGGTATTGTGTCCAACTATAACTAAAAAAATAAATATTTAAAAAAAAATAAAAAATAATAAAATAAAATAAAAAGAAGAAGGGCTGGGGGTATGGCTCAGTGGTAGAATACTTGCCTAGCATGCTTAAAGCCCTTGGTTCAATCCCAAGTACCAAATAATAAATATTTTTCATGGTACTATAACAATCAAAATAACTTAAATATCCAAAATTAGAAGAATGGTTTATGTTAAATTATGATACATCAAGTGTGGTGGCACATGCCTGTAATTCCACAACTCAGGATGTTGAAGCAGGAGGATCTAGTCCAAGGCCAGCCTCAGCAGGTTAGTAAGATCCTATCTCAAAATAAAATAAAAAGGGCTATTGGGTGGCTCAGTGGTAGAGTCCCTCTGGGTTCAATTTCTAGGACTCCTCACCCCCACACAAAATTACATCTATACAATAAAATGTTTCACAGCATTAAAAAGTTTGAAGACGAGGACTGGAGTGCAATGGTTTTATGAAGAAATAGAACTTACAAATAAACATAAAACTAAAATCCACAGACCTACCACCATAGTCATTGTTAACAGTTTAGAATACTCTTCTAATATTTTAAACTGCGTAATATAAAAAAAAAAACTATAATTTTTCTTCATGATGCATCATGAACAGATTTTCTGTCATAAATCTTTTTTCCCTCAGTACTAGAGACTGAATTCAGGGGCACTTTACCACTAAACTACACAAATTCTTTTGAGACAGGTGAGACATGTCTAAGTTGCCCAGGCTGGCTTTTTTGCAATCCTCCTGCCTCAGACTCCCAATCACTGAGATTACAGATGTGTCTCAACCCAAGTCATTAAGTCTTTTACATTGTTAATGGACACAGTATTCAGCTATCAACCAAACCCCCACTACACTCAACACTTAGGTTGTTCATTATTTACATCATTGTAATCAATATTCATAGATCTATTTTGAGGCACATCCAGAACTAAATATTCCTCCTGCAATTTCCATTTTTTTTAAATTCACCTTCCAAGTCATACATCATTATTTCAATAACTGAAATCATAATGCAACATTATATGTTCAGCTTTTCCTTATTTCTGAAGTGTCAACATAATTTCAAACAGCTAAAAAGTCAATCTGAACAGATGCTAATTTACTAAACTATTCCCTACTACTACCCCAGCCCGGGCTTTGCCTTGTAGCACTTTGGATTAAACCAAGGGGCCCTTTACCACTGAGCACATCCTCATTTTTTTTTTTTAATTTGAGGCAGTGTCTAAGTCACCCAGACTGCCTCAAACTTTTTTTTAAATATTTATTTTTTAGTTATAGGTGGACACAATATCTGTATTTTATGTGGTGCTGAGGATGGAACCCAGTGCCTCATGCATGCTAGGTGAACACTCTACCTCTGAGCCACAACCCCAGCCCGTCAAACTTTTGATCCTCATGTCTCAACCTCCCAAGAAGCTTATTACAGGTGTGTGCCACCAGGCCTGGCAGCTTTTTCTTATTACAACGCTGCAGCAAATGTTATTGTTTCTAGCTTTCTGTTTAATTATTTTCTTAGGATAACTTATTTATTTATTTATTTTTTGATACTGGGAAGTAAACCCAGAGGCACTCTACTACTGACCTACATCTCCAGTCTTTTTAATTTTTTGAGAAAGGTTCTCACTAAATTTCACAGGTAAATTCAAACTTGTGATCTTCCTGTCTCAGCCTCCCAAGCAGATGGGGAATAGTTAGGTTCGCAGGCAAGTGCCACCTTGTCAGTAGTACAGCATAGTGCAGCCCTGTTTTTCAAAAAGGTTAATTTTAAACACCATGAACAAGTGTAGTAGCTTCACAGTAAATGGGGCACCTTTTTTAATGTAAGGAAAGCAAAACTTGAAATGTAGCTTAGTGGTGGAACACTTGCCTAGTATATGAAAGGCTCTGGGAAATTCAAAATTCAATTCCTAGCTTCACAAAGGGGGAAAAAAGAGGAAATCTTGTTTTTAAAAATAAGATGGGCTGAGTGCTGCGGTGCACATCTGAGACTTGGGAGGCTGAGGCAGGAGGATGGCAAGTTCAAAGCCAGCTGTAGCAAAAACCCTGTCTCTAAATAAAATACAAAATAGGGCTGGAGATGTGGCTCAGTGGTTGAGTGCCCCTGAGTTCAATCCCTGGTAATCCCCCCACAAAAAGACAGAAACTGGGAGTGGTGGTGCATGCCTGTAATCCCAGCAGCTGGGCAGGCTGTGGCAGGAAGATTTCAAGTTTGAGGCCAGCCTCAACAACTTTGTGAGACCCTAAGCAACTTAGTGAGATGTTGTCTCAAATTTTTAAAAAGGGCTGGGGATGTAAGTCGGTGGTAAAGCACCCCTAGATGCAATTCCTAGAACAACAAAAAAGATCATCCATCTGTATCTGCAGGGGGATCCCAAGTTCAAAGCCAGCCTCAGCAATTTAGCAAGGCCCTGAGCAACTTAGCAAGATGCTGTCTTAAAAAGTAAAAATGGCTGGGGATGTAGCTTAGTGGTTAAGTGTTCCTGGGTTCAATCCCCAATACCCCACCCCCACAAAAAAAGGTAGGAAATTAAAACTTAGAAAATTTAAAGTTCATACCAGAAACATTTGGGAATGTGTTAAAGTGGCATTAGAATCAAATCTTTTCCTATTTGAGCCCCAGATATTAAATACCCCCCCTTCCCCTAGCCCCAAAGTGACCAAGGGCAGAAACTTGGGTTAATTTTACAGTCATTTCTCCCACTAGTTCTTCAGGTTAGAATCCAAGGAACCTTTTTTTTTCCCCCTCCAGCCTTTAATTTAGGAGTCAATGGCCCATGTCTCAGTAGCTTATATCATATTCAGGAATCCACAATACATATTTATATGTTAACAGAAATCTTTATGTAGAGATCCCTGCAAATTTTAAACATTCATAACCCTATATGTACAACATTTTATCACAACCTAATAGAAATTACCTATCTCCCAGAGGATAAATCACTAGGTGCCAAATGTCAAGATGTTCTAAATTATTTAAGATTAATCCAAGTAAGGTTGTTATTATTATTTGTGGTGGTGGTTGTTATTTTGGTTTTAGAAAGTATAACCTGGAAGTTAAGAGAATAACCCCAGATATTTGATCATTAAAAGTCAGGTACTGTGCTACGACTACATTATCTCATTTAATGCTTACAGCTATTATTCCTGATAAGGAAATCCATCCAATTTCACAAGAATGTGATGGAGCAAAATCTTGAACTGTTGAACTTTAAAACTCTTATTCATCACTATGCTACACATATAACTTGATTTCAGTTTACACTCCAAAGTCACTGGCTCTGCCACCTTTACTTTCAGCCTGTTTCCCCACCTGGCATGATGGGAAAGTTATCTACCTCACAGGCCCAAATGAGATAGGTACACAGAGCACCACCTCTCATACAAGGAACAAAGCTAGCAATAGTTCCTGAAAACAGCAACCATCCTATTTTTGTGTTTCTGAATAAATGTTCCCACAACTCTAGTCTTTACAAACTTTCCCTTCATGTATTCTTCCCCAAAGCAGGCATTCACTCCCTAAGATTAATACTGTGTGAAACATCTTAAATACTATATTGTGCAGTACCCACAAAGTACCAAGTAATAAACTCACTACCCTCTAACTACTGGGATTCCGAAAAAAGAACAAAGTATAAAGATCAGCAGCAAGGGTTTCTGTCTCTTATCCATCTCTAAGTCTAAGCCTGATGAAGAACTTTTAAGAGAAAATTTGTACTGATGGTTTAGAAAAACTTTAGCTACTGAGCATGACAGAAATACACAAGAATTTAGGTACAAGACCAAACATTAATCACACATCTGAAATCCAAATAAATGTTCCCTCAATTTTTAGGAACAGGGCCAAATAATTAAGAGGAAAATGCTGGTAATATATCTGGTGCAAATCTACCAGAATGAGATGGCAGGCACCCCGGATGGTCAGCCTGAAAGGTATAAAATGCATGCAGGGTAAGGTCCTTTTATCCTAAGAGTGTCTTAGGACCTTTCATTTAATAACAATGAAGTTGGACATGCATACAATATTAACTTATTTACTGTCCCCCTACTAGAGTTGCCAGATTTACCAAATAAAATACACAACTCGAGTTAAATTTTACTTCCAGGTTAAAAAGGATTAGTGTAAATACCATGCAACATGTATAGAAAAATAATTGGTTGTCTATGGTAAATTCTTAGTTGAGATCTCCACACTGTATCTAATAATCCTACACCTACCTCAACTTCGATTGAAGACAGCAAAGTGCCTCCCAGTCCTAACCTCGACTTCTGTTAAAAACAAAGCAAGGTGTCAGCTTACGATTAGACTTTCTCAAAGTAGAAAATAATCGACAGGAAAGCTATAAATTAAAGTTTCACTTAGAAAAACGATGCTATAAATGGCATGACGAACTAAGCACCAAGACCGAAAAATAGGCACACAAAAACCTAAGTACGAAAGCCATGAAGTCTCCATTAGGAAAGGAACTTCCCAGGTAAGAATTTTCACAAAGAAACATGGCTCGAGGGGCCCCACTTGCCCTTTCCGATTTAATGGCCTCGCGGGGAGGAGGAGCGTCCGACAAAGCGCCTCCTCCTCCAACCGCGACTTCAGGGCTCTCGCATAATAGACCCCACACCCTCGGGCCCAGGGCGGCTCAGAGGCCGAGAACTTACTAACACGACTAAGATTGGGCAATGAGTCGCACAAAGAAACGGGGCGGGAAAGAAAGGGCTACAGTTAAAGCCTTGAGCGAGCAGAGCTGAGAGAGAGCTGGGCCCCGCGGGTGGTCTGAAACCGTGTGGCAGCGGAGACAAGGCCTCAAGGGGCCTTTGAACCTCCACCCTCTCTCTAAACCTAACATCGCCCTCACCTCTTCCTTCACGGATTGTTGCAAGAAACCTCACTTCCCTCCCGAACAACAACCAAGCCGTCCCAAAACTCACCCTCTACACACAGTCCTCTCCTCAGAGTAACGGCGACGCTACACGGCCTCTACCGTCCCGAGAAAAGAGCGCGCGACCGCCGGAAACGAGACGACGGAGCTCGGTGCCTCCCAAGGGGTACGAAGTGGCTTTCCTGATTGGTTATCTGACCTGCCAATCAAGGTTTATCTCCAGAGGCGGAATCGTTTTTCCGCCATTTCTTAGATTCTATTGGCTACCGAATGCCAAAGACTTGAGTTCGTGCGAACGACAGATGGGGACAAAGAGCGAGGCTTTGTACCTAATGCGCATGCACAAGCGATGGTGCGCGTGAGACGGAAAAGGAAGGGGGGAGGGGGAAAAAGGGGTGGGGGGTCGGAAGGAGAGACCTAAACGGACTAACCGAAAGACTGAAAGACCAAGTGGTGGGAGGGGGGAAGGAGAGGAGAAAAAGGGAGAGCGAGGAAAGTGGAAAGAGAGAGAAACAGAGGAGAAAATGCGCGCGTAGGCGTGCTCTGAGAATTCTTGCACTGCGCCTGTGCAAGAAGCAAGAGTAACAATGTCATTGTATTCAATGTAATAGATCTAGTTTTTTCCGACAGAAAAGATGCCCCGCCATGTTTCTTTCCTCATACTTCCTCATTAGGGCTTGCACCCTGACACCCCGTACTTATTCAGATTTCTAGTTGCTGCTTCTGCTGCCAGGTTTATTCGGGAATCATAACTGAACTGGTTATGGCTATAGAAAGGGGCTTTAAAGGGAGGGAGCTTGACACCTTAATCTGTGATTACACAGAATTGTAACTAGCACCCTGATTTCCATGGTAACCGGGGAACCTAGCAGTTCACACATCGCTATTGATCCCATGACTTACAGAGATATTCAACAGGTGTCATCATTGCATGGATATGGTGGAGGCCTTCAGATCAAACTGATTTTATATCCTATACAAGGCCTCTCAGGTTTCATTGTTTCAGTAACGCCTAACTCACCTATGGTTAGCCAAGTGTTTAAAGACTTAACTATTGGTAGGTAATTCCCACTAATCAACTAAATCACACTCAGGGTTGCAGAGTATCACAACTGATACTACTTTATATGGGAACACTGATCTAGATTTGTGCTGTCCAGTAATGTTCCATGTAATGGTGGAAAGGTTCTGTAACTGTCTGTTCAATATAGTGACTACCAGGCACATGTGGCCATCCAGAACTTGAAATGTGACTAATGAAACTGAGGAACTGAATGTTTAATTTAATTTTATTTTAATTAGCTTAATTTTATTTATTTATTTTTTTTTGGTGCCTCACGCAGGCTAGGCAAGCACTCTACCATTGAGCCACATCCCTACTCCTAATTATCTTAAATTTAAATAGCCACATATTAGCTACCACATTGGACACCCACAATATTGGACATATCAAGACCAATGGTTCCCAAACTCTTTGAGAAAAATAAAGCTGGGTGCGGTGGCACATGCCTGTAATCCCAGTGACTGGAGAGACTGAGGCAGGAAGATTGAGAGTTTGAGACAAGCCTCAGCAAATGAGCAAAGTCCTAAGCAACTTAGTGAGACCCTGTCTCAAAATTAAAAAAAAAAATTAAAGTACTTAGGATGTGGCTTAGTGGTTGAGCACCCCTGGGTTCAATTCCCAGTACCAAAAATTTTTTTAATTTTAAATTAAAAGAAGGGCTGGGATTGTGGCTCAGTAGTAGAGCTCTCACTTAGCATGGGCGGGACCCCGGTTCGATCCTCAGCACCACATAAAAATAAAGGCATTGTTTTGTGTCCATCTACACCTAAAAAATAAATATTTAAAAAAAATAAAAGAAAAACCTAATTCCTGCTCATGAAAAAAAAAAAAAGATACCTAATCATATAAAGAGAAAAGTCTCCCCCTCTATTCATTCCCTATACTCACTATACCCACTACACAGAGGTAGCAATTATGACAGATTTCTTGCATTTTTTTCTAAGTATATATTGTCTCAAACAAACATTTATACTTTCTTTACTATATATAGGATTAAAACACACATACTTTTCTTTCTTTCTTTCTTTCTTTTTTTTTTTTTTTGTACCAAGGATTGAACTCAGGGACACTGGACCATATCCCCAGCCCTATTTTGTATTTTATTTAGAGACAGGGTCTCACTGAGTTGCTCAATGCCTCACTTTTGCTGAGGCTGGCTTTGAACTCAAAATCCTCCTGCTTCAGCCTCCAGAGCTGCTGGGATTACAGGTGTGTGTCACCATGCCTGGCTAAAATGCACATACTTTTCTAAGCTACGACTTTTTCATTTTAAAAAAAATACCTTAGCTTTATTTTATTTTGAGAAAGGGTCACTTTGTGTTCCCTAGGCTGGACCCAAATTCTTGGGTTCAAGTGATCCTCTTTCCTCACCTTCTGAGTAGCTGGGACTTCAGGCCTTAGCTGAAGACGCCAGATATGGTGAAACATGCCTATAAGCCCAACTATGCAGAAGACTAAAGCAGGAGGATCACAATTTCAAGGTCAGTCTGGTCAACTTAGTGAGAACTTATCCCAAGATAAGGGCTCAATGATAAGACACTTGCCTGGTATACACTAAGGCCCTGGGTTCAATCCCTGATACTACAAGAAAAAATGCATAAAGTTCCATGAGAACCCCCTTTTTATTTTTATTTTTTAGTTGTAGATGGACATAATACCTTTATTTTATTTATCTATTTTTATGTGATGCTGAGGATTGAACCCAATGCCTCACACATGCTAGGCAAGTGCTCTACCACTGAACTACAACCCTAGCATAAGAACCATCTTTTTAATTATTTATCTTTTATAGTACTGTGGGGATTGAACCCAGGAGTGCTGTACATCCCCAGCCCTTTTCTTATTCATTTTGTGACACTTCCTTTCATAAAAGTACTAGCATTTCTTGCTTTGTGGACACATGACTCCAATCTCTGCCTCCGTGGCTTTCTTTTTGATGTGTGTTACATCTCCCTCTCTTATAAGGACACTTGTCATTGCATTTAGGACTCATCTGAACAATCTCCCATCTCAGAATCCTTAAGTTCCTAAATCTGTGAAGTTCTTTTCTGCCATAGAAGGTAACATTTACAGGATCCAAGGATTAGGACATGGGTATCTTTGGGGGGCTATTATTAAGCTTAACATAAGCTAAGAGATGGGCATACCAGTTAAGATACAATAATAATAATTCAGATAAGAGATGAGGAAGCCTGAACTTAGGTAGTGATTATAGGGAATAAAAAAAGGTAAAATGAGCTCAGATATTTAGAAGGTAGGATCCAGGGTACTTAATAAGCAATTAAATATAGAGAGTAAGGAATTTGAAGAATACTAGAATGATTCCCAGGTTTATTTTATTTTATTGTGGTACTAGGAATTGAACCTGGAGCATTCTACCACTGAGCTACATCCCCAGTCCTCTTATTTTTTTTTTTAGAGAGAGAGAGAGAGAGAGAATTTTTTCAATATTTATTTTTTAGTTTTCGGCGGACACAACATCTTTGTTTGTATGTGGTGCTGAGGATCGAACCCGGCCGCACGCATGCCAGGCGAGCACGCTACCACTTGAGCCACATCCCCAGCCCCCCAGTCCTCTTTTTTAAAAAATTTATTTTGAGACAGCTTCTCACTAAATTGCCAAGGCTGGCCTCAAAATTGTGATCCTCCAGCCTCAGCCTCCTGAGTAGCTGGGATTACTGGTGTGTACCACAGTGCCTTACTGATTCCCAGGTTTCTGATTTGAGAGCTTGAGGTTTAGTTGTGCCATTGATGAGCGTAGAAGTACAGGAGGAAAAGAAAGATTTGGCGCAAAGTCAATCAGTACAGTTTTGATCATGTTGAGTTTAGATGTATGCAGAATGACCATATGGAGAGAACATGTAATTTGTTCATTAACCAACTGGACATGCCCATCTAAAGCTTAAAAGAGAGGTCTGGATTGAAGATATAGATAATGTGTGAGTTGTCAACCTAAAGTTGGTAGTGGAAGGTGAAGGCAGAGGGGAATGAGAAAATCAAAGGGAAAAGATGACCTAGTACAGAAGTCTGCAAAACATCTATACTTAAGAGGGAGGTGAAGGAGAAAAACCAACCAAAGCAACAAAGAAAGAGGGTCCAAGGCAGGCTCTGAGTGCCCATTTATTCAAATTATTATTATTAATCACATAATACTTGAAAACTTTCTTTTAAAAATATTTTTCTTAGTTGTTGATGGACCTTTACTTTATTTATTTATTTATATGCAGTGCTGAGAATCAAACCCAGTGCCTCACATATGCCAGGCAAGTGCTCTACCACTGAGGCACAACCCCAGCCAAATATTTGAATGCTTTCAAAGTACTGAACAAATTGTGTGGTTTGCCAGTATTCAGCATTCCCATCCTTAAGAAATTAATGAGTCAGATATGGTGGTGCATACTTGTACTCCCAGCAATTTGGGAGATGAGGCAGGAAGATCACAAGTTCCAGTTTATCTTCAGCAACTTAATGAGACCATGTCTCAATTTAAAAAGGGCTGGGAATGTAGATCAGTGGATCAGTGGTAGAGCTCCATGCAATATGTTCAATCCCGAAAGAAAGAAATAAAGGAAGGAAGGAAGGAAGGAAAGAAGGAAGGAAGGAAGGAAGGGAAAGAAAGAGAAATTATTGAGTAACTTGATACACAGGAAACATTAATCAAGAAAAAATGGATTTGGGGACAGTGGTACATACCTACAATCCCAGCTACTCAGGAGACTGAAGCAAGAGGATCACAAGTTTGAGGCCCACCTGGACAGCTTAAACCCTGTCTCAAAATAACAATAAAAAGGTCTGGGAATATGGCTTAGCAGTGAAGTGCCCCTGGGTTCAATTCCAAGACAACAACAACCAAAAAAAAAAGAAGAAGAAGAAGAAGAAAAAGAAAGAAAGAAAAGAAAAACAGGAAGCAAAGGAAGATGACATTTGTATTCAACATTGTACTAGGGGTTCTAATCAGGGCAGTTGGCTGGCTGTTGGCAAGAAAAAGAAACTTAAAAAAGATCCAGAATGTAATGTAAAGGAAAAATTCAAACTGTATTTGCTGAAGACATGATCTTTTGTGTGGGTGTAGGGTACTAGAGATGAAACCCAGTACCATGTGCATACTAGGCAAGTACACTACCATTCAGCTATATCCCCAGACCTAGACAACATAATATTGAGTATAGAAAATGCTGAGGAATAATATATATATTATGACTAGTAAATCAGTTCAATAGGTTGCAGATTACAAAAGTCAATTATATTTCTATACATTTGAAATGAACTATTTGAAAATGAAATTAAGGAAACAATTCCATTTGTAATAGTGTCACAAAGAAAAAAATGCTTGGGAATAAATTTAACAACAGAAGTGGAAAACTTATACTCTGAAAACAATAAACCATTGTTTAAAGAAACTACAGATTTAAATAAATGGAGAAATATCCTATGCTCATGGATCAGAAGACAACATTAAAATGGCATTACTCAGCTGGGTGTAGTGGCACACTCCTGTAGCCCTAGGTACTAGAGTAGGAGAGCGAAGCAGGAGGATCACTTGATTTCAATGGTTTGAGGCCAGCCTGGGTGACATGGAGAGACCCTGTCTCAAAAGTAGAGGAGGCAGGATACTCCCTGAATTAATCTACAGATTTAATATAATCTCTATCCAACTCTTTTTTGTGGCACTAGAGGTCATACCCAAGGCCTCTTTCTTGCATGCTAGGTAAGGACTCTAGCACTGAGCTATATCCCCAGATTTTTTTTAAGTTAGGAGAGAGGAAAATCTTTTTGATTAATATTTTTTAAAATTTTTTTAGTTGTTAATGGACCTTTAATTAATTAATTAATATGCGGTACTGAGAATTTAATCCAGTGCCTCATACATTTGAGACAAGTACTCTACCACTGAGCTACAACCCCAGCCCTGATTATTATTATTTTGAGACAGGATCAGCTTAAATTGCCCAAGCTGACCTCAAAGTCAGGATCCTTCTGCCTCAGCCTTCCTGGTCACTGGGATTACAAGCATATACCACACCTGGCTCCCAGCCCTTTAAAAGCATATACCACACCTGGCTCCCAGCCCTTTAAAAACATTTTTTCCTGGTGCTGGGAGATGAATCCAGGGGCACTCTATCACTGAGCTACATCCCCAGTCCCTGTTTTGTTTTATTTATTTATTTATTTATTTGCCTACTTGCACTATTGGGAATGGAATCTCAGTGGCACTCTACCACAGAGCTTCAACCCCAGCCCTTTTTTGATTTTTAAAAATTTATGTATATATTTATTTTGCAGTGCTGTGGGTTGAGGCCAGGGGTGCTCTACCTCTGAGATACATCTGCAACCTTATTTTATTTATTTTTACCTGGGATTGATCCAGGGGCACTTTATCACTGAGCCACATCCCCATCCTGTGTTATTTTTGTTTTGAGACAGGGTCTTGCTAAGTTGATTAGGGCCTCACTTAGTTGCTGAGGCTGGCCTCAACCTTGTGATCCTCTTGCCTCAGCCTCCCCAGCCACTGGGATTGCAGACATCCACCAACACACTCTACCCTCTTTTTTTTTTTTTTTTTTTTTTTTGGTGTGTGTGTATGGTGCTGGGGAATAAACCTAGGGCCTTGTGAACATGAGGCAAACACTCTACCAACTGAGCTATATCCCCAGCCCCTCTTTTTTATTTATTTATTTTTTTAAATCTTTGAGATAGTGTCTCACTTAGTTGTCCATACTGGTCTTGAATTTGAGATCCTTCTGCCTCAGCCTCCTGAGTATCTGGGATTATAAGTGTGCATCAGTTTGTCCCACTATATAGAATCTTAACTGAATTTTTTGTAGAAATTGACAAGCTGGGAGCTGGAGTTGTGGCTCAGTGCTAGAGTGCTTGCCTAGCATGTGTGAGGCACTGGGTTTGATTCTCAGCACTGCATATAAATAAATGAATAAAATAAAAGTCCATCAACATCTAAAAAAAAAAGAGGGCTGGGATGTGGCTCAAGTGGTAGCACGCTCACCTAGCATGCTTGAGGCACTGGGTTCAATTCTCAGCACCACATAAAAATAAAATAAAGATATTGTGTACACTTAAAACTAAAAAATAAATATTTTTAAAAGAAAGAAAGAAAAGAAATTGACAAGGATTCTAAAATTCATATGGAGTTCCGAGGGACACCAAAACAATCTTGAGCAAACAAGAAGAAAGTTGGAGGACTCACAGTTTCTAACTTCAAAACTTACTACAATGCAATAATAATTAAGACAGTGTGATACTGACATAGATATAGGCATATAGATCAACATAATATAATTTAGAGTCCAGAAATAACATGTATGTCAAGAATTATTTATTGAGGGCTGGGGATGTGGCTCAAGCGGTAGCACGCTGGGTTCAATCCTCAACACCACATAAAAATAAAATAAAGATATTGTGTCAAAGAAAACAGACCCCAAAATTAAAAAAAAAAGAATTATTTATTGAAAACCAAATTGTGCTGATAGTCATATGCCAACAAAGGGAGCTGGACCCCTACCTATTGCCATATATGAAAATTAACTCAAAATTAATCAAAGATCTCAGTGTAAGAGCTAAAACTCTATACAACTCTTAGAGGAAAATATAAGAATAAATCTTCAAGACCTTATATTTGGCAGTGGATTCTTAGATATTACACCAAAAACAGAGGCAAAAAAAGATAAAATAGATAAGTTGAACTCCATCAAAATTAAAACTTTTGTGCTTCACAGAATATTGCTAGGAAAATAAAAGAAAAAATACCACACTGAATGGGAAAAATTATCTGCAAATTGTGTATCTGATAAGGGGCTCATATCCAGAATATACAAAGAACTCTTACAGCTCAATAATAAAAAGACAAATACTTTAAAAATGGACAAAGGAGGGCTGGGGATGTGGCTCAAGCGGTAGCGCGCTTGCCTGGCATGCGTGCGGCCCAGGTTCGATCCTCAGCACCACATACAAACAAAGATGATGTGTCCGCCGAGAACTTAAATAAATAAATATTAAAAAAAAAAAATGGACAAAGGAGGCCTGAGGATGGAGCTTAGCAGTAGAGCACTTGCCTACCATATGATGGGTTCTGAGTTCAAATCCCAGCATGGCGGGCTGGGGATATGGCTCATGGGCTGGGGATATGGCTCAAGAGGTAGCGCGCTCGCCTGGCATGCGTGCGGCCCGGGTTCGATCCTCAGCACCACATACAAAGATGTTGTGTCTGCCGAGAACTAAAAAATAAATATTGAAAATAAATTCCCTCTCTCTCTCTCTCTCTCTCTCTCTCTCTCTCTCTCCCTCCCTCCTTAAAAAAAAACTTAAAAAAAAAAAAAAACAAATCCCAGCATGGCAAAAAAAAAAAAAAAAAAAAAGGGAGCTGGGAGGGTGGTGCATGCATGTAATTCCAGTTGCTAGGAAGGCTGAGGCAGGAGGATCACAAGTTCAAACCAAGACTTGGCAATTTAGTAAGGCCCTACGCAACTTAGCTAGACCCTGTCTCAAAATAAAAAATAATAAGGGTTGGTGATATGGCTCACTGCTTTAGTGCCCCTAGATTCAATCCCAGTTACAAAAAAAAAGACAAAGGACTTAAGTACATATTTCTCTGAAGAAGATATCCAAGAGGCTCAAAGCACATGAAGAGATGCTTGATATCTTTATCAGGGAAATGCAAATTAATCCTACACTTCACATCCACTAGGATGGCTAAAATCAAAGTCAGATAATAACAAGTGTTGATGAGGGTGTGAAGAAATTGTAACCTTGCTGGTAGAAATGTAAAATGGTGCAGCTACTTTGGAAGACACTCTGACAGTTAATCAAATCATTAAGCAGAATTACCAGGGCTGGGAGTGTAGCTCAGTAGTAGATCTTGCACCTACCATACACAGGAACCTCAGTTCAATCGCCAGCACTAGACAGACTCTAGAACAGGAGCCCCCGTGTTTCTCCTTTGGGATTGCAGGCATAGCCCACATCTGGCTCCCAGCCCTTTAGAAACATTTATTTCTTTTCAAAAAAACAAAGCAATAAAACTTCTTTTTCCTTTTTCTCAAAAAAAAAAAAAAAAAATTTCCCAGCACCAAAATAAAGACGAATAAACAGTTACCATGTGACCCAGAATTTCTTTTTTTCCTTCTTCTTAGTGTGTGTGTGTGTGTGTGTGTGTGTGTTTGTGTAGAGGTGTTGGAGATTGAACCCAGAGCCATATGTATGCTAGGCAAGCATTCTACTACTGAGCAAAATTCTCAGCCCTGATTCAGCATTCATACTTCTAGTTATCTGCCCAAGATGATTGAAAATGTATGTTCACACAAAAACTTGTACATGAATGTTTACAGCAACATTATTCATAATACCCCAAAGGTGGAAACAACTCAAAATGCACAACTGATGAATGGGTAAAGAAAATAAGTAGTTAACTTCAATGTTTATAGCAGCACAATTCACAATAGCTAAACTGCGGAACCAATCTAGATGCCCTGCAGTAGATGAATGGATAAAGAAAATGTGGTATATATACACAATGGAATATTATTCAGCATTAAAAGAGAATAAAATCGTGGCATTTGCAGGTAAATGGATGGAATTAGAGAACATACTGCTAAGTGAAGTTAGCCTATCCAAAAAACCAAATGCTGAATGATGTCTCCAATTTAAGGATGCTGATTCATAATATGCTGAGGGGGGTGGAGGATAGGAGGATTAAATGAACTCTAGATAGGGCAAAGGGGAAGAGAAGAAGGGAGGGGGCATAGAGGTAGGAAAGATAGTGGAATGTGATGGTCATCATTACCCTAAGTGCATGTATGAAGACACAAAGGATGTGACTCTACTTTGTGTACAACCAGAGATATGAAAAATTGTGCTCTATATGTGTAATATGAATTGTAATGCATTCTGTTGTCGTATATAACAAATTAAAATTTAAAAAGAAAATAAGGTATATCTATACAATAAAATATTACACAGCCATAAAAGTGAATGAAGTACTGATACATTCTATAATCAGTAGACCCCTGAAAACATTATGCTAAATGAAAGAAACTGATTATATATTATGTAATTCCATTTATAGGAAATATCCCCCCCAAAAAAATCCCCCCCCAAAAAAATTCTATGGGGACAGAAAGTAGAATGATGATTGCTTAAGACTAGGGGAAAAGAAAGGTGTGTGTGTGTGTGTGTGTGTGTGTGAGAGAGAGAGAGAGAGAGAGAGAGAGAGAGAGAGAGAGAGAGAGAGAGAACTAAATGGTTTAATGGTTTCTTTTTTCTTTATCTTGGTACTGGGGATTGAACCCAGGGGTGCTCTTCCACTGAGCTATATCCACAGGGTATTTTTTAGTTTTTTATTTAGAGACAGAGTCTCAATTATTTGCCCAGACAGCTATATAAAATGCTCTCAGTGCTCTCCCCCTGAGCTATATCTCCAGTTTAAGAAACAATATTAACCTAAGTTTTCCCAAAGGATAGTGCCAAAGCAGAAAACCCTATATAGACCTTGGGACCCATATAGTCTCTAGGGTGTGTGAAGCCATCTAGGACATATTGCCTCCAAAGTTGTAAGAGATGTTTAAACAGGACAGAGTAAATGTTAGATTGGAGTGTAGTCATAATCACATTATTATGTCTGACCCCTACCATTGGACTAACTGATGACATGGAGGAACTTGTTTCTTTTAAAAAGAAGATGCAGATTCCTTATCTTTGCCTGCCTTTGTTCCCTTCTTTTTTTGGGGGGTGGGTGGGAGGGTACTGAGTATTGAATTGGACTTTTTACCACTGGGCTATATCCCCAATCCTTTTTATTTTCTATTTTGAGACAGAGTCTTTCTTGTTAAGTTGATGAAGGTCTCTGAGTTGCCAAGACTGGTGTACCACCAGGCCCAGTGACTTGTTCCATTCCTATCTCTTTCCTTATTAAGCCTCATATTATAGAAATATTCCTACAATTTGCTGGCCATAGTGGTGCATGCCTGTAATCCCAGTGACTTGGGAGGCTGAGGCAGAAGGATCACAAGTTCAAGGCCAGCTTCAGCAACTTAGCAAGGCCATAAACAACTTAGGGAGATCCTGTCCCCCAAAATAAAAAGTGCTGGGCATAATATAGCTCAGTAGTACAGCACCTCTGGGTTCAATACCCAGTACCAAAAAAAAAAAAAAAGAATGAAAGAAATAGTCCTACAATTTGAGCTCATCTGGGCTTTTCTCTCCCTCCCTTATTCACTCATTCATCAGTTCACCCACTAAATGTTTATTATCTACCAAGGATATTACTAGATGCCAGAGATAGAGATAAATATGATTGGGTCTCTGTTATTGAGAAGCTCACAATCTAGAATTTTCCCAATTTCTTCCTAAACACATTTTTTTTCTTTTCTTCATTCTAGGATACAATAGAACACTACAAAATTTTTATTTTTATTTTTATTTTACTTTATTTACTAAATAAAAATCCATGTAGTTGGGTTGGGGTTGTAGCTCAGTGGTTGAGCACTTGCCTTGCATGTGTAAGGCATTGGGTTCAATCCTCAGCACCACATAAAAATAAATAAATAAATAAATAAAACTTATATTTGACATCCAGTAATAATTCTCTAAATAAAGTGTGGTACATACAGCTAATAAGATAATACACACACATTACAATTATGTTGTAGAACATATTGTACAAGATAATTCCAATTTTGTAAAAAAATATGCAAGCATTGAAAAAAAAAAAGGACTGGCATAATATACATCAAAAAGAACAGTAGAGGGGCAGGGGTTGTGGCTCAGTGGTAGAGCGCTCACCTAGCACATGTGAGGCCCTGGGTTCAATCCTCAGCACCACATAAAAATGAATACATAAAATAAAGGTATTGTGTCAAACTGCAACTAAAAACATAAAATAAATAAATAAATGGCAGAAGAACCAGGTGCAGTGGCACATGCCTGTAATCCCAGTGGCTCAGGAGGTTGATGCAGGAGGATCACAAGTTCAAAGCCAGCCTCAGCAATGGTGAGGTGCTAAGCATCTCAGTGAGACCCTCTCTCTAAATAAAATACAAAATAGGGCTGGGGATGTGGCTCAGTGGTTGAGTAGCCCTGAGTTCAATCCCCAGTACCCTCCCCCACAAAAAATCTATTATTTTGGAGCATTTGTATTATTATTATTATTATTATTATTATTATTATTATTATTATTACTGGCACCTAGGATTGAACCCAAAGTCATTTTACCACTGAGCTACATTCCCAGCCCAAAATGACAGGGTTTTGCTGCATCGCTAGGGCTAATTTTGAACTTGAAATCCTTCTGCCTCAGCCTCCTGAGTAGCTAGGATTACAGGCGTTCACCATCACTCCCAATTCTTAATTTTTATTTTAATAGACATTTATTTATTTACTTATTTGGTGCTCTGGATCAAATCCGGGCCTTATACGTGCTAAGCAGGTGCTCTACCACTGAGCTAGGCCCCTAGCATAATAGACTTTATTTTTATTTATTTTAGAGTACTTTTAGATTCATTGCTAAATTGGGTAGAAAGTTCACAAAGTTGCCATATATGCCCTTATACTCAGGCACCTCCCTCCCTGCACAAGAGTGGGACATTTGTTATAATCTGTGAATTATTATTGATACATCATTGCTAACATCCATGATTAACCTTAGGGTTTGCTCCTGGTATTGTATATTACATGTGTTTGATAATGTGTACAAATATGTATCCACTATTCTAGTATCCTGGGAAGTAGTTTCACTACTCTAAACCCCTGCATTCCTTGTTATTCATTTTTTAAATGTGATTGTTGGTGACTACATTCATTGTATGGACATAACCAAAATTGATTTAACCAATCCCCTATTATTAGATATTTAGATTATTTCCTTATCTGTTTTATTTTTATTTTGGGGGTGCTACTATTGAACTCAGGGCATTAAGCATATTAGGCAAGCACTCTACCACTGAGCTATTCCTCAGTCCTTAGGGAGACAGGGACTCCCTAAATTGTTCAGGCTAGCCTCTCAATGCTCCCACCTTGGCCTCTGGAATAGCTGAGATTGCAGGCATGCATTATGCTCCCCCCCCCCTTTTCTCTTTTAAAGATGTGAAAACTAAGACCCTGTAACTAGAAAAGTGACTTGTCCAAAGTCACCTGGCTGAAAAGTAGGCAGTGTTGAGATTAGAAATCTGGTCTTAAGCTACCATACTGCCTCTAGCATTAATAATATACCATTCCCCACCTTCACTTAGGTTGTCTCCCAACTTGAAAGCTAATGACCAGGCATTCAACAACCAGAGTGACCAATTGTCCAAGCATGTGTTGAGGAGGGCAGGCAATACAGTAGAACTCCGTGGCCCAACTGAGATGTAACAAGCAGAAAATGCAAAGGGGCAGTACAAGGATAGAAATAAGCAGAAGGTGGGAGGTGGGTACACAGGATACCAGTTAAGATACAGAGAAAGCTGAATTTAGGAAACCTAAACCCAGGGTGAGAGAAGAACTCTTGCATTTATCTCTACATAGGAGAAAGCAAGATAACCTCAAGGCCATGGGGGAGGTAGGGAAGGATAGGGCTACTGGGAAAGCGACTGAGAAAGGGAGGGTAAACTCCCAAGGATTACAAGGCCAGAAAAGGCTTAGCCTGAAAAGGAAGAAAGGCTAAAGGCACAGAAGCCTAGAATGGACACTGTATTCCAAAGGAACTCCTTTCCCACCTGAGCCTCTAGTATCTCAGCTACTAAATGCTGGGCAGCCCATAGGGCAGGCGTGATAACGTGAGGAGGTGGGTTGTAAAGTATTCTAACTACAATAAAGACTGGGAAAGGATTCCCGCACATATTTTTTTTAAGCCAGTAGGCCTAATCCTAGTGGTCCCTACCCTTTCCCCACTTCTCTAGCCTTCACCTCAGCCACACCCACATGCTAAGGACTATCCAGGCGGGGGAGCTTGAGTGTGTTTGCGCGCGTGCGTGCTCGTGCGTCTGAGAGGCAGAGACAGAGACCGAGACAAAAAGAGACAGGGTGAGAGGAGGGAAAGCAAGAGAGAGCGAGTGAGAGAGCGAGAAGAGAGACAGGACGGGAGAGAGGGGGAGGGGGGAGAGAGAGAGAGAGAGAGAGAGAGAGAGAGAGAGAGAGAGGAAAGAAGGAAGGAAGGGAGAGAGCGAGAGCGAGAGCGAGCAGAGCTATCTGCCCTGGTGAGGAAAACTACTCTAGAGATAATGCAGAGAGCTCCTGCAGGAAGACTCTGGGAGGAGATCCCAGAACTTACCCCAAGACCGTTGAGGGAGTGGGGGATGGCTTTACACGACCTGGTTTGGGGGTCGTCAGACAGTAACGGTTACTGCATAGGCGTTGTCACAGAGCCAGACCCATTAACCAGCCCTGGGTGGCTGGAGAGCAAGCTTAAGACACCCCATAACTATGACTCTCAGACTGGTTAGGGGGGCCCTAGGCTGCAGACAAGGGGAGGAGGGGCACGTGAGGGCTGGGTCCCTGCCCCCCCCCCATCCTCTGCTGTCACTCATTACCCCAACAGTCGCCCAGGGGGCGGGCCCCGGAGAGGTGGGGATGGGGGGAGGGTAATCTTGGCAGGCGCCTGCTGCATGGCGTAGGTAGGGACTGCTGAGGGGGGCGGACGCCGGGGGGGTTGAACACGAGTGGGAAGCGAAGAGAGACACGGGGAGGGGGAGGGGACCGGGAACCATTTGAATGAGAGGAGGGGATCACGGGTAGAGTGGGCTCCAGGAGGTAGGGCGGGCACGGGTGTGAAGGGGGCCAGACTCTTGAGCCAGGTAAGGGAAGCAGGTGCGTAGATCGGTGTTTTTTGTGGTTTTAGTGTACTAGGCCCCATGGTGGAAAGGGGGCACCGCCTTCCCCGGGGGCGGGCTTCAGAGCTCCAGAGGCTATCTTTTCCTCCTCAACTAACGGGGCCCCGGGCGGGGGCTCAAGCTCCATCTCCGGTGACTATGCTCCACTCCGTAATTTCCAGGCGGCCACTGGGCTGGGAGTCTCGCGCCGGGGGCTGGCGCTGTCTCGCGAGCCCCCTCCTCGAGCCAGCCAATGGGGTTGGCTGTTGGCGCCGCCCGCCCGCCTGGTGCAGAGCGCTGGGCGCTGCGAGCGGCGCTGCCATTTAAAGGGGCCGCGACCCCTGTCCCGGCTGCTAGGGAGGGAGGTGGAGAAGGAGCGCGGGGCCGTCGCTGTCTGCAGTTCTAGGCTTGTAGCCGTTACACTAACCCTGCCGCAGGTAGGGGTCGGGCCTGATCAAGCCGAACCGAATCTGCAGGCGGGATCTCGCAATAGCCGGGAAGGGGGTCTGAGGAGAGATCGTAGCTCCAAAATGTCTTCCTGTAAATGCCTGAGGTGGGGGGGTGGGCAACAGGAGAAGGGAGAACTGGGGGAGCTGTGGGAAAGGGGGACGGGGCTGAAGAAGTGGGCTACCCTGAAAGGTAACTAAGGGGGAAATGATTAGGAAGGGCAGTTTGTGGGGGCGGGGGAAGGGCTGAGGGAGGACTGGGCTACGCGGGGAGGGGGGGTGGGGCCAGACAGGATGGGTAACGACTGAACTGGGGGGCACTGAGAGAGTGAGGAGGGAATAGAAACTGAGGCCGTGGGGGCGGGAAAGGCTTCTTGGTGGTGGGGCTATGGGAGACTCTGAGGGGGCGTTCAGCCCGACTTGGGGGGGGTGAAAGGTAAGGGGGGAGGGGAACTGGGAGTTGCGGGGTGGGGGTCGGGCGGGTAACGACCAACTGCCTGGCGAGTGTGGGCTCAGGGCCAGGGCGGGGAGCGCCACTCCCCACAGAGGGCGCTGTATGTGGTGGGGGGGGGAGTGGTCATTAGGACTAAAGCCTGTAGAAATGCTAGTTGGTTGGGGGTGGCTGTTCGTGAGAAATCCAAGTGGATGATGGGGTGTGTCCCAGAGCCTATAGGAGAAGGAATTCTGGCTAAGACCATCTCTACTGCCCTCTTCTACTCCTAATCTGCAGCCCATATCCAGCCATCCTCATGGACCCCAGTGATTTCCCCAGTCCATTTGACCCATTGACCCTGCCAGAGAAGCCCCTGGCTGGAGACCTTCCAGTAGACATGGAATTTGGAGAGGATCTGCTGGAATCCCAGACTGCCCCAACTCGAGGATGGGCACCCCCTGGCCCTTCTCCATCCTCGGGAGCCCTGGACCTGCTTGATACCCCTGCTGGCCTGGAAAAAGACCCTGGAGTAGTCTTGGATGGAGCCACTGAGCTGCTGGGGCTTGGAGGGCTGCTCTATAAAGCTCCCTCCCCCCCAGAGGTGGACCATGGTCCTGAGGGGACCCTTGCTTGGGATTCAGGGGATCAGACCCTAGAGCCTGGACCAGGGGGCCAAACCCCTGAGGTGGTGCCACCTGATCCAGGGGCTGGGGCAAATCCCTCTTCACCAGAGGGGCTGCTAGAGCCTTTGGCTCCAGATTCTCCAATAACCCTGCAACCCCCCCATATTGAAGAGGAAGAGACAACCTCCGTAGCTACCAGGAGAAGGGGCTCCCCTGGGCAAGAGGAGGAGCTTCCCCAAGGGCAACCACAGAGCCCAAATGCCCCCCCTAGCCCTTCAGTGGGAGAGACTCTGGGGGATGGAATCAACAGTTCTCAGACCAAACCTGGGGGCTCTAGCCCCCCTGCACATCCTTCCTTGCCAGGTAGGTTGCCTAATCATCTGGAGAATCAGGGCTGGGAGGGGCAAGGAGGGTGGCTATGTACTTTGGGAAGTAGGGGGGAGGAGGAGGAGGAGGAGAGTGAAGAGATAAGTCTAGGGATATGTGTGGGTAAGGAGTTGGGATTTGGGAGGGAGGGGGTTTCTGGTGAAGAAGATTATAGAAAATAGGGGCTGTGTCAGAGAAATGGGGTGGTTTCATAGAGTGGGATGCAAGGAATGGGTTTTGTAGGAGAGATTCCCTTTTTCTTATCCCAGTAGGCTTTTGGTGCCTGGTTCTTCCTTCAGGATTTGGGGGAGGACAACTGCTTCTTGGTTTGAAGATCATTGCAGCAGTTTGGTTCTAGATGAGAGGGAGTGGGGTTTCTGGGATTGATGAATGATAACTAGGTTCTGGAGCCCCCAACAGCATAGGATTTGAGGGGAATGGTAGAAATATAAGGTCTAGGATCACATCTCTAATAGGGGAGGGATAGCCTAGACCTGAAAGGCTCTAGTTTCTCCTTTGCTTTGCCTAATGGTGTCCTCTCTCCAAGCTGTGACCAGGGTCTTAGGACTTATATAACTACCCAAGTATAGGGGAACCTGCCCATACGTTTATGTTTTATTTTCCTCTTGTTCCCTTTGGGTAGTTTTGGGTTTGGTTTTGTTGGTAAAATATATGTTACCTATATTGCCTCCCCATGATTGAGACAGAGAGCTGATGGGAAGGGGTAGGTTATATTTTTTAATGGAGAATAGCTGCACCCCCCCCCCATTAGTACAGAGCCTGAGGTAACCCTGAGAGGGGCCCCAAGAAGCCACAGGCACTCTTGAGTTTTCCCTTTCAGTTTTGAATAAGTTCTTCCCCAGGAATGGAGGTGGGGGTTGGGCCAGGGAGGGGGTGGTGAGGGCAGGCTCAAGATTTAGGCTGCTTTCTGCTTCCTTTGCAGGAGATGGCCTGACTGGGAAGGCGAGTGAGAAGCCGCCTGAGAGGGTGAGGGGGGAGGGGATTGGAAGGAGTCTGGTTCCCCCTATAGCTCTGGGAAGGACAGACCCTTCATTTTCCCTCCCAGATGTTGTTCAGTGGAGAGTGTGTATAAGGAGAGTTAGGAGGAGGGAGGGAGCTCTTGTGTCTACTGCTTCTTAAGAAGAAAGTCCTGCCTCCTTTTCTCCCCTCCTCTTAAGGGATGGGCCAAGGGTCCCTACTCTCCCTTCCCCCTCCCTTCTATTGCCCCCCCCACTAAACCCTGTACTCCTATTAGCCTGGCTCTGGTGTCAGTTTTCCTCCCTCCCATGTTTCCAAGGTACAGAAGAGAAGCGAGCGCGTTAGGAGAGCAGAGCCTCCAAAACCTGAGGTTGTGGATTCCACTGAGAGCAGTGAGTAGGATTTGAGGAAGCGTGACCTGGGGATTCTGGGTGTGGAGAAGAGTGGAAGGTGGGATATGGCAGGGCATCGATCTTCTAGCTCCTGTAGTCCCTCACCATGCAGAGTGTGAAGTGCCTGTCTCCGCTATGGGTTGGCATGGGAACCAGGGGCAGTGGGGGAGATTGAAAACAAGAGCAGTGAGAATGGAGAGTTTCTTGTTTCAGCTATGCCATCCCTGTCCCCAATCTTCTCTCCTGGAGCCCCTCCCTTCCCCTCTCTGGAAGATTACCAAATAACCAAGAATGACAGATACCAGGAGCTTAAGCTACCAAAGGAATGGGAAGTAGGGTATAATGGCCAAAACCGCTGGGGTCCTGGGATCAGGATTGAACTAACTTGGTCTCGTCAGATGGCTAAAGACCTGGTCTGGTAGCCTTTTCTCACTGCTCCCTTCCCTTCCCACTTCCTCAGTTCCAGTGTCAGATGAGGATTCTGATGCCATGGTTGATGACCCCAATGATGAGGACTTTGTGCCATTCCGGCCCCGGCGCTCTCCTCGCATGTCCCTACGCTCAAGTGTGTCACAGAGGGCTGGGCGCTCTTCTGTGGGCACCAAGATGACTTGTGCACATTGCCGGACACCACTGCAGAAGGGGCAGACAGCCTATCAGCGCAAAGGGCTGCCTCAGCTCTTCTGCTCTTCATCTTGTCTCACCACTTTCTCTAAGAAACCCTCGGGCAAAAAAACCTGTACCTTCTGCAAGAAGTGCGTGAGGGTCCTAAGGTGTGGTGGGGGGAGGGTCGAGGCAGAAGTAGTGGGATCAGACAGAGATTGGCAAGAACCAAGCAGGATGGCCCTGGAAGAGAGCAATTTTAGGGAGAGGGTCAGACAACATTTTGCTCTGGTCATCAATCCCAGATGAGTAGAAAGCTGGTAAAATGAGGGTGGTCCTGAGTGAATTTTCAAACCTGTTCCCACCTCTAGGGAGATCTGGAACACCAGGGATTCGGTCGTGGCGCAGACTGGTTCAGGAGGTTCTTTCCATGAGTTCTGCACATCTGTCTGTCTCTCCCTGTATGAGGCCCAGCAGCAGCGCCCAATTCCCCAATCTGGGGATCCTGCAGATGCCACTCGCTGCAGCATATGCCAGAAGACTGGAGAGGTGAGGATACTCAGTGGGGGCTGATTTGCAGAGTCTGGCCATCCCTGACCTGCCCCTTCAATTCTGGGGCTTTGGGGGCCAGACCCTGTGGAAAAGGGGAGTGGGGAGGAAAGGCAGCCATCATGAGGGAGCATATTCAAGGATAGAGCTATTCCAGGATGTATGCAGCTGGCCGGCCTTGCTTCCCAGGACCTCACCATCAAGTCGGCAGCCTGATGCACAGGTTGGGGGGTCCCTGGGCCCACTGTCTGCTGTGAAGGTCTAGGGTGAGGTGGGAGGCTATCCTTGTATTGGGGTGGGCGGTAGTAGCCAGAACTCTGCTCAGGGTGTGTGTGTGTGTGTGTGTATGTGGCAGGTCCTGCATGAGGTCAGCAATGGCAGCGTGGTGCATCGGCTCTGCAGCGATTCTTGCTTCTCCAAATTCCGAGCCAACAAGGGACTGAAAACCAACTGTTGTGACCAGTGTGGGGCTTATATCTACACCAAGACCGGGAGCCCTGGCCCCGAGCTCCTCTTCCACGAGGGCCAGCAAAAGCGGTTCTGCAACACAACGTGCTTGGGGGCATACAAGAAGGTGGGGCCGAGGGAGTAGTGCATTAGAGGGCTGTGGAAGGGGGTGTGGTCCTTGGGTGATAAATAAAGGTGCCTGATGGGTCGAGGGCTGGGACAAATAAAACAAATAAAGGGGGTTTCAATTGTATCTGTTATGTTTTATTTTTGAAGCTGGCTGGTGGACACACAGGTCTTTGTTATATCATCATCTATACTTTTTTGTATGCCTGAAATATCCATGTTTAAAAATTTAAAAAAATAAAAGCGAAGGGACAAATCCAGCCTCAGCCTCTCCTTCCCCATCCTCACAGAAAAACACACGTGTGTACCCATGTGTCTGGTGCAAGACCCTGTGTAAGAACTTTGAGATGCTATCACATGTGGATCGTAATGGCAAGACCAGCTTGTTCTGTTCCCTGTGCTGTACCACTTCTTACAAAGTGAAGCAGGCAGGGCTCACTGGTAGGTGCAAAGCCCTCTTCTCTGAGACCCCTGCTGGCCTTCCTTCTACCTCCCATACTCCCCTCTTCTAAAGTAATCCCTGCTGCCCAACCTCAGCCCCAACCACATCTTCCCATGGATTTTCTGTTCCGTCTTTGCACTGCCTTACACCTCCTGTGTGCTCTTTCTATCTCTCACACACTCTCTCTGTCTCTTTCTTTTTCTCTCTTTCTCTCTATGCCCCAGGCCCTCCCCGACCCTGCAGCTTCTGCCGCCGCAGCCTCTCTGACCCCTGTTACTACAACAAGGTTGACCGCACAGTCTACCAGTTCTGCAGCCCCAGCTGCTGGACCAAGTTCCAGGTACTCCAGACCCTAGACCAGGGATAAAGGGTGTGGCAACAGAGAGAGGGTAGGAGAATTGGGGTAGGTAGGCCTGGGCAGAGAAGAACAAGCCTGACTCCTCTCCCGACCAGCACCACACACATCTTGCCCCTCCCTTACTTGTCTTCCTTCCCTCCAGCGCACAAGCCCTGAGGGGGGCATTCACCTGAGCTGTCACTACTGCCACAGCCTCTTCAGTGGCAAGCCTGAGGTCTTGGACTGGCAGGTAAGACCCCCTCTACCCCCACCCACATCTTGCCACACATCTGAAGGGGTATTTCTGCTGGGCTCCTGCCAAGTTCAGTTGTCACAGTTGTGCCCTCCCTGCCTTGTGCCCCCACCTCAGGAGCAGGTGTTCCAGTTCTGCTGCCGTGATTGCTGTGAGGACTTCAAGCGGCTTCGGGGTGTGGTGTCCCAGTGCGAGCACTGCCGGCAGGAGAAACTCCTGCATGAGAAACTCCGATTCAGTGGAGTAGAAAAGAGCTTCTGCAGTGAAGGTAAGGAAGTGAAGAATGGACAGAGCCACGGCCACGGAAAATGACAGAAAAAGGAGCAAAGCTTACAAAGTAGTCAGGCAGAGCCTTCTGCTCAGGTTGCTCTACCCTATCTATTTTAAGGCTTTGGGCACAAGAGGTTGTTTAGAAGAGGTTTGGGGTGTAGCATCTTGAAAAGGTTGGTTCTCATGCCTGTGCCTTATCTCTGTATCTCTGAACTCTTTGTTCTTCCCCTCTTCCCAGGTTGTGTGCTGCTGTACAAACAGGACTTCACTAAGAAGCTGGGCTTGTGCTGCATCACTTGTACTTACTGCTCCCAGACCTGCCAGCGTGGAGTCACTGAGCAACTAGATGGCAGCACCTGGGACTTCTGCAGTGAGGACTGTAAAAGCAAGTACCTGCTATGGTACTGCAAGGTAAGGAGGATCAGCATGTCAGAAAGGAGGGGGAGAAGAGAGCAGGGGTCATGGATTGTGGTACTAACATCAGAGCGAGGCTAGATCTCCAGGGAAGGGAGCCAGTCTCCAGTCTCCAAGGTGGTCCAGTCTCCAAGGGGAGGAGCAGGGCTTATCCCAGGGGAGAGGGCCCAGCACATTTTAGAGAAGCAGGTCTGACCATCCTGTCAACGCCCTCAGGCTGCCCGATGCCATGCCTGTAAGCGCCAGGGGAAGCTGCTGGAGACCATCCACTGGCGTGGGCAGATCCGTCATTTCTGCAACCAACAGTGTCTGCTGCGCTTCTACAGCCAGCAGAACCAACCCAACTTGGATACCCAAAGTGGGCCTGAGAGCCTCCTGAACAGTGAGTCCCGGGCAGGGGGCACACTGTTAGAACTGGCCTGGGCTCTTCTAATCTTAGGCCCAGCCCTTTCTTCTTCCTATGTTGTATTTACCTCATCCGTGGCCAGAGCTACAATTACTATGCTTTTTAGCCTCCAGACCCTCCAGGTACCAGGGGGAGTCTTGTTTAAATCTTCTTGGAGTGACAATCTACTCATTTTTTTAATAAGGGTTATATATTTTAAAGAGTGGGTACCTACCTAGGTAGGATGGGGCATGTGGAGGTTGTGGTTAATTTTCAGAGAAAAGGAAGTATCAGCATAAGCTCTGCATTTATTTCTTTGTTTGTTTGTTTTGGTACTGATGATTAAACCCAGGGGCGCTTTACCATTGATCTACATCCCCAACCCTTTTTATTTATTTATTTATTTTTTATTTTGAGACAAGGTGTTGCTAAAGTGCTTACAGCCTCACTAAATTGCTGAGGCTGGCCTTGAACTTGCGATCATCCTGCCTCTGCCTCCTGAGCTACTGGGATTACAGGCATGCACCACCATGCCCAGCAAGCTCTGCATTTAATGATACCCAAAACTGTTACTATTTCTAGAATGTTACCTTGTTCCTTCTGCCACTCCATGGATACCAAACTCCTGAGGGCCATATAAATGGAAGATCTCAAACTGTGGAGTTTTGGGGAAAATACAGTCTTCTTCTTAGTAGCTAGGAGCAATGAATCTTGTTGGCTGCCATTGCCAGGGCCCAGAGAAGACTAGACCTGGGTTGGCAAGCAGGGGAAATCCTAGACTTCCCATTTCTATTTGATATGCCTCTTAATGAAACTCTCCTGGAGCAGGGGTAAGGAAAACGAGAGCTAGTTCCTCCAATGAGAGCATTCTTTTTTTTTTTTTTTTTTCTGATCTACAGGTCAGTCTTCTGAGTCAAAGCCCCAGACACCCTCTCAAACCAAAGTGGAGAACAGCAACACAGTGAGGACCCCAGAGGAAAATGGGAATTTGGGCAAGGTCAGGGCAAAAGCCAAGGGGGAGGATAATCTCTAAAGGAGGGTACCGTAGTTGGTGGCACTAATGTTCTTGTCTCCACAGATCCCTGCAAAGACCCGATCAGCTCCAACTGCTCCCACCCCTCCTCCCCCCCCACCCCCCCCAGCAACACCCCGCAAAAACAAAGCTGCCATGTGTAAACCGCTAATGCAGAACCGTGGAGTTTCCTGCAAGGTGGAGATGAAGTCCAAAGGGAGTCAAACAGGTGAGCCAGGGTACCTAGATGCCACAGGCTATATTTCAGAGTCCTAGGCCACCAGACCTATGCCCACAAGCTGATTTAGGGCATTTCTTGGGTAGCCAAAAGATCATACATATGGTTGTCCTAGAATCAGAGTTGTCTCAGCCTTTGGTTCAAGAGCAGTTTTGTGACATTGAATACATGTTAGAGCTTTTGGGGGTGATGGGCTAATATAAGGTCTTTGGTCCATTGTGACCCATTTAGCCAGGACTCTGAGAAGATCCCTTTTTTGTCAGCAGAAGAGTGGAAGCCGCAGGTGATTGTGCTGCCCATTCCAGTGCCCATCTTTGTGCCAGTGCCTATGCATCTGTACTGCCAGAAAGTCCCAGTGCCTTTCTCGATGCCTATCCCAGTAAGTTTTCCTGCCCTTTCTAGCTAGGTCCTCCTTTACCCTTCCAGGATTGAGACCATCGCTTTCCCTTACTCTTTTTTTTTAATTTATTTTTTAGTTGTAGTTGGACACAATACCTTTACTTTGTTTATTTGTTTTTATGTGGTGCTGAGGATCGAACCCAGGGCCTCTCATGTTCTAGGCGAGCGCTCTACTGCTGAGCCACAACCCCAGCCCTCCCTTACTCTTTATCAATTTTCCTGCTTATCTGCTGATATGGTTCTTGGCATTTAGTTGGGATTTGTGCCCCCAGGTGCCTGTGCCCATGTTCTTGCCCACTACCTTGGAGAGCACAGACAAGATTGTGGAGACCATTGAGGAGCTGAAGGTGAAGATCCCTTCCAACCCCTTGGAGGCTGACATTCTGGCTATGGCAGAAATGATTGCAGAGGCTGAGGAGTTAGACAAGGCCTCATCTGACCTTTGTGGTATGCTATGGATGGCGGCTATGCCAGAGACAGGGTGCTACCAATCTGTCTGTTTAAGGGGGTGGAGGGTGATGATCTTGGTGCCAAATCGAATGGGGAGTGCATTTGGGAGCAGCCCCTGAAAGCCTGTGAAGGTGCTGGGCAGGAGATGCAGTGGCTGAGCCAACTTCTTTGTCTCCCAGATCTTGTGAGCAACCAGAGCGCAGAGGGACTTCTGGAAGACTGTGACCTGTTTGGACCAGCCCGTGATGATGTCCTGGCCATGGCTGTCAAGATGGCCAATGTCTTAGATGAGCCTGGGCAAGACTTGGAGGCAGACTTCCCCAAGAGTGAGTAGGATTTAAGGTTGTGCCCACTGAGTATTAGAACATCCATGCCATCAGTAAAGGACCCTAAATAGTGATCATTGTGACCCTAAGGCAGAAGGTTCTTCCAGGGATTAGTATCCAAAATAGAAGGGTAAAACAGGTATACTGTTTTTAGACTTCCAGTCTTATTTTTTAAACATTTATGTTTTTTCTTTAGTTAAAAATAATTGTGATTTTACCATTTTATCATCTTCATTTCAAGGCTCTACAGTTCAGTATTGTTAAGTATATTCACACTGCTGTGAATGTTTGTGTTTGGCACTTTTGTATCTTAATCATATTTTTGCTGGTTCCTGTCTAGTCCAATAAAGCTGTATAAGAGGCTCATCTTTCGTGTATGACTAAAAAAAAATAAAAATAAAAAAGAGGCTCATCTTGAGTCAAATGGGCAAGTAGCAGAGGTGATGTGGGAGGACTATAGGGTTGAGTTCTTAAGAAATTGATTTTTTCTTTCCCTTCTAATAGATCCTTTGGACATTAACCCCAGTGTAGACTTCCTCTTTGATTGTGGCCTAGTGGGGCCTGAGGATGTTTCTACTGAACAAGACCTTCCCCGAACCATGAGGAAGGTAAGACTGGGGCTACTGTATCTACAAAGGGAGAATGGAGGCCCAAAGGGAAGGGCTGCTCTCATAGCCAAGACAGCAACCTTACTTTGACCTTCCTAACCTCCTTTTTCCAATACTAGACATACTAAGGTAAAACAAACTTTGTTCTTCCAAGTTCACAAGATTATTAAATCTGTTTTGGAGCTCTGTGCCATGGAAGCTTTCTGTATTCTTACATCAGCCCCGCCATCCCCAGTGGTAAACACTGTCCTGATTAGCTTCCGTGGTGCTCCTAGCCTTAACTCTGTTACCATGCTTCTTTCTCTTCCCCTCCAGGGTCAAAAGCGACTGGTGCTTTCTGAAAGCTGTTCCCGGGACTCCATGAGTAGCCAACCTAGTTGTACTGGTCTCAATTATTCATATGGTGTCAATGCTTGGAAATGCTGGGTACAGTCAAAATACGCCAATGGAGAAACCAGCAAGGGTGATGAGTTACGCTTTGGCCGTAAGTACCCAGGAGAGGAAGGGAGAATGGAGAATAGGAGAAGGGAATAGGGAAAGAGGCTATACCTGTGATTCAGCTCAAGATGTCTATGAGTGATAAGGGTGTGATCGCTTAAGGTTGCCTTGTGAAGATGGGGAAGAGTTGTTGATTAAAGGGAGATGCTGTCTAGGTTCAAGGCTAAGGGCTCTTTGTAATTGGTGGGTTTGTTCAGGAGCTCACATGACTAAAGGGTTAATGGTGGTGGACCTAAGTGAAATACTCAATGTGGCATTTTCTTAATTCCATCCACCTCCACCTTGTATCACTGCAGCCAAACCTATGCGTATCAAAGAGGATATTCTTGCCTGCTCAGCTGCTGAGCTCAACTATGGACTAGCCCAATTTGTGAGAGAAATCACTCGACCCAACGGTGAACGATATGAACCTGACAGTATCTACTATCTATGTCTTGGAATCCAGCAGGTACCCCTCACATGCTGCCTCGTTTCCCATCACTCAATACAGCAGGCAGGGTCTTACTAGAACTGTTTCTAGCCCCATCCTTGACATTTTTCTCCTATCCCAAACAGGCAGCTTGCCTTTAACCTTCTATGACAAATAAGACACAAGATGTCAGTATTGTTGTAAAATCAGAGCTCGATTCCAGGACCATTGGTCAAGAAACAGTTTTCATTGCTCTCTGGGTCCCCTTTGCAGTCCTTGAACCCATTCTCAGACGAGAGGAATGGATAGGACAGGGTCCCTACCTAAGTGGGGGGTAATGTTTAACTCCCACTGGGAGAGATCAGCCATGTATTAGCTGAAAAGGGGGTCTGGGCTTCTGAGGAACATCTCAAACCCTCCTCTTCTAGCAAAGCCTCGGTACTTCAGAGATGAAGGGACACCTGGGGGAAAGCACTCTGGGTCATCTAACCAAGCAGCTCTTTCCCATCCTCTCCTAATTATCAAGGACACCACGCCTGGGGCTACAGCATCATTGTCTTGCCACTAGGACCTACAGTCTGGCTTAATGTCTGTCTGTTTTTTTTTCCCTGCAGTACTTGCTGGAAAATAACCGAATGGTGAACATTTTCACGGATCTTTATTACCTGACTTTCGTTCAAGAACTCAACAAGTCTTTGAGCACCTGGCAGCCCACACTTCTCCCCAACAGTAAGGGACAGGATCATAGCAACCTTACTCCTGTCTTCTCTTCCTCCAATGCATCACTCAAAGAGTCCTGTGCTCTCTGGCCTGCCACTCTTCTCGAAGGATCTGAGGGCAGAAGCATGTAGCTGTTTTGTCTCAGGGTTTAGAGCTGGAGGAGCAGGACCCCCCTGCTCTTGAACATGAGGAGAGAATCAAGACTTAGGTGTGAGCCTAGGAGTTTTGAGGTCAGCCTGAGGAGCATAGACCCTCAAAAAGAAAAAAAAATGACAAGTCTCAGTTCTGAAGAATTATATATAGGACTAATAAAAAATGGCCTGGTTTTGGGTGATAAGTAAAGAAAGAAAGAAAGATGTTGTGGGGACTACTTGAGGTTTTATATCTACCTGCCTACAACTTGAGGGTGATGAGAGAAGCTCCAAATGCAGGTGGAAATAGTATAAAATATGCCCAGACCTACCATGTATTATAGCTGAGTGTCAGGGTTTTATATACAAATGAGAGGCATGCAGTAAGTATGCATGCCCAGGACCTTGGGTTGGAAGAAGCGGTTGGGTTTGGAAAGTTAATTCTCCTTACCTGGCCTCTCCCCTTGCCCATTGCAGATACGGTATTCTCCCGAGTAGAGGAAGAACACCTTTGGGAGTGCAAGCAGCTTGGGGTCTACTCGCCCTTTGTCCTTCTCAACACCCTCATGTTCTTCAACACTAAGTTTTTTGGGCTGCAGACAGCTGAGGAACACATGCAGCTCTCTTTCACCAATGTGGTACGACAGTCCCGCAAATGTACCACTCCTCGGGGCACCACCAAGGTGGTGAGCATCCGCTACTATGCCCCAGTCCGCCAGAGGAAAGGACGAGGTATGAGACTGTCCCCTCCTTTGCTTTTGCCCCTTCTCTGCTTTTCCCTGCCATGTCCCACCACACTTGCTGGACTGGCCTTTGCCGCTGACTTTCCTCTCCTTCCATTCCTGGGTTTGTATAAAAGGTAAGAATAGCTGGGTGCAGTAGTGCAAACTTGTAATCTCAGCAGAAGGAGGATCTCAGGTTCAAAGCCAACCTGGGCAACTTAGCAAGACCCTGTCTCAAAATAAAAATGAAAAAGGGCTAGGGATGTTGCTCAATGGTGGACCATTTGCTTAGTATGTGTGAGCCCTAGGTTCAGTCCCCATTACTGCAAAAAAAGAAGAAGAAAAAGCCTGGCACAGTGGCACATGCCTATAATCCTAGTGACTTGGGTGGCAGAGGCAGGAGAATTCCAAATTTGAGATCAGCTTGGGCAACTTAGCAAGACCCTGTTTCAAAATAAAAAAATATTGAGGATGTAGCTCAGTGGCAAATGCCCTAATACTTAGTACCAGAAAGGAAGGAAGAAAGGAAAGAAAGAAGATAGCTAGCTAATCCTTCTAGATGATGGGCAGTAGCTGTTACATAAACAGGAGCTCACTCAGCTGCTTGTTCCCCACCTTTCCTCATTTTAAGGCAGTTTACTTGCCCTTTTTGGGGGGAGGGTGTGGTGGATAAGTAGGAGGAGGTGCCCTTAGAGAGTAAATAACAGGCTTTCTGTGATTCAGAAGCTACATCTTCCTTCACATTTTTCCCTGGAATTCTGTCCCATCCTTAGCACAGCTCCCAAGGTCCCTTCTCTAGATCTGAACCTCTGCTGGACTCTAATGTACAGGGGCTTGGGGCCATCATGGTTTTGCTGTCCTGGAAGGCAAGCCTAACCTTGCAACAGGGTCTTTTTAAATCAGTTTGTTTGTATAACTTGTGAGATCACCTCTTCAAGATGTCAACTGGAGGAGATCATAAAAAGACATTTTGACAGCAAGAATTAGGGAGGCTGCAGAGCAATACCCCTACAGGATGTTTAGTTGGTATGGAGAGACTGGCTGACTCTTTTTCCTGCCCTTTTTTTTCCAGTGCTGGGGTAGAACCCAGGGCCTTGTGCATGCTAGGCAAGTGCTCTACCACTAAGCTACATTCTAGCCCCTTTTTTCTTTCTCTTTCTGTTTCTTTTCTTTTTTCCTTATGGTACTATGATTGAACTCAGGGTCTTTTGCTCACTTAGTGGTAGACCACTAAGCCATATCCCTGGCTCCCTTGCTTACTTTCTCTTTCTCTTCTCCCTTTTTGTTGTGTGTGATACTGGGAATTGAACCCAGAGCTTCATGCATGCTAGGCAAGTGCTCTACCACTGAGCTACAACCCCAGCACCCCTCCACTTTATTTCCTTATGAGACTATATTTTGTATCCTGAGGTTTTCTGCTTTTGTCCTAGGCTGTGTTCTGGGAAGTGCTCATTGAGCATGTGCTCTTAATGAGTCTAAGTCATTTCCCTCTATAGACACAGGTCCTGGGAAACGAAAGAGAGAAGATGAAGCCCCTATCTTAGAGCAACGTGAGAACCGCATGAATCCCCTCCGCTGCCCTGTGAAGTTCTATGAATTCTATCTCTCAAAATGGTAAGTTGGTGGGTTTGCAGGCATGTGGACCCAAGGGATGTACTTTGCCTTGGCACTAATCTTCTGTTCTCCCACTCCCACCATTGTAGTCCTGAAAGCCTCCGAACTCGCAATGATGTGTTCTACCTGCAACCTGAACGGTCCTGCATTGCCGAGTCACCTCTCTGGTATTCTGTGATCCCTATGGACCGCAGCATGTTGGAGAGCATGCTCAATCGCATCCTGGCTGTGCGTGAGATATATGAGGAATTGGGTCGTCCTGGGGAGGAAGACCTGGACTGAGTCTATGTGCCACCTGTATTCATCTTTCATATCAATGTCTGTCCTGTGGTCACGTCTCATAGGGTGACTGGCCCAGGAAACAATGCTACTCATTTTGAAGGGCCCTGACTGCCCCTTTCTACTCACCCATTCTCTTCCTTTCCTAGGAACCCCTGGCTTTTACCTTCTTCTATACCACTTGACAACCACTGCGTTCCAATCTTCTGTACTCAGGGGCTAGACCCCCAGTGATGGGCAAAATCTAGTTAGCCCATTTTCTTTTTGCTTCAGAGTAAAACCTTTCTTCTGGGGCCAGACTCTGGTGGAGTGTTAATAGCTCTGGTGATCCTGTTGGCTTTGGGTTTCCTGACCCATCTGTGTTGGTGAAGCCCCTTGTTCCTAGGTCTAACCTAGGGAAGAACTCAGCTACCTTCTCTGCCCTGTGCCCACTCCACTCCCTTCTCCCTCTTCCCCAGTACCACACAAAAGGGTCTTGTCTGAAAGGTGTGAAAGAAATGATAAAAGTAATGAGGGGACCATTTACCCAAAACACAGAGCTTAGACACTGTTCCCCTCCCATAAGAGATAATTGGATGTTGGCACCCTCTCACCACTGTGTTCCCCGCCCTACCCTGGCAAGCACCAATCCATGGTGCTACAATTTCTAAAGAGATCCAAATGCTTTCTTTTCCTCAAAGGCAGAGAATGACTGTAAGTATGGGGAGCAGACTCCTTTTGTGCAGACTCCTGTCCCCTTTGGTTTATGTGTTTGTCTCTCTCTGCCATCTTAGGTTGGCATGAGCCATGGTGTCAACATGCTTAGCCCCTCTGTAACTGACTCCCTTTAGTTCTATGGACAGAGCTCTCAAGGCAAAAACTACCTTCTGACTTGGATTGAGGCTGGGTTCCCCCTCTTGTTCTCTCTCCATCTTAAGAGCCAGGCCAAGCCTTTGGGGGACTGGGTCATGCAAGATAGGGTCTGTGGTCACAATATTGGTGAGGAGTTGTAGGCATGGGGCCTGCCCTTATTGCTTACATCTTCTCTTTTCCCCATCTTGATTTTGTAGGCCCAGAAAACTATTAGTGTCTGGCAAAGGGGATACCCAGCTCTTTCCCTGTTGGCTTTGCTGTTCCCCAGACTCCTTTTTGTGTTTTTATAACTGTCACCAGTTTAGCCACTGTTTAAATTGTATATATTGTTCTGAGGCGCCTGGCCTGTCCCTTCAGTGAGCCATGCCCGCCCTTGTGTTGTAGTGAGAAGCTGTTGTCACAACTAACCTTCTGTCTCTGGAATTGTTTGTTTCAAATAAAGAGTTAAAATTGTCTTTTGCCTTTTATGGGGAAGGGAGAGGTGTCTGGAGGGGTGAGGGATGTAGAAGAGCAATGCTGTGAAACTTCAGATCTCTCAAAATGTAAAGAAGTCAGGTGTCCCACCTCAGTTTGAGAATCACTCTATCCACTTCATTGAATGAATCTACTAGAAATATGATCCTTTTTATAAGTTTCCAAACACTGTCTGGGCACACTGGTGCACACCTGTGGTCCCAGTGACTCAGGAAGCTGAGGCAGGAGGATTGCAAGTTCCAGGACAGCCTCAGCAATTTAGCAAGACCCTGTCTCAAAAAATAAAATGAATTGAGGGGTGCTGGGGTTGTGGCTTAGTGGTAGAGCAGTTGCCTAGCATATGTGAGGCACTGGGGTTCGATTCTCAGCACCACATAAAAATAAAATAAAGATCCATGGACAACTAAAAAAAACCATTAAAAAATAGATTGAGGGTATAGCTCAGTGGTAGATCACCCCTGGTTTAATCCCTAGTAACAAAAAGTTTCCAAATACTTAAGAAAAAAATGTGTTCAATAGCCATCTATTAAGTATTGCCTAGGTTTAAAAACCTATATTACAGGCTTCAGAAAAGACCCAAGATTAATTAGACTAGTTTCTTGTGCCAAGTAGGTTTCGAGGCTAGAGGAGAGACTGACAAGTACAGTCATAACATAGACAAATGAAGGAAATGCTTTTTAATTTTTTTTTAAATTTAGTTGTAGATGGACACAATGTCTTTATTTTGTTTTATCTGTTTTTATGTAGTGCTGAGGATTGAACCCAGTGTCTCACACATGCAAGGTAAGTGCTCTACCACTAAGCCACAAGCCCAGCTCTAAATGAAGGAAAAATTTTTATGGGAGAGCAGAGGACCAGGAACTGATTTCAATTTTACAGTGAGGTTCATTGAGGGAGGTAGCATTTGATCTGGAACTCAAAGAAAAGGTAGGAGGAATTGGGAGACCACAGCTGTAAGGTGGGAAGTACAAGGTTGAGATTTTCCCACCAGGAAATGGTAGGTTCAGACCTGTTCCTTCAGGAAGAAGATACCTAGAACAATAGGAAGAATGGAGGGGGCAGGCCTGAAGGCTTACAGAAAGGTAGAAAGAGTGTGGCTAAGATCCTGGGGGCCTCTATAGGAACTGTGGGGATAGGGAAGAGGTGGATTCAAAGTAAATTTTAGATTTTAAGCCTTTTTTCAGACATTTTGAAAGTAAAACTTACATGATTTGATGAATGCTAGGGAGTGAGCCTTGGCAGAGAGGGAAGAATTGAGTATGAAGCCCAGATTTCTAGCCTTGAAGACAGGGAGAATGAGATACCCTTAATCAAAATGGGAAAACGGGGCAGGTTTTTTTTTTTTTCCTTTGTTATTTGTATTTGTTGTTGCGGGTAAAAGGAGGTTGGTAATAATGTTGGGGTTCTGCCAGGCACAGTGGTGCACACCTGTAATTCCAGCAGCTTGGGAGGCTGAGATAGGAGGAACATAAGTTCAACTCAGCCTTAGCAAGGCCCTAAGCAACTTAATGAGAACCTGCCTCAAAATTAAAAAAAAAAAATAAAATATAATAAAAGGACTGGGGATGTAGCTCAGCAGTAAATTGCCCCTGGGTTGAATCTCCAGTATGAAAAAAAATAACACCCAATTAGTGGGCCATGCAACATGACAGAGCAGAAAGACCACTCAAATATGAGCTTCTAGTCATAGCTCTGCCATGGAAATGGGAAAGCCTAACTTTTTAAGCTTCTCCTAAAAAATGGGTTCATATGGGCTGGAGCTGGAGCTCAGTGGCAGAGACCACTTGCCTAGCATGTGTGAGGCACTAGGCTCCATCCTTAGCACCACATAAAAATAACTAAAATAATTGTTCTAAAAAAAATTTAAAAAAGGACTTGGTATGTGGCTCAGAGGTACAGTGCTTACCTAGAATGCACAGGCCCTGGGTTCCATTTTCAGTACCTCAAAAAAAAAAGAAGTTTGGGTATGAAGGCTTAGAAGAGAGATGAGGTGTCAGTTTAGAGTCATTTTCAGGGCTCAGGATATAGTTAATGTATGTAATATGAAAGAGCAAATAATGGAAGATCGAGGATATAGCTTAGTTGTAGGTGTAGACGACAGAAATAGCTAGGTATACCTTAGCATGCATCAGGCTGCTAGGTCATCTGCAAAGAACTTCTAACTGAAGTTCTAGTAGTAAATAAGGTCACTTGAGGAGAGTGAAGAGAAAAGAGCACCAAAAAATGGTACTATGGGGAATATTTACGGTTAATCAGAGAAGGAACTGAAAGAGAGACTAGAACAGTAGGAAGAAGACCCAAATCTGCAAGATGTCAAAGGTATAATCATGAGATGAAATCTGTCCTCACAGGCCAAGGTGAAGTCTATTAAGTGTGTGTGTGTGTGTGTGTGTGTGTGTGTGTGTGTGTGTGTGATGTGTTTTGCTTGGGATTAAACCCTTAATCTTGCAAACTCTAAGCATGCACTCTACCATAAAATCTGTTAAATTTCCTTTCTCCTACACCAACAACAGGACTCAAAGCTATCCTCTTTTTTTTGCTTCCTTCCACTGTTGGAACAGAAAAGAACCTAATGTTATTTGTTCAACTAAATTTCAACTCTGTGCCCAGCCTTGTGCTAGTCACTATGGATAGATAAATGATAAATAAGAGCTTGGTTTAGGTTCTTTTATTTTCCTTTTTGTACCAGAGATGGAATCCAGGGGTGCTTAACCTCTGAGCCACATCTCCAGCCCCTTTTTATTTTTTTTATTTTGGGACAGATCTCACAAAGTTGCTTAGGGCCTCGCTGAGTTGCTGAGGCTGGCTTTGAATTTGCAATCCTTCTGCCTCAGCCTCCCAAGCCACTGGGATTACAGTTATGTGCCACTGCAGCAGGTTTGGGGTAGGCTCTTTTTTTAAAATATGTTTTTTAGTTGTAGGTGGACACAATACCTTTATTTTTTATTTATTCATATGTGGTACTGAGGATTGAACCCAGTGCCTCACACGCACTAGATGTGTGCTCTACCACTGAGCCACAACCCCAGTCCCTTGAGGTAGGCTCTGATAGGAAAGACTAGGGATAGGACTAGGGTGAGGCAACCAAGGTACCTATGGGTGTAAAAAGAAGGCAGTTAACCTGACATGGTGACCCACACCTGTAATCCCAGTGACTTGGGAGGCTGAGACAGGAGGACCACAAGTTCAAAGCCATCTTCAACAACTTAGTGACGCCCTGTCTCAAAATAAAAAATAAAAAGAGATGGGGATGTGGCTCAGTGGTTAAATGCCCCTGAGCTTAATCCCTGCTGCCAAAAAAAGGCATTTACTCTCAGTGTTACATAAGTTCAGAGCTGGCTTTCATATGACCTCAAGAGCAAATAAATCCTTCAATTTTATACTCTAGGTGTCTCATTTACCTCATCCATGTTCTGACTCTGGAAAGACTCACATGTCAATAAAATAGCCAGGGCAGAATGTTAATTGTTTCTCATTGTCTCCCAGAAAACCTAGAAACCACAGCAGTGACATGGGAGGTGGGTTTTCATGAGGAGTTGGCAATAGTTTGCCAGGCAGTGGAGGTGCAGAGGTCAGTGTGAACGAAGGCAGAGAGGCATAACACAACACAGAAGGTCTAAAGGAAAGAGTGATTGGGCAGCAGAGGAGTGAGGAGAGGGTGTACTGGTTGTGGGTATTGTTTGGGAAAATAGATGATATTAAGTTTTAAAAAGCATTGAACGCCATCTTGCCTGCTAAGGTGACCAGTCATTAGGGTTTACCCAGAACTTACCCAGTTTTAGCAATGAGTGTTTAGCATCTCACATGTTATGGCTTAGATATGAGGCATCCTCAAAAAGCTAATGAGAGAGACAATGCAAGAAAATTTAGAGGTGTAGCTGGGTGTGGTGGCACACACCTATATTCCCAGTGATTGGGGAGGCTGATGCAGGAGGATCACAAATTCAAAGACAGCCTCAGCAACTTAGTGAGGCACTATGCAACTTAGCAAGAACCTGTCTCAAAATAAAAAATAAAAAGGGCTGGGGATGTGGCTCAGTGGTTAAGTGCCCTTGGGGTCAATCCCTGGCATCAACACATTAATTAATTAAAATAAAATGAAAAAAAAAACTTTAGAGATAAAATGATTGGGTTATGAGAGCTTTAACCTAACCAGTGCATCAATCCACATGAATAGACTAGCTGTAGGCAGATAGGGGATGGCTTGAGGAGGTAGGTCACTGGGGGAGTAGCTTTGAGGTATATATTTTGTCACTGGTGAACAGAGCTTATTTTCCCTCTGCTTCCTTGTTGTCATGTCTGAGTTGCTTTCCTCTGCTATGCCCTTTCACCATGAGGTTCTGCCTCACCTTCCCCCATGATGTACATGATGTCTTGGACCCAGAGCAACAGAGTCAGTCATCTATGGCCTGAGCCCTCTAAAACTGTGAGCCTCAAGGGCTGGGGTTGTGGCTCAGAGGTAGAGTGCTCACCTAACACATGCGAGGCCCTGGGTTCGATCCTCAGCACCACATAAAAACAAATAAATAAAATAAAGGCATGGTGTCCAATTACACCTAAAAAATAAATATTAAAAAATAAAAAATAAATAAATAAATAAATAAATAAATAAAACTGTGACCCCCAAATAAACCTTTGCTCCTCTAAAATTGCTCGTGGCAGGTCTTTTGATCACAGTGGCAAAAAAGCTAAGACACCAAATAACCCCTCAGTTCCAGCAAGCTGGAGCGATCATATCTTATCCTGGAAAGTATTCCTGTCATACTTTATCCTAAAAGCAGTGGGAAAACATTAAAGGACTTTCACAAAGAATTGTTAGCATATGCTTCATGTTTTAAGGTGACTTTAGTAAATCTGGGTGAGATATAGGAGGACTGGGCACTGAAGAAACCCAGGAGGCCAGTTACAGGGAGGAAGCATGGTACAGAAGTGGTTAGCACTTATCCTTTGGCACCCAGCAGACTAGTTCCACTTCTATGGCTCAGCCCCTTCTTTCCTAGCTATGTGGCCTGGGCAAGTTACCTAATCTATATATATGTGTCTCAGTTTCCTCATCTAAAATGAGGACAATATGGTACTTCTTCAATGAATGGTGAGGATTAAAGAACATAACATTTAGCACAGTGCCTGGCATGGAGTGAGTGCTTTAATAAGCATTGACTCTCATTGCCTACATTATTGGTTAGGAGATTATGGCAAAAATAGAAAAAGGAAAGGAAGGGGAACGGATTTTGAGGAGAATTACCAGAGCTCACTTGTCTGTCAGGTTAATTGATTACATTTTAATGTGAATAAATTTTCATTGAAGTTCATTCTCTCAGGTATCTGTATTTCAAGACATTTATATCAAATTGAGGAACTAAAGTCTTTGTCCCTTGAAAAAAAGCTTGAGAGGAAACAGAAAGGGGCTAGAGCTAGAAAACAAAGTGTATGCTCAGAACCCCTAGGCTTAGGTAGGGGCTCCGAATAAATGTGTCTAGGCTCCAGATTGTATTAACCCAGAGGAAGGACAATTTCTGGAACTTGCTTGGGGCAGAGATCCCTGGAGAGGCTCTCTCCCTCAGACTGCCCTTCCCTGTCTGAGCCCAGGCAGCTCTTTCTTTAACTTTGACATCTTTTAACCTTATGTGCATTTTGCTTTCCAGCAGATTAGTATATAGGAATATTTTCATATACTGAGCTCCCCACCCCCACTTCATCACCAACCCCATGAAATGTGTCCAAAAGCAGCATAGAGTGTTTATTATAGAAGATATAGCACAAATTTGGAATTAGGATAGGTCTAGGTTTTAATTCTAGCTCTGTAGTTTTAAACTGTGCAATCTTTGGATGTATTATTTAAACTCTCTGAGCCCCCATTTCCTCAACTACACGTATTAGGATAATAATAGCTATCTTGCCCATACTAAGATTATGTATATCAGTGCTTAATTTAGCACCAAATCTGGCACATACAGGGTGCTCCATAAAAGTCTTCTTTCCTTTCATCCACCTAAGTCATTTCTTTTTCTTTTTCCCTTTTTAAATTTTTTTGAAATGACAAGTAATATTTGTACATATTTATGGTGTACAATGTGATAATTCAATACAAGTACACACATGTAATCCCAGTCAAATCAAGGTAATTAGCATTTCCATCTCTTCAAACATTTATCATTTCTATATGTTAGAAAAACTTTGAACTCTTGTTTTCTAGCTATTTTTTAAATATATAAGAAATTGTTGTAGAATAGAGTTACCCTGCTCTGCTATAGAGCATCAGAATTAATTTCTCCTATCTAACTGTATTTTGGAACCTGTTATCTAACTTCTAACCACCCTCTCATCCCTCCCCTTCCCTGTCTCTAGTGACCACTCTTCCACTCTCTTCAACCTAAGTAATTTCTAAGTCTAGTAATAAAGTTTCAGACTATATTATTATTAGGATACATCGTTTTCATTAAAATTACATTAAGAGGGGCTGGGTGTGGCTCAGTGGTAGAGTGCTTGCCTATCACATGTGAGACACTGGGTTCAATCCTCAGCACCACATAAAAATAAATAAATAAAATAAAGGTATTGTGTCCATCTACAACTAAAATATACATATGGCTGGGGATATGGCTTGGTGGTTAAGCACCCCTGGGTTTAATTCTTGGTACAAAAAAAAAATTACGTTAAGAATGAAGCCAGTTGTGGTGGCACATGCCAGTAATCCCAGTGGCTTGGGAGGCTGAGACAGGAAGATTGAGAGTTCAAAGCCAGCTTCAGCAACAATGAGGCGCTAAGCAACTCAGTGAGAACCTGTCTCTAAATAAAATACAAAAAAAGGGCTGGGGATTGGCTCATGGGCAGAGTGCCCATGGGTTAAATCACTGATACCCCTCCAAAAAAAAAAAGAGAATTAAGGCACTCCCTCACATATATGCCAATGTGGTCATATGTACTGCTACATGTGCAGCAAATATAAATACAGAGTTGGTTTTTTGACATTGTGCTTTCTTTTTTAAAGATTTTTTTAAAATATATTTTTTTTTTTTTTAGTTTTCGGTGGACACAACATCTTTTGTTTGTATGTGGTGCTGAGGATCAAACCCAGGCCGCACGCATGCCAGGCGAGCGTGCTACCGCTTGAGCCACATCCCCAGCCCGACATTGTGCTTTCTTGACTGTCTAGTTTTAGGTTGCTGTGTATGTTTCTTGACTGTCTAGTTTTAGGTTGCTGTGTATGTGTTTAAACATACACAGCAACCCAAAACTAGATAGTCAAGAAAGCACAATGAAGCTGGGCATGGTGGCGCACACCTATAGTCCCAGCAGCTTGGGAGGCTGAGACAAGTTCGAGCCAGCCTCAGCAAAAGGGAGGCACTAAACAACTCAGTGAGACCTTGTCTTTAAATAAAATACAAAGTGGGGCTGGGGATGTGGCCCAGTGATTAAGTGCCCCTGAGTTCAATCCCCAGTACCAAAAAAAAAAAAAAAAGAAAAAAAAAAGAAAGAAAGAAAAAGAAAAGAATAAAAAAGAAAGCACAATGACTATCTGAGAAAGAGTTTAGCTCAGCATTTGAGAGAGTAGGTGACTAGCTGGAGGAATGGCCAAGATGGTGAAATGAGAATGTGGATATGAAAGAGCAAATATTCATTTGTTGGGCTGTGAGTGTAGCTAAGTGTTAGAGTGTTTACCTAGCACATAAAAGGCCTCAGGTTGAATCCCCAACACCACAAAAACTTTAAAAAATAAAATAAAATCCAGAAGCCCTGGCACATGCCTGTAATCCCAGAAATTTAGGGAGGCTGAGGCCATTCTGCCTCTGGTCTTTCTAATCCCAATCTACTCTCCACGTGGCTGTCAGAGTGCACTTCTAAACGCACAAGTCTGAAAGTGTGATTCATCTCCTCATGTGATCCTATTTTCAAGAACAGCTTCAACAATTTAGGGAGACCCTTTCTCAAAATTAAAAATAAAAAGGACTGGGGATGTAGCTCAGTAGTAAAGCACCTCTGGGTTTGATCCCCAGTACAAAAAAGAATAAAGAAAAAAAAAGAAAAACAGCATACACTTGTATAGAGCTTACTATATACCAGGTTCTGTTCTAAGGGCTTTATACATAATTAGAACATTTAATCCTCACTATAGCCATGTGACACAAGTACTATTATTTATTATTATCTCTGCTTTATAGATGAGGAAATTGAAGCATAGAGTGGTCAAGTTGCATGGCCAAAGTTATATACGTAAGAAGTAGACCATGCTCATATGTATGTATGTATGTATGTATGTGTGTGTGTGTGTGTGTATATATATATATATATATATATATATATATATATATATATACATATAGTGTGTGTGTGTGTGTGTGTGTGTGCACTTTACCAATGAGCTAAGCCCCCAACCCTTTTATTTATTTATTTATTTATTTTACAGCTTTTTAAAATTTTAAATACTTTTTAATTTTTTAAAATTCTGGGCTGGGGTTGTGGCTCAGTGGTAGAGTGCTCACCTAGCATGCAGAAGGCACTGGGTTTGATCCTCAGCACCACATAAATGTAAAATGAAGATATTGTGTCCACCTAAAACTAAGAAACATTTTTAAAATTTTATTTATTCTAATTTATTCATTTTAAATTTTCATTTGTAGATGGACATAATACCTTTATTTTATTTATTTATATGTGGTGCTGAGGATCGAACCCAGTGCCTCACACATGCTAGGCAAGTGCTCTACCCCAGCCTCTTATTTATTTATTTTTGAGACAGGACCTCACTAAGTTGCTGAGGCTGGTCCCAAACTTGTGATCCTCCTGCCTTAGACTCCCAAGTTAATAGGATTACAGGCATATGCAGCTCTGCCCGGCATAGACCATGCTCTTTTTTTTTTTAAGACCATTTTCTTAATAACTAAACTACATTGAATTTGCACAGGGTTTCAGTTGAAATGTAGAACAGTTGGTCAATTCTCCTTTCTCCTTGTAGTCTGCTGTCAAATCATTCTGCTTTTCTTCCGTAGTTCACCCTCAACTTTAATGCATGTGTTTGTACAAATGTCTGCCCTGACCTGAAACTCCTCAATATCTTCAATCTAAGTCTATAATCATGAGTATAGAATGTCTTTCCTAGATAGTAGGGGCCTAACTTTTAAGTCAGAAGCATCCCTACACATGATATTCGAGTTCAAACACCTGAACAAACTTCTATGTACTTGTATGAGACCCATGATTTATTGGTTCCAACCTCCTTTGCTATTGAAGGCACCAGCTTCATCTCTTACTACCACTCCCTGCCATCCCATGCTTTCTTTTCTCTAGTCAATACACTCTTTTCTTTCAAGACTCTGAGCCTTTGCATGTGCCTATACCCTCTTCTTGGCTGCCATTAATAATGCAGGCTATGAAGCCCATGATATGTGTTAAGCATATGCAAGTTATTACCACACAGTATGATAAGCACTCTCTTAGACATACACTGCCATGATGTACTGTGAGAATTCAGAGTGGAGGGGAAGACTCGTTCTGGGGGACTTGGTCAGAACATGAGGGTGGAGAGAAGAGAGTTAGAAACTTCACAGAGGATATGACATTTGAGCTTAATGTTGATTGATTAGGTTTTTTCTAGTTAAGGGAGAGGAAGGAAAGAAACCTCCAAATGATCTTTGGCTCCTCCCTCCCCACCACACCCAGTTACCACATGCTCTTGTATATTCTCCATCCAAAATGGCTGTTCCAGCTGTTTCTTATTATTCCTCTGCCACTGTCCTAGTCCCATAGGACTCACTTGGGCTATCACAGCAGCTCCTTAACTGGCCATTCTGCCTCTGGTCTTCCTAATCCCCAATCTAATTCTCCATGTGGCTGTCAGAGTGCACTTCCAAATGCACAAGTCTGAAAGTGTGATTCCTCTCCTCAACATGCTTAATGTTTTCCCACTACCTATGGAAAGTCTTCACCCTTTGTAGTGACACACAAAGTGCATCACAATCTGCTCACAGTTTTTTTCCCCCCCTCTAGCCATTCCATTCTATATAGCTTCCACAGCAGATTATTTGTCTAACTCTGAAGACTTACCACACCCTATAAGATGTCTGTGTATTTTCTGCCTGTTTTATTTTCCTTCCCTGGAATATCTCCATCCTTTCTTCACCTGTCCCTGTAGGTTGGGCCTGGCCTCATCTGGGAATTGAAGGGAACCTGGCTTGGTAGAATTGTAGAGTTCCTTTTCTATCACAGGTCAGGTCTGGCATTTTAGTATTGTGGAATCAGTAAAAGGAGTGAGCATTCCTCTCTATCCCCCACTGTGTACAACCAAGCTATCTGATTGAGCATCTGAACCAGTTTGTGGTTGCCATGCCAATTCTCTATGGATACTGCAGCTTGCTCTGAAATCTCAACTCAGCTGGGGCCTTGACTACTCTCCTAGTTCAGTCAGCCTCTTCATCCACAAGCTGACTCTCTTTTCTCCCTGCTCCTGATGTTTTTACACAAACACCTCTAAATTGCTGTAGATGTTCCTAAAAACACCACAACCATGAGAGACTGCAAGAACCTCTTGTTCTTAGGCCTTTTTGGTTCCCAGATCAGACCCCTTGAATATTGACCCTTCGATGTGTCATGTTCAAGTTTGCAACATCTCTTGGACTTTGATGTTTGGACTTCTATCTGCTTCCTAACAGAGCCAATCCTATTATTGCCAAGTTCTTTGCACTAGTTTCAGCCTAGTTGAACCAGCCTTGCTCTTTTCTGGCTCATAGAGAGTTCTAGTTATGCCTCAAGGCCATGGTCTCAGTGCTTATAAGAGTATCTTACCTTACTTTATAGTTATAACCAGCTTTGAAATACATCTTGTTTGATTCTCTGTTGCTGTTATTATTAATTCTATATTGCAGATGAAGAAACTGAGCCTTGGATCAAGTGAGTAAATGTGTCTGAGGGGATAGAGCTTATCAATGGAAAGCCAGGTCTCCTAATTCCAATGCCTTCTTCTCCACCCTAGCCCCACTTGCTTCAGCGTCTCTTCCTTATACTCTTGTGACAGGTCAGTCCATGGCTGAGCATGGTGGCACATGCTGGTAATTCCAGCTATCTGGGAGGCTGAAGCAGGAGGATCACAAGTTTGAGGTCAGCCTGGGAAACTTAGCGAGAGTCTGTCTCAAAATGAAAAATAAAATAAAAGGTTTCAGATGTGGCTCAGTGGTAGAGCACTTCTGGATCCAATCCCTGGCAACCCTTCCCCCAACCTCACCAAAAAAAAGTCAGTCCTGGGTCCGCCTGCCCTTCACCCCTATTTCCATGAAACCTTGCATTCAGACATTCCCTAAGGAATGCTGCTCCCACCTGGTGCAGAGGATAAAAGAATCACATGTTCTCCCTCAGGCTGTTAACAACCAACCCAATAGCTTTATTGTCCCACCACTGCCCCCTGGAGAGGAAAGCCTGTTCTGGAATTGGAACCTTTTTCCTACGAGAGTTGATAGAATCTTTTGAAGACAAGGTAGATTTCTGAGGTGATAAGGGGTTTCACATTTCTCATTGTCAGGAGGGCTCGAGGTTCCCTCTTGGACCAGGATGGGATTTTAAAGAGAAAATCATTCTCTTGATGGCCTTTTGGGCAGAGAGGAAATGCTCTGTGTTTGCTGAATTGCATTGTGAATGAAGATGTCTTTCCATAAGAAAAGGAGTCTCGGTCACCATGAGTGGGGACCTCTCTTCTGACAGGGTGCAATGTCAATTCCTAAGGAGAAATGAAATTTCTTGCAGGCAAGAAGTGTTTTTCTTTTAAGAGAGGAGAAGCTCTCTCTCAGGGGTTGCTAAGTGTGGTGGGGAAAAAAAATACCTACACTCTCTTTTCTAAAGGACAAATCTCCTCCAAGGAGTAAACCTTCCATGCTTTCTCTCTGAAGGGGAAGAATTATTTTGAGAGGGAGAACAATTCTAATGAGATCACCCTGATTTTTCTCTACTTTTCTGATATACTTCCCATGTGGAGTCCACATATTCAGAGAGGGAGTGGCAAATACTTTCTCTAGCAAGGAGGTAGCAAAAGTGAGGAGTGAAACTTGCTGTGGGGGAAATTTTACTCTGAGGGTCCACTTGTGAAGACAGTGACTCTGAGATGGGGAAAGCACTGTGAGACTGTGGAAGTCTTTTAGGAACCCCAGAAGCACAGAGTGTCAAAGAGAGCTTAGAGATGTGCTAGGATAAAACTTTGTTTGCTCACAAAGAAACAGGCTTGGGGAAGGGACTGTTTTGCTAGTAAGTGACATGAGGAGAACTTGAACCTGACTTTGTTGAGTCCCAGACTGGGGCTTTTCCTACTGCAGCTGACAGGGGGAGGGGTGATGCTTGTGAGGAGACTGCCTCTATGGTATGTGTGAACTATGGTGGAGGCATCTCTGGGATAGCAGAGGGGTGGTCAATTCAGAAATCAGTTGGGAGAAGGAAACTGAGGAGGAGGATGAAATTAAGGGCTATATCCAGAGGAAAGGGGCCAGAGTCATTGTATACCTGATCAGCAGATTGTGGGGCACTGGTTTGCAAGGAATGCTAAATTTATAGGGAGTAAGGGGACAGCTTTCCCAGGAGTGTAGGGGAAGGGACCTCGGCAAGATACCCAGGGACTGCGTGCCTCTGTTTCAGAGTGTCTCTGTCTCTGTGCCTTTCCGTCTCATTCACTCAATTTCTCTATCATTTCCTGTGTTTCCAGAGGGAAGTGTCGTTTTAATTTTTTAAAATCACAGGAAAGAGGTATGTGAATTAGACCCCAATAAAGTTGTTAAAAATGAAAACAACAACCACCAAGAAAACAATAAGAAAGGAAGGAAGGAAGGAAAGAAGGAAGAAAGAAAAACCAACAAGAACAACAAAAAGCAGGAAAGAATGGCTCAGGATCTGGCTTTGCTGGGGCCAGGAGCACGGTGGTAGTTCCTCATTTACAGCTTCAAATCACTCTTTCTTTTGACCTTTCCTTTCTTGATCAGCAAAAAGCCAGCCAAGGCCAGCTCATCCAGGGGGAGGTCAGAGGTTATGGAAGAAAGAACTTCAACAAACACACAAGCCACTTCTTCATTTACTGTAAAATCCTGTTTAATGTGTAACATTTCAGGCAGAGAGAGGCCTTGGGGACTGGAGACACGGGCAGCCCTGACTGACTCCCACTGCAACTTATCTGCCTGCTTCTCCCTTCCTAACTCCATTACCCCCAGACATGTCTCCTTTTTGTGGCCAGCTGGCAAGCACTGTTCCTCCTTTACTCGTGCTTGCTACCCTCCCTTCTCCACCCACATATCCACAGCACCCCTCCTCCACTCTGCTTGCCCACATCCCTCCCCATTGATGTGACTCCAGAAATAGGGGATCTGACAGCACAGGGTTAAGATTAGTTTCAGAATTGGAGATACTGTCAGAGCATCCCATCTCTTGTCCCCAGTGATCCCAGGAAGAGAGAGAGGGAAGAGGGGAAAGGTACAGGCAACAAGAGCTACCCACACCCCTGGTAACCTTGAGCACTGGCATAGTGGTGGCCTCATTCTCCCCACTCCTCCAGCTCTCCAGACAGAAGGCCCTGGGAGGAAGGGCAGTAGGGAGGGAAGGAAGGTTTGGATGGAGTAATCCCTAGCAGGCAGAGGCCTGTGCACTGGCAGGGGAGAAGGAGGGGCAGGCCCAGGGAAGGATGGGGAACAGGATGGGAGGTTGCCTGGTATGTGGCATCAGCAGGCCGAGCAGCGGTCACTCTTCTCAGCTAGCCCGGCCCCAGTGCCAGGGCTGCGGCGCAGTATGTCTTTCAGAGTGCCATCCTGCTCGCTCAGCAGCTTGTTGATCTCATTCTGCTTATATTCAGGTGAGAGGCGGTGGCCAAAACCTGAGCCCTTACGGGAAGGTGGATTGGAGCGGCGCTGGGCTCGGCGGGCACAGGCCCGGATGATGAGGTACACCACCTCCGCCACGTTGAGGATGATGCAGATGCCAGAGGCAGCTAGCATGAAGACAGTGAAGACGGTTTTCTCAGTGGGGCGGGACACGAAGCAATCCACTGTGTTGGGGCAAGGGTAGGCCTCACACTTGACCAGCCGCACCATGGCATAGCCGGGGTAGAGCAGATAGAATACATACATAAAGACGGCCTCAAACAGCAGCCGGAACACCACACTGATGACATAGGTCCACCACAGTGTCCCTGAGATGTGAACCTTGTGCCTCTTCACCTCTTCCAGGTGTAGGGGGTCCCCGTGGCCCTCAAGTCGCAACATTTTCTTCTCTATGTGCTGCTGATGAGCCACGTGCATGGCCACAAGGAGAGCTGGGGTGGAAACTAAGATGAGCTGCAGGGACCACAGACGCACGTGGGAAATGGGGAAAAAGTGGTCGTAGCAGACGCTGTTGCAGCCAGGCTGAAGGGTGTTGCAGATGAAGGAAGACTTCTCATCACCCCACACACTCTCTGCAGCTACCACCAGCACCATGATTCTGAAGATGAAGATGACCGACAGCCATACTCGGCCAATGGCAGTGGAATGCCGGTTCACACCACTGAGCAACGTGTACAAACCTGTCCAGTTCATCCTGCCTCATTCACACCTGCAAAACATGAGGTGTGAGTGAAACAAACTGTCAGAAAACTGGGGCAGGAAACTGGGCGACCACCCCCACCTCTTCCAAGAGCCAGTGGCAGGAAAGGAAAGACTTTCACAGCTTTCCGCTTCACCTCATCTCCCATGCCAGCATCTCCTCCTCCTCACTCACTTGACTTGACTTCCCTAAGCCCCATCCCCCCCTCTTCACATTTATCCAACATTCTTTCATCTCTAGTCCCTTTCTTCATCAGGCCCATTTTGTTCTGCTATCAGCCATCCCCTCTGGCTCCCCATCCCCCAGCTCCTTAACTCCCAACCTGGGGCAAAACCAACAAAGCCATTACCTTGGGGAGCGCCTATCCCTGAGGCCACCCAGACAGGTCCCCTATGGTCTCATGTCTGTGTAGGGGGAGTGGTCCCTGGGTCCGCGCCTGCGTCCCAATTCATCGCTGCCCGGTGCTGGGGAGTCATATGCTGCTTTATACCCAGTGTCTGCACAATGGGACCTTTGTGGGGCTCTGAACAACGCCCTTTAGAATTCAGATCAAACGTTCTGACTTCCGCCCACCCTACACACAGAGCACTTGTGTCCCAGCGCCGGACACCCAGCCTGCACCCACCTGTTCTGTGCCCGCCCGGTCCATCGCCGCACCCGCCCCATGGCCCCACCAGAAGAATGGCCATGGTGGGGAGATGGAACACAGACAGGTGCATGTACAAGGTGATCCCAGGGGACCAAGATGCTCTGGGCCCTCCCCCATGGTCTATCAGAAACATAGGGTCACAGGATTTTTCCTAGGCTTAGATCCCCTGCAGGGTATGGGTGAGCTAGAAGGAAGTAAAGGGAGGAGTCTATCTTGTCGGGAACTGTGCTAAGCATTTTCCCACACGTTCTTTCTTTCGAACCATTTAGCAAGCCTGTTAACCCATTTTCCTGATGAGGAAGCTAAAACTCAGTTAAATAACTCACTCAAGTTCAGACACCTAAGAAGTGGGAGGGTAGGATGAAAAAGCAGAGGTGTATATTTTTCCACAATAGACTCCTAATGCTTTTGCAGATGGTGCAAAAAAAAAAAAAAAAAAAAAAAAAAAACTAGCCATTTAAAAGAAGAAAAGTAGGGCTTGTTAGTGTATGCCGGTAATCCTAGACACTAGGGAGGCCGAGGTAGGAAAACCACAAGTTCCAGGCCAGCCTCAGCAACTAAGTGAGGCCCTAAGAAACTTAGAAAGACCCTGTCTCAGAATTTAAAAAAAAAAAAATATATATATATATATATATATATTTTAAAAAGGGCTTGAATGTGGCTCAGTGGTTAAGCACCCCTGGATTCAATCCTTGGTACAAAAAAAGAAAAAGAGGAAAAGAAAGCAACATCTAATGTCACCTGGGGGGAAAAAAAGGCACCTGAAAACAAAAAAAAACATGGAAGCCTTCCATCTGTAAGCACATTCCAACTCAAGTATCGTGGAGCAAACTTCACTATCCCTCCTCCTATCCCTCCTTGAGTTGCGGAAAAGGGAATCCCTAGAGGAGCTGGGCAGGTGGGCACATGGCAAGGACAAGCCAGGAAAAGAAAGCAAAAGGTCTCCAAGCAAACAGCAAGCTAGGAGATGGAATAGGCAAGATTCAGAGCTTTAGATTTGAATCTTGGGTCTTCTCCTAATATGACCTTGAGCTAGCTACTGAATTTATCAGAGCTTGCTTGCTCATCTATTAATGGGGTTAATATCCAGCAAGGCTCAATGAAATGACCTACAAAGTTCTTAGCCCAGGTCAGGTTTCACAGTTGGTGATCTGATGGGTTTCTCAGGAAGAGAAAACAATGTCGTCTTGGGGGGCTAATTGGTCTGCCAAACCAAGATTTCTCCTTTTCCTCCCAGATGTTGTTGTTGACTTAGACAGCTCCAGCTCCGTTGCTGCCCTGCCCCCAAAGTCAAGTGTGAATTGTAACCTCCCTTTCAGGATCTTGCCAGTTGCTCTGGAGAGGAAATTCTCCTCCATCCCTTAGGCAGGCAAAGAAGGCCTCTCCCCACCTCCCACTGCTTCTGCCATTATGTTGCAAGGAGATTGTGCTAGAAGCAGGGGAATGAATGTGAGGAATATTTGCAGGCCTAGACCAGAGGAAATGCAGGGCATTTCCTGCCTCTAATGCAGGCTCCACAGCAGGAATAGTGGCAGTGGAAGAAGCCCTCTATTCACTTCTGGGTGGTCCTCTCTGTCATAGAGGGAAAGGGCAGGGTAACAGCAACTGGAAAAGTTGGGGAATGGGATCTATGAAACTGGGGGAAGAAGGCAAAGTCCACAGGACATATGGTCTTTCTCTGAACAACAACGTTTCTTCATTTAGCTGAAAAAATAAAGCCTTGGTGAATTTGTGCTCAGTGTCTAAACCAGTTTGGGGATGCATGGGCAAGGGTGTCCTTTCTCCCAAGTCTGGGATTCTGGAGGCAAAGCTGCTGCAGAAGTTACCTCAGTTAACTTAAAAAAAATGCTTCAGGCAGTGAGATATATTAGATTTTTTTTTTGGGGGGGGGGTGGGCAGTATTGAACCCAGAGGCTCTCTACCACTGATACACCCTCAGGGCTGGGGATATGGCTCAAGCGGCTTGAGTGCGGCCCTGGTTCGATCCTCAGCACCACATACAAACAAAGATGTTGTGTCCGCCGAAAAAAAACTTAAAAAAAATAAATATTAAAAAATTCTCACTCTCTCTTTAAAAAAATACATCCTCAGCCCTTTTTATTTTTTGAGACAGGGTCTTGCTAAGCTGTCTAGGCTATTCTCCAATTGCTATCCTCCTGCCTCATCTGGAATTACAGATGTGTGGCCTATATGGATTCTTTTTTTTCTTTACTTTCTTTTCCTTTTTCTTTTTTTTTCCTTCTTCTTTTTTTTTTTTTAGAACAGGAGGTTGAACCCAGGAGTACTTTGCTACTGAGCCACATCCCCAGTCCTTTTTATTTTGAAACAGTTTCACTAAATTGCTTAGGGCTTCACTAAATTGCTGAGTGCTGAGGCTGGATTTGAACTTGGGATCCTGCTGCCTCAAGCCTCCAGAGCTGCTGGAATTACAGGTGTTTGCCACCACACCCAGCTTTTTTTTTTTTAACATATGGATTCTTTTTTTTAAAATTCTTTTAAAAATATTTATTTTTCAGTTTTCGGTGGACACAACATCTTTATTTTATGTGGTGCTGAGGATCGAATCCAGTGCCCCGCGTATGCCAGGCGAGCATGCTACCACTTGAGCCACATCCCCAGCCCTTTCAATTCTTTTTTTTAGTTGTAGGTGAACACGATAACTTTATTTTATTTATTTACTTATTTTTATGTGGTGCTGAGGATTGAAAACGTATGGATTCTTAATACAGGTGGTGAAGGAGAATTGTTAAGAATAACCATTTACTGAGCACCTGTTATATGCCAGGACCATGCACTATACTCTTTCATGTAATTCTCAGAACAACACCCTAAGGTAGGATATTGCTTTTATCCTCTGTCACAGAGGAAGAAACTGAGGCAAAGAAAAGTGAAGGGACTTGCCTAGAGGTCATGCAGTAAGCAAGTGACAGAGCTGGGATTTGAGCCAGGTCAAAATGACTCCAAACCCATATTCTTTTCCATAAACTCCACTGACTTGGATAGATTTACAACTTTCTTTCCATGGAGGTGTGTGTGTGTGTGTGTGTGTGTGTGTGTCTATTTTTTGGTACTGGGAATTGTACCCAGGGCCACTCTTACAATGGAGCTATACTTTTAGCCCTTTTGCTTTTTATTTAAAAAAAAACACAATTATTTAGTTGTCAGTGGACCTTTATTTTATTTTATATGTGGTGCTGAGAAGCGAACCCAGTGCCTCATATATACTAGGCAAGTGCTGTACCACTGAGCTGCAACCCCAGCCCTTACTTTTTATTTTGAGACAGGGTCTCTCTAAGTTGTCTGGGCTGGTCTCAAACTTACAATCCTTCTGCCTCAGTCTCCCCAATAGAGGTCTGTGGGTACTTTTCCCCCAGTACTGAAGAGTGAACCCAGAGCACTCTATCACTAAGCTACTTCCCCAGCCCTTTTTTAATTTTGAGACAGGGTCTTGCTAAATTGCTAAGGCAAACCTCAAACATGTAATCCTCCTGCGCAGCCTCTCAAGTAGCTGGGATTATAAGCATGCGCCTCTGTGCCTGGCTCCATGGGTATTAATTTTTAAGTTTTTTTTTTTTTTTTGTACTGAGGCTTGAACCCAGGACCTTTTGTATGCTAGGCAAGTGCTCTACTACTGATAAATCCCCAGCTCTCCATGTATTTCTTTTCTTTTCTTTTCTTTTTTTTTTTTTTAAGGAACAGGGGTATTCAAAACTGGCCTGTCTTTTCATTCTCCTTTTACTTCTTCTTTCCTATCAATTGACACCACTTTTTTTTTCTCCTTTCTTCTTGGAATTTCCCATTGCCTCCCAATTTTGGTATTTTTTCCTCTTGCTTACCTTTCCTGGGCTGTTTTCTCCAACTCCAAAGTGAATCTTAGCTGTTCTCGTCTCTCTGCCCCTCAGAGGTGCCCCACAGACATCCTGGCCACCCTTGAGTTTCTAGGTTCTTATAGTTTTCTGCCTCTTATCATCTTAAACTCTCTGTGACATAGCCAGTAACTCCCTTCAGGGCCCCTAAGAACCCTTGTGTGGGCACTGGGATTTCAATTTTTGCTTTCCCAGTTGGAAAGTGAACTGATCCTTATGTCAACATCAATACTCAAGGGTTGCATTTAAAAAACATCTAGGGGAGTGACCTGATTTTGAAATCCAAACTGTTTTCCCAACTTTGGGTTAAAGTCCAGGTATTGATATACTCTGCTCCAGGCGTGTTTTGCTCCCATGTTTAATTAAGAAGGGCTTTTGGGGCCTTGTCAGGCTTCAGGTTTGCCCCAGAACTCAGGAACAGCCCCAAATCAGGAGATTGTGCTTAGTCCTTACAACAAGCCTGTAATATTATCCCCATTTTTCAGACCAGGAAGTTGACACTCAGAGTAACTTGCCTCAATGGCAATTGCACTGCTGCCAAGTGGTAGAATCAAGTTCCAAAATTTATTTTTCTTTGACCTCATAGCCTTTGTACACAGCACTGCTATTGGTGACTCTTTTAGGGAGTTTGGATTCTAACTGCAACCAGGCTTACATCTCAAAAAACTCTACTCCTTCCTGTGCATTCTGGCATGTGCACGCATGTGCACACACATGCACACAACACATTCGTTAAGTCTGTGTCTGTTTCTTGGCCCCCACCTCTTTCTTCCAACTACAGGGAAATGCTTGTGATTTGGAGGGTTGGGGAAGAGGAGTTGAGCTGGGCTGGATGGGCTTACATTCATTCTCAGAATCCATGCTCCCTCCCCCATTTTACAGGCAGCCTGTGGTCACAAGGGGACATGGGACTTGCCTTGAGATTTCCCTCTGAATTTCTGGCTGCCTTCATTAGTTTGACAGGGTTAAGGCCAAACTCCTCCAGCTCTTTCTCTTTCCATGCTTATCTTCCCTGCCTCCACCCTGTGGTTCTACAGAATTTTAGTCATGGGACATAGCTTTCCACCATGCCATACAATATGCTGTGGCCAGTCTTGGTCATATCCAGTCTGGTTCATTACATTTTTCCCTTTCCCTTTCCCTGCTGTGGTCTTTTCATAAAACTTCTACTAATGTTAACTCCTTTATCACTGTTTGAACTATCCCCAATTACTCCTTCATCACCCCCCCACTTCCTGTTGCTCTCTATTTGAGCTTATTATAACAGCCACCATTTATGGAATACCTACTATGTGTTAGAAACTGTATGATCATGAACTCTCATTCTTACAACAACCCTGTGAGCCATGAGCTGTTGTCTTCAATCCACAGATAAGGTAAAGGCAACTCAAAGAAGTGAAATAACTTATCACACAGCTGGTAAACAAGAGCTGGAACTCATTGGAAATCCTATTAGTCCCTCACCCAAGCCTGGGCCCTTTCCATATTGCTATGCTGCATCTTCATCTACACTTCAGTCCATTAAAACTTCTCTTGTCTAAATTCTCCTCTCTCCATCTCATTTTTTAAGCCCATGCATTCGGCTATGCCATTCCCAACAGCTGGAACAACTTTTAAACAGTTAGAGAGCCATCCCTCCTATAGATCCCCAAACCATCAGTTACCCCAGGCTCAGCTTGAGTCTGCCTGCCTCCCTTAAGAAAATGGAAACACATGCTCTCAAATCCTCAGCCCCTTTGACTGGCCCTCTGTGGCCCACTCAGTACATTTATTCATTCACCTTCACCCCTGTGTTGGGAGCATGCCTGGTTTGCCTGGTATTCTGGGAAGGAAAACAGCATCTGGCATTGCCCAATTGTCCCACTGAACCCTGTCCCTGCGTGGGAGAAAATGTCACAGAGGAACAAACTTGGCTACCTTGTGTTACTCTAGTCTGTCTTCCTGGGAATCTGACCCTATGGGGGTGAGAAGAATATTTGTCAGAGAAAAAAAAAGGGTGAGAGGAAAAGCAACTTTCAGCCTTGAAAGAGGATAAGAGTTGGAAGCTGCAGAGAGAAGCTAAGCAAGCCTGGCACCTGGCAGGAGGAACCTCAGCTCAGCTCAGCTCAGAGGAAAGCATAGAAGGGACCTAAGTGGCTGAGTGCTGAGGTTCAGAGAAGGCAAGATCCAGGTGTCTCCCCAGCCCCACTTCTGCCCCCACAGCTGCCACACCAGCCCTCAGTCCCAGGACCACCTCCCTCAGTCCCCAGCCTGCTCACCTCCCCGACACTGCCACACCTGGCTGCTGCCGCCCTTTCTCAGGGAATGTCTGCAGGCGTGTCTGCCCTATACCACTAGGCACTGTCAGCCCAGCCCAGGGGGAGGGACAATGAGTCCAGGGCCAGAGCCAGAAATGGCCCACGGCCCAAGAGGAACCAGAAAAACATTAACCAGCCCCACCTCCTCCCACACACAATCATTAAACAAGATTGATTCCCTGAGTTCCCAATGGGTTTGGAGTGATAGATCATATTGCTTGGGGTTATTGCCCTGTCCCACAAGGAGGGAGGCATCATTATCAGTCATGTGCCCAGGCCTGGCCTATCTGGGAGACTGAGCTGGACCTGGGTTCCTCAACATCCCTTAGCCTTTTCCCACCTCCAGGCCTTAGGTAGATTCACCCATTGTGTGAGCAAGTTGCCAAGTTCCTATGCTGGGTATCATCCCTTCCACTTGCCAGCCTCTAAAACTAAATGACAATGGGAGGAAAAAGACATGAGTGATGGCACCTAAGGTCAAGGTGGGGGATAACAGTGCTTCCCACCCATATCACAGTATCAGGGTGCTTTTGACTACCTGCCTATTGTCCATGTACTGAGTGGCTGAGGACAGACCAAAGTATTTGTAATCACATCCCAGAACCCTAAAACCTCCTCAGAAAGTGTCTTCTATTCTTAGGGCCAAAGCAGTTGAACTGCAAAGTATCATGTGCAAGCAACAAATCTTGGCAATCATTTAGGTAAACAGAGAATGTCAACCCTTAACTGAGGGATCAGTCTTTTTTCAAGGTCTCTACCATGGAGGGCTTTCCTGAAGACCCTACTAATCCTGTGACCTGAATGGCAGTGAAGAAAAGCGAAGTCAGGGGCTGGGGTTGTGGCTCAGCAGTAGAGCGCTTGCCTAGCAAGTGCAGGGCCCTGAGTTCCATCCTCAGCACCACATAAAAATAAATAAATAAAGGTATTGTGTCCAACTACAACTAAAAAATAAATATTAAAAAAAATAAAGGGCTGGGGATGTGGCTCATGCGGTAGCGCGCTCGCCTGGCATGCACGGGGCACTGGGTTCGATCCTTAGCACCACATACAAATAAAATAAAGATGTTGTGTCCACCGAAAACTAAAAAATAAATATTAAAAAAATTAAATAAATAAATAAGCAAAGTCAGCAGAAACTGGTCCCTTACCTTCTGCTCTTCACCTCAGCTTCAGTTCCCTTGCTAGACAGAAAGTCAGGGCCTAAACTTTCCTTGGTTGAACACCGATCAATAAGTCTTTACTGGACACCTAATGGGATCCCAGCATATGGCCACATGCAGGGGACAAGAAGCAGAGAAGGGGAACATACCCCAACTATTCTTAAGGAATTCATTGGGCTGGGGATGCAGCTCAGTGGTAGAGCCTTTGTCTAGAATGTGTGAGGCTTTGGATTCAATCCCCAACACTGCAAAAGGAAAAAAGGGGGGGGGCATTTATCAATTTCCTAAGGAGACAAGACCCAAGACCCAAGAAATTGCTGTGTTCAATTACGTGGTTCTAACTTTGATTGTCCATGGAGTTTAAAGAAGGAGAAGGTGAAAAAATTGATAGTCAGAGAGGAGGTAAAGTTTGAGTAGAGAAGTAAAGGATGGATAACAGAAGGAAAGGCAAAAGGTGGGACTAGCATTCAATGGAGGAGGCACAGTATGAGTAAAAGAGAATTGGAGTGAGTAAGGCATGCTTAGGGATAGAAAGGAGGCACTCCATTGAGTGGCTGTGGAAGAAACCATTGTTCATCAACAGAGCTCAGAGCATGGAAGACCTTTAAAGTTAGATAGGATTTGGTAAAATTGATATAAGGCAAAACTGAGCCAGACCCCAGTGTGTGTATGGTAGGGGAGACCAAGCTGAATGCCATTCTTTAGTAATTGATGATTCCTGTTGAGCACAAGTTGGAGTGAATAAAGAGGACTAGCATTTCTTGAGTATTTAATGCATCATAGGCAATGTTCAAAGTGCTTTGCAAGTACTACTTTGAGCCTCAAAATAACCCTATGAAGTAGGCAGTATTAATATTACCACATTGTGGAGGAATTAAGGCACACAGAGGTTAACTGACATAACTTAGGTCACCTGGCTAGTAATAACAAAACTAGATCTGAACCTAGACAGTCTGGCTCTAGAACATCTTTATCACTACATCACAGCTGATAAGCTCTCCATTGAGAATTTGTGTATAGAGTGGTCCCTGGCTGGGTGTGGTGGTGCACACCTGTAACCCCTGCAACTCAGGAGGCTGAAGCAGGAAGATTGAAAGTTTGAGGTCAGTCTCAGCAACTTAGTGAGACTCTGTCTCAAAAATAAAAAGGACTGGGAATGTAGCTTAGCTCAGTGGTAGAACAATGTAGTTTCAATCCCCAATACTGGAAAAAAAAAGTGATCCCTGACTGCTGACTTCAGAAGTTTCTGAGTTAATAGGAGAGATGAAACATGCACCTGAGTCACTACAAGGGAGTAGTTCATCAGTGCCATATGCAGATATGATATGCTAGAAGGAGTTCAGAGATAGGAGAAAAGGGTAAGTTTCATGGAACAGGCAGGATTGGACTTGGATAATAAAGGATATGGAGGGGGCCCAACATTCCAGGTGACAGGAAACTGTGAGATGTGTTTAGGGAATGGTGGGCAGACCTGTTTGACCAGAAGAGAGAGCTCCTATAGCAGAACTCCTGGGAAGGAAAGTCCAGGTCAATATTAGTATGTACTCATTGTTCCTGGGAGTTCTGGCAGGGTTTCTTTGAGGTGCTTGTAGTTCTAGGCCACAGGAAGTCTCTTTGAGTAGTTTGTAGCTGTACAAAAGATACTGTTACTAGAATCGACTTGTCCTTGGCCTGTTTACTGCTACTTGAGTACATCTTCTGGCTGGGTGCTGCTGCTGCTAGAGAGGTAAAGCAGGGAGAGAGAAGGGAGGGGAGAGGAGGGAGACAAGGGTAGGAAAATGGAGAGAAGAGGAAAATGACTACAGTGAGCAATGTCAATGCATTTGCTCCTGCTAAGCAGCTCAATTCAGCTGCTCCCTTGACTCCTGTTTTGTTGTTGTCTTTTTAGATAATCATGCCAGTAGAGTATATTTTGACATATTATACATACATGGTCCCTTGAGTCCTAAGCAGAGTAGACCATTCTTTTTTTTTATGTGTGTGTGTGTGGTACTGGCCATTGAACCCAAGGACACTTTGCTACTGAGCCATATCCCTGGTTTCTTCTATTTTCTATGTCTCACTAAGTTACCCAGGCTGGTCTTCAACTTGTGATCCTCCTGCCTCAGCCTCCCAAGTTGCTAGGGTTACAGGTGTGCAAAGCTGTGCCTGGCTTGAGAAAATGTCTAAACATTTTATGTCAGCCTGCTTATTTCCTGGAAATCACTCAAAGAAATCTTCATTAGGTCTTGAGACATACAAGGTAAGAGACCCCAAACATAATAAGTCTGTCATCTCTGGCACAGTTCAAACATCAGTCCAAACAAGGGTTTTCCCCATTCCTGTTCTACCTGAGACTAAGACAGTGGATCAAGGAGATGAATCACATTATTTGGGAGTATTTCTTACCAGTGACGTCATCATAGTTCAGAGTTTTGGACTTCATAAACAGAATCAGCAGCCTAGTGAGAGATTCTACTTGTGACATCATAGGAGCAGTGCCAGCTGCCTCAGCCACAGCAATCTTGAGGCTTTCTCTGATGATAGGCAGAAGCTCTGACTTGCGTGTGGAGTCTATCATCCAGCCTGTCCCTGGACCTCATTACCAAACAAAATGTGGCAATTTGAATGGCTTTGATCAATGAAACAGCATTGCTGTATGGTTCAGAAATCAAAGGAAATGGCTTCTAGTGTGAATGCTGTTTATGATACACAGGCAAAAACTCTTCCTAAATGAGTCCATAGGATCAAGGATATGGTTAACCTGGAAAATATGCAGAGAACTTCTAAAGTCTCCACCCCAGCTCAGGCTATGGAAGATTGTACAAAATTTCCCAGTAAGGGCTGCTAGGGAAAGATGGAAGCAGTCATGTATTCATAATGGTTATTGTTTTTCACAAATCCTTTTCAAAAGGCCACATAATTACATGAATGAATCTGTGCCCCAGGAATTCATGTTCTCAGAAGAGGCCAACTGGAGGTAAATGTTTTTAGCATTAGACTATTTTATTTAACAAGTAACTATATGACATGTACATGATACAGTTAAAGAAAAACCAGTCCTTGGACTATAAAAAGAAATTTTCCACATTTACCTGGTTTGTCATTAGTGCATTATAATTATACAAAATATTGGGGTTCATTTTAGCATAGTCATAAAAGCATTGAATATCATTTGCTCTCGTTCAGTTCCCAGTTCTTCCCCTTTCCCTCCCCTCCTCCCTCCCCCTGTTCCCTCTCCAAAGACGTAATTATCAATCTTTTCCAAGGGGGTTTCTGAGGAACTGTATGTAAGTCACCTTTCCATCATTGTGACAAAAAAAAAAAAAAAACTGAGAAAATCAACCTATAAGAAGGAAAGGTTTATTTTGGTTCATGGTTTCAGTCCATGGTCAGTTAGCCTGATCTTTGAACCCTGTGGTGAGGAGAACACATGATGGAGTAAAACTGTTCACCTCATAGCTGCTGAGAAATGAAAGAGGCAGAAAAGGGCCAGGGTCCCAATATCCCCTTTAAGGGCACACCCCCAATGACCTAACTTCCTTCTTCTAGGTTCTATCTCCTAAAGGTCCCATCCTCCCAATAGTGCTACAGGCTAGGGACTAAGATCTCAACCTGGGCCTTTGGGGAAATTTCAGAACCAAACTACAGTAAATTACTGAGAGAGTGTGCCAATTCATTTGGCAGTTAGACATATATCATTTGCCCTAAGGACAGTTTGGAATAGCATTATGGTTTGGATCTTTTGTGTCCTCCAAAGGCTTGGTCATTAGCCTGTGGCACTGTTGGGAGGTGGCATAACCTTAAGGAGGTGAGTTCTAGTAGAAGGAAGTTAGGTTATTGGGGCGGTGCCCTTGAAGGTGATGTTATGACCCTGGTCCCTTCCTGTCTTACACTTTCCAGCAGCCATGAGGTGCAGCTTTGCTTCACCATGTGCTCCTGCCATGAGTACTGTCTCATCACAGGCCCTTAAACAATAGAGCCAACCCACCACAGACTAAAACTTCTGAAATTCTGAGCCAAAATAAATCTTTTCTCCTCTAAATTGATTTTCTCAGGTGTTTTGTCTCAATGACATAAAGCTGACTAACATAAGCAAGGAACAAAAGCAAAATTATTTCAGCCCTCCTCCCTCAAAACTTAATTGCATGAATATCCTAAAACCAATCCCACACAGTCATGGTCAGTAGTAAAGCCAAAAAGTGAGGTGGTATTCCTTGGAGGCTAGAGATTTACTGGGATTAAGGGCCTAAAATACTTCCATACCCCCACTTCCCTCCACTTTGGAATTGATTTTGCCCCCATTCTTGTGTTTTATGAAGATCCTAATTCCTGCTAGGCACAGTGGCACAAGCCTGTAATCCAGTGACTCGGGAGGCTGAGGCAGGAGGATTGCAAATTCAAAGCAAGCCTTAGGAATTTAGCAAGGCCTTAAGCAACTCAGCGAGACCTTGTCTCTAAATAAATGCAAAAAAGGGCTGGAGATGTGGCTCAGTGGTCAAGCACACCTGGGTTCAATCCCTAGTATCAAAAAAAAAAAAAAAAAAAAATCCTAAATCCTATGATTCAAAAAAGGATTCTATATTTCACTGATGTTTGATCACTTAATCAACAGAAACTATGCTTGCAAATGACCCTAGGAAATTCCTTTCATCAGACCAGGTAGCCATGTGAAAAAAGAGAAATAGGAAATTGGAAGTTTTGGGCTCTTGTCCTAATATTTGTAATTGAGCCCTATAGCTTAGTGACCATCCTCTGATCTCTTTGCCCTTGGGGTATAATGAATGGTAGGACCTATGGAGTGACACAGGGGTATGAAGTTTCCAGATAGACTACAGTCCTAAATTTTTACCCAAGAGAATTAGAAGTAATGTGGTAGGGGTGAGGAATTAGAGAGGAGTCCAGGTCAGAGCTAGAAAAATGAGGCCAAGTGTCAAGCTTGAAGGGTGAGGCAAAAATGACACAGAAGAATTAGCTTGCTCTGCTAATAGTTTAAGTTTGGCCAACCAACCTGATAAGCTGACGTCCTACCTATTAAGTTGTTAATAGTTAAGGACATTTCCTTCTAGTTTTCTTTCTTCATGTACACATTCATTTTTGAATTTTTTTCTCAGTGTGTTTTCATTATTGAAATCTTAATACATATATGAGAGATTTTTTCCTTTTCTAGGTCTTCCAAATAGAAATCTATTGGTTCATCACCCATTCCCTCAAACTGAGTTAATAAAACATGTAAACCACACCCTAAACAGAAGCCCTGGTGCTCAGCCTTCCTGTTGAAAGAATCTTTGGACTCCCTTGATCTCTCTCTGTCAGCCAACAATAACACTGTGAATGCCTCATCCAGACTCCCACGCCTCACTAATTTCAAACACTGCCCCTGCTACGTTCATGAACCATCAGTACTACCAGGTCAACATCTAAGGGAGTGCCAGGCTGCTGACAACACACTGAAGGTCAAGGTTTCTGTTAACAATTACTGCTCATGGGAGGTATAGTGTGCTGTCCAGGTAGGAACACCTGCCTTGGTCAGCACTGTTGCAAATTTGAGGACTAATTCCTAAGCCCATTCAGTTATTTGAAATCATGATCTAAATTGTCTTCTGCCTGAAACCGCCCACCTCCCTGTCCATATACATCCATCTACCCTATCAGGGATAGGGAGCCAGAGCATGTGGTTACAGGGTCCCCTGAACAGCTTCATGAAGGTGGATTCTAGCACCTGGTGCAGGGAGAAAATTGTGGGCCAGAAAGTTACCCATAAGAGCTTGAGTCCAAATTTAACTCCCATCCAAAGGCTTTATACTTTCCATAGAGCCCAGTTTGCACATTGTGGGGATGGGTAACTCAAGGGGAATATACAATATAGCTCTGTATTCCTCCTTTGGTCCCTTCAGTCCCTGCTATAGGCTTTGAGTACCCTATAAGAAGGTAACTCTATTATATTTCATCCTTTAAATGCATCTTCTAACTAAGTTATTCTTTCCTTTTTGATACTGGGGATTGAACCAAAAAGTGATTTGCCATTGAGCTACACCCCCAGTCTTTTCATTATTTTTTTTAGTCTGAGATGGGGAGGGGTCTCACTAAGTTGCCTAGGCTGGCCTTGAACTTGTAATCCTCCTGCCTCCCAGAGTTGCTGGGATTCTAGACGTGTGCCACCACATCAACCTCTAACTAACTTATTTAAAAAAATTAATTTTTTTAGTTGTTGGTGGACCTTTATTTTATTCATTTATTTATATGCAGTGCTTAGAATTGAACTCAGTGTTTCACATATGCTAGGCAAGCACACTACCATTGAGCCACAACCCCAGTCCAATAACTAACTTATTCTTAATTTGTTCCTTGACCTGAATGGGAAAATCCTGATCCCAAGCCTCCCAGCCAAAATCTTTTTCTCCTTTCTTCTATATCTATTGTTTTCTTGCCCTTTTATTGAAGATTATGGCTTTCCTCTATGGTTTGCTGCCTCAGGCCTCCTCAGGCGAAAGCCTCTGGTAGTTGGATGCCCCTAGGATCATTCTCTTTCTGTTCACCCTAGAAACAGGCACATTCAGAATATAATTTCTACAATATGTGAGGTCCCTAATTCAGGTATAAAGCAAGGGCTTTGGACCCTCCAAAGAGGTCTCCATTTTGGTTTTCCTCCTACAAAAGAAAAGGATATGTAGCTACTTCATTGTTTCCTAGGAAATGGGTGTTCAGTGGCATTGGATTTGCCAGCATGAGGGCACTTTGCAGAATGTCAAGCAGTTATTGATTTTTTAATCTGAGCTACTGCTTGACAATAAACATAAACTTCTCTTTGCTGACATTCATCTCATAGTGTTGGGGCTGGGTTGTACCATAGAATACTCTGAAGTTTGGATCATTCTTAGAGAAATGATATTACCCATGGAACTGAGCTACACACATTGATAAGGACACTCTCATTATTATTGTATCAGTCAACAGTAGTTCCACAACTCCTTATATCCATCACAAGCTTTTTGGGGTGCTCTTTCCAAGGAATAACTCTCATTCTAAATTATGTGTCTGCATATGCAACCTTGCAGCATTTTGCTCAGTATTTATTTATTTAGCAGCGCTGGTGTTTGAACCCAGGGGCACTGTACCACTGAGTTACATCCCTGGCCCCTTTTTATTTTTTTACTTGAAGACAGAGTCTCCCTAAACTGTGAAACTTTTCTAATTCAATGCCTCTGGGATCTTTTTCCCTTTGTTCACCACAAAAGAAGGCACATCCAGAATAGGATTCAATTTTATACCTGCTCCAGGTATAAAGTAAGGTCTTTGGACTCTCCAAAATGGCCTCCATTTTGGTTTTCCTCTTACAAAAAACAAAGATAATTGAGCTATTTGGTTATTTCAAAATTCAGTGGCCTCGACCTTGCTTGCTAAGTTTTTTTTTTTTTTAAATATTTATTTATTTATTTTTTGGTGGACACAACATCTTTGTTTGTATGTGGTGCTGAGGATGGAACCCGGGCCGCACGCATGCCAGGCGAGCGCGCTACCACTTGAGCCACATCCCCAGCCCCGCTTGCTAAGTTTTAATGGTGATGAATTGTCTCTGAGTGTGAAAGACCTGTTTTTGATGTTGATGTCCTGAGCTGTCATGTTCAGTTCCACACTGTGCTGTATTCCTTACACTGAACATCTGGATATCAGAAGTCTTCATAACCTATATCTCTTCAGGGTGTTCAAAGCTACCATATGTAGTACCATAGGGTTCCCAAACTGGATGGTATCTTAAGCTGGGCTTTTCTCTTTTTCTTCTTAACCAGTTTTTTTTTTTTTTTTTTGAAAGACTCTTTCACATGTGATGTCTACTATTCAACCTGGCTACCAATTCCACTTGCTACACTATTGAAATTGTTTCCTGCAAAGTCACCCTGTTGCTAAATCTAATGGAAACTTTTTGGAATGAGATTTATTTGACCACTCCCAGCTTCTTGAAACTTTCTCTTCTTTTGATTTCTCCCTTTTAATGTTAATTTTTATGTTTGAAGTCTCTTCATAGGAAAATCATATCCAAAAACTCATGGGAATGAAAATAAAAATACTCTATAACAACAATCCTATTGTTAGATAGGATAACTATTATTAACAGGTGTGAAAATTAGAGTCATTTTTCAATTAGAAATATACACATATACTTTTAAGGTAGGTACACTTCAGTGGCACAGTGCTTGCCTAGCATGAGCCAGGCCCTGGGTTTGGGGGGGAAAAAGAAAAAGATAGTTGTCATCATATGGATACACATTAGTTGCTTTTTTTTTTTTGTAGGGGGGCCAGGGATTGAACTCAGGGGCACTTGACCACTGAGCCACATTCCTAGCCCTATTTTGTATTTTTTCTATATTTTATTTAGAGACAGGGTTCCCCTGAGTTGCTTAGAGCCTCGCAAACTTGCTGAGGCTGGCTTTGAACTCATGATCCTCCTGCCTCAGCCTCCCAAGCCACCGGGATTACATGAGCCACCATGCCCAGCTAGTTTGTATTCTGCTTTTTCACTTGCCCATCATGACCATTTTAGAATAGCACTAAATATTTCTCTAAAATATGGCTTTTAGGGCTTCATATTTTCCTATGACTTTTGTTACACATCTTTTCTGATCTCTTGTCTCTATGACTGCCCTATGATTTTCTCTTACTGTGTACCTTAAATATTGATGTTCCTTGGAATTTATTCTCTGTTCTTACTTTTCAAACTCTTCTTAGCAGTACCGTCTATGACCATGGCTGGCTTTCTTTCTTGCTTGCTTGCTGGGGACCAAACCCAGTGCCTCACACATTCTAGGCAAGCACTCTACCACTGAGCCACATCCCAAGCCCATTATTATTATTATTATTTTTTTTTTGTGTGTGTGTGTGGTGCTGGGGATTGAACCCAGGGCTTTGTGTCTACGAGACAAGCACTCTACCAACTGAGATATATCCCCAGCCCTTTTTTAAATTTTTGAGACAGGGTGTCACTAACATTCCCAGGCTGACTTCAAACTTGTGATTCTGCTTCTGACTCCCAAATAGCTGGGATTATAGATGTGTATCACCATGCCTGGCAAAAACATTTTTTTGGGGGGTACTGAAGATTGAACTCAGGGGCACTAGGCCGCTGAGCCACATCCCCAGCCTTATTTTGTATTTTATTTAGAGACAGGGTCTCACTGAGTTCCTTAGGGCCTTGCTTTTGTGGAGGCTGGCTTTGAACTTGCAATTCTCCTGCCTCAGGGACCCAAGAAACTGGGATTACAGGCTTGCGCCATCACGCCCAGGACAAAAACATTAAAATTTTTTTTTTTTTTAGTTGTAGATGGACACAATACCTTTATTTTGTTTATTTATTTTTAAGTGGTGCTGAGGTTCGAATCCAGTGCTTCATACATGTGAGGCAAGTGCTCTACGGCTGAGTCACACCCTAGCTCCCACAAAAAAAACTTTTTTAAGAGAAAAATGTTTTATTACTTTACTTTTGATTTTTTTTTTTTGCATCAATTCTTTTCTCTTTCCCCTTTTAAAATTTACTTTGTTTGTAGTTGACACTGTATCTGTTTTCCACTACTGTAATGAATACCTGAGATAAATCAATTCAGTTCAGTTTTGGAAGTTTCATCCAACTGGCTCCATTGCTTTGGGCCTGTGGTAGCACATCATGGTGGGAGGTGGGAGTGTGTGGCAGAGTAAAGCCATTTACCCCATGGTAAGAGGAGAGAAGTGGGGAGGACAGGGTTCCCACTATTTTCTGCAAGGACATGCCCAAGTCTTCACCTCTTAAAGTTTCCACCTCTTCCCAATTGTGCTAAGCTGGAAACTAAACCTTTAACATGAGCCTTTGGGGGACATTTAAAAAACAAATTTAGCCAGGCACGGTGGTGCACGCCTGTAATCCCAGCAGCTCCGGAGGCTGAGAAGGGAGGATCACAAATTCAAAGCTAGTCTCAGCAAAAGCAAGGCGCTAAGGAACTCAGTGAGACCCTGTCTCTAAATAAAATACAAAAAATAGGGCTAGGGATGTGGCTCAGTGGTTGAGTGCCCCTGAGTTCAATCTCTGGTACCCCCCCAAAAAAAAACCCCACCAAACTTAGCAGATATACAATAATTACATATATTTATGGGGTACAGTGTGATGTTTCAGCACATGTATACATTGTGTAATAATAAAATCAGGGTATTTAACATTTATCACCTCATACATTTATCATATCTTTTTAAAAAAAGTTTTAGAAGGGGCTGGGGCTGTAGCTTAGTGGCAGAGCACTTGCCTAGCAGGCCTGAGGCACTGGGTTCGATCCTCAGCACCACATAAAAATAAATAAACAAAATTCTTTTTAGTTGTAGATGGACAAAATATCTTTATTTATTTTAAAATTGTATTTATTTATTTATTTTGTGGTGCTGGGGATTGAACCCAGGGCCTTGTACATGCCAGGCAAGCACTCTACCAAATAAGCTATATCCCTAGCCACAATATATTTTTATTTATTTATTTATTTTTATGTGGTGCTGAGGATCAAACCCAGGGCCTCACGCATGCAAGGCAAGCACTCTACCACTGAGCTACAGCCCCAGCCCCATTTATCTTTTTGGTAGAACATTCAAATTCCTTTGTTCTAGCTATTTTGAAATTTAAAAAAATTATATGCATATTTATGGTTTATTTATACATATATTTAATTGAAACATAATATTTGCACACATTTATGGGGAACAGTATGACAATTCAGTACATGTATAAAATATTTAATGTTGATATTTAAATATGGGGGGGATTATCAGAGATTGAACTCAGGGGCACTTGACCACTGAGCCACATCCCCAGCCCTATTTAGAGACAGGGTCTCACTGAGTTGCTTAGTACCTCACTTTTTCCTAAAGCTGGCTTTGAACAGGTGATCCTCCTGCCTCAGCTTCCCCAGCCACTGGGATTACAGGCATGTGCCGCTGTGTGTGGCTAAATTTTTTAATTAAAAAAATGAAATAAGGCTGGGTATGGTGGGATATGCCTGTAATCCTTTATACTTGGGAGGTTGAGGCTTGAGGATCATGAATTTAAGGCCAGCTTGGGCAACTTTATGAAACCTTGCCTCAAAACAAAATTTAAAAATGGCTAGGAATATAGTCCAGCAATAGAGCACTTGCCTAGCATATATAAGGCTCTGGGTTCAATCCCTAGTACTTAGAAGGAGAAGGAAAAGAAGGAGAAGAAGGAGGTGGAGGAGGAGGAGAAGAAAAAGAAAAATCAAATAAGGAAAAAAACCAAAGAAGTAGAAATTGTCATGACCTTAGTCTTCAAAATTATATCAAATAAAAATGTAATTATCCTGTACCCATTCCATTCTACCCCTTTTTATGGTTTATCACTTTTCAGTAGTTTAATACTTTATTTAATATTTTTTTTAGGTGCTGAGGATTGAATCATGGCCTTGTACACACTAAGCATGCACTCCACCTCTAAATTTTACCCCACCCAATTTAATACATATACAACAACATTTTCTACATCTATGCATTTTGGAAAGTAGTTTTGCTTCATTACTTAACAATATGTTACGAACAAATTTCCAAGGTATTATATATAAATTTAACCTATTATTTTATTTTAATTGACATAATATTTGTGCTTACTTATGGGATACAGTATGATGGCTTCAACTTCTTTTTTAATATTTATTTTTAGTTTTAGGTGGACACAATATCTTTATTTTATTTTTATGTGGTGCTTAGGAGCAAACCCGTGCCTCACGCGTGCTAGGTGAGCACTCTACCACTTGAGCTACAACCCCAGCTTGATGTCTTCAATTTCTAATAGTCATCAAATCTGTATTTTTAGGCCAGACCTTACTCCTGCTCTCCAAATATACATATGATGTCCATCTCATCTCTTCTGCTCTTAAATTTGCCACTGTTCCAGTGTTCCCATATCCCATTAAAGAGTATCATATCCACCCAGCTGCCCAAGCCAAGAATCTGGGGAGTCACCATTAGCTTCCCCCCTTTTCATCCTCCTACTTCTCCATATTCAATAAACAACTAAATCCTGTAGGTCTTATGGCCTCATATCTTTTTGTTTTATTTTGAGATGGGGTCTCCCTGTTACACAGGCTGGCCTCAAACTCCTGGGCTCAAGCTTTCTTCTTGCCTCAGCTTCCTGAATAGCTAGGACTAAAGACATGAACCACCATGCTTGGCTTCTCCTCCTATCTTTTGACTCCTTTTCTTCCTTTTTATTCTACTTCCACTGCCTTAGTGCATACACTGGTAATCTTCCAACTGCATTAGTAAATCTGTTTCCTAACTGTCTCCATACCTCCATTCATGGCCTCTTCCAATCCATTCTCTAAACTTTCTTTTAAGTAATCTTTCTAGAATGTGTATCTGCTTCATGTCACTCCCCTGCTTAAAATCCTTCCTTGACTTCTCACTGCCTTTAGGATAAAATTTGCCTATTATACCATTTCCATGTTCCTTTACTAATTTTTCTTCATCCTTCAAAACTCATCTCAGATATTCTGCCCTTTACATATAATAATCAAGGAGAGGTGTGAGGTAGCCAGCAAGCTTTTGTGCTAAATTTAGAAGTTTAGGTTTTATTTCCTCTGCTTCCTCTAGACCTCTCCATCTCTTCTGCCCTATATATCTCTGTGATGGCAATTATCATATTCTACCATACTGTTTATTTACTTGTGTGTCTCCTCCATTAGACAAAAATACTATTTTTTTTTTTGGTACCAGGGATTGATTGAACCCCAGGGGCACTTAACCACTGAGCAACATCTCCAGCCCTTTTATATATTTTATTTATAAAAAATACATAAGGGTATTGCTAAGTTGCTTAGGTCCTTGCAGAGTTGCTGAGGATGGTTTGAACTCACAATCCTTCTCCCTCAGCCTCCTGAGCCTCTGGGATTACAAGTGTGTGTCAGCATGCCTGGCTAGACAAAATACTTTTTAAGGGCAGAGACCATTATAGAGTACCATATGTACTCTATTAGTACATATGCATTTGGCACATAGTAGGTATTTAGAATAAGTCTGAGAAGTGATGATTGATTAGTGAATGTAAGTGGTCAACAAAGAAATAACTTGAATCTTTTAATCCGTCCTTAAGCCGTCAGCAGGAGACTGTAACCATCTTTTAATCTTTTTTTTTTTTCATCTTTTTATCTTGACCATGTACCAGGCAGCACTTCCAGAATTGAAATAGTCTGAAGAGAGGTAAATAGAGAGCCTACATCCTGGGAACAAATCTTTACTCCTCACACTTCAGATAGAGCCCTAATATCCAGAGTATACAAAGAGCTCAAAAAATTAGACAATAAGAGAACAAACAACCCAATCAACAAATGGGCCAAGGACCTGAACAGACACTTCTCAGAGGAGGACATACAGTCAATCAACAAGTACATGAAAAAATGCTCACCATCTCTAGCAGTCAGAGAAATGCAAATCAAAACCACCCTAAGATACCATCTCACTCCAGTTAGATTGGCAGCCATTATGAAGTCAAACAACAACAAGTGCTGGCGAGGATGTGGGGAAAAGGGTACACTTGTACATTGCTGGTGGGACTGCAAATTGGTGCAGCCAATTTGGAAAGCAGTATGGAGATTTCTTGGAAAGCTGGGAATGGAGCCACCATTTGACCCAGCTATTCCCCTTCTCGGTCTATTCCCTAAAGACCTAAAAAGAGCATGCTACAGGGACACTGCTACATCGATGTTCATAGCAGCACAGTTCACAATAGCTAGACTGTGGAACCAACCTAGATGCCCTTCAATGGATGAATGGATAAAAAAAATGTGGCATTTATACACAATGGAGTATTACTCTGCATTAAAAAATGACAAAATCATAGAATTTACAGGGAAATGGATGGCATTAGAGCAGATTATGCTAAGTGAAGCTAGCCAATCCCTAAAAAACAAATGTCAAATGTCTTCTTTGATATAAGGAGAGTAGCTAAGAACAGAGTAGGGTTGAAGAGCATGAGAAGAAGATTAACATTAAACAGGGATGAGAGGTGGGAGGGAAAGGGAGAGAGAAGGGAAAATGCATGGAAATGGAAGGAGACCCTCAGAGGTATACAAAAGTACATACAAGAGGAAGTGAGGGGAAGGGGAAAAATAATACAAGGGGGACAAACGAATGTCAGTAAAGGGGGCAGAGAGAGAAGAGGGGAGGGGAGGGGAGGGGAGGGGAGGGGAGGGGGGATAGTAGAGGATAGGAAAGACAGCAGAATACAACAGACACTAGTATGGCAATATGTAAATCAATGGATGTGTAACTGATGTGATTCTGCAATCTGTATATGGGGTAAAAATGGGAGCTCATAACCCACTTGAATCAAATTGTGAAATATGATATATCAAGAACTATGTAATGTTTTGAACAGCCAACAATAAAAAATTAAAAAAAAAAATGCAATGCACATTTATGAGCCTATATTAATTAGTAATTTTGGCAAATGTTTATAAACAATGCTAGAGATGTGCTCTGTCTTCTCTCTAATACAAACAATTGACTCAACATTTTCTTCAAATATATATATATATGAACAATTTACATTTCCATTTTTGGTGGAAACAGGTACCTAACAAAGAAAATATTACAAAGAGTAAATTTTTTTTACAAAGAAAATGTTACAAAAACAAACCTTTTATTTTAAAAAAAATGTTATCTGTCAGGTCAATATCTTTGCCAATCTAGGAAAAATGCATTTTATACAAAAACTTACATAGGTGACCTTTTAAAAATATTGTCTCCAATGCAAAGCTTCAGATGTATTATTATATGTCATGAAGAAAAAAATTTTTTAGATGAACTAAAAAAATCTGTTTTAATAAAATATGTTGTCATTACTGAAAAAAAAAAAAAAAAAAAAAAAAAGAAATAGTCTGCACAGCAGCCTGAGCTAAAAGTTGTGTCCAGATTGGCCTGGAACAGATCCTGCTACTGGAAGACCATAAAGGTGTGTCACACATTCCAACCATTTGGCTATATCATCCATCACCATTATCCACTCTTCCAAGGGAAATGGTCCCGGAAGCTTAGTCAGTAATCCATTTTCAGGGAAAGATTAATTTCTAGATCATGGAAAGATCTAGAGTTTCTGCCCCCACCTCCTTACCTCTTCAGCACCAGCCACTGATTTCTCCAGCTGCCAGTAACCCATTGGATGAGGATGACGAGCCTGCATTGACCTGAGTTTGTTTTAAAGAACACATGGACAAGGACCTTATCTGAGCTGTCACCCTTTCTAGCTTATCACCCTCAAGCAAAATGTCAGGTTGAAAGTTACTGAGGCTGCGCCTGTGCACATTCTTGGAGATTTGCCAATATGACTTTCCAGATTTCTCTTCTCTTTTCATGTCACTCCATGTTCAGCAACAGGAGTTGGTCTTGCTGAATTACTAATGAGATGACATTTCAAGTCTTGGCTGCACAGTGTTCATTTCAATAAATATTTGTTAAGTACCTATGGTGTGCCAGGATCTCTGTAGGGGCTGTGGAAGATGCAAACATGAATGAGACAAGTCTCACTGGTTGTTCAACTAGCTCCAATACAAAGGGAAATAAGTGTTAAACAGAGATATGAGCAGTATATTGTGGCAATACAGGTGAAAAAAATCAAGGGAGAGGGGAAACTCAAACTCACATTTACTGAACACCTAAGTATGGCAGAAAGTCACATATATTATCAGAGATTAGTTCTGACTAGGGGAATCTGAAAAGTCTTCATGTACTAGGACATTTGAGTTGGACCTTGAGAAATGAGTAAGAATTCAATAGAAGGGAAATCAAAACAAGAATATTCAGAGTTGAGAGAACAGTATGTAAAAAGGCCACAGGGCATGAAAGTGCATGAGCTGTTTAAGGAACACAGAGTATTGGGCATGGCTGGGCCATGGGGTATAAAAGTACAAAAGGGTAGAATGCATAATGAGGCATGAAAAGGTGGGCTGGCACCAGATTTTGGAGGAGTTTTAATGCCTGGCTTGGAAATGAAAATTTTATTTAGTAGGCAATGAGGAACCACTAAAAGCTTTTCAATGTGGGGAATGACAAGATGGAAATGATACTTTAGTGAGATTAACTTGGCAGGATGAACTGGGGTTGGAGGAGACTAGAGTTGCAAAGGTAGGTAGGAGGCTGTGTCAACAAGCCAGGAATGGGGTTAATAAAGACTCCATCTAGAGAGGTGGCAATCGTGATGAAAAAGAAGTGGCAGATCCAATAAGATTGCAGGAGGTGATACGAAGCAGTGCATTGGACCAGGGATCTAACAGCACTCCTTTCTAGCCTAGAGTTTCATTGACAGGCTGAGTGACTTTACCTTTTAGGGAATCATTTTTTTTTTCCTTGAAAAGGGGAATCTTAGAGAAATAAGATATCTTTAAATCTCTTACAACTTGGTCATACTTAACCATTACAGTGTATGCTTAAACAACACACTGCATGGACATTTATATAGGACTAATTGACCAGATTTGGTAAGGAGTTAGCAGTCTAGAAGAATGGAGGCACCATTAATAGGATAGTGGAGACAATAAGTCATACTTTTGTCACTGTGATAAGATACCTGAGAAAACATCTTAAAGGAGGAAAGCTTTATTTTAGTTCACAGTTTCAGAGGTTTCATTCCATGGTTGGCTAATTCCATCTCTATGGGCCTGTGATGAAGCAGAACATCATGGTAGAGCAGAGCCACTCACCTCTTGGCTGCTGGAAAGGAAAGAAAAAAGAGGAGCGATAGAGAGAAAGGGCCCAGAGACAAGATATAACTTTCAAAGGCATGCCCCCAGTGACCTTCATCCCCTATAGTTTTCACCACCTCCCAATAATGCCATCAGCAATGGATTCATCGATGGATTAATCCACCCACAAAGTCAAAAACCTTATGATCCACTCAGTTCCCAAATGTCTCATCTCTGAACACTGCTGCATTGAGGACCAAGACTTCAACACATGAGCCTTTGGGGGACATTACAGGTCCAAACCATAACAATGAGGGAAGCCAGCCTTGTGGAGAAAGATGATGCTCAGACATCCTGAGTGTGAGGTGTTAGTGGAACACTTAGCTACCTCTAAGAATTGTGGATTGGCAGCTCTGAAGAAAGGGAAGGGTGGAAGATTTTAATTTGGCAATCAGACCTAAAAAGAAATACTAGAAGCCATGCAAACAGATGGGTTTGTAGAAAGAAGAAGTGAGTGTAGGGAAACAAAGAGCAAAGGATCATGGGAAGTCAGAAAGGGAAGGAGGAGACAAATAAGGAACAACTGACTGTGAACCTTAATAAAGCTACTTCCATTTTTCTGGCTCTTTAATCGCCTCATTTGTAAAATGAGGGGGTTGGAGTAAGCAAGCACTATAAGGCTTTCAGCTGTGACATCTATGCATAATCAGAGAAGATCGAAGAGAACAGAACACCATGGAAACTGAAGAGGAGCTTTTAAAAGAAGGTTTTAAGAGGTCATTTGCATCCATTGCCACAGAAGAGTCAGGGACTGAGGAATTAGATGAAGCCACTGTATTTAGCAATTTAAAGATCCTTTCCAATATAAGGACCTTTCCCTCCCTCTCAGACCACTATTTTTTGTACACTTTTCTCTTGCTCCCTCCAACTGAACATTCTGCAAAATTAGGTTCTCTGCCCTCCATAGAGGCTCAGTCATTCTGTCACATCAACAATTATCTCTATAAGATGAATCAGAAATCACTGCCCCCATACCTTCCTTTTGTACCTCAGTTCACATTTTCAACAGACATTTCAACTCACCACTGAAATTTAGCTTGCACTTAAACTAATATTTTTAATAATAATAACTAACACTGAAAACTTGCGGTTTTGGGTTCTGTGCTAAGCATATTACATATATATATCCTTTACATTTTACAATAATCCTATCAGATAGGTAGCTTATTTTTATTTTCTATTTCTTTTTTTTTTCAATATTGGGCATTTAATCCAGTGGTACTCACTCCACCACTGAGCTACAATCTCAGTCCTTTTTTATATTTCATTTGGAGACAAGGTTTTGCTAAATTGCTCAGGCTGGCCTCAAATTTATGATCCTCCTGCTTCAGCCTCCCAAATCCCTGAGATTACAGGCATGTGACACCACACTGGCTCAAAGTAGCTATCTTATTATTCCCATTTTGCAAATAATTAATCAGAGGCTCAGAGATGTTAAAGAATGTGTCTAAGATCACTAAATTGGGATGTTGCAGAGCCGGTATTTTTCCTGATTACAGAGCCTGAGTGCTTAATAATTTCACTATTATGGATCTAAAATCAGATCATTATGGTTGGTTCCTAAATCAGCTTGCCTCCCTTCTCTCGTTCTGCTTCATTCCCTCCCCCACAACATCTTTCCACACTGTCTTAGAACAGGCCCATATCCCTTCATGCTCAGACAACTACTGAAGACTCTCAGATGGTCTCCCCTCTTGTAGTTTTCCCTTTCCAATTCTGGACATGTGACCAATCTGGCTTAAGAAATGAAAAGAAAAACAAAAAACAAAACCCTGAAGTCTTTCCATGATCCATTACAGAATAAATTCCAAACTCCTTAACATGGCCTAAAGACCTCCTCACAGCCTAGTTCCTAACAGTCCACAGTTTGACTACACTGATCCATTAGTCATCCCTAAACATGACATAGATATTTATATCTATATGCCTTTGCTCATGTGTCCATCTACCTAGAATGCCCTCTCCAACTTTCACCAGAACTTATTATTTTAAAATCTCAGCTCTAAAGTCATTCTCTGTGAAGACTTCTCAGATTTCCAGCTTCTTCTAATAGAAGGTTTGTTCCCTATACCATATTCCTGGGCCTCAACATCTGACTCCTATTATACTGGGCACATTGTGGGGAGTGACCACATTTTGTACCTCTTCATATTCCCAACAGCCAAGACACCCTTGTTGTAATAAATTTTAATACTTACCTGTACATTTGTTATTTAACATAAGGCAATTCATATTGCTTCTTTTTTTTTCTGTGGAACTGAGGATTGAACCCAGGGCACTTTACACTGAGGTACATCCCCAGTCCTTTTTATTTGTATTTTGAGACAGAGTCTTGCTAAATTGCCCAGGCTGACTGGGCATGGTGGTATATGCCATAATCCCAGTGACTCAGGAGGCTGAGACAGGAGGATCACAAGTTCAAGGCCAGCCACAGCAAGTTAGAAGAGCCCTAAGCAACTCAGTGAGACCCTGTCTCAAAATTTGAAAAATAACAAAAAGGCCTGGGCATGTAGCTCAGTGGTAAAACACCCCTGGGTTAAATCCCTAGTACCCCAAATAATAATAAGTTGCCCAGCCTGGCCTCCAACTTGCAATCCTCCTGCATCAGATGACGACATAGCTAGGATTATAGGCCTGTACTACCATTTCCAGCTTGCTACTTTTTATTTTATTATTGATATTTTTATACTGGAGATTGATTCCAGGGGTGTTTTACCATTGAGCTATACCCCCAGTCCTTTTTATTTTTTATTTTGAGATAGGGTCTCACTAAGTTGCTGAGTGTCTTGATAAATAGCAGAGGCTGGCCTCAAACCTGGGGGTGATCCTCCTGTCTCAGCCTCCTGAGTTGCTACAATTATGGTGTGTGCCACCATGCCCAGCTCTGGCTTGCTACCTTTTTTTTCCTTTTGGTGATGCTGGGGATTGAACCCAGGGCCTTGTGCATGAAAGGCAAGCAGTCTACCATTTGAGCTATATCCCCAGCCCTGGCTTGCTACCTTTTATATTTTGGGGTGCCTGGGATTGAACTCAGGGGCACTCTACCACTGAGCCACATCCCCAGCCCTATTTTGTATTTTATTTAGAGACAGGGTCTCACTGAGTTCCTTAGCACCTAGCTTTTGCTGAGGCTGGCTTTGAATTTGGCGATCCTCCTGCCACAGTCTCCTGAGCCGCTGGAATTATAGATGTGCACCATGGCACCCAGCTGGCTTGCTATTTTTTTTAAAAGAAATGCCCAGATTCATATTTTCAGAAAATGTAGTCCGCACTCAATATCTTCACTTCCTTACTTCCTGTCATAATTCAGGCCACTGTGATCTGGCCTCTGCTCCCATCATCCACAAAAAGTGCTTTAATTATGTTAGTAAGTGACCACCATATTGGAAAAGCCTAAAAATGCACTTCAGAGGAAACTTCTCTGTACTATTTGATTCTATGAACAAATCTCACATCCAGAAAAATTTCCTCCTTTGGCTCCCATTATATGCTATGATTTCCTCCTCATTCTATTTCTCTGGTTCTCCTCATCTGCAGATGTTCTTCTCCCAAGTTTCAGCTTCAATTGTCTTTTTATCCCACTGCTCTAACTACCTGATTAGCATGACTCTTGATTTCAAGGACCATCTGTATGCTGATGACTTCTACAGCTCTATGTCAGGTTTTATATTTCCTTCCCATCTCCACCCATCCAGTTCTGTCCAATGATCCCAATGTGACCACCCATTTATCTGTAGACATCCCTTCTTCTCCTGGAAGCCAATGGATTTCTGTTAGTTGTTGTTGTTTTATTTTTGGGGGGAGAGGGTTACCGCGGATTGAACTCAGAGGCACTCAACTACTAAGCCACGTTCCCAGGCCCATTTTATTTAGAGACAGGGTCTTACTGAGTTGCTTAGTGCCTTGCTTTTGCTGAGGCTGGCTTTGAACTTGTGATCCTCCTGTCTCAGCTTCCAGAGCTGCTGGGATTATGGGCATGCTCCACTGGGCTTGGCTCTTTGTTAGTTTTCATCTCACATCTGGAGAGATTTTTGATTCATCTGTATTCTGTTCTTTCTGGTGAAGGGCAAAGGTGCTGGACACTCTTTGTTTGCAGACAGTGGCCACTTATGGATATAGTGATATCCATTATAAGTACATTAAACTGAGATGAATAAACTCACCTAAAGATTTTTAAAGAATTGAATCTTTATTTTTTATTTATTTGTTTTTTATGTGGTGCTGAGGATCGAATCCAGTGCCTCACCCATGCTAGGCAAACGCTCTACTACTGAGCTATAGCCCTGGCCCTCACCTAAAAATTTTGAGAGAGGTGGGTGCAGTGTTGCACACTTGTAATCTCAATAGCTCAGGAGACTGAGGCAGGAGGATCATAAGTTCAAAGCCAGCCTCAGCAGTTTAGCAAGGCCCTAAGCAACTCAGCAAGATCCTGTCTCTAAATAAAATACAAAAAAGGGCTGGGGATGTGGCTCAGTGGTTAAACTCCCCTGGATTGAATCCCTGGTGCAAAAAAAAAAAGATTTTGAGAGAGAAATATTTAAATAGTCTAGGTCATCTCCCCCAACCTCCTCCTACACCCAGGATCTGATGATTTCCAGTCAGTATGTATGTTCCCTGTAGTGAGATACCATTGGAAACGTGGATCCACTGTTTCCCCTAATTGATTTCCAGCCCCATGGGAATTTAATGACACCAAATAGAATTTGAATTTATGGATTTTTTTCAACAGCATGGCTCCTAACTGCATGCTCTTGACTTCATCAGGGACTCAACTCAAGAAACAAAAATGTGTTTCAAGCTATATAAAATTCTTAAGAGAAAATATGCTGATCTCTAGTGTAATATATTCCTCCTAGATATTTAAAAGGTGAGTTTATTGTTTATGAAGAGGCAAAATTACAAAAGGAGGGAGTAACCTGATTTAAAGGCAATTTAAAGAACAATGTTAAGTAAATAATAGTATAGTCACATGAATACAGTGAAAATTGTAATGGTAACACTCATATGACTAAAAGTTGGGAAATGTTGCAAAAGCCTTCAGGTAAGGACTGAGCTAAACTGAACTGGGAGAGTTTGGCAAGATGCTGTTGTATTGAGTCTCAACAAGCAACCTGTAATCCCAGTGGCTCAGGAGGCTGAGGCAGGAGGATTGAGAGTTCAAAAGCCAGCCTTGGCAACTTAGTGAGGTGCCAAGCAACTCAGTGAGACCCTGACTCTAAATTAAATACAAAAACGGGCTAGGGATGTGGCTCAGTGATTAAGTGCCCTTGAGTTCAATTCCCAGTACAAAAAAATAAAAAGAAAGAAAGAAAAAGAAAAAAGCAACTGACTGGGGAGTGGACAGATTCTGGATCCTGACCTGCTAGTCTCCAGGAGAGGGGCTGAGGGAGCCTTTTCCAAAAAGGCAAGAGCATGAGGAACTGGTGGTGCAGGGCAAGGATGAGGGCAAAGGCAGAGCTGCTCTCACCTTGGTAGCTCTAGACTTGTGTCTCTAGGGACTTCCTAAACATCTCCTGGATATTTCCTAGGCACCACTATTGTAGGCAGCTTGTACTGGCAGTTGATTATTAACTTTTTTGTTTTGTACTGGGGATTGAACCCAGGAGTGCTTTACCATTGAGCTACACCCCAGTCCTTTTTTTATTTTGATTTTTGGTACTGGGTATTGAACTCAGGGGCACTCAACCACTGAGCCACATTTCCAGCCCTATTTTGTATTTTATTTAGAGACAGGGTCTCACTGAGTTGCTTAATGCCCCACTTTTGCTGAGGCTGGTTTTGAACCCATGATCCTTCTGCCTTGGCCTCCAGAGCCACTGGGATTACAGGCGTGCACCACCGCGCCCAGCATCCCAATCCCTTTTAATTTTTATTTTGAAAGAGTCTTGCTAAGTTGTGGAGGCTGGCCTCAAACATGCAATCCTTTTGCCTCAGCCTCTCGAGTTACTGGGATTATAGGCCTATACCACTGTGCCCAACTGTTAATCTTTTTACTGGCAGAAAAGACTTTACTCAAGACTATCGCAATAGCAGAGAAATTGGCCTCAACTCCGAATATAACAAAGATAAGTGGGGATTAATAGTCAAGGAGCAGGGTGAGAGGGGTTGGTGGATGGAAATGAGGAGGCATCCAGAGTAGCCGGATTTTTGCTAAACTGACCTCAATGTCTTAGCTAAAGGCAGGCCAAGGATTTTCAAATCAAAGATGAGGGATGAAGAACTTGATCAGATATTAAGGGTGATCAACTATGAAGGGTGGAGGGATGTCTTAGCAGTATTCTCTGTTAAGATTGTGCTGGGAGGCCAAAGACAGGATAAGGAACAAAGTTGAGGTTTAGTTTGAAGAGGGCTCAGAGAAGACTAACTAAAGTTTCATCAAGGAAAGATTCTTAGCCCGGTGTGATGGTGCAGGCCTATCATCCCTATCATCCCCAGTCTGGGGAGACTGAAGCAAGAGGAACACAAGTTCAAGGCCAGTCTCAGTAATTTAGCGAGGCCCTAAACAACTTGGTGAGACCCTGTCTTAGAATTAAAAAAAAGGCTGGGGATGTGGCTCAGTGGTTAAGTGTACCTGGGTTCAATCTCTGATGGGTGCCCTCCTGGCCCCCCAAAAGAGAGCAGCTTTGTTAAGTCCCTCCCCATGCTCAAGGAAAGAAGACACATTCTTCTTTTTTCTCGGCAATTTATGTTCACTTCTCATTTGGTTGCCTTTTGTTCATTAAGGACCAGCTGAATCATATATTGAGAGTTGGGTGTAGAATATATTTGCTGGTTGGTGCAAGCCACCAGGCATTTAATGATGGAGACTTCTATGAACACACACAAAAAAACAACATTAATGATTGGAACAGACTATAAATCTAATTTCTGAGTCCAGAGGGCAACCAGTTAAGAAGATTTCTTCCTCCCTCCTTCTTTCTCTCCTTCCTCCCTCCTTCTTTCCTTCCATGTTTGGTGCAACACAGGCCTTTTTACCTGTTAGGTAAGTGCTCTGCCACTGAACTACTACATCCACAGCCCACGAAGATTTCTATACATTGATTTTTTTTTTAACTAGGGATTGAACCCAGGGGAGCACAACCACTGAGCCACATCCCCTGCCCTTTTTTATTTTTCATTTTGAGACAGGTTCTCACTAAGTTGCTTAGTGCCTCGATAAGTTGCTGAGGCTGGCTTTGAACTTGCAATCCTCCTGCCTTATCAGAGCCACTGGGATTACTGGCATGCACCACCACACCTGGCTTGCACATTGATCTTGAAGCATCTTTAGATGATGGAGTGAGGACAAAAGTGGCAATCCAGGGGATCATCTGATTTGTGCTTTGCATGATTGTTTCCCAGAGCAAAGCATGGAAGACACAGTTGTTCCATGAACTTCATGAATGGCCCACATACAGCAGGAACAAAGGTTGCTCATATTTGATCTTCTGTGGTGATGACCCCTTTGAAGTTTTTATCAAGTCATCTTGCTCCAGCTTACAAGGCTTCTTTAGATACTGGGGATGGGGGGAGTCAGCTACAAGACAACCTAGAAACCCAATAAGAATCTGGGAAGTCAGGTTTTAGTTCTCAGTGGCATCAAGTCAGGAGAGTGGGGGAAAACGTTGGAACCATCAGTTTAGGCAGTTGTAGCTAGATACTAAAGGAAGTTCGAAGAATTGAGAATTTGGCCAGGAGTGGGACCTATAATCCTAGCTACTCAGGAGGCTGAGGCAGTTAAGTAAGATTCTCAGATCCTGTCCCCAAATTAGAAAGAAAAAGGGCTGGAGATGTAGTTCAGTGGGAGAGCACCCCTAGGGTTTCATCCCTAGTATCATAAAAAATAAGAGCTTGGGAAGGACTGACAAAATGTTCAAGACAGAAGTCTCTGTCCAGGTAGACCAAATAGAAAGTTTAAATGATGGTTTGCCAAGAGGTAAAAAATAGCTCAAAGACAATGAACAGGACTAGAATCTAATAAGTCACAAGGGTGTTGCTAAAGTTTTCTATTCAAACATCAAATTTCTCTCTACAGTCACCTCCCCTTTTGATCAAAGATAAATAAAGTAAGGTTATTCTTGTTAGCAAAATAAGTCTAGTCTCATTAGATTTGACCTGATTGTTTACATAAGTGCAGCAAGAATGTCAATTGACCACAAAGGCCTTTTCAGTTTATTTTGCTGGTACTTTTCTTCCTTTCTTCCTTCCTTCCTTTCTTTCCCTCCCTCCCCCCTCCCTCCCTTCCCTCCTTCCCTCCCTCCCCCCTCCCTCCCTTCCCTCCTTCCCTCCTTCCCTCCTTTCTTTCTCTCTTTCTTTCTTTCTTTCCCAAGGATTCAACCCAGGGGCACTTAACAACTGAGCCACATCCACAACCCCCACCTTTAAAAAAATTTTTTTTTAATCAGGGTCTCATTAAATTGCTAAAGGTCTTGCTAAGTTGCTTAGGGCCTTGCTAAGTTGCTGAGGCTGGCTTTGAACTTGGAATCTTCCTACCTCAACCTCCTGAGCCACTGGGATCACAGGCTTGTGACAGTGTACCTGGCTTGCTGGCAATTTTCAGAGAATCTTAGATTGGACTTTTAAAAAGCTTTGTGGAGGTTGGAAAGCCAAGCCAAGAATTTGTCAACAGATTTCACCTGTAGTACCTATAAATTTGGGTGAATTCCTTTCTTCCTAAGCCCCCTTCCAAAAAGTGCTAAACTTCATGCACTTTCCATGATGTGATCTTGTTAGTCACCTATATGGCTGGGAACCAGATACCAGGCTGGTTTTCTCAAGAGGACTTTGTAAAGTCAGGTGTGGTGGTGTATGCCTGTAATCCCAGTGATTCTGGAGACTGAGACAGGAGGATCTCAAGTTCGAGGCCAGCCTCAGCAACTTAGTGAGACTCAGTGAATAAATGGAAGGGGGAATAAATGAACTGGTTCCTAGATCTAATCACTGGGTTGCTTTTTTGCTTTGTTGGATAAAAGACCCTGCCTTAAGCTCTTATTCCCCCATCTCCCTATTCCTACCTTGGTACCCTATGTGGCACCTCAGTCTTCACAGGATTAGTGCTCTGTCAAGCTCTTGCCAGACCTTTTGACACCTGGCATCCTGCTCTGGATGCCCAAGTTCCATTTCAGGACTTCTGTCACTGGTTGCCAGACACTCTGGTTGCCAACCATCTGCCAGTCTGGGCTTTCTCCTAGTTTCTGCTGCATGCTTGTTACCCAGATGCTACTCTACCTGCCTATCTAAGTAGCTGGCTAGGGCCTCTGCTACTACTTCTGGAATCTTGTGATTTACCCTGGTCTATCTATGTGCTCTTAAATTCCTGACCCTCCCTCACTCTGCCACCACACAAGTCTCATTTCTATAACTGTCAACTAGAAGCATACTGGAAAAGCAAACTTATTAAATTCAAGGACTCTACACTCTAACTGCTAAGATTTAAATTTCAGGTCTTCCACTTCAGCCAGTTGTGTGATTTTGGGGCAAGTCACTTCATCTCTTTGAACCACAGTTGGCTCATCTGAAAAATGGGTATGATAATAATACATACATCATAAGATCACTATGAGATTGATTGACTGATTGATTTTGGGGGAAAGTTGGGGATGGAACTCAGAGGTTCTCGCATGCTTGGCAAGTGCTCCACCATCAATTTATACTCTCAAACTCACTGAGAGATTTAAATAAGATGCAGATGCTCCTCAACTTATGGATGGGTTTACATTCTGTTAACATTTTGTTTTTATTTATTTATTTATTTATTTTTGTAGTACTGGAGATCAAACCCAGGGTGTCATGCATGGTAGGCAAGCACTCTACCACTGAACTACACCCCCAACCCCTGGATGGAGTTACATCCTGATAAAACCCATCATAAATTGGAAATATGGCAAGTAAAAATGTATTTACACCTAACTTACTGAACATCATAGGTTAGTACACTGTAGAGTCCTGGTTGTCTTCTCTCATGATCATGTGACTGACTGGGAGTCACTGCTAGCATCCTGAAAGGGTATTGAACTATATACAGAATATTGATAACCTGGGAAAAAGTCAAAATTCAGATTATGGTTTCCACTGAATGTATATTGCTTTTACAGCATGGGATTGTCTTAAAATCCTTAAGTGGTGGGCTGAGGTTGTGGCTCAGTGGTAGAGTGCTTGCCTAGCATGTGAGAGGCACAGGGTTTGATTCTCAGTGCTACATATTAATAGATAAAGATCCAATGATAACTCAAAAATATATTTAAAAATCCTTAAGTGGAACCATCTAAAATCCTTAAATTGAACTGTCATAAGTCATGGACTGTCTGTGATGTCTTAACATAGTATCTGGCACATAATAAATATCCAAAAACTATTTGCTATCATTTTACATTACTCTTACATTTTCAGTATCTAGGGCATAATTGGCACTCAACAAATGTGTGTTGAAAGGGGAAGAAGAGAAGAAATAACAATCCCTGGTTATTCAGTTTCCACAATCAAAGTCAATTCATTAATTCCACTCCCATCTCAGGATGCAAATAACTTATGGACATTTGTTTCAGTCACTTAGCTATTTCTTAAATCCCACCTCTTCTAGGAATCCTTTTGTATTTAAGATCCTATGGCTTGACTGATCCCAATCTGCCTACAGAGATGTAAAACTGTTACAAGTGCCCACGCCCACTTTTTACCAAACCATATTCATTTACTCAGATTACTTAGCCACCAATTGCACGGACTCCAAGATATATTGCTAGTATGAAATTTTTGGATTGCATATTTTACACATTAACCCACTCCCCAGCTCCCTGCCACGTGTGTGCTTTCTACATTTTTGGTGTCACTCAGCACTTGCTATCTCTGATTATCAAGTCAAGAACTATGTTTAAACTAATGAAGAGAGAGAGATGCTTCAGTAATGTTTTGTGATGAAGATGAAGGCGAGAATCTGGAAGCAGAAGCTGGGGAAGGGGTGGGATTTGTGTCTCCACTTACTTTTCACCCCAGTAGGGGCAGAAAGCATGCTGCCTATTTCCTGTTCATTGGCTATGTTCCTCTCAGAGGCCAGAGGGGCAAGCCTAGACAATACAAATGAGCTGTGGATGGGACTTGACCAAGGGGCCTCTAAAGGGAGAACAGCAGGGCTGGCTAGGAGGAAATAGAAAAGGAAAGTGCCTACTATTTTTTAGTGCCTTCTTTGTTTCCCCAAGCTGCATAACGACTCTCCTTTTCCAGAGACATAATCAATAACAAGGTGCAAAATTTTCCTCATAATAAATGCCTGAGTCTGAGAACACTCTGCAGATTGGGTGACCCCTAACTGATATGGTGGCCTTTGATATGATACTCAGACTTGGAGAAATTTATTGAGCACCTTCTATGCACTAAAGCCATATACAAGGCAGTATTAAACCTAGGTCAAACTGGAAACCTTCTATGACTTTCTTTAGCTGAGACATAAGGGACACAGGTTAGTGATGATTGTGTGAGCATAAAAGAACAACCGAGAGTACAAGAAGCAGGCCAAAGAGGGCAAATTTAACCAATTCCTTGCTGATTTCTTATCATGGATCTTTTTGCTTTACTTGATCCAATCCAGAAAAACATGCTGTGAGGACATTCAAGAGGCTACGGTTCCTTGCCCAGGTGAAAGTTCATTCTTTCACCTATTTAAGTGGTCTGGATCCAGGACAGCTTCAAAGTTGTCTCAACTCTCCACTTTACTTGCACCCTTCCTCAGCCTCCAAATTAAGACTGAAGGCACTTTCCTTTTTAGAGCTGTAGTCTCCGGGCAAAACTGTGATATGTGTATGTGTGTATGAAGCAGATGCCCAAAAGACCCAGGGAAATGTTTGTAAACTTCCAACCCTAACTCTACCTCCCTGGGCTCCTCGCTCAATGAGGCAGGCTGTTGCTGCAGAACAGCGTGACCTTTGCTAGGAACTCAGAGCTGCCTTTAGTTCAGAGTTGAACTGGAAACAAGAATCAGAAGCCCCGCTGCCGTTTCGGTCTCACCCACCCCCACCATGTGTAAGGGAAAGCTCAAACAGCGAGGGGTTAAGCTCCTTATAAGGAAATGAACCTCCTCTTTCCTGTGCAGAAATTGTGCTTTTTTTTTTTTTTTTTTTCTTCTTCTGTACGTTTAAAGTACCTCGTAAAAACTATACCGGATAGGATTCACAAAAATACATTCCCCTAAGGCGGGGGCCGGGGGCAACTAGGAGCGCTGGGAGAAAAGGACAGGCGAGGCGAGGCGGGGCGGGGCTAAGAAAGGCGACCGTGTGAAGAATTTGAGGGATGAGTCATCAAAAAGAAGCTGGGAAAGGGAGCGGAACTAGTAATCTGAGCTGGGAAAGAGACGAGCATTCATTAGACACAGATCTTGTCAATCACGTCTGCTCGGCAAATGACCTGAGAGCCTCCCAGACCTCTCAGACCGGAAAAAGGGTCTTGGGAGGCGGTCTAAAGCCTTTGAAATCGGAAAAGACAGAGCGCTAGCGAGCCGTCAGAGGAATCTGAGGCAGCTCAGGCAGGCCTGGGAGGAAGATGGCGTTTGCCATCAAGGTCACATGGCTACTTTAGGGGACTAAAACGAAATACTAGCTGAGAACAATAGGGATGGCCACAAGGAACCAGATTTTCAAAATCTTTGCGAGGAACACTCGCTGTCTCAATCTCCAGTTTTTTTTTTTTTCTAATTAGACTCATAAGCACATTTGTGATTTGTCAGAATTCTTGTCCTACACACATGTCATCAGACTGTGGGAAAGGGTGGAGTTTCTCTGGAGCTCTGCTCCTTCAGGGAGCCTGAAAGGGGTGGGGGAAGCCCAGGGGCCAGGGTGACTGTAGAACCAGAAAGCAGCAGGTGCCAGGAAAGAAATCACCCACTAGGGTCTCAGCACCCAAAAGCAACAAGGAAAGTTGATTTCTTGCAGGCATTGTGCATTTCAGAAGATCTGTCAGGCTCACTTCTGTTCAGGGTGGTCTAATGTTTGACCTCTCACCTGTTTGGAAAGTTTGATCCTGGCAAAAAAGGATTTGATTAGGTGCCCTCTTACACTGTACCAGATAATCAACTTTGGTTGATTCAGGATAAGAAATGTGAGCTTCATAAACTCTTTTGTTCAAATGTTATTTTGTTAATATTTTATCCATTGGTGTCCTTGCAAATGGTACTTTTGAAAAATTTCTCCTTGTATTAACTAAAGGATGAAAAGGGATTTATTCACTCCTTGGCAGTACTGTTAGGGAACATCCACTCATGCAGCTGTGTATTATAGGGACCAGGGGCGAGCTGGGACATATAAAAGTACTGATCCATGGACTGAAACAGCCTAATCTAGTTGATAATTTCTTTCTTTTGCACTTAGACCATTTTCATGCCCTCCCTTCCTGCTGCAAGCAGCACTCCAAACTGAGAGCTGTCTCAATTCACAAACACCCAGAAGAGCCTGAAAAGACTGACTGGGAGGATGGGGCACAATAGAAACTCAGACTTCAAGGGTACCTGGGAATGGAGGCAGTGGCAGAGAGATTAACCTTTTCACTAGCTCAATCTTGTTTTACTCAGCTCTGGCCATCCCAGTTTAAGCTGACTCCTCAATCTACTATGTAGTAATACCCCATTATGAAGCATCATCAGGCCACTGCAGTTTTAGTTTTGTTTTTTTGTTTTTGTTTGTGTGTTTTGAGACAGGGACACTCGCTAAATTGCCCAGGCTGGTCTGGAATTTACAATCCTCCTGCCTTGGCTTCCTGGGTAGCCGGGATTGTAGGCATGCATCACTATGCCCAGCTTCTCTAGTTTTAGCTTTATTGATCACTTTGAATTGATTCAGGAATGGGGTTTGAAGGAAAAGGGGATGCCTATCTGTTCTATTCTCTGAGGCACACTACTGTAGCCTCACAGGAATAGGCTTTTCATGGAGGAGTCACTCTAGCTCAGCCATTCTAGAACAGTGTGAACTCATGCCGGAGAAAATAATGCTAAACCTGAGCTCATGGGAGAACCAGACCCTTTAACTATTAGTCCCTTGGCCACAATTTAGAGGCTCACAAATTCTCTGGTCAAATCTGAGAGAAAGATCTTGTATCATCTGTTACAGATAGTCAAGCCATAGTAAGAGAGTATGTATGAGTGGAGAGTGGATGGAGGGAGGGGGATGTGACAACCCTAATCCTATTATACCTGGAGAAAAAAACACTTTCCCAGAGCGTACCCTGCAGAAAACGGAAAATTTAGCAACCCAGAAAAGGATGGCCTAGAGTCCTGGAGTAGCGCTTTTCTTTTCTCCCTTTTCGTTTCCATTACACAGACCCCAGAGGGTCTCTGAATTCTACCCTATTGGAAGGCAGCTACTCCCCTCCCTAAGTGCAGGGATGCAGTATGGTGTTCCAAATTTAGGAAGGATGGGAAGGAGACTGCTATATTCTATCGCGGTCACCAGGTGGCACCAAATCATAACCATAGCTCCAAAGAAGCCATCTAGAAATGGACCTTGAGAGCCCTTGAACTATTTTCCAACCCCTCCCTGCTCCCTGCACGGAACTGAAGAATAAGGAGCCTTTCAGATATGGTGGATAACCCTCCTTCAGTGAAAACGCTGGAATCTTTAAACTAGAGAGCCTCTTCCAGCTGAAGATTGCTAGGATTTAAATATGGCCTTCATTCCTGCCCTTCCCAGAGACCTATTTCTTAGCTTCAGATAAGAAAAAAGGTATTTTCCTGGAGTCTTTCCAGATGCCTTCACCCACCATAAGAGTTGTTTTCCTTCAAAGCAGTCAGTTGAATAAACCCAGATATGAGACCTAGGAGGTTCTGCCCAAATTCATAGGCATGCTAAGAATGACCTTGTCTAAAAGTGGTGTGGCTGACCAGCCTCATTGCCTCTTCCAGTCAAACATGACTGCTTCTGGTGGCTCAGACATGCTTCATAAATCCACATTGCTAGACTCTTCCACCTGGAATGCTATGTTCTCGCAGCCATTTCTTTCTTCAGATCTGTCCCATTTTGGGGGGCATAGATAAAATGCTGGGAAGCCATTTTTAGCATCCTCCAATCTGAGGAACCACCCTCCTCTTCTAAATGACCATTACAATGTGTGCCATTCATCCTGTTCTTCTACTTTATATTATGGTTATTTGTAAATCTATCTTCCCTACAAAATTGTGAGCCCAAGGGAGGGCAAGGACTGTGCCTTATTTATCTTTTTATATCATATTTGATGAACACAGTAGGTGCCCAATAAATCATTATCATAATACCTTACATTTGCATAGCACTTAATAATTTGCAAAGACATTCTCATACTTTTTCTCATTTAATCCTCACAGCAACCCTATTAGCTAGGTCTTATATCTCTGTTTTACAGATGAACAGACTGACAAGTTAAGCAACTTGTCAGGCTCCTATAGCTAGGAAGAGGCAGAGAAGGATCCGAATGCAGGTTTTTCTGTCCCTAAATCCAGTTCTTTCAACTTTCTGTACCTGAGCTGTTTGTCTGGATGTTCCTTCTTGAAGATGGAAGCCAGGAAGGCTCATCCTGGTACTGGGAAGGAGGGAGGAGAAGATCTAAAGACCAAACTCCCCTCCTTTCATTCCTGTTCCCTTCTTCTCCTCACTGCTGTTTCCAACGAGGATTTCAGAACACCATCTTATTTTTTTTTTAAGTATGTCTGGTGTGAGATGTCCTTGTGGATAAGAGAAGAAAATATGGGGTAAAGACAGGACAGTGAGGTGTATTCACAGCTGGTAACTAATGGATCTTTGTCAGCCTGGAGGGTGGTCACTGGCCTGTCCAATAATGTAATTATTGACTTGGACTAGGACATTGATGGCATGCTGATCAAATTTGTAAAGGATATGAGCCTGGTCTCAGAAAATCCCAAGAAGCCATAATGAACCAGGAAGATGAAATGTAAAGTTTCAGAGCCAAGTTCGTAGAAACCAAATGCTTAACTTCCTAACAATCTGTACGAAAAGGTTTCAGGTGTTTGAGGTGACTACGAGCTCATTAGTTTTGACAGCAGCTGCACAAATGTTAATATGTTTGGGTCTAGAATGGAGGGAAATTACAGTTCTGCTTTATGCTCTGCTCATTAGACCACAGCAGAGGATTGTCTTTAGCCTTTGATACTAGACACAAACAGAGACATTAGCAGCCTGGAGCAAGTACTGAAGAGAGAGACCAGGAGTGTGACAGGACTTAAAAATTGTGAACGAACTCTTGGAGCTGTTTAACCTGGTGAAGGAATCACCAGGTTGATGGTGGTGGTTCAGGATTCAGTTTTCAGACATATAGAAGAGGGATTTCCTTTGTTTTGCTTTGGTGATTAGGTGCAAAGGGTGGGCGCTACGGGAAAATGGACTTGGACTCAACCTAAGGAAGAACTTCATAATGGTTTGAGATGATCCAGCATGCAATGGTCTACCCTGAAAAGATGAGATTTTCCCATCATTGGAGTTATTTAAGCAGAAGCAAGATAACTACTTGGCAAAGAGGTTGCACAAGGCAATCAAGTTTTGGAACATAAGGGTAGGGAACTAGGCAACCAGTAAAGCAGCTTTGGATACCATAATTTTGAAATTCAGGTGGTAAGGGGCCTGGAGGTGAAATAGTTGGAGCCCTCAGAGCGGGTGCCTCTTAACTAGTTACTATCTCTACTTCCAATCTCCCCTCCTCCAGTCCTCCTTACACCTATGCCCCAGAAATATTTTCCTGAATACTTTACCATGAGACCTTCCAGCTCAAATGTCATAGAATCTCAGTAATCCTAAAGGTCATCTGGTTCAGTTTTTTATCAGACACTTCTATCATCTTTGCATCATCTACCTGGAGTGATTGTCCAGTCACTGCTTGACTATCTCTGGTGATAGGCATCTGCTTACCATTTGGGTCATTTCACTCCAATTTCAAAGTACTACTAATCTTTAAAAAGTCCCTTCTAAACCCAACAAGTGGTTTTATGTTAGGGTTGGGGTAAGGACGTTTTTGTTGTTTTCTGCAGTGCTGGGGTTGGAACCCAGGGTCTCACACATGCTAGGCAAGCAAGCACTCCATCACTGAGCTGCACCCCGCCATAGGACATTTTTTTCTTCTGCTTTTGGAACTGTTGGTAAATTTTAAAGGACTTCAAGAGGCTGGAATCATGAGTTGAAACTTTTATTACAATTTCTCATTATAAAAAAGAAAAGAAAAAGAGCAACTTATGTTGATCCAAATCTGCTTTCCTATAACTTCCATCTATTAGATCTCAGAGCCTTTGGAGTCACACAGAACAAAACTACAGCTTCCTCTTCCCCATGAACCCAGAAACGATTTGCCAACAGTAGACAAATTTTCCCTGGGATTCTCCAGCCCCCTCACTATCATCACCACTATTCTGAGTATATTTTTGGTAATATCCCCCATGAAGTCTGGTGCTCATAACTGAATGAACAGGGGGCATCAGGTGTGGCCTGACCAGTACAGAGTAGCACAGGTGATCACCTCCTTTATCCTGACTTATTAATATAGTCCAAGGTCATAATACTTTTTGTAGCAACCAAACCATCCATTTGACTCAACTCATGATGAGCTTTCATTTTCTCTAAAAATTCCTTTAGGCCACATCCTATACTCGTACTGTTACATTTTGAAATTCAAATAAGGGACTTTACCAGTTTTGTGTAATTTATAAGTCTGATCTGGTGACATTAAAACAGAACCTTTTGTTTCATTTTGTTTTGTGTGGTGCTGGGGATTGAACCCAGGGCCTTGTGCATGCAAGGCAGGCACTCTACAAGCTGAGCTATATCCCTAGCCCCAAACAGAATTCTTTTGCATGTAGTCACTTAACCAGTTAAAAGTCCACCAATTTTTACTTCTACCCACCCTGCATTTTGTCTATATTGTCCCAAGAGTATTGAGAGAATGTTTTGTTGAATTCCAAATACATTGTGGGTATAGCTTTCCACTCCTCTACCTGTCCAATCTCCCTATCAAAGGAAATGAATTGAATGGGAATTTTTTCCCCTAAGTCCAGGAGCTGAGTGATCTTCACTTTCTTTTCTAAGTGCTCACCAACCATTCTTTTAATCATTTGTCTCAGAATCTTGCCCTTGATTAATATCACACTTATTGATCTATAAATTTGTGGAATTTACCTTTTCCTACCTGCAAAATGGTGGGGGCCATGTTTGCTCATCTCTAGGCAGCAGCATGCATCATTTCCATTCTCCCTGGGGTTTGTAAAGCCACCACCATTTGTCCTGCAGTTGAGCTGTGAGTCCTCAAAATGGTCAGGGCAGTTATTGACCTAGACTCTGAGCTGGAGTTTCCCAGGGCAGCTCATGGCACCCTGGGATGAGACTGTCTTCAGGAGCTTGTCTCTGGTGTTCATCTTGTCCTTTCTATTCTGAAAATCCTTCTCCTTGGAGAACAGAAAGAGCAAAGTGGGGCTGAGAAGGCTTTATTTTCTCACTATAAAACCATTATCAAAAGCATCCAGTCAGGGCATCCCATTGCTATTCAGTAACACCCAAACTCTCCTCTGTTATGAAGACTTCCACAACATGACTTGCCAATCTGATTCCTATCATTAAACTCAAACCTCTGCTTTGGTCAGGCCAGTCCCCTCACTGTTCCTCAAGTGTGCCCAGACCATCTCATCTCCATGCTCTGGTTGAGGTTTTTTTTCTCAATTTGGAATGCCTGCTACTCTACCCACTTATATCCCACCATAGCATTTCATACATTTTCTCCAGTCCTTTTAATCTTTACTGTACAATTTAAGTCACATACTAAATTATACATTTCATTCATTTTATCATGGTTCAGCTTTGTCTTCCTATGTATGCACCCCACAGTGGGTATCTTCCATGCCTCACAGTATATATAAACCAGCACAGGGCCAGGCCTACAGTCCTGGTTACCATACTTCTGTGGAGATTTCCACAGTGACCAACTTCTGATCCTTCACATACACTACTAATTCATATCCCAAGATAGCTGTGTCCAGTTCCCTAAAGGACTAAAATAGAAATCAGATAAACCTAGAGATGTGGGCTGGATCTAATCTAGGCACTAATGATCTTTGCAATGTGGAATAAAATCCAAGTATATCCTAATCTTCTCTTCAAAGATCTGAGTTTTTTTGGTTGGGCAATGCTGTTGGTCAGCAATGGGGCCAAGAATCTCAAGCTACATGAGCACAGAACTGACTGTCAATGAGCTTGAAATCTCCTGCCTGTCCTGAAGGTTACCTCCTTTTTTCAGGCCTTTCAAAGGTGTGAAGACCAACTACAATCTCTCGCTGAAAGGTCCCTAATAGAATTGGAGCTGGGTTTGCTATGGCACCTTGAGGTGGTGAGAAGAGAAGCAATGTCTAAATCACCCCAAAATATATAGCCTCCTACCTGGAGGCACTTGTGCACGTGCGTGTGTGTGTGCGCATACACACACACACACACACACACACACACACACCAAAATGGGAGGCCCTATTTGGAAGTATCTGAAATGGAGCAAAAAATAAATACTCTGAATTTATCTCAAAAGGTGATGTACTCCAGCCCTATGCTCTCAGAAAGATGAAGGATACCAATGCTTTCCTCAGTAGCCATTCATTCCATTTGTCAACTGTTATTGGGAATTTACTGGGTGCCCATAATTACTTCCTATGCATAACAAAGTCTTTCCTTGGGTTTACTTAATCTAATTTTCTTCTCTATCACTCTCAGAAGAAATGGGGAACACAGGTCATGAGAGAACACATCTCTATCCTGTCATTGAAGATGACCATAGTACACGTGTCACTTAGTAGTCTAGTTGTGCTCATTGGATGTTACTTTTCTTTTTTTTCTAGCTTAAGAAAGAAAAAAAAAAGTTCTTTTTCACATTTCTTTTGTTCTTCTCCAAATCCTCTCTACTTTTCCACATATGTTAAAAATGTACTCACCAAGGGCAGATCCATTAATGCTTTGGAAGATATAACCAATGGCTGGTAGAAAGGAACAAGTGGAGCAGGACTGTAGGGAAGGTCATCTGTTATTGGGTTGCCTTCCAGCTCTGTTTCTATCACTAACTAAGATGGGGTTGTTTTGGGACCCATTTGCCCAATTATAAAATAGGTGGATTGGACTAGATAACTCTGGGGTTACTTCTAGTTCTGATACACTCTGACTACCTTCCAGCTCCTCCATGCTCTATTTTTGTTACTATATACTAGTATTCCCCATTAGTTTTGGAAAAAAAGAGAAAGGAAAGAAGGGAGGGAAGAAGGGGTGAAAAAGGGAGAAAACCAGTTCTACAACTGTGGACTCATTCAACTTGTACACCCTCTTTCCCATTGTTCTTTTTTTAAAAACTATACATCTGTCAAGTTAATCATTGCCAATCTCTTTTGTACCATGTGCCATATTAGTATATTAGTTCTGGGTTTTGATCTCTGTGCATGCTAACTTGTGTTCATCCCCTCTGAACATCATTCTGGCTGTGATGGTTCATCTCCCTCATTTTGTCAGGGTCAATTTTAAGAATTCTATTCCTGATTTCTGAGCTATTGGCAACCCTGCACAATGTCAAACTTGATGAGCAGACTCCCCATTCAGTTCTTCAAGTCACTGAGAATCATGTGAAATCCCATAATGCTAACCCTGTGGCGCCTCACTGAATCTGTCCCCTGGAGTGGTCAGGGGGCTCACTGATCACAATCCTGTAGAGAAAAATTCTCAGGACCCAATGACTTCTCTAATTCTACTTCACAGAACAGGAAACAAGTATCCCTAGGGAAGGAGAAGGGACCTGCTCTGACGTCACCCAAGGCCAGGGAGTCCACATAGCTGATGCCGCACTGGATTTGGATACAAGAAAACTTTAGCATCTTAGAGGTCAAACCTCCTCCTAGCCCCCAGTCCAAGATGAGGGCAGGGTGGTAGCGTTGGTGGTGATGGCAGCAGAGAAGGAGGCGGAAGAACAGGAGGAGGAGGCGGTGAAGCAGCAGCAGCAGTGGTGGTGGCACAGAGAAGGAAGGAAGTATTATTTTTGCTGTTTCATTAGGAGGCCCAAGGTGCTGAGAGGAGGCTTCAGCTGCAAGAACCCAGAGTGCTGGGGGGCAGGGGAATGGGGACAGCAACCTGATTAAGATCAGAGAGGTCTTTGTGCAGGGGGCCAGCAGAGTGCAGCCCAGACTTGTATCAGCTTAAGGTAGGGGAGGCTGATGAAGGCTGCCTGATTGCCTGATTTCTAGCCCGCAGGGGTACCCTGCTCCGAGGTCTGTTGGGGCAAGGCCTGTGCAAGGGAGGCAGGTTGGGAGTGCTAACTGGATTTTTTATTTTTATATCAAGACACTGTGTTTAAAATTTTTACAAAGGACAAACTCCATGGGTTTCCGTTAGTGTTTTAAGAACTTTTCTTTAAAAAAAAAAAAAGCCAACAACAACAAAAAACACCGCCTTTTTGAAAGAGAAATGACAGACACAAAAGACTGTAAAGAAAATGGGGTGAATTTCTGATAGCATTTCCCCAAGGGCAGAGGCAGAACCCAGATTATATACCTGGGGGGTGGGGTGGGGAGGGGGTAATAATGACATGGCCTCCACAGTACCTTGTTTGTCAAACCTAGGGTCCCCTGGTCTAGCCAGGTCAATGCTGTTTGCCTTCAGGGGATCTGCATCCCTCCACAGGGACACAGAAAAGGTTGGAGATCTCTCTTCAATGGCCCTCCAGCCCCATCCATCATTAGCCCCTTCCTCCATTCACCCCATGGTTGTGCTCAAATCTGTTTCTTTCTTGGGAGTCCTGTTCCTTGGTCTGATTGTGTGAGCACGGGGGGTTCCAAAACCAGAAAGAGCTGAGCCTGGAACCCTCCCTTCCAGAGCCTCTTAGCACTCATGGGTTGGAAAAGCATTTGTTCCAAAAATTTAAAAAAAATCAACAAAAACAAGACCCAGAAAAAAGACCAAGTCTGGGGGAGGAAGAGCTACTCTGCTCTTTAAAGCTCCCAAGTCTGGAGTTGGTCGTTGGTGCAGTTCCAAGAGAGGCCAAAGGCGAGCACCAAGGGGGTGTCCAGCTGTTGCTTTCAGGCCCCCCAGGAGTGTCTGTGGTCAGGCTCAGGGAGCTGGCTTCAGCTGCTGTTTCATGGATCCTTGGTTTACCAAGGACTCATTTGTGTCCCCATTTGCAGGGTTTGTCCAGGTTTACTTCAGTATTTGTGTTTTTGTACATGCGGGTGCATGTCCACATCTGTCTATGTTTGTGCAGATGGGTCTGCTGTAGGGTGTGGGTGCGTGCGTATACATATGTATATATGTGTGTGTGTGTGTGTGTGTCTGTGTGTGTGTGTGTGTGCGTGCGCACATGCACATGTGCATGTGTTTGTGGATCTGGAAGGGAGGGAGCTGGGAGATGAGCTGTGCTCTGGGTTGGAGCTATACCCGGGTAGTGGAATGTGAGTGGGGCAGCCCGGTACTGTTAAACCCTGCAGCAAAGGTGTTATAGGGGTGCAATGTCTGCAGCCCTACCAGGGAGTTGGGAATCATAGTGATGGTGTTGGGGGTCATGAGTGGGATGTCATCGGGGGAGCGCCGCAGGGTCAGGGTATAGTCGGGCAATGCAGTGAGGCGCAGTGTGTCATGGGGGGGACCAGCCTCACACTCATGGTGAGTGGGTCCAAGCTGTAATGCTGCCAGCTCCTCCTCAGGAGCAGCTCCCAATTCAGGGGCTCCAGCTCCCCTCTGGGGGCTAGGCTGCCTCAGAGGCTCCTGGCGCCGTTTGTCCTTCCGGTAGTAGAGGGCAGCAAAAGCCAAAACATTGAGGAACAGGAGGGAGGCCCCCACAGCGATGGTCACACTTAATTCAGTGGAGTAGTCTCGAGGGTTCTCCACCAGGAGAGGCCCGGCATCCTGGTCCCCGTTCCAGGACCCTTGGGCGTTCTCATTGCTGTAGGCAGGAGAGATGGCTGGCCGCTTGGTGCTCCAGGTCTTGCCGTTGGGCCTGCGGGTGATGTGGGAGCTGTGGGTGGTATCCGGGGGCGGCACTTTGGTGGTTGTGGATGTATAGTGGAACATGTCATGCAGGTTGTACAGGTGGGGCACCAGGTGTTTCCAAAAGGCAACCTTAGTGGCTCGGTAATGATCACGGACCCTTGGTTTCAGCCCGATGTGAAGGTAGAGCTGGTCTCGGGGATTGTATTTGGACCAGGCCACTTCCTCAAATCGGTTGGCCTTGGTGTGAATGAACTTGGTGTCCTGGGGGACCGGCTTGTTGGGATCCCTGAAACACCACATGGAAATCTGGGGTCACCACTCTACCTGGATAAGGAAGGGTTCAGTTTCCTTCTTCTCACACCTACCCCTAAACCTCTTCCCCAGTCCAAAATTTACCACCATTTCCATCTTTTTCAGGGTCCCTCCCTCTGTCCACTCCCCCTTTGCTCCAGGGCTTGAACTCCTTGTGCCCAAAATGGGGTTCAGAGAAACTATCTCACTCTTCCCTGTGCTTATCTGCTAAGATCAAGCTGTAGATATTTTGTCTTCTCTCATACTATTCAGCATTTATTAATCTTTTCAGCTACCCACTTTTGTGAAGAGCCCTCTACAGGCTGTTAATTCTCTCTCTCATCTCCACCTCTCTCTCTTTTTTTTTTTTTTTTTTTGGTGGTACTAGGGATCGAACCCATGGCCTTGTGCATGTGAGACAAGCACTCTACCAACTGAGCTATATCCCCAGCCCTTCCACCTCTCTCTTGAGACAGAGACTCACTAAGTTGCCAAGGCTGGCCTCAAACTTTGTGATTCTCCTGCTTCAGCCTCCTGAGTACCTGGGATTACTGGCACATGACACTGTGCCTGGCTTTTATAGGTTCTTTATGAATGTATAAAAAGTAAAAAAAAATTATGGTCATTTCACACAGCCTCTGACTGGTTAACCTTGATTCCCACAATTCTGCCAGTAAGTTGCACTTCTGCTCAGTTGTGATGCTAACAGAGTTGTGAGTCTCAATACAATTTTTCCTTTATTGGTTCTGGAGATTGAACCCAGGGCCTTGGACATGCGAAGCTGGTGCTCTATCACTGAGCTACACCCCTGATCCCTTCAATAAAATTTTTGAAGGAAGGAAAATGGCTACAAAATCTCAAAAAGGGAGGAGGGAAGGGGAAGTGAAAGGGTTAACAAGCAAGACTTTGGGAATACTGAAGGAAGGGAGATGATGAAAGAAGTTAGATAGTGGAGCAGAAGGGAGTGCATGCTGAGATTCCAAAGGGAAAAAATTTTTCTCCTTACCCAGTCTTGGCAAAGTTGGTCCAATAGGTCATGACGACAGCACTGAGCATAACGTCATTCTTGGAGAAGTTGCAGGGGAAAAGGTCAGTGGGGCCTACCATAGGGACACCAAAAACGTAGGGTACTTCATCCCCATGTGCTGCATCTGACCAAGCAGGCTTCATGAGGCTCTGGCAGTGATGGTAGAAGGCGTAGAAATAGGTAGGTGAGCCATATCGGGCATGCAGATCAGCTGTCACCACAGAGGGCTCCACCCACTGGTGGTCAGTGAAGAGTGCCACCAGTGTTTTACGACGGGTCTCAGGGTTGTCACGGTCTGCCCAGTCTGTGTACATGAACTTGATGGTCTCCCGCAGGGTGTCCTTACCCTCAGGGTAACCATACAGATTGTCCACAAAGTTGGAGACAGAATAGTCAAAGTCAGTGCCAGAGACACCATCCTCAGGGTCTACCACCCCTTCTACAAACTTGAGACCCTCACCCTGGTTGACACCTAGCATGATGTCATAGTTGAGGAACTCGCCCTGTTCCATGAGGATTTCAGGGTCATCAGGAATGACATCACCATCAATTACAGGGCCAAAGGCCACGTGGTAGCGGGCGGGCTGGATGTCCTGCTCTACCAGTTCCTTGGCGCTCTTTTGCCGAAGACAGTCCACCATATCCACAGTGTCCAGTACATTACAACCCACTTTGTCTGCCAACAGGCTGGTATACTTCACTGGTTGGTAGTTCACAGCCCAGCTGGACAGAGCAGAGCCACTTTGGATGATGGCCCTCTGGAAAAGCCCTACAGAAGATAGGTGGCACTAGGTTAGATCTACAGTGTCACACATGGCCATGAAACACCTTATTCCTTTATCACTGAAGACACCCTATGGTTTGCATGGGCTAGAAGGGGAATAACTCTCTTAGTAGGGGATAAAGCGTTAGAACCAGACAAGGGATTACTGAGTCCCTTCCTTAATGGGTCCTGTCTGGTTGTTTCATTGCTTCCCGGCCCTGGTGAGATGTTGGTAATTTGGGGGTTAAGGAAATGCCAGGAAAAATTAACCCCTTGGATCCCAAGCATCAGTCTCCTTATGCTCCCTCTCTTTATTGCTCCTTGTCTCTCCCTCTTGCTTCCTGCCCAGCTGGGCCCAGCTCTGTGCCAGCGCACCACCAGGGAGCTGGCACTTGCACCACAAAGGGGTCTTTTTCAAGAGAGATGAGAAATGCAGGGAGGAGTGATCCCCACATTCTGGGGGTTTGGGGAAGGATCCCAAGGGCAAAGGCCTCGCTTGAGGTCTCAAAGTCTCCCAGGCATGCATTCTGCCAGTCTGTGGTATCCACAGAGACTTTCCTTTCACTGAAGCTACTGATGCTTCACCTCCAGATTTTTCCCAAGCTGAGAAGGAACCAGTCCCCCCAAACTCAAAAACAAGATGATCCTTTCCCCTCTAGGAAAAAGAAAGTTATCATTCTCCCCTGTCCCCAACATTCCCAAGGGAGAATTTGGCTCTCGGGCACAAAATTCCATTGCTCTAAGAGAAAAGCAGTTTGCAAGGTCAGAAAAAAGAGGGAGAGAATATAAACTACCACTTAAAGAGAGAACCTCATTTTTCCAAGATTATTTCTTTCTTCTTCCCTCCCTTCCTCCCTCCCTTTCTTCCTTCCTTTGGTGCTGAGGATGGAACCCAGGGTCTTGTATGCCAGGCAGGTGGTTTACAAAGGGGCTACATCCCTGCCTCCCATTCCCTGTCTTTAGAGATGCAGATTATACTTTAGTCTTCCCTTACCAGGTAGTCTCTGGAGGGACACAGACAGACTGTTCTAGGACAGAGAAGGTGATTCTTCTGTCTCAGAGATGGGCTTTCCTCAAAGAGAGCCTGCAAATCTTCCTGTGAGAATACCACTAACTCATGGGGTCAATTTCAATGAACAACAACAAAAAAAAAGTGTCCCCTCTCACAGATTTCCCTACTTCTGAGAAGGGAGTGTGTGTGTGTGTGTGTGTGTGTGTGTGAGAGAGAGAGAGAGAGAGAGAGAGAGAAAGAGAGAGAGAGAGAGAGAGAGAGAGAGAGAGAGAGAGAGAGAGAATGTGGTAGTGGGGATTGAAGCCAGGGAGATCTACCACTGAGCTACATCCCCAGCCCTTTTTAATTAATTTTTTTTTTTAAATTTTGAGACAGGGTCTTGCTAAACTGCTGATGCTGGCTTCCAACTTGCGATTCTTCTGCCTCAGCCTTCTAAGTAGATGGGATGACACCTCTCAGAGGCAGGATATTCTCTATAGTCTAATGTTGGAGAGAACATTCCCTGCAGAGTGAAAAAGGGCCTATTCAAACCCTTGGAAGGGTTACTGGCAGAGGGACCCACCACCAGGACAGAGGGTAAAAATGAATGTCTCTTTTAGGTGGGTTGTACAACCTAGGAGGAGGTCTACAGTCCAATTATATACTGTCTCCCCTCAGAAGAAGCCAATCTTGCAGGTCAGGGATGTTAATTTTGTTTGTTTATTTATTTTTGCAGTTACTGTGGACTGAACCCCAGGGAGCTCTACCATGGAACTACAACCCTAGCCATTTTAATTTTTTATTTTGAGACAGGGTCTCTTTAATTTGCCCAAGCTGGTCTTGAACTTGTGATTTTCCTTCCTCAGACCCCTGAATCTCTGGAATTACAGGCATGTGCCACAACACCCAGCAGGATTCTCACTTTGAACCCTCCTCCCCCTGCTCAAGAACATTTTCCCTCTTGTACAGACTTGTTCTTCGAGAGAAAAACAGAAATGAGTGTTTCTTACACCTAGAAACTAATTTCCACCCTAGATCTTGATTCTGAAGTAGTGTGTCTTTACCATACTGAAAAACTTCCCCTGCCCCAAAGAACTATTGCCTTTCAGAGAGAGGTATTGTATCCCCACTTTCCCACATCAGAAGGAACATCTTGCTCACTCAGGGTGTAAATGGGATTCTCTCCTGCCCTCCCTCACATTAGGAGAAATACTTCTTCCCCTAGAGAAAGATGTTTCTCTCTTCCACATCTCCTCAAAGGGATCTGGAGCTTGTGGAAGAGGGCTGGCTGCTTCCTCTGAGTGCTCCTGGGGCATGGAGTTGGGCAATCTGAAGCCTGCAAAGCCTGGGACTCAGGATACTTAGCCAACATTTGGCTAGTCCATGTTTTGCCCCAAGAGCTACTCACCCTCAGAGTGATGTGACAGTGTGAGGAGGCTGACACAGGATGCACCGATGCCCGAGCCAAAGACGGTAATACGGCGGGGATCTCCTCCAAAGAAAGCAATATTCTCGCTCACCCAGCGGAGGGCCTGGATTTGGTCAAGGAGCCCATAGTTGCCCTTGGCAGCCTGATCTCCAGTGCTCAGGAAACCTAGATTCAACAAAGGGCATGAGGACAGTGAAGGCAGAGGGATGGAGAATTTGGATTATGATGGAAAGCAGAAGTTAGACAAAAGATCAACCTGCAGCTACATAGCTCTTTCTACCTTGCTAACAAACCATCACTCCTTTCTGCAAGGTCCAGCATCATCAATACAGGAAAGGTGGGCTCTCTGCTTCCCATCCATTATTCAGTGTGGAACAAAGGGTTGGGCCATTTAAAATGGCTGCCTCCTCCATGTAGCTCTACTGCAAGAACTGTAAAAGGCCAGAATTCAGCATCCTCCACCAGATATACTATCTGGAGACATGATTCTAACATCTGTTAAGATATAGGGAGCTAGGCGTGGTGGTGCAGGCCTGTAATCCCAGTGACTCCAGAGGCTGAAGCAGGAGGATCACAAGTTTGAGGCTAGCCTCAGCAACTTGGCAAGGCCCTCAGCAAGATAGTGAGACTCTGTCTCAAAATAAAAAAAAATAGGGCTGGGGTTGTGGCTCAGTGGTAGAGCGCTCACTTTGCACATGTGAGACCCTGAGTTTGATACTCAGCACCACATAAAAATAAATAAATAATAAATAAATAAAAATAGAGCTGGGGATATTGCTCAGTGTTTAAGCACCCCTGGTTTAATCCTCGGTACCAGAAAAAAAAAAAAGGAAATATAAGAATAAAAAGGACTGGGGATGTAGAAATATATACATCTGCAGTCCTTTTTATTTTGAGACAGGGTCTTACTAATTTGAGGAGACTGGCCTTGAACTTTATATATATATATATATATATATATATATATATATATATATATATATGAGTGAAGGGGGTTTTTTAAAGTCAGATAGTCCTTGGTTTGAATCCTGACTCTATCACATCCTAGCCATGTGGTCTTGGGCAAGTTATTTAAAATCTCTGGGCCATAGTTTCCCTTTCTGCAAAATGGGACTAAAATACCTTATGGGGCTGTAACAATGATTAAAATGAGCATAAGCCCAGCACATGGTAGAGCTACAGTTATTTCTTTCTCCTTTCCGCTCTCTCTGAAGGAAGGGAAGATCCCAAAAGGCAACAATTCCTAAGCTCTCCTTGCCCTTCCTGTACAAATCAGTCCATTTCCACTTCTTTCCAGGGCCTTGGATGCCCCTCTTCCCCTTATTCTCAGGACACATCCTTATTTCCCTTCCTCTAAGATCTAGTGAATTGGAAACCTTGGGGGTGGGGCTCAGCTATCTGTGTTTTTCTTTTCTTCTGCAGTACTCAGGATTGAATCTAGGGGTGGTAAACCACTGAACTACATCCCCAGCCTTTTTTGAGACAGGGTCTTACTAATTTGAGGAGGCTGGCCTTGAACTTGCCATCCTCCTGCCTCAGCCTCCTGAGTCGCTGGAATTACACCCACCGCTCCTGGCCAGCAATCTGTGTTTTTAACTAGCTCCAGGTGATACTAATGCCTTCTAAAGTTGCGAAGCCAGTGGCTTAGACCATCTTTTTCATCTAGTGGAGAAATGGGGAAGTCAGTGCTCTGCGTTACCACAGAAACAGGTCTTCCCGCCCACCCACTGGGATTTGCTGCTGAGGAGACATGTCACCATGGAGACTACCTTCCCACCCACCTGCTGGGATTTGCTGCCTCAGAGACTTGTTGCCATGGAGATTACCTTCCCGCCCACCTGCTGGCTATCCCACAGAGGATGTCCTATATTCCTCCCCCCCATCCTGCTTCCATTTTAGACTGATCCTGCTGCCTTGTTTCATCTCTTTTCCATGATTCCCAGGTCCCTGGGAAGGTCCTAGCTTCTCCTGCCCTAGGCTTTTGGAAGGTTCCTTTCCAGGTGGATAATTACAGTGCTCCTCCACATAGAAACCCATACTTGGATCAGTATTTTTTTTTTTTTTGACTCCGCAGTTAAAAGCTCATTCACAGCTCCTGGAATCAACTTGGTGTAAGGCCATATTGGAGAAGGCTTCCAGAGCTCTCAGAGAGCTCTCTGGCAGTCTGGCAGTCCACGGGAAGAGGCTAATTTCAAATGGACTCAAGCAGGCATAAGACCTCATCACTGTCTCTCTCAAATCCTTCTGTGCCTAACTTCTATGAAAGAGCTCATCTTACCCTCTTCAAGTGTGTTATTAATTTATATTTGGTACGATTAAGTACATAAAGCACTTAGTTATTCCTTCAAGGACCTAGTCACACATCCTGTTTTCAGCCCCAGGGTTCAGATGAGGAAAGGAGAAAGAATTAGGGGAAAGTTGAACAAGGATGAACTTGAGGAGTCCTTGTTCCTCCAGACAAGGGAACCAGCTTCTTGGGCTGCCCCATGAAGAAACTGATGCTGCTCCCGCACCCCTTAAAATCTATGCTTACCAAGACCCAACTCAGGTGCCCGAGCCCTGAGACCCTCTGATGTGCTTCTGTTCATCTCCCTTTCCCCTTATCTCCCTCCCCCACATTCATTTTTCATTTTCTCTCACTTAGGCAATAGCAGATTTGGCTTCAGCCCTCACCAAGCCATCATCTAACAAAATGTGTCAAGAATGTCTGTCCCAATCAGCAGGAAAAAGCCTGCAGTTGAATGTAGTAAATTTCTTTAATATGGACTGATTTTCTGGGTTAGGAACAAAGGTTTGAAAGCCTAGGTGGATGGTTTGACAACCCTTCTCTGCTCCCTTAAATCCCATGAGCCTCTGGGTAAGGGGCATTGAAGTATGTGGATGGTGCCATGCCAATGATCCTTACTACAAGAAGAATCCTGCTTCAGGTACTATATCCAACAGGCTCAGGCAGTTGATATGGTGAACATGACTGACCCGGAGCACACAAAACCTGGTGATCTGGAAGAGCAGTCACATACTGCTACTTCTCCAGGATCTCTCCCATCTATAGAAACCAAGAGAATGGAGACTGAAGCAGCCAACTCTATGCACTGTCAGAATAAATCTGAGCCAGTCTCCCTGGGCCCAAGTTGATACTGCAGTACATGGTAAGCTTGTCAACAGAAGATGGGGGAATCTGGCAGACTGTGTCAAAGCTAGATATCTGTGTCATTCAAGGCTTGGTGTGTACTGGGTTCTCAGTTTGCCTGGAGGGTACCTGAGTAAGGATATAGAATTAAATTAATTCTGGAACCCAGAATAAAACTTGGCAAGCCCCTATTTTCTCAATCCCAGGAGAATCCGCATCCTATAACCTGCTGGAGTTCTTTTCTTTTGTTGGCCCCAAGCCCAGTTGGGGCTTCTCAAATAATAGCTACCCTTCTGTGCTGGAGGAAATCCAGGGACTAGACTGTGACATTGTCAACATACATGAATCAGCCAAGATGTCTAGAGAACCACCTTAGAGTGAACCGTCTGTTTGGGCTCAGTGCTCAGGAGAAGCTGATGGGAGGGAGGGTGAATGAATGCATATAATTGGGGTCCAAAACTGGCCACCTGTTCTGTGGTGCTTTGGGAAACAAAGCAACAAAGCCTCAGCTACACAGCAAAATCCCCATGTGTCAGGGACAAACCCATGTACTACATCTGGTGCCAAGAGACAAAAACATCTTGTATGTACCCAGAATGAAATCAGTGGCTTATTGATTATATTTGTGTTCCAGAACAGGAACTAAAGGGTACACAGGAAGTAGTGAGGGAACTTCTGACCAAATCTCAGTTTATAACTACTTATGAGTGTGGGGTAATATTATTTGGATCATCAACTGCTTAAGCCCAAGTAATAATATTCCTGCTCCCCCAGATGTGCTGCTCTGATTATCCCAAGGAGAGGAGGTTGTAAAGTAGGGGTTCTCAGCCTGAGTTTCACGGATGAGCTTTAAGGGGATCTGTGAAATTGTTTTTGTAAATGCGTGTGTTTCATTTTGGGGAGTCCATAGCTTTCATCAGAATCTCAGAAGAGCCCAAGATTCCCCAGAAGTTTAAGAACTTTTGATATAGAAACTTAAGGATTAGAGCAGCTGAAGGGTGATGAAGTAATCAGCAAATCAGGACATCATACAGAGTGCTCACCAATGACAACCTTCTGTGCAGCCCACAGCTCCCAATTGACACTGTGGAGACCTCATATCCTATTAAAATTCTGTCTCTTCTTAAATCTTATGAGCCTCTCCTCTGCCTCTTCTTTGTGTTGTTTCCCCATGTCACCATCATTCTTTTTTGTCTCCCCAGTCCTCTTCTTCTCTACCTCACTTGTCCCTCTTTCCCTCTCTTCCACACTCTTTCCCTCCATTCCTCGTTGGCCTGATAATCTACAACTGAAGTATATTCTTAGTATTCTCAGTACATTCCAATAAATCTTATAGAATGTAGCTTTGTGTTTTATAATTTTTAAAAGCAGCTGAAATGAATATTTTCTATTACTCTAAGAAAAATTACTTTTAGCTATCAACTACCCTGTATGCATGTCTATATATCTGCATGTGATTATGTTTGTGCATTCATTACACTTTAGGAACTGTGCAGTCCTAGTGTACAGTCACCTTTACAGTATTATGACATTCAGATCTCCTTTCTTTACAGGATAGAAGAACTTACAAGAGCCCTGCTATGGTGTCTGAGGCAATGCAGAAAGATAGAGGAGCATGGGCAGAACTATGAGATCCAAGTTCACCAGGCTGTGTGGAGACCAGGAGCATGCCCTGCATGCTCCACCTGGTCTCAGGAGCTGCTGAAGGGGAAACAGACTGCTTTTTTTCAGAGAATATAATTTCTCCACTCTGAGCTGAAAATAGGTATCCTACTATTGCACACAGGTAAGTCAACAGGAGATTGCCTTTCTATGCACACAACCACACCAAGAAGCGAAATGCAGCACCAGGACCTCTGGGGTTGGAACTGGCAAAGCAATATAGTCAAGAGCAAATTAAAATAAGGTCCTCTTCCCCATCTGGCCATGGAATAAGCCAGGCCTAACTGGTGGTTCAGTCTCCATCAGCCTAGGCCCTAATGGAACTTCTGAAAACACAAATCCTCCAGGTAAGAAGTTGGCTTCTTCATGCCACTACAGGGACATGGGGCCTGGGTGAGCATCTTAAAGGGAGAAAGGCCTTGTGTGTGTCATTGGCCTCTCTGAGGCACTTGTTTCCCTTAAGACCTTGGCCACAGGTAGGCATTGGTGGTCACCAAGGGTGATGCTGGGTAGAGGGTAGAAGAAATGTATATGTGGGGCATGTAAGTGTAGGAGGAAGCATGAATGTGTTTGCAGGTAGACATGTGTGTGTGTGTGTATAGATGCAGCTTTAGGTACATGGATGTGTGTGGGGTGAAGGAATAAATACACATGTATATATTGGGTATATATATATGTAGGACATGTGTGGGAAGAGTATGTATATGTGTGCATGCATACATATGTGTGTGTGTATATATGTGTAGGGGGTCTATGGGTGTGTGTATATATGGGGGAATATATGAATGTAGCTTATGGTATGTGTGTAAGATGTGGGAATAGGATATATATATGGGGGCAGAGAGAGAGTGTGTGTAGTATTTGTGAATATGTGGGGTTGGGCAGTTTGGACATACAGGTAAGGATTTTATATGCATATTGGGAGGCAGAATATTAGTTTGTGTTTACATGGAGAAAGTGAGGGACAGATGTGTGTGTATGTGCAGTACGTGGGTGTGTGGAGTAGATAAAGTGGGATGTGTAGGAGGATATGAGTGTGTATGTATGTGTGTGGGTGGGTGGAAGGACTATTTATGAACATTTAATGTATGTGGGGTTTGGGCGTTGATAAAAATGTGCAGGTTGTAGGTCTTTGTGTAAGTATGGGGTAGAGGAAAGTGTGAGTGTGGATAGGTGTAGATGTGATAAGATATAGGGAGAAGTATTAGGAGAATGTGTATGTTTGTGTGTGTATATGGAATGTGAGAGAAACCTGTGTGGGTGTGGAGCATATAGAATGTGTGGGTATGTGTATATGTGTATGGAAAAGACTACACTTGGAGTATATATGTGGAGTGGCAGGAGAATATGTCGATAGGTGAGGGAGTCTATGATGTGGACATGGAGCTATATGCATGTGTGCTTTGTGGGTGAGAAATAACTGTATGCATGGGGGTAGGTGGAGGGTGGTATATGACTCTATGGACATGGGGTAGAATAGAAGGAATATCTCTCTATATATAGGATCTTTAGGAACATAGGGCTGGGTGGGTAAGGAACAGGACACTAGCGAATAAATAGACCCTACAAAATAGCCAAGTTAAAGTCTGGGTGCAGAGACCTGGCTTGGAATCTAAGAGAAGGGATGAGTTTGAACTGCAGTACCAGTGGCTTCTAAATATTCCAAGAAAGGGCCTGGGGATATGTGGAAGCCCCCAGAACTTAGATAGGGGTTATGGGATAACAACATTTTGACTATGATCATTACGCCAGCTAGAGAATCAAGGCAGCCTGTTTTGAGTTCTCTGGCATTCTTCCCTCCCTCCCTGAGATGCCAGTCTTCCTTCTAGGCACCTGGCAGGGAACATACCTAGTACCCCAACTCGATAGTTGAGGGTGATGACGATGACGTTGCCATAACTGGCAAGGACGCTGCCATCAATCATGTTGCCAGTCCCTTCCATGTAAGAGCCTCCGTGGATGTAGACCATGACGGGCTTAGCACCACTGTCCCGAATATCTGCAAGGAGAAGGGGTGAGACACAGGCTGGGTAGGTTGCCCTTCCTCCCCCACCCCCGCCAGCCCTGGGGGGGTGTGGGCAGCAAAGCTATCCCAGGTGCCAGGACACCACTGCCATCCCTGAGGGCAGGACTCATGGGGGCTGCTCATCCCGGACCTCAAGAATTGGTCAGAGATATTTGAACTTCAGAGATGTTTGGGAGACTTGGATTTCAAGTGCCTCCCAACTGAAGATAGCCAGATACTTCTAGGCCTAGGTCAGCCATGGTTGGGCTCTGGGGGTGGGGAGGCAGCAGGAAGAGGGAGGACTGGTCTCTTTGCTGCATTAGGTGAGTCCCTGCCCTGGGCACCCAGGAGTCCTGGGACCTGACATGGCTTTAGAGAGCAGGGGCTGGGGAGCCCTGAAACCCCCAAGACTAGACCATTTACATGGAAAAACGGCCATTGGCAGCAGCTGGCCCCCCAGTGCAGACAGAGACAAGAGGGGTGGGAATAAGGGGTGGCACAGGGAGAGAACAAGGAAGGATGTGGGGAAAGGGGAGTGAATAGCAGAGATAGGGTTGGGGGAACCTTATTGACATGGTTTCTCAGCCACGTGCCCATTTACCCCATTCTTCCCAGGCAGACTTAACCAGAAATACTGGGTTTGGGGCAGAACTGAGAGAGCCTGCTCCCAGTCAGCAATAAGATGAAGATGAAGCCTCCCCAGAGGCCATTCAATGAGGGCCGAGCAAGTGGCTGCTCCCAATCCCAGGCAACATGGCGTTGGGGCTGGGGCAGTCAAGAGAAGTTTCCAGGCCTGATCACCTTTGCCTGAAACCTGTCAGTTGGTGAGCTGGACCAACACTCTGCCACACAAACATAGCCCTACCCATCACCAGTGGGCCCCCCTGAGCTGTCTGGCCCCGCCATGGGTGAAGGGGCAGGATGAGGGCATGGAGGTAGAGGGGAATGCTCTGCTGCAAAACGAACGAATCTGTTACCCCAAGGAGGCAGGCTGTGCCGATCATCAGCCAAGGAGCTTGTGCCATCTACTGACAGCTGTGGTGTCCTGGCCTTAGCCTGGCATGTTAGTCCACATCTTTTTTGTTCTGTCCTGAACCTACTGCAGCCCGTAACCCTGTGATCATCATCTCTCTCTTTCTGGGACAATACTGAGGAGGTTCTAGCCCATTTGCTTGTCACTATCTTACTTCTCAGAGTGCTGACTGTCTGGGCCCCTGTCCCGGGAACCAGGCTCCCTCTAAGGTACAGGGGTCTCCTCCACGAAACATCAGTTCCTCAGCATTCATTTTCCTTGGTTCCCTCTCGCCACCCTCCCCAGGTCCCACTGTTCTCCACTCTCCCTGCTGCTCAGTAGGGGCAGGTGCCCATGAACTATAGAAGATAGGGGAGGGTATAGGGCTGGGGTGAGGAAGATGCCCTCCCCATGGCTCTGCCTGTGGTCCCCTGCTCCTGCCAGCCATGCCCATCACCCCGGAACTCCCAGTGGCCCACGAGGCCAAAGACGGAGGAACAGCCTGACGGCCTCATACAGGAACAGAAACACACCAACAGACGGACAGACAGACAGACGGGGCTTCTCCCCATTGAGAAGGGGAGGGGCTCTGTGCCATGCACCAGCCGCCACGCCCTGCAGCCCCCAAATACCTTCATCTTCATCCCCGTCATTATCCGCTAAGTCCTCGCCCTGTTTCTTAGCGCCGGATCCTGGGGACCAGACACGGGGAGACACAACAGCACAGAACAGAGAACAAAACAGAGAGAGAATTCAAAAACAGCATGACTGCAGTGTGGCCCAGCAAGCCAGCTCTGGGCCTGGGCCCAGGACAGGCAGGAGGGATGGCAAGAACTGAGGGAATGGGTGGGCTGAGGCCCAGACCTTTATTAGGATGATGGTGTTGCAGGCCTCTGCTATGCTGGCCTCCCTGCACCTCCCTGCCCCACCTCCCTGTCCCCAACAGCCCCTCTCAACCAACCCCTTCCCAGTTTGGAAGGAGGTAGCAGCAGGTGGGCCAGGGCACAAAGCCAGAGACCCACTCAGGGGAAGGATTCATTCTGGGTGGAAGGGGCTGTGCATGTGCACACAGGCAGGTGGAGCTGGAGAGCAGGGGCAGGTATTGAAGATGAAGGGTGACACTGCCAGCACGTGTGAATATCCATGGGAGGTATTTAGGGCAGAGACATGTTCCAGGAACCCCAGGCCTGAGCTTCTGGGACCCAGTGGGCAGGATCAAACTGGGCCTCAGCTGACCCTGATTCCCACAGGAGAAAATGGGAGATGGAACTTTCCCTCTGGCCTTGTTCATTGGGGCCTCCTGCTATGGTTAATGGCAAGTGGGGTGCCTGCCCACAGGAACCAGTCTTGAGAGCAGCAAGCATTGCTCTGAGATGTAGAGAGAGCCAGAGGGCAGGGAGGGAAGGAAGAAATGGGGAAAAGCAGAAAAAGATGATGAGAGAGAGAAGAGAAACAAAGAGATAGGAATAATGGTAATTAGTTCCTACCATCTACTAAATATTTACCATGTGCCAGACACTCTACTTCTGCCACATTGTTTGATCCTGACTCCCCAATGAGGTAGGTACTATTCCTTACTCCTGTTTCACTGATGGGGAAACTGAGGTTCAGAGAGGTAAAGTGACTTGCTCAAGATCACACAGCTAGGAAGTGCTAGAGGTGAAATTCAAACCAAAGTCTGCTTGACTTCAAAGCCCATGGTCTTTCCACTGCACCATGCCACCTTTAGGGGATGGGGTAAAGTGAAGAGAAGAAACAGATGAGAAAAGAGGTGGAGCATGGAGGGAAGGGGAGAAGAAGGGAGAAAAGAAGAGACTAGAGGGCAGACATTTAGGACCTGGGGGTAAGCTGGTACCAATTCTTCCTGTTCTAAGGAGACTAGAAGTGAATCTCAGAATGGCTGTGGAGAGAGAGATATCCTGCCTGGATGCTGATCAGTGTGTGGAAATCGAGCTAATTCTGCTGGCATCCTAGGGTTTACCCTCTTGCATATCTTACAACAGATACTCTCAGCCTAGAGGAAGCGAATAGCCCTCTTTCTCAGCTGCTCTGGACTCTGGTGACTGGATTTCCTTATAGCTATTAATCAAAACAGGAACTGCCCTCATACTACAAAATGGCTTTTCAACTAGGGCAAGAGCCCAGCCCTAGGGTATAAACTGCCTCCAGCTTCCTAAACTTCCAATGGCACCTATGGTCTTATGTTAACTCAGCAGCTGCCAGTGCTGCCCTTAGAAACCTGATGGGACATGGTCATCAATCATCACCCACACAGAAGACAGCCCATCAAACTAAAAGGGATCACTTATCCCTAGACATCAATTCCCTGCAACTTGATGGGGTAGGTGAGTGGGGCATGTCTTCCCCAGGAAACCCTTCCCTTCTCATCCATTGTCCCTGGTTTAAAAGATGCTGTCCCTTCTTCACACTTCTGTGTTGCTGCATTGTCCCAGTCTCCTTCACACAGACACTTTTGCTCCTTCAACTTGGCCCTTGCTGAAAAATTCCTTGCTGCCACGGTCCTCACCAGGCACTATCCCCAGATGCTGTACAGCTGCAGGATCCCACCCAGGCCGCTTCACCTAACCTATGCACATCATGATGACCTCTGGGTATGGGTCTCCCTGAAGAGGCAAGGCTTGGAACTGTTCCAAATGGCCAACAGGCCCTAGAGAAGTCTCATTTGAACAGCTAAATGACCAAATTGCCCACTTCCCAGTCTAGCCTATGGGGCTTGGGGAAACCCGCTGAGTTTTCTATATCAGGCTAGGAACTTCTTCGGGGCAGTAATTAGGTCTTTAGTCTTCAAAATCTCTCCTCTACCTCACATCACTCCATACCCTAACAGCACGTAGCACATGGCCTTGCCTCTCATCCACAATGGCCACTGGTAAATGTATTGAGTGGGGATTTCTAGTCAGCTCTCTGGCCAGTCTCAGGGCTAGACTGAAAAACCCTGGGTGCTTACTGGAGTCCTGGAGAGATCATTCTTCCTAAGAAACGGTCCATGTTAATGTCATCTCTTCTCCTCACCAGACCCCACCATGTAATTTATAGGAGCAGGTTCAAGAGACCCTCTTCCTGAATTCATTTAGAGACTGATGGAATGTTAAGGTCAGAATGGTCTCCTTTCACCTTCAGCTGTGGTTCTGAAGAACAGAGGTTCTTAGAGGAAAAGACTTGCCTGTGGTCTTATGGTGAGTTGGCAGCAGAGCTGGGACTCAGTCAGGTTTTGTGCTTCCCAGACCTTTTCTATAGCACCATAATGCTTCTGCATTTGTGTGAAAAATACTGATGTATTACCTACTATGTGTGAGGTCCTGGGTTAGATGTGGAGAGGTGGGAAAACACTATCCTTTAGGTATTGTGTCTCACTCCATGCTCCAGTGTGCATCAGAAGCACTCAGGGCACATGTTCAACGTGTAGATTCCCAGAAATTCCTATGCAGTAGGGAACATCCCACCCCAGAAATTTTGATGATTTCATTCTGAGAAACCCTGCTCTATGATATCAAAAGAAAATGAACTCCAAGCTTGCCAAAGGGATATAGGGATGAGGTTGTGATTGTCCTCCTGTTCCTTTGGCTTTACTGTTTCTGAATTGGCCCAAATCAGGCCACATCTCTTTTTTTTTTCAGAGTTGGGGAGGTGGGAAGGACCAGATGCGAGTTGCCTCCTTGAACTACAGTGGAAAGAACACGCCCTGAGGGTCAGAGACCCAAGTTTTGGTCCCAGCTCTGCCACAGACCAGCAACAGGGGCCTTCAGCAGAAGCAAGTCACTCCCCTGGGCCTGTTTCCTCATCTGGAAAATTGGAATACTAATTCCTGCCTTCTTTGCTTCCTAATATGTAGGGAGAATTTTATGAGATTAAACATGAGAGCACTTTGTGGAAAACATAAAGTGGTATTTGAATAGGCAGAGAGAAATTTCTCTGAGCAAGAGGGTAAATTTACAGTCTGCCTCCCTTACAATCCATAGTGCCCAGACACCCCCCCAAGTTCTGCCACCACAGCAGCCTGGGTCTCTCAACTAGGTTCTGACTGGAGTGGTAAGGCAGGGGCCTGGGGTGTGTGTGTGGAAGGAATAACTAAATCTAAGTATACATGTTTGGTCTAAACTTCAGGTGGGGAGAGTTGAGCCCAGACTTTCAACCCAGAACAAAGCACTGGAGGGATATTCTTGTGGCTCCACTCCCTGAGGATGGGGAATCCTCTGGCTCCATCTTGGCTGCCTAGAGTTTCTCTTGAGGTGTCACCAAGAGAGCCACTAGCTCTGTCTTTGGCACACACTTTATACTGGAATTTGGAGCTGGGAAGACTGGAAGCAATGGGGTCGCTTCTTCTGCTCTGAACCTGTCTAAGGCCACCAAATCCTCCCTGCAAAGCAGCCAGGACCCTCGGATGAGGTGGACCTTATGCCTGCTCACCACCCCCTGAGCCTGGGCTACTTGAAAGAAGGCAGGGTCCTCAGGGGCAAGGGCAGGTGGGCAGGCAGCCCTCCCTCTCTCTCTCTCTCCCTCCCCGCCGGCTCGCTACCTACCTCCTTTCCTACATATTTTCTTGTTGGGCTTTCGGGCGCATTCCTTGGAAATCCGCTTTACTGTAAAATGAATAAAAAACTAAAAAATAACAGGAGGCCTCTGCCCAGGGGCATGCACCCCCCACCCCCCAGGCCCCAAGAGCTGAGCTGCTCTGCAGGCGGCACATGGCAGAGAGCCTGTCCCACCATCTCCTTGTTTCTGTCACTTACCTTAGTGTGACCCCCGCGGGAGGAGGCATCAGCTAGTGAAAGAGGAGGCACCTAAGCATTGCCCACCAGGCTTGCCCCCCGCCCCCCACACACACCCAGCTCCCTTGGCCACACACACCTACCACCTTTAGAAGCAGGTGGAATGGCAGCAGGGGGGCCTGGTGGAGCCAGCATCCTCCCGCGGGCAGCTGCCAGCAGTGACCCATACTCCCCCAGGGAACCCCCATCCAGCACTGGACCTAGACCTGTCAAAGCTCTCAGGCCTGGCCAGGCCCCTCCTGGCAACAGTGTCACTCACACATGGGAGCTCGGACAATGCTGGGGAGGGAAGAACAGGGAGGGGGAAGGGGGAGGCCAAGCAGAATGATAGTTAGAAACATTTTCACAGACAGACAGACGCATGCTGCAGGGCACACAATCACATGCAAGCCACAAACACAATAGGGCAGGCGGGAGGCAGGGAGGGCACAGTGCCTGGCCATAGCACTCACCATCCTCCGTGGGCACATAGACGTTCAGATATAGGCAGTCTTCGTTGGGCTCCTGGATGTAAGTAGCGACGATATCCAAGTTGGCAGTGAACCAGACGGGCAGCATGACTTCAGGCACAGCTGTATGGATGTTCTGGGGGCACACTGGGGGAAAGTGTGTGGCGTTCCGGATGCCCGACCAGGACGGGGGTGGTTCAGGGGGCAGGAAACGTTTCTCGCCGATTGGGGGAGCTGCGTAGGGCACCCCCAGGTATTGGTCCACAGGCCCCAGGATCTCACTGGGCAATGGCACCCGGGCACCCCTTAGCTTCCCAAAGTGAGTATTGACTGTGGGTGCTGGGGCCTGGGTACTGGCCCTCAGCACCAAACTGAGGAACCACAGAGTGAGGCACAGGCTCCGGCCAACTGCGGGCGTGGGGCTCAGGGGCAGCGAGGGCAGGCCAAGCCGCAGCCACATGTTCCGGGCAGGGGGACTGGCAGGAGAGGCAGACTCCAGGGTCACAGCATCAGCCCAATAGGCAGCCCCTTCATGGCCACACTGACTTGAACCTCAAAACTGCTCTCGAGGGACACCTACAGGTGCCCGGCAACGTGGAGAGCTGGTCGTCCAAGCACCACGGCTTCAGAAAGGGGACTCCCTCAGGGCCAGACAGGCCTGTGGAAAGAGGGAAGCACATGTCATCCAAGATGCCTGGGAGGGCTACCGAGGGGTCCTGCTGGGCTTGGCCTATTCTCCTACAGTTAAGAGGGGTTTCACATGCCCAGGTTTCCAGGAACTCAGGTTTCCAGTGGATCAGTAGGTGATCCATTGCCGGTCAAAACCATTTTATGTGCCGGGCCATGATTGGGAAATCCAAAGGGTGACAATTGTTGTCAGAGTGACAATTGTTGCCACTATAAGTTCATAGTCCCCAACTTCAACTCCACAGCCAATGGAGATCATTGAGGTCAGCTGGAGTCAAAGTAGCAGGTGGTGGCAGGGGGTGGGAAGAGCTGGAAATAGATCTTGGATCTCTGGGCATGCTGTGTGAATATGGAGCTGTCTAGCCCCTGGGACCCAGTAATCCCACACAGGAACCTCCCCATTAGGACAGGGTAGGATTGTTCATCTCATTCCAGGTCAATAAGGCAGAAAACTGAAAAGCAGAAGATAGGCAGAGTCCCAAAGAGAGATCCCCAAACCCTCAGGCAGGGCAGAGGGCACTGATGGCCATTCACCTGGGACCCCAGACCCTACCATACCCATCACTGCTCCCAAATCCTTAAGCCTTGGTCTTTTCTGTTGGCTATCTCTTAATTCACACTGAATGCCAGAATCCAGGGCAGGAACCTGTCTGCCTAGCATGCTAGGCATTGTCAATACTAGTCCAGTGTAAAATAAACAACAGAGTGTGGGGACACACACTCAGAGATTCATAGAAATAAACCCACAAAGACTCAAAGAGGGAGTAAGAGAAGCCAAGCCAGGATCACAGACACTGCGATATTCACTCACAGAGACATACATTCCAAAGCCCACAGAGATCCCCTCATATAGTTCCACATTCCGAGACAGTTGTGCCTCACACAGCCAGAGCCTCACATAGTGATACATTCAGAGACACACACAGAGACCTACTGAAATATAATCACACATACCCGCATAGGTAAATATCCAGACACATGCAGCATAATGGTGACACATAGGTGGAGACAGAAACAGAAATAACAACCCGCTCAGACACAGGCCTTCTGACACAGTTACACAGTCAACACATATACACAGGCACACACATGCTCCAGCATGGGCACACACGCACCCACGCACATGCTCATGCACGCACACACACCACAGGCACATTTAGTTTTTCCCCATTCTCCCGCCTTCGGAGATTGCAGGCCTGCTCCTTTAAGAAGTGGCTGAAGGGGTGGGGGAGGGAGATTGGGAACGCCCGGCAATCGGCTGCCACCACGAGAGGGGAATGAGAATGTGTGTGTGTGTGTGTGTGTGTGTGTGTATGTGTGTGTGTGTGTGTGTGTGTGTGTGTGTGTGAGAGAGAGAGAGAGAGAGAGAGAGAGAGAGAGAAAGAGAGAGAGGAAAAAGGAGGAGGGAGGGCGGGTAAAGTGACTGAAGGGTGGGGGCTCAGAGGAAATGGGGAGCAAAGTATGGGGGGGAAATCCCAGACACTGCCCAGAATGCACCCTGGTGGAGAGGAGGAGGGGAAGGGGAAGGAAGGGGTAGGAGTAGGGAGGTGGGGCAGGAGGGAGTGGGTGGGTGTGTATATGGGGGGGGGGAATAGTCCGCAGCTGAGTTCACACAATCCCCCCATTCACCGTCTCCATGGCAACTCCGGGGCACAGACCGCTCATTCACACGGCTTCCCCGCCAGCAACCCCCCCCCATTAACCCCCTCGGTGCTTCCCCCACCTCATGAAATCCATTAACCCTTTCAGGATGCCTCCTCTCCAGTAACCCTTCGGCGCCAAATGCCAAATTCCCCTTTGAGTCAATTTCCTGCAGCCCCTCCCCCGTGAACACCTAGACAAACCAACCGACCCCCAAATGCCCTCTGTACCCTAGAACCCACTGTGAGTTCCCAAGGCCAAGATCTCCATCCTGGTCCAACTTGCAATTTGGGAAAAGGGAAGGGGAGGCAGCAATGCCAGGGATGAGAATGGCATCTGAGGGCACTTTGGGGGCTGGAGCGGTATTGGGCGAGGGGCATTGTGCAGGAATGGACCAGTATTGAGAACTGCAGTATTGGGGGCTACGCGGCTTTGGAATGGTATTGGGGGATGGAGTTGCACTGGAATGGGGAGGATAGAATAAAGGCCTCCATTGGGTGGGGGGGCTGCAGAGAGTGGGGGAGGGAGACTGGCTATGAGATGCTATGATGGAAGGGGGATGGGGCTGCACTGCAGGGGAGGGGGGAACTGGCAATGTGCAATACAGGAATGGGGCTGGGGGCCCTGGATAGGGGTATTTTGGTGAGCATGCGGATTGGGCTGTGGAAATAGAGGGACCATGGGCGGGAGGATGATAGGGATGCGGGATTTAGGGAGGAGGTGGAGGAGAGAAGCGAAGTGGGGGAGGATTGGGGGGTCAGGGGTGCCGATGAAGAACATGGGGTTGAGAGGGATGGGGCCATTGGCTGGGGAGTGGAGGAACCCGAGATTGGGAGGGGATAGGATGGGAGCAAGGTATGGGCAGCTAGAGGATGAGATGAGAGACCGGGGCAGGCGGCCTCACCTGTTCCCCGGGCTGCTGCGAGCGACTGAACCGGGCCACGGACCACCCATATCGCCTCCAGGCCAAGGGCTCGGCACCCGAATCCCCGAGATCAGCTCTCCGGCAGCCTGGCTGCTGTGCCCGCGCACCGAGGGGGCGCGCTGCGCGTGCCCGGACACGGGGGGGCGCGGTCCCTGCCATTAACTCCTTTTGTGCCAGAGATGGCTCAAGTCCTGGGGCATGGCCCAATTCCCCCCACCCCCATGCTCAAGCATGTTCTGCTCACACACTCTCCCTTTCTCACACGCACACCTCAAATCACAAGCTGACAGGTGATCTCCAGGGGCAGCTATTCCAAACTTTACCTGCAAAGCTTGAGACCTTGGAACAAAGGGAGAAACTGAGGCACTGCACGCAGGAGGCTCCAGTCATATTCCACAAAGATATGCTGCCACCTCACTCAGCATCCCTCACCTCTCCTCAGCACCAGCAGCAACCACCAGTGGGACCACTTTGCTCTCATCCTGTCACTCTCCCAAAGGTCAACACTGTTCCCTTTTGCTGCTTTGGTTGGGGCAGGTTTGATTCTGTCAGCATGCCAATTGTCTGTTTCAGCCTCTACCCGCCGCCCCAGATATGGTGTGTTTCTGAATGTAGTGCACCTGTCCAGTGGGCCTGACACACCCAGGCCCCTCTGAAGGCTCCTTATCCCAGCCAAGCTTCTGTCAACACCTGGGGCTCCAGTGTGTTTATGTCAGGATAGAAGTCAGAGAGAACTTCAGTCATGTTTGTCTTTATCCTGGCAGGGAGTTCCATTCCTTGCACTCACCTAATCTTAAACTTTGTAAATCCCATATGCATACGGGCTTTGTGGATGTACCTCAAAGAGGGATTTTATTTTTTATGACTTGGGTATTGATTGGTACTCCCAGTATTACCAACATACTTGACATTTCCCAGTGATAAGGTGCAACTATGGCTTCAACGAACATGGAACATTGCCCTTAAGTTGTCAAATCTTCCTGTAGCACCCACCCACCAGGCTGGAACTGGTCCTCTTCCAGCCCTGGCTAGGCAGACCAGAAGACTTCATTGTTGTAAGGCAGTTGGTTCTTTTGCACAGCCTTGGATCTAGGGCCCAAAGCAGAAAGCAAGGGGGCCGAGAATGGCCCAGCCACAGCTCCAAATGTGACTTCTGAGCAAGTTCTGAGTTTTCTCTACTGTAAAATGGGAGCGAGCATCAGTCATTCTGGGTAACTGCCAAGGTGGGTCATGTGAAAACAAGCAGTTCCAGGAGCAGGGCTGCGAGAAATGTGTGCTATTTCTTACTGGCCTCTCTTCCTCTTAGAGCCACACTGTCCTTCTGCCACCTATTCTATGATGGCTCTTGCCAATGGAAGGCAGTTTTTCATCTCAAAAATGTGACTCTGAGAGAAGATTTTTAGCCTATGAAAAGAATGTCACTTGGTGCATGATGGGGACCACGAGATGGCAAAAAGGGTAGGCAATGTCCATCATCTTGACCCCTCCCACCCACTTGTTTGAGGTCCAGTTTCTAGGATGCTGTAGAAAGAGAATCCAGTTCCATTGATTTTTTTTCCCCTGATGTAACTGTCCTCCCCAATCCCAGAGGCATGGCCTCCATGAAGGAAAGCTGTAAAGAAGCTACCCCTTTTAAGAGACTGGGGGCCTGTACCTCGATATGTTGCCTTGGAGCAGGGAAGAGAGAGTAATACTCCAATCAGAATCAAGAAATGTACGGAGAGAATCAGACTGATCAGATTATGGCTATGTGCATGTATGAATATGGCATAATGAATCCCACTATCATGTATAATTATAATGTACCAATAAAAAATATTCCCTGCTCAGAAAAAAAGGAACAGGGAGTTGAAGGTAAAGGGGGACGATGATCTGAATGGCATGAAGGCTTCTGACTTGTTTGTCCAACCCCCAGCACTCTCCCAAGAGACCACCCTTCCCCGACACACAGAACTCACACACTCCCTTTGCAAAGAAGCTCTGTGTATTGGGTGCAACAGCTCTGGGGTCTCTCTATATAAATAATATACAAAACCCAACAGCTCAATGCTTCACATTAACAAAAATACTAAAAACTCATTAAAAATGGAGCCTGAGGGAAGGGCCCCAACCACTACTGGTGCTAGCCCAGGAAGAGGGGCTAGGAATTAAGAGGAAAGTGTGGGGCCACATCCAGTGCACAAGCAGTTCCTCCACATGGCTCAGTAGCGTCCGAATATGTTGGTACTGGGTTGTGGCTGGGTATCTGTGAAAAACCAGAGATTGTCAGGGATGGGAGACCCAGAAAGGTTATGGGTATGTAGGAAGAAAGCTAGTAAGGGAAGGGAAGGGAAGGGAAGGGAAAGGGAAAGGCATAGAAAGGTAGGGAAGGAAACCTGGGCCCAAAGCAATCACCTAGCTATATTTTCCCACCCTGTCCCCCACTTATTCCAAGGGGTTCTCCTCAGGAAGGCAGGCAAGCTTACTGGAGAGCTGTTGTTGGAGTTGCCGGACCAAAGCTGCTGTCTGTTGCTGCTGTTGTGTCTGCTGAAGCCCCTGGCGCTGGAACTGAGGTGGGAGGGGAAATCGGAAAATAGAACTCTAACCCCCCGGGCCTCCTTCTTCAGCCTCATTTCTCAATCCCTTTGTAGAGTGCCATGCCTTGGCCTCCCACTGCTACCCTACACACCATTCCCAACCCAGATCACTGGCTATGTGCCCAACCTGGGCAGCTGTCCCTGAGCCTGGGGTTGGAGTCCAGCAGCTACCTGGGGCTGGGACTGGGGCTGGGGTTGGGGAGGAGCTGCCTGTTGCTGCTGCTGCTGGTGTTGTTGTTGTTGTTGTTGTTGCTGCTGCTGCTGTTGTTGCTGCTGCTGCTGCTGCTGCTGCTGCTGCTGTTGTTGCTGCTGCTGCTGCTGTGAAGACACAAGATATTTCTGAGGCCATCAAGGCAGCTACAACTTAGTATTCGAGGGATGGGGGCAGGGAGAGCATTGGGTCTGCTCTTCCTTTCTCAGACCAATGCATAAATGAAACCAAACTTGGAGGACCCATCAGTCAGTATTCAACTCTGTCCCACTATGATCCTCAATAGGCAAAAAAGGAGAGGGGAGACAACCAACCTAAACCCCAGCGCAGCCAGCTGCTCTGCTGGGTGCTTAGCACACCACCCCATTTAATCTTGGTGATAGTGCGGGAGGAACTTGAGCTTCTCTTCCCTCCTAGGGCTCCCAAGTGCTGGATGGAATCCCAAGGCCTTACCCTCTCAGGGCCTTACCCGCAGGATCTGTTGCTGCTGTTGCTGCCGGATGTGGTACTGCTGCTGCTGCTGCTGTTGCTGCTGCTGCTGTTGCTGCTGCTGCTGCTGCTGCTGCTGCTGCTGCTGTTGCTGTTGTTGCTGCTGCTGCTGCTCAGGTAGGATGGAAGTTGAGCGGACGCCTGCCTGGACGCCCTGGGTATTCAGCGGAGTCATGGTACCTAGCATGGTGGTCTGCTGCAGTGTCTGGTGTGAAAACCTCCAAAGACAAGGAGACCAGAGGTCAAGGCATGGGGTTGGGACAGAGTGGCATTTTAAACCCTGGGTCCCTGACCTGCAAGAAACTTTAACAGGTCATTGCATTCATTCCTCTTGGCACTAACCAAAGGAGCCCTTTTGAATTCTGACTTTTTGGTCAGAGAATAAGGTGTAAAGACAATGCTCCATTTTATTGTCTCATAGCCTTAGTGGTTAGGAATTTTTCAGGTGTTTTATTTTTTTCATATGAAAATGAAAAATAGTCTTATAACACGACAGGTATTCTATAAGCACTCACTGAGGTTTTTTGTTGTTGCTGTTTTTGTGCCTGGGTAACACTTCAAGTTGTTCTACTGCTCTTTATGCCCTCTCCACCTGAATTGCATATCCAGGAGACAGTCAGTGGCTGGAATCCCTGTCTCATCTTCTCCTGCCTTCAATACACTCATTCCACACTCTCAACCTGCTCAACTCCTCCCATCATTTTCCTGATCAAAAGAACCCTTTCTGCGATTGTGTCTCAATGCTGCAGCTCAGCATTCAAGGACATCTATCAACCTTCCCCCAGCAAAATTGTACACTCCATCCTAACTCTGCTTCTGTCATCCAGACACCTTATTCACTCCAGCCCCTATGTCTTTGTTCATGCTACAATCTCTACCTAGAATGCCCTTTCTTCTCCTCTTCTTCATAAACCCCAATCCTAACTAATTCAAAGGCCTAACCTCCTTCATGAAAATTCTCTGATGGCTCAGGTCCACACTGATAGTATCCCACTTCTTGTGAATCCTTATTTTACTTCACAGCACCCATTATGCACACCTGATTCTATCTTTACTCACGGTAGTCTTCATATAGTTTTCGATGTAATTTTTTTGGGGGGTACCAGAGATTGAACTCAGGGGCACTCAACCACTGAGCCACATCCCCAGCCCTATTTTTTTGTATTTTATTTATAGACAGGGTCTCATTGAGTTGCTTATTAGCACCTTGCCATTGCTGAGGCTGGCTTTGAACTCACAATCCTCCTGTCTCGGCCTCCTGAGACACTGGGATTATAGGTGTGTGCCACTGCACATGGCTCTATGTAATATTTTTGCTCCTCAGCTAGAGTAAAAATTCTAAGTGGTAAAGGACTATGTATTTTGGCAAGGGGGCTATCTTTCTTCATCTCACTCAGTCCTAGCACAGTGTGGGTCATACAGCCACAGTTCATAAGTCCTCTAACTCAGTGCTTTAAACCTAAGCTGCAGAGCCTCATGACACAATTACCAAGTCTTAACTACAACTTGAATAACATTAACTCAGGTATTCACTTTTTAGTCCATCCTGAAGTTCAACTGTTCAACACAGGATTTATGACTCCTTACCCTACACTATGTCTACAAACCCCAGAACTTTCTTTATCAGAGTCAGGTAAATGGTTTCTCCTCTCAGAGCCTCTAAGAAATTCTGAAAGTTGATGTAAGACTACTGGTCTCCATATTCCCTTCCTACTTCAGTCTTCTGTGGTTATGAGTTACATGACCAGGTAAATGTTCTCAATGTCTCCAAAAGTTCAGACCAGTCCCATTACCTTCAGGCACTGGTTTTCCCAAATCAAATGCTCCCTCATACCTCAGTGTCCCTTTCCTTCTCACTACTTTGGGTACCTTTGAGTGGAGGTCAGTCCATGTCCATAGGTTGGGGCCTGCTGGTGTACATAGCCACTGGGCCGCTGTTGCAGGTGACGGGTAGGATCTACAAGAGTAGGATTGGTAGAGGGGTGGGTGCTCTGATAAGGCTGGCTGGAGTAGCTGGGGGGCACCATGGTACCTGCAGGGCCTGTGTGTTGCTGCAATCCCACATGAGAAACATAAGGAGTATAGCCCTGCAGAGGAGGAGAGAGGGAGTCAGGGCCAAGAGTGAGTGCAGCAGTTTACCTTCCTCTCCCTGATGCTCCCAATCCCAAGCCCTTACCTGGGAAGTCTGCAAGCCGTAGGAAGAGCTGGGAGTCATCTGATGGACAGACGATTGTCCCAACATCCCCTGACTCTGCTAAAGGGTAAAAGGAGAAAAACTCAAACTCAGGAAATGTTTTCTATTACATCCTCTCTTGTATATCCCACCCTGTGAAGATGCCAAATGTCTCCTCAGTCCTGTGACCCACAAAAGCCCCTCTCCCTGACAGCCCTCCCTACTGCCCCTCTCACTATCTTTGCCTGGAGCTGTTGGCGAAGGCGCTGTCCCTGGGGCACTGCAGGTTGCTGCTGTCGGTACACGGAAGTCTTGTAAGATGAAGGTTCTAGGCTCATGACACCAGTCACAGTTGTGGGTAGCACTCCAGGGTAAGCTGGTCGGGTTGGCAGCTTCTGCATTGGTAACCTCACAGGGCGATATGGGTCCACACGAGGGCCACCTGGAAAAAAGAGTGGACTGACCTCTCTAGGCTCCTCATCCCTCCAGCCCTTGCTCAGAGTCCCAGTCATCCATGGCACCCCAGGGGAGTGGAAGCAAAGTCCAGGGGATCTCACCATTCCCAGTGGCTAGCCCTCACCTGCAGGTAGTGGCTGGTTCTGGGTGTACAGGCCTATGGGGCCCTGCCTGTAGCTCAGGTGAGATATGGATCCGGGGTTGGGGTGATGCAGGAGGTCTGGAGGCACTGTCACACCATAGGGACCACTTCGGCCTGGGCCCATGCCATAGTCCTGTGTAGGTAGCAGAGGAAGGTGAGTGGGTTGTAGCGGAATATAGGGAGATTAGGTGAGGGAAGATGGGGTAAAGAAAAGCTGCATTTATATGGCTAATTTTTATTTCAACTCTAATGGCATCCTTTCCCATGTGCCACATCCCCATAAACCATAAACTCGATTATACACAAAGTCATGAAGATGGGCTGGGGGAGAACTGCAGCAGGGGAGGCACTGGCCTCTGTCTTGGTGGCTGGCTGGCTGCGTTTCTTGCCCTTGGTGGATTTCTTCTTGCGTTCCTCAGTGCTGGGTGGAGCAGCCCCCGGTTTGTCAGTTTTGGGGGGCTCAGGAGCCTTTTTCTCAGGTTCTAGAAGGGTGGGAGCTGGTGGCTCCTCATCTTCTGGTGGCAGTGGCAGTGGCTCTAGGTAATAGGCACGGGGCCGGGGCCTCAGGTGTGTGTGGTAGAGTAGCAAGCGCTGCTGCTCCTCCCCTCGAGCCACTCGCCGGTCAACTCGGACTGTCCCAAACCAGCCCCAGGAGAGTGGTGCAGAGAGCTTCAAGCCCTCGAAGAGATCCCAGGGAGATATCTTCTGTTTTGTGGAAACCTGTAGACCCTGCTCCAGAAAATGAGACACAATGAGCTGTTGAGACATGGAAAATAGAAGCTAGACCTTGAGAACTTGGAGAAAGGGGTAAAATATCTGTTGGCATTTAAAAAAAAAAGTTATGCTTAGATTGGTAGAGATGGTGAGAGGAGGAAAAACAGACTTGGATACATAGGAACACACACACCCATGTGGAAGAGTCATGAAGGGAGAGAGGGATGGGTGGCAGGGAGAGGCGTAAAGGCAAAGGATGAAGTCATGAAAGATGCAGCGGAGGCAGAGCTGGGGCAAGAAGCAGACACAGAGGCAGGGAGACAGAGAAGTGGGTGAGGAGAGAGAAAAAAAGTGGGGAAGGAAGGAGAACAACATTCAGAGGAAGACAGAGAAAGAAACAGGAAAGCGGCGGGGGGGGGGGGCAGGTGGCGAGAGACAGAAAAAAAGCAAAGAGAAAGGCAGAAAGAGAAAAAGAAAATGAGACGGATGAGAAATTAAGATAATGTATATATGAAAGGATTTGAATTTTAAAGTCAGCATCCTCTTTTCCCTCTCACTGTCTACTATACACCGCAATTATGATTATTGAACAAATACTGCAACTGACATAGAGGGAAGAGAGAAAACTGTGCCCAGATGGGTGGGTAGGGGAGAGAAATGCAGGGATAAGAGATATAGAGCTATCAACCAGACAGATGGGTGGGGCCATAGAGGAGGCAGGTGGGGCAAAGGAAAGAGGAGGGTGCGGTGCTGAGAAAGGGGTGGTATGTGACAAGGTGGGTGGAGGTGGAGGGAGAGATCAAGAAAATAGGGCAGGACTCCAAAGAAGGAGAGATGAAATGTAAGGAAAGCTAAGTGATTCACTCAGAACCCCAGAGATGGTTTTTATAGGCAGAGCCCGACAAACTCTTGGATCTGAGTCTTCTGGGGCTTCCAGGTTAACGTAGGGAAGGCTCTTCCCCAAAGGGGCAGCAGGTATGGGAAGACAGTGGAACATGCCTCCTTCTTGAAGATGGAATCGAAGCCAGCAATCTTGTTGCCTTTGGTGTCAATGAGGGAGCCCTGTGGTTCACACGTGATGACATCTCTAGTCTGCTTGGGCAGTGGTAGCAACTGGCGAACCTTTTCCAGACTGTCTGATTGATGCTCTCCCAATTCCTTCTGCAGGCACAGGAAGATGGGACAAGAGTTCAAAGACACAGAAAAAGAGCGATGGGAAGTCGTGGGGTAGCCCAGAACCTGATATAAAGATGACATTCAGAAAATCCTCCTTGCATGAATAACAAAGTAAAAACAGATGTGAAAGTGGAGGGAAGAGGGGCTGGGGATATAGCTTAGTTGGTAGTGCTTGCCTCATATGCACAATGCCCTGGGTTCAATCCCCAGCACCACCACCAAAAAAAAAAAGTGAAGGGCAGAGGGCTCAGGCCAGAACAAAGTCCCTGAAGCTGGCTGGACAACAAACTCGGTCAGGGTGAACGAAACTGAGGTCCTAGTACCCAGGCACCTCCTCTGCTCACCTGCAGCTTCTTCACTAGGTTCATATATGCACGTTTGTTTTCCTCCATGCTGCCTTGTGAGATGCTAGACATGTCTGCAGCCAAGGTTCCATTGATGAGTACACTCAGCATGTCCAACACAGTAGTAAAGAGCTCACTGTGGCAGGTGCAAAGGGAGAAAACCATAGAACAAAGAGGTTAAGAAAGAAAAAGGCCTGAGGGGAGAATTGGAGCAGGGAGAGGTGCTTGATATGTCATGCCAAGGGCAATGAGACAGTGGAAAATCCAGGGCCACGGAGTCCACAGTTACATCCACGCTGATCACAGTAGGTAGGGTAGCTGGCACAAGGGTAGGGGGCTCTGTTGCAATACAGAACAGCAGGGAGGGGACAGGGATGCTTACTTGTTGGACTGCATGTCGACAGTGCCACTGATGATGATTTCCAGGAGGAGCATGGCCCACTCTGTGGTCTGCTGGGTGCTGCGTTGCACTGTGTCAAACATGCCCCCCACCTGCCACGACCACAAGTCAGTCAGATGGCTCTCAGGGGTGCAGGGGTGATGACCAGCATTTAAAGAAAGTTTAGTAAGGAAATAGGTTGGGTGGGAGTTAGGACCCCTGAGGTCATGTTCCATTTATCTGTGATTTGTTATAGGATTTTGGGCTGATGACTGAATTCTTGATATCTCTCAGCTTCTGTTTCAATACTTATAAAATTATAAGAGTTTGACTAAATGATTGCCAGGATTCCATTCAACATTCTACAATGGGTTTCTAGTATTTCTCAGGTCCAGCTAGAATCTAGGATACAGAGGCAGAGTCCCTATAAGGATCTGGGTTATGCAACCTACTGGACCCTGACTGCAGTGATCCAGTTCCTTTAACCATTTCAGGCCCTGCATCCTTTAGGAGAGCAGGATTAATACTTGAAGACCCCCCAAAACCTGTGGTCTCCATCCTCATCCTTATTCTCCCAACAACCTGGGGCTTCTCTTTTTATTGGGGGGAGGGGGAGGGTACCAGGAATTGAACTCAGGGGCACTCAACCACTGAGCCACATCCCCAGCTCTATTTTACATTTTATTTAGAGCAGGGTCTCACTGAGTTCCTTAGCACCTTACCATTGCTGAGGCTGGCTTTTGAACTTGTGATATTCCTGTCTCAGCCTCCTGAGCTGCAGGGATCACAGGCATGTGCCACCATGCCCAGGGGGCTTCTACTTTTGTTTGTTTGAGACAGGGCCTTGCTATGTTGCTCAGGCATGTCTCAAACTCATAGACTCAAGTGATCCTCCCACCTCAGCCTCCCAAGTGTTAGGACAACAGACATGTGCCATCATGCCTGGCTGGGCTGGGACTTCTTTACTGCATTTCCAGCCCCACACCCTTCCTTCTTTTCCCCAGTTCCCCCCTCACCAGGTTGAGCCGCAGTTTGAGTGCCTCATGCATTAGCTGCTTTGGTTTGCAATCATCTAAGTACTGGTCCTCTCGCCAATTATTCACAATCTAGGATAAAACAAGTTTAACATGCAGCTCAGGGATCTTCTTGTTTCTATTCCAAATCACCCAATCTGTTTATCTGAAAGTAACGAAGGTTCCAAGTCCATAGTGGCCTCTTAGGTATATCCTTTACTACCCTCCTGCCCACCTCCATAGCTCAGAGACCTGTACCTGGTTCACTTGGTTGTAGAGGGAGGTAAGGAGTCCCTCACGTTGCTCATCCTGCCCTTTCAGACATGTCAGCACCAGAGATAAGAAGGGCTGCTGGCTCAACAGGGACATGCTAGAGACAGAAGGGAAATAAAAGGAAAAAGAGACAAGACGAGAAAGCCATGGGCTGGGGATAAGGCAACTTCCAACCTTATTCCTCCAAATCCCAGACTTTGCTTTCTCAAGATCTAGCCTCTTGGCCTGGGGTTGTGGCTCAGAAGTAGAGTGCTCGCCTAGCACATGTGAGGCCCTGGGTTCTATCCTCAGTACCACATAAAAATAAATAAATAAAGGTGTTGTGTCCAGCTACAACTAAAAAAAAATAAATATTAAAAAAAAGATCTAGCCTCTTGCTCAGCCATACCACTTTTATCCCCTGATGGGCCACTTCCCTGTGATGTTTGTTCTCAGCCCTCAGCCCCAATTTTTATTCCCTGGGCCTGCCTCCTCTCCCTACTTCCCCTCAATACTGGCCCCCTCCACAGCCCCTTTACCTCTTCTGCTTTTGTCGATCACGTTCTTTGCGAGAAGAAGAGCCCAGGTGCTGACCCTTCTCCAGTTCCTCTCCAGCAGCCTTTAATACATGCCCTTGGACTGAGGTAGGCAGCTTGGCAATGAGGGGGGCCACCAGCCATACACCAGAGCGCTCTAGAGAGCTGGAAGACAGAAGAGAGGACACGGGATTACAGAGGAGCAGGGCAAGGTTGCCAATCCATCCTCTCCTTTCCCTGGACATGGATGGTATCTCCATGCAGCAGCCATCACTCATGCTACCAGTAGAGAGGAACTTGTAAGGGGATGAGTCCTGACATGGTTCCACCCAACCTGAGCACAGGTTTGGTCTTGCTGCTGCTGGGCATGTTGTTCGCAGTGCTTCCTGAAGATGACCCTGTCTCTGCTGACTGTTGGAAAACCTCGATTGTGGCCTTGGCGATGTTCTCCAAGAGGGAGTTCATCTCCTGTGAAAGGTGAAAGGCATAAAGATGCAAAACCAGGTATATAGGAGTAAAGAGAAAAGATGATAGTAGAAATGGGAGATGAGGTAAAGGAGAGCATATGTGGAGGTTGAGAGGAAGGCAGGGACAAAACTCTGTCGGGAGTTGTAACCTCCAGCACCTCCATGTTTCTCCAATTCTCACTGTTTTTTCCTTTGAACACCTCTTTACATCTGTGGCCACAGAAACAGGTTCCACTGCCAGTGCTGCCAAGCTTCCCCACCACTCAGTGCTCTAATACTCTGAACTCATTTTCTTTATCATCAGCTTCACACGTCTGCTATTTTCCCATACCCTCTTATCTCTCTCAGTTCAAGAGCCCAAGGGTAGGACCTAGGTTCTTCTATAGTGGCTCACCTCTTGACATGTGGAGCTAGAAGTGGTCATGGGAAAGGGAGGGCCTGGGTGGGCACTACTCACATTGTTAGGGGTCTGCTTGATCATGAGCTGCAGCTCCAAGGAAGACTGGCGCATGGTCCACTGGTCCAAGTTCTGCGGTAGAGGCCCCACCCCCAAGCTAGTCATCATTGTTGTCACACCCCCACCATTCTGTGGCCAATTCCTGATCTCCCATACCTCAAATCACAGACTAATAGAGGTCTGAAAGGACCTCTATGTCCCTCTCTTTAGGAAAGATTAAGTTTTAAAAATCCAAAATGGTTGAAAATCTATCCTATTTTAAATGTAGTTCAGGAAAGAAGTCTTTCTCCAGATTCCTGTTCCAGAACCTCATATCCTTTTCATCAAAAAGTCCTGCTTAATGCTTAACTTTCATTTATTTATTTTTAATATTTTTGTGGTTGTAGATGCCTTTATTTTTATTTGTATGCAGTGCTGAGAAATGAACCCAGTGCCTCGCACATGCTAGGCAAGTGCCCTGCCACTGAGCTACAACCTCAGCCCAATGCTTAATTTTTAAATCCTTGATGTTAAAGTTGAAATCTGCCTCTGCTGTTTTAGATCAGCTGCTCAATGTCCCTGACAGGACCTTTACAGGACAATCTCTCAAAGTCCTACAGAGACTGGGAGGCCACTGTTAGCTAATTTCCTTTTGGCATTATCTCCTCTGAACTGAAGAGACCTCATTCCTTTAGCTTGTCCTCCATGGCCTTATTTTTCCATCCTTCAGTCCCCTAAACATCTGAAGCAGTGGAAAGGGCACAAGCCTACCTAGGCTCACATAGTGACTCCAAGCTTACTAGTTGTGTGACTTTATAGAAATTACTTAACCTCTTCAAGCCTCAGTTTCCTCATTGGTTAAACAAGGATACTCACGCCCACCTCATAGGATTACAAAGATTAAGGGAGAAAATATTTACACAACGCTACACACAGTGCTGTGTATAATACCTGGGCATAAAGTATGTACTCAATAAAGAATAGCTATTACTATTCAGTTACTGCATCACAACCAATGTGCCAAATATATAAAGCCAAAAACCAGGCCTCCCAGATGCTATGCCTCCCACTGATGAGCCATTCTCACTCCAGACAGCTGTGCATGCACCTAACAGTCTTACTCTCAAGTCTAGTCCATACTGGATTTACTCCTAAACCCACGCTGGTGCTGTTTCTCTCACCCCCTTTCTCCTACATCCCTGTTCGTCTTCGTGCTCTTTTTCTTGGTTCCCACTGTTTCTCCTTAGGTTGGGTCCCACTGCTTCCTCCAAGACCCCCATCACCTTGGCCTACCTGGAGAATACGCTTAATGCGCTGCCTCTGGGGGTTTTCCCCATCCTCATTGTCCAGAAGTCGATGTGGGTAACAGATGAGCTGCATGAGGCGCTGGGCCTGGGCGCTACTCAACACTGGGTCCTGTAGGTCATTGCTGTCCTCACATAGCGACTTAAGGCAACGTTCTCCTACCCATTCCTGAGGAAGCTAATAATCAGGGGACTGGGGGCAACCAGTGATGGGGTTACGAATAGGGGTGATGTGCTGGGGATAGGTAAGGGACCCTACGTATAGTAAGGAAGTAGTGTGATCACAAGCTGGAAACGGGACTATATTATACAGTGGCATTTAGGAGGTGTGGGGGGAAGGTGAGACTGACCTGTTGGCAGATGCTGCGCAGCACGTACTTGGCATAGACATCCAGACTGGCTGTCTCCACAGAGATGTTGCGGCCACCCTGCCTCCGACCGCCACTGCCACCTCCTCCCTCCTCTTCTGGAAGTTCTTCTGTTCCTCCTGTCACAGTGAAGCCTGAACCCTTCAGTTCCGCATCCCCTGTGGTTCACGGGTGGGAGATAGGGAGGGCAGAGAAAGATCAGAACACTGGGTGGAGACCCGCCCCAGGCCCACAGAGGCAGAAACTCCCCTAATGTTGTCCTATGGGACAAAAATATACTTCTCTCCCTCCTCTCCTCAGGTCAGAGAGACCACCTTCAGGAGGGAGAAAGACTGTCTCTTGTAGTTTAGCTGGCACTCCACCCTATACACACTTCTGGCACCACTCCCTTCCTACCCCGTACCAAGTACAAACACAGCCTTGAGAACAGCAAACACAGCTCCATCCACGATGCGGTTCTGGGAGGCAGCCAGCAGGTGGCGGTCACAGGAGGAGCGGATTCCGACTGTAGGCTTGTCTGTGGAGGGAGCTGAAGTCAGGGGAAGCAAGAGTAGAGACCACAGGGGTTGAGGGGGCACTTTCTACTGCTGCCTGACTCTGATCAGGGTCACTTACTTCCATCAGACTGGCAAGGATTGAGTTGTGGTGTCTTGAAAAGGTGAAGAAGGATGCGGCAAGTAAGCCGGGCCCCAGGCTCTGAGTCCTGCTCACTACAAGCTAAGAGGAAAACAAAGCAGATCTAGAAAAGATTGAAGCTGAACTGTGGTTGGGGGGTAAAGGGGAGAATGAATAGAGAAAAAGAACACTGAAGGGAAGTTAGAGCAGAGAACTATTATGCAGTCGAATGGTCAAAAAAATGGAAAGGTTGTTGGGCTGGGGGTGTAGCTCAGCATCAGAGCACATGTTTAGTATGCATAAGGCCCTAGGTTTGATTTCCAACACTGTGTGCGCTCGCGCTCTCTCTCTTTCTCTCTCTCTCTCTCTTACACACACACACACACAAATGGAAATGTACAAATCCAGGTTTATAAAACAGGCTGCGTCTAGCCTGGGGTGCACAAAAGCTCTGGCCTTGGGGTAAGGACCTGGGAACCAAAGCAGGGTGTCCCACACTGAATGATGGGAGGATGGCCATCAAATGTGTATTGAAATGTGGGGTACAGAAATTCTAAAAATTATGGATTGGTAGTTCACCAGCATTCAGGAGTGACGGGATGGCAGCACAGCGGATCAGATCTTCTAGGAGCAAACACTGGCGAGCAATTAGGATGGCAACAAAAGTAGCCAATGAGTCATGAAAGGACAGGTCACTGACCTAGAGGAAAAAGCAGACATGATGGGTCAGGGTGGAGAGGAGGCACCCAAGGAAAGCCGTGTGCTTCCCTTCTACAGAACTCTGACCCACTAAGACCTTGATAATCATGCCTAGCCCCCTGCCCCACTAACTTCCCCATTCTCCACCAAGAAGCTACCCCAAGTCTTACATCTACATTGCAGAGGAGATCATTGAAACCGCAAGTGCCATTGTTAGAGGAGCAGCACAAGGCCTTAAGTACTCCTAGCCACTCAGCACTTAGTGACTTGCAGTACCCGGTCAGCTCTGCACACAGGATTGCAATGTCATTCACCCTAGGGAAAAGTACAGATGCCCTCAGGAAAAGCCTTGCTATACAAAAACTTCAGATTCTTTAACTTTTCATCTCTACCCCAGTAATAATCAGGGTGTAGAACCTCCCAGGTATGTCACCCCTCCCAATATCAGGTAGGGGTGTAATGCCCATTCCTCATTCAGTATGCCCCATACCTATCGGGATCATGGTGCCCTACACAGACGTGCATAAGGGCATTGCAGACAAAGCTGTAGCGGTTAGCAGGGTTCTCACTAAGACTCTTGCCTAGCCCTGTGTAGGTGAAGGTATGAGCAGCAGGGTTCTCCAGGGTGTCGATCATAAACTCGGGTGCCCAGCGCATATTAGATTCTGATGGCTCCACATTACAGTAGATGGTATTCTTCACCTTTGAGCAAAAGTCGCTGCAGGGGTCGGGGAAAGGAGATAGCTGTGTTGAAGAAGGTCTGGTGGAGGTGTGGTACAGGGATGGTCAGGAGAGGGGAGAAAAGGAAAAAAAAAGGAGGGAGTGAGGGACAAGGGAACTTGGGACAAGAAAAAAGGAGATGGGGTCTGGCAGACTGGGCAGGAAAGGAACCACATGAGAATAAGAAACAGGGGCCTCTGGAGGCAGAGAAGAAGAAGGCCCACTCTTGGTAATGTAACAACACATGGAGGACACAGTCCATAGTGACCCTCTGTAGACAGCAGGGCCCTGGGCTGTGCTCTGCTCCTGAGGTGGGTGGTAATGGGAAGGAGATGAGACTAGGTCCCACTCTCTACCCTTTACCTCCCACCTCTCTTACCTGAAGAGCTCCCCAAATTTGCTCTTTAAATGGCTACAGGAGGTGTACAGATCATAGAGATAAGCAAGGATACAGCGTTCTGCAGAGGAGCCATCTGATCGGTTCATCCCATGCTTCACTACACCACACAGCCTGTCATAAGAGGCAGGGTTGGGAGGATTAGCAGGAGGTGTACAGGGCCTAGGGCACAAATGCCCCTTGAAACAGATTCAAGTCTCCTGGTAACACCATTCCTTATCCATCTGAATTGTAGGCCCCTCCCCACAGTGTGAGCTCACATGTTCTTCCCAGGCCACTTTCACTGGCATCCACCAGAGCCCTGTGTGTTTTCAAGTTTTTTGGAAGCAAGCCCTGCTTACCCCTCAAAGACCTGCGCCATCTGGTCCTGGTTGAGGATGAGACAGGCATGGTAGTGCCGCAGGACAGCCACAATGCACAGGCATAGGCTGGTAGTGTAGCTGCCCACCAGATCCGAGGATTTGAGAAGCAGCTCGGCTTCAACCACACTCAGTTCATTCAGCAGCTAGCAGAGAGAACGAAGGTGAGAGGTGAGAAAGGGCCCCTCGTGTCATTCATAACCCTGCTTCCTGTGAGGAAGCTGATACGCCAGGCTGGAGCCCCTTCATGCTGGAGCCGCCTCAGCATAGAAAGGTCCTGTTACCGTCCTTTACTCCATAAATGACACCTCTCACCAGTCTCCAGGACACACTTCTATGAATTCCACAGTGGCAGGACAGTCTGTGCCCAATGCTCTAATCTGTCTCCTGGGCCTCCTAGGGGAGCACTTAAGTCTCTATTCCTGCAGTCTTAGCTCATGTTCCACTCCCCCCTGTGCTAGTCTTCCTGCCCCATCCTAATAGCCTGCAAAACTGGCTGACGCTTCTATCCCTGCCTTCATGACCCTATATAGCACGAATTCTTTCCTCCACCCTTATCTTCCTTATCTTCCCTACCTGAATGGCAAAGTCGATGAGGCCACTGATGCTGAGTGAATATTCCATGAGGTCGAAGATGAACTGCACATGCTGCACCAGAGGCAAGTGGTATGACATGCCAAGGGCAAAGCTCGTGATCTGCTCCAGAACATTCCGGGAGACCTGATAAGGGCAGTGGGAGTGAGAAGGGAGTGGAGAGAGGGAAGAAGACCCAGGGAATCAGGAAAGGATGATGGTGGAAGGGGATGATACCAACAGGCTTAGCCTGCTTAGGAAGGGGAAAAAGATAAAAGGGAAGGAGAAACAGGACAGGAGGCCAGAATGTGGGAAGGGGCTGGGCTTAGGCCCACACCTGAGCAGTGACCTGGTGTTGGTCATAATGTGAAAGATGTTGGAACTTAGCAAAGATATCTTCAGCAGTGGGGAAGGCTTCAGGTCGGTTGCGGCGCCGCTTCTGCCCATCCTCCCCACCTGAAGGGACAGTTGAAAAGGATGAGTCAGGACAGACAAAACAACTAGTTGACTGGGGAGGGGAGAGGGATATGGAGAGGAGGCTATGAAAGGGAGGGGTGGAAGGGAGGGTAGGAAGGAAAGGGAAAAAGGGAAGGGAGGGTCAAGGAAGGGCTGGGGAGGGATGAAGGGAAGGATGAATGGGACTGTGAAACAAAGGTTTAGAGGACCACAGACTATGTGGACCTTAGAGGAATATGTACAGGGAGGTACTAGGTTGAGGGAGGGAAGGAGGAGGGAGGGAGGGCAGTATGGGGCTTACTGTGAGGTACCTAAGAATGTCAGGTCTCCAGGATTCAGAGGCACAATAGGAGCAAGCTGGTCTGCAGAGGGGGGGAATGAGGGGGGAAGTTTCAAAAGGACTAGAGCTCTCAGAGACTCCAAGAGACAGGACATTGGGACATGACTGGGGAGTTCCCTATGCTGGGGATGGGAAGACTGACTAGGGCATTCTTTGGGGGAGATCTGTTTAAGAAGCCTCAAACCCACCAGTTTCTGCTGTCCCCTTGCGGTTCAGAACCTTCAGGATATCCTTGGTGATTTTCTTGATGGCATGGCGGGCATCATCTCGCTGCTTTCCCACCCCAAATAGTACAACCAACCGCTGGTTGCACTCATGGCTGCATGACTCCTCCTGCATCCCAGCAGCACCATCAGACTTCAGCATGGATCTCCTTCCCTCCTCTTAGTTGCATGCTCTGTACCCATCAGCTCCCCCATGCTTGACTCCCTTCCCAGAACACCCAAGCCCTCAGGAACAGCTCCATCCCCTCGGCAAATTCCTTGGATAGAAATCTGGGCAAAACAGATCACTGCAAGGTGTTGGGGAACAGTACCTGGGGGATAGGAAAGTGTGTGGCGTACTGCACATGTCGTGGCTGGTCATAAAGAACCCCAAGGGTTCCTTCAATCTTCTCCTTGGGTGGTGGCTTCACCTCCTTCTCTACATCTGGTTTCTCAGGAGATGGGCTGCCCTTCCCCTCACAGGGCATAGTAGGGGAAAACAACTAAGAAAAGTAAAAGGGTGGAACATTGAAGAGAAAAGGGGATGAGGGAGTATAAAGAAATTCCAAGAAGAGGCAAAATGGGAGGAACTAAGGAGCTAGATTTTACCATGCTCAGGATCACACTTACTGAGAAGTCAGGCTTTTCCATATCCTCAAACAGCACACTGGAACTAGGGTCAATGTCCATAGATTCTGAGAGTGCTGGATCCTGAGGGCACAGAACATAAGCAAAGCTGCTTTAGCCCTAGGAAAATGCTCCCCACTGCCTAGAATATTTCATGTGAGAACTAGAGAAAAAAGACCATATTGGGGAAAGCACAGGTTCCAGATTCAAGCCCTGTCCAGTCACTAAGTATGGGCTTCAGTTTCCATGAGCTTTAAATGGGAGATAAATGTACCTCCCAGGGCTGTTGTGAAGATCAAATTTTATTTTCTATTTTTTTTGAGAATTTTAATATTTATTTTTTAGTTATCAGCGGACACAACATCTTTGTTTGTATGTGGTGCTGAGGATCAAACCCAGGCCGTGCGCATGCCAGGCGAGCGCGCTACCGCTTGAGCCACATCCCCAGCCCCAAGACCGAATTTAAAAACAAAAACAAAAACAAAAAACAACAAACTGACATGAGAGTGCTTTGTAAATCCCAAAGTACTAAGAAAATACTACCCTTCTTAGACAAATGAGGCCTCAGAACTGTGCAAAGTTGATGGGAATGTCAGAGGAAACAATTGAGGGTAAGGAAAAGCCACTCACCTCCAGCTTGCTACTGCTGCTGCCTTCAGCCTCCTTGCGCTCTGGGTCATCGACAGGATCATCAAAGGGAGAGGGAGGCCGGGGACCAGGGGCTCCAAAGGCAAGGTCCCCTCGGGAGATTAGAGTGCAAGTATACATGTTGTGGGAGAAAACATCATGTCGAATCAGTTCACAGAAAAGCAGCACCAAGTTAAAGAATTCCACCCGCTCGCTCTCACTTCGGGGATCCGCTGGAAGGAGGGAACGAGAAGAGATGAGTTAGCAGAGCACAGAAGAAGGGGTCAGAAAGAGAAGGAGGCACCTAAGGCAGGAGTAGGTCAGAGAGGAATACCCCTGATGCAATCATAGGAATGAAGCCTCCCATCCAAAAACTGTTGAAGGACACAAAGTATTATGTCTAAAAGTAATTCTGTACAGAACCCAAGACAAATACAGACCAGAAGGCCCTTATTATGCTTTCTGGTAACAGTAATGGCTAACTGAGTCTAGAACAACCAGAGGGTGGCAGGGGTCCATACTCAGCATGGGAGCCTGTGTATCCAGAAACTGCAGGAGGACATCCTGGAAAATGGGAGCACTAGGAGCAGAAAGGGAACCAGAAGCAATGGAACCCTTCTCATCTGCTGCTTCGGATTCTCCACAACGCTGCAAGATGAGAGAACAAACTGAGGGTTGACTTTTCCCTGTTTCTTCACTTTTTGCCACCTCCCAGCTATAGCCTTGATCTCTTCTCTAACCAGTTATCAAATGCTCCTTTCTACTCATGCTCCATGTCCTTAACATTCCCTATAGGATCTCTACTGGGGATTAAACCCAGGGATGCTTTACCACTGAACATCACCCTAATTTTGAGACAGGGTCTTGCTAAGTGGCTGAGGGTCTCTCTAAATTGCTAAGGCTGGCCTTGAACTTGCAATCTCTTGTCTTGGCCTCCTGAGTCAACTGGAATACAACCATGTGCCACCACACCTGACTCTACCGTTTCTTTGTTTTTAATATTTATTTTTAAATTATAGATGGACACAATAACTTTATTTTATTTTATGTGGTGCTGAGGATCAAACCCAGTGCCTCACGCATGTCAGGCGAGCGCTCTGCCTCTGAGCCCCAGCCCCAGCCCCTGCCCACGTTTCTTTATTCTGTTTTCACACCTTCAACTTTGGTCCCACTTTGCACTCTCTAGGATCTCCAACCCTGGTGAAATTCCCTCCCATTGGCCAACCTCAGCCTCAATCTCTGCCTGTCTCTTCTCCAGAAGCTTGGCTACCACCATGGCACGATGCCGACCAGAACGCTTGCAGCTGACAGCCCATTCACATAATAATGAAACCACAGCATCATCATCAGAAGAGATCTAGAAATCAAAGGAAGATAAGGGTGAGTAAGGTAGGCTGGGGACAAAGAACTGAATTCTAATTTTTTTTCTTTTTTTAAAAAATTATACACAGCATTTGTTAATTATTTATTTACCAAGAGAAACTATTCCTTAGCCCACACATTCATGTTTAACAGTTCAGGAACACAAGTCAACAACAAATTTCTATGGAACTCAATCCAAAGAGATTCTTTTTTAAAAAAAAATATTTTTTTATTTGTAGTTAGAAACAATACCTTTATTTTATTTACTTATTTTTATGTGGTGTTGAGGATCGAACCCAGGACCTCATGTATACTAGGCAAGTGCTCTACCACTGGGCCACAACCCCAGCCCAATCCAAAGAGATTCTTGATATTCCAAAATCACTTTGCACTCTGAAAGTTACCAGCCCTCTTCATCTCCTCAAAATCTTTCATCAAATCATAATTTTGGTAGGAATCTGGGTATGCTGCTGGGCATGGTGGCACATGCCTGTAATTCGGCACCTCTGGAAGCTTAGACAGCAGTATTACAAATTTGAGGCCATCCTCACCAACTCAGTGAGGCCCTAAGCAACTTAGTCAGACCCTGTCTCAAAATAAAAAGGAATGCAGATGTAGCTCAGTGTTAAAGTGCTCCTGGGTGCAATTCCCAGTTATAGAAAAAAAAAAAAAAAGAAAGAAAGAAAGAAACAAGAAATCTGGGTATGCTGAGTTGAATTTTTTAAAAGACTAGACCCATCTGAAAATATCCTGAGCCCAGAGCAGTGGTACATGCCTATAATCCCAGCTGCTGGGAGGCTGAGGCAGGAGGTTTGTAAATTCAAAGCCAATCTCAGCAACTTAGCGAGCAAGGCACTAAGTAACTTAGCAAGGCCCTGTCTCAAAATATAAAATAAAAATGGCTGAGGATGTCACTTAGTGGTTAAGCACCCCTAGATTCAATCCTTGGTATCAAAACAAAATGAAGCCAAAATGGGCCCAGGAAGATGCCTCACCCTGCCATCCTTGTACATACATCTACTTTTACTATATTATTTGTTCTTTCTATCCCCTGCCCTTTTTTTTTTGTGGTGCTGGGGATTGAACCCAGGGCCTTGTGCATGCAAGGCAAGCATTCTACCGACTGAACTATATCCCCTGCCCCTCTATTCCCCTTCTTGCTCACCTCGTGCCCATCCTTGCTAGGCCCCAATCCAAAGATTCGGTTACAAAGAGAGTCGAGAGAGTTGCTGAAGTCGGAGCGCTCAAAACTATGACTGTCCAGAACTTCCAAAGTATGGAGCACCCGTCCAATGGTAAAGCCTAAGGAAGACAAGCAGTAAAGGGGACTTAACCAGAGGTCCAAAGCATTCTGACTCTCAGATCTCTATGATCTCTACATCCTTACCATAACATCCTTTCCTCAAAGATACTTCCTACTATTTGTCCTCTGACACCCACCTGCAGTGGCTTCCTGGCACTTATCAAAAGACCAGCGAACCTCAACTGCCTGTCCTCGCTCCTTGATCTGCTGCTCAATCTCCCGCAACTTTGCACGGACCTGCAATATCAAAAAGGAAGGCTTTAAGGATGTACTCAGGCATACAAAAGGCTAAAAAAACAGTACCAGACTCCAAATTACTATTTCTAGAAGAGTAATTCAGACTCATATTCCAATCTGGGAGTACCAGGCTAGTGGTCAGACTTACTTGCTGAGTAAAGGCACTGTTGCCCTCTGGCATGGGCAGGTTGGAAGGGGCAATAGGCAGGTGGTCAAGTGGTGAACCCGTCTTAATTCGGCTATCAGTCAGTGAATAATGCCAAACCAGGGCACTAGGACAACATAGGAGGATGGTCTGCCAGACAGAAACAGCTAAGTCAATCTCAGTTACCATGACTACATGGAATTCCATTGTAAGACCCAACCCTAAGTTACACAATGTTACTCTGAGTCCCAGAGGTAGGCACCAATCCATCTTTGATCCCCTCCCTTCACCCACCTTCTGGAAAGCCTTTTAGCCCTGGGAGAGGCTGGACAAAACACCCAAAGGGAAACTAACACCCCATTACCGAGAAGCAACAATCTCCTAAGAAAGTACTCAGTGCCTATTCCCACCTCCAATTTGGAATCACCCCTGTTCTCCAGCATGGGCTCCCAGTTCTTCTCAAGCTATATCTTAACACTTCCTTGGGTCCACCTAGTACCTACCTGTAGTATACAGCTGAGACCAAAAACCAGGGGCCGGTGCTGAGGGCACATAAGCAGGTCACTAAAGGGAGTGGAGGGTGTGCTGCTAGTTGGGGGCTGAGGGGCAGGAGTGGTAGGTAGTGTGCTTGTCGACTGAGCAGATATAACATGAGATGAGTGGCTACTCATGCCATCCAGTTGCAGGGCCAGTCTCCGGGTACAAAAGTAGGCAAGGCGGCGGGACAGGTATGCAGACTGAACGAATTCCCCAGAGTACTGTGAAAACAAGATCATCAGGGTCCCTGATTCTCTCCAAGGGACACTGTTGTAATGTCTTAGTCTTACCCAAATCATCCCTAGACTACCCCCACCCCCCAGATGCTAGGCCTTACTCGAAGCAGTAGGGGCAGCAGCAGTTTAAGCAATTCATCCTCTCCAGGGCGGATTTTCTCAAAACATTCTAGAACCCAGGTCAGGAAATCATGTCTGTCCAACATTCCATCCTATGGGTTACAGGGATGGGATGCGTATTAGTTCAATCCAGGGACTATTAAAAATCAGGCAGATAAAGTAAATGAAAGGATAAGGAGAACCATAACCAGGGCAAAGGGAGAGGCACATTCTGTTCTATAGTGGCAGAGTCCAAAGTTAGGCTCAATTCAATGCTCCACACAACATGGCCTCCTCCGTACCTGAAACATGAACATGGCTAGCTTCTCATTGTAGTCCCACTGCCTGATTGCCACCTCCACATCATGGGGCAAGGGCCCTATTGTAGAACCACAGCCCCCACTTCCTGCAGGCCCTGGCCGGTAGTATTCAGCCATCTTCTGTAGCTGCTCCCATAAGTACTTGGTGATGATCTGAGTCCATTCTAGAGGCAAGATGGAAAAGGGACAATTTGACACTATCCTTCTGCTTAGAATACCTTCTGTTCCCTTCCTACCCCCAATCACCATAATTCTAAATTATACTCTTCCTCTTAGCCTCTAGTTAAATTCTACCTTCTCAAAGCTTCCCAACTATCCCCCAAAGAAAGTAATCTTTCTGTCTACTGAAGTTGCAGAGAACCATCTGTGTTCTGTATCCTCTTTTTTGGTACTGGGAATTGAACCCAGGGGTGCTTTGTCACTGAGCTACATCCCCAGAACTTTTTCTAATTTTTAAATTTTGAAACAGGGTCTCACTAAAGTTGCCCAGGCTGGCCTTGAAATTGCCATCCTTCTTTCTCAGCTTCTCAAAAGTCGCTGGGATTACAGGCATGTAACCACCATGTCTGACCTGTCTCCTCTTTTGACATTCACCACATTCTATATTTATGCTATTTAAACATAAATATAGGGCTGGGGATATAGCTCAGTTGGTAGAGCATTTGCCTTGCATCTACAAGGCCTTGAGTTCAATCCCTAGCACCACACACACACAAAAAGAAAACATAAATATAAATTTGCCTAAGCATTCCTAATAGACTGTAAGTATCCTAAGGAGATAATCTACTGGTCATCTTTTCAGCCCAAAACACAAAAACAGGTAATCAAATTACTTGATGTTTACTAATTGAATGGATGCAATATATAAGTAGAAGCAAGGAATATAGATTAGGAAGAATGATTCCAAGGGTTTCTCTATCACTCCTTGAAGCCATCAATAGTATGCCTGGTGTTAGGAATTACTCACCAATGAAGGGGTCAACATGTCTCTTCTTAACCTTGGTTTCAGTGATTGCTGCATAGTAGGCAGAGGTCATCTTAATGAGCCAGGCGGCCCTCATCACAGGCACTGTGTATTTGGCTAAGTATCCAAATACTTCTTCCTTCTTACTGAAAATGGGGACCTGGATGGACATCACAATTAGTGAGGTCTCTATTCCCCATGAGCTGACACCCAAGCAGCTTAATACAGGAAATAGGAGAGCACTTGGTACCCACACTCCCCTCTTAGTTTGAAAAATAGGAAACAGTGCCTCACCTTTTTGGCTAATTGTGTGAGCGGTTTAGTGCCAGCCAGATCAGTGAACCAGGTGTTAATGGCATTCTGGGATCGCCCAGTCACCAGCCAGAAGTTGTCCTTCTGGTTCACTTGAGGCTTCCTGCGACCAGTGTCAGGTAGGGTGTTACAACGTAACTTCTCTGCAATAATGCTGCTGAAGTTGGAACTGATCTGAAGGAAGAAAACTACACTTTAGGGTGGGAAGAAGGGGAAGACAGGTGATGGTGCCTTTAATGGGAAAATGCCAATGTGGTAGCTTTGGATAATGAAGGCAAACTCAGCCACTTAGATTGTCCCTTTACATCTTCCCAACCCAGGGCCTTTGATCCTCAGATTCTTCCAGCCTTTTCCTTCAGCCTGGCAGTGTTGTCTCACCTTGGCAGGATTAAAGTTGACGTTCTTGGCACTGCCATGTTCATCCCCAGATACAGCAGGCTGGTTATTGAAACCTTGTTTTACATTCAAGGCCGTCAGTTCATCCTGAGACAGGAAAAAGCATTTTAGCATTTTTTTCCTTGGGAGGTGATTGTGGGAGAGAAAAGCAGAAATGAAAGGAACAAGGGAGAAAGGGATGAGGATTGGTTCTGAATAGAACATATTGTTATTTAAAGCTAGGCCTTTACCTTCGTTTGGACCCCACCCTCACCCATAGGACAACTAAGATTCCCAACCACCTGGAGCTCCCTCAACATCACTCTTCCCTGGAGAGTAGCCTCATCAAGCTACCTCAGACAACTTTCTGAGACGTGTGCGTGTAGAGAGGGGTGACTGTGGCGCGGCGGCCCCTACATCATTTCCAATTCATGCCTTGGAACCTCGCAGCTCAGTCCCTGCTCTCTGACACCGGCCCACTTTACTCTTCCCCCTTTCGGGACTTTTGCTCCCACCTAATCGCCCCGCCCCCCCTTCCCTAAACTGTCAATGCCGCCTCTTATTCTAATCATCTGCCCAAGACCCTAGGGAGCTCGAATTTTGGAACTCACCTCCTTCTGTTTGGGATCTTGAGGGTACACATCCGGAGGCCCCAGGCGCGGCCGCTTCAGGGGCCGGTGTTCGTAGCTCAAGATCCCGAAGGCCGCCATCTTGCCCAGCCCGTAGCGCCAGAGGCGCCAGCAGGGCCGGGCCGGGAGGCGGGAGGAGGGAAGGAGCCGAAAAGGGGGGCGGCGGTTGAGAGGACGGCGGCCGAGAGACAACAAGGGGGCACGTTAGAAACTCTCGATGATTGCCGGAAACTACCGAGGGTAGCCGAGGGACGCCGAGAACCATCGGACAATACCGACCGCAGAGGGGCGGGGCCTGTCCCGGCACGGGGTGGAGCTCCGCGCCCCGCGAGCTTTTTTGGCCTGAGAGGCAGAAAGTCAATTTCACTAGGCAAAAATCTGCGAAACGTTTAGTGAGCTGTGTATCTTGTTGAAAGTGCAGACCTGCGAAGCTCTTGACATATGTGGTACCGAGCTCTGACTGGAAATTGGGTTCCTATCGCCTATCTCTGCTTTTGTCCTGGAATGGTTTTTCAATAATGTTTGCATTGGTTAGAACTCTTTCACAAACCATTTAGAATTCCTGCATCTGGACAATGGGTATGCTAATACTTCCTTCAGAGGACTCTTGTTCAGGTTAGAAACTAACTAAGTATGCACAAGAAAACACCTGAAGGTTCCCAACCTTTTTTGGTTCACTAACCTTATAAAATAAGAATGAAAGCTGTAAACTTTCTTCCCAGAAAAATTTAAATACAAAATATTACATACTGGGGCTGGGGCTATAGCTCAGAGGTAGAGTGCATAGAGGTATTATGTCCAACTACAACTAAAAACAATAAATATTTTTAAAAAATGTTAGATTCAGGGTAGTCTTAGACCCTGAAGTGCATCCTTGTATCCTCAATGTGTCGGTGAACACCAGGTTAAGAATCCTTGCTTGAGTTAAAAAGGCACCTGTGTGACATGCTTTTCACATTTTATCACCTTTAATTCACAAATAGCCCTATGATCTAGAGATTGTTATTGTCTCCATTTTGTGGATAAGGAAGCTATTTTTTTTTCTTTTTTGGAAGGGGGGGGCACCCATAGTTGCATAACCACTGAGCTACATTCTGCAGCCCCTTTAATTTTTGTTGTTGTTGTTGTTTTACACAGGATCTCCCCAAGTTGCTGAGGCTGGCTTTGAATTTGCAATTCTCCTGCCTCAGCCTCCTGCCACAGCTTCAGCCTCTGCCTCCCCAGCTACTGGGATTACAGGCAGGAAAGTTGATTTAAAAAAAATTTTTTTTAGTTGTCAACGGACCTTTATTTCATTTATTTATATGCGCTGAGAATCTAACCCAGTGCCTCACACATGCTAGGCAAGTGCTCTGCCACTGAGCCACAACACAGCCCTAGGAAGCTGATTTTCAGAGTGAAATTTTTCTTGTCCAATGCTTCACTTCACATCTATTAAGTAACAGAGTTGAAGCTAGGATCTTTTCTTGATTCCAGAGACAATATTCTTTCTAGTAGGGCAGATTGAACTCAGGGACACTCAACCACTGAGCCACATCCCCAGACCTATTTTGTATCTTATTTAGAGACAGGGTCTCACTGAGTCACTTAGTGTCTTGCTGTTGCTGAGGCTGACTTTGAACTTGCTAGCCTCCTGCCTCAGCCTTCCCAGCTGCTGGGATTATAGGTGTGCACCACCCCAACCAGCGATGGCATTATCTTTTACAGAAAAGACAGCTAGGGTACCATAGTAAAAGTAAAAAATAGCAATAACAAAATACTATTGAATCACGGTGGGGAGAAATGTTAATCTGACTGGGAAGAGGAAAATATATTGGAGGTGGTAACATTTGACCTAACTCTGAAGGATTTAAAAAAAGAATTAATTTAGACCAGTTTTAGGTTCACAGCAATATTGAGCAGAAGTTCAGAGAATTCCCCTACACCTCCCCCTATGCATAATCTCCCCCATTATCAACATCCCTGCCCTAGAGTGGTGCATGTGGTGCATTTGTAACAAGTGATGAACTTACATTGACACAGCATTATCACCAAAAGCCTGGATTTTTTTTTTTTTTTGTCTGCTTGGGATGAATCCAGAGTCTTTCCATTTCCATTTCCATAGCAATGAATGAGAGTTCCTGTTGCTCCACATCCTTGCTAGCTTTGGTGTTGCCAGTATTCTGGATTTTTACCATTCTAATAGGTATGCAGGATTTTAACTCACAGAAACTTGGGAGGTTAAACCCAGTCAGACCCAGACAGAGAGTAAACGCATAATGAGGTATATCCAGTGTGCCTGGAGGTGATAGCAGCTTGCACTTTATCCTGAAGGCCATGAGTAATTTTTTATTTGTTTGTTTGTTTGTTTTTGCAGTACTGGGGACTGAACCTTGTGTATGCTAGGCAAGAACTCTACTGCTGAGCTACATACCCAGGCCTGTTTTACTTTTGAAACAGGGTCTCGCTTAGTTGTTGAGGCTGGACTTGAACTTGTGATCCTTCTGCCTCAGCCTCCCAAGTAGCTGGGATTACAGGTGTGCACCACCATGCCCAGCCATGAGTAGCTATTGAAGTCTTTTGAGCTGGATAATGCCCTCTGTAGTGGGTTGAATGACAACCTCCGAAAAGATATTGTCCACTCAGAACCTGTGAATGTGACCTTCTTTGACAAAAGGTAATTAAGGTAAGGATCCAGATGAGAACATCCTGGATTAAGGTGGACCCTAAATCCAAAGACAAGTATCCTTAAAAGAGAAGAGAAGGGTAAAGGGGATATAGGGGAGAAGAGGTTATGTGAAGACAAAGGAGATTTGAGTAATGTGTCTACAAACCAATGCTAAAATTTGCCAGCAACCACCAGAAGCTAAAAGAGGGGCATGAAACCTATTCTTCCTCAGAGCCTCCAGAAGGACAAATTCTCAAAATGCTTTGATTTTAGACTTCTGGACCCCCGATTGTGAGAAAATAAATTTCAGTTGTTTTAAGCTACCCAGTTTGGGGTAATTTGCTATGGAAGCCTTAGCGAACTAATATATCCTGGACCATATAATCCAGTTTTCTTGAGACACCCAGTCAAGTGCTCTTTTCTTCCACCTGATGTCCTACCCCCTTTTCTATCTGGTAAAATCACACTCATTCTTTCAGGTTCTACTCAAAGAACACCTCTTGAGCAGAGCTTTCCTGAACTCCCCCTCCCCCTCCATCTTGGTAAATTTAGTTACTTCCTCTTCTGTGCTCACATACTTTGGAGTAAATGCACATCTATGTTATTGAACTTATTATGCTATATTGTGTTGTTTATGTCCTTTCTGCTTATCTATGTGCTTCTAGGATGATGAGGATGTTTTTTTGTCCGTATATTCTCAGAATATAAGCACTGTGCCTGGCACATATTAAAGACTCAATAAATGGTTGCCGGATAAACAATTTCTGTAAATAGCTTCTCCACTCAGCTCTGTTTGTGAGGAAGGTAAATCTGGCCACAGAATAGAGAATGGATTAGAAAGCAGAGAGCCTTTAGAAAGGAAGACCAGCTAGTGGGTTCCAGTAATAATCATGACTAGAGGTAATGAAAGGCTGATTTAGCACAGTGGCTGTGGTAATGGAAAGGAGGAAACTGCTGGGAGAAACACCACAGAAGCAGGGCTGATTGGATTCTCAGGGTCGGGTGCGGGGAGTTGAAGAGGATCCTGAGGTTTTAAGTCTGGGTGACTGAGAGGGTGATGGTATTGTTAACTCAGAGGGAAGACAGGAAGAGAAGCAGATTTGGAGGAAGATGGGGAGTCTGAAGCTAGTGTTGTTGATTCTCTATTTCTAAAGTCAGACCTGCTCACCAGTCTCCACAGGGACCCAGCTCAGGCAGCAGCTAAGGGTGGGTATTCTGGTTCAGATTAGGTCAGAGGAAAGACAGCTATATATGTGCCCGCGGGAGCCAAGACAGTATTTTCCATCCTAGCAAGACAGTAGAGCTTTGATAGAGATTTAGGGGCAACTAAACCAAGAAAGGACTGTAGCATATGATGGTGGGGACGCAGTTCAGACCCTCCACTATAAAAGAAAATTAGAAGAAAGGTGGCTGGGAACAGTGGCAGTGGGGTGAACAGATCCTTCCCAGGATTAGATGATCTGAGAATACTGAGTCTGTGACACCCAGCCTTAGTCACCACCTTTTATAGCAGCACCTGACCTCCCAGAAGACTTAGCCTTGTCACTGAACACATTTGCCACACCCTCTGAAAAGCCCTGGTTTCTAAGGTTCTTTCCACCGGAAGCCATGATAGAAGGAAATGTGTGGGTGGGGAGGGGTAGCGGGTGAAGGGCCCAGGTTCCCGACACAGACTACACCCGGGAAACGAAGAGCAAGCACCATGTTGAAGCCATCATTGCCACTCAGATCCTTCTTATTCCTGCAGCTGCTTCTGCTGGGGGTGGGGCTGAACCCGGTTCTCACACCCAGTGGGAATGAAGACACCACAGCTGGTGGGAAATCTGGGACTAGAGGAGGTTGGTGGAGAAGGGGGTTATGGGAAGGGGCCACACAGAAATCTGGAACCTGACCAGTGGCTTTTACAACAATGTGGGCAGCATTGAAGAGTGGAGTGGGGAGGGCAAGGGAAGGGTACTCCACCTTACACTACTCCTTCTTCTAACCATCATTTCTTCTCTTTCCCTCCCCTACTCCCTTTTCTCCCCCACCTAGATCTCTTCCTGGCCTCTATGAACCCCAGGTCCCTTAATGTTACCTCCCTGCCCTTACCAGAGATTCAGTGCTTTGTGTTTAATGTCGAGTACATGAATTGCACTTGGAACAGCAGCTCTGAGCCCTGGCCTACTAACCTGACTCTGCACTATTGGTATGAGAAGGGAAGAGGGGGTTTAACAGGGGAGAAAGAGGAGGCGGGTTGGATGAGAAGGACTGCATGGGGACCTAGAAAGAGGGTAGCCAGTCTCCCAGACATCCCACTATTTTCTCATGGAATTTAAGTCAGTTCAGACTAGGTGAGGGTAGGCTGTAGTCAACTGCAGCACCTAAATTTGCCCCACCATTCCTCTTCCTTCCAACCTTTCTCTAGGTACAAGAACTCTGATAATAATAAAGTCCAGGAGTGTGGTCACTATATATTCTCAGAAGAGATCACTTCAGGCTGTTGGTTTCAAAAAGAGGAGATCCATCTCTATCAAACATTTGTTGTCCAGCTTCAGGACCCCAGAGAACCCAAGAGGCAGACTGAGTGGAAGCTAAAACTGCAGAATCTGGGTAATTTGGAAAGAAGTGGTCAAGGGGCCACGGGTACTATTGGACATTGGAGTATGTGGAGTGGTGTTCTTTCCCCCATTGTTGTACATGGGCAGGAAGGAAGAGGTAGGGAGGGAATAGGGATGGGGCTAGGAGGAGGGATAAGGGGCACTATCTTCAAGATCCTGACTTGTCTAGGCCAGGGGAATGACCACACATGCACACATATCTCCAGTGATCCCCTGGGCTCCAGAGAATCTAACACTTCAGAACCTGAGTGAATCCCAGCTAGAATTGAACTGGAACAGCAGCTACTTGGACCACTGTTTGGAGCATTTGGTGCAGTACCGAAGTAACCGGGATCGCAGCTGGACTGTGAGTGACTGGGGACATGAATGCAACAGCTAAGGTCAAGCAAGTATGGGATTAAGGATTCAATCAGCCAAATAGGAGCCCCTAATATCAAGTTCCTGTTCTTTGCCTCCCAGCTTCTCTGCCTACCACCCCCTTGGACTGCTTTCCCTATCGTCACCAGTGAGTTTTCATTTAGGTTCTACTACCTGTAGGCTTCCTAATACTGGATAGACAAGTAAACAAAAGGAAGCCATTCAGGGGATCTGGAGGGGAGGCATTAGATTTAGGTCAGTAAAGGAAGCAATGGGGCTTGAATAGTCAAGAGACGAGGAAAGAAGTAGAACTGGGAAGAACTAGATCAGGGTTTCTTTAGAACGGGGAAGAACCAGAACTTGGAAGAACCAGAAGATGACACTGAATTGCAGGTAGAATTTTATTTTGATTCTCACTTCACCTTTCCCTCACTCTCTTTCTTTCCAAGGAACAACCAGTATATCACAGAAACAGCTTTTCCCTGCCTAGTGTGGATGGGCAGAAACTGTACACATTCCGGGTTCGAAGCCGCTTTAACCCACTCTGTGGAAGTGCTCAGCAATGGAGTGAATGGAGCCATCCAATCCACTGGGGGAGCAATACTTCAAAGGGTAAAATGGGCCCAATACATGACCTCAATACATGAGCCTGGCACCCTAGTCTTTCTAGCACGACTGTCTTATGCTTCTTATTCCTAAGCCCCCAACTTGATGCCCCTCCTCCCCTCACTGTTCAACCTCAACCCCTAGGAAGCAAGTTTTTTTTCTGTGTAGGGTTGGGTCAATGTATCACCAGAGTAGGGGAGTGGATTGAGAAGGAGGCCAAAGGGTGCTCAAGGGGGACGTGGAATGTGTAGGATTTCCCTACAGCATTCCAGAGAGCCTGCATGGTGAAGATGGCCTTGGAACCAGACTGATCCCTTTGATTCTGTTTCCTCATCTGTAAAACACAGATAGCAATTGTTTCTCCCTCTTAGGGGCTGTTGTGAGATTAAGTTCAGGGAGTGTGTTTAGCACAGTGCCTGGCACCTACATCATCGAGGTGCCACAAATGTAAGGTCCATTTTCCTTTCTTTTTTTCTTAGGGAATCCTTCATCGTTTGCATTGGAGGCTGTGCTTATCCCCATTGGCTCCATGGGGTTGATTATTAGCCTCCTCTGTGTGTATTGCTGGCTGGAACGGTGAGATTTCAGGAAGATGGGGATAACTGGAAGTAGTAGAAAAGGTTATTTCAGGGTCTTCAGGAGTACAGAACAGGATAGTAAGGAATGAGAGATCACCCAAGAGGGCATGGTGATGGGAGGAAGCTACAGGCACAGAAAACATGAAATCCCTTCCATCCGTATAGGACAACTGGGAAAAGGGTAACGAAAGAGAATTAACCTATGCGTTCTTATTCTGGCTTGCTCCCCCACTCAGGACAATGCCTCGAATTCCCACCCTTAAGAACCTAGAGGATCTGGTCACTGAGTACCACGGGAACTTCTCGGTGAGAATGCTGTCATAAACATACTGTAGTCTGTCAACTGCCAACTGCCTGCCAGCAAGATGGGTGGTGGTGGGGTTGGACAGAGTGAAGGGGAAGGGGAACCTGCACTAACTGTCAGGATGTGGCCGACCAAATGGGGGATGGGCTAAACAGAGAGAGACACACTGAAGAATAGATTATGGTGTGTGCGAGACAGATGGAAACAGTGGTATTGGGGGCTCAGGAGTCTGGGTGCCCCTTCTGTAAATCATAGTGATTTCAGACATCATGAGAGCTCCTTTTGGCACAGGGCCTGGGTCTTTTGCTTCCTGACCCTAACTGACCTCTGACCTGGAAATATTTGTCTCTAGGCCTGGAGTGGTGTGTCTAAGGGACTGGCTGAGAGTCTGCAGCCAGATTACAGTGAACGACTCTGCCTCGTCAGTGAGATTCCCCCAAAAGGAGGGGCCTTAGGAGAGGGACCTGGGGGCTCCCCAGCCAGCCAGCATAGCCCTTATTGGGCACCCCCATGTTATACCCTGAAGCCTGAAGCCCCAATGCCCTGACAGAACCCCAAGGTCCTGTAGCCTCAAATGATACTAACAATGTTCACTACCACTTCCTGTGGCTAATTTTGAATTCTGTTCCTCATGTAACTTAACTGTCCCTTCACTCACTATCCCCTACTTTTGAATTGCCCCCTTATTCTGTAAGTGTTTCTTATCTCCCCCATCTGGCCCTTCCTTTTTATAGGACACTTTCTCCCTCTCTCCATCCCTTTGTCCATTCCCTCCCCTTTTCCACCTACCCTTCTATTGTTTCTGAATCAATGAGAAATAAAGTTTCTGTTGACAATCATCAAGAAGTCTGTCGTGGGGGTGGGGAGCAGGGGAAACACGGGATACAAGGAATGTGGGAGGCATGGTGCCGGATTAGGAAAAAGGAATAGTTGAGTCAAGTTGGGCAAGTGGTAGTGCTACAAATTTACTAAAAAGGAGTGCTGTTCTGAACACTTATTTTTCTCCATTTAGTTTTGGCACTCATTCCAGAGTCTAGTTTAGAGTTAGATTTGTCATGTTGCTCCCATTCCCCACAAATCTTTTATAGACCCACCTAAATTCTCTCTTCACACCTACTCTACCTTCTGTTTCTGACCTCATAATCCCTCAACTACAGCCTCAGGCCCCACCCCTAGGGATACTGACTATCCACATCTGCCAATAGTTCTCTCTCCAGAGTCTGCCCAGCCTGGGCCTCCTCAGCCTATGAGGTCCATCTGTCCCTCTGGTCCCCCAACCCTATGGGCCCACTTGGCCCCCCAGGGCCTCTAGAACACTCTCGTTCTGCATGACTCATCAGGGTATTCTCTGAAGAATGAGATGACCTTGAAAGCATGTTCATCTTCATCAAACATGGAGGTGAGGGGTCACACAAAGCTGGAATCTGGGTATGGGCGTGGGTAGGGTTGAAAGCAGTGGAGATCACAGAGATTGTATAACTAAAGAAGAGCCCGCATGCCCCATCCCATTTCTTCTCAGATAATCAGCAGTTTCTGGTCAATACCAATTGCTCTGTTTTCCCGTTGCTACAATACACTCACAGTAAAGTGGGGTTGCGTAAAACAGGTGAGGAGATTCGGGAGGGGACTAAGGGCCAAGGGTCAGAAGCAGTAGGAGTATCTGTAGCCCCTAAATCCTCATTCTGATAAGAAGGGGTTTCCTCATATCCCTACAGCTTCCTCCAACTCATTCTGTGTAGGATCACTGGCCCCTTTTGCTTCCACCTTCTGTCCTTAGCTGTCCCGATTACTCTGTGGCCTCCCTCCAGACACCATCGATTTGTGTGATGAATCGGGGACAATGAAGTTGCTTTTCCTGATGAAGACCCCTGGAGAATATGCCAGCAAATTCCTTACAGCTCGGGACATCTATTATGTTTGTAAGGTGGAGCGTGGGGCACCAGGTAGAGGCTTGGGAATATACCCAGAGATAGAGCAAGACCTTCAAGATGGATCATGAATCTTGTCCTTAAAGTAGGCACCTTCAATCAAACCTCAATTGACCATATCTAGTTTAGCCTAAGAAAGGGCACTGCCTCTATGACAATAGGTTATGTTCCCCACCTCAGCCTAGAGTCCATAACTTTCCCTTAGGTCCATACCTAAGGGGAGAAAATAAGGTACACCAACTCAAGGTAGTGTTTAGTGTTAGAGTCCTAAAATCTTGGGCTTCAGAGGGGTGGAAACTGGGTGACAAGGGCTAGGGATATAGCAGAAGGCTATGTTTACAGGAACCAAACTTGAGAATGCCTACAGAGCTTTTGTGCCCCTCCTGAAGAATCCAGAACCTGAGCTACTTGGTAAGAAGTGTGATGGGGGAGGGAAGAATGTGGGGAATACTGTACATAGCTGTGTGATGGAGAATATAGGGTGGGACTAGTGTACCATGGAAAGTGAGTTCATAGGAGCCTAGGAAAAAGGGGCAAGGCCAGGTGTGGTGATGCACATCTATATTCCAAGTTACTCAGTTCCATAGCAGCCTGAGCAACTTAGTGATTCCCTGTCTCAAAATAAAAAGGGCTGGGGATGTAGCTCAGTGCTTGCCTAGCATGCATAAGTCCCTGAGTTCAATCCCCTAGTACCTCAGAAAAGGGGGTGGGGACAGGGTCTAGGTCCACTTTAGGAAATTTAAACCAGGTGGATATGTCACTTCCTCCTCCCCCCATGTCTCTGCCATCTTCTCTGTATATCTCCGTATCACTACACCATCATTTCCATCTTAGGCCAGTTTACTCCAGCTGACCATTTGAAAGATGGGATGATGAGGTCTCTATTCCTCAGAGGATGGTTGTCTTTTCCTGTTTCCTAGATGCTCTGCGCACACAATGTGACTTCATGGAGAGGAGCCGAGTGAAAATGCTTAGAACCCTGGAAGCCAAGAAGGTCACTCTAATTGAATCCACTGTGAATCTTCCAGTAAGACTCCCCAAACACGGCCCGCTCCAGCACTCCCCTCTCCCCACCAGACCGCTTAAGTTTTCTCCACCTTGGCCCCCTGGGATGGATTTCCTTTTCAAATCCTACACCTATGACCAAGACCTGACCCCAACTTCTATTGTCTTCCCTTTGGCCCCAGTTTGTAGAAACCTCCCCTGCAGGGCCTCTTTGTTTATCTACTGACTTTCCCTTTCCAGTCCAAATCAAGAAGATCAGAAGAAGATGGGCCCCCTCCCACTCGTAGGGGCCCTCCCTTTAAGACCAGAGCAGACCATCTCGGTAGGAGGGATAAACATCGCTAACTCAATAAAGTGACCAAGTGAGAGCAGTAATTCTGGGTATGAAATTCCTGGAATTTAATGTGAAGTTCCTTTTTCGAGACAGACTCTTTCTCCCAATATCTGTACTAAGGCTTAAGTGGGCCCCAGGCCCCGGGGAGGGTGGACGGGATCAGCAGGAGAGGGCTGTTGCGAGCACATGGGTGGGGGTGAGGAAAGACCGAAGTCTGGTACAATGAGCCTTTGAGGGACGGAGTAGGGGGTGGGGTCTTCTTAAACCAGGCTACCTCCCCTTGGGAGGCCTATCTCGCAGCCCGCCTACTCCTGCTGGGGTTAGGTGTCCCTCCCCCACCATACTCCACTACCTCCCAGGCTGAAATTCCCCCACCCCCACCTATCTGCCTCTGGGCAGTCCTTCCCGCCGCCCTTCGACTTACTTGCCCTTCGCCTTTCCCCCTCCCTCCCCCTTATCCAGGGGAGCAGCAAAGCAGCAGAAACCAGAGCTGGTTATAGGCATTTATTGAATTTATTCATTTATTGATTTGACACACTTCCCCACTCCAATCTAGCACATGATACAATCTGGGTAGGCCAGGCGCTGACACAGGAAATGATGGGAACCCACAGCAGGGGTGGGGGAGGGGACAATGCAAAGGGCACTGGGGGAGGGGCTGCTTTGGGGGCTGGGGTGGAGAAGGAGCCCCAGATGGCCTCCCTGGCAGGTGCTAGTAAACCTGATCCACATTCCCCCCATCCCTGCTCATTTCCCAGACCCTCAGCCAAGCTCCCCAGCTCCCCCTTCCCAGTTCCTCCCCTCCCCCTGCCTGCTACCACACACACTTCCACATAACCCCTGTAGTCAGGGAAGGGGAAGAAGGGCAGGGACAGCTGTCAGGGGCCTTAAACAGGGAGGTCTCTGTACCTAACTTTACCACCCTAAATCCTTCCCTCCTTCTCTTCTCCCCCCTCCGGCCCTCTCCCAGGCCCCAAGCTAATTCCAGGCCTTCAATTCTTTCTCCCTCAGTATAGCACAAACCCACACTGGGGCATACAAGAGTGTGGCTGTACCCCAATACCACACTCTCCCAGGCACAAGTTGACAGACAAGGGAACATGGTTTAGGTTTTTCCGTGGGGAAAACTCCAACGTATTTATGCATAGATCCTTCACTAGACCTGGTCCAAATGGGAGCTCTAATCCATCCATGTTCACTATTGCTCCCCACTTCTCCCCAACTTCCCCATGTCTCCTGTAGTATTGTCTGTAGTGTTTGTATCATGTCACTATGACAAAGCCTTCAGAAAGAAAGAAAAAGAAAAAAGAAAAAAAAAGCACTCTCCCCAATCACTAGCACCTTGCCACTGTTAAAAATCTCTATATTTGTGTTTATATTTCTTTAAAAGTTTATAAAAAGCCTTTCTGTTATCTGTAGCCTTCCAAAGGTGATTGGCCTGGTGAGCCACTCCAGTGCTCAGACCTTGGCCCTTCTAGGTCCCCTGTTCCCCCCACCCACCCCACACCACTGGCCCAAGGGGCCGCTGCATAAAATCTCCAGGCTCAACCTTGCCTGGCCCAGCTCAGATAAGACTCTCTACAAAAAATTCCTGCTCCCAAAGGCAGGGGTAAGGCCACTGGTGACTTCACATTTCCAACAGCATTGCTGGCCCCTGCTACAAAGCCTAGGAGTGGGTATGGGGGGAAGCTGAGGATGGCTCCTGAGAAAGGGCCTTACCCCCTAATTGGCACAGTGAGAATAAACCCTCTTCCCTTTCCCCCTCCCAAACCCCCTCCCCCCATATTCCCCATTCGGGTAGCTTTATCTTTTTAATTTCCTCGACTGTGTGTGTGTGTGTGTGTGTGTGTCTCTGTGTGTGTGTGTGTGTGTGTGTGTGATTAGACCCCATCCTAGCTCTAAAGCAGGGGCCCCAAATTCCTGGGGAGGACTCAAGGGAAAAGAGTGGATATAGACACGCCTAGCTCCACCTCTGAAGCAGGGGACAAAGCTTTCAGCCATGACTCAGGGATCTGTGGGAAGAAGAAATGGAGGACAAGGTAAGAGTTTTATCTGGGGCAAGCCAACTTCCCACTGTTCACATTCACAGCAAGGAAAACTGAGAATCCCGCCTCCAAACACAACCCTTCTGCGCTGTCTTCTGTGGGTACTACTGAGGGGCCTGGAGGTCTCATTGAGAAACTGTCCCTCCAATGCAACATCTTCTCCAATTCTCCAGGAGCTCCATTTATCCCTTGTTCTATATCTCTCCCTGGCTCAGATAATGGGATGAACTGGGCATCTAGGAGTGGGCATAGGTTTTGAGATGCTACAGTAAGTAATTAGGGGGTACCATACCTGGTTCAAAGTTGAAGTCCAGTCCTTCACCCCCATCCATGAGGTCGCTGATGATGTTATCCATGTCACACTCCAGGTTCTCCATATACATATCAAGATCTAAATCCTGAGGCATTCTGTCTTGGCTTGAAGCTTCAGTAGGAGGTGTGAGCACAGGAGTTCCCAGAGCCTTGGGGATGGGAGCACCTCCCATGACTGGAGGTGGTGCCATCATAGGAAGGGTGGGAACCAGACTGCTCGGGCCTGGAGCCTCTAGGGGCTTGGGGCATAAGCCAACTCCTGTGGCCAGCTTACTGGAGGAAGGCATCCCCCCCAGCAACAAAAGTGTGGGAGCCTGGGATAGAATAGGATCTACCTGGGTCATGAGGACATCAGCTGGGGGTGGTGGAGTATCAGAGGTGAGCAGGGCCTCCAGAGACTGGGAGCTTGAGAAGCACCCTTCTGCTGACATGGGCCCCTCTGCTGGGCCGAAGAGAGAGGCGCCATAGGTGTGTAAGGGGCCAGGAACCCCAGGATGCTGCAAAGAGAAGCCAGAGAGACTGCTCCGAGATAGCAGGGAATGGGGAGATGTGAGATTGAGCCCATCTAGCAGCTCGAGATCTTCATTTAGGGTAGGAGGGACACCCCCTGCATAGCTGCTGACTGAGGCTGGTATCTCCTCCTCTGCCAGCACCTCAGACTCTGGCCTCATGGGGGACAGGCGGGTGCTGACAGTGCTAGCATTTGAACTGCTTCGTGGACGGAAGGCGGTCCACATATCGGCTTCTTCGCGATTTCGAGAGCAAGGGCTGCCTGACCACTTGGAGAAGTGGCCGATAGGGCTCGTTGGAGTGGCACCTTCGGGTGGAGCTGGCAGCACGGATGGTTTCTTCTTGGGGGCTTTGCTGCGGCCCCGGAGCAGCTTGCTGCTGCTATCCATAGAGGCAGCCCTGCGGCGGGGTGCCTTGCCACTCTTGCCTCCTTCGGGGTTCAGCATCCACCAAGAGCTCTTGCCAGTGGCCTCATTGTGAACCTTGATGAACTTGCTGTGCAAGGACAGGTTGTGGCGGATGGAATTCTGTAGGGGGCAGAGGCAGCAGGAAAAAAGAGGCATGAGGTTTGTGTAGGTAGGTGGCCAGTAATCTAATCAAAGAGGAGGTGAGGACATAGCAGGTGGGGTGTCCCAGAGAATAAAAGAAAGTCAAATATAAGGGGAAAACTGGCAGAGAAAGAGAGGGGGAGGAGACCATTCACAGTTCCCCCTAGGACAAGCAGCACAGTCTCTGCTCCAGACTTCTCTGCACAGGGAGCACCAGAGACAAAGTAACAACCTACTGGAAAGGGTCTGGTGCCCATCCTGGAAAAGTCAGGCTCTGGTGGGTGTCTGGGGCTTGTGGGAATGGAGAAGCCTTACTCCTATTCCAACAAAAACTAGGTTCAGATAGGAAAAATCATTCCATAGGTTCTATCCTTTCCTTGAATGCAGGCTTACATGGCAATTACAGGACAGTGGCCATACCAGCCCAGGACTGACCCTTGCCCTGGGCCAGTTCTCTGAATAGGCTGAGGGACTGGAACTTCAGCACAGCTGCTACTCCATTCCCCCCACCCCACACTGGGCATTTGGGTCATCCAGCTCTCCATGGAATTGGAAGACACCCCCCTTTTTCTGAATCCCAACCTTATTTCTGCCAATAGGTGACACGAACCCTTTAACTACATTCATAAGGCACAATCTAACCCTCCTTCTTTTTCCCAGAAGGATCTCCTCTCTCTAAATTCTACTAGTTCATCAAAACCAAGCTTAAGTCCCACCTCTTTTATAAAAGTGGTTGCTTGACTTTGTCTATCAAATTTCGTATACAGTATTTTTAATCTGTTCCACACAATTTTACCCAGTCTATATTGTGTGGCTTAGATTTTGTGTAATAAGTCTCATCAAGTATAAGTGCCAAGGGCACTGACAGTCCCACAGCCCCCAATGGTGGCTCTTTAGAGCACCAGGCCCACAGTACACTAAGATCATAGTACAAAATCAATATTTGCTGCCTGATTGGTAGGTGGCCCTCTGGTGATGGTGGTGAGACTCCTTGAGGCTCTGTTGGCTCTTGAGTGCCATGGGTATTGGAAGCCATGTGTTTTCTCTTCCTCACTGGTGACGTTCTGCTAGGGATACATACTATTCCCCCACCCCAGCAGCCCAGGGAGCAAGATCCAGATTGGCAGCTTCTTGAGCCCCCATACAGCTTATTTTTACTGGTTGCCCCAGGCTAGTTAGAGCCAGTTTTGTCCCTCCCCCCCCCTTCCCAACCTCCCTTCCCCCACTACTCCTCAGGAATTTGTGCATAATCTCTACCCTTAGGGGCATTTGACCTCCCACTAGGAGCTCTCTGGAAATTCTGGAGGAGCCTGAGAAGAGCTTGGAGCTTGGAGCAACCTGGAGGCTGAGGCTATGGACAGTCAGAAACCGCTCAAGTGTCTCTGCCTGGTTCTCTAAGATAAGGAGACCCTTTGCCTGCAGAAGGCTGCTTGAGCAGCTTTTTTATTTCAGGGCTCTTTAGCCAAATAACTTGTCTCTCTGAGACCCTGTCTTCACGACACTCCAAATACTCTGGCTGCACTGATGCTTCTAGCTCCTTCAAGTCTTGGGCTCTTAGGACCACAGTGACTTCTGGCACCATGATTCTCTCCTTTTTCATTCTCTAACTTTGAGTCTACTGAGATGGCCCATTCCTTTTCCTACTACTTAGCACCTTTGAGGCCCATTTGTTCATCCCCTTTTCTTTAGACCTTGAAACTAGAAAGTGGGAGAGATCCAAAGTGGGAGAGGTTAGAAACCCACAATTCTTGAATGTTGGGGGGTTGGGAGGGGTGACTGCTAATTGCTCCCCAAGCCACCTAACCTAAGCTTTCTTGTTCTAAGTTGAGTGCCGCCCCCTGGTGTCACCAGGGAAGTCAACTCAGGCATGAAAACTTCCCCCTGGGAGCAGGGTGGGTGCCTCAGAAGCCCCACACTCAAGTCTCAATTGGTTTTGCAATCATTCCAATGAAAGCAAGCCCTGAGCTCCCTAGAGAAATATGATTTACAGTTAGACCTGAGTTCAAGTCCTCATTCTACTGATAGTAGGTTTGTACTTTAATGTCCTAATAAGTAGAATGTGGAATCTCAGAACTGCAGTGAAGATTAATAAAATGATTATTTTTGTGGTACTGGGAATTGAACCCAGGGGCACGCTACCAACTGAGCTTCATCCCAGTCCTTTACTTTGTTTTTGATACAGGGGACTTGCTAAATTGCCAAGGCTGGCCTTGAACTTGCAATCTTCCTGCCTCAGCCTCCAGAGTTGCTGGGATTACCGGCGTTCAACACTGTGCCCAGCTAAAATGAAAAATTTTAAAACTATTTTGTAAACTATAAAGCCCTATGCAAGTGTAAATCCTAAGGAGGAATATACTCCCACAGTATAACTAACAACTCATGGTTATTTCTTCTACCCTGGAAAATGAACCTAAGGGAAAAGAAAAACAGCTGTGTAGGCTGGGTCCAAGGAGGGGAGCTCTTTATGAGCTGAGACTGTGGCGTGGCAGTCTACCCAGAAATAGTGCCAAGGGTCTCAGTCAGCTGTCCTGTCTTCTGTTGTGTCCAGCCCCTATGCACACTGCACATCTGATCTCACAATCTTCCATACCTATGGGAAGACACTCTGCTCATTCCTCCCTCTGTACTTTGTTGTATGCTGACCTCACCACCCATAGAGGTACAAGATGTCAGTTGGGGTAGAATTCCCCCCCCCCTTGTGATTAGAGCCCATATTTCCCAGGACAATTTTTTTCAGAGTATCTTGTGAGTTCTTTCCCCATAGTTTCTTCGCGGAAGGCCAAGGGAACTCCCAACCTTCGGCTCTAAAGTCAGAGCCCTATCTCCTTTTTTGTGAGTAATATTCCTCAACAGTAAATCAAAGACTTCTCCCAAAGCTTGGATAGCCCCTTAGAAAGGACAGTTTATAGGCATCGTAGGGCACACTGAGGCAGGTTGCAGCTCACAGCCCCTTTAGTGTGTTAGATCAGCTACCTTTCACCATGAATATAATCTTTTAAACTTTTGCCACCCACTCCCTCCTCCTGGGTACAGCAATCCCAGAAGAGTACCTCTACATTGAGTTACTGGGAGGCAAGCAGGGAATCCAAGTAATCCCACAGGAATGGGAGAAAAGGTGTTGGGGTGGAGGTGGGGGAGGAGGAAAGGCTAGGTTGAATCCACACAGTTCCTTCTGCACATAGGATAAAGACTTCTCTGTGGGAATAAGTGTTTGGGGCAGCCCAAGCCAAAGTGCTGGGAGTGTTGAGCAGGGAGTAGAGAATTTGATTTTCTCCAGGCAGGGACAGTGTCTTAATTCATCTGCGATTCTCCAGCATCAAGCTGAGTGTGGCATATACTATGTACTAAGTAAATGTTTGTCTAACTTAAGATTGAAGGTGGATCTCTGGGCTTCCCAAAAGGGGTGGGGTGGGATGGTAAAAGGGGCCCCAGAGTAGGAGGTAGAGGTCTAAGAGGCCCAGGGGTAGGTAGACAGAGGTAAGGGGGTCATAGTTACCTTCCATCCTGCTGAGCTGTTGCTGTCACCCTTGTCCTTGAAGTAGGGCACCGTGCGGACCATCCACTCATAGATCTGGGCGAGTGTCAGTCGCTTCTCCGGGGCGCTCTCAATGGCCTGGCTGATGAGTTCTGCATATGACTGATTTCCCCAGGCATTCCGGCGGGAGCCTCCCTTCCGAGGACCTGTTACAGCGCCCAGGATCCCCGGCCGGAGGCCCCCTGCCGGCTCTGGGAGCCGCGAGGGCAACAGGATCGGCTCTGAGTGCCCCTCCGTGTGTACCTTCTCTCCCAGACCTGGCTCCACCTCGGGCGGTTCGGAGGGCTTGGTAGTGGGCTCTGGTCTAGGAAGGGGCCAGGTGCAGGAACGGGGACGGCTCTGGGGTTCGAAGTCGGGATCGAGGTCTATGATCGCAGCAGCCTCTGTGGCTGAATTCTTATTCCCTGGATCCATACGTGGAGTTGGACCTCCGCGACTCAGCGTTCAGTAGAGCCTGCCACAGTCCCTCACCATGCCTCCCCCCAGGGGGGAAGCACCGAGGGTCAGGAGGCACATTCCTGCCAGTCCCCAAAAAGTCACGAACTTCTCCCTCGCCCCAGGACGCTAGCCCCTAAACTGTCCCTTCCACAGTTCTCCGATCCTCTTCCCGACTACAGCGTGCAGCCTCTGAGCTCTTTGCTGAGACACCACCTGTAACCTCCGCCTAGAGAAGACACTTTTTCTCCAACCTCTCACTCAGCTTCCTGCTCTTTTAAACCTGAGGCACAGTATCCCCTCATACATTGCGCTCCCATCACCGAACGTCTCCTCAGCCGCAGTTCCCTCCCCCTTTTAAGTTGCTGCCCCCCGGACACTCCTCCCAAATTTCCTCCACCCGGATCACTGCCCTCCCCCACGCCCCGCTCCCCCGCGTCACTTGCCCCTCCCCTGACTCCCCCTCCCCCCGCCTCTTCCCTTCTCGCCACTCTTAATAGGGTCAAGGTTCTAGTGGCCCCAGCCTCCCTTATTCCTGCACCGATTCCCCTATCAAACCCCCCCACCCCCCGCCCCCCGGGTTTCCCTTTTGTTTTGCTCCAAGCAGCAGCCCCCGCCTGACGTCTCTGTTTACCACTCGCCGGGGCAGCCATCTGCGCACGCGCCTGGAGAGCCAGTTGGGAAACCGAGTTCTTCAGTCGTGCCACCCTGGTCAGTCTTGGGGACTACATCTCCCGTCCTACCTCGGGACCAGGAGCCCGGTACAGGCGGCAGGAGAGCGGCGTGGCAGGATATGGGGAGGTGGAACTTTAATTATTAGAGGTCGTCGCGGACTCTTTTTCTTTTCTTAAAAATTATTTTCCTCCTCACCTCGCTTTCTACCCACTTCCTTGGGATTTGGGGTCTCCTAAGTGAACGTGTTGATAGATGCTGGACCTTTCCCTCCAGTTAAGAGGGAGCAAAAGGAGAAAGAAAATCTCTACAAGAAGCAGAAAACCGAAAAGCAAGAAGCAAGAAACTGACTAGAGAATAAGATGTATGCACGTTGAGGTCTTGGGTGGGGGACTTATGTAACATAAACAAATAGTTAGCTGATGGTGGTGGTCTCTCCTGTCCCCCTCCACCTCCGTAAGCAGTTTACACCGACAGTGAGGTCTTTCTGTTTCCTCCCACCGGTTCCCCTGAGCTGCCTTTGAATATCGACATTTTTTCTGGTTCTCGTATTCAACGGCTTCGCTTCTCATTCAACAGGTCCCAAACGGAACTTTTTATCTGTTCCTGCACCCACACCCCTATCCTCTAGCTATCCTTAACCTGTGAATTTGGTTAGTGGTTGTCCTGGTCTACCAAGTCTCCCAAGCTAGACTGATTTTGCCTTTTCATCTGCCTAACTTGCTATAATCCAGATCCCAGTTGGAAACCTTATTTATAACTGGATTTAAATTGCAACATCATCTTAATTGAACCTCCTTCCACCAGTCTTTCCCCTCACTACAACTTATATTTCATGCTACCAACATGCTTTTAAGAAGCATGCCTGGGCCAGCGCTGTGGCTGTGGCGCACACTTGTAATCCCAGCGGCTGGGGAGGCTGAAGCAGGAGGATCAGGAGTTCAAAGCCAGCCTCGGCAATTTAGCGAGTCCTTTAGCAACTCAGTGAGACCCTGTCTCTAAATAAAAGACACACACACACTCACACAAAGGGCTGGGGATGTGGCTCAGTGGTTAAGTAACCCTGGGTTCAATCTCCAGTACCTCCGCCCCCCCCCCCCCCCCCCGCAAAAAAATAAAGCATGCCTGGTAATTACAGCTAAAATTTATGGAGAGCTTATTATGTGTTAGTCCCTGTGCTAATTGCTTTGCCAATGTTAGCTCCTTTACTTCTCACATCAATCTTATGAGGTAGGTACCACTATCCTCCTCGTTTTATAGATGAAGATACTACTAATACTCAGATAAGTGACTTGCTCAAGGAGATAGAAGAATGGCCTAGGAGACAGAAGAACTGGGATCATATTGTTTTTATGTGATCATTTAATTTCTCTACTTGAAACTTCCTCTGATTTCCCATATTTCTATCTGGTAAAGTTCAAACTCCCTAGCAAATCTCTTCATACTCAGGTCACTTCACACCTTTCTTGCCTCATCTTTTGCTGAGCACAGTATTCCAACCAGCCAGAGTTTCCTACTATTTCCTAGAAATGCCATGCCCTTTCATACCTTTCCCACAGCATCCTGTGATGTCTTCATTCTTGTCATCCCTTCTTTTTTTTAAAATATTTTATTAGTTGTGGATGGATACAATATCTTTATTTTTATTTATTTATTTTTATGTGGTGCCCAGGATCGAACCCAGGGCCTCACGAGTGCGAGGTAGGTGCTCTACCACTGAGCTATAATCCCAGCCCAGTCATCCCTTCTTCAAGTCTCTTATTTTGTAAACTCCTATTCATATTTCCCTATCTCACCTCAGGTGCAGTTAGTTCCCCTTTTACTGTATTCCTAAGCACCATGAGCAGGCTCATATTATATAGTGCAAACCATTTTTGTTTATTTGTCTTTCTCCCAATAAACTGTGAGCTCCTTGAGGGCAGAAACACATTTTATGTATCTCTGTGACCTCAGCTCTGGGTCATATAGTAGACAAGAAATGTTGGTGGAATGAATGTATTAAAGGGATCAGGAATCAAATGATATTACACTTGGACATTTAATAACTTTTAAATAAATATATGAATTCTCTGCCTGGCCATGTTCTGCTTTTCCTATTAGACAACAAGCTTCTAGGGGCAGGGACTGTAATTTGATTTGTCTACCATTTGCAGTGTTTCCTGATACATATTCTGTGATGTCTGGTGAGGAAGGATATCCATGCAACCAGGACTTTTCAGCAGTTTCAGCACATTGGCCGTTCACAGTGATATTAGCCTCCCTATGGTAAAATAACCATCTTAGTTCTCCACATTCCTTTTTCTACTCCAATTTGCATTTGTCCTCTACCTATCACCTAAGTGGTACATCTTGTAAGTGCTTTACAAGTGGTGAATTCAGTAAAGGAGAGGGCCTGGTATGAGAGAGCCTGGTGGGCACTAAGGTACAAGGCACTCTCTTCGAACTGAAACAGGTGTGGTGACAGATCATGGAGAGTTGCTGAGATGGGGAAATGGCAGGGTGGGGCAGGCACCTGTCCTAGCTTGAGTTATATCTTGCATTGTTTCTGTGCATTTGTTTGAAAAGGTCCACCTCTTCACTAACTCATGTCCATCATCTCCTTAAAGTTCCAATTCAAAGCTCAAAACTTACATGTTCTTGGAAACTTTCCCCAACTAGCCCAACCTGATAGATCACTTATCTACTTTACACCCCCTGAACCTCTAGGAACTCCATTTATATTTAATTTTGTGCTTGTGGTTATCTATCTTTCCATTTCATGAGGATATATTGACTCCTTCACTAGATTATAGACTCTAACATCAATCAACAGTTGCTTGTTGAGACTTCACAAGATGAAAGTATATCTTGAAAGCTTGAACAGATAAAAATGATCATATGCCATAGGACCAGATGTTTTAGGAGGGTGGGCAAAGGGATTGGTGGGGTGATAAAAACATCATGACTTTAAAGCTAGAGAGGTAAGGGTAACTCACCTCATTGCTATGGGAGTGTTAGACACATGTCAGTCAAGAAACAGTCAGCAAAATGGCTTTAGAAAATAGAAGAGACTTTGGTCACAGGAAGCCCCCAGAAAACCACTGCTGTCATAAACTATGAACAGATATGGCAGGATATGGGAGGTGCAGCCTTTTTTCCCAGTTTGAAACCCTAGACTGTATGTTCTCAAATGGATCCCCATTCACCACTTGTTTTTTTTTTCCTCTTGAAGGTCACAGGAGTTTGGCTCTCTTGCCTCTTTCACTGTCACCACCCACTCTTCTACCTGGGTGCCACCCCCCAAGACTGCTGCCAAACCGGCTCTATTAATTTGAATTGAGATAGGCATTTCCCCACTTCTTTGTTACCCTGCCCAGCTCTGAAAAAAAAAAGTACAACCCCCACCTAGGATTTTTACAGGATTTTCCCCTTGTAACCACAGGAAAAGATGCAGTGGTAGACATAAATAATAATGAGAAAATTCCAGATTGTTAGAAAGCACCACCTCTACTTGTCCCTGATCTTCACAGATGTGTATAGAATATGCATATTTTTGGTTGCCCTCTTCCCTAAGACATTTATGGTTTTATCTGTGAAAGAGTCCTTGTCTTAGGAAAACACCTTCTCAACCTTGTCTCTGTGTTGTTTTTTAAAAATTCTTTTTGGTTAGTAAATGTTTCTCAAAGTCCTGTTTTCTAGACACCAGACTAGCTAGGCACTTTCACAAAAAGTGAAGCCCTAGACTGAAAGACTCAGATTTTAGCCCTGAATAGATTTGAGTTGGTTTGCTAAGTTTGAGGCAAGTTTCAGTCCTTTCTGAACCCTGGAAGTCAGTCCATTGTAGTAAAAAGAACACTAGATTTTCAGGAGATCTGAGTCCTTGCATTGCTTTGTCATTCTGTTGACTACTAATAATAGTTACCCTAATATCAATAGTAACACTGGGTTTTTATTTTGTATTAGGCATCGTGCTAAGTGCTTTACATAAATTGTCTGATTTAATCTACACATGTATAATAAGCTTAATGTTATTACTTATTTTCATTTCACAAAAGAAAGTGAGACTTAGGGTAAAGGGTCAGGAGTCACTAAGAGGTACAGTAGAGATACAAAGCTAGTTAGCCTGACTTCAAAGCCTATACAAGTCAATTCCCCTTTTCTGGCTTTGCTTTCTTTATTTGTAAAATGAGAATTATATATTGAATGATCTCCAAAGTCTCTGCTAGCTCTAAAATCCTACTTCTAGTGATCTCCACTCTGGGTACTATACTCCACATTGTCCTTTGGTCTTTTGGCTTCCCTGAGTTTAAACTTTACATCCAGACAAATTCAGTCCTGGATCCCTGCATGAAGAATTTCCACAATGTTTCATCCCTTAGGTTTTGAGGGTCCTTTGAGCTTCCTCTTTAAGCTTCCTATGGACCTCTATGGTTCCAATCTTTGAAAGTCCTACTGGCATAATATTTACCACAGTTTTGTTTTCTTCTTGCATATGCAAGGCAAACACTCCCTTTGAGTTATAGCCACAATCAATAATTTGTTTTGAGACAGGGTCTCCCTAAGTGGCACAGGCTGGCTTCCAACATGTGATCCTTCTGCCTCAGTCTGTGAGTTGGTGGGATTAGAGTTTCTGGGATTTCATGCATGTGCTGTGACACCCAGTTTTTACCAAAGCATTTTAACCAAAGAGTCTTTCCCTGCCCACCCCCCCCATCAGGAAAAAAAGATCTGGGGGTGTATCTCAGTGTTAGAGTGATTGCATAGGCCTGGGGTTGTTCAATGCCCAGCATTTCAGTCCTTTTTGAACCCTGGAAAAGAATCTGAAAGTTTCCAGTACATTAAAACATGCTCATGTTATTAAATTTGCAGGAAAAGAGCTGGATGTGAGAGTTTATATACTATGTACTTATTTTTAAATTTATTATTTTTATTTATTCTGACTTGTTGTACATGATGGCAGAATGTAATTCATTTCATATTACACATATAGAGCACAATTTTTCAAGACACTGATTGTACACAAATTTACTATGTACTTATAATTTGGATTAAAACACATTGAGAAAAGATAGGAAGAATTGTCAAAAAGTGTTAATGGTGGTTATAGTATTTTTCATTTTCCTTTCCTTAATTTTTTTTTTCAATTTGCTGTGACTGCATATAATTTTAAACTGGGGGAACTGCTTTGTATTTTGCCTCTTTCTACAAGGGATTTGAAGCACCTTAACAAAAAAAGAGTACAAATGTTGTAAGATTATAGAAATAGAAAATCAGATGCATGGAAAGGAAGAGGAAGCTAATATGCAATGACTAAACATTAAACTCACCTTTTGGGGTAGTCAAGGGAAGGGGTAAAATGCAGTCAATTACATAAGTCTTGTTATCAGGAAGAAAGAAGCATGGCATTCCTCAAGAGAGATAGAGATTTTCCTGTCACTACATTCTTTTCTCCCCCTATTTAAAAGACAGAACTTGAGCAAACAAACAAAAACATTGGGAGTGGGGGGAAACACTTACAATCCCCTTGCCCTTCTACAATTTTAATCTTTGCCTATGAGCTTTCAATCCATTTCCACAGACACATATAATTTTACATGGTTGTAATTAGAGTCTATATACTATTTTCTGTTCTTTTTTCCATGAATATATCATAAACACATCTTCATATTTAGTCTTCCATAATTATATTTTTTTAACAGCTACATAATGCTCCATTGCTGGCACTAAATTCCATAAGAAATATCTCATGTGGGATTAACATAAGGGACAATGTCCTCAGTAACAGTTTCATAACACATGCAGAAGAGATTTCCATATTACTTTCTCGTAACTACTCTGGCTAAAAGCCAAGGGTGTAACATTAAAACACTTCTGCAGGGGCCAAGCTCAGATGGTTCAGGCATGTAACCTTCTGGTGTTCTAACTTGATCTGAGGACACAACTTAAAATGCCACCTAAAGGAGTGGATGGATAGAATGTCCCTTACAATATATTCCATAAATATCTCTTCTCCTAGCCAGGCTTTTGACAGGACCTCAGAGGCCAACTACATTTATTCCCTGATGAAAGCCAGAAGTATTGGTATGCTCTGTTGTTGATTGAGGCAGGATCCATATGTTTTGAAAGCCAGATGAACAGGTGGTCTGGTGACATGGTTACCATTCTGGCTTGAAAGTTGAGAAGGCTGACTAGTGTTGTTGCCTGCATAGAAGTTTAGCTCATATCCCCATGAAGGTAGGGTGCAGGTGAAACCAGATTTTTCCTAGGAAGTAGCTTTTGGATCTAAGTTCCATACCACAGAGAAGGGTTTTTTGATCTGAACAGTTTTCAAAGCCCTAACCAGTCATGCAGCTTGGGCCTAAGAAAGGAAGTCTCAAAATATTCCAGTGGAATCTCTGGTTTTAGGAATTATAGTGTCCCACTCCGCCTGCCAGTAGGAATTAGCTGCAGAATAGGGTTTTATATTGACCAATTGAATTTTGGAGACTGTCACCAAGGAAGATTAAAATTTTTTACATACATGATGTCAAGCTGTTATTTCTGGCACTAATTATGTACCAGAGCCAATTGCCTCTTAAAAGACTACTACACCTAATATGCAATAATATAACTATGTCGGCTGCATAAAGCCAGATTTACTTTTATTTCAAAATTTTATTGTATAAACATTACAGGCACAAAATGAAATACTTTTTAGAAATAGAGGAAAAGGAAAAAATAATTACAATCCTACCATCTTAACAAAACCATCAATAAGCTTTTGTTTACTTCCCTTATTTTTCATATTTATATTCATATTGAATATATCAACTTGTGTCCTGATTTAATAATTGTAATCATACAAGTAATACATGAATATGTTTCTTTAAAAATATAGAACATTATGGGAAAAACCCCTAAAAGTCCCTTTGGACCCTTATCACATAGACTTTTCCCCCTCCCTGAAGTAACCATTGTCATGAGTTTGATAAATATTCTGCTAGACCACCAAAAAATACTCTTAGGCTGGGTGTGGTGGTACATGCCTGTCATCCTAGCAACATGGGAACTGAGGCAGAAAGATGCCAGTTTGAGGCCAGCCTCAGTAATTTAGCGAGGCCCTAAGCAATTTAGTGAGACCCTGTCTCACAATAAAAAATAAAAAGGACTGGGGATGTAGCTCAGTAGTACAGGGCCCCTCTGGGTTCAATCTCCAGTACCACATACATGACGGCAGAGCCCTCATGACCTGATAACCTCTCAAAGATCCCACTGTTGCACTGGGGGTTAAATTTCTAACACATGAACTTTGGTGAACACATTCAAACTGTAGCAATTTTCTTTGCTTTTCTGTGCATAAATGATTATATTAGGCCACTTGCTTTTTTCACACAAAATGTTTTTGAGGTGTATCCTTGATGATACAACTGTTCATTCCTTTTAATCGCTGTATTCTATTTCATTTAGTGAATATGCTGCATTTTATTAAGTCATTCAAATGTATTATCAAGCTGGGCACAGTGGCACATGCCTGTAATCCAGCTACTTGGGAGGCTAAGGCCAGAGAATCATAAGTTAGAGGTCAGTCTTAGCAACTTAGTGAGACCCCGACTCAAAATATAAAAGGATTGTGGATGTATCTAGGTTCAATTCCCAGTACCTTCTCACTGCAAAAAAGATGAATTATCACACTGAAAAGACAAGGTTTTTAGAAAGCCTGTCTTTCTGTGAAATAAATGTACTTAAACAATGTAGAAATTCATCCCAACACCCTCACGTGACGTGTATTAAACTAAAATCCTCCATCAACCATTTCACTTGCCCACTAAAAGCTTTGAAGATGACAAAGTTGTCAACAGAAAAGTACAAACATCTTACAAAAATGGTCTTGGCTCAGTCAGCATTGTTCAGTTAGTTGGGTTGTGTGTCACAAATGGGGTTTAGACCCGGAGAGAACTGATGTACTTTCTTGTTTTCTGTAAATGCCTGTGGGGCTCCCTGAATCCCCATCCAGATCTCCTTTATCACCAGAAAGTTCCTGGCTGTTTCATATAGCCTGCAAAATCTATAGCTCACAAAGATAGGCATGTGGTTACGCAATTTTCTCCCAGAGTAGGCTCCAGAATGTCCAGATGCAGTGTCCAGTTGATCTTTCCTGGCAGTATCAGGCAGATATGACAGCACATGTGGGCTGAAGAAATACACAGCCTGCCCCTGGGAGCAACAGGGAGGGACTCAAAGGCACAAATACATTCTTAATACAGACAAAAATAAAAGGAGATAAAAATATGCTAGCTATGCCTGTTATAAAAATCCATTAGAAGCTACTCTTTTTCATATGGGCCTCCATATGTGAAAGTATACCTATCCTCTTGTCTTTCCCTTCCCCCTCCCATTTCCTGTTCTTTTATGTTTACTTTCTCTGATCTCTGCTTAGTCCTTTTCTCCCTCTGCCTCTGGCAGTTTCCACCGCTGATCCCCCCCTTTTTTTTTCTGGGGCCAGTCTTATAGTATCCTTCAAGAAGATCATGAGCTCTGTTAATCTGTAAGTGGTATCAGGCCATTAAGATATAAGTTAAAGAGAAAAGAGGCTTAAACACAGTCCTGTTTTACTTGTGATTGAGATTTGGTGTACCAGGGACCCTGTATGTACCCTGAGTCTTTCTACTTTAAACTTTAAAAAAACAAAGTCCCTTCCCCCACTATAAGAGCAATACATGTTTACTAAAAAATGTATTTTAGAACTTTTTTTCCTTTTGGTATTGGGGATTGAATCCAGGGTTGCTTTACTGCTGAGCTACATTCCCAGCCCATTTTATTTTATTTTTATTTTTAAATATTCATTTTTTCATGATTTTTATTAATATATTATAATTGTACATACTGGTGGGTCTCTTTTTTTACAACAGGGTCTCATTAAGTTGCTGAGGCTGGCCTCAAACTCATGATCCTCCTGCCTTAGCAATCCCAAGTCACTGGTATTATGGATGTGCACCACTGTGCTTGGCTCAGTATTTTGGTATGTTTATATGTTTATTTCCAGTATTATTTTTTACCTTTGGAATGGATTTTAAAAACCCAACATCATTGTAATCACATTGTACATACACTTTTGTTTCCTCCTGATTTAACATGTAAACATGTTTTCAATTAATCACAGGACTTCATAAATATAATTTTAGCACCTGTATAGGATTCTTTCAATTGTATCTACCATACTTTAATTGTTTCTGTATTGTTAGCTATCTATGTTGAAGTGATATTAAAATGAGAAGTTGCACAAGCATTAAATATCAAAGATCTATGTGAAGCACATATAGATTGTTCCAGACCAGTAATTGCCTATGCAATCAGAAGGAAATGATAGTTCAATGAAAGCTGTAATTTTTCAGTCAATGATAGTTTTCCCCACAAAATTTAAGAGACTATATATACTATCAGTGAATCTTATAGTAATGTCAGGACCTTTCTATCCATGATGGAAACCTGATGTAGTAGGGAAAAATAATACTTTGGAATCAGACATCCTTTCCTTTATTTAATAGATATTAATTGAGTGACTTTTATGTGCTCATGACTGTTAATACGCTAACAAGAAAAACAAAATGCTTGCTCTCATGGAGCATATAGTTCAGGGGAGTTCATGGGTTATCAAACAAGAAATTACACACAACATGCTAAATGCTAAGATGGGGGAAATGCTGGGGGCCATAGGTATATAAAAGATGGTATCTAACCTACACTAGGGGGATCAAGAAGGCTTTCTGGAACAAGTGACAATAAATAGGAGTTAGCAAGCTGAAAATACAAAAGAGATTAGGGGAGTGTCTTTGTTTTTCAAACAGAGAAAGCAGTAAGTACAAAGACTTATAAACATGAGAGAAACTTTTTTTCTGATGGGGTCTCACTATGTTGTCCAAACTGGTCTGGAACTCCTGGGTCCAAGCTATCATCCTGCCTCAGCCTCCTGAATAGCTGGGACTATAGGTATGTACCACCAGGCCCATCAAGAGACTTATTTTTGTGGGTACCAGGGATTGAACTCAGGGGCACTTGACCACTGAGCCACATCCCCAGCCCTATTTTGTATTTTATTTAGATACAGGGACTCACCGAGTTGCTTAGCACCTTGCTTTTGCTGAGGCTGGCTTTGAACTCAGGATCCTCTTGCCTCAGCCTCCGGAGCTGCTGGATTACAGGCGTGCGTCACTATGCCCTGTTATCAAGAGAATTTTATCTGAAAATGTTTTTATTTTGTTTTGATTCTTAAATGTTATTGTAATTTAACATAGAATTCCAGGTTGACAATACTTTTTTCCCAACAATTTAGAGATGTTTTCCTGTGGTCTTCTAGTTTCCATAGTTCCTGAGGTGATCATGCAATGTTGTTCTCTGGACGCTTTCATGATTTTCTCTTTATCTTTGGTTCTCAGCAGGTTGATTATGATACCAGTAGGTACAATTTTCTTCATATTTATTCTGTTTGAGCTTTACAGAACTTGAATCTATAAATGTATGCCTTTTGCCAAATTTGAGACATATTCAATCATAATTGCTTCAAAGAATGTTTTTGCCCAGCTACTCTTCTCCTTTTGGGATTGCAATCAAATGTATTTTAGACCTGTGGTATTATACTACAGGTCTGAAAGGCTTGGTCCGTAATTTTTTCCCATCCTTTTTATCTCTTCTTCAGATTTGACATTTTTATTACTATATAGTGTAGTATATAGTGAACCCAGGGTTTCACACTTATTAAGCAAGTACTCTGCCACTGAACTTCATCCCCAGACCTTTTTGTCTTGTTTTGAGACAGGGTCTTGCTAAATTGCTGAAATTGGCTTTGAGCTTCCATCTGATCCTCCTGCCTCAGCCTCCTGAATATAGGCATGTGCCACTGTGCCTGTATATCTTCAAGTTCTCTGAATTCTGTTATTTCATTCTGCAATTAAGTCCATCTAGTTAATTTCTCCTTTCAGGTATTATATTTTTAATTCTAGAATTTCCATTTAGTTTTTTTTTTTCACGTTTTCTGTTTTTCTATTGAGGTTTCATTTTTTTTTTTTTCATTTATCACCAGGGTATTTTTCTCTCCTCATAAAGCATCATCATCTCCAGGTTGGCCTCCAGGTTGTCTTTTCCCTGGAGAATGCATCACATTTTCCTGATTTTTCATGGATTAATTTGATAGGGTTTCCTGGACTTTGTGCATGCTATGTTGTGGGGCTCCTGGATTTTGTTATGTTCTCTGAACAGTATGGATATGTTGGTTTCAACAGGCCATCAGCTTGGTTAGATTTGAACTGTACTCTACCTTGCCTGCACTGGATGGCATCTCAGATCTCAATGTTGTCCTTTCCATCTTACATGGAAAAACTGCTTTGAATCTGCTCTATGTGTTCATGGTTCAAAATACACCTTGAAAATAGTTTATACAGATAATTTAGAACTCCTCTTCTCAAGGTCTCTCTCTCTCTCTCTCTCAGTACTGTGGACTGAACCCAGGGATACTGAGGATGTAGCCACTGAGCTACATCCTCAGCTCTTTTTTTTTTTGAGACAGGGTCTCCTTAAGTTGCTTAGAACCTCAATACATTGCTGAGGCTGGCCTTGAATTTGTGAGCCTCCTTCCTCAATCTCCTGAGTCACAGGCTTCAGAGTCTCTCCTTTCTGAGGTTTCCCCTTATTTTTCCACTGTGGTTGTCCCATGCTCTGTCCTCTGGTTCTCCAGGCTAAAAAGCTGGTTTTCAAAAGGAGTTTTAGTAGTCTGGACAGTGATTGCAGACTGTCCTCAGGCTAAAGTAAAAAATGGGAAATTTACCTCATGCTGATCCCTTATTTCAAATTCCAGTTACCCTCTGGAAATATTCCTTTTGTCTACTTTCTGGAGCTAGCAGGTAGTTTGCAAGTTGGGTGGGGTGTGTGCTTTTCCAGAGTTTACAGGTGTTATCTATTGAGAATTTTTGTCATCATACTGAGAATAGAAAGTGTGAGAGATTCTCAGATGAACTTACTTCATATTTGAGGGGTGGATATCATAGACCTCAACTGCTTTCTTTTTCATCTTAATGTTTCTCTATAAAAATACCAAGTCTCCTCTTGCTTCAGAGAAAAAAACAGTCTAATTTGTCTACTTTCCCCCATCACTTCCTGATTATAGCAGAACCTACAATTTACCTATCTATTCTTTCATTGATCTAACAAACATGTATTAAACCAGGCACTGTGCTAGGTGTTAGGAATTTTAAAAAAAATGTGCAAAAACAAGCCAGGCATGGAGTGTTGGCATACCTGTAATCACAGTGATTTAGGAGGCTGAGGCAGGAAAATCATAAATTCGAGGACATTCTGAGCAACTTAAGGGAGATCATGTCAAATAAGTAAATAAAATAAAATAAAAGGCTGGAGCTGGAAATGTAAGGCCCTGAGTTCTATTTCCAGAAAAAAAAAAAGTCAAAGGTCTGGCTTCTTAATCACCAAAAATTAACTTTTTTTTTTTGTGGTGTTGGAGATGGAACCCAGAAACTCACTCTAGAAAGGTAAATATTCTACCACTGAGCTGTACCCCTAGTCCCAGTCTCTAATTTTTCTGCTTCCTCCTCCATTGACCCATTGACTCTGGTGGCCAACCTCTTCTTGCCTTCCCATTGTTCTCCCACTTCATTGATTTCTCCTTTTATTTTCCAAGTAGAGGAATTCTCAGAGACTATGTTCTTAGCAGTCTCCTCTTTCTTTCTTTCTATCTATCTCTTTCCACCCACTGGGGTGGGGGTTGAACCCAGGGTCTCTCACATGCTGGGCAATGACTCTAGTACTGAGGTACACCCCTAGCCCATCCTTGGCAGTCTTTTTTTTTTTTTTTTAAATATTTTGTTGTAGATTAACACAATGTCTTTATTTTATTTATCTATTTTTTATGTGGTGCTGAGAATTGAACCCAGTGCCTCACACGTGCCAAACGCTCTACCACTGAGCCACAACCCCAGCCCTTGACAGTCTTAATCTTAGCATTTCTACTACCTTCCATGCTCAAGATTCCCAAATCTATCTTCAGCTTGACCTCTCCCTTCAAATTGAGATTTGCATTTCAGTTAATAGTCTCTGCCCAGTTGTCCAATGATGATATTAAACTGCATGTAGTGAAAATACAACTTATTGCCTTGCTTCTGAACCCACTCCTCTTCCTGTGTGTTTCTATTTCACTTAATTCTGACACTGAAAACACAGAGTTAAGTAAGAACTATGTCCAGGTTTTTGCAAAAGGGATCTTTGCATTGGGTATTGGGCAGGAAGCTTAACTATAGGAAAGACTCTAAAGACCATTCCAATACTGTGATTTTGTCATGTTTCCAGCACAGTGCCACTCACTTCCTTGGAGGAGTTCGCAATAAAATTGAGGGAAACCAGGGGCTGGGGTTGTGACTCAGTGGTAGAGTGCTTGCCTAGCATGTGTGAGGCCCTGGGTTCGATCCTCAGCACTACATACAAATAAATAAATTAAATAAAGGCATGTGTCTAACTACAACTAAAAATAAATATAAAAAAAGAAATTCAGTTTTAAAAAAATTGAGGGAAACTGAACAATTGAGAGATATCTTGTCCTGACTTCAAATGCAACAGGAGCCTAGCACGGTGCAGCTACTTGGGTGGTGCAAGCAGAAACAACAAAATTTTAAAGCCAGTCTCAGCAATTGAGCAAGACCCTGTCTCAAACAACAACAACAACTTAAAAATCACTGGGGATATACCTCAGTGATAAAGTGTCCCTGAAGTCAATCCCCAGTTTAAATAAAAATGCAGTAGGAATTCAGAGAAAGGGGGTGGTGTGCACTGAAGTAAGAGAAAACTTCCCGGAGAACCAAGCTAAGTTCTTTAAAGTTAGAACCTGTCTTCTATTTAATTTCTATTCACACAGCACTATTCTCTGCACACTGTAGAAACTCCATAAAGCTTTTTGAATTATTTTATAATATTATTAAATCTTATTGAGTACACAGTGAGCACATAGTTCTTCACTAAATGATGTGGGAGTTAACCAAGATTTGATGCAGTCTCTGACCTTTTCTAGTCAATCAGTCAACCAACAAATATTTACTGAGTACCTATTATTTGCTATGCACAATGCTAGGAATTATGGAGGGTGCAAGAGAAATGTAAGTTTTAGTCCCTTCCCTTAGGGAGTTTTCAATATGGTTGGTAAGATGAGACATATATGCACACAAGGCTAAATAAGAATGTGAGTCAGAGCCAAATGAACATTACAGACAATAAGTGTAAAAAATTTGTTAAAAAGTACAGATTACTGTAGACTAGATGGATATGATGGCTTTATGGAAGAGGTGGAAACTGCACTGGGCTTTGAAGGATGGGCAGAAATTAAATAAGCTTGAAGTTCTCATAGTTGTTAAGGTGATAGAATTCAACAAAAACAGTTTCAGGCTAAAGACCAAACAGAAAAATATCCAGGCAGCAGTAAGCGGTTTATACCAGAGTGTTACTGAGCAGTTGTTAGTGTCATTCTACCCTTTCCCACAGCAAGAATGTTTTTTTCTCCTTCTGTTTTTTCCCTAATGTTCTGCCTGCCCTCCATCTTCCCTGCTTTAGGTGACATACAGAGCTATTTTTCCCTGAGAGGTATGCTAAAAGCTTGGGCTCACAAATCAAACTATCTGGGTTCAAATCCCAACTTTGCCACTTATTAGCTGTATAATTTTCAGCAAGTTGCTTAATGTGTCTCTGCCTTATCAGCACACTGCAGACATAAAAATAGTACCTAGGCTCTGGCATGGTGGCACATGCCTATAATCCGAGTGACTTGGGAGGCTGAGGCAGGAGAATCACAAGTTTAATGCCAGTTTGGGCAATTTAGCAAGACCCCATCACAAAATAAAAAAATAAAAAGGGCTGTGGAAGTAGTTCAGTGGTAGAGTACCCCTGGTGCAATCCCCAGTACAGGAAAAAAATTGTACTTCTCTCATAGGGCTGTTTTGAAGATATTTTGTATGGTGCTGGGATGGAACCTAGGGCCTCATGCATGTTAGGCAAGTTCTCTACCACTGAGCTATACCACAGCCCCTGTTTTGAGGATTTACTGAATTGAAATATATAAAGTGCTTAAAATAGAGCATGGCATGTAATAAATGTTCAATAAGTGTTAGCTTTTATTAAGGGGAAAGCCTGGCTAATTACAATATTATTATCTTTCCAGGTCTTACTGTCACTAGATAATTAATTCTATAATTTATGAATACCTCTGTGGAAGCTGGAGGCCAAACTCTTGTCAGCTGATGGCCTAGGTCTTTAGCAACCTCCATAAACATGCACAGATACTCGTACACTTAGGTCACTCCACTGTTTCTCAGATTGTCCTCACCCCTAGGCGATCCAGAGATACTTTGGTAACATAAATACAATCGCCAACTTAAGTAGACAAGTTGAATGTTTAAAGAGCTTTTCATCAGCACAGGGAGGGAACTGAAAACTTTCAGACGGGATTTAGTTGAAAGTAGAGACTATCCCTAGGGAGGCGCCAGGTGAAATTAGGGTTAAATGAACTTCAAGAAGGGAAGTCATTAATGGTAAAAGGCAGCTGGATGGGTGTGTGTGGAAAAAGCGGGGCTCCATAGAAAGGCAGCTCAACTCTAGATCCCCTAGAATACAGAATGCATGAAAGCTGCTTTTTTGTTTTCATTACTGCATTAACTTGTTTTACACCCAGACTATAGTTCTAGTCCCCTGCTCCTAAGAACACAAGCACCCAAATTCCAGGGACTTTTGATTTGCCATTTCCTTGGGACAGTCTGAATAGAGTATAAAAAAATTTCTTGTCAGTATGATTGCATAACACTAATTCAGAGCTTTCGAAATCTCCTTCAGGGAGAAATTTAAGGGCTGGAAGATGGATAGGTGTCTGTCTGATTAAGGTACAGTATTGCCTGTGGGCAGGATAACAAACTAAAAGAGATCCCTTCCAATATAAGGATCCTAAATCTTTATTTCTCATTTTCCCCTATTCTTGACTTCTTTTAACAAAGAATAAATATGGTCAAGGAAATGCAATATTAGGGACAACAGACATCAAAGTTCTGATGTTACCTGTTTGCCAAGGGATTTCACTGGCTACACCGTGTGTGTGGTGGTGATGGTGGTGATGGTGGTGGTGGTGGTGGTGATGGTGGTGGTGGTGGCGGGATGGTGGTGGTGGTGGTGAGGTGGGTTGGGGTGGGTGTGTGGGTGGGAGATGAATTGAAGTCTAAAGGATAACTGTGCTTTGGCTAGTAACACTTGGTAACTGTGTGCCTCCCATGAAAAACAAAAAGGTGTGTGCATGTGTGTGTGTGTGTGTGTGTGTGTGTGTGTGTGTCTGTCTGTCAGTCAGCACTTGTTAACAGCTGTTATTACCTTATTATTGCAAATGATTTAATTAGCCCAATACCTTTTACTCTTTTCCTTTTTCTATCTTATCAAACCTTTCTCTTAAAGACCAAGGGTAGGTTATTTACACCTCATTGTGAATTTAACTTACACAATTCTCCTGGGGCTCTTTGATTTTAAGCCTTATCTTTTCACTTACCTATAAATTCAAATTTTTACTTTCATTCCCTCCAGCTGTTAAACACATTTCAATCTCTCCTATCCTTAAGAACAAACAAACAAACAAACAAACCTTTCTTTGACAATGCATTGCCCTCTAGCTACTACAATCCTTTCTTAGGCAAGCTGCTCAAAACAATTTCTTTACTAAATATTTCTACTTCTCAGATTCAGTTCTCAATCCACTGTATCTGGGTTCTACTCTACCAAAGTTGAGTATCTGACTTTACCAAAGTTGCTCTCATTTAGGTAATTGTCAAACCCAGTGAACATTTCTCAGGGATTATCTTTTTTTGACCTTTCTACTAGAGTAAACACAGTTAACCACCTACTTGCTCCTTCTGGAAACTTTAAATCCCTTGCCTACAGATCACTATCATCCCCTAGTTCTCTTTTCTACCTTTATGACCACTCTCTTTATAAACATTTCTTCCTCTGTCTGTCCTTTAATATTTTTCACAAATGGAAATTTTTTTTTCTGATTAAAAAAAGAATGTAAGCCTTGGGCTTGATCCCCAGCACCACAGAAACAAAACAAAACAACAGAATATATATCCATTGTTAAAAAAAAAAAGTCAGATCCTAGCTGAGCATGTGGCTCAGTGATAGAGCACTTGCCTGTTAGTGTGAGGCCCTGGGTTTGATCCTCAACACACCCACACAAAAGGGTGGATCCTAGGGGATGGAAATGTAGCTCAGTTGCAGTGTGCTTGCCTAGCATGTATGAGGCTTTGATACGACCCAAAGCACAGAAAAAAGAGTCAGATCCTTTAGAAAATGATAAATAAAAATGCAAAATCCAACTGAAATCCCAGAGGAAACCATCATTATCTTTTTCACGTACATGCTTCCAGATTTTAAAAAGTAAAAAAAGGTGTGCAATTGTGCACACCTGTAATCTCAGTGACTTGGGAGGCCAAGACAGGAGATTCCCAAGTTCAAAGCCACCCTTAACAATTTAGTGATGCCCTGTCTCAAAATGAAAAAATAAAAAGGACTTGGGATATAGCTCAGTGGTAAAGGGTCCCTGGGTTCAATCTCAAGTACAAAAAATAAAATTATATATATGGGGATGGGGATGTAGCTCAGTGGTAGAGTGGTTGTCGTGCATGTGCATGGCCCTAGTTTTAAGCCTTAGCACTACAATCTCTCTCTCTCTCTCTCTCTCTCTCTCTCTCTCTCTCTATATATATATATATATATATATATATATATATATATAATTTATATATGTATATACATATATACACACATATCATATACATTAATATAAATGATATCATGCTATAATTTTTATACCTTTATCTTATTTAATTATTTTTATGTGGTGCTGAGGATTGAACCTAGTGCCTCACATGTGCTAAGCAAGTGCTCTACCACTGAGCCACAACCCCAGCACCCATGCTATGATATTTTTACCAGCTTCTTTCACTTTTTCACAGACATGATTCCATATCAGCAGGTATAGAACCTTATTTTATTTTTGGTGCTTGGGATTGAACCCAGAGCCTTGTATGATAAGCATATGCTCTACCACTGAGCTACACTCTTGGCCTTGAACATTATTTTAAATGAATATATAGGAGAATCCTGAATTTGTCCATTTATATAACATACTGGGTTTTATGATGAAAGTGACTTGAGATGTAATGCCTTGTAAAATACAAACTACTATCTATAATATAAACAGATTCACAAACTGGGTTTAGTGTCCTATGCCTGTAACTACTAGGGAGGCTGAGATATGACGTATGTACTTGAGCCCAGGAATTGGAGACCAGCCTGGATCTCAACCAGCATAACAACAAATTCACAAATTAGAAGACAATGACTACAAAAATACTGAATAAAATAAAAATTTACTCTTAAAACCAAGGTCCTGCCAGGCATAGTGGCACACACCTGTGATTCCATCTCCTCCGGAGGTTGAGGAAGGAGTATCACAAGTTCGAGGGCAGCCTGAGCAACTTAGTGAGACCCTGTTTCAAAAAATAAATATAAAAAGGGCTGAGGATGTAATTCAGTGGTAGAGCACTTACCTAGCATGCATGAGGTTCTGGGTTCAATCCTTACTACCACAAAAACAGAAATTAAAAAAAAAACTACCAAGATCCTTATGCTATTACCTTTGTGTAATTATCCATTTATTTCTTCATGATAACTTATTGGAACTGAACATTTTGAGTCAAAGATTTCTGTATATAACATTAGCATATTTTTAAACTAAAAAAGTACTTAAACATAATAAAAGAAAAAGAACTCTCTTTGCCATCCAAGACTCCTTTTCTCTAATTCTGCTCTCCAACAACAACCAGCATTACAAGTGTTCTTGAAGTTAAAGTTTTGTTTTGTTTTTTAAATGTACTGCCAATCTGCTCCCCAGAAAGATTGCTGGGATTCACATTCTCACCAGAACTGCATGATCTCACCAACTTTTAAAATTTCAGTCCTTGCCTCTTCACATTTTTCTTTCTGTACTATGTGCTGGTGACTCCCAAGTCTTTATCTATAACCATGACCATGCCCTGAAACTCCAGGCAAGTATTTTCAACTGTTAGCTGGACATCTCCACCTGGATGCCCTACAAACAAGCCTGATTTATCTGAACTAAACTCATTGTCTTCCCTCCCAAACTTACTACTCTTTCTGTAATTCCAATTTTAATTGATAGTACTTAGTTATGTAAGTCAGAAACCTAGGAGTCATCTTCAATTTCTTCCCTCTTCCCTACCTCCAAATAGTAATAATGGCTGTTACTAAACACTTATTGGCTTGCACATGTAATATTTTATCTCAAATTCTCACAACAGCCCCAGAGGTAGATTTTCATCTTAAGATTTTCACTTTACAAGTGAATCTTGGGGGTCCAGCAGCAGAACCTGTGAGTTTGACTCTCATGAGGGTAGGAAAGCAGCAGGCTGGAAGGATATTTTAAACATCATTTTCTTTTCAGAAAAACATAAACTTTAGGGCAGGGTTTCATTTTGAAATAGGAGAAAAAAAAAGATTTTCACTTTACAGATGAGGAAAACTATATAACTTGTTCAAGGTTATACAGCTGGGAAGCAGGATTTAAACACTATCAGCCTCAATTCATGGCTCACACATATATGTCCTAGACTATACTATCAAAATAGCTAATACAAGTCCTATTTTATTTTCTCAGTCGCTGTCCTATCTTTTCTCTTTTCTCCATTCCCACCATCATCACCTGATTCTAACTCTTGTAAATACTTCCATAAGTAGTCACATTCAATTCAAATACATTTTCCATGTTACCTACAAAACAATCCTTCAAAAACATAAATCTGATTATGTCATTTTCCTCCCAAGATCCTTCAGTGGCTCCCTATTACCTGTGATAAAGGCAGCGATCCTTTGGTTAATATCAAGGGATCCCTCTCCTCTGCTCATTTCCAGTCACCATACCTCTCTAAACACTTTCATCATATAATCCAAACTGGTGATAATTGCCTAAAATTATCTTGCTATTTCTTATCCCAAGGACTTTGTATGCCTTCTTCTGCCAGAAATTATCCTTCCCCATTTTATTTGTTTTCCTTTCCCATTTTTACTCCTATTTGTCCTTTGTGTCTTTTAAACTCAGATTTCTCCCTTCCCTTCCCTTTCCCTTTCCCTTTCCTTTTTTCTTTCTTTTTGCCAGTCCTCATGTGTGCTGGACAAGTCATAATCTACCACTGAGATTTTTTTTCTTTAATGGTAATGGGGACAAAACTCAGGGGCACTTTTCCACTGAGCTACATCTCCAGTCCTTTTTATTTAAAAAAAATTGTTTTTGGTTCCAGGGATTGAACTAGGGGTACTCAATCACTGAGTCACATCCCCAGCCCTTTTTTGTATACCTTTATTTTATTTTTATGTGGTGCTGAGGATCAAACCCAGTGCCCTACCACTGAGTTATAACCCCAGCCCTTTTTATCTTTTATATTGTGACAGGGCCTCACTAAGTTGCTGAGGCTGGCTTCAAACTTGTGATCCTCCTACCTTGGCCTCCCCAGTAGTTGGAATTATAGAGGGGCCAGCAGGCCTGGCAACAAAGAGGTTTCTTCCTCCAGGAAACCTTCTCTAATTCCTCCAATTATACATGTCTTGTGTTCTACTTTGACTATTTGCTTATTTTATATTTGTAACACTGTATTAGTTTGGTTAACTTTTCTCCCTTGCTAGAATGTTAACTCCTTGAGGGCAGGGACTCTCTTATTTAACTCTATGTCTTTGGTATTTAGCATGGTGCTTGGGAGGTAAGCACTTGCTTAGTAGATATCAACTAAATTGAATTAAATAACTTAATTCTTTGTGCTTTGTTTAAATTAAGACATCAATGATATAGAAAATATTTTTTGAGAAGAGAAAGGCAGGTGTAGGGAGGAAGAAAGATGACCTGAAATTACCATCTGTCCACCCCTTAATATGGTAATTTAGTAAATTAGTCTCATAAATTTCAATATTAATAGATTTTCTCATGTAAATGTGTATTCTATCTCCCTTATGGGTTGCAAGCAATCTTAGAGCATTGCCAAGTATGGAGTTCTGCAGAATAGAGATAAAAGGTATGAAATAAATTCCATTAAATATGCTGAGAATGGGATACTGAGTACACCTGGAATTAGCTTCTACGTTGCAGCATGGGAAGGGTGACGGTATGCCTACTTTTCCCGAGAAGTGAGAATGAGAAATTATCTTTTTTTTTTTTTTTTACTCCATTCTAATGGCTCGCTGCTTTCCTCAGTACTCAATTATGTACGGCACGAATTAAAGTGAACTGAAACTATCAGTGTCATAAGTGACAGGTTTGCATTCTAGGTTCTTGGTACTATTATTGGAACCCCACCCTCCAGAGACTATCCTTCTATTTTCGCGGAAACCCCGGTTTATTCAGGTCACAAGGCTTTGGCCTATCACTGTAGGATCCTAGCTTGCGAGGCAGTGCCCATTCCTGATTGATACACGATACAAGACAATTTGTTGGGTCGAGGAGTGAGGATTGGCAGAGCCTGCTTGTGGTGCTTCGCAGGGTATTGGATGGTGCCTACTGGAGATGCAGATTCCGGGGCAATATAAATGCCACCCCGAAGTCTGAATGAGGCCTCCTCCGTACGGGATTTGCAGCCGTCTGCGTGGCCGCTATTCAGGGCGCAGGGCGCAGGGCCCGTAGCCGGGGTGCTGTGCGCGTGCGTGTGCGCGGCGCCGCTGTCTGTAGGTTGGCTGGTTATTTTGCAAACGGGAGGGGCCGTGCGCGCTCCTTCCTCTGGCCTCTGTCCCCAACCCCCCCTTCCCCGGTCCCAGTCTCTCCTTAGGAAAGATGTCGGACACGGCAGTAGCTGACACTAGGCGCCTTAACTCGAAGCCGCAGGACCTGACCGATGCTTACGGGCCGCCAAGTAACTTCCTGGAGATCGACATCTTTAATCCACAGACGGTGGGCGTGGGCCGTGCGCGCTTCACCACCTATGAGGTTCGCATGCGGGTGAGTCACGGGGTGAGGGAGACAGCTGAGGAAGGACGGGGCGGCGGGGGGCGGGGAGGACGGGTGGAGGCTGCTATGGGGATAACTAAAGGTGGAGAAGACACTTGAAGGGGTCATTTAGGGGTTAGGGGCTTACTAGGATTGGAGAGAGATCTGCACACTCGGTTGTGGCCCAAGGATACTGGAAACTCCTCAGGGGGACATCGGACGGGGATGAGGGAAAACAAGTATCCACGAGGAAGAAGTGAAGCATGGCTGGATAGAGTGAGGAAGATGGAAAAACATTAGAGTGAGGAATTCAAGTAGATAGGAGTCATGACTGACAGAAGGAAGGACAGGGAGGGTGGAAGAGAGCTGGGGGATGGAAAGCCTAGGCGTTATCTCTGGGTCCCATAACTAAACTAGGTTGTGGGAAATCTGAAGAGGGAGGGCAGAAAGGCTGGGCTTCTTCCTAATGAGGTCTCTTTGGGATGACGGGGCTAAGCAAAGCCTTGGATTAAAGGGGAAATAGACTCAGGGAAGGGTATACAGTGGGTTTGTGGAGGCCAAATAGAGAGTCTCCTTGAGACTAAGTACTTTCCTGACTTGTCTAGGATTAACATCTGAAGGAGAGAAATGTTTTATGCTTAAGTTTTCTCAGGTACCACATGCTGTGCCTCACCGTGAACCTGGCCCTGCACTGGGATTGGTGGATTGTCAGTTGCAGCTCTCATCTGTACTGATCCTTTAGAATTGAAGTATTCAGAATGTTTGCTTCAATATTTGTTGGCTCTCACATGGGTTCTTTTTACATGAATGGCTATTTGCCTTTTCTGTCGTATATTAACCTTTTGGATTCTGACCCTGGTCTGTAGTTGCCTTAATACATGACATTTCAGGACTACCCCAGGAGTGGCTTCTTCCAATGTGCACTACAGAGGACTTTATTCTCTAGTGCTTAGTCCACAGTGCAAGGTTGGAATGTGCAGATAAAGTATATGGTTTGAAGGTTTTTTTTTCCCCCAGTTGAAGTGGTTATAGGTGAAAAAGTTCAAGAACCATTTTCTAGTTTTCCTTATATTTTCTTCTTAGTCTAGAGAGCAAGAGTGTTCTCTATGAATAGCATCCTCCTCAAATAGCATTGAAGACCTGAAAGTATGATGCTTTCATTTTTTAAAAAAAAATTTAGTTGTAGATGGACACAATACCTTTATTTTTTTTTATTTTTGTGGTGCTGAGGATTGAACCCAGTGCCCTACGCATGTGAAACAAGCACTCTATCACTGAGCCCCAACCCCAGCCCAGCCTTTTTTTTTTTTTTTTTTTGGTACCAGGGATTGAACTCAGGGGCACTCAACCACTGAGCCAAATCCCCAGCCCAATTTTGTATTTTATTTAGAGACAGGGTCTCACTGAGTTGCTTAGCACCTTGCCATTGCTGAAGCTGGCTTTGAACTCGTGATTCTCCTGTCTCAGCCTCCCAAGAGCCTCTAGGATTATAAGCGTGCACCATGGCTCCCAGGCCAATGCTTTCATTTTTGAGTAAGTGAATTGAATGAGAAAGTGTGGCCTCCTGTCTGGGCTTTGAAATCTCATTGAGAAATGATCTCCAAATTCCAAGTTGGCAAAGTCCAAACTGAAGAAAGAAATGTAAATAGCAAAGCATGAGAAACACTTGTTTTATAGTCTTATATAGATAAGAATTTTTTTTTTCAGTACTGGGGATTGAACCCAGGGGCATTTAACCACATCCCCAGTCATTTTCATTTTTAAATATTTATTTTATTTTATTTTTAGTTGTAGATGGATACAATGCCTTTATTTTATTTTTATGTGGTACTGAGGATCAAACCCAGTGCCTTCCACATGCAAAGTGAGTACTCTACCACTGAGCTACAAGCCCAGCCCCACCATTTTCATTTTTTATTTTGGAACAGGGTCTCACTAAGTTGCTAAGGCCTCCCTAAGTTGCTGAGGCTGACTTTGAACTTGTGATCCTCCTTCCTCAACCTTCTGAGTTGCTGGGATTACAGGCATATGCCACCATGTCCAGCTAGATAAGAACTATTTGAAATAATCTCTCTGGGGAAGAATGAAATTTAGGTCCTTCAAAACATGATAGAAACAGGGAACTGTTAGTAGTGGAGAACATAATTACCTGAGGGAGATGGATTTAACTTGTTCAGTATAAAGACTCTGCTGTGGGATTTTGGAGACATTGTCTTGATATATTATCTAAGAGCCTTAGGAAGTATGAATGAAATAGCTGTCTGCTAGGTATTCTAATAACAGAGACTGTTCATCTAATGCCTGCTATGTTCCAGACACTGAACTAATTTTAATTTCAACCTTAATCCTTGCAAAATACTGTGTGGTGGCACATGCCTGTAATCCCAGTGACTCTGGAGACTGAGGCAGGATTACAAATTTGGCAACTAAGTGGGACCCTGTCTCAACAAAAAGGGGTCTGGGATATAGCTCAGTGGTAGAGCACCCCTAGATTCTATCTCTAGTACCCACCTTGCAAACAAATCCCATTTTACAAATGGGAAACTAAGGTGGAATGCAGTTTAAGAATCTTGCCTAAATACAAAAAAATATAATTGGTAGGGCTGGAATTGGAACCTATGTGGAAGCCCATGCTTTTCCCACCATACTTTAGTCTCTTTGGCATGACTTATTTGGAAACATTTCACATGCAAAATTTTTCTACTCAGAAAGCTTATCATCAGTCCCTTCATAGTTTGTTTTTCTGGTACTAGAGATTGAACTCATGGGGATCTTTACCAGTGAGCTACATTCTTAGTCCTTTTTATTTTATTTTCTAATTTTAAGATAGGGTCTTGCTAAATTGTTGAGGGCCTCCCTAAACTGCTGAGGCTGTCCTCAAACTTGCGATCTTCCTGCTTTAGCCTCCCAAGTTTTGGGATTACAGGCATGTGCCATCATGCCCAACCTTTCCAGTTTCTTATTGTATAATAATGACAGAATTGACGGTGGATCCTTGTTCTGTGAGTTTGAATATTGTATTGCCCATGTTAATTTGTGTGGTTGTATAGACTTTTTTTTGTAGTACTGGGGATGGAACCCACAGGTGCTCTAGCACTGAGCTACCTCCCCAGTCCCTTTTTGATTTTATTTTGAGACAGGGTCTTCTCATTAATCTGCTGAGACTTTCCTCAAACTTCGGGTCCTCCACCTTGACTTTCCAACTTGCTGGAGTTACAGGCATGTACTACAATACCCAGCTGAATATTCTATTGAACTCCTTTATTTTTTCAAAAAAATTGATAAGATCATTTGTTTTTACTTATTTTGTTTTCTGGTGCTGGGCATTGAATTCTGGCCTAGTACATGCTAAATACATGCTCTCCACTGCCCTTTACCACCAACCAACACTACATAATAAGTGTTGCTGAAGCTATTCTCTTTCATTTTGTTTGGGAAGGAGTCCTGCTCCCATTGGGGAGACTAGAGGGGTTCTATGGTGGCCTCTCATGATATATATGGAATATCTTCAATGTTAGTTGTCCTGTGGACTTGAACTTTGCTTCTTTCTTTCCTTTCCCTTGGTTTTGTGTTGGTCAGAGCCAAAGGACTCTCAATATCCTGTGCTACATAGTCCTGCCTCCCTTATATAATTTGTAGGTTGGAGCTGGTGGACTATCCCTAGTATGTAGTAGCCTTTTTCTTAGATGGGTAGATGTTGAGATGAAAGGGCATTACTGTCTCTATCCTGTAAGGGTAGAGAAATAATAGTTTTTTTGTGAGTCAAAGGAAGAAGTCCAAAAAATGGTAGTGGTTCATGTGGCTGTGCTTTGGAAGAATATACTCAGTTTTCTTTCTTTCTTTCTTTTTTTAATTTGGTCCTTTGTTGCCTTCTATGAACACCTACTAGTTAAGGTCTTACTGTTTGGGGAATCACAGTATTTCTTTTTAATTTTTTCAAATATTTATTTTTTAGTTATAGGTGGACACAATATCTTTATTTTTTTTTATGTAGTGCTGAGGAGTGAACCCAGTGTCTCATGCATGCTAGGCAAGCACTCTACCTCTGAGCCAGAATCACAACCCAAGTCCAGTCCAGAATCACAGTATTCCTAATGAACTCTGGTTGAAGTATAGAATCATATGATACTAAAGGGCCTTTTCTCTTAAAGGATTCTGATAACTTTTCCTATAATGGTTTATTTTGAATAGTTAATATATGTACACAGTACAGAATTAAAAGGTATGTTGTAAAAACTAAGTCTCTCTCCTGCCTCTGCTTTCCAGAAATTCCCCTTTCTAAATTAAACCAATTTCCAGTTTATCATTTATTCTTTTTTTTTGGGGGGGGTACTGGGAATTGAACCCATGGTTGCTTAACCACTCAGTCACACTCCCAGTCCTTTTTATATTTTATTTAGAGACAGGGTCTTGCTAAGTTGCTTAGGGCCTCACTAAGTTGCTGAGGCTGATTTTGAATTCATGATCTTCCTGCCTCAGCTTCCTGAGCCACTGGAATTACAGGCATGCACCACCATACCCAGCTCATTTATTCTTTTATAATTTTTTTTAGTTGTAGATGTATATAATACCTTTATTTTATTTATTTTTCTGTGGTGCTGAGGATTGAACCCAGTGCCTCATACATGCTAGGTGAGCACTACTGCTGAGCCCACAACCCCAGCCTTCATTTATTCTTTTTTTTTAATTTTAATTTTTTAGTTGTGGATGGACACGATACCTTTATATGATCTATTTATTTTTTTATGTGTTGCTGAGTATCGAACCCTGTGCCTCACATGTGCAAGGCAAGCACTATAATACCACTGAGCCACAATCACAGCCCCCTCATTTATTCTTTTAAAGAATGGGTTAGATGAGAAAATATTACTTTGTGGGTATCTCACTCCATTTTAACCCATTGACACTCCTTGTACTTTGAAGATGCTGGGCAAAGTTGTAACTTATGTCATTTGTTATTTGACTTTCAATGACCTATATTACAAAGCTTGATGTAGTAAGGACTGTGTAACTCACTAGTAGAGATGGGAGATGGGAGATGGTCTTTTCTTGCACATAGACAATTGTAGAGAAAGGAAATAATTATTTCCTTTTATTATACATTCACTATCTGAATTGGCTGGCAGGAAATCTGGTCAAAATTAATAATAATGTGGTTGACTTTTTTTTTTTTTTTTTGGTACCAGGGATGGAACATGGGACACTTAACCACTAAGCCAAATCCCCTGCATTTTTTATTTTTAGACAGGGTCTCACTGATTTGCTTATGGCCTCTCTTAAATTGCTTAGTCTGGGTTTGAACTTGCGATCTTCCTGCCTCAGCCTACCTAATTACTGGGATTATAGGTGTACATCATCATGCCTGGCTTGTGGTTGACCATTTCTATTTAGAAATTATAGATGGGAGTAAAGATCAGGTCTTTTTGTTTGTCAGGGGTCCCTGTTGCCACTAGAATCTGGAGAATCTTCTTTTTTTAATGTTTATTTTTAGTTGTAGTTGGACACAATACCTTTAGTTCACTTAGTTACTTTTATGTGGTGCTGAGGATTGAATCCAGGGTCTTGCATGTGCGAGGCGAGCGCTCTACCACTGAGCCACAACCCCAGCCGCCCCCCCCCCCCTGCCGCTGCCCTCCCTGGTTAAGATGTGGGAATGAGCTGGGCTGGGATTTGGCTCAGTGGCAGAGCCCTTGCCTCGTAAGTGTGGGGCACTGGGTTTGGTCCTTAGCACCATATCAAAGTAGATAAATAAATTAAATAGGGGTATTGTGTCCATCCACAACTAAAAAATATTTTTAAAAAAGATGTGGAATGAGCTAGTTTATGCCAGTGAGCAAGTTATGGTAAGCCATCTTATGTAATGGCTATTTCTTCTGCATTTCGTAAGTAAGGAGATGATAAATAGATACACAGGATCTCTATTAATCAATTGAGTATTTATTAAGTAACTTGCATTTTGGGAGATGCAGAAGTATCTGTGGTTCCTGATCTTGATGAGCTCATAATTTAGTTAGGTAGACAAGATAAACATGATTTATAAAGTAGCATATCAAGTGATATTTAAGTATAAATGTCAAAGGAATACAGAGGGGAGAGATGCAAATATATTCAGCTGTTATTGCTGGGAAAGATTTTCTGGATGTTGTTAAGGTTGAGGTAGGACTTATAGAATGGAAAGGATTTGAATGGGAAAAGTAGAGGGAGGTATAACTTGCAGGTGCATATCTCTTTTCAGGGAGCTTCGATACATTTTTAAATGGAAAATGTAATATGTGCACATGATAAATTTTATAACGAACAATGTCTTTTTTACCCATTCCCTTTTTCTGTTACTCCCAAAGCCAATCACTGTTACCAGTATATTTTCATAAATATTGTGTTAATATAAATACACACAAATATATCCCTTTTTAAACATTTCTGTACCTTGATTTTACCACTTAATATTTTCTTTTTTAAAACTATTTTTTAATATTTATTTTTTAGTTGGACACAATATCTTAATTTTATTTATTTATTTTTATTTTTTATGTGTTGCTGAGGATCGAACCCAGGGCCTCACATGTGCTCGGCAAGCGCTCTGCCGCTGAGCCACAACCCCAGCCCACCACTTAATATTTTTCCAAACTGGCACATATAGATCTTTCACATTCTTTTCTTGGTTGTATAGTATTGCACTATCAGGTATACCATGACTTTTTCATCAATTGCCTGTTGATGGACATTATTATTATAAACAATAAAATGCAGTGAAAACTTATATTTACATATTTACATGTGACTGCAAGTCTATAGGATAAATTCTAAGAAACAAGTGATTTATTTTTATTTTTATTTTTTTGCATTGCTGGGGATGGAACTTAGGGCCTCAGGCATGCTAGGCAAGTTCTCTCTACTCCCAAGCACCAGCAAGGGACTTCTGATTACTAGTTGTAGCATGGTTGTATGTGGTAAGGGTTGATATTCACCTGGTGGTAGTTTGAAGCTTTAAAGGTGCATGGTCCATAGGAGATTTCTTAATTGGGACCTGTCCAGTGGTTCTGACAGTAGCCACCTCAGGTTGAATAATATTTACTATCTCTTTTCATTCTTCCTTCCCTGTAGACAAACCTACCTATCTTTAAGCTGAAAGAGTCCTGTGTACGGAGGCGCTACAGTGACTTTGAGTGGCTGAAAAATGAGCTGGAGCGAGATAGTAAGGTATGGCCCATTCCCTGTGAGGTACCTTCAGAGGAGATCTACATAAGCTGAAAGGGCATAAGCACAGTCTATAAAATCTTGAAGGGAATGGATAGAATGAATACACTTTTATCTACCAAATGTCAATATATTTGGCATGGGAATACCCCTTGAAACTGCAGGAGGTAAGTTTAGGACAATTTTAGTTTTCTTATGTTTAGTTTTTGATACTGGGAATTAAGCCCAGGGGCAGTTTACCACTGAGCTACACCCTCAGCCCTTTTTATCTCATATTTTGAGACAGGGTCTTGCTATGTTGCTTAGACCCTTGCTGAGTTGCTGAGGCTGGCCTTGAACTTGTAACCCTCCTGTCTTAGCCTCCTAAGTTGCTGGAATTACAGGTGTGCACCATTGTGCCCGGCTAAGAGAATTAAAAAAATATTACTTCACTTAGTGGCTAGTAAAGTTGTACAAAATAACCCCTTATAGGTACTAAAAATGTAAAATATAGTGTCGGGAAAGACCCAGCTAAATTCTTGAATGGTGGTGGTTTGTTAAGGAAAGGTAGGAGTACTTGGGCTTTATTTCCTTTCTTTTGAGATGGTAAAATCATCTTTCCACAAAAACAGATCAATATGAACTATCCTGACTGTTCTTGTAGTCTTAGTTTTTGTAAGTTACTGGGCTTGGGACAGGATGGACCCTATGCCTAATAAGAAATGAGGTATACAGGGTCTGAGGATGTAGCTCAGTGGTAGAGCATCCTCAAGGCCCCGAGTTGGATCCCCAGTACCACAAAAAAGAAAGAAAAATATGAATAGATGAGGTATACAGTGCTTTACCATCACATTTGCTCTCTTTCCTTTTTCCATGGGGTGATATTTTGCATCTCCCTACAGATTGTAGTACCACCACTGCCTGGGAAAGCTTTGAAGCGGCAGCTCCCTTTCCGAGGAGATGAAGGGATCTTTGAGGAATCTTTCATTGAAGAAAGGAGGCAGGGCCTTGAACAGTTTATTAACAAGTAAGCCCATTTCCCAGGAGGCCCTATTTGTTACTTTTCCATTATGGGTTTTCTGTTTTGTCTACCTCATCTTTTGTAATGGCTACTGTGATGTAGTGCTGATTGTGTGGTGGGCTGACTGGACAGTGAAACTCCATTCCTCTGAGCAAAATTCTGGTCCTGAAAGAGCACTGCATGTTAACGATTGTATCTAGGCATTTCTGTACCTTGTCCTTCTATCTCCCTTCCCCTTTACAATATTAGGGTTGAGGTAGTACCCTACTGCTGTCCTACAGTGGTTCAAACCTTAAGGCTGACCTTGCCCTTCCTCCCCTGTCTGCACTCCCACCCCTCTGCTAATGTTCTCTGATTTCAAATATTACCGATAACCATCTTGGTCTCTTTATAGAATTGCTGGGCACCCACTGGCTCAGAACGAACGCTGCCTACACATGTTCCTACAGGAGGAGGCAATTGACAGGAACTACGTCCCCGGGAAGGTGCGCCAGTAGGAGTCCCTCTCACCACTTACCCTCTACTTTCCTGCTGAAATGACATTGGTTTTTACACTAAGCCTCTCTCTCTCTTTGATCTGAAGTTGGCTGCCCATCCCCTGGTTTGATAGACTGTCTGGCATTGTGCCCCTTGGTACCTGACTATACCATGTGGGTACTCTGCTAGGATCCTTGTCTCTGAGGAGAAGTGGGAAACCACAGGAAGATGCCCTTTGGTTGGGAGTGGGGGGTGGGAGGGGGGATTGAACTGGAAGGCAATTTCTTGTGCCAGAAGGCTAACCTTGGGGGGAGGGGGGCTTGTGCTGGTGAGGCACTTGGATACATACTGATGCTGCAAGTCCAGGGGATTTTTCTTATTCTTAGGTTTAACCAGGAATTCTGAGCAGGGAAAAACCCTGCCTTTCCTACCTGCATGAACTTTTTCTTTTTGGGGAAGGTGGTAGAGACCCAAAAGCTTTCCTTGTTTTCTTTAGGCCTGCTCCCAGTTTTCTCTACAGTTTCTTTGTCACTTTCTCTCTCCCTTGTTGCTTTTCATGGCAGTAATCCTCTTAGAGTCTAAGCAGTCTGTTGTGTGAAACAAGGTGTGTGGGTTTTCTTGGCCCATCATCATGGCTGCTGCAGAGTCAGAAGAAAGCCATAGGGCAGTAGGGGAGCTCCTATTGCCTAGCCCCTCTCCCCTTGTGGCTCCCTACTCTGGCTGCCTATTTTTGCTCACCAGCAGGTGAGCCAGTATGGGCCAGCAATTCTCTCTCCCCAAGCCTTTGCTACTTTATGGGTTAGCTTTGCAGGTTTGGTGGCTCAAGGGGTGGTGGTAACTCACCGCTTCCTGGTGACTCCCTGAATTATGGGAGTGGATCATGTTCTAGGTTTCTCCAGGTGGTAGGAAAGAGCATCACCACTTTCCTCCTTCCATTCTCCCTCCCCCTACCATCCCATCTATTGCTGCCTCAAGGGCAGAAGCACACAAACCACATAGTCTCTGATTTCTCCTAAGCACTTTGCGCTCAGGGGCAGGGACTCAGGAAAGAGTTGTCACTGCCCTTCCCAGCTTGGTCACAGGGTTTTTGAACTGCCTGCACTTGTTTCCTGTGGAACTCCAGCATTCTCCCCAGAAGTTGAATTAGGGCTAGCAGCTGGGCAGGCACGAAGTTCCTAAATCTTAGAGTTTAAAGCAGCTTCTTGAGGCTGGCAACTATACTGGGCTTTTGCTGGGAGGTAGTATTTTGTTTACTGGGGCCCACTATTCGTCCCAAGTGGTGAGATGAGAGCAAGTTAACCAGGTGAAAACTGGGCATCTTTGCTTAGACTCCTTATCATAGGATTGGAGTTTTCCATACAGGTCCATGGGGAAAGGATTGCTGATTCTGACATAGCCCTGATCAGAGAGATTAGGATTGGATTTTGACATGGGATTTGGAGCCCATATAAATGTTGAAGTTTCCTAAAACAGATCAGCTCTCTAGTTGCTGAGCCTGTGTCAGGGGTGAGCAGCCCCTAGAGAGAGGCTCTGCTTCCTTCCCCACCTCGCCAATGTTGGTGTTGTTGCTGCCTTTTTGATTTGTATCCTCTGTTATAGAATTTTTTTAAAAAATATTTCTTCTTTCATTGTGCACAAGTGCTGAGAGTCTGAGGCCCCATTTCTGCTGTGTATATATCCTGACTCGGGGCTTTTATTCAGCGAACTGTTCATTCTTCTGTCAGACAATGTCATATTCAACTCTGTTCATATTAAACCACTGTGAAGCAAGCCTCTGTTTTTCTCCTTAAAATTTATTATTTCTTAGTGTCTAGAATATGCTGGGTATTGTGCAGAAGTCATAGAACATGACCAATGTTTTTAGATAATAAGTAAGTTTTGCATTTAAATTAAAAAGAAAACAGAATCCTAATTGCCTATAGTGATATTTACCTATCCTTTTATTTATTTATTTTTTTTACATTGGGGATTGAACCCAACATTTTTTACCACTGGTCTATATCCCCAGTTCCTTTTCAAATTTTTTGAGACAGGGTCTTGTTAAGTTGTTGAGGCTGGCCTGGAACTTATGATCCTCCTCCCTCAGCCTCCTGAGTCACTGGGATTACAGGTGCGTGTTACCTTGCCCTGCCTTTACCCATCCTTTCTTGCAGTTGACTTTGTCACAGAGATAGTATATCCATTAACCATAGGTATAGTATCTGTGGTTTGAGTTACATTTAGCAGATTTGGTTTTTAAACTTGCAGGTTTGTGCTAATTTGGGCAGAATATATTTATATTTTATATATATATATGTGTGTGTGTATGTGTTTGCATGTTATATGTGTACATAAACATAAACACATGCATGTACTTATCCTCTGAAACAGCCACACACTACCAGCAAACCCTATTTTCTTTCATGGGATTTTTACCTCAGTTGACACTTTTCATTTGTTGTTGTTGTTAAAATAAATATGATGCAGGGAGAAAAGTGGGTGAACGCTGAGAACTATTGGTGGGTGGATATTTTCATCTGACCAATATGTTCTGAAATGGTTTTCTAGAGTGGGTTTTGGAAAGGGTTGGAATGAGGGGAGGTAGGAGTCTTGTCATTTGGAAAGTCAAAGCTAGTTTTAATGAGGTTCAGCATGGAAAGAAGGTATAGAAAGTGATGTGTTCCAAACATGGTTCTAAGTAGAAGTGTGGGGGCCAAATCGAGGAAGTTAGGAGGTTTTTAGTAGTTAAGGAATGAGATGACTAAAGATTCTGAGGGGATGGGGAAGAATAGGTATTTGTGTGAGACAAAAGGAAGAAAAAAGAAATGCGACATTCAGAGGCAGTAGTATAGAGAATAAACTGGAGAATCTAGAAAAAGCTGCTATAAAATAAAGTATTAACGAAAATTTGAAGAGATAACATTCATTTAACAATGGTAAATAATAGTCTTCTGTGTATCCAGCCCAATGCTAAAAGCTGGGTTGGGCGTAGGGCAAGGTGGTCGTGATAAGTGAAATATGATTGCATCTTATTTCTTCATATACTTCAGGCTTCAGTTCAAGAGATTTCTATACAAGAAAAGAGGCACATCTGGTTAATTGCCTAGTCTTTATTTTTTTCTTTTTAAAATATGAGGCCAGGTAAATTCCCTCTCTTTGGAGTCAAGTTGGCCATTTTAGCAAAGTAACTCAGTCCCACAAGAACCCTAAATCCAAGCCCTCTCACTCATCCACACAGAGGTGAAGCATGCTTTTCTTTTATAAGGAATTCAAGTTTACACATGTATCTGGATGTTTACTAGTAACAAATCCCCTTTATCCATAGCACATAAAGGGCTCAACCTTTCACTGGGATCTGGGAGACAGAGGCTAACAACAAATTTTCAACATAGCTAGACCTAAAAGACGTTGAAATCTTCACATTCCAAAGATGCCTTATCTACCCTTTGACCCATTCTTTGAGATGAGATGTTGAACTAGTAAAGGTAGGAGAGGTGAACAACATTCTGACTTCTCTGGAGTTTTCATGTGATAGATATCCTAGATGAGACACTTCTATGTTGAAATAAATGCTGTAATAATTTAAGTAAAATTACTTTCTGCTGTGGAAATGCAGACCAGCTGCTCACTGAAATGGATTTCTTCATATCCTTGAGGACTGTTGAGCCACCCCTGTATTCTTTTCTTAGACACAATAATAATTCTAATTTTTCCTCACTTGGCTCATTTTTAACCCTTTTATCTTTATTATTTCTGAAATCTCTCCAAGGTCTTCATATGTCCCAAAGTCATAGATGTAAGACTGGACACCGCTTTAATTGTAGCCTGAGGGTTAGGTGGTTGTTATTCCATTTATACATGGTAGTATTCAAGTTTACTTTTAAAATATAAATTCTTTGTGACTAATTAATTTGTGGTTCTCTGCTGCTGCCTTCTTGGCTGTCTACCACTCCTCATTTCTCTTATCATTTTTTGCATTGCTAATACAAAAGCAATTGTTACTTATTTTTCTAATATTTATTTAGTTGTAGATGAACATACAGTATCTTTATTTTTATGTGGTGCTGAGGATCGAACCCAGTGCCTCACACATTCGAGGCAAGCACTTTACCACTGAGCTACAGCCAGCCCCAGCCCCTGTTGCTTATTTTATGAGTTATTATTATTTTCTTTTTGGTACTGGGGTTGAACCTAGAGGCATTTAAACACAGAGCCACATCCCCAGCCCTTTTTTATATTTTATTTAGAGACAGGGTCTCACTGAGTTGCTTAGAGCCTGCTAAGTTGCTGAGTCTGGATTTGAACTTGCTCTCCTCCTGCCTCAGCCTCCTGAGCTGCTGGGATTACAGGCATGTGCCACTATGCCTGGGTTGTTCCTTATTTTACTTTAATTTTTTTCAGTACTGGGGGTTGAACCTAGTGGCACTGTACCACTGAGCTACATCCCCAACCTTTTTCATTTTGAGACAGGTTCTTGCTAAGTTGCCAACTTGTGATCTTCCTGCCTTAGCCTCCCAATTCATTTTATTTTTATTTCTTCTTTTAGTTAACTGTATCTCTCTGTATACTCTATCTCTGTGTGTATATGGCTTTCTATCTGTTTATTTTTTTTTGTACTAGAGATTAAACCCAGAGGTACTTTACCATTGAGCTACATCCCCAGTCCTTTTTTTTTTTTTTAAAAAAAAAAGCTTTTAAAAAATATGTTTTTAGTTGTAGATGGACACAATGCCTTTATTTTATTTTTATATAGTGCTGAGGATCGAACCCAGTGCCTTCTACATGTGAGGTGAGCACTCTAACTCTACCACTGAGCTACAACCCCAGCCTCCCAGTCCTTTTTTTAAGAAATATTTTCTTAGTTGTAGATGGACACAGTATCTTTATTTCTTTTTATGTGGTACTGAGGATCGAACCCAGGGCCTCACACGTGCATGGCAAGCGCCCTACCACTGAGCCCCAGCCCCAGCCCCCAGTCCTTTTCTTTTTAAAAAATTTAAGGCAGAGTCTCAGTAAGTTGCTTAGAGCCTTGCTAAATTGCTGAGGCAGGCTTCAAAATTGCCATCCTCCTTCCTCAGCCTCCGGAGCCTCTGGGATTCCAGGCATGTGCCACCATGCCTGGCTCTATGCTTTCAAATATAAAGAACTCATTTCTTACAAAACAGAAGTTTGTGATATTACAAAAGGTCTCTTTAAATTGCTGCAGGCTTTTTAAAAATAGATGTTTTCTTTTTCTTTCTATTCTTTTTCTTTTTGGGGTATCAGGTATTGAACACAGGGGTGCTTAACTACTGAGCCACACCCCCAGCCCCCTTTTAAAATATTTTATTTGTAGACAAGGTCTCACTGAGTTGCTTAGGGCTTCACTAATTTGAACTCATGATCCTCCTGCCTCTGCCTGCTGAGACACTGGAATTACAGGCCTGTACAACTGCGCTGGCTAAATAGGTATTTAAATATTGTGGTTTTATATGTTCACATATAGGCAATAAACTACTTGAACTAGAGAAACTGAAGGTAAAGGGTTAAACAGCATTGCCAAGTGAAGATGAATTAGAAATCAGGAGAAAACAGTAGTTCTTAACTATAGTAACATGGTCAGGTACTTGGAAATTTTATTTATTTATTGCTTTTTAAGAAAATATTATACCAATAATGTCTTGCATTTTTAGTCTAAAATACAATCTTTTGTCTAGATACAGTCAACTTTTTTAACAGCTGTGCTAAGGGAGGCATATACATTTTAATTTTATGTATTTTTGTTCTAATATTTAAGTATGGTAGTATCTACTATTCACAAGACTTAAAATATTTCATAATAAGTCACCAGAATGAAGACCCAGAAAGATCTGAAAGAAAGTAGAAATAGTACTGGAATAGGAACTGGAATAAGAACCAGACTTGAGGTGGCTGGAGCTGGTTAGGGGACCTTAGGCAAATTGCTTCACCATTTTGGGCCCGTTTTATCAACTATAAAATGAGGAGATTTGAGTAAATGGTCTCTGAGGTTTCTTTTCCTCCTTCCTCCCTCCCCCCTCCCTCCCCCTATCCTTCCCTCCATCTCTATCTCTGTCTCTGTTTCTCTGTCTCTTTCTTTTTTGGTTCTAGGGATTGAACCCAGGGCCTCATGCACACTAAGCATACTCTCTACTACTGCGCTATATCTTCAGCCTGCTGAGGTATTTTAAAACTCTAGTTTTTAAGACTTCCCCTGTTTGCCAAAGAGTGGAGTAAGTCTCAGAGGTAATATATTACCAAAAAAGCAAAAGCACATTTTTTTTTTCTTGAGTATGATAGAGTTTAATGTAGTGTACTTTGTTTACTTTTCCAGAAATGAGTGGCTCTTCACTTATCCTGATTACATTTTGTTTGCCCACATCCCATTCTATCAAGTCATGAACACCCTATTGAAACATGTTGTTGATTGGATTTACAGTTACCATAATTTTATCCTAGGTCTTCTAGGTAAAAGTTTTCAATAGTCACCTCATATCTATATGGAGTTATTCTTATTCAAAATTTATAAATTATAACTGTTGATTGTTTTTATAATGAAAGTGCCTATTTTGTTAAAATGTTTTGTGGTGATAAAAATTCAAAAGTAATTAATACAAGTTGACAAAAACCAAACAAAACATGAATTTGTCAAGTAAAAAGTGAAAGATTTTTCCTTAGTCCTCCCCACTCCCATTCACCAAAAATAACTTTTAATTTGTTCTGTGTATTCTTAGACCTTTTTTTAATGTGTGTGTTATGTGTGTATATTTATTTAGTACACATCATACATGTAGGAATACCCCCACACGTGTGTATAGTTTTTTTTTTAAAAACAAAGTGGGATATTATATGTACAATTTTGAAACTTAATTTTTCACTATGCAACATATTGTATACTTCCTCTTGCATTAATACTTGGGAATTTACCTCATTTAAAAAAATGGCTGTATAACATTTTATATGTGGTTTTATCACAATTTAGTGGTTGACCTATTGATAGAAATTCACCTCCAATCTCACTGTTATAAATGATGGATGCTACATATAATCTCACCTGTGTATAAATACTCCTGTAGAATAGATTTTGAGAGAAGGAATTGCTGAGTCAAAGTGTGTGTGCAGTTTATATTTTGAAAGATACAGCTAAATTGCCTTTTTAAAGAGTGCAGTTTCTATCTCCCTACCAAAAGTAGAGAAATTCCTGTTTCCCCACAAGAAGTTTATTTGCCAAAAATGGTAAAAATTTAAATCATTGATAATTATCCAAACTATTTGGTGAAAAAAAAATGGTATTTCATAGTTTAAATTTACATTTTCTGGTACATTTAGTTATAATGATACCAACTGGTAGGTTTTTTAGTTTCCCCACGTAGTTCATTTTGGTGGTTCTAGAAGCAGTATCTGTTGCTTCGAGTTGAGGGTACTTCCACTTCTAATGATAAATAAACCATCACTCTTTTCTTATATATTTTTTGACACATTATATGTGTACATATTTATGAGGTGTAATGTAATGTTTTGATTCTTGTATACACTGGGTAGTAACCAATACAAGATAATTAACATATTCATCACCTCAAACTTTTTTTGGGGGGGGGGACTGTGGATTAAACCCAAGGGTGCTTAACCACTGAGCCACATCCTCATCCCTTTTTATTTTTTACTTTGATACAGGGTCTCACTAAGTTGCTGAGGCTAACTTTGAATTTGCAATCCTCCTGCATCAGCCTCCTGTGTCTCTGGGATTAAATGTGTGCACACCACACCTGGCTCATCTTAAAGTTTTTTTTTTTTTTTTGGTACCAGGGCTTGATCTCAGGGCAGTCAACCACTGAGCCACATCCCCAGTCCCTTTTTGTATTTTATTTAGAGACAGGGTCTCACTGAGTTGCTTAGCACCTTGCTTTTGCTGAGGCTGGATTTGAACTCACAATACTCATGCCTCAGCCTTCTGAGCCTCTGGGATTACAGGCATGCACCACGGTGCCTGGCTAAACTTTTTACATTTCTTAATGATGGTTACATTTAAATTCCTCTCTTTTTTTTGTGTGTGTCAGGGATTGAACCCAGGGTTGCTTAACCACTGAGCCACATCCCCAGCCCTTTTTAATATTTTATTAGAGTCAGGATCTTGCTGAGTTGCTCTAGGTCTTGCTAATTGATGAGGCTGGGTTTGAACTTGCAATCCTCCTGCCTCAGCCTCCCACATTTGCTGGGATTACAGGCATGCACCACTGCACCCAGCTTCCTTTCTTCTATTTTTTCTATTAGTGCATTAGAATAGTGTGATTTGTTGTTACATATTTTATATATGCTCATAATTTAAAACCATTACTCTTAGTGGCCCTGAATATTCCTAGGTTTCTTCCCACTTGACTTTATGGGGAGTAATGAAGGGATTAGCTTGGTGATGAAGATGCATACATGAGGCACTCTCACAACCAGTCCTTTTTTCAGATTGGCACTACTTAAAGCTAAGCCCGGAGCAGGACTGACAGCCCAACCTTCTAGGATACTCAGGAAAATATAACAGCCTCTTGGGCTACCTCCCTCCAGCTTGGACCTCTTCTTTGGTTAATTTTCCCAGATCAAATCTTAAATTCCAGGCAGGGACAGAGAGGGATGGAGACCAAGACTGAGATGGTGAATGAAGTAAGAGACTGAATTACAAGTTTGTTGTCCATGTATCAGTCAGAAATGATCAAGCGTTTAGTTGGTCTCACGTGTGGGAAGCACATGCCCTTGCCTGTTGGTCTCTTAATCAGGGGGGTAGACCCTAAGGAGACCTGCTGGTGGGCTGGAATGGAAGACCAATAGGAATGTTGTGGTGCAGCTTTCAAAGCCAATTCCTCTCCTTAGTTCCAGAAGCAATGGGGGGTTCCCCCTAGCTCCTACCACTGTTTTCTGGCTGTCCCCTTTTATAACCTAGCAACTTTCTTTTGGGGGATTGCCTGTCAAGCGTCCAGGGACTTGAGTGTTTCCAGTTATGCCTCAGTGACTTGGACTTCAGTCCGCTTCTCTGGCTCTTAGGGAGACTCTCCCTTAAGGCTGCAGTTCTCCTTTCACCATGACACCCTGGAGCTGGCCCTCTGATATCATTGCTGAGGATGTGGGTGTGGGCCCAGAGAATAGGGACCAAGTAAACCGACAAGAAGAGTTTACCAGCATCAGGGTGAAGTTCATCTTTGTGAGCATCACCGTGGGATTCGGGATACAGGATTCAATTTGTGGTGAAGCCAGAAAGGCTGCACTCTACTTTGCAACCATGAAGACCTTCGTTATATTAAGTCCTGGAAAGGGAGCTGAAAGTGTCTGATCCAGAAAGTTCCGCCTTTGCAGCCAGCTATCGTCAGTGTTGCTGTCGCCTGATTTTACTCCACGTTCCTTCCTAGACTCATCAGCTCTAGAATTACTGCAGCAAATACACCGTCCTGCACAATTTGGACTCAGGCCTCTTAATGTAAAAAAGCTTGACCTCATTGCTTTTACTTCTTGTTCCTAATTGTTTTTAATGACACCAGTATATTCTCCTTGTAAAAAAAAAATAAAAATAAAAACATTACACAAAGATTGGACTTAAAGTATGCTTTGGCCATTAACCACAACCTTAATCCGCTTCCCCCTTCCCAAAGGTGACTGCCATTAACAGTTTGGCATGTATTCCGGTAGTCTTCCTGGTCTTCCTCACCCCTCTTCCTATTTACCATAGAAAAACCATCGTGGGGCTGGAATTGTGGCTCAGCGGTAGAGCTGGCTAGCCTAGGATGGACGGGACCCGGTTTGATTCTTAGCACCACATAAAAATAAAGGCATTGTGTTGTGTCCATCTACAAAAAAGATTTTCTCTCTCTCTCTCTCTCTCTCTCTCTCTCTCTCTCAAAAGAAAAAAAAAAGAAAAACCATTGTGCTGTGTTTTTATTTCTAAAAAACCATACCATATAATATACATTACTTTTTTCATTGGATGTTTTGGAAACTTTTTTTTTGGTTCATCTAAATTCACTTAATTTGAAAAAAATGTGATATGAAATTGTAGGGCTTATTAAAAGGTTTATCTAACCTTTTCCTTAATGATAGAATACAAGATTTTTTTTGGGGTTTTTTTGTTTGTTTTATTTTTTTGGCTTTTGCAAGTGGTACTCTTATGAACATTCCTGAACATGACTCTATCAGAGTTTCTCTAGTGCAGTGGTCCTCAAACTTTGTGATCACAGAACTCCTTGACACTTATAAGAATTTATGCATGCTCATGTCTATTGCTATTCAACATATTATTATTAAATCAGAAATGTAAAAAAATTATCCATTAAAAACAATAATAGGGCTGGGGATGTGGCTCAAGCGGTAGCGCGCTCGCCTGGCACGCGTGTGGCCCGGGTTCGATCCTTAGCACCACATACAAACAAAGATATTGTGTTCGCCAATAACTAAAAAATAAATATTAAAAAAACTTCTCTCTCTCTCTCTCTCTCTCTCTCTCTCTCTCTCCCTCTCTCCTCTCTCTCTCTCTCTCTTAAAAAAACAATAATAACAGGCCCATTGTATGTTAACATACTTTTTTTAAAAAATGAAAACTACTTTCCCAAAGACAGCAGTAAGAATAGTAAAATAAATTGTATTTTTTTTGCAAATTATATTAATATCTTAATAGGAGACACCAGATTCTCATATCCACTTCTGCATTTGATCTAATATATGATGTTTTGGTTGAAGTATATCACACATATATCATGTGGTAAATATGCACGTATAAATTTACCATTCTACCCATTTTTAAGTGTATAGTTCAGTGGCATTAAGTACATCTTAACTCCTCGTTGTCCTGTCCCTGTAGCTCCCAGCATCTACCATTCTGCTTTCTGAGTTTAACAGTTATAGGTACCTCATGTAAGAATTATACACTATTTGTCTTTTTTAAAAATATTTTTTTAGTTGTGGATGGACACAATACCTTTATTTTATTTGTTTTTTTAAATTTTTATGTGGTGCCGGGGATTGAACCCAGTTGCCTCACGCATGCTAGGCAAGTGGTCTACCACTGAGCCACAACTCCAGCCCCCAGTATTTGTCTTTTAGTGAGTGGCTTACTTCACTTATCATAATGTCCTCAAGGACATGTTGTAGCATGTGTCAGGATATACTTCCTTTTTAAGGCTAAATAGTAATACATTTCTTACACACACACACACACACACACACACACTTTTTTGTCTATCTGCTGAGGACATCTGGGTTGTTTTCACCTTTTGGCTGTTGTGAACAAGGCTTCTATGAATATGGAAATACCAATACCTGTTCATGTCCCTGCTTTCATTTTTTAAAATATTTTTTTAGTTGTCAATGTATTTTATTTATATGTGGTGCTAAGAATTGAGCCCAGTGCTTCACACATACTAGGCAAGTACTCTACCATGAAGCTACAATCCCAACCCCTGCGTTCATTTCTTTTGGGTATATAGGAAGACGTGGAAATGCTGGATCATATGGTAATTCTCATTTACTTTTTTTAATATTTATTTTTTAGTTGTAGGTGGTGAACACAATATCTTTATTTCATTTTTATGTGGTGCTGAGGAACGAACCCAGTGCCTCACACGTGCTTAGGCAAGCAGTCTATCACTGAGCCACAAGCCCAGCCCCCTCTCATTTACTTTTGATGGACATTTAGATGAATATTACTCAAACTGTATTCCTTAGATTGGTTGCACTCATGAAGTATCACCCATCCACAAGGAGGTAGGTACAGAAAATTGAGGATAAATATTTAAAAATTTTTTGTGTGTGGTGCTGGGAATAGAATCCAGGGCCTTGCACATGCTAGGCAAGCACTTTACCACCGGACTACTTCCCCTGCCCAAACTTTATATAGCAATTTGACATGAGCATGATATCTAAGTGCATGATTAATTACTTTTCAAGTAATTTTTTCTCTATAAAAACATTAGTACCAGACAGATTGGAAGTTCACCAAACAACTGGTCCTTTACCACAGATAGGTTTTTGATAGTTTGAGAAGCACAAATTGAGATATTTCTAGGTTTTTGTTTTTTTATTTTTGCCATTAACATTTTTATGGACATATGCAACTGTTGCTCTAAAGTAGATATGGAAGAGTAGAAATAACTGGGCTAAAGGACATGCATATTTTACATTTTAATAGTGCAAAAAATGTTTGTTCTCATATATACCTAAGTATACATGTATATGCATGAATGGGCATTTTCTCGGGTTATACATTTTTAATTAAGGTATAATTACTTATAGTAAAATGTATCATTTCTAAGTATACATATACATTGTATACTTAGAATGCATATAGTTGTGTAACATCTACCAAATTGGTTACTTGTTATCTAATTATTAACTTTTGAGAGTTCTTGCATATTCTGGGTATAAGTCCTTTGTCAGATATGCAATTTGCAAATATTTCCTTTGTATCTCATTTATTCATTCTCTTACCAGTACCTTTTGAAGCACAGTTTATAATTTTGTTAAAGTTTAACTTACCAATTTTTTTAATTTATGGTTCATGCTTTTGGTTTCATAACTAAGAAATATTTGTCCAACCCAGGATTATTTGTGTTGTGTTTTAGGTTTTATTCTTTAAATCTTCTAGGATTAAATGGTGTGAGATATTGCTATAACTTTATTTTTTTCCAAATAAATAATTATCTGAACACTTTCTCCAGTGATTTGAAATGCTACCTTTAACACATTCCAAATTCCTTATCCACATGAGTCTGTTTCTGGGCAATCTATGCTAACATCACACTTTTTTTTTTTTAACTAGAGATTTAACCCAGGGGCACTTTACCACTGAGTTACATCCCTAGCCCCTTTTATATTTTTATATTGAGACCGGGCCTTTCTAAATTGCTATGGCTGGCCTCAAATTTGCAATCTTCCTGCCTCAGCCTCCTGAGTCACTGGGATTATAGGCATGCACCACTGTACCCAGTCTAATAATCATACTTTTGAAATTAGTTTTGTCATGAGTTTTGACATGTGATAGTCTTTCCTTGTTGTTTTGAAACATTTCTTGAATAATTAGCTTATTTTTCCTTCAAAAATAATCTTTGGAATCAGCCTATAAATTCCACAAAATCTTCTCAAGATTTTAGTTGAGATTATGTTGAATTTTCACCTTAATTCGAGGAGAGTGGATATCTTTACATTATTGAATTTTTCTCCTTCACAGGAATGTAATATATCCCTCTATTTAGGACTTCACTATGGTATGACTCTCCTTTTATTTAGGCTTTTTATGTTTTATTTCGTAATACTGTGTTTTCTTCTCTCTCCTCATCTGTAAACTTTTGAATGTAGGGAACTTTTTGTTTCATCTCTGTGTTTACAATTCATGATGTAGAGTAGGTTATTCAGTAGATGGTAAACAAATTATAGTAATTGTTTTCTCCTGAGCAAAATGCACAAATGTACACAGAATTTTGCATAAAGCTTCAAGGGATACATGTACACTCTCCCTGATGTCCACCCATAAATTTCAGGTTAAGTACTCTTAATTACAGAAGTGAATCTTATAATAGCAGTTGTATAAATTGCTATGGATTTGAGGGAAGGATTGCATATTTTAACCACAGACTATAAGGGAAGGCTTCATAGAAAAGATAGGTATTTTTTTCTTTTTACCTGAGACTTATAAATAGGAGTTTACTGGATTTGGAAGGACAGAGGAAGGGAATTTTGAACAGAAGAGTTCAGTTAATTTGAAAGCCACTTTACCCCACAAAGCTGTTTTATCATTTGCCTTTTCATTCATTCTTTCTTGAATCCCTTTGAGCTTTCTCCCACATTCCCACCTTCCCTTACCCCTAGTCATCTACCTACTGCTACCTCCCTTGCCAGGTATTTGCACTGTGTTTTCTGGAAAACTAATTTCATTGTAGATCAACTACCATACCTAAATTTTCTACCCAATTTATTTTCACTTGGTTGCTTTAACCTAAACCTGGATTCTTCCTAAGGATAATTCTTTCCTTATTGCTATGGCTCTTGAATGAAAGCCTCACCTAGCATATTTAACCAATCTCCTTTGTATTCCCATTTAGGTTGTTTCCAGCTTTTTATTTATTTTATTTTTTATTTCTTGGTACCAAGGACTGACCTCGGGGCTCTCAACCACTAAGCCACATCCCCAGCTCTTTTTTATTTTCTATTTGAGACAGGGTCTTGTTAAGTTGTTGAGGCTGACTTTGAACTTGTGATCCACCTGCCTCACCTCCCCAGATGCTGGGATTACAGGCATGTGCCTTCATGCCCTGTTGTTTCCAGTTTTTTAGCTATTACGAGAAATGCTACAATGAACATCTTAACACATATGTTTATGTATGTGAATATGTTTGTGAGATAAATATATGGAATTGTAACTGCTAAATCAAATGGCATGAACATTAAAAAAATTGACAAACATTGCAAAATTTTTATCTAGAATGTTTTTTTTCTAATGTGTATTCTTACCAATCACACATGAATACCTGTTATTAATCTTTGTTTTTATTTGAATCATTAATATTTGTGATTTTTGTTTCACAGGAGAACTTGTCATCATTATTACTCTTCTTCACTGCTTCTGGACCACTGCTTTAAACTCTGTTTAAAATGCCTCCTTTGAGGCTCATGTCTTCTGCAGTATTCCCCTTTATTTATTCTTGGTATAGTCATTTACTGACTTCTTAGATGTTTCCTTATATTCTATGAGGAATTGGGCATCTGATTGTCATTTTTCCTTCTATCCAAACTCTTGGGCATCTGATTGTCATTTTTCCTTCTACCCAAACTCTTGCTCTTTACCTCCTGTCCCATTGCAGGATTCCTGAGGATAGACTGCTCAAACAATGGCCTAGCTCCACAGTTCCTTGATCATTGATAGTGTTCTTTTCTATTCTGCCTCTTCAATAAAATCTCTCAGGCTAATCCTGGATTTGTCTTTTTCCAGAATTACTTTATATCTGAAAATGTAAACTTCCAATATCCCATTCTCTGTCCATGATTTTGAATTGTTCTAGCTTTCTCGCTGCCTTAATCTGTTTGTAATTGCTCTTCAGATCCATGCTCCTCCATTTTCTTTTCTTCTTTTTTTTTTTTAGTGTGTTCTTAGCTGGGCATAGTGATATGCTTGTAATTCTAGCTGCTAAGGAGATTGAGACCAGAGGATCTTAAATTCAAGGCCAGTCTGGACAACTTAGTGGGACCCTGTTTCAAAATAAAAACAGAAAGAACTGAGGATGTAGGTCAGTGGTAGAGCATCTGTGGGTTCAATTCGCAGTGCTGAAAAAAAAAAGTGTGTTAGCTGGGTACCATGGTGGGTGTCTGAAGTCCCAGTTACCAGAAAATTTGAGATGGAAGGATCCTGTGAGCCTAGAAGTTCAAAGCAAGCCTCAGTAACCCCATCTCTAAAAAAGTGTTATTATGGTAATGGTATATATTATTAAAAATATGATTAATGGCATAAACATATTACCTGGAGAATATAAGTCCCCTGTGATCCTATCATTCTGAGGTAACCCTGTCAAGAATTCTCTAAAATATTGTCTATGCTTTCATTTATGTATAATCTTTATAATAATGTGTACAAATTATATTTTATACACAATACTGCAAATTCCTATTTCCAGGGGCTGGGATGTGGCTCAAGTGGTAGCGCGCTCGCCTGGCATGCGTGCAGCCCAGGTTCGATCTTCAGCACCACATACAAACAAAGATGTTGTGTCCGCCGAAAACTAAAAAATAAATAAATATTGAAATTCTCTCTCTTTCTCTCAAAAAAAATTCCTATTTCCATCAAATATTTTTGATATTTTTATAGTTTCACTGCACATAGCAAGAATGTGTTTATTTTAACAGCTGCTAGTGTTGCATTTAATATATGGACCATCATTTTATTTAGCCAAACTCAATGATAGGCATTTGGGTTATTCTGATGTTTGATTATTGCAAAATACTACAACATCTTTGTATACGTATCTTTGTGTACCTATGTAAATATTTCCATGGGATAAATTTTTAGAAATATTTTGCTGAGTGAAATGCTAAGAATGTTTAACATTTGAATAGTACACAATATAGCATTCAAGATTCAACCAGTTTACACTCCCACTAACGGCAAGAAGGTGTAGTTTCTCCATTTAATTGCCAATATTAGGTATTAAATCATTTTCATTCTTTTAAAAATATTTTTCCCTTAGTTGTTGACAGATCTTTATTTATATGTGGTGCTGAGGATCGAACCTAGTGTTTCACACTTGCAAGGCAAGTGCACTACCGCTGAGCTCCAGCCTCACTCAGCCCCAGCCCCTATTTTCATTCTTTTCTATATGATAGGTGAGAAATATCTTAAATTGTATTTGTTTATTTCATGCTGTTTTATAATCTTTTTTGCACTTGAAAGTATGTTTTATGTATTTTCTATATCAATGAATATAGATCACATTATTATTTTAAATGGTGTTATAGCATTTGATTGTGAGGATGTAACAATTTTATCTTTTTTATGGTGCTGAGGATCAAACACATGGCTTCATACATGTTAAGCAAGCTACCACTGAGCAATTTCTCTAAGCCCCAGAATTTTATCTTGATGGACATTTAGCTTGTTTTTAAGTTTTGTTCTTGTGATTAACATCCTTACTTACACATCTTTTTTTTTAGTCTATCCTTAAAGTGAAATACATTGCTTGTTGATATACTTATTAACCCCCATGTTTAATTTCTTCAAAATATATAGCTTATAAAGAGTAATCTTTTGTGTAATACTTCTTTTGCTCAGTATAATAATTTTGAGATTCATATATTATCGCATGTATTAATTTTTTCTTTCCATTTTTTAGTAGTGTTTTATTGTTTGATGAATATTCCATAGTTCATTATTGATGAACATCTCAATTGCATGTAGTTTTAGATTATTATGAATAAAGCTGCAATGAAATGTTTTAGTACAAGTCATATATATATATATATATATATATATATATATATATATATATATATATATATATAATTATTGACTTGTAGAAGTTCTTTATATATTTTGGTTTCTAGTCCTTCGTCATACGTATTTCTATTTTGGTGATACTGGACATTGAACTTAAGTGCTTAACCACTGAAATACATCCCCGATATTTTAGATTATTTTATTTTTTTAATTTTTGAGATAGAGTTTCACTAAGTTGCTGAGGCTGGCCTTGAACTTGTGATTCCTCCTGCCTTAGCCTCCCAAGTTGTGGAGAATACAGGCAGGTGCCACAACATCTGGCTCTGAATCACTCTCCCCCCCACCATACCAGCAATTGAATGCAGGGTCACTTAACCACTGAGCTGCATCCCTATTCCCCTTTTTTTCTGTTTTATTTTGAGACAGGGTCTCCCTAAGTTGCTTTGGGCTTCACTAAGTTGCTGAAGCTGGCTTTGAACTTGCGATCATCCTGCTTCAGCCTCCCAAGTCGCTGGGATTACAGGCATGCACCACCATGTCTGGCTCTGAGTCACTTTTTATGTATATTATCAAATGCTTTCTAGAAAAGACATACCAATTTACCTTACCACCCATAGTACATTTTCTCACAATTTTATCAACACTGAGTTTTATCAGTCTTTTTATTCTTTGCCAATATCATAGGTGAAAAATTACATCTCAGTGTTTTTTTTTTTTTAAGTACTGGGGAATGAACCCAGGAACGCTTAAACACCAAGCCACATCCCCAGCCCCTTTTATTATTATTATTTTTTTAATTTTGAGACAGGGACTCACTATATTGCTTAGGGTCTTGCTAAATTGCTGAGGCTAGCTTTGAATTCAGATTCTCCTGCCTCAGACTCCTTGCAGCAATGAGCCACTTTACCTGACATATCTCAGTTTTATTGGCATTTCTTTGATTACTGGTGGGGGTAAACATATTTTCACATACAATTTTCATGAACCATTTTCATATAATATCCCTGAATTGCCTATTCTTATCCTTTGCCCATTTTGCTATTAGGGTGTTTATCTTTTTTATGTTGATATGTAATTATTTGTAAAAGCTTTTTGTATGTTAAGGAAATATGTGTGTGTGTGTGTGTGTGTGTGTGTGTGTGTGTGAATATAGAGAAGTAGATACTATTGTCTTTAAGATATTAAGGGATTGAGGCTGATTAAAACCCAAATGACTTGGTCTGGGGCTGTAGCTCAGTGGCAGAGCACTTGTGTGAGGCACTGGGTTTGATCCTTAGCACCACATAAAAATAAACAAATAAAATAAAGGCATTCTGTCCATCTATAACTATAAAAAATTTTTAAAAAACTAAATCATTTGGTCCAAGATCATATGAATAATAAATTGACAGAGCAAAGAGTTGAATTCTGTTCTATATCACACAAAATACCATGTTTGTCTGTTACAGAAAATCTATTAGGTTAGTAACTAACCTTACTTAGTAACTTTTCCAAATACTTAAAAATTATTTCATATTATTGTCTCCTCTGCTGAAAGGTTTAGTTTCAGAATTTGTCTCCTTTTGATGGTCTTATTAGAACTTGAGAAAACATTTAGTATATTTTGACCATTTTTCTTTTATCTTTCAAAACTTTAACTTATTACTTTAAAATAATTTCAAAATTAAGAAATGTTGTAGGAATAGTACAAACAATTTCCAAATACCCTTTACCTAGATTCATACGTTTTTAACATGTTGACACAGTTGCTTTATCGTTCTATCTTCATTTTTCTTTTTACACTGCACTCCTAAATACTTCGGCATGTCTTTCCTAAGGACAGGGACATTTTCTTACAAAACAACTGTATAATGATCAAAATCAGGAAAATTAACATTGATGCAATGCTACTACTGTCTATATTCAGATTTTACAGTTTGTCCCAATAATAGTCTTTATAGCATCCCCCCCGACCCTAGTTCATAACACAATTTAGATTACATATTTAATTCACTTGTTATGTCACTTTAGACTCCTTTAATCTGGAATAGTTCCTCATTCTTTCTTTTTCTTTCATGATGTTGACACTTTGAAGAGTACAAACCAGTTATTTTGTAGAATGTCCCTTAGTGTGGGTTCATCTGATGTTTGCTCATGATTAGATTCTAGGTTGTGCTTTTTTTTTTTTTTTTTCGTTAGAATTCCACAGAAGTGATGTGTTCCCAGTGTATTGCAACAGGAGGTACAGGATGTCAGTTTCCCCCACTATTGGTGATGTTAGCTTTAATCATTTTGTTAAAACAGGGTCTTCTATGTTTCTTCTCTATCAAGTTATTGTTTTTACTTTTGTAATAAGTATGCAATTGTAGGGGGATATTTTTTAATTCTATAAATGTCCTGTCATTCATCAAATTCTTGCCCAATAGTTTTCTAACAGTCATTGTATATTCTTACCTGAATCAGTTATTACTCTGATGTTTGAAAAATAGGGATTTCCTAAATAGACCATTAATTTTACAATAAGTTGGCATTCCACTGTAAAGAACAGTTTCCCTGTACTGCATGTATTTATTCATTGATTGATTACCAGTATGGACTCATGGATTCTTATTTATTACATGGTTATAATTTTTTACTCTCATTATTAATTTTGAAAACCGGATTTGGCCAATGGGAGCTCCTTTAAGGTAGTTTCTATAAGCATTGACACGTCCCCATTACTCTTATTACTTATTTACTTTCTGGGACAATAACAATATTTCAAGCTGGGCACAGTGGTACATGCCTGTAATCCCAGTGACTTGGGAGGCTGAGGCAGGAGGATCATGAGTTTAAAGCCAGCCTCAGCAATGGTGAGGTGCTAAGCAATTCAGTGAGACCCTGTCTCTAAATAAAACACAAAAGAGGGCTGGGGATATGACCTTATTAGAACTTGAGAAAACATTTAGTATGTATTTGACTCAGTGGAGTGCCCCTGAGTTCAATCCCTGGTACCAATATATATAAAGTTTATCTTGTATTTTTTCTGCTCTAACACTGAAACGAGTGAGTTATTTCTCCAAGGAGCCCTTGCTCCCATGAGGAATGATGTTTAGAAACCAAGATCTGGATGCTGGGTGTACTCTTTGCCTCTGAAGTGTCATTGCTTTTGGGCTTTTTTATCAGAGTGACCTAGCTTTTATCCCAGGCTTTTGAATGTTTCTCAGTGTGTCTACCACTTGATTGTAGGTCTGTGCTTGAATAGTTCATTAATTGAGGAAATTGCTCCAGCGACAGTTTCTTTTTGCTTTTTTAGTTGTTGATGGGCCTTTATTTTATTTACTTATTTCTATGTGGTTCTGAGAATCGAACTCAGGGCCTCATACATGCTAGGCAAACGCTCTACCACTGAGCCACAACCCTAGCCCAGAGACAGTTTCTTCCATTATTGGAAAGCTCCGATAGTTGACAGTCCTTTACATTTGAAATCAGTATCATTGGTTTCCTTTACTAATTCTTGACTTTTCTGTGCTAAACAGCTGCAGTTCATTTACTGCCATTACTCCCATGGCAGAGTTTTAACGTCTACTCATCATTCTGGTTATTCTGTTCTGTTCTGTTCATACTTCAGTTCATTAATATTTCTCTTTAAAGATTGGCATCTAGAACTAAATGTACTATTTCAAGTACATGTTCTGATCAGTAGAGAGGAGTGGGTCAATGACTTTCTTTGTTCTAGACCCTATGCTACCACTCATGCAGGCCAAAATTAAGCTTTCATATTTCTCTCTTTCTGACAGCCACATCGATCATTCTGTTGACTTACATTGAGCCTATAGTTAGTTGAAATCCCTAAGACTTTAATTCCTCTATGCTCATCCACTCAGTACTTGAACATTTGTATTTTAGGATCTAGTGCAAGTCTTTAATTTGATCTCTTTCTTTTTAGCTTGTTAAATTTAGCCTGTCTTTCCTGCTTGTCAAACTTATTTTGAATCTTGAATGTCATCCAGTTTTACTAGCTTCTTTTCCAGCTTATCATCTACAAATTTGATTGTATACCATTAGTGTCTTTATATAAAATTTTTTTTTACTGTCATAAAGAGCAGGGTAGAGCTCAAGTCTTTTCAGCCTGAAAAGACTTGCGCTCTAGACACTTTGTCTCATGTTGAAATCAGTCCATCAAATAAGGATGACTGCTCTTTGTCTATCTTCATCTGCTATTGTATATAGGACCTGAGCCAATAGACCTGTCACAGTACTGCTTTGTACCAATTTCTAATCTTTTCATGGGGTCAGTGCTTCAGGGTTATAGGGAGGCTTGTTTATGGCAAAAGAGAGGAACTATTACATAGTCCAAACTTACTGTTTTTTGAGTGAACATTGGCCTGGTCTGGTTCAGTTTGTGTCTTCCATAGGGCCAGAGGCAAAGATAAATGCTTCAGGCAGCTAACGCTGTCCTACCTTATTCAAAGAATCTTCATAAAATCTAAGGATCTTCAGAGGTCATCTAGTTCAAGCTTCTATAATCTGATAGACAAAGCCTATCAATGTATCCTTTTACTTTAATGCCATATCAGTCAGCAAGTACTTATGTACTTTATAAAAATGGAGCAAATGTATCTTATACAAAAGTGCTCTCAGAATCTGCAAATAAGAATAGTGTATTGGTCAGCTTTTTGTCACTATAATGAAATACCTAACAAAGGTCATTTATGAAGAAAATAGATTTATTTAGCTCATAGTTCTGGAGGTTCAAAGTCCAAATGGCATAGAGCAGGCTCTGGCAAGGACCCGTGGCAGATGGCAGAGCACTTGCAGGAGAATGATCTCATCTTAAACCAGGAAGTTCAGAGAAAGGGAGGGGCTAGTCTTGTTCCCATTTTAAGAATCCTCTTTTGAGAACTTAAGGGTCCAGGAAAGACACTTCATCACTTCTGGAGGCACACCCCCAGTGACCTCCCACTGTATCTACCTTTTAATGGTTCTGTACCATCTCCCGGTACTCTCTCTCTCAGGATTAATCTTCTAACATATGGACCCTTGAAGGCATTCCAATCATAGCACATAGGAAAATATTGTTGTCTGAAAATGAAGTAAAATGCAACATAATTGATACAAATAAATACAAAATTGATACAAATTAATGTAACCTAAGAGAGAAGAAATTTTTCTTTTAATGCAACTAGAATGTTTTTCAAGTTTACTTCAAGGACCAGGGTATGATCTTAGGAAAAAGAGAATGAAATGTAATAATGCAAAGAAACCCTAACTTTCTCATCTGCTTTATAACTCGGCCATCTGAAATAGTGATCTATGAATAAAAGTCTGAAGGGTGATTAACTGCAAGGAGCCTGGGATGGAGAAGAATGATATTTTTGTTACTTTAGCCTTATCTATGGGTTCTTTTCATCATTTATTTTAATGGCATAGGTAATATGTGAATACATTCTTATAAAAATATTAAAACATTACAAGTAAGATAAGTTTCCTTTCACCCATCCTCTTGCCCTCAGTTCTGGTTGGACAGGCATTTTATAGAAATATCTTGAGTAGAGAAATTTATCAGGCTCATATAATCTGATGTTAATATGTACTTTATAGACATGAATTTCCTTGTTTTAAAAATATGCTCACAAATCAACCTTTTAATATATAGTCTAGCCTGCTCAATATACATGCTTGCTTAGAGGGACTGCCTCGTACATATGGCCAGGTACTGGTTCTGGAGATAGGTCTATTTCCTTTTATAGACCTACATATGGTTTTTTAAGGCCTTATATATGGTTTCAGCATCAGTGCCATTTATTATCATATCCCATTTCAAACTCTGTACCTAGCCATTCTAAACTGTTTTCCATTCTTATAGTATACCATTGCCCTCTTTCACGCTAATCCAAACCTTGTTACTCTGATGTTTGTTCCACTTTAGTGATGCTATGACTAATCAGTATGTACAGATTGGTGAGTGCTTGATCCTTCCATTATACAAATACTCGTTGTCTTTTCCTACTGTTTTTTGTATACATTGATGATAATTATTTGAACCACTTATTTCATAAGGGGCTCCAAATGATGGCACAGGAGTCTGAAGAAGGAAAATCACAAAACTAAGGTCAGCTTAGGCAATTCAGTGAGACCCTATCTCAAAATAAAATTATAAAAAAGGAACTGGTCTAGCATATGAGGCCCTGGGTTTGAACCCCAGTACCACAAAAAATAATTTTTATTTACTAATTAGATTTATTTGGTATCTTTTTAAAAATATTTTTTAGTTGCTGATAGACCTTTATTTTTTAAAATTTATTTATATGTATTGCTGAGAATCAAACCCAGTGCCTCACATGTGCCAGGCAAGTGCGCTATCACTAAGCCCTTATTTGGTATCTTTAGATAACAGCTTGTGTGTGATTGGCAAGGTGAATGTTTAATTCTTTTTATTGTGATTTTAAATGTTATTTAAATTAGTAATTCAGGGCTTTGGACAATTTTGTCAAAACAAACCACTTTAAGTGCTGGCTATGCTTCCAGAAAAGCAGACAAAAGCCCACTTAATTCACTGGGTAAATGAAACATTTCATGAGTCATGAAAAATAGAAAATATTTTTGTAGTAATAGTTATTAAATAAAAGAAAACCAAATGAATTTTTAAAGTTTAACTTGAGTACTCATACTTGAGAGAAAAGCAGTCTTAATTAGAGGAAGAAAAAGTAGATGGATACTTATGGTGATTTGAAGCAATCTGCTGAGTACTTTCAAGGGCTTTTAGAATTTGATGGCACTGTTCTTATGTCTAATTTCACTACAAATTTAAGCTATTTCCATTTCTTTGATAGGTGCTATTACCAATACTTCTCTTACATTCAGTCCATGATCAGAATGATCTTTGGCTCACAAATGGAGAGAGGCCCACTTACCAGTTAAAGAACTGGATGTGAGTGAATGAAGTAAGATTAACTGAACTAAAAGTAGTGTAAGACAAAAAGGAGGATGAAGAGAAATATTCATGCCAGGACTTTGAGGAATGAGGATGGACTAGGGTCAGGACAAGGGTCAAGCAAGCAAGGTACCTAATAGTGTAGATCCTACACTTGCTCCATCCTGGGCCTGAGTGCCTCCTTAAATTTTGTGCCCTTGGACAGTTATTCTGAAGTCTGTCAATGTGAAATAGGATGGCAAGGGCTCTGGAAGAACTATATATCAAGGCTCTAGGAGTCTAATAACAGAAGTCCTGAGTATTGGTGTTAGAACCTAGGCAAAGACTTTAGGGGTACAGATATGAACCCAGAGTCCCTATATGATAGAATAAGGTTCAAAATCAAGGTAGGTGGAATATTGGAAGTCAAGAAAGACTTCATAGAGGAGACTGTGTTGACATCTAAATGATGAATCAGAAAGCCTATCCCAGGGTAAAAAGATATGTGAAGAAGAATGAGAGCAAAGACAAGGAACCAGCAGGTAGAGAGACATGGAGGCATGAAATACATTTAGTGGCTGGAATGATAAGAGATGAGATTAGGGACCATGTTATGGAGGGTTTTGTAGGCCAGGCATTTTGTGCCTCACTTTTTCCTTTTCAGATAATTGACTTGCTGCTAAGAGTGAGTGAGTTGTCCTTTAGAACATCCCTCATTTTGGATTTGTTTTTCTTTCTTATGCTGTCATTGACGTATTCCTCTGCAACTCATATTCATCTCTAAATTGACGTTAGCTTAAGAGATTTGATGATATTCAGTTTCAACTATTTTTTGGTCAACAGTACTTCAAAGGCTGGGTGTGGTGGTACACGCCTGTGATTCCAGCAACTTGGGAGGCTGAGGCAGGATCACAAGTTCAAAACGAGCCTCCATAACTTAGTGAGGCCCTAAGCAACTTAGTGATTCCCATCTCAGAATGCAAAAACAAAAAGGGCTGGAATGTGGTTCAGTGGTTAAGTGCCCCTGGGTTCAATCCTTAGTACCAAAAAAAAGAAAAAGAATACTCCACAGAAATAATTGTGTTATTTATTTTGAATCATACCTGAAGACATACAGCTGCAACTGCTCTACTTTTAGTGAACAAGTGACAAACTGATTCTGTCATTATATTTACCAATAATCTATTATCTAATAGACTAATCCATTGATGACCATTGGTGGAATTAATTTACTACAGATTTCAGAATGGTGATTTCTTAATTTTATTTTCTGCATTCATTAGATAGAATTCTTATAAAAGTAAACTTTTCCTTATCAACTAGAAATATTAGGTTACTTGTACAGTAAAGGCAGAAGAAACACTTGATTCTTTCCTGAGTTACCAATTTCCAAAATAATTGGTGCCCTATTTACTTTCAGCGATATCCAACAAATTGAATGTGTTTGTTCTCTGTCATAAAGAACCCCCCTTTAGGGCTGGGGTTGTGGCTCAACTGTAGAGTGCTTGCCTAGCATGTACAAGGCCCTGGGTTCAATCCTCAGCACCACGTAAAAATAAATAAACAAAATAAAGATATTGTGTACAACTAAAAAATAAATAATGAAAGAAGAAAAAGAAAAAAAGAACCCCCTTTAAACATACATTCAATGGTTTCAATCTATTGCACTCATTATTCTTGCTGATACTCAGATTGTCTCACCTTTTGCCAATGTGTTGCTTGCCATATCATTTTGACATTACCCATTAGTGTTCCTTAGCTTACTTGCTTTCTGGCATAAGGCTTATCTTATATACTTCCTGCCCGAGATCTGCCCTTTCTCCAAAGATATATTTGTTTTCCTAAAAACAGCTTTATTGAAGTCTAATTTTTTTGTAATTTATAAAATTCACCCATTTTAAGAAGACATATCAATAAGTTTTAGTAAACTTATAGAGTCATGCAACCATGACCACAATCTGGTTTTAGAACATTTCCAACAATCTAAATGATCCCCTGTACCCTTTTGTGATCAATCTCTCTTCTCACTCCTAGTCCAAGGCATCCCTTAATCTGTTTTCTGTCTCTATATATTTGCCTTTCCTAGAGATTTCATATAAATGGATTTCATGTAGATGGAATTTCTAGAGATAACCGATTTTTGCATCTGGTTGTTTTCACTTAGCACTAGGTTTTCTCTTAAATTGAGATATAATTCACATACCACAAAAGCCACCACTTTAGGGTATTTAACTCAGTTGGGTTTTAGTATATTCACCGGGTTGTACAACTATCACTTCCATCTAATTCCCGAACATGTTCATAATGCCGAAAAGAAACCTCACACCTGTTAATACTCAGTTTTCATTTCCTTCTTTCCCCACAGCCCCTGGTACCCACCAAACTACCTTCTGTCTCTTGATTTGCCCACTCTGGACATTTCATATAAAATAAATACAATATGTGGTCTTTTATGTCTGGCTTCTTTTTTTTAGTGTAGTGTTTTTAAGGTTCATCCATGTTAGATCATGTGTCAGTAAATTATTTGTTTGTTTATTTATTTATACCAAGGATTGAACCCAGGACTACTTTACTACTGGGCTACATGCCCAGCACCCCAGGTGCCCCTTTTTTTAAATTTTGAGACAGGGCCTTGCTAAATTGCTGAGGCTGGCCTTGAACTTGAGATCTTCCTGCCTTAGTCTCTGTAGTCACTGGGATCACAGCCATGCCCCACTATACCCACCAGTACCTTATTTATTTTTACTACTGAATAATATCCCATTATATGACTATACTCAATTTTACTTATCCATTCATCAGTCAATGAACATTTTGAGTTGATTCCACTTTTTTGGGTCACATTGTAACCCTATGATAGTCTTTTGAGGAACTGCCACACTATTCTCCAAAGCAAATGTACCATTTTACATTCCCACCTGGGCATGAGAGTTTCAGTTTTCTTCATATTCTTGCCAACACTTGCTTTTTGTTTTTCTTTTTTTGTTCATCTTTTTATGATAGATATCTTAGTGGGTGTGCACATTTTGGAAAACAGTCCGAATTCCTTAGAAGATAAGAGCTCTGTTTACCCATCTCATCCAGAGGTGGTGGTTGTTCTGTTTCTTTATTTGTTCAGTGACTTATTTGAACTAGCTCTACAGATTTTGTCTTAAGTGTGTGACCCACTGATATTTCTGCTCTATTGTTGTTGTTGCTTTTCTTTGGTAAAAGGGATTGAAACCAGGGCGCATATACTCTATGACTGAGTTACACCTTCAGTCCTCTGCTCAGTTTTTTGAAATTTTATTTTTCTTTTTTCTCACATTTTTATTGGTGCATTATAGTTGTACACAATGGTAGGATTTGTTCTTATATATTCATTCTTGCATACACTTTAACAATATAATTTGGCTATTTTTGGGGGGAAGGGATACTGGAAATTGAACTCAGGGGTACTCAACAACTGAGCCACATCCCCAGCCCTGTTTTTTAAAATAACCTTTTTAATATTTATTTTTTAGTTTTAGGTGGACACAATATCTTGATTTTTATTTTTATGTGGTGCTGAGGATCAAAATCAGTGCCTCACGCATGATAGGCAAGCACTCTACCATTGAGCCACAACCCCAGCCCTCCCAGCCCTATTTTGTATTTTATTTAGAGACAGGGTCTCACTGAGTTGCTTAGTGCCTCACTATTGCTGAGGCTGGCTTTGAACCCATGATCCTCCTGTCTCAGCCTTCCAAGCTGCATATTACATATGCATATTACAGTCATATGTCACCGCACCCAGATAATTTGGCTAATATTATTCCCCAATACTTCTCCTTTTCCTCTCCTCTTCCCTCCCCCTTGTCCATTTCCTTCACTCCACTGATGTCCCTTTGATTTTCATGAGATCCTTCTCCTTCCTTTTTCTTTATCCTCTCATCATTCCACATATGAGAAAATATATGACCCTTGACCTTCTGAGTTTGGCTTATTTTGCTTAATATAACGGTCTCTAATTCAATCCATTTTCCTGAAAATGACATAATTTCATTTCTTTATGGTTGAAAAAAATTCCATTGTGTACATATACCCCATTTTTCTTTCTTTCTTTTTTTTTAGAGAGAGAGAGAGAGAGAATTTTTTAATATTTATTTTTTAGTTTTCGTCGGGCACAACATCTTTATTTGTATGTGGTGCTGAGGATCGAACCCAGTGCCGCACGCATGTCAGGCGAGCGTGCTACTGCTTGATCCACATCCCCAGCCCCCATACCCCATTTTCTTTATCCACTCATCCATTGACGGACACCTGAGTTTGTTCCATAGTTTGATTGTTGTGAATTGTGCTGCTATAAACTTGGGTATACATTTATCACTGTAGTATGATGAGTTTAATTCTTTAGGATAAATACTGAGGAGTGGTATAGCTGGGTCATTAAAGTTTTTAAAAATCTAATTTTTTGAGGAAACTCCACAGGAACGTAACTAGGGCTCCCTCCAGTACCCTGTGCTTGAATGCAGCCTTGCACATGCACACAGTTTTAAGACCACAGGGCTTTGTGGGAGGTTATGAAGTTCCACTGTAGCTATCATGCTTTCTGGATCCTTCTGCTAAACTTTTGGCAGGTGTGCTTTCTGTTGCTTGCTCCAACCAATATTGTGACCTTAGGTAACTATGATGTTGGCTTTCCCTGATTATATGCCACTGATTTTGCTATTGTTTTCAACACCCCTGGTCATGGGACTTTTTTTTTGTATGTGTGTGCGTGCGTGTGTGTGTGTGTGTGTGTGTGTGTGCTGTGCTCATTCCTAGTCAAGTATTTCCCCTCCAGCAGCCAAATTGCTGTTTTTTTTTCCTGTGGCTTGCCTTACTTACCCTGCTCTGGTAAAATCAGCTCCAAGGGACCTGGGAAAGGAGATGGGAGCTGCCTTAGGCTAAAACACCACAGAGTCCCACTGTTCTTAACCCAAGGTTCAATAGGTTTCCTTAAACACTTCTTAAATTTGGTCTATTTCCAGAGAACTGAAATGATTGTTTTTGACAATTTTATATAGTTTTATCAAAGAAAGGATTTGCTGAATTCCTCACTCTGCCATTCCAGAATTCCTTTCTAATCTATGTTTTAAAATATCATTCTTAAGTGTTCTTCCTGCAAAAATGATAAATATGTGAGGTAATGCTATGTTAATTAGCTTGTTTTAGCCATTCCACATTCCATGATATTTCAAAACACCATGTTGTATTTTTTATATATATATAATTTTTATTTGTCAGTTGAAAAAAAAGATCATTTCAATAGCAGTGAAGGATGGATTATGTGGAGGGAAAACTGGTGGCCAAGATAATATGATTTTACTCAGCAATACTTTGTAATCTCTGAGCAGGAATGTAGAATATAAATAGTTGGGTTGATTGGTAGGTAGGGATTGACATAATAAGTATGGTAGAAAATCAAGGAGATAGGAGAATTGAGAGTGTTGGGTACTCTTACACTGTCCATTGATACTTTCCTAGGTTGTAAAGGAAGTGAAGTCAAAAGTGACATGATGGCCTTGGAGAATAGAAAAGAGGGTTTAGGGCTGGAGATGTAGCTCAGTGGCAGAGCACTTGCCTAGCATGCAGAGGGCCCTGGGTTCAATCATCAACACCCTGAAAAAGAAATATATATATATGGGCTGTAGTTCAGTAGTAGAGCATTTGCTTAGCACATGTGAGGCACTAACTTTGATCCTCAGCACCACATAAAAATAAATATATAAAATAATAAAGTATTGTGTCCATCTACAACTAATTTTTTTTAAAGAAAGAGGGTTAGTGAATTAAAGGGCTTTAGGAAGTTGAAAGGTAACTTAAGGGAGTATAAGGTATATTTTTCCTTGGTAGGAAAAAAAAGTTTCTGAAAGTAGACTCTGTTTGGTTTTGGACATAGAACTATTCTAGGTATTACTACAGAAATGGGTGACTGAAAAGGAGTCTGAAACAAAGAAGTTAGAATAGGATATGTCAAGGAGCTGTTGGGTTTGGAAGTTAGATCATCAAAGGGGATATTGAAGGTTTTCAGGATGTGAAGAGGAAAAGAAAACAACTGGTACCAAATCATAAGTGAATGTAGTGGAGAGACTTGGTGGTTGACTCTTAACATTGAGAAGGTAATAGAATTGGTTAGAATGAATTTCAAAGAAACAAAGACTGTTGAGGTAAGATGGTAAAATAATACTTTGGGGAACCAGTGAATAAGATTTGAGGTGGTAACCTGCTCTTCACTTATGGGGAGGAATGAGTAAAGGAAAATGAACAGCCTCAAATTAAGAGCTTTGCAAGGGAAAAGCAGTTTGGGATGGCAGCTCAGTTAAGGAAAGGAGATAGAGGTTGAACGGATGGGCATGACCAAAGTCTAGAAGGTTCTAGAAAATGGTGGACAGTGTTTTTTTTGTTGTTGTTTATTTTTGTTATTTGCTCTAGAGTAGGATATGATTGGGTATATAAGCAGAAGATAATATTAAAATCTATGTGATTAGTTTGAATCCAGGATATAACTAGAGTTATTATTGTTAAGAATATTATTATCTAGAGGCTGGGGATATAGCTCAGTTGGTAGAGTGTTTGCCATATGTATGTATGTATATATATATATATATATGCTAGTTGGTATAATAAGGAAACTTTTTGAAACTATTTTGTAGGGAAATTTTTGTACTGATATTGGTAATTAGAAGTAATTTGACATTTTGGAATACTGTGACTCTAATAAATGTAAAATTGGGGCAGGGCTGGGAACGTAGCTCAGTTTTAGAGTATGTGCTCTGCATTATGTGAGGCCGTGGTTTTATCCCCTGTACAAAATTTTTAAAAAAGTGAAATTGGTATGTATATGATAAGATTAATGCTGACATTAGAATTAAAGTTGACTACAGATCATAATTTTGGCAAGAATGAAGCTTACTTTTGTTTGAAAATTAATTTATTTTTAAAAATTTTGACTGATATAAAAACATAAAAGTTGCATATATTAATGGGGCACCATGTAATATTTGATACATGTATACATTGCATAATGTTTAAGTCAGGTTAAACATGTGTATCTCCTCATTCATCAAGTCTTTGAAATGAAAACTTGCTAAGTGCTTTCATACAATTTTTTGAATTGTACAGTACATAATTATTATCTATAGTCATCATACTGTAAAACATAGTACTCCAGAGCTTCTTGTTCCTATCTAACTGTAAATTAGTACCTATTGATCAAACTTTTCCCATCCCTTCCCCTTCTTTCCCCTGTCCCTGGCTGCTGGTAATCACCATTCTACTCAACTTCAGTAAGAATGACTTTTTTTAGATTTCACATATGAGTGAGGTCATGTAGTACTTCTTTCTGTGCTGACTTAATTTGCTTAACATAATGATCTTCACTTCCATCCATGTTGCTGCAAAGAACAGTATTTTATTATTTTTATTACTGAATAGCATTCTGTTGTGTATATGTTCCACATTTTCTTTCTTTTTTTTTTTTGAGAGAGAGAGAGAGAGAGAGAGAGAGAGAGGGAGAGAATTTTTATTTATTTTTTTAGTTTTCGGCGGACACAACATCTTTGTTTGTATGTGGTGCTGAGGATCGAACCGGGCTACACGCATGCCAGGCGAGCACGCTACCACTTGAGCCACATCCCCAGCCCTATGTACCACATTTTCATTATTCATCCATAGGTGATGGACTCTTTTTTCCATTCCTTGAATATTTTTTATAGTGCTGCAATAAACATAGGTGTTCAGATGCCTCTTCAACATACTAATTTCATTTCCTTTGATTTTATTCTCAGTGGGATTGCTAGATTATTTGGTAGTTCTATTTTTAATTTTTTGAGGAACCTCCATAATGTTTTTCATAATAGGTGTACTAATTTATGTTCCCACCAATGGTATGCAAAGAAGGATTCCCTTTCCTCCACATCCACATCAGCACTTGTTGCCTTCAGTCTTTTTTATATTAGACATTCTTATTGGTGTGAGGTGATATCTCATCATAGTGTTGATTTGTGTTTCCTTGATGATTAATGATATTGAGCATTTTTCATACACGTATCAGCTATTTGTATGTTTATTTATAGAAGTGTCTATTTAGACCTATTGCCAATTTTTAATTTGCTTTTGTTTTGTTATTGAGGTTGTTTTTTTAGTGCCATACATATCTGGATAAGGAACCCTTATGAGATGTATAGTTTGCAACTATTTTTATCCATTCTGTAGTTTGTCACTGCATTCTGTTGAGTGTATCTTTTGCTGTGTAGAGGTTTTTTTTTTTCATTTGATGTAATTCCATTTGTCTATTTTTGCTCATGTTTACTGTGCTTTTGTGGTCTTATACAATAAATCCTTGCATATACCAAATGTCCTGAAGCATTTCCACAATGTTTTCTTCTGGTAGTTTCATGTCACACTTTTTTTGTGAAAGTATGTTACTGGGCACTTAACCGAGGAGCATTTTACCACTGAGCTACATCTCCAGCCCCTTTTTATTTTATTTTGAGGATCTCACTAAGCTGCTGAGGCTGGCCTTGAACTTGTGATCTTCCTGCCTCCAAAGTTTCTGGGATTAGTCATGTGCCACAGTGCCAAGTTCAGGATTTATAAAACTGTTTAATCCATATTGAGTTGTTCTTTGTGACTAGTGAGAGAGAGGAGTCCAGCTTCACTTTTCTGCATGTGGATATTCAGTTTTCCCACACCTTTTATTGGAAAGACCATCCTTTCTCCATTGCATGTTTTTGGTAAAAAATCAGTTGACTGTGGATGCCTGAGTTCTCTATTCTGTTCAGTTGGTCTCTGTGTTTCTTTTTGTGCCAATATCATTCTCTTTTGATTACTACAGCTTTGTAGTATGTTTTGAAGTCGTGTAGCATAATGCTTCCTACTTTGTTCTTTTTGCTCAGAATCTCTTTGGTTATTCAGTTTTGTGAGAGCATGTGCATGTGGTTCCATATAAATTTTAGAATTGTTTCTTTTAGTTCTGTGAAGAATGCCATTGGTATTTTGATAGAGATTGTATTACATCTGTACATCACTTTGAGTAGTATGGACATTTTAACAATATTGATCTTTCCAATCCATGAACATAGAATGTCTTTCTACTTTTTTGTGTCCTCTTCAATTTGTTTCATCAATGTTTATAATTTCATGTACAGATCTTTCACCATTTTGGTTAAATTTATTCCTAGTTGTTTTATTTTTTGTACCTATTTTAAGTGGGATTGCTTTCTTGATTTCTATTTCAGATAATTTGCTATTAGCAAGTAACAATGTTACTGATTTTTATATATTGATTTTGTGTCCTACAACTCTGCTGAATTCATCTATTTGTTCTAACAGTGTTTTAGTGGAATCTTTGGGGTTTTCTATATATAAGAGCATGTCATTTGTAAGCATTAATGATTTGACATTGTTTTTAAATATTTTTTCTAGTTGTCTACGTACCTTTATTTTATTTATATGTGGTGCTGAGAATTGAACCCAGTGCCTCACATATGCTACACAAGTGCTCTACCACTAAGCTACTACCCTAGCTCTTGTCATTTTTAAAATGTGGATGCCATTTATTTATTTATCTTGCCTAATTGCCCTGGCTAAGACTCTCATTACTACAATGAATAAAACTGGCAAAAGTGGACATCCATGTCTTACTCCAGATCTTAGTGAGAAACCTTCAGTTTTTCCCCAAGGAATGAAGTTTTATATAAAATATTATTACTGGATTGTGTTCAGAAGACTGTGATGTATTTTGATCTATTTATGATGAGATAATTGTAGCTTTAAAATGTATTGACTTTTTTGAATAATCGTTTTAACTTTTCTTTTCTAGGACCATTTGCAACCCACAATATACAGAGGACTGTATAGGATCTGCTTTAGTGTGAGGGTTTTGATCTTAATTGCCTTAACCATATTTGACATGATTGTGTTTATTTATAAATAAGATACATAGTTAGAAGCATAGAAGAAAAAATGTAAAGCAAAAATGATACTGGATTGGAGATGTAGAGCTCCAGTTATAAAAACCTAAAGAAGATTAACTGCCATGATAGTAATCTGACATATATTCAGTTCTTGCTACCATTCATTATGGACTGAACAAACATTGGAATAACTGGATATTGAGGTGCATAATTGTTAGTGATGTGTTAGACGAAGGGAGTTATTACAGCTATTTCTTTATTAACATCATATATTTTTAATTTATCAGCAACAGCAGAATATTATCACCATTCTACTCTGAAATAATATGGAGGAGTTTAATGGTTACCCTTATAGAGATGAAAGGGTAACAAAGAAGGTATTTCTTCTTTTCTGTCATTCTAGCAACCATCAGAAGAGATAACAAAAAAGCTGTTGCTTGTGGAGCCCTGTCATTTGTGACCTGGGATATTGAGCTCTTGGGCAGTCAGAATTCCAGTTCATGAGGCAATCTATGTGAACCTGGTCTAGCAAGGTGACTGGTCCCTATCCACTAATTATACAGGGCCTGGATCTCTAAAAGAGAACAAGAAAGAAAAAAGTAAATGAGGGAAATATGAAAAAAATATAGATATGAATCTTAGACCCTGGAGGATAAGTTAAGGCCCAGGTCACAAACAGCAAAACAGAGGGAAAGGCCCTGAGGGTTATGCTGGAATTCAGTACAGTGGTGTTCATGCAATATAAAAACTGGGAGAACTAGGAGAACTAATTTTGTTTTGAAACCTGGCTTGGCTTCAAGAATGAAGAAAATTAGGTTGAACTGTAATGAAAATATCTATGATGGCAAAGTTAAATAGAAGGGAAGTATGCTTTGAAGTTAAAATGGGTAGAAGTTTAATTATAATAAAGTATAATCCCTAATGAAATATTAGTTATATAGAGATAATCATATATTAAATATTTCTTTAATATTTAAAGGTTAGAAGAATGAATCCTTGGCTCTCCTGTTTACTAGTTGTGTGATCATGGGGAAATTACTTACCTTCTCCAAACCTCAGTTTTTCATTTACTGAATGGATTTATGATATTTATATGGTTGCTTTAAGAATTAAGTGAAAAAATATAAAGAACAGCATGGTACCTGGATCATCTTCAGAGCTTAATAAATAGTCACTATTATCAGGCAGTGGATAGGAGAATTAATGAGGTAAAAGTTCAATCATGTGATAGATTATTCTTCACAGGTAGGTATGCAATTAGTTATTTCTTGTCAGAGCAATTTGCAGAAGTTGCAGGGTCAGAATCTCTTTGTACATTTAGTACAAAATTGGCCCATTTGTAGAAAGGTAATTCCCTTTGTTTCCTGAATTTGTAATAAATTAGGTCCTTTATACACTTTCCTTCCAAAATAGCACTCTTTTTGTCGGGGGGGTGTTGGGGATTGAACCCAGAGCCTCATACATGCTAAGCACACTGTCTACCACTATCAACAGTAGTAATTATAACATTAATTTTAAGTTAGCATTTACCATTCATATTTTAAATGTTTTGACTAAGACCTTGAATTTTTAGGAAAATGACCAATGATGAGCAGGTTAGCCAGTCACGACGGTGACTGAAAAAAGAGAAGATGGTAAGAGTATAAAGGCTTCTTCCGTAGTCAGTACAGATCACCCTTTGGAAACTAATTCAATTGGCCATTTGTTTAGGTGGAGTGAAATAGGCTGTCTCACAGGAAGCCTAAAAAAGAGGTCCTCAAGAGGTTCTCTGGGAAGCCTATTGAAGTTAAGGGGGAAAAGGGAGATGGACTGTAGCTTTTATGGAACTAGATTTGTTAGGCCTAAAAATGAGCCATTCAGGATCAAGTTTAAAGACACTTTACAGAACTTTTGTTGTTATTTCACATTCTGTTTGAAGAGTCTCTGACTTGGCACTTTTTTTCCTTTTAAGTAGACTTTATTTTTAGAGCAGTTTTAGGCTTACAGCAAAAATTGAGCAGAAATCACAGAGAGTTTTCATATATTTTGTCCCCACCCATGCACATTTTCTCCTACTATCAACATCCCACACCAGAGCAATACATTTGTTATAATCAATGAACCATCACGATCAGGTTTCTAGTTTATATTAGGGTTCCCACTTGTTGTTCTGCATTCTATGAGTTTGGAAAAATGTTTAATGATGTGGATCTAACATTATAGTATCACACAAAGTACTTTCACTAGTGAAAATCCTCTTGGCTCCACATATTCCCCCAATTGCTAGCAACTATAGATCTTTTTCCTGTTTCCATACTTTTGCTCTGAGTTTTAAAGACAGTTTTATGGCGCTATAATTCATGTACCACAAAATTTACCCACTTAAAGTATAGAATTCAATTTAATTGGGTAAAATTTATGTACATAAAAATACTTTTTTTATTGTTGGTTGTTCAAAACATTACATAGTTCTTGATATATCATATTTCACACTTTGATTCAAGTGGGTTATGAACTCCCATTTTTACCCCATATACAGATTGCAGAATCACATCAGTTACACATCCATTGATTTACATATTGCCATACTAGTGTCTGTTGTGTTCTGCTGCCTTTCCTATCCTCTACTATCCCCCCTCCCCTCCCCTTAAAAATACTATTTTAGAATATACAATTCAGTGATATTTAGCACATTCACAATATTGCACAATCACCAGCTCTACCTAGTTCCAAAACACATTCATCATCCCAAAAGAAAATCCTATGCCATTAAGCTGCTACTTCCAATCCCCTCCAAACCCTTGGCAACCATTTCTACTTTCTGTCACTATATATTTGCTTATTCTGGATATTGCATATAAATGGAACTCTATTATATGTAACTTTTGAGATAGCTGACTTCTTTTACTTAATGTTTTCAAGGTTCATCCACATTGTAGCATGTTTGGATACTTCATTCCTTTTTATGATTGAATAATATTGTATTATATAGTAGTTTTGTTTATCCATTCATCACTTGATGGGCATTTGAGTTATTTCTACCTTTGGGTTGTTGTAATTAGTGCCACTATAAGCCTGTATGTACAAGGGTTCTGTCTGTGTGTGTGTGTGTGTGTGTGTGTGTTTTTTGCTGGAAATTGTATCCAGGGCCTAAAGCACGATATTCATTATTCTACCATTGAGCTACACCCCCAGCCCTGTGTACAGATTTTTGTTTGAACACCTTCTTTAAATTTTTGGAGGGTATATATGTAGGAGTAGATTTGTTAGGTTATATGGTGATTGTATAATTAATTATTTCCCACAGAAGTTGTACCACTTTATATTTATACCAGCAGTGTATGGTGGTTCCAATTTTTCCACATTTTTATTAGCACTTGTTATTATCTTTTTGATCATAGCTATCCTTGTGGATGTTGAAGAAGTGTTTTGTTGTTTTAGTGAACTTTTTGTCACTATAACAAAAATACCAGAAAAGAACAACTTAGAGAAAGAGATGTTTACTTTGGCTTATGATTTCAGGGCTGTGGTCAGCTGACTCCATTGCTCTGGGCCAGAGGTAAAGTAGAATATCATGGAAGAAGGGTGTGGTGGAAAAAAAAGCTGCTCAGCTCCTGGCAACTGGGAATCAGAGAAAGGGATTGAGGCACCAGGAACAAAATATAAATCCCAAAGGCATACCTCCAGTGACCTACTTCCTCCAACCACACAATACCTGCCAACAGTTTCCCTTAACAATACCATAGTTCTTTCACTTTATTACTCCATGAACTGGGCTTGGTGGTGCATTCCTGTAACTCCAGCAATTTGGGAGGCTGAGACTAGAGGATTCCAAATTCAAGTCTAGCCTCAGCAACTTAGCAAGGCCCTATGCAACATAGTGAGACCCTCTCTCAAAATAAAACATAAAAAAGGACTTGGGGATAGCTTAGTAGTTAAGTGTCCAGGGTTCAATCCCAGGTGCCAAAATACTCTTCTTCTTCTTCTTCTTCTTCTTCTTCTTCTTCTTCTTCTTCTTCTTCTCCTTCTCCTTCTCCTTCTCCTTCTCCTTCTCCTTCTCCTTCTCCTTCTCCTTCTCCTTCTCCTTCTCCTTCTCCTTCTCCTTCTCCTTCTCCTTCTTCTTCCATCAAATGAATTAAACCACTGATTAGGTTACAGCTCTCAGAACCTGATCATTTCAGGTTCCATTGCCTAACATGACCTCATATCCAAACTACAGCATGGGTTTCATTGTAAGTTTTCTTTCCATTCTCTTTCTTTCCCCCCTCCCTCTCTTCCTCTCTCTACCTTTCTCTTTGGTGCTTGGAATTTTTTTGACAAAGTTAAATTTACAAAGTAATAAAGGTTACAGGTTAAAAGTTACACATAAAGTATAAAAGGCCTATTACACAAATGTATAAATCTCTGTATAAAGCTCATATCAATGTGTCCTACCTTTGTCTCCTGTTTGTTAGCCAGGTCTTAGAGCTCTGAACAACAAGAGTTCTCAAAGGGGGCAGGGGAAGAGCTTCCAAACCAACAGCTAAAAACATCCCCTTAATAGACTTCAATTACTTGCAAAGTAAATCTTTTCATTTTTCATCTGAGTTGCCCTAACTAGTCATATCCTTTAAAAATTGCCTCATAACAATAAAAAAGAAAAGTAATGCCTTAGAAAGTAGAGGACAGTACTCTGAAATTAAATGGGAAACAGGCAAGTGGAATGCTCAGGTTTGACAAGAAAAGTTCATACAATAGTTTTAACTTAAACTATAAACCTGTGCCTCTGGCACTGGTCACAGACAAAGGGGACTCAAAGTATTCTCATTCCATTAGAAAGGACCAAAGAGAAAAGCCTAACCATTGGACCTCAAAACCAAAGACTTGAGAAAACATTTCTGAGTTTAAACCTTAGCTTAACTGAAGAATGCTAAACCTTTTTGATCATTCTGGGATCCATGGCAACCCTTTTGCTACCTGGGACTTGAAAAGGCAGTAAATATAAATGAGGCCGCAGGGACCCCTGAGAATGGTGAGGCTTCTGCTACTTCCACAGCTCTGGATTCAACCTGGGGTTTGTGGCCTCACATAAAAATGATCCTAGAAAGGAGAAGGAAGAACGAGGTAATAAAAGGCCCAGGAAAGAGCCAGGGCAGTCTACTTAAAGGGGCCTATGAAACCTTTCTCTACATGGAAAATGTTCTGAATACAGGGGTTTTAAAAAATATTTTTTATTTTTTAGTTGTAGTTGGACTCAATATCTTTATTTATTGATTTTTATGTGGTGATGAGGATTGAACCCAGGGCCTTGCATGTGCTAGATGAGCGCTCTACCTCTGAGCCACAACACCAGCCCCTGAATACAGGTCTTTATGGTATATTTTAGCCCCACTCCCAGTCTTACTATTACATGGTTAGGACCTCAGGAAACATTCTGAAAGATGATACTGCACACATGAAACGTTTTTCTCCCTAGTTCATTAGTACCCCATCACCCTTCCACACCATTTCCACTCAATTGCAGCCTTCTCCATGAGCAAAAATATCAAATCAGTAAGGAATATGTGGGCTTCTTGCCCAGCCAAGCCTATTTTGCATATTTCTTCTTGGGTTTCTTATCAGCTTCAGGGTTACAGACTGCAGGATTTGGTGTAGGGTTCACGTTCACTGCTGATGGCATGACAGGAGTCAAGTCCACATCAAGGGTGAGGTTTGGGTATAGCATAGGCAAATCACCAATGAGTGCTATTCCATGAATGCCATGTGGCTGGGAGCCTGCTTCGCTGTGTGTCAGGGCAGGACCCAGTAGAGTCCGTCACTAAAGGCAAAGTTCTGCATGATTCCTCCAGGCCCAGGGAGCCAGGACCCTCTACCCACTTCTTCTTCACTGGGACTACTGCAGTTTGCAACATGTTTTGAAGGGACAACTGAGGCATCCACATCCTTTGTGTTGATGTACTCATCACCCTCTCTGAAAGTCACTTGTGAGTTCTTCCTCTTCTTCTTTGGTCTCTGAATGTCCAGATTTCCCTCCTCAATGGTGAGGGTAGAAATCCACTTGTTGTGGAAAGTGTTCATCTCTATCAGGTTCTCAGTTAGTTTGTCTCCTTTGACTACATCCAGATGTAAACCAGTTGGGGGTTTTCCTGCCCAGGTCAGGCAGTCAAATGGTGCTTGGAATTTAACATAGGGCTTCTCACAAGTATAAACTTTACCACTGAGCTACACTCCCAGCCCTCTTTGTGGCTTTGTTTTATTTTGTTTTGTTTTCATTTTTTATATATTGGGGATTGAACCCAAGGGCACTTAACCACTGAACCACATCCCCAGTCCTTTTTATGTTTTTATTTTGAGACAGGGTCTCACTAAGTTGCTTAATTCTTCACTTAGTTGCTTAAGCTGGCTTTGAACTTGCAATGCTCCTGCCTCAGTCTCCCAAATCACTGGAATTACAGGCATGTGCCATGGCATCTGGCTTCATTGTGGTTTTGATTTATGTTTCCTTGATAGCAAATGATGTTGAATATATTTTCTTGTGCTCATTGCCATTGATATATTTTCACTGTAGAAATGTCTATTTGGCCATTATTGCATTATCCCTCTTTATCCCTGATAACTTTCCTTGCTCTGAAATCTACTTTGTCTGAAATTTATAAAGCTCCTTTTTTTGCAGGGCATTAGTATGGTATGTCTTTCATCATCCCTTTAGTTTTTGTTATTGTTTTTGGTACTAGGGATTGAACTCAGGGGCACTTAACCACGGGGCCACACCCCCAGCCCCTTTTTGTATTTTATTTAGAGACAGGGTCTTGCTAAGTTGCTGAAGGCCTCACTAAATTGCTAAGGCTTGCTTTGAACTCATGATTCTCCTCCTCCTGAGCCACTGGGATTACAGGTGGACACCACTGTGCCCAGCTCCATCCCTTTTTTAGGGGGGATGTACCAGGAATTGGACTCAGGAACACTTGGCCACTAAGTCACATTCCTAGCCCTATTTTGTGTTTTATTTAGAAATAGGGTCTCATTGAATTGCTTAGCACCTTGCTTTTGCTGAGGCTGGCTTTGAACTCAGGATCCTCCTGCCTCAGCATCCTGAGCCAATTACAGGCATAGGCCACTGTGCCTGGCACACAACTGACTTTTAAAGTGATCATTGATATAGTTGGATTGTATCTACATATTTGTTACCATTTTCTACTGGTTGCCATTGTTCTTCCTGATTTTATCTTTCACTCAGTTTCTGATTTTTGTGATTTTATTTTATTTTTTAAAATTCTATTTCTGGGGATTGAACCCAGGGCTTCATACACACTAAGCACATATTCTACTACTGCTATACCCCAGCTCCTTTTGGGGTTTTAATTAAGCATTTGACATTATTTAATTTTCTCTCCTTTCTTAGAAGATCAGTTATACTTTTTCACATTTTTTTTTAGATACTGGGGGATTGAACCCAAAGGCACACTACCACTGAGCTACATCCCCAGCCCTTTTTATTTTATTTTGACACAGGGTCTTAGTAAGTTACCCAGACTGGCCTCAAACTTGCAATCCTCCTGCCTCAGCACCTATGTAGCTGGTATTACAAGCATTTGCCACCACATTTGGATTTTTTTAAAACTATTTTTAGTAGTTTCCCTAGAATTTTCAATATACATTTGCAATTAATTCAAGTCCACTTTCAAACAGCACTGTCCTGCTTCACAGATACTATAACTACCTTATTATAACAAAATCCTCATATCTCCCTTCTATCTCTTTTGTTATAACTTTTACTCATTTCACTTATACATAAGCATAAATAAACATATACATACATAAGTATATGTAATGCAATACCTTGTTACTATTATTTTGAGCAAACAGTTATCAGTCCTGATCAGTAAAGAATAAGAAAAATATTTTCATTTACCTTTACTTATTCATTCTTCAACACACTTCTTTTCCATATATATATATATATATATATGTATATATATCAATATATATCAATATATATATATATATATATATATATATATATATATCAGTTTCTGATCTATGTTATTTTTCTTCTATCTGAAGAACTCCTCCTCCTCCTCCTCCTCCTCCTCCGAAATTGAACCCAGGAGTGCTTAACCACTGAGCCACATCCCCAACCCTTGTTAATTTTTTTTTTTTTTTACCTTTGACACAGCGTCTCACCAAGTTGCTTAGAGCCTTACTTGGTTGCTGAGGCTGATTTTGAACTTGTGATCCTCCTGTCTCAGCCTCCTGAGCCACTGGGATTACAGGCATGAGCCTGGCTTGAAGAACTTCTTTTACTATTTTTTACATGATAGATCTATTGGCAAAAATTTACCACAATTCATGCTTGAAAAAGTCTTTAATTTCCTTTCACTTTTGGATGATAACTTTGTACCTTACAGAATTTTAGGTTGTGGGTTTTTTTTTTTTTTTCCCTCACAGCACTTTAAAATATTTCACTCTGCCCTTTTCTTGCTTCCATGGTTTCTGAGAAGTTGAATGTAATTATTTTCTTTCTTCCTCTATAAGTAAGATGTTCCCCACTGTCTTCTTTTAATATTTTTTAATCTTTTTTTTTTTTACCAGAAATTGACCCCAGAGGTAATTAACCACTGAGCCACATCCCCGGCCCCCCACCCCCATTTTTTTTTTTTTTAATTTTGAGACAGAGTCTTGCTAAGTTACTTGGGGCCTCACTTAGTTGCTGAGGCCAGCTTTGAACTTGCAATCCTCCTGACTCAGCCTCCCTTGCCACTGATATTATAGGCATCGGTTTTATCTTTGTTTTTTCCATTTGATTGTGATGTACCTAGGTATAGAGTTGTTTCTTTTATTTTTATTGACATTTATCTTATTATTATTCTATGAGCCTCTTGTATGTGTGGTTTTGTATGTGACATTAGTTTGGGGGGCATTTATAGTCATTATTGCTTCAAATATTTCTCCTGTTCCTTAGTCTCTTTTCCTTGGTATTTCCATTATGTGTACATTATACTTTGTAATTGTCCCATAGCTTGTGGATATTCTGGGTTTTTTTTTCAGTCTTTTTTCTCTTTTTCTTTCAGTCTTTTTTCTCTTTTTCTTTCAGTTTTGGGGTTTCCTATTGACATAGCCTCAAGGTCAAAGATTCTTCTGTCAGTCATGTTCAGTAATATTAATGACTCTGTCAATGGCATTCTTTGTTTTTGTTGCAGTGTTTTTGATTTCTAGCATTTCCTTTTTTAGTCTTAGAATTTCCATCTCTCTGCTTATATCACTCATCTGGGCTAATATATTGTCTATGTTTTCCGTTAGAGCCTATAACATGGTATTCATAGTTGTTTTAAATTTATGACCTGAAAATTTCAAAATAACTGCATATCTTATTCAGGTTCTGATGCTTCTTCAGTCTATTCAAACAATTTTTTTGCCTTTTAATATGCCTTGTAATATTTTGTCAAAAATCATATAGAGTACTGGGTAAAAGGTATTGCAGTGAATATGTTTACATAGTCATGTGCTGCATAATCTTTTGTTCAACAGTAGATTGCATATATAATAGTAAGTCCCATAAGATTATATTGCCTATTGACATTTTAGCCAGATTTATTAGGCTCTGATAAAACTAGAAGAGGTTAGACTCTGATAAAGTAATTTCTCTGAAGGCAGGCCTTGTTTAGTAGGATAGAATGCTCTGGCATATCTCAAAATGGATACTTTATTCTTCTCCCTGCTGAAAGCCCAAGGAGAACTTTACTGTGAGAACATGGTAGAGCTCCTGGGAGGTAAAACTCAAAGCATGCCTCCACTATAACTCTGGAATTTTTATTGTTCTTCTTTGCCCATCCTGAGCCACCAATTTATAATTTATGGTTCTCCTATCCTGGTTCCTGTGGAGGTCTCTTTTGATAGGTTTCTACTCTGGTAAGTTGTTACTCTGTATGTCTATCTACCCTTCCTATTATTATGGGCGCACTGGTTTATCTTGTGACTTTGCTTTTTTGAAGAATTGTTGGTTTTTCAACTTCTCTAGTTTTTTACTTGTTAAAACAGAGTGGTGACTTTGAAACTCCTTATGTGCTGGGCCAGAAAAAAGAAGTCTCCTTTGTCCATTTTTTAATTGGCTTGTCTTATAATTAAGTTGCAAGAATTTATATATTTTTGATGCAAGTACCTTAACATATATATGATTTGCAAATAGTTTCTCCATTTATGTGAATTGTCTTTTCATTTGAAGCACCAAAGTTTTAAATTTTGGTTAGGTCTAATATATCTATTTTTTCTTTGGTTACTTGTGGTTTTAGTGTCGTACTGAAGAATCCATTGCCAAATTCAAGGTCACAAAGATTTACAGCTATGTTATATTTGTCTTTGATCTATTTTTTAATATTTATTTTTTAGTTGTAGTTGGATACAATACCTTTGATTTTATTTATTTATTTTTATGTGGTGCTGAGGATCGAACCCAGGGCCTCACATGTGCTAGGTGAATGCTCTACCGCTGAGCCACAACCCCAGCCCTTGTCTTTGATCCATTTTGAATTAATTTTGTATATTATATGAGGTACGTGTCCAATTTCATTCTTTTGCTTGTGGCTATGTAATGTGCCCAGCATCATTTGTTGAAAAGACACTTTTCCCCTATTGAATGGTCTTGGTATGCTTCTCAAAAATCAATCAATTGACCACAGATACATGTGTTTATTTCTGGACTCTCAATTCTAGTCCTTAATTTTATTCTATTGATCTATATGACTATCCTTACGCCAGCACCACAGTGATTTGATTAGAGTAGCTGTGTTGTAAGTTTTGAAAAAAGGAAGTGTGAGTCTTCCAGTTCTGTACTTGTTTTTCAAGATTGATTTGGCTATTATGGGTCTCTTGAATTTCCATTTGAATTTTAGGTTCAGCTTGTCAATTTCTGCAAAGAAGCTGGCTGGAAATTCAATGGAGATTGCATTGAATTTATAAATCAATTTAGGGAGTATTGACATTTCTAACAATGTTATGTCCAATAATCCATGAAATGGATGTCTTTCCATTTATTTAGGTTTTAAATTTTTTTTTAGTTGTAGATCATAATACCTTTATTGTGTTTGTTTTTATGTGGTGCTGATGATTGAACCCAGTACCTCACACGTACTGGGCAACCACTCTACCACTGATCTACAATCCCAGCCCATATTTAGGTCTTATCCAAATACTTTCAACAATGTTTTCTAGTTTTTAGAGTGTAAGTTTTAGGTTTTTTTGATAAATTTATTTTAAATTATTTTTTATACTATTGAATATATGGAATTGTTTCCTTATTTTCATTTTTTGGATTGTTCATTGCAAACATATAGAAATACCACTTATTTTTATCTCATATCCTGAAGTTCTGCTGAACTCATTTATCCTTATCATTTTTAGTGGATTTCTTAGGATTTTCTTTATATAAGACTATGTCATCCACAAATATAATTTTACTTCTTTTTCCCCCCATTCTGGATGCTTCATATTTCTTTTTCTTGCCCAGTTGTTCTGACTAGAATCTCCAGTACAGTGTCTAATATAAATAAAAGGAGTAGACACATGTTTCTTTCTTCTGATCTTAAAGGGAAAACATTGTTTTTCCATTAAATATTATGTTTGCTGTGAGTTTTTTGTACATGTGCTTTATCATTTTGAGAAATTTCCCTTTGTACCTAATTTATTGAATGTTTTTTTTTTAAATCATGATCCTATCTGCATCTAGTGAGATCATTTTGTGTTTTCCCCCTTTAGTCTATCAATATAACATATTATCTTAATTAATTTTTAGATTTTAAACCAACCTTGAATTACTAGAATAAATCCCTTTTGGTCATTTGTAATTCTTTAATATAGTGCTGGATTCATGCTGCTAGTGTTTTGTTGAGGTTTTATGTCTATATATAGAGAGATTATAGGAAGGGAGGGGAATGGGTATAAGAAAGACAATAGAACGAATCAGACAAAACTTTCCTGTGTTCATATATGAAAACACTACTAGTGTAACTCCATAGCATGTTTAACCACAAGAATGGGATCCTACTTAGAATAAGTTATACTCCGTGTATGTATAATATGTCAAAATATACTCGAGTATCATGTATATCTAAAAAGAACAAATAAAGCCAAAAAATAAAGAAATTGTAGTTTGTACATTTCATTTCCAATGACATCTTTGGGTTTGCTATTAGGGTAATTCTGACCCTGTTGAATGAGTTGGGAATTGTTTCCCTTTCTTCCTTTTCTTAAGGGAATTTTTGAAGAATTGGTATTATCAGCACATCTGTAATCTGAAGTACTCAGGAGGCTCAGTTGGGAGGCTCATAATTTCAAGACCAGCCTGGGTAACTTAGTAAGGACCTGTCTCAAAATAAAATAAAAAGGACTGAAAATATAGCTCAGTGAAAGATTACTTTCCTAGGATGTGGGAGGTCCTGCATTCAATCTAAATACTGAGAAAAAATCAGTATTAAATATTCCTTAAATGTTTGGTAAAATTGACTAGTGAAGCCAATTATTCTTGGACTTTTCTTTGTAGGAAGAATTTTAATTACTAATTCAATTTTTTATTTGATTAGCTCTATTCAGCTTTCAATTTCTTTCTTCTTGAATAAGTTTAGTTATTTTGTGTCTATTAATTATCCTTTTCATTTAGTCTATCTAATTTGCTGACACAAAGTTGTTCGTAGTATTCCTTATTATTATTATTATTATTATTGATTGAACCCAGGGCCTTGTGCAAGCAATCTACCACTAAGCAAAACCCCAGCCTCTTTTTTATATTTCAAATGTGAATAATGATGTCCCTACTGTCATTACTGGTTTTAGTAATTTTGAGTCTTCTTTCCCTTTTTTTCAGTTATACTAGCTGAAGGTTTGACAATTTTATTTTTGTTTCATTGATTTTTCTCTATTGTTTTCTTGTCTCCATTTCATTAACTTCTATTGTAATCATTCTTACTTTCTTCCTTCTGTTTACTTTGGGTTAAGTTTATGTTTCTGATGTCTTCAATTGGAAGATTAAGTTGCTTATTTGAGATCTCTCATTTTTTCCCACATTTTTATCAGGGAATTATAGTTATACATAACAATGGGCTTTGTTATTATATATCAGTGCATGTACAAACAATATAACAATATAATTTGGCCAATATCACTACCCAACACCACTTCCCCCTCCCCCTCCATCTCCCACCTTGGTCCCTTTTCTCTTCTGATCTTCCTTTAATTTTCTTAAGATCCACCCACCTCTCTTTTCCTTTTTCTTCTCACTGATCTTCTGAGTTTGACTTATTTCACTTAGTATAATGAGGTCTTTCTTTTTTAATGTAGTAATTTATAGTTATATTTCCTTTGTAAGCACTTCTTTAGCACTATCCTATAAGTTGGCATGTTGTGCTTTCATTTTTATTCATCTTGTAGCACTTGGTATAGATTCAAGCCTTTTCAACCTAATAGTTTACTTTGGAGGAATTATTATGAGTACCTGGCTTGTATATCAACATACAAATTGTACCATCTCCTTTCGAAGACATTCGATCCTTTCACTACTGGGAGCATATAAACTTGCATTATTTACTATTTGTAGCCTATACTATATACTTTCAGACTTGTGACTCCTACAGGTAATAGAACATGTCACTTGCTTATTGTAATTGTCTCTGACTGGATTTAGAAGCTATATATCAACAAAGTAAATGGCATTTTAAAAGTATCACTTAGAATATTATATCTGTGTTCTTAAAAATTATAATTATTAACACATGATGCAAATTAATGGGAGTCACTCTGATATATCCATAACGTTTACATTATGCATTAATCATGTCCATCCATCCTTCTATACTGTTCCCCTTCCCCTCCCTCCTCACACATCTCTGCTCACTTCCCAGTCCCTAGTAATCCCTTTTCAGGCCTTTTTTTTTTTTTCTTTTTTAGCTTTCACATATGAGAGAGAATAAGTGATACTGGTCTTTCTATGTCTGGTTCATTTTGCTTAATATGATATATCCTCCAGTTCCATTAATTTTTATTTGCAAATGACAGAAGTTCATTTTTCTTTATGGCCAAATAATTCTTCACTGTGTATATATACCATATTTTCTTTGTCATTAATCTGTTGACAGACATCTAGGATGATTCCATATCTTAGCTATTGTGAACAGTGCTACAGTAAACTAAGGCATATAACTAACTTTTTGTGTGCCAACTTCATTTCCTTTGGTTGTATACCCAGGAATAGGACAGCTGGATCATATGGTAGTTCTGTTTTTAGTTTTTGAGGTACCTCTATATTGTTTTTCATAGTGGCTCTACTAATTCCTATCAATAATATATAAAGGCTCCTTTTTTCCCCCACATCCTTGCCAGTATTTGTTTTCTTTTTTATAATGCTCATTCTAACTGGGGTGAGATGGTATCTCATTGTGGTTCTGATTTACATTTTCCTGATGGCTAATGATATTGAGCATTTTTTCATATGATTGTTCACTATTTGACTTCTTTTGAGAAGTATCTATTCAAATCATTTGTCTATTATTAATTGGATTACTTAGTTTTTGTTGTTAATTTTTTTGAGTTCTTTATATATTCTGGATATTAAGACTGTCAGATGAATAACTGGCAAATACTTTCTCCCATTTGATAGGTTATCTCTTCACATTGTTTACTTTTCTGTGTGGAAACTTTTAAATTTGATGTAATCCTATTTGTCAACTTTTGCTTTTGTTTCCTGTGCTTTTGGATTCTTGTCCAGAAAATCCTTGCCTGTACCAATATCTCAAAGTGTTTCCCCTATTTTTTCCTCTAGTAGTTTCAGAGTTTCAGGTCTTACATTGAAGTCCTCGATCCATTTCAAGTCAATTTTTGTACAGGTTAAGAAATAAGGGTCAAGTTTCAATTTTCTGCATGAGGATATTCAATTTTCCCAGCAACTTTATTAAGTTTTGATATGTTGAATCTTTTTATTCATGTCATAGTATTTTCTAATTTCCTTTGTGGTTTTTCTTTGAATCCATGGTTTCTTTAGGATGTGTCATTTAATTTCTATATACATATTGTTAATTCACCAAATTTCTTTCTTTTATTATTTTTAATTTAATTGTTATGATTAGAGAATATGATTTATTTGTACAATTTTCAGTACTTTAAATTTATCAAGTCTAAGCATTATAGGTCTAATTGGAGAAGGTTCCATACACATGTCAAAGAGTTGTATATTCTTCTGTTATTAGGTGTGATGTTCTATAGATATATTAGGTCTAGTTTGTTTAAGTGTTAATTAAGTCTTCAATTTCCTTGTTGATCTTCTGTACAGTGTTTTACCTTTATTGAAAGTAGGATATTGAAACTTCCAACAATTATTTATTGAATTGTCCATTTTCCCCTCTGCTCTGTCAATATCAGCTTCACATATTTTTGAGTTACATTGTTAGGTATTTATATTATGATTATTATATATTCCTCATGGTTTGTCATTATAAAACATCTGTCTTTTTTAGTAGTAATAGTTTATGTCTTTTTTGTGGTTCTGAGGATTGAAACCAGGGATTTGCACATGCAAAGCAGGTGCTATACCATTGAACTACATCTCTAGCCCTCAATCTATTTTATGTCTTAAGGTTTGATATTAGTATAACCACTCCAGCTTTTGTTTGGTGTTATAGAATTTTCCATTCCTTTACTTTTATTTTTTCTTTCTTCCTTTCCTTTGCCTGTTTTCCTTCCTTCCTTTCTTCCTCCCTCCTTCTCTCTCTCTTTCTTTCTTTTCTCTTCTCTTCTTTTTTTTTCTTTTCTTTCACTAGAGGTTGAACCCAGGGGCACTTAACCATTGAGCCACATTCCTAGCCCTATTTGTTTGTTTTGGTACTGAGGATTGAACTCAGAGGTGTTTAACCACTGTGCCACATCCCCAGATCTTTTACTTTTTGTTTGTTTGTTTGTTGTGAGACAGGGTCTCTCTAAGTTGCTCAGGGTGTGACTAAATTGCTGAGGCTGACTTTGAACTTGTGATCCTCCTCCCTCAGCCTCCTGAGTTGCTAGGATTACAAGACATGCATCAGTGCTCCGGGCCATCCTTTTACTTTTAACTTATTTATATTTTTGATCTAATTGTGTCTCCTAAAGATAGAACATGGTTGGATCTTACAATTTTTTAATCCATGTGGCAATAACTGCCTTTTTGTTGGATTGTTTAATCCATCCACATTTAATGTTATTATTCATATAGTTGCATTATGTCTGCTATTTTATTTTTGTTTTCTATGTTTCCTCTCTTGTTTCTCTAGTCCTCCTTTACAGCTTTGTTTCACACTGAATATTTTCTAGTATAACATTTGAATTTCTTTTTTTTTTAAAGAGAGAGAGAGAGAGAGAGAGAGAGAGAGTTTTAATATTTATTTTTTAGTTTTCGGCAATCACAACATCTTTGTTTGTATGTGGTGCTGAGGATCGAACCCGGGCTGCACGCATGCCAGGCGAGCGCGCTACCGCTTGAGCCACATCCCCAGCCCACATTTGAATTTCTTTAGTTATTTTTCCAGTGACTATATTTAATGAGAGATGCATATAATTGCAGCCTTCTGGGATTAGATACCTCATACGTTTCCCTGAATTTAATTGTTAGAAAATAACCTTCTCTTTTTAGAAGGAATATTAGGATATGCTGGAACTAAGATAAATTAAAAAGCCTTGGCTTAAAAAACTTATTTCAAATTTTCCCTAGCTGCTTACCTCCCAGCCCCCTACTGCATGGCACAGTGACTCATTATAAAATGTGTTTAATGGACACTAGAGAGTTTTAATAGGTTTTGGTAATGACTGAAACTGACACAAGTAACAGTTTGAGAAAGTAGATAATTTGGGGAAGCATATAGACAGAGTTACAAGTCTTTTTGGCTCCCCAAAAAGGTCTGAAATACTAACATGCCATATTAAGGTCAAAGTCTTTCAATTGAAGGTGTGTGTTTATCAGAGTTATTACAAGGTGTTGTAGGGGAACCACTCTTAAAAGCTGGGTTATAGAATATAGGAGAAAGGACAATCAATAGTATGCTTTTTTCTTTGCATGTGAAAACTCTCTAGTCAAGGGTCCTCATGAAACATTTGAAAGCTTAATAGGTACAAGGATCTAGGGGACAGAATGTGAGTAGTAGAGGGGATAAATATATTTTAATGTTAAATTTAAATTTCCTTACATCATCTCAACTTATTCCCAGTAATGGGAAAACTCACCATCTGCTTTCACTCTTTATGCTCCTGATGTGCCCAGTGTTGCTTGAATAAGTATCACAGTCCTGCAAGTAAGAGCTATTGCAAAATAGTGTTTCTAGCCCCAGCTGTGTTTATAGTACTGCTCTGAAACCTTTTGTAATTCTCCATTTTCAGACCTTTTTACTCTCTTTTGTTCACCTTTTCAAAAGATCTGTCATTTTTCTTAAGCTCTCTGCTGTCACCTTCTTACTCTTTCCTGAGCCTGTCTTTTACTTCAGAGAACATAGAGGCATTAAGTGGCTGACCTGTAGTGGCACCCACCTTTACTTCCTTCCCATTAGATGAAGGCCTTACTATCTAAGGCTAACCTTTCCACCTGGATTTTTTCTCCTTTTTAACTCAAAGTAATGAATTTGCTGGTTTTTGGAAAATGATATATGCTTATTATAAAGTTTTAAGCAATATGAAAAATAGAGAAAAACACTATCTTTGATCTTATTCACCTCCTAGTTCTTTGACCTTTTTCATCAGCTGTTCTCTTGCATCTTAATTATTTTCTTCTCCTTTGCTTGTTTCTTTCCTATCAACAAAAACACTCAAATCCTTAATACAGAAACAAATATCCTACCACTCCTTAAACTATAATTTCCTTCCTTCCTTTCACTCTCATTTTATAAATTAATTTTTCAAGACATAGATATTGGCTATCTGAGCCTGCACTTCCTCACCTCCTTTACTTCCTCCTTCCTTCAATTTTCAGCCCACTGTGAGCTCTCTTCTACTTCTCCTTTTCTCACAAGGGAGACCTACAAGTAGGTCAGTATTTCTGATTAAGTTTCTGATTTTGACAACCTTTGCACAGCCCTGAAAAGTATGAAATGATGAATGGATGAAGATGAAAACATTAAGGTAAGGGCTAGGACTCCTGGGGACTGCTACCTCTTATTAGCTGGGTATCAGTGCTGTGGTTGTTGGAGAAGAGCACTGTAGGGCTTCAAGTAGGTTTTAACAAAATACAATGGTCAGATTTTCCATTTAAATGGATAGCCATGATGGTTATGTGGTGAGTGGGAATGAAACAGTAATTGATCGAGACTCAAGGCAGAGAAACCAGTGAGGATACAATTTTATACTATGTACGAGATGATTAGGGCCTAAATTAGAATAGCTGTAGAGTTAAATGGCTTTTTTTTTATTTGCTTTGTTTTCTTTTCTTTTTTTTTCTACTGGGAATGGACCTTGAGGCACTTTTTTGTTTTTAATTTTTTTTACTATTTTTTCAAAATGTTGATGGACCTTTATTTTTTATTTATTCATTTATATGTGGTGCTGAGAATCCAACCCAGTGCCACATGCATGCTAGGCAAGCAAGCTACAATCCCAGCCTGAGGGCACTTTTTTTTTTAGTACCCAGAGGTGCTTAACCATTGAGCAACATCCCCAGCCCCCCCCCCCCCCTTTTTAATATCTTAATTAGAGAAAGGGCCTCACTGAGCTGTTTAGGGCCGCACTAAATTACAGAGGCTGGTTTTGAACTTGTAATCCTTCTTCCTCAGCCTCCCCAGCCACTGGGATTATAGGTGTGTGACATTATGTCCAGCCTGAGCTACCTGCCCAGTGCTTTTAAATTTTGAGACAGAGTCTTGCTAAGTTGCTGAGGTTGTCACTAAATTATGAGGCTGGCCTCAAGCTTACCATCCTCCTCCCTTAGCCTCCTGTGTTTGTGGGATTACAAATGTGTACCACTATGTCTGGCAGATGATAAATTTTAAAGATATTTAGAATAAAACCTTAGAAATAATTTGTATAAATGTTGGTGGGAGTGTTTTTTAAAATTGACAATGATTGTTTTTATGGTATATAACATGATGTCTTGATGTATGTATATATTATGGAATGACTAAATCAAGTTATTTAGCATATGAATCACCTGATACAATTTTTTTTGTGGTGAGAACACTTAAAATCTACTTTTAGCAATTTTCAAATGGATAATATTTTGTTATTAACTACAATCACCTACGTATAATAGATCTCTTAAACATATTTCTCCTGTTTAAATGAAATTTTGTGTCCTTTGGACAACATTTCCCTAATGCCCAACCCAGTAACCACCATTTTACTCTGTTTCAACATTTAAAATTCCACATAAAAGTGAGATCATGCAATATTTGTCTTTCTGTGCCTGTTACTTCGCTTAACAAAATGTCTTCTAGGTTCATTCTTTTTTTTTATATTTATTTTTTTTATTTGTAGTTGGACACAATACCTTTATTCCATTCATTTATTTTTATGTGGTGATGATTCTTGATGTTACAAATTACAGTATTTCATTCTTTTTAAAAGCTGAGTAGTAGTTATTGTGTATATACATGCCGCATTTGTTTTGTCCATTCATCTATTGATGGACACTTAAGCTAATTCCATACTTAACTATTTTGAATAATGCTTCATTGAACACAGGGTTGCATGTATCTCTTCAGCATGCTAATTTCAATTCCTTTGAATACATAACCAGTGGTGGGACTACTGGATCATTTGGTAGTTCTATTTTGAATTTTTGGAGAAACCTCCATATTGTTTTCATAATGGATCTACAAATCTACACTCCCACAAAGAGTATATAAAGATTCCCTTTTCTCTACATTGTTGCCAATGGGATGGGGGCATTGTTGAGTAAAAGGATAACTTCTAGGTTTCTAGCTTGACCTCAGAGGAAAATGGCACCTCCAACTGAAGTAAGGAATATCAGAGGGACAGGTTTGGCGGGCAGGGTGATGAGTCTAATTTCATACATGTTTAGGGACATCCAAGAAGAGACATTAATCAGGCAATGGGATGGATATAAGATTCTGAAACTCAGGAGAGAGATGAAGGCAGGAAATAGAGATTTAGGGACTATCAGCATTTAGATGATGTTAAAAGTGTAGGGACATATACAAATAATTTATAATAAAAGGAATAGGGAAAGGTTGGAATCTGAGGGAATGTTTAGAGGGTAAGTTAAAAAGGAGCCCAAGAATAAATTTTATTTTGAGACAGGGTCTCAATAAATCTCAATAAACTGACCTTGAACTAGTGATCCTCCCACCTCAGCTCCCAAGTAGCTGGGATTGAATACAGGAACGTGCCACCATGCCTGACTCAGGCTTAGATTTTTTTTAAATCAAAGTCATTGTCTTTGCCACTCCAAATAACATTATCATTGTCAACAACAAACAATAGCAGATGACATTTATTGAACATTTACTGTAGGCTTTGGACTACTTTTTAATTTGTCAATTAAAAATAAATTTATTAAAAATATAGGAAAAGAAATAGTCTAATGGAAACATATGACAGCATTTTACCATTAAAATATTATTGTAAAATGACAAACATAGCAACTGAAGACATTAATGGTTGGTCAATTCTCACAGTAGTGGGATCTCCTATGACCCAATAATAATCAACCTGGGACTCAAAAGCAGATCAAAGGATAATGCCTGATTGGGAAGATTTAAAACAGTCTTAAGGATTTCTACAGCAGCCTTGGAAAAAGGTTTTTGAATTATGGAGGGATTCTATACCTGCATCCATCTGGGCTTGCTTGGCACTATTCTAAGTGCTTACATATTTTAACTATTTAACAATTTAGTGATGTGTTACTATTATTATCTCATTTGACACATGAGGAAACTGGCACACAGAAAGGTAAGTAACCTGCCCACGTTATACAGCTATTAAAGTGGCTAAATCCAGATTTGAACCTAAACAGTTTGGCTCCAGTGTGTAGTGGCTAAAACTCTTTTTTTTTGTCTTCATTCCTTGTTTTGGTTTCTTTATCTTTTTCTACCTTTATTAAATATTTTCATCATTCTATATTCTCAATCTTGATTCATATTGTTATCATCCCTAAGGCTTTCTAAGCTTGCAAGGTCAATGTCATCTCTTTGCCTTATCTTTATTCTATATCCTGACTATTACATATACAATTAATTTTTGCCTCTTCTCTAGCCTCTTTTTAAAATATGCTATGTGGCATATATACACAATAAAATTTTACTCAGCAATAAAAGAGAATAAAATCATGGCATTTGCAGGTAAATGGATGACGTTGGAGAAGATAATGCTAAGTGAAGTTAGCCAGTCCCAAAAAACAAATGCCAAAAGTTTTCTCTGATATAAGGGAGGTGACTCAAACTGGGGTATGGAGTGGGAACATGGGAGGAATAGATGAATTCTAGATAGAGAAGAGGGGAGGGAGGGAAAGGGAGGAGGCAGGGGATTAGCAAGGATAGTGGAATGTGATGGACATCATTATCCAAAGACACGAATTGGGTGTCAACCTACTTTATATACAAACAGAGATATGAAAAATTGTGATATACATGTGTAATAAGAATTGTAAGGCAAAAATAAACAAGTATATGTATAAAGACATGAATTGGCATGAACGTACTTTATACAAAGATATGAAAAGTTGTGCTATATATGTGTAATAAGAATTGTAATACATTCTGTTGTCATGTATTTAAAAAAATAAAATCAATAAAAATATGCTATGAATTATTGTTTAATATAAGCATAGGGGAAAAAGATTAAATCAATATTTTCAAATGTATAAAGTAGTTACATTTAGATGGTAAGATTATATATTATTTTTTCCCTTCTTTCTGGTCATGTGAATCTAGCCTCTTTTAAATTCACACTCTCATTTTTTCTCATTTATAGACTATCACATTAGCCATTTCTGTGGTCTGACTGCCTCCTCTTTCCCATTCTGGCTTTCTTCTATACTGTCACTATAATTACTGAACTGATTATTATTTATGTGCTTAAAAATCTCTGTTATGGCTTCTAAAAAGTTAAACATAGAATTGCCATATGAGCTAACAATTCCACTCCTGGGTATATACCCAAGAAAATTGAAAGCAGGTTTTCAAAATACAAACTTGCACACAGAGCTAATGATATAGCTTAGTGGTAGAGCACTTGCCTAGTATGTATGAAGTCCTGGATTTTATCTCCAGCACTGCAAAACAAAACAAAAATGCAAAAACTCATAAACAAGTATTTATAGCAGAATTATTCATCACAGCTAAAAGGGAAAAATAAGCCCAATATCTATTAACTGATGTGCAAGTGAACAAATGTGATGTATCCATATATTGGAATACTATTCACCTACAAAGAGAAATAAAGTAATTATACATGGTACAAAATTGATGAACTAAACATTATCCTAAGTGATAGAACCCAGACACACACACAAAAACCTCATATTGTATTATTCCATTTATATTTAATGTCCAGAATAGATGAATTCTTTTTTATTTTATTTTTATTTATTTATTTTTATTTAGTTGCTCTTTTTAAATATACAAGACAGTAGAGTATATTTTGATATATTATACATACTTGGAGTATAACTCATTCTAATGAGAATCCCATTCTTGTGGTTGTACATGATGGTGAGTTTCATTGATTGTGTATTCACATACGACCATAGGAAAGTTATGTCCAATTCATTATACTCTATTTCCTATTCCTATCTCCCCTCCCTTCCGTTCATTCTCCTTTGTCTACTCCATTGAACTTCTACAGAATAGGCAAATTCTTAGAGACAGAATGTTGATTAGTGGTTGCCAGAAGCTGGGGGCAGTGGAAATGAAGAGTAGTTGATTAATAGGTACAAGGTCTCTTTTTGGGTAATGAAGTGTTCTGGAAGTAGATTGTGGTAGTGGCTGCACAACATTGTGAATGTATTGAAAGCCATTTAATTTAATGCTTTAAAGTGGTTAAAATGGAGAATTTTATGTTATGTGTATTTTACCTCATTTAAAAAATACTCTTCTTACTCCACATATGCATAATATGTCAAAATACACTCTACTGTCATGTATGTCTAAAAAGAACAAATAAAAGTGTACAAAAAAGAAAAAAACAGATAGAAGAGGGAATAATTTGTGAGGTTGTGGCTAAAGATCCCACTGTTCAACAGTGAGAAATTGCCATGAAAACATTATGTAATTAGTAATGAGATGCTAACGAGTGGCCCCAAGGTCAAAGACTATCTATATGCATGACTGCAGAAATCTGTGAAGTAGAAAAAATGGAACTAGATGATCCACCACACTTTTTAGGGAAAGGGCTGAAGAAAGTCATAGCTGCTTTTGAAACTTGCCTTGGATGGTTTTATCTCATACTTGAATAGCTTTACTTCTTTTTTTTTTTTAAGAGAGAATTTCAATATTTATTTTTTACTTCTTGGCGGACACAACATCTTTGTTTGTATGTGGTGCTGAGGATCGAACCCGGGCCGCACGCATGCCATGCGAGCGCGCTACCGCTTGAGCCACATCCCCAGCCCAGCTTTACTTCTGTTGTTGGTATTCAACAAGTTCTTTAGTGCATTTGTTAAGCTTGGAGAAATTAAGACTTGTATTACCTACTTTATTTTTTAAATATCTTTATTTCATTTTTATGTGGTGCTGAGGTTTGAACCCAGTGCCTCACGTGTGCTAGGAGAGCACTCTACCACTGAGCCACAACCCCAGCCCCGTATTACCTACTTTAATGTCTGGTTTAATAACTGATTTATGATTACATGAGTTATAAACAAAACTAGAAAATACAAAAAGCACACAAAAAATGGGGAAAACACTCTTGTTTCTCTCTCTTACAGAATAAAAAAACATTCTCTCTCTTGGTCTCTCTTGGACTCTTTGACTTTGTATGTAAGTCTCTACCTGTTTCTACTCTCATTTCTAGGCATCTCCTATCACAAATATTCTAGACACATTAAATGTAAAGCTTCTCTTTTATATCTCTGTGTTTTTACATATTCTATTCCATCTGTCTATAAAACCACCAGTACCAGTATTCTATTCAGCTAAACAAACTTTTACTCACTTTTGAATATCCTGCTAAAATGTTGCCCTTATGTGAACTTTTATTTGCTATCCTATGAACTCTTAGTTGCTTTCTTGTCTATGTTAAAAAAGTATTTCATTCACGTTTCTCTTCTAACTCTTAGTTTAATGGTTTTGTAACTTGTTAACTTATCTGTTTCCCATTGATCAGTGGTATTCAAAACTCTTTGGAGGACACAGATGGTATAACCTATGGATTTTTACTAGAAAAAATACAAATATGTATAGGCATATATTTATATATTTTTCTTTGGGTTCATAAACCTCTCAATGGACATGCATAGCCCTCTTCTCCTGCATTAGAACCACCTGGAATGATTGTCTACAAAGCCAATTCCATGTTCTACCCCTAGTTACTAAACCTGAAATTTTTGAGATTGAGTCCCAAAGATCTTAAACAGTCCCCCCCAAATGATTATGTTATTCATTAGACTGTGAAACTCCACATTATATACAACAACAAGAGTTGGATCCTAATTAGAATAAATTATACTCCATGTATATATATCAAAATGCACTCTACTGTCATGCATAACTAAAAAGGAAAAAAAAAAAAGAGCCATTGTTCTAGGTTAAGGACTCCCACTGCAGACAGTGAGTTTAAGAACAGATCTTATTGATCCTGAAATCTTAATGTTCTTTGGATCTTATCCTAAATTCTTAACCACATACCAATGAACAGGGCAAGAAAGATATCATTTCTAGCCATGGTGATTAGAGAGTTAGCACTAGGAAATGAGAATGACCTGGCCCTTAGAAAACAGGTAAGTCTTCACACACTCTCACACACACACCAACCAAAAACATTGAGGTATAGGGCTGGGGATGTGGCTCAAGCGGTAGCGTGCTCGCCTGGCATGCATGCAGCGCCCAGGTTCGATCCTCAGCACCACATACAAACAAAGATGTTGTGTCCGCCGAAAACTAAAAAATAAATATTGAAAATTTCTCTCTCTCTCTCTCTCTCTCTCTTTAAAAAAAATTGAGGTATAAGATTGGTAACAGCAAGGGAGAGAGACTAAAAAATACAATGTAATGGTATATTCATGGAACTGGAAGTATAGTAGTATATATAAGGCCAGAGAGGTTTATTTAGTCATTAAATAACGATTGCCCTCCTACCATGTGCTAGTTACTATGCAACACATTGAGAATAAAACATGAATAAGAAAAGACATTTGCTCTTAAGGAATAAGAGCAATCTAGTAGTTAGGGAAACAGACAAAATGTGACAAAATATAACAATGGAGATTTATGGTGTTTTGTTTCTTTTCTTTTTCCTTCCTTCCTTCCTTTACCAGTGATTGAACCAGGCGCACTTAACTACTGACCCACACCCCCAGCCCCTTTTTGTATTTTATTTAGAGACAGAGTCTCACTGAGTTGCTTAAGGCCTCCCAAAGTTGCTGAAGATGGATTTAAACTTGCAATCCTCCTGCCTCAGCCTCCCAAGCTGCTGGAATTACAAGCATGTGCCACTGCACCTGGCCCAAGATTTATGGTTTAACTGTAACAATGAATCTGAGATTTGAGACATCTTCACCAAGAAGGTAATTAAACAGAGGGAATGAACAAGCATTTACTAAATGCACAAGGTTAGGAAGGGCATTTCAGGAAGAGGAAATTAAATGAACCAGGCATAGTGGAGTGAAACAGATGGCCCATTCTTATAACTGAAAATAGACTAGCATAACTGAACTACAGGAATATAGAACAAGGAATTAATAGAAGGTAAAGTTGGATAGGAAGGGGTCAGAGCACAAAATATCTTTGCATGACCTACGGTGTTGTATAATTGGTAAGTATTGAGGACTTTTTTTCCAGTGCTGGAAATTGAACCCAGAATCTTACACATGCTAGGCAAGTACTCTACCACAGAGCTATATCCCCAGCTCCATTGAGGAGTCTTAAAGGGGAAAGTGAACTGTGTTTTTAATTTATTTATTTATTTATTCTAATTTGTTATATATGACAGTAGAATGCATTTCAATTCATAGTATACTTATAGAGCACAATTTTGCATGTCTCTGGTTGTACCCAAGTGACCCGTGTTTTCTATGACTAGTTACAGTGTGAAGAACGGGCTGGGTATGGGAAAAACTGGAGGTGGAAAGAATAGTTTAAAAGCCACTAGACTTCTCAAGAGAGAATTGAAGTCCTGAACAAAAGAAAGTAGGTGATCGATTCAGAGAAGTATTTCTTAAGAAGAATCACAAGACAGTTGGAGCCCTGTGCAGTGGTGCAGGCCTGTAATCCCAGCAATTTGGGGGGCTGAGGTGAAAGGATCACAGGTTTAAGTCCAGCCTCAGCAACTTAGCAAGGGCCTAAGCAACTTAGTGAGAGACCCTATCTTAAAAGGATAAGTAAAGTTTGGTGATGTAGCTCAATCATAAAGCACTCCTGGGTTAAATCCTCAGTACCAAAAATAAAAAAAATTAAAAAAACAAAATAAAATAAAAATTCAAGTGGCCCATCAGTTGAGGAAAGTACTTATGTGGGTTCTTTATGCCTAATGCTCTGCCAGGTATTTTGAAAGCTATCTATATTTTGAAATACATTGTGTTCTCAACGTTATAGTAATTTAAAAAAGGATACTGGAGAGATAGAACTTGGGTTGGCCAGTAAACAAGAGGGTAATTTAGATGCTGAGAAGTGGAAACAGTATAAAGAAAGGTATAGAGCTGGGCACAGTGGCATATGTCTGTAATCCCAGCAGCTGGGGGCAGGGCTGAGATAGGAGGATTGTGAGTTTAGAGCCAGCCTCAGCAAATTAGTGAGACCCTAAACAGCTCGGTGAGCCCCTGTCTCTAAATAAAATATAAAAAGGGCTGGGGATGTGGCTCAGTGGTTAAGCATTCGTGGGTTCAATCCATGGGACCAAAAAAAAAAAAAAAAAAGGTATGGAGATGAGAATGTACCTGATGTGATCCAGGAAGAGTGAAAAATTAGTTTAACTGTAGTGAGAGTTAGCAGGAGATATGATAGAGTTACATTGACAGGAGAACAGATAATGGGAGCCTTTGAAAGCCAAGCTGAAGAGTTCTGACAATGCAATTAGTTGAAGTTCCTTGAAAAAGAGAATAAGGGTTGCAGATGGGTTAGAAAGAATAGAAGGACATCATGGAGAACACTGAATGATGTACTAGGGAGTTTTAATTTTATTTTGTCAGTAATGGAAAACCATCAAAAGACTTTTGAAGGCTGGGGATATAGCTCCATGGTAGAGTGCTTGCTTAGTATACACAAGGCCCTGGGTTCAGTTCCAAGCACCACAGAACGACAACAATAACAGAGCTTTAAAAAGTTAACAGAATCCAGAGGCTGAGGTTGTGGCTCAGTGGTAGAGTGCTTGCCTGGCACACGTGAGGCACTGGGTTTGAACCTCAGCACCACATGGAAGTGAAGTGAAGATATTGTGTCCACTTACAGCTAGAAGATAAATATTTTTTAAAAAATTAACAGAATCGGATCTTTGTTTCAGCACTAGATTGTTAAGTTTCTTATGGACAATGACTATGTATCTTATGGTATATGAGAGACACAGCTGATAACTCTCAAAAAACCAAAAATGTACCTAGAATCTATTTCTCTTCATCTCCACTAGTACCACCCTAGTCCAAGCTGATCTTTTCTCATCTGGATTGTTATAATAGCTAGCCTTCCTGTTTCTATTTTTATCCCTCTAAAATCCATTTGTTTTCATTTTGGCTATGGCGATATATATATATATATATATATATATATATATATATATATATATATATACATACATATACATATATAATTGGTACTGGGGATTGAACTCAGGGACACTCAACCACTGAGCCACATCTCCAGCCCTATTTTGTATTTTATTTAGAGATAGGGTCTCACTGAGTTGCTTAGCACCTCACTAAATTGCTGAGGCTGGCTTTAAAATTGTGATCCTCCTGACTCAGCCTCTGAAGCCATTGGGATTATAGGTGTGCACCACTGTGCCTGGGCTTATGGTAATATTTTGAAAAGTTAAAAACATGCTTCTAATTATGATGGAGTAATAATTATGATGGAGTAATAATTTTCCCTTTGGCCTTAAACAACTACAAAACTGGAATGTAAAATAATATCTCAGGGAGAGGAAGCCTGGATAGAGTCACACAGTCTCTCTTCATTTAGGAGACAGATTTTAGAATTCAGGAAGGATAAGGTAGCTAGAATTTGTAGATCATAGTACATAGAGGGGAGAAGAAAAAAGGTGGATATTCCTGAGATCTACAGCGGCTTCCTCTTGTGTATTCAGCCAAGTACTCCTTGACACATGCATATGAGTCCAGGGAAAGAACTACCAGAAAGGAAAAGGCAGAAAAATTCCTAAATATCATATAAATTCTTTTTAAAAAAGTGCAATGCACAAGGCATTAATTTGAATACTTAGAAGGGTATTTCCTCATTAGTGGGGACAAATTGGCTCCAGACTGAAGGTTGTTCTGATTCTGCTTAACAAAACTTAAGAGCAAGGGCTGGGGTTGTGGCTCAGTGGTAGAGTGCTTGCCTAGCATGTGTGAGGCCCTGGGTTCAATTCTCAGCACTGCACATAAATAAATTAAAAAAATAAAGGTCCATTGACAACTAAAAAAATATTTAAAAAGAGTACTTAAAAAACTTAAAAGCAAGCCTTAAAGAATTAAATTATTGGGGCTGGGGATGTGGCTCAAGCGGTAGCGTGCTTGCCTGGCATGCATGCGGCCCGGGTTCAATCCTCAGCACCACATACAAACAGGGATGTTGTGTCCGCCGAAAACTAAAAAATAAATATTAAAAAATTCTCTCTCTCTCTCTCTCTTTTTAAAAAGAATTAAATTATTTCTAAATAATTGCATCTCCAAACAAATCTTAAGAGTATTTAAAGAACTAATTTAAAAAAATCAGCATCCAATATCATAAAATTCAGTGTCTGGCATCCAAAATAACTGTTATCAGTTATTCAAAGCAGGAAAATATTTCCCATGATTATGTGTAAAATTAATCAATAGACACAGGTCTAGGAAGAAAACAGAATTAGTATACATTGACATTGAAACAGTTATGAATATAATCCTTATGTTCAATAAAGTAGAGAAAAATATGATCACACGATCATGTTGAGATGAGACATGGAGGATATGTAGTCTGAAATCAAGCTTCTAGAGATGACAAATATAAGTCTTGAAAAAATATACATACATGATTAACAGATTAGATACTACTGAAGAAAAGATTAGTGAACTTCAAGACATAAATATTATCCAAACTGGAACACAGAGAGAAAAAAATGGAAAAAAAAAATGAATAGAGCATTAGTGTGCTAGGGAACAACCTCAAATAGTCAGAACTTGGGAGAGAGATTAAAACTAGTGGTAGGGGTTTAGTAGTCTCCATGATAGTACATAATGTTTGAAGCCATGAGATTGGATGACATCAAAAGTAAACTCAAAGTGGATCAAGGACCTAAGATTTAGGTCCCTGTGCCTACTAGAAGAAAAAGTAGGCCAAAATCCACATCGTGTCAGTTTAGGAACTGACTTTCTCAACCAGGCTCCAAAAGCTCAAGAAATAAAATCAAGAATCAATAAATGGGATGGTATCAAACTAAAATTTTGCTTTCTCACATCAAAAGAAACAATCAAGAATGTGAAGAGAGAGCCTACAGAATGGGAGAAAATCTTTGCCTGTACCACAGATAGAATATTAATCTCTGGAATATACAAAGAACTCAAAAAACTTAACACCAAAAAAAAAAAATAATAATAACCCAATCAATAAATGGGCTAAGGAACTGAATAGACACTTCACAGAAGAAAAAAATATCAATCAACAAATACATGAAAAAAGTTCAACATCTCTAGCAGTTAGAGAAATTCAAATTAAAACTGTACTGAAATTTCATCTCACTCCAGTGAGAGTGGCAATTACCAAGAATACAAGTAACAATAAATGTTGGTGAGGATGTGAGAAAAAAGGTACACTCATATATTGCTGGTAGGACTGAAAATTGGTGCAACCACTCTGAAAAGCAGTATGGAGATTCCTTAGAAAACTTGGAATAGAACCACCATTTGACCTAGCTATCTCACTCCTTAGCAAATACTCAAAAAACTTTAAATCAGCATACTATAAGTGATGTGGCCACATCAATGTCTATAGCAACTCGATTCACAGTAGCTAAGCTATGGAACCAACCTAAGTGCCCTTCAACAGATGAATGAATAAAGAAAATGTGGCACATATATACAATGGAATATTACTCTGCCTTAAAAAGAATGAAATTATGGTATTTGTGTAAATGGATAGAACTAGAGAATATCATGCTAAGTGAAATAAGGCAATCCCCCCCAAAACCAAAGGCCAAACTTTCTGTCTGATATGTGGATGCTGACTTACAATAGGTTGAACTCCCAGTCGATCCTCATCTCTTAAAGGTCCCACCATCTCTGAGGTCCAAACTTCCAACACTTGATGGGGCAAGGGGGAGATTCACTGGGTTGGTCATGGTGGAGGGGGTGGGAATGGGAAAGACAGTAGATTGGGACATAACTTTCCTATGTTCATATATGAATATACAACCAGTATAACTCCACATCATGTACAACTACAAAAATGGGAATTTATACTCCATGTATATATGATATGTCAAAATACATTCTACTATCATGTATAACTAAAGAGAACAAATAAAAATTTTTAAAAAGATACTGGTGCCATCTCAAAGGGGGGAAATGGTAGAGGGAAAACAGAAAGTATTAATGACAGAATGTTTAGAGGATGTCTTTGTAAAAGCAGGGAAACCATTTTTAGCAGTGTATATTTGAAATCAGGCTCTAGGATCTCTGGTTTTTGTAAAATTTGAAACTAACAAAAGAATCCCAGTTTTCTCAACCACATTTTGTGAAAAACCATTCTGTCTTTATGATTACCACTACCTTGCATGTGGTTATAGAAACAGTTGATGGTGGTGTGGGAGGGGTGTATGTGTGTGGGCAAGCACAGAAGTGTTTATGAGCATAATATTTGGGGAGAACTTTGAATAATGTGTTGTTAAATAAGGATCATGAACAGAATAGCAAGAAATGAAGCAGGAGACATCAGCATGCGCCAATGGGGAATCATGTCAGGGTTTCAAACAGAAAAGTGATATAATCACATGTGTATTTTAGAAAGACCTGTTCTTTTAGTAGTGTAGAAAAAGAATTGGAGGGCTAGGGAAGTAGCATTGTGGAATAGTGCTTGCCTAGCATATGTGAGGCCCTGTGTTAGATTCCCAACACCACAAAAACAAACAAACAAAAAGAAAAGCAATTGGAAAGAATAAAGGCAAGGCAGGGAGATCATTTAGGAAGTGTATTACTTTCCTAGGATGGCCATAACAAATTACCACTTTGTTACTTACCATCTAGGAAACTATAATTGCTTAAAACAATAAAAATTTATTCTCTCAGTTTTGGAGGCTAGAAGTCCAAAATCAAAGTTTTGACAGGGCCATCCTCTTTCTAAAGACTCTAGAGAAGAATCCTCCTTACCTCTTCCTAGTTTCCAATGGCTCTCAAGCAATCCTTGGCATTCCATGACATATTCACCCATTTTCTGTTACTAGAATGAAATAGTTTAAAAAGAAAAGAGGCTTATTTTAGCTCACTGTTTTGAAGATTAAAAGTGCAAACAGCATAACACTGGCTATGATGAGGACCCCCTTGGCTTTGTCACATCATAGTAGATGGCTTCATAGTGGAAGAACATGCAAGAGGGAAAGATCACATTACCAGACAGGAAGCCAGAGCTAGAGGAGGGGCTAGATTTGCTCTTTTTCTCACAAGAACTAACTCTGAGTCCCATAAGAACTATTTTAATCTCTTCCAAGAATGATGCTCTCTGTGACCTAAGAACTCCCAGTGGATCCCCACCTCTTAAAGGTCCCACCATCTCTGAGGTCCAAACTTCCAACACTTGAACCATTGGAAGACATATTCAAACCATAGCACTTGGTTTACAGCCCTATTACTCTAATCTCTGTCTCCCACTTCATGACCTTCTTCCTTGCATGTCTTTATATGGCCTTCTTATAAGGACACTTGGATTTGGGGCCTACTCTAATCCAGTATGACTTTGTCTTAACTAAATTATATATGCAGGGGCTGGGGATGTGGCTCAAGCGGTAGTGCGCTCGCCTGGCGTGCGTGCGGCCCGGGTTCGATCCTCAGCACCACATACAAACAAAGATGTTGTGTCCGCCGAAAACTAAAAAATAAATATTAAAATTCTCTCTCTTCTCTCTCTCTCTCTCTTTAAAAAAATAAATTATATATGCAAAGACACGTTTCAAATAAGGTTAAATTTTGAGTTTCCAAGTGGACATGAACTTTGGAGACACTATTAAACTCAGTATAAAAGGCTCTTATGGTAATCCACAAGAGAAATTATAACAACATGAACTAAGTCACTGTGATGGGGATGAGGTGGGACAGACTCAAAAGGCAGAATTTGTGTGGATACTTATATACTCCTTAATTATACTTTTAACCAATGAATCCTTTACAAATATCTGATTCCATTGAGAGTCAGTGACACTGTTATTTATTTTTGAACTTCTACCCTCTGTTTCAGAGGGAACATCATTTTAATAATAAGATTAAGTGTACCAAGGTTAACATGCCTAATTTCTTTCATAGGATGCTCTAAGTTCTAATTGGACTGGATAGTCAACTTGAATCCTTTGAATTATGATAAAATCCATTATTGCCCATCAGCACTGTGGCCCCTTCCCATAATGGATAATTTTCTTTGACAGAAATTTATTTAGCACCTATATGCACCAGACATTATCCTAGGCCCAGGGACACAGAGATAAATGAGCAATGGTTCTTATCTTTATGAAACTCATAGTTTAGCATGACAGACATATGGGTAAACAGATAATGGTAGCACCATGTAATAAGTGTTATGACAATATGACAATATACCATAAAATAATGCTAGCAGATGTACCTTGCCTATTTTAGAGGGGTGTTAAGAAAAGCTTCCTAATTAGATGATTATGACATTGGGTTAAGTGAAATATTAAAGGAAAAAGTATTATAGGAAAAGGGACATAATGAAAAAGTATGGTCTATATAGGGATCTAAAATTGGCTCAGAACCAGGTGTGGGGACAGGTGCTTGCCTAAGTAGTCCTAGCTATTTTGGAGGCTGAGATAGCAGGATTGTTGAGGACCAAGATTTGATGCCAACATAGACCCTGTCTAAAAAAAACAAAAACTCAGTATGACCCAAATAGATTTGTTGGAAATAGACCAGAGTCAGGGATTGGAGAGACCAGGAAGTTACAGGAAACCATTGAAAGATTTCAAGTAAAACAATCATGGTCCAATGTTCATTTTAGAAAGGTTTTGCTGGTGGCTGTGTGAAAGCTGGCTTGGTGGAGGAGACAAAACTGGAAGCATGCTGATCAGTTAGGTGGCTACTAGAGTAATCCAGATGAAAAATTTGAATGATTGAATCTAGGCAATAACAGTGAAGATAGGGAAACAGGGACCAGATTTGAGAAGAGTCTCAGGACTGAGTCAGGAAGCTCTGGAGACCATGTGGGGAGAAATTAAGATAGATGTAAAGGATAACTGCTATGTTTCAGGCTTGAACACTGTTAACTCAATGAGATAACTCAGGAGGACAAGGTTTGAAGTTTGTGGGGATGGGGAGGATGATAAAATCAATTTTGTATATGTTGACTTTGACATGTCTCTGGGATCTAAAAATAGAGATGTTTCATAGATACTTGGAGATATAGGTTTGAAATTTATGAGGCAGTGGGATTTGTCAGCCTTCTGGTTAGCTGAAGCCATTTGAATTGATAAACTCATTGAGTTAGACTTTGGATATGAGCCAGGCACAGTGACCAGTTATTTTGTAGAATGTCCCTTATTTGGGATTTATCAGATGTTTTCACAACTTAAGAATTTTGTGTAGGAATACCACAGAAGTAATTGTATTATTCTCAGTACATAATATCAGGAGGCATATGATATTGTTTGTGCCATTACTAGTGGTGTCACTATTGATTGCTTAGTTAAAATAAGATCTGCTAAGTTTCTCCACTGTAAAGTAACCATTTTTCCCTTTGCAACTAATAAGTAACTTTTGGGGAGTTACTTTGTGAATATCTTTATTTGCATCATGAAAGAATTTATTGCAGAAAGATAATTCACATTGTTTCACATTAATATGTAAAAAATATCTTATGCTCAATAAGAAAATCCTCAGTCATATTACCTTCTGGCCAGTTATCCAGATAGCTACACCTTCACATTGCACTTTACATATTTACAACTTAGAAGAATTCTGAAGTGTAGTTAAAAATGAAACAAATATAAAACAACCCCCATATACAATTTTTGTAAGAGAAAATGATTATCCTTTGAAATGTAAATACTTTCCTATTTTTGTGAATATCTTGTTTCTCATCACAGTTTTAAACACTTTGTTGTTATTGTTATCATTATCATCATCATCATCATCATCATCATCATCATCATCATCACTAGTAGTATTAGGAGAAGGAGTACTGGGAATCTAAGCCAAGGGCATTCTACCCTTGAGCTACATCCCCAGCCCTTTTTATTTTATTTTGAGACAGGATCTCACTGAGTTATTGAGGCTGGCCTCAAATTTGCAATCCTCCTTCCTCAGCCTCCTGAGTAGCTTGTATTATAGGTGTACACCACTCCCCAGCTTCATCCAGTAGTTTTAGCATTTATTGATGATTCTTGCCTAAAACAATTACTACTATGATGGTTACAAATTATTGCACAATAAGATAATTTCTTTTCAATATCTCCCCTTTATTTCATGCTAGGATTGTGAATGTTGTGACTAAATTGACCTTGAGAAGATACACCATAATCAATAACTAAATGTATGCTAGTCAAAGAACACACAGACACTTGGAAAGAAACGTACAAATAAACATGTAACAATTAGTGTAGATGATAGCAGATACATAATTTTTCTCCTTAGTTCATTGACATTAATGTCACATCATTGGTATATATAATTGATTTGGAAGATACAATCAATTCTTTGCACAGTAAGTTTTCAATGATATACCTACCACAGATAGCATTTATACAAATGGACATGAGGGATCATGAGTTCTTGGGGATTTTTTTTTCAGTACTGGCAATTGAACTCAGTGGCACTCTACCACTGGTCTGTATCCCCAACCCTTTTTTATTTTTGTTGAGACAGTCTTGCTAAGTTGCCCTGGCTGGCTTTGAATTTGCTGTTCTCCCGCCTTAGCCTAGTGAATCACTGGAATTACTGGTATGGGCTACCACACACCTTCCACAGATCTTGATAATTTTTATGGAAAGTCTGAAACCCAGTGCATGCTGCTGTATCCCATTATTGGTGTGCAGACTGCTTGTTGAGAGGGAGATTCAGAGAGGTAAGAAGGACATAGTGGTGTCAAACAAGTTAATAGAGGTGAAAGTTCTAAGTTAAGGAAGATGAATAAGATCAAAATTCCAAATTAAAAAAAATGATTGGGAGGTGTAGAATTGCAGACTGATTTTTGAAGAAATCTGGTAAGGGAAAGAGTGGTAGGGAAAGCAGGCAGTAGTTAGACAAAAGAGCATGGTTGAAAGAACACTATTTTTTTAAAAAAAATGGGCAAAAGCTTGAGAACATTAATAGGTTGAAAAGAAGGTATCAGTAGATAGGATGCTGAAAAAGAAAGATAATTCAAGAAGCAAAGTTCTAAAGAAGAGCCTCCTGATCCATTCCTCTGATGATCTCTTCATATGAATTCACTTAGTATATGAAAAGAGATCTTTATTGAACACTATCAAATTGTCAGCATTCAATGCTTTTTGTTGAATGAATCATGAAAGAATACAGTCAGAAGAAGAAAGAGCAAGGCAGCAAGCAAAAAGCTCCTGCCAGAGAGAAGTTTTAGAATTCATTTATATAATGAACATTTATTGAATACTTATAAAGTGCTAAACACATTAGGATACAATGATTAGTAACACTTTGTTCCTATTACCATAGATCTTCTAATCTTGGGGTGGGGGGTGATCTTGTATAAACAGAAATACATAATCTGGACTTCAGATAAAGCCCAGTGTTGGAGCACTTGACTAGCATGTGTGAGACCCTGAGTTCAACCCCAGTACCACAAAACAGAAAAAGATATTCTATTCTAGTCATTACTGAGAACTAAGGAGAGTGCTATGAGAACATAGTGCATAGAGAAGTTTACTGTTTATAATACACATTGTCTGTAGCATAGTGATTAAAGATTCAAGCCTTGAAGACATATTTTCTTATCCCTTTTAAATACCAGGGGCTTTTTTTCATCTGTAAAATGATGATAATGGTAATTACTGCACAGAATTAATTGAGGATTAAAATAAGCTAAGGAATATAATTGCTTAGCAAAAGAGCTCCATAAAGGATAGGTAGTTTGTATCTCAAGAAGACACATACTAAAGGATGGGTGAAGAAGAAAAGAAGGATGTTCTAAGAAGAGGACATAAAATGTGCAAAGACATGGAGACATAAGAGAGCCTTGTGTGCTTTGGAATGATGAGAAGTTTAGTATGCAGGGTTTGGGAGAGGAGTAGAAAGTGAGGCTTGCAGGCTAGACTGAATCCCAATATGCTAAATCAAGGAGTCTGTGTTTTCTCCCAAGTCAAAAGAGTGGGTTTTGTTTTGCTTTGTCAAGATCATTTTGAAAGGGGGCTCAGCAGTAGAATGCTCGCCTAGCATGTGCAAGGCCCTGAGTTCAATCCTCAGCACCACATAAAAATAAATAAATAAATAAAGGTATTGTGTCCAACTACAACTAAAAAATAATAATAATGATAAAAATCATTTTGAAAGCAGTGTTGAAGTTGAATTGATCTGGAATAGGGACAGATTGGTAATAGGACTAGTTAGCATGTGTAGTAGTTCAAATTAGACATTATAAGGGTTTGAACCAAGGTTGTGGCAGTCCAGGGGAAGGCCAGGCTTGACAGGATGCTATTTATGATTTAAAATCAACAGGACTCTTTGCTGACTGATTACACGTGCAGGGTTAGGAAGAAAGAGTAATTGAGGCAAAATCAAAGTTTCCAGCTTGGGAACTTGGCTTGCAATTGAGAATGAGAAGATTACTCAGGAATCCACAGATTGAAGCAACAGAGAAGACAAATCTGATTTTAGACCAGTGGAGTTTAATGTACCTTGTAGCCTATAGGTCATGATGCTTAACAGTAATTTGGAAATAGATGTCTGGAACTTAAGCAAGAGTTCGGGGCTGGTATTAAAAATTTTGCAATCTACCAATGTTTAGATGATAATTGTAAGCTTCAAAGTTGACCTTTATCCCATGTGGTGTGAGAAGATAAGAGAGACTAGGACATAATCCTGGCAAATCCCAATGAATAAGGGTTGAACAGAAGAAATTCTGACATGGAAAGGAAAGAAAGGAGAATAAGGAGACAGTAGTGTCCCAGAGGCCAAGAAGACCTTTTGGGAAATGAGAGGAACAAATAACATCATGCTGTATAAACAAGATCTGGTGAATTCAACACCCAGGAAGCTCTCCAGTTATAGTTTGATGGAGTCATGTCAGAAGCCATATTGCAGTGAATTGACTCAATGGGAAAGGAGAAAGGATGGTGTCTGTAGACTAACCTTCCAGAAATCTGGCCATGAAGGGAAAAAGGGAAAAAGGATAGTAGTTGATAAAGAGATATGGTATAAATAGTGTTTTAAGTTTGTTTTAGGATGGGAAAAAGTTAATCCTGTCTGTAGGTAGATAAGAAAATGTAGAGGATCAAAGAGAAAAGGGATAATGGAGGGATCCAGAATCTAGAGAGACCATTTTCCTGATAGATTCTTCTTGTGAACACCATATGTAACATGGTTTTGGTTGTTCAGAGCATGGAATGAAACCAGAGAAGAAGCAAAAAGGAGAGAGTGATAGCAAAGCTTGCATTCCTGTTCATTACTTCCTTTTACGTTCTAGAGAATTGTACTGTCTTTCTCTGGGCCTTCATATTCCCTATTAACCTTGTCCCAGAAGATTTTTTTTTATTGGTTGTTCAAAACATTACAAAGCTCTTGACATATCATATTTCATACATTAGATTCAAGTGGATTATGAACTCCCATTTTTACCCCAAATACAGATTGCAGAATCACATCGGTTGTCCCAGAAGATTTTGTTCACTTTCCTGACTAAAACAACTGGCAGAAAATGTAACTCAGCTCAATCATTCTTAAAACCAACCATTTTTTTGGATGACATTTTATTGCTTGGATTTTCTTGTTATAATAGATATCACATTTATTTTAGAAAGTTTAGGAAATACAGGTAAAAAATAGAAAAGAAAATTTGTAGCCCTACTTCTCAGAGATAATAATTTTAAACATATTGGCATGTGTTTTTTCTTCAGGCTTTTTTCTTTTTATTTATTTTATTTATTTTTTATTTCTTTTAGTCGTAGGTGAACACAATACCTTTATTTTATTATATTTTTATGTGGTGCTGAGGATCAAACCCAGTGCCTCATACGTGTGACGCGAGCACTCTATCACTGAACTACAACCACAGCCTCTATTTTATTTTATTTTTTATTTGTTCTTTTTAGATGTACATGAAGCAGGGTGTATTTTAACATATTGTACATACATGAGGTATAACTTATTCTAACTAGGATCCCATTCTTGTGGTTGAACATGATGTGGAGTTTCATTAGTTGTGTATTCATATATGAACATAGGAAATTTATGTCTGATTCATTCTATTATGTTATGCATATAGCCAACCTCCATGGATCCACTTCCACAGAGCTTCTGTCAGATTTCAGGTGGTCCCACTCAAGTTTCTACAGTATACTTATTTGATAAGCCAAAAGTAGATTGATTACTGTTACTGTTATTTCCTCTGGGAATCATGAAGGAGTCACATGTTTTCATTTTTTGTACATTCTAGTTTTGAATGCATATCCCTAACCATCTGTTTCAAGGATTCTAATTTTTAAAATTTTTGCTACTGGATGTGTCTAGTAATTCCTACTGGGAATTGATTAGTGAGTAAGTATTTCAAGGTAATATGATTAGTGTTATAATTATTATGTAGGAAGCTAAGAACTTAGAAAAAGAATTACTCTTTGAAATTTTAATAACAATTTTTATCCAAGAGATGAGGTTAGCTATCTGTAGAAGTAGTTTACAATTATGTTGTTAATGAAAACATGTGAAACAAGTTAATCAAAGTGTAATTTTAGAGCAGGAAGGTAACTTTAGAAACCATTTCTATAGGGCTGGAGTTGAGGCTCAGTGGTAGAGTATTTGCCTGGCATGTGTGAGGCCCTGGGTTTGATCCTCAGCACCACATATAAATAAATAAAACAAAAGATTCATTGACAACTAAAAAAGAAATATTTAATTTTTTTTCTTTTTTTATAATATATTGTAGTTGGACACAATACCTTTATTTATTTATTTTTATGTGGTGCTGATGATCTAACCCAGGGCCTCGCATATGCTAGGCGAGTGCTCTACCGCAGAGCCACAACCCCAGCCCTTAGAAAACATTTTTTTATAAACATTTTGTGTGTGTGTGTGTGTGTGTGTGTGTGTGTGATACCTGGAATTGAATCCAGGCACTCTCTACCACTAACGTACATCCCTAGTCCTTTTTTTAAATTTTTTTTATTTTGAGGGGAAGTTTCACCAAGTTGCCCAGACTGTCCTCAAACTTCAATCCTACTGCCTCAGCCTCCTGAGTTGTTGGGATTATAAGTATGTACTACTGCACCCAGCCTTCTACAAACTTTTTTATAGGCTTTAAAAATTACTACAGTATTTTATGATTTTTATGGTTTTTAAAATACTTTTTGTAGTTGTAGATGAACAGAATGCCTTTATTTTATTTATTTATTTTTATGTGGTGCTGAGGATTGAACCCAGTGCCTCACGCATGCAAGTCAAGAACTCTGCCACTGAGCTACAGCCCCAGCCCATTTTTATGTTTTTTTAAACAATAAAACATGTATGGAAATATTTCCACATCAATATATACAGGTGACTTTCTTTTCACATTTTTTTATTGTGGTAAAATTTAGATAACATAAAATTGACCAATTTGAAAAATTTTTAGAAAGTTTATAGTTCTTATGGTAAAAACACTTAACATGAGATCTGCACTTTTATCAGATTTTTAAGTGTACAATTTGGTAGTATTTAAGCATATTCACATTGCTATACAACCATCACCACCACCCATCTTGAAAACTTTTTCAACATTCCTAACAGAAACTCTGCAGCCATTAAACAACAATTCCCTGTTCTCCCTTCAGCTCTAGCAACTACTCTTCTACTTTCTATGTATAAATTTGACAATTTCAGATGCCTCACATAAGTGGAATCATACAATATTTATCTTATTGTGTCTGGCTTGTTTCACTTAGGCTTAATATATTCAAGGTTCATTCATCTGTAGAATGTACCAGAATTTCTTTCTTTTATTTTTTGTGGTATTGGGGATTGAACCCAGGAGGCTGGAATGACAGGCATGCACCACTGTGCCTGGCTTATTTATTTTCAAAGCTGAATAATATTTCTTTGTATAAATACATCATGTTTTATTTATCCATTCATTATCAATGGACATATGAATCATTTCCATCTTTTGGCTATTGTGAATAATGATACTACAAACACGGGTGTACAAATATCTGTTTAGCCAAGTATAGTGGCACATGCTATAATTCCAGTGACTTGAGAGGCTGAGGAAGGAGAATCTCAAGTTCAAGGCCAGCCTCAGCAACGTAGGCCCTAAATAACTCAGCAAGACCCTGTCTCAAAATAAAAAATAAAAAAAGCTGGGAATGTAACTCAGTAATAAAGAGCTCCCATGGTTCAATCCCCAGTACCAAAGTAAAACGAAAAATCTGTTTAAATCCCAGTTTTTCAGTTCTTTGGAGTATGTATCTAGAAGTGTAATTGTTAGATCATAAGGAATACATTTGAGGAGTAGCCATGCTGTTTTCCAAAGCATCTGTATGCACCATTTTACATTCTTACCATCAATGCAAAAGTGTTTCAATTTCTCCATGCCCTTGCCAATGATTATTATATCCTGGTTTTTTTTGTTTCTTAAAAAATCATAGCCATACTAATAGGTGTGAAGTGATATTTCATGGTTTTGATTTGCATTTCTCTAATTATTAGTAATACTAAGCATCTTTTCAAGTGCTTATTGGCTGTTTGTACATCTTCTTTGGATAAATGTCTATTTAAGTCCTTTGCCTTTTAAATTGGACTGTTTTTTGTTGTTGATCTTCACTTCCAAAGGATAATTTCTCTGGATGCAGAATTCTAAGTTGGAGGGATTTTTCTTTCAGTACCTTAGATATTTCATTCCTATCTCTTCTTGTTTGCATGGTTTCTAAGGAGAGCTCAGATGTAATTTTCATCCTTGTTTCTCTACAGGGAAGGAATTTTTAAACTCTAACTTCTTTTAAGATTTACTCTTTGTCTTGGTTTTCTACAATTTGAATATGGTATGCCTAAGGTAAAGATATTTCATGTATGGAAAATGAGGATGTTATCTAAGGTTTATTCCGAAAATAAAATCATTTTTACATGCTAAAACATTTCAATAGTCAGTTGGGCATGGTGGCACATGCTGTAATCCTAGCTACTCAGGAGGTTGAGGCAGGAGGATCACAAATGTGTGGCCAGCCTGGGCAATTAAGGAGACAGTGTCTCAAAGTAGAGATGGCAGGGAACATAGCTCAGTGGTAGAGTTTTGCTACTGGTTTTACTTCTCACTACAGAAAATAACAATAACAAATAAATAATCCATTAGTCTGACATTTTGCTAGATACATTCCTATATCTCAATTGGTGAGATCCACTATACTTGTGGGTTTTGTTTTTGTTTTGCTTGTTTCTTGGTACTGGGGATTGAATGCACAGGGACTCTACCCGTGAGCCACATCCCTAGGCCTTTTAAAATTTTATCATAAGACAGGGCCTCACTAAATTACAGAGGCTTGCCTCAACCTTGTGATCTTCCTGTCAGCCTTCCAAGTCCCCGGGATTAAAGGCATGTACTACCTCACCCAGCAGATCCGCTATACTTTTATTGCTAAGCTGTGACATAATTAAGCTTAAACCTTATTTATAGTTGTTATTCTAATGTTTTCTTACAACTTCTTACATGGCTGGATTTTTTTTATTGAGATAAAATACACATAAAATTTAATGTTTTATGTGGCATCACATTTACAGTACATTCACAGTGTTGTGCAATCATTATCTCTCTTCAGTTCTAGAAGTTTTTCATCATTCCAGATGGAAAAACTCTGTGCCATTAAGAAGTCACTCTTCATTGCTCCCTGCTCCCACTGGCACCTGCTAATATGGTCTCTATTACTACGGATTTTACCTATTCTGGATACTTCATATAAATTGAATCATACAATATGTGTTTCATTTTGTCTTACTTCTTTCATTTAGTATGATGTTTTCAAAGTTTGTCTATGTTATAAAATATATCTGTACTTTATGAATAATATTCCATTGCATGGATGTACAACATTCTGTTTATCCATGTATTCATTGAGAGACATTTGAATTATTTCCACTTTTTGGCTATTGTATGTAGTACATCTATGAGCATATTTATTCAATGTTTTGTTTGAACACCTGTTTTCAGTTATTTTGGGCATATACCTAAGTCATGTGGTAATTCTGTTTCACTTGTTGAGAAATGACCAAATTCTTTTTCACAGTAGCCGCACCATTTTAGCAATGTATGGGATTTTCTCTACACCTTTACTAATGCTCATTACTACATGTCTTCTTTGTTGTTGTTATTATAGCCATCCTAGTAGGCATGAAGTGATGTCACATTGTGGCTTAAATTTGCACTTTTTTATTGGTACTGGTGATTAAACCTAGGGGCACTTAAACACTGAGTTACAGCTCCAGTCCTTTTATTTTGAGACAGGGTCTCACTAAGTTGTTGAGGGCCTCCCTAAATTGCTGAGGCTGGTCTTGAATTTGCAGTCCTCCTGCCTCAGGCTCCTGAGTCACTGGGATTACAGTATTTGTACCACTGTGCTTGGCAGATTTGCATTTTTTGACAGTTAATGATATTAAACATCTTTTCATATGCTTCTTGCCCTTTTGCATACTTCTGTAGAGTAATGTCAAACGGAATCTTTGCTCTTTTAAAAGTTGGCTTATCTTTTTGTTGTTGAGTTGTAGTCATTTTTTTAATATATTTGAGATACTAGATACTTATCAAATAGATGATTTGCAAATATTTTCTCTCATTCTCTGGTTTGTATTTTCACTTTCCCAATTTCTGGGTTTTTTTGTGTGTGTGACAGCCTTGTTGAGATAGAATCAATATGCCATACATTTCAAACACTTAAATTTTGTGATTTTAATCTTTTTTAGTATATTCAGTCATGCATCTGTCACCACAATAAATTTCTAAACATTTTCATCACCCCCAAAAGAAATCTTGTATATTTTGCAATTAATCCCCACTGAATTTTTCAAGGTAGATTTTGCTTGATGTATTTGTAGTTGACCTTTAGAGGAGCTGAGTTCTGTAGTCAGGCTGAGAAACAAGTTTATGATAAAAGTTTACACTCTATAATACAGATAAGATAGCTTTCCTGGTATAAATGCAGTTATAGAGTGCTCGGAAATGATCCTCTGAGATATTGCTTTATAAAAACAATAATAACCTTGTATTTACATTTCTTAAGGGATCCACACCCTGATTAATGCCTATGGAGGCCAAATATCTACACACTAAAAGCACTTTCATAAGGCCAATTCATTCCAGGTAGATTGTTTTGTAAAAGGATTATTCTCATTTGTATTTGTATTGACTTCCTTTTTTTATTCATATTGACTTCTAATGCTTCTTTCAATTTTTAAATTCATTCAGGAAAGTAATAAACTGAAAGGAGATTGAGAGCCCCTTAATTCTAAATTTGTTATTCACTATTAGTAAAGTTGGAGTCACCAACATTGCAACACAGCTATCCAAAAGGCTCCAATGGGCAGTTTTCAATTGAGCCTTACAGATGCCGGTATCTGTGTGGCATTTTGAATACTAGGATCTAATCCATCATTTTATATGTCCAGAAACTCAATATCAATCTTATCATTTTATCCAAAGTTGATCAGATTCAGAGCTAACTTGAATTCTATATCTAATAGACCAAAAATACTATCATATTAATTAATGTCTCTTAAATATATGTAGCATTTTTCTTTGTTTTTTGTTTGTTTGTACCATGGATTGAATCCAGGGGCACTTAACCTCTGAGCCACATCCCCAGACCTTTTTTGTTATTTTATTTAGAGGCAAAGTCTTGCTGAATTACTTAGGGCCTTGTTAAGTTGCTGAGGCTGACTTTGAACGCAAGATCCTCCTGCCTCAGCCTCCCAAACCACTGGGATTGCAGGTGTGCACCACTGCACCTGGCTTTCTTTGTTTATTTTTCAAGAATGATTAAAAAAAATTTTAGTTATAGATGGACACAATATCTTTATTTTTATTTATTTTTATGTGTTACTTAGGATCAAATCCAGTGCCACACTGCAAACACTCCACCACTAAGCTATAACCCTAGCCCTCTTTGTTTTAATAACCCCACTTTTTTCTAATTAAATGCAACACAGGTTTGGTGAAAATGCAGCTTGAGAAACAAAATGATTAAAAATACAAACTGCACCAGGTGTAGTAGTGGTACATGCCTATTATCCCAGATCCTCAGGAGGCTGAGGCAGGAAGATTGCAAGTTTGAGGCCAGTTTGGGCAACTTAGCAAGACCCTGTCTCAAAATTAAAATGAAAAGAGCTGGGGTTCAGCTCAGCAGTAGAGCGCTATATATGGTAAACAAACAAACAAAAAACACTGCAATTATATTCCTAATTATGTATCTAAAAGAATTAAAGCAAGGACTCAAATACTTATACATGCATATTTATAACATCATTCATGATGGCCAAAAAGTGGAGGTTGCCCAAATGTCCATGACAAAATGAATAGATAAACAAAATATAGCATACACATGCAACAGAATACTATTCAGCCTTAAAAAGGAAGGAAATTCTGACATATGCTAAAACATAGATGAACCTCAAGGACATTATACTAAGTGAAATAAACTAGACCCTTTTAATCTGTTCTGTTCTTTTCTCTAAAACCTTTATGATTTTGGCCTACGTTTTCTTTTCCAGGTGACCAGAACAATGTTGAAAGGAAGAAAGGAAGCTATAGTAACATGCAAAGCAGATCTGTCTTTAGGAAATAGTCTGCTTGGATCCAGATTCAAGAGTTGGATCTTTTCATTCAACTTACATTTTATGGGTACCATCATGTGTCACTTACCCAAGGTATACATTCTGAAAACTTCATCATCGGGTATCACTGTTATGAACATCATAGAATATACTCACACAAACTTACATGGTATAGCCTACAACAAATCTAGGATATGGCATATACCATCATGTATGCATTGACTAAACCATAGTTATTGGCTCATGGTGGTACTTTTGCCAAGTATTTTTTGAGATTAGCATAAGAGTTGAAAAAGATTTAGTCCCCGCCCTGGAAGAGTTCATATTTTTGTGAGAAATACAAATATATAAACAAATAATTACCATATTAAACATTGTAAGTACTAGAATAGAGGTATTCTAGAAACATATGTGAGCCTAAAGTATCAGAAAAAAATCCTCATGGATAGAATATTTGAGCTAAATATTGAAGCATAAGGAGAAATTTACTAGGCAGACATTAGAAAGAATGCCATGAGGAAGGGTAGAGAAGGAAAAGAAACATGAATTATTTGGAAACCATCAGAAAGTTTCCCCTAATTATAATGGTACATGTATGATGATGAAATTGTAAAGGTAGAATGACATTATAAAAAATCATGGAGTTTGGGTTTTATCGTGTTAATTACAAACTTCACTTACTCATATTCTTTTTTCTTTAAATACATGACAATAGTGGAATGCATTACACTCATTATTGCCCATGTACAGCACAATTTTTTGTAACTCCGTATATAAAGTATGTTCACACCAAATTATGCCATTATACATGTACTCTTTTTTTTTTGCATTGAAATTCTTTTTTTTAAAATATTTATTTTTTAGGTGTAGATGAACACAACACAATGCCTTTATTTTTATGTGGTGCTGAGGATGGAACCCAGGTCCCGCCCATGCTAGGCGAGCGCTCTACCACTGAGCCACAATCCCAGCCTCTGCATTACAATTCTTAATACACATATATACCACAATTTTTCATATATCTGTTTATATATAAGGTATGTTGACACCAAATTCAGATCTTTATACATGTATTTTGTATAATGATGACCCTCACATTCCACCATCCTTGCTATTTTAGTTGTATATGAACACAATGCCTTTGCTTATTTATTTTTATGTGATGCTAAGGATTGAACCCCGTTCCCCACATGTGCTAGGCAAGTGCTCTACCACTGAGCTGCAACCTCAGGCCTTACTTCTCATATTCTATCTTCAACATTTTAATGTCTAAAAATTAGGCAATAGTATCTTTGAATTCATGTGTTTTATGATGTGTTTCTTAATATATCAAAATAAAACTATACCTATTAAAATATATTTGTACTACCTGTAATCACTTTGTGGACTTTTCTATACCCCTATTGTATAGAAAGCTAAGTCAAAAGCATTGTTTGAGAGAAATTGGGTAGAGGAGTAAAACAGGAACTATTTTAAAGGCTGTCAAAATAATGATGATAAAATCTTGAACTAAAAATAGCTTTATTGGCAAGGGTGGAAAAGAAGGGAAGGGATTTTAAAAGAGATAGGACTTAAGAAAGGATAGGATTTATGATTAATTAGAGGAAGGTAGGGATATTTATGAACTAGATTCTGGATTTTGGTGACTAATTAAGAGGAAGGGTGGAGGATTACAGAAAGGGGAGGGGGACCTTGCGTTATTTTCAGATCTGTCTTGGGAATGAATAATGGTACCATTTACCAAAGTAGAGGACAGGAATAAAAGTAGGTTTGTGGAAATTATAGTTTTTTTCCCCTCAAAAATTTTTTTATTAGTTTCAGATTTTTTTAAATTAAAAAGCATGTTCTCAGTAACAGATGAAACACGTCAAAGATACAAGAAGATTAAGTCAATAATCTCTCTCCATTCTTGTGTACAGAGTGAGGCATATGTTAAAGATCACATGTAAAATATTTTCCTTGATTATCTTTCCAATGTAGAATGAGACAATTATAAAATCTGGAAAAAATATAAAATCAGATACCTAACCAGGATGCTACTTCCTTAAACATCTCCAAAAAGGAATTCTAGAGTCCCATGAAATAAGCATTTTTCCTAACTTTAATTCCTAACTGAAAATTTCAAGTACCTCCATAAGGCCAGAAAGTATTTCACCAAAAGTTTAGCAAAGGAGCAGTTTGTGATATGTATTTTCTGTGTGTTTCCCACTGATATTGTGTTAAGCTTATGTGTCATATAAGCCATTATAAAATTTATAACATTAATAAAATCTGGCTAGTCTATACTTGTATGTAAATAATAATCTCACCCCTTTCATATCCTTTTACTTTCCCCTTGTAACATTGAGGAGACCAATATGTGTAACCTTTCACACCATCTCCATGAGAGTGTGTATGCATGTATATGATTTTGATAATTTTTTTAAATTTTTATATTTATTTTTTAGTTGTAGTTGGACTCAATACCTTTATTTATTTATTTTTATGTGGTGCTGAGGATCAAACCAAGGGCCTCACAAGCGCTAGATGAGTGCTCCACCGCTGAGTCACAACCACAGCACCTTTATTTTTTACAAAAAATTTATAATACTGCAACTTGATTTTCTCACTTGGTAATACTTTAGTGGATATACCCTTGGGTCAATACTTATCGATCTAACTCAAACATTTTTGAATAATGTTCATATGGCATGTTTTTTTTTACACCCTTCTACTTACGTATCACATTATATTCCAAGTAAATTTCTTGTAGACAGCCTATATATAGTTAATAATTTTTTTATCTGTCCTTTCAATCTCTCTTTTTTGGGGGTACATTTGAACTATTTACATTTTAGGCTAATTGTGTTAGTTTCCTTGTATTGCTATAATAAAGTAACACAGACTTGGGGCTTAAAATGACAAGAATTTATTCTCTCACAGTTCTGGAGGGTGGAAGTCCAAAAATCAAAGTATTTGGCAGGGCCATGCTCCATCCGGAGCCTCTAAGGGAGGATCTTTCTTTGCCTTGTCCAGTTTCTGTTGGCCTGGTCTCAGGCATTCCTTGGCTTGCAGGAGCAGCTTCACGCCAATCTCTCCTTCCATCTTCACGTGGCTTTCTTCTCTCTGTATCTCTGTCTTCACATAGTGTTCTTCCTTCTCTATGTCTTTGTCCAAATATTTCTCTTCTTATAGGGATACTAGTTATATTGGATTAGGATCCACTGTAATGACCTCATTTTAACTTGATTAAATCTGAAAAGACCCTATTTTAAAAGAAATTCACATTTTATTTTCAGGGAACATAGTTCAACCAATAACAGTAATTACTAATATGTTAAGGTTTGAGTCTGACATTTTGTTGTGTATTATTTATTCTATTTCTTTCTTTATCTTTTCTTGCTTTACTATGGGTTACTTGAACAGCTTCTAGTATTCTGTCTTGATCTATTTATGGTATTTTTAATTATATTGCTCTATAGGCTTTTCTTAGTGGTTGCTCTAGATATTATGATATGTAACTTATCACAGTCTACTGGTATCAGTGTTTTACCACTTCAAGTGAAATATAGAAACTCTGTTTACATTGAAATCCCTTTATCTTCCCCACCTTAAAAATATATGCTTGGTCTGAAGTATTTCCTGTACATATATTGAACACCATATCACATGGTGGTACAATTTTTGCTTTAGCTATTATGTATGATTTAAGAAACTCATAGAGGATAATATACCCCTATTTTGCCCATTTTATGTTTTTTCTTTGTGAACATCTAGGTCTTCTTCTCTTATTTATATTCTCATTAGTGAGCTTCCTTAATTAGCCATTCTTTAACAGAAAGATGTGCTAGCAATAGATTCTCCTAATTTTCCTTTATCTGAAGGGTAGTTTTGTCAGATATAAAATCTGTGGTTAACAAGTGTGTGTGTGTGTGTGTGTGTGTGTGTGACTAGGGATTGAACCCAGGGCCTTGTGCATGATATGTACTTGCTCTACCACTAAGCCACATACCCAACTCTTTTTATTTTATTTTGAGACAGTGTTAAGTTTCCCAGGCTGACCTTGAACTTATGATCCTCCTCTCTCAGCTTTTTGAATAGCTGGGATTATAGGCATGCACCACTATACCTGGTATCAACAGTTCTTTTTTAAAATAATATTTATTTGGGGATGGAGGAAGCTGGGATGTAGTTTCATAGTGGAACTAGCATACAGAGTATTTCTCTGGGCTTGATCCATAGCACTGCCCCCTGAAAGAAACCAATAATGTTTATTTTTTAGAACAGTTTTATATCTACCAAAAACATTACAAAGATAGTATAGAGAGTCCCCATCCAGTTTCTCCTATCATTAACATACTAGTAAAATATGTTTGTTACAATTAATGAAGCAATACTGATACATTATCATTAAAATCCATTCAGAGTTTTAGTTTTTATCTAATGTCCTTTATCTGTTCCAAGATACAATCCAGAACACCACATTACATTTAGTCATCATGTCTCCCTGAGCTCCTCTGGACTGTGACAGTTTCTCAGACATTAATTGTTTTTGATGACCTTGATGGTTTTGAGGAGGTATTTATCAGCTGTTTTGTAAAATGTTGAAATTCATCTGATGCTTCTCATGATTAAACTAAGGTTATGAATTGGAGGAAGAAGATTACAGACAAACAAATGTTCATCACATCATGACAAGGATATCTACTATCAAAATGACTTAACACTGTTTTTGTTGACTTTTAGCACCTGGCTTAGGTAGTATTTGTCAGATTTCTCCACAGTAAGATTACTCTTTTTCCTGTTTCCATACTATACCCCTGGAAGTCACTAGATGCACCCAAATTTAATGAACAGAGTTATGCTCCATCTCCTTGAGGGAAGAGCATCTATAGAAATTATTTAGAATTCTGCATGGCAGATTTGTCTCTTCTCCCACATATATATGCTGATCTATCCAATCAATCACTTATTTATATGTGCATGGATTCATGAAGATGTATTTTATACCTTGGATTATAATCTAATACCATTTTATTTCGTTGCTCAGATTCTTCTAGCCTTGGCCATTTGGAGCCCTGTTGTTGGCTCCTATAACCCTTTCACCTACTTATTGTGTGTGTGTGTGTGTGTGTGTGTGTGTTTTCTTTTGGGGCACTTCCTGATTTTCTGGCACTGTGAGATGTTCCAGGCTTATTATTTCCTGCTCTAATCCAACAGTTCACATTTTTCCGCACTTGAAAAATCTCATGCCACTTGTTATGGCTTGCACGGTTTGAGATGAAAAGCCTGCTCTCATTAAAATTTGTGTTCCTTTGTAAATAATGCATCTTTTCTCTTTAGCTGAATTCAAGATATTTTCTTCATCTGTTTTATTCCAAAGATTATGATGTGTCTTGGTATGGATTTCTTTGTGACCCATGCTTTCTAATAACTATGCCATATTCCATATATGGAGATGCCACAATTTAAAATTATATCTATAGAAATATAATCACCAGGGGCTGGGGTTGTGGCTCAGCAGTGGAACACTTGCCTAGCACATGCAGGGCACTGAGTTTGATCCTCAGCCCCACATAAGAATAAAATAAAGGTATTGTGTCCAACTAAAACTAAAACAAAATATTTTTTAAAAAAGAAATATAATCATAACATAAATATACACATAAAGGATATTTATTGCAGAAATATTGTTAGTGGTGACAAAAATTTTGAAATAGACAATAGATTCAAAGAGAATGTGTTATTAATTTGGGGGGTTCATCAGTGGTTCAGGATGAATTAATCTTATTCTTCAGTCTATAGCATATTATTATTATTATTTGCCTGTGTCAGTTCCCTCCCTTGTACATTCTCATTCATATATTCCTTTTTTAGTCCCTTTCCCTAGTCCTATGCCCTCTCTACCCCATAGATAACCATTTCTTTTTTTTTTCCCTTTTTTGAGGGGATGAACTAGGGATTGAACTCAGGGACACTCTACCACTGAGCCACATGCCCAGCCCTATTTTGTATTTTATTTAGAGACAGGGTCTCACTGAGTTGCTTTAGCGCCTCACTATTGCTGAGGCTGGCTTTGAGCTCATTATCCTCCTGCCTCAGCCTCCTGAGCCACTGGAATTACAGGTGTGCACCACAGTGCCAGGCTCATTTCTCGACATATACATTTATGTTTGACTGTATTCTTATAAAGTGCAATTTGTTATTTTATGTATGTGCATTTTAAATTATAAAAATCATGCTAACATTTCCTTCTTTTTTTTTTTTTTTGCTCAGAATCCTTTTGTAAAAGCCCTTCCTCTTGCTCTGTATACATCGAATACATTCCTTCTAACCACTGCATAGTACTCCAGAGCATACATCTACCACTTTTTCTCTATCGTCTTTTCCAGTGACAGGCAATCAAATTGCCCTCAACTTCCTGTCACCACAAAGAACATGATGAGCATCCTCATACATGCTCCATTATAGACCTTTGTGGGAATTTCCTTGGTATATGTTTTAATGTATATTGCCAGATTAATTCCCTAAGAGGTTTCAGCAAGTCATACTTCTACCAGCCATGTACAAGAATGCCTATTTCTGGGCTTGGGGTGTAGCTCAGTGGTAGAACACTTGCCTAGTATGTGCAAGGGCCTACGTTCAATCCCTAGAACCTCAGAGAGGGAGAGAGATGAGAGATAGAGATAGAGATAGAGATAGATAGATAGAGAGAGAGAAACCCACACTAAACAGGAACTTTACAAATTCAGTAGTACTGTGGGTTTGAATTATCTCCCAAATTCATGTATTGGAATCATAATCCCCAAATCATATGTTACTGATATTTGAAGGGGAAGTGATTGGTAAAGCCCTCATGATAACCAGTTTGTGGATTAGTGAATTGATATGTTATCATGGGAGTGGACTTTTTTAAAAATAAAAGCAGCTCTCTCTGGCAAATTTGTTCTGTCTCATTGTGTGATACCTTCTGCTATATCATGATTCAGGAAGAAGGCCCTCACCAGATGCCAGCACTTATATTTTTGGACTTTTCAGCCCCTATTCTTTATAAATCACCTAGTCTCACATATTTTCTCACAGCAACAGAGAATGGACTAAGACAAATATTTAGCATTAGATAGAGGAGGAACCAGGAAGAATGGGAGAAGAAAAAAATCATAGAGGAGGAAGAAGTAGGAGAGAGTAATGCCAGGGAAACCAGAGTAAGAGAGACTTTTCAAAGGGGAATTTGTGATCAGCTACATCAAAGGTCTAGTGAGGCTAAGACTTAAAAGTATCTATTAGATTTCACAATTCAGATATTATTTGTCACTTCAGTGAGAGAAATTCCAATAATAAAGTGGGGTAGGGGGCCAAGAAGACTTAGAAGTGAGGACATATAGTGGCCCCCCTATTGCCCACTGTTTGTTTTCCAGTTTCATTTATCCAGTTCAGTTACCTGTGGTCTGAAATTATTAAATGGGAATTTCAAAAAAAAATTATGTGTTTTAAATTGTGTACTATTCTGAGTAACATGATGAATTTGTTGAATTATTGCACTGTGCCCCTCATTCCTTCTGCAACATGAATCATCACTTTGTCTAGCAAACCCTCACTGTATAACACTATTTAGCCATTAATCACTTAGTAACCATCTTCATTGTTAGACCGACTATTGTAGTATCACAGTGCTTGTGTTCAAGTAACCCTTATTTTATTCAATAATGGTCCCAAAGTGCAAGAGTGTGATGCTTTTAATTCTGATGGGCCAAAGAGAAGCCATGAAGTGTTTCCTTTAAGTATCAGTTCACTTGACAAGAAAGCCGAGTACAGAATAACAAGATCTTTTGAGAAAGTGAGAGGCCACATTCACATAACTTTTATTATAGTATGTTGTAATTATTCTATTTTATTGTTGTTGTTATTGATCTCTTACTGTTCCTAATTTATAAATTAAACTTTATCATAGGTACATACTATAGAAAAATATATATTGTATTTGATACTATCTGCAGTTTCAGGTATCCATAGAGTGTCTTGGAATGTATCACCTGTGGATAAAGAGAGACTACTGCAGATATAATGAAAAATTGTTGCTCTTTTAAGGAAGTTTGGATCTAAAGGGAAGGAAAAGGGGCAACAGTTGGAGGAATTATATGGTTTGGGAAGTGCTTTGGGAAGTGCCTAGAGTTGGAGTGAATAGAGCTTAGTGATAGAGCTTGTACTTAACATGTGCAAGAGACCCTGGGTTTGATCCCAGAAACTCCCTCCCCACAAAAAAAGTCCAAAATAGAACTCCTGATTTTTCCTTCCAAACTTGCTACTCCCTAAATTTTTCAATCTCAGTAAGTGGCACTACTTAGTTGTTCAATCTCCAAACCTGGACATCACCCTTGAGTCCTTCCTTTTCTCCTTTTGTCTCATTCTATTTCATGAGCAAATGGGAATGGTAGGAGAGCACTACATATGCTAATGATCTAAGAACATTACTTTGCTTCCTGAAGCCCTCCCAGAGCAGGACTTTAGGAGCCATGTCAGGGTCAGAAAGAGAGTGAGCTTACTTTTTATTTCCTGACCACATTCAAGGGTAATGGTCAATTTTTAGAACAGAGCAGATGTCAGCCCTAAATGACTAAACATCTTCTTTTTTTTTTTTTTTTCTTTTGCAGTGCAGGGGATTGAACATAGGGGCAAGTGTTCTACCACTGAGCCACATCTCTACCTGAACTTTTTTTTTTATTAATTAAGAACAATGCACTGGCTTTAGTGTTGTATTTGGAATTAATGATGAGAAGCATCTGCAAAACAGCACTAGCAGATAACGTTGCTACATGTAGCTCTTCTTCATAATAGATATTAATTCTGGTCTTCCTTCCAGTTCTCTGGTAAGGAAGAAAGGGGATTAGGCCCCTGTCTAATAAGAAAGCGGAAAGGTATGGGTGAGGGAATGTGTGTAAAGGAAATTAGCCTCTGAAAATTTAGATCTAAATCCTCAATAGCAAGGATTATGTATGTATCCTGAACACTTGGCACATGCTGTAGGTGCTCAATAAAGTTTAGATTTCAACCCAAACTGTTGAGTTTCATTTTTTAAAATATTTTTAGTTGTAGTTGGACACCTTTATTTTATTTATTTATTTTTGTTTGGTGCTGAGGATCGAACCCCAGGGCCTCGCAGGTACTAGGCGAGTGCTCTACTGCTGAGCCACAACCCCAGCCCAAGTTTCTTACATTAATCTCTAGAGAACCTGAAAAGGTAAATATTTTTACCCACATTTTACAGATTTTACACATTTTACAGATTAGGACATTTAGTAGGTAGCCCAAGTTCTCACTATCTCCCTTCTTCTGACTTAGGGGAATATGCATGTGTAGAATATCCTTGTTCTAGAGGATGTTGGGTCATGATTTGGGATAAGGAGTAAGACTGGGGAACAAAGCCAGCTTTTCCCCTGCACTGCTTTAGAGCAGAATTTCTGGGCCTTGAATCTTGACATATGCAGCTGCATAAATCTTTGAACTAAGGGGCTGTTCTGTACTTTGTATGATGTTCAGCAATATCTCTGGCGTGTACAGATGTCAGTAGCATAACCCCTCAACAACATGTTTTGACAACCAAAAATATCTGCAGACATTGCAGAAATCATCCCTGATTGAGAAATACTGCTTTCATGGCTCATAGGACAGGGATAGTTCTTCCCAGGAGCCTCGTTTTATTCAAAGGGAATGACTCTTCCCCAGCCTTTACAAAATCAGTGATAACCAACTTGATGATAGGAGCACAAATTGACCTTGGCCGGTTCTAAGTCATAGCCCTTTCCCTGTGCCCTTTATACTTATTCTCTGTTTCTGCTAGAGATTTCCGTTTTCCTTTCACTTGCATACCCCATGCCACCCCAGCCCTTTTCCCATAGTACCCAAATTTGTGCTTGGTATGAGAGCAATGCCCTATGAGCACTGGGGTTGGAGTCACTCAGAATGTGTTTGAATTTTCTGGTGAATTCCAAGCCTTTTCTTCTACTAAACTTTACTCTAGGCCCTGAGGCTGATTGTCTTTTTCTCCCACATCTCTACTTCCTTGTCATGGTCTTCTTTGTCATAAATAAATGCCAGTCATATTTGTAAGATTCCATCCTGGTTAGAGAAATGTGGTCAAGTCATGTCTATCTGAATCCAAGCCCTTTTTCTTACCTCTACCCCAGTACTCAAACTAGCATGGGTCAGAATCCCTTGGAGGACCAGTTGTCAGATTTATTATAAAAAAATTTAAACACAAAACAAACTAAAAACAAAAGCCCATGATGTTCTATTAAATTTGAACATATATATCCTGAATATTATAAGTATTTATACTAAAAGTCATTCATTGTTGGGACTGGGGTTATAGCTCAGTGGTAGAGTGCTTGCCTCACACATGTGAGGCACTGGGTTCAATCCTAGCACCACATAAAAATAAATAAAATAAATAAAGATATTGTGTCCATCTTTTAAAAAAATCATTCATTGTTTATCAGAATTTCAAACTTAACTGGGTATATTTTAATCTGGCAATCCTGCCTAGAGAGCTTATTAAAACACAGATTTCTGGGTCCTATCCACAGAGATTCCCATTCAGTAGGTTTCAATGGGACTGGAGAATGTGTGTATACTGGTTCAGGGACCACACTTTTGAGAACCACTGGCCTATAGGGTATACAATAAAAGACAAGTACTGTTAAACTGGTCCCTCAAAGCATCAAAGGAGAAGGGAAGAAAATAGCTAAAACTTTAAGTAGGAGTTCCTTTTCTTTTAAAAGTCCTGGACCCTCTGACTGAAAATTCGTGTACAAAGTGTGTGGATTTTTGTTGATAATAATAGCTGCTATCTACTCAAAACTATGGATATAAGATAATAGTACAAAAGTTTGTGACAATCAGTTTAGGAAACTATTTTTACCACTTCTCAATGCCTAGAGTTAGTCATTGTTCAGTTTTAACTAAGTCAACAAGGGGACTAAAGGGGTCTCTTGAGAATTATGAGATTATCACAATCCATCCTTCCTTCCTTTTCCCCATCCTTCCTTTCTCCCTTCCTCTTTCTTTCTTTTCATTTTATTCTGATTTTCTTTCCACATTTTTGCTAATTAAAAAAGTATGGCCGGGTGTGGTGTACATGCCTATAATCCCAGTGGCTCAGGAGGCTGAGGCAGGAGGATCTTGGGTTCAAAGCCAGCTTCAGCAATTTAGTGAGGTACTAAAAGGAACTCAGTGAGACCCTGTCTCTAAATAAAGTACAAAATAGGGCTGGGGATATGGCTCAGTGGTTGAGTGCCCTTGAGTTCAATCCCCAGTATCCACCCCCCAAAAGATGATATGCTCATTAAATTTCAAACAAACATTATATGAAGTTATGATTTGAAAGAAAAATTTTCTGTAATTGAAGCCCTGCGTGATAAGCTCTGTTGACTGGTTGCTGTACACTTACATCTCTGTGTAGTGCTAATATCTACAGTTTCATTAATTTTTTTGCTACTATCTTTAAGCAAAAATTGGCTCATACTAAACATGCTATTCTGCAATTTTTTTTTAATTTCATGATAGAATTTGGATATCTTGCCATATCCATGATTATAGATATAATTTCTTTTAAATTAATAAAATTAAATTAAAGTAATGCATACATCATGAAAAATCATATAACACAAAAGGCTTTTTTCTTCTGGTACTGGGGACTGAACCCATGGATGCTCTACAATGAGTTAAATCCCTAGCCTTTTTAAAAATTCTGCTTCAGGCTCAAGAGTACTGGTACTATAGGCATGCCACCACAGCCGGGGCTACTTTATCACTGAGCTACACACCAGTCCCCTCTTTTTTTTTAATTTTAAAACAGAATCTTGCTAAGTTGCTGAAGTCCTTGCTAAATTGCTAAGGCTGCACTCAAACTTGCAATCCTTCTGCCTCAGCCTCCCTAGTTGCTGGAATTATAGGCCTGTGCCCCTGCATCTGACCCAGTTAATTATTTTTAATATTTTTTAGTTGTCAATGGACTTTTAATTTATGTATATGTGGTGCTGAGAATTGAACCCAGTACCTCATACATCCTAGGCACTCTACCACTGAGCCACAACCACAGCCCCCGACCCAGTTAATTTTGTTTCCCTTCTCTTTTTTCTTTTTGCAGTACTGGAAATTGAACTCAGGGCCTTTGGAATGCTAGGCTATCACTCTACTACAAAGCTGCACCCCAGCCCTTTTCCATTCTTTTCTTCCTTTGCAATTTATTTATTGAAGAAACTGGGCGATTTGACCTGTAAAGTCAGGATTCTGCTAATTGCCTCTCTATGGTATAAGTTTACCATGTTGTCTGAACTGCATTTTCCTTATATTAGTAGTTGGATCTACAGGCTTGATCAGGTTTAGATTTGAGTTTGAGGTTTTTGAATAAAACCACTTCATAGATGATTTTGTATTCCCCCATTAGGTGGCACATAGTATCTAGTTTCTCTCTCCCTCTCTCTCCCTCTACCCCCCATCTGATGTTAGCAGACAATTGATGCTCAAAGCCTAGATCCATTAAGGTGTGTAAAAGGGTGATGTTCTAATTCTTTTTTTCCCCTTTGGTACTAGGGATTGAACCCTACCCAGTGCTTTACCACTGAGCTATATGCCCAAACTTTTTTTTTTTTTTTTTGGCGGGGAGTGGTATTCCAGGGATTGAACTCAGGGGCACTTGGCTACTGAGCCACATCCCCAGTCCTATTTTGTATTTTATTTAGAGACAGGGTCTCACTGAGTTGCTTAGTGCCTCGCTTTTGCTGAGGCTGGCTTTGAACTCATGATCCTCCTGCCTCAGCCTCCCAAACCCCTGGGATTACAGGTGTGTGCTACGACGCCTGTTTTCCCAATCCTTTTTATTTTTCCTTTTGAGACAGGATCTTGCTAAATTGCTGAGGCAGACCTCTAATTTGCAATCCTCCTGCCATAGTCTCCTGAGTTGCTGGGATTACAGGTGTGCACCACTCTGACTGATTGTAATATTCTTATTCTGTTATTCATCATGTACTTTCTGGGATAAAAAAAAAATCCCCTTATCTATTATTGGGTTACCCAGTGGTATATTTTGTTAAGGGAAAGCAGAGTAAATGCTTGTTTTTTTATCTTTAATACTTTCAAAATATTTAAGTCCCTATTGTTCTAAGATTTTCTCCAATTAAAAAAAAGCAGAATAGTTTTGAACTCATAGATTTAAACATAATTGATACTTTGGCCTCATGTCCTGAACCATACCTGGATTCAGCTACTCCTCTTAAAAGCCCTGGTTTCTTGTTAGTGAAAAATGGCATTTTCAAGACCACTATCTGAATGTTATCAATGCTTGTAGCTCCTGGGCAGATCATTGTTTCTTTTTTTTTTTTTTTTTTGGTGCTGGGGTAGAACCCAGGGCCTTGTGCATGCTAGGCAAGCACTCTACCACTGAGCCACACTCCCAGCCCATGTTGTTTCTACTAAGCTTTTTAAGGGAAAAATGTGACAAGAGTTCTTTTTTTTTTTTTCAGGCCTGCAGTTTTTTTTTTTTTTTCTCAACTATCTCACATTTTAATCCCTTTTCTTTCATACTTGAGAACCTCGGTTCCCAATGATATAGGAAATAATAGATTTGGAATATCACATAATTACTCATTTGATTTATGCCCCATAATATACACAAGTGCCTCAGAATAGCAATATTAGTACTACAGCCACTAATATGATTAGAGAAACAAAAAAACCTGTTTTGCATATCCTCTCTCCACTCTTCCCCATTTTTAGTGATTTACTCTACTCTCTTAACTTGGAATCTTTATTGAATCTTAGATCTACAAGTATCTATGTGCATTTATTTAATTTACTTAATGCTCACACACAGTCCTTATATGGATGTCTTCCTATTTGTTTCTGTTTTTCTGGAATTTGTTCTTCAGTAGATTCCATAGGAAGGGATCATAAGAGCAGTACTTTCTGAGTGATTGCATATTGCTAATAGTTTGCAACCTCTTCCCTTGAAATATTGGTTTGCTAGGGATGCCATAAAAAATACCACAGACTTGGTGATTTGAACAACCGAAATGTATTTACTTAGAGTTCTGGAGGCTGGAGGCTAGAAGCCTAAGTTTAAGGTGTTGGCAGGTTTGATTTCTCTAATATATTTATTCTTGGATGCCTTCTTGCTCTGTCTTCACATGGTCTTTCCTGTAGTGTCTTTATGTGTCCAAATCTATTTTTGTTTTTATTCTAGCAGTGCTAGAGATAGAAGCCAGGGCCTAGCAAATGTTAGGCAAACACTTTCCCACTAAGCTACACCCACTGCCCTCCTCTTCTTACAAACACATCAGTCAGATTGAATTAAGGCCCACCCTAACAGTCTCATTTCAACTTAATCTTCTCTTTTAAAGTCTCTATCCTCAAATACAATCTTATTTTGCAGTACTCAGAATTAGGGCTTCAATATAGAAACTTTTTTTCAGGCATGTGTGTCATAGTTTACCTCACAATGGTCAGTTTGGCTGCATATGAAAATCTTTGGCTTGTATTTTCTTTTCTGTGTAACATGACTATGTTACTTTATTTTCTTCTAACATATTATTGTTAATTTAGCTGATGATGGAGTGATTTCCTTTACTTTCTTTGCCTGGACATATAAGATTCTTTTCTTTTAAATCCAGTAATTTTAGCTAGGGTTTCATGGTACATGCCTGGGGAGATTTGAGGCCAGAGGATCTCAAGATTGAGGCCAGCCTCAGCAACTTAGCAAGACACTGTCTCAAAATAAAAATAAAAAGGGCTGGGAATGTGACTCAATGGTAAAACACCCAGTGTTCAGTTCCCAGTATTGCAAAAACAAAAAAAAAAATATGGTAATTTTATGAGGATATGTGTCAGTGTCAGTCATTTCAGGTTGATTTTCTTGAATATACAAATTGCTTTTTTAATATGTTGTTTCAAGTCTTTCTGAAAAGTTATTTCAGGAAAACTTTGTAGTAGTCTTTATAGTTTGTTTTGTCCTCTTTTGTTTTCTTCTATATATATTAAATTTTCTTTATATTCTAAATGTATCACCTTCTCTTAAAACCTTTTTATCTCTTTATCCTCCTTTTGGATTTAAAAATTTCCTTCTTTTCATCTTCTATTTCTCTGAAGGCATTATACCTTGGGTTTATTTGTTTTTGTGCTCATTCTAGTTTAGAATTCATTTCTAGTTTTTTTTTCTCTTATGTCTAATTCTTTCCTTAGTTCTAGTAACTAATTTTGAATGTTTCTAACCCTGATTTGTGTTGTTCTTTCATATTTTGTATCATGTTCTTAATGTTTCTTTTTTTACTCATTTTGAAATGGTAGGTTGTAATTTTCATGTTTTATAATCATGTATTTCTGCCATACTTCATTATCAAGGGGTGTTATTCTCCTTATTCTCTTTTTTATTATAATAAATGCAAGCCTTGCTGGGTGTGGTGGCAAACATCTGTAATCCCAGTGACTCAGAAGGCTGAGGCAGCAAGATTGCAAGTTTGAGACCAGCCTAGACAACTTAGTGAGACCCTGTTTCAAAATAAAATAAAAGCTGGTGATGTAGCTCAGTGGTAGTGTGCCCCTGAGTTCAGTCCCCAGTATGGCAATAGTTAAATAAAAAGATCCTTTCTGTTGCTCATTTTTACCGTTTTTTTAATTTTGTTTTTTAAGGAGAGTGAATTCAGAATATGTTTTCTAATTTCATGGCTTTTAGCTCCCTCTTCTGCTGCTTTTGTGTAGTTTAAAAATGTGGTAGCTCTGCCACTGAGCCCCAGCCCCAGCCCTAAAACTGAATTTCTTATACATGTCTTTTGATAGATATATGCACTCATTTATGTTGAGTGTTTACCTCAGATGTCTTTCTCAGATGTCTTCGTGCTGTTCTCCCTCACTTTCATCTGGCCTACCTCTTGCTGTGCTTAGCTTGGATTCTATTCCTAGCAGTTTCTTCTCAGTGTGGGGCTTTTTTTTTTCCCCCTGGAATGGTGCTGCAGCTGGTTAGTGTTGAGAGTTCGTAGGGCTTATACTGCTCCAGATCTAGATTGCTGCAACCTCTTTAGGTCTTACCTGCTATTGGTATATGCAAAATCTTTCCTAGTTTCAGCTGCCATCCTCAAATTGGCCTTCTGAGTTTCCAGCAAATAACTTTGGGTACTTGGGAATTCTCTGGTCTGTCAGATGCTTCATGCTCCCCTCTGCTTCCATTCATACAATTGCAAATAACATGCATGTCTTACAGTTATTGGAAGTTTGTATCCCTTCCTCATATTTGGAGTTAATGGTGATATCTTGTTACCTAGCTTTGTAACAGGTATTGTTCATGGATTTTGGTTTTTCTATCCTATTTTCTCTGTTTTAATTGGGGACTGCAGGGAGATTTTGAAACTACATCACCTCTACCCCCCTCAAGTATTCTCCTATTAAGTTTTTTTCTAAATATTTTTTAGTCATCAATGGATCTTTATTTAATTAATTAATTTAGTTACATGTGGTGCTGAGGATTGACCCCAGTGCCTCATAAATGCTAGGCAAGTGCTCTAGCACTGAGCTACAACCCTAGCTCTCCTATTAAGGTTTCTTTTTTTTAATTTTTGGCATTTTTTAAATGCCAAAATTGGCATTTTCAATGTTTTTAAAAAACTAAGTTTAACCTTTTTGGCAAGAGAAAAGTGTGTTTCACTAATTGTTTTTATAATTTTCTTGGGAAAAAAACATTTGTGGGAATTTTTAAGGCCTAGGTTAAAAGAGCATTCCTTGACAAAGTGATTGTGTGTACTTTTGCTAGGCACTTATGGACAATACTCGTCTTAGACTATGTAAACTAATTGAAGGTTTTAGTGTACCAAGTGGTGTGTATTTAATTAAACTTATGTGTGGACCAGGTTATTGTTCAATTTCTCAGGGACATATTTCTCCCCTCTCCATTCGTTGGGTTGGGGATTGGGTTGGGTGGGGTTACCTTTTGCTCTGCCCTTATTTGAGGTTGTAGCACGTTCAGGATCCAGCTAAGATCCAATGGTACAGAAAGGAGGCCTCTGTTTTCACTCGCCGTGGATGTCCTCTTTTGAATGGTTCACCTCTTGGATGACTCACCTCTTTTTAGATGATCTTGAATAGACCTAGCGGTCCATGAATATTTTAGTTAACAGTTGCCAAGCATTGCAAACGCTCCCAGGGCAAAGGCAGCTTCAGTAGACCACATGTCCCCATGAGTGTCATTTCACTTTATTTTATTTTCATAAATCCTTATTATCATACCAGTCCTTTGATAACTTTAATAATATGATTTAAGCCAGGCATAGTGGAGCATCCCTGTAATCCCAGCAACTTGGGAGGCTAAGGTAGAAGGATCACAAGTTCAAAGTCAGCCTCAGCAACTTAGTGAAGCCCTAGGCAACTTAGTGAGACCCTGTCTCTAAATAAAAAATAAAAAAGGGCTGGGGAAGTGTTGGGGTTGTGGCTCAGCGGTAGAGCACTTACCTAGCTTGTGTGAGGTGCTGGGTTCAATCCTCAGCACCACATAAAAATAAAAAATAAAAGTCTTGTGTCCAACTACAACTAAAAATATATATATTTTTAAAAAGGGCCGAGGAGTAGGGTGCATTGGTGCATTCCTGTATTCCCAGTGGCTCAGGAGGCTGAGACAGGAGGATCATAAGTTCAAAGCCAGCCTCAGGAATGGCAAGGCACTAAGCAACTCGGTGAGACCCTATCACTAAATAAAATACAAAATAGGGCTGGGGATGTGGCTCAGTGGTTGAGTGCTCCCGAGTTCAATCCCCACTACAAAAAAAAAAAAAAAAAAAAAGAAAAGAAAATAAATTTTATGCTTTATTCATTCTCTTAAGTGGTTTTCTATGAGAAGGTTGGTTCAGATATCTAGTCTACCATATTATCAGGAATGGAAGTCTGGCTTCATATTTCTGTCATTACTTTCTTGTATAGATTTTATTTATTTTTTTTCCACTGGAATTTCAACCTGCCTTTTATATTTTTGAGGAAAAATGGATACCTTCTTCAAGTCAGTAATATGGTCTAGATTCTTAATCTATCCATTGGTTATATAGTATTTCATTGATTGTTTCTTTTTGTGGTACTGGAGATCAATCCCAGGGCTTCACACATACTAGGCAAGCACTCTACCACTGAGCTAAATCTCTAGTCTCCATTTCATTTTTCTTGAGGACATTCTTCCTGAGTGTTTTCAAAACGACTATATCGTTGTCTTCCTGGAATTTTGTTTTGCTCATTTGTAAGTCTACTATTTCTTGTTTCCCATGTCTTTCTCTTTTTGAAATTTACCCTAGTTTTGTCTGAGTATATCTTTAAGTATGCAAGGGATATTTTTTGAGTTCTTATATTTCTTTTTTATATTTCTTTTTTGTAGTTGTAGTTGGATACAATAATTTTATTTTATTTATTTATATGTGGTGCTGAGGATTGAACCCAGGGCCTTGCACATGCACAGTGAGCGCTGTACCACTAAGCCATAACCCCAGCCCTGAGTTCTTACATTTCTGGAGATCACTTTTTGTGCTCATACTTGATTGATGATTTGGCTGGATTTTAAACTCTAAGTTTGAAATAATTTTCCCTCACAATTTTAAAGTGTTGTTTGGGCTGGGGGTGTAGCTTCAGTGGTAGATCCTGTTGTTTGCATGAACACAGCCCCAAGATCATTTCCTAGGGCTAAAAAAAAAAATTTAAGTGTTATAACATCCAGTTTCACTAATCTGATTTTTTTTTTGTTTCTTTATGGATAACTTACCTTTTCTCTCTGGAAGCAGTTACAATTTTCTTTTTATTACTGATGATGTAAAATGATAACGTCTAGATATGGGTCCTTTTTTTCACCTTTGATTTTAGTAGCCCCTTTATAATCTTCTCTGAAGTATCTCTATTCCCTCCAGAATTAATTCTGCTTGCTCTTTGCCTTTATTTTCATGAGGCTGCTTATCTTAATATATCTGGTTGTTCTTGACTGTCTTTTATATTTAAAATGAAAGAAAATGTAGTTGATATAGTTTCCTCTACTTTATATATGTAGATCCATTTTTTTTTTTCACCAGGTCTCTCCCTGAATAGGGAGTCTGAACAGGACATTGTATAACAGGTCAGGGTTTGTGACAAGTAACCTTCTATTTAGATGTGGGTTAAGGAAGTTGTCTCCAGGCTGGCAGCCACCAAATGCCAGATTAATAAATATTTTCTTTTGCTGTGGTTCATCAACACCTACACTACCCTTTAGTTTTCTCCAGGCAGTTTATTCAATTTCTTTTTTTAAATCCATCTTAATTTTTTTTAGTTGTAGATGGAAACAATACCTTTATTTTATTTATTTTTATGTGGTGCCAGGGATCAAACCCAGTGCCTCATGCTGGGCAAATGCTCTACCACTGAGCTACAACCCCGGCCCAGTTTTTTCAATTTCTATTGAGTCCTACTCCAGTTTTGTTTCTTTGGGGGCTAGAAGGTAAAGATTTGGTTCACTATTCCACATATGAGGATGATGGATGGGAGGATAGTGGGGAACCAATTGGGAGCATTTGTTTCACAGACAGACTTCCAATTCACCTCCTAGTTTTCAGACTCCCTTCTTATTTTGACCTTGAATACTTGCCAGCTCTGAAACAGGAGTCTCTCTGGGATTCTGCCAGACACATTGGCTTATTCCATTCTGTTTCATCAGTTGACATATTTCCAATCTTCCAGAAATTTGTTAAACCTATTTTCTTCACTGTTAAGGGTTATTCCTTTATTACCATTTTAATGGGATGTGAAATGGGAGATAGATAAGCACATATCAAGTCAGGCATCTTTGATTAGAACTCTCTTATCTTTATAATGTCTTCATGATAGACATTTGTGTGGATGTAATATAGTTTATTAAACACCCAAGTCATGGACATTTGAGTTCTTTCCAATTTTTCACTATTCAAGTAATGCTGCAGTGGACATCCTTTGCACATGACTCTTTAGGCATCTTTGCAAATATTTCTATAGGATAGATGCATGGAAATAAAATGGATAGATATTGCCAAATCACTCTCTTAAAACATTGATCCACTTCACACTCCAACTAGCAGTGGGTGGGAGTATTTTCTTCCCTGCATCTTTGCAACACTGTTTAAAATGAAACTTTTTCCATTTTTGCCGAGCAGACAGGCAAAACCCTGCTTTATAATTGTTTTAATTTGTGTGTGTGTGTGTGTGTATGTGCGCGCGTGCACACACATGGTTCTAGGGATTGAGCCTAGGGTCCCTCTACCACAGAGCTACATCCCCAGTTCTCTTAATAAATTCATTCATCTAGTTTGCAGTACTGGGGATTGAACCCAAGGCCTCACACATACCAGGCAAGCATTCTACCACTAAGCTACAACCCTAGTATTTTTAAATTTTTTAAATTTTAAAACAGGGTCTTGCTAAGTCGCAGAGGCTGACCTTGAACTTGTGATTCTCCTGCCTCAGATTCCCAAGTAGATAGGATTAAAGGTGTACACTATTGCACCTTGTATTTCTTAATTATGAATGAGGTTGAGCATTTTTTCATTAACAGATTTCTTCTGTGGGGCTGGGGTTGTAGCTCAGTGGTAGAGCACTTGCCTAGCACATGTGAGGTGCTGAGTTCAATCCTCAGCACCTCATAAAAATAAATAAATAAAATGTAAAAAAAGGAATTGTGTCCAACTACAACTAAAAAAATATTTTAAAAATTTCTTCTGTGAGTTGCCTATTGATATTTTTTTCTCATATTCATATTTTCTCCAAGATATTTCTGGGAGCTTTTTAAAATATTGTGTATCACCATTCTAACTCTGAGTTTATATCATTATTAAGTTTAAAATATGTAGGGTAAAAAAAATCTAAGCAAACTTCTTTACCACTTGATTTTTTTTTCTTTGGTACTAGGGACTGAACCCAGGGGCCCTGAACCACTGAGTCACATCCCAGACCCCATTTTTTAAAAATAATTTTTTAAATTTTTTATACCTTTATTTTATTTGTTTATATTTATGAGGTGCTGAGGAGTGAACCTAGTGCCTCACACATGCTAGGCAAGTGCTCTACCACTGAGCTAAAGCCCCAGCCCCCATTTTATTTTTTGAGAGAGGGTCTCACTGAGTTGCTCAGGGCCTCTCTTAGTTGCTGAGGCTGGTCTCAAACTTGTGATCCTCCTGCCTCTGCCTCTGTCTCCCAAGCTGCTGGGATTTCAGGCATGCACCACTGCACCTGGAACTACTTGATTTTTTTCAAAGCTCTTAATATGATGATGCACATTGTAAAGAAGTGAATTTAGCATGCACAATTTTCCAGCTAATCTGACCATGAAACATTTTTCTTGGTGTATCTTGAGGAATTAATTCAGAGGAACTAATTCAACAGTTCTGTTTTCCTATCCAATAATTAAGCTCACTGGGAGTGAGGTCTATATCTGTCTCATTAACTATTATATAACCAGCATCTAGTACCTGGCATGTAGTAAATGCTTAGTAAATATTTGTTGAATAAATGAGTGGATAAATATGTTAATGTGTAATAAATTAACATTTTTCTTAGTATGGTACACTGGTAGATACTGTTCAAGATTTGGAATTACTCTATTTCATGTAATCTGAAAGTTATTGACTACAAGAGGCACCCTCATTTTATGCACCACTATGAAACAATATGCTGCCAATTAAATTATAACACAAGGCACTTTTAGCATTTAGGAATTAGCATTTAAAATTATTGAAGGTGGGCTTGGATTGTAGTTCAGTGGTAGAGCACTTACCTAGCATGTGTTAGGCACTGGGTTCAATTCTCAGCACTGCATATAAATAAATAAAATAAAGATCAATCGACAACTAAAATTTTTGTTAAAATATTGAAGATTCTCTTTAAGATTTAATTGGAAACGGATTTCATCATATATCACTTTTTTGTGCATATATTAGAAAGAATATTGACATAAAATAAATTGGTTAAGGAATTTCTAAAACATCTTCATACCTGGAATCTGATGCCTCTGAATTATTTTTTGGCTTAGTCAACATGTTCTGTGCTTCCTGCATATTATTCTCTTTGCCATTAAGGACATAGATGAAGCTGGATGTGGTAGTGCACGCCTGTAATACCAGCTAATTGAGAGGTTAAGGCAGGAGAATCACAGATTCAAGGCCAGCCTGGGCAATTGAACAAGACCTTGTCTCAAAATAAAATTTTTTAAAGAGCTGTGGGTGTAGCTGAATGATGGAGCATTTGGCTAGCTGTGCAGGGCTCTTGGTTTAATACTTAACACTGTAAAAACAAGCAAACCAACAAAAGGATATGGATAATTTCTGTGGAGGAAAACAGTGTTCTACTATTGTTTTCTTCCTTGTTGATACCCATTCTGCAAGTTTTGATGCTAGCACTTCCTTGATCTTACCAGAAGGTGGCAGACAATGACAACTATATCATAACTGCTTCCAGTCCTGATAGCAATTGTAAGACTCCATTAACTGTAAAATGAATCCCGGGTTCAAAAATTTTAAAAACATGAGGAATGTGCATCTTTAAATCCATGAAATATGTTATCAGATATTATCGTTGTGCTCCTCCTGAATTCTGTAATTATTATTATTATTATTATCATTATTATTATTATTTGGTACCAGAGATTGAACTCAGGGCACTCAACTACTGAGTCACATCCCCAACCCTTTTTAAAAAAAAAATTTTTTTTGAAGTTGTAGATGGACAGAATGCCTTTATTTTATTTGTTTATTTTTATGTGGTGCTAGGGATTGAACCCAGTGCCTCACACATGCTAGGCAAGTGCTCTGCCACTTAGCTACAGCCCCAGCCCCCATACCAGCCCTTTTTGTATTTTATTTAGAGACAGGATCTCACTGAGTTGCTTAGGGCTTCACTAAATTGCTGAGGCTGGCTTTGAACTTTCGATCCTCCTGCCTCAGCCTCCAGAGCTGCTGGGATTACAGGTGTGTGCCACTGTTCCCGGCTATAATTATCTTTAGCTAAATTTCTCTCTTTCCCTTCATAGCCCAGCAACTCAGAAAAGTAGTCTGTATTTACTTTTTTTCTTTCCCTTCCATTTATTCCTTAATTCACCACATTCTGACCCTCATCCCTCCAGTAGTGGTTTGTTTTCAGTCCTTATACACAATCATTCAACAACCAGTAAATGCTTCTTGTCTATTTAGGAAGACAAATTACAGAATCTTACACCTAGACAATTTCCTAATTCTGCTCTCTTTTATATGGCAAACCATCGCATATTTTTCCCCTTTAAGATTCATTTCATTTAAGTTTAATAGTTCTATCTCTTTCAGCCAAACTTCATGTGACAAAGTTTCCAGAAAATTGCCATCTTCTGTTGCCTTAAGCAGAATATGCCCTGTAGTTTACAGTGATCCTCCTCAAATGCAGAGTCTCAAAGGAAATGCATGATGCCTCTTCCTACAGTGAAAAGATACAATGGAACCACAGTGACCTAGCAGTCCTTCCACAATTACTAGGCAGCTTTTGTTCCTATTCCCCATATATTCTCTTTCAAATGTTTGACCTTTCTTCTCAGGTTGCTTGCTCTATCCTTGTTTCCTCCCATTGTGAAGATGTCCTTGCCTCTCCTTCTTAAAGAAAACTGAAGCCAAATACCAGCTCCCCAAACTCACAATTGAGTCACACTTGTGTTGAGCCAATAATCCTGTCCTTCCCTCTATGAGAGGGTAATCCTTCTACATGTGCTCAGAGTCATAGATCTACAAGGACCTGGCTAGGCCAAAATCATTAGTTCTCTTTCTTATCTTTTCAGCCTTCCCATCACCTCTATGGATTCTGGCCCAGAGAAGGAACCTATGAGTTATTTATTCCTTAATTCACCACATTCTGACCCTCATCCCTCCAGTAGTTGTTTGTTTTCAGTCCTTATACACATTCATTCAACAACCAGTAAATGCTTCTTGTCTATTTAGGAAGACAAATTACAGAATCTTAGCTTACCACTAAGCTGCATCCCCAGTCATTTTCATTTTTTATGTTGAGAAAGGGTGTCTGCTAAATTTCTGAGGCTTGAGATCATCCTATCTTAGCCTCCTCCCTCACCCCCTCCACCAATCACTGAGATTCTGGGCATGTACCACTGTGCCTGGTCGTACTACCATGGATTGCTGCCCTTAGCCAATAAACATGGTTGTGAGCAAAGCTATACTTCATTAATTCTACATCCTCCTTTAGTTGATTTTCTTCCTTTTTTATAAATAAAATTCATTTAACATTTTTTGTTAATATTTCTTTTTTGGTCCGAAAATTTAAAAGGTATAAAATAGCATACAGTACTAGGAAAAATTTCCCTCCTATCCCTTAGCATTTGGCAACTAGGGTTTTCAATTTCTCTTGTATCATCCTGCAATACAGCCCTAGTGTCCTAAGGCATCCAGTGTGTGATGAATAAACTTATCTCTCATGCATCTAGAATGGCATTAGTTAAGGTGCAGTTTTTGAAGAATTGAGAAAATAGTCACACGGTAATTTTCTATAGGGCTTTAGTCTGAATACCGGTTGAAAAAAGCTATAGAGAAACTGCATACATAAACAGTTGTGTGTGTGTATATATATATATATATATAATTTTCTCCCTTTTTAGAAAAATGGTACATTTCTTTTTCTTTCATATTCTCTCTCCCCCCACCTTCTCTCTTTCCCTCAATGGGATCTCAATGTTCCCAGGCACTCCTGGGCTCAAGGAGTGCAGATCCACCTGCCTCAGCCTCCCAAGTAGCTGGGATTAGAGGCACATGCCACCATGCCTGAATAGAGAAATGGTGCATTTCTTACATGTCGTCTCATATCTCCTTCCATTTATCAGTATGTATTGAGGATCTGAATCTCTGTCTTGATTGGATATGTGTACCTCCACACCTAAAGAACTCTTTTATTGAAAAAAAATTCATCTGTACCTTTCAAAAAACAGCTTTATTGAGCTACACTTCACATTTCATGTAATTCATCTATTTAGGCATACAATTTATTGGTTTTTAGTATACTCACAAAGCTCTGCAACCATCACAACAATCAATTTTAGAACATTTTTATCACTTCATAAAGCAGCACCATGCCCATTAGCAGTCACTCCCCATTTCCTCCTAATCCTCCTAGTCTTTAGCAGTCACTAACCTGCTTTCTGTCTCTATATGTTCACCTATTCTGAACATTTTGTGTAAATGGAATCATATAACATGTAGTCTTTTGTAACTGTTTTTTTTTCACTAGTATAGTTTTCAAGGTTCATGTTCTAGCACATGTCAGTACTTTCTTTCTTCTTCTTCTTCTTCTTCTTCTCCTTCTCCTTCTCCTTCTCCTTCTCCTTCTCCTTCTCCTTCTCCTTCTCCTTCTTCTTCTTCTTCTTCACCAGGGATTGAACTCAGGGGCACTCAACCACTGGGCCACATCCCCAGCCCTATTTTGTATTTTATTTAGCTACAGGGTCTCACTGAGTTGCTTAGGGCCTTGCTGTTCCTGAGGCTGACTTTGAACTTGCAATCCTCCTGTCTCAGCCTCCTGAGCCACTGGGATTACAGGCATGCACCACCGTGTATGGCCTTCTTCTTTCTTTCTTTCTTATTTTGAGACAGGGCCTTACTATATTTTCTAAGTTGGCCTTGAACTCATAATACTCCTGCCTCAGCCTACTTTATTTCTCTATTAAATAATATTTGATTTTGTGGACATACTACATTTTATTCATCCATTTGTCAATTGGTAGGCATTTGAATTCTTTCCATTTTGGGCTCTATGAATCATGCTGCTGTCAATATTTGTGTAAGATCTGGGCATGGTGGCATACACCTGTAATTCCAGATTTGGGAAGCTGAGGCAGGAGAATTGCTAAGTCTGAGGCCAGCATCAGCAACTTAGTAAGACTCTGCCTCAAAATAAAAAATGAAAAGGGATGGGGACATAGCTCATTGCCCTTGGGCTCAATCCCTGATATTGAAAAAAAATTATATCAGAGATTTTCTGTATATGTTTTCATTTTTCTTGAATATATACCTAGGAGTGAATGGCTGGGTCACATGATAATTCTGTTTAACTATTTGAGGAATTACCAAACTGTTTTTTCCAATAGGCTACACCATTTTACATTCCTACCAGTATATTCTTATGTGATTATTCCACATCTTCACCAGTACTTGTTATAATCTGTCTTTTTGCTCATAACCATCCTAGTCTATGGCCATAGCACCCTGAACATGCCCAGTCTTATATGATCATAGTCATCCTAGTGTGTATGAAGTGGTATCTCCTCATCATCAGTATTATCATTATTATTACTAATACTACTATTATTATTATTTGTACTAGGGATTGAACTCAGGGATGCTTAACCACTGAGCCACATCCCCAGCCCACTGGATTTGAATTTATGATCCTCCTGTCTCAGCCTCCCAAGCATCTGGGATTACAGGCATGCACCACTGCACTCAGCTCATTATATTTTTGATTTGTAGTTTCCCATGATTAGTCATATTGAGCATATTTTCCTGTCGGTCATTTGCGTATCTTCTTTGTATAAATGTTTATTTAGATGCTTTGCCTATTTTCTTAAATATTTATTTTTTAGTTGTCGTTGGACACAATATCTTTATTTTATTTATTTATTTTTATGTGGTCCTGAGGATAGAACCCAGGGCCTTGCACGTGCTAGGCGAGTGCTCTACCGCTGAGCCACAATCCCAGCCCCTACTTTGCCTATTTTTAAATTAAGTTAGCAGGAGGGGGGTGATGTTCCACAATCTAGACAGAAGAACTTAGATTATTTTATTTATTATTATTACTATTATTTGGTACTGGGGATTGAACCCAAGGGTGTTTTACCACTGGGCTACATCCCCAGACGTTTTTATTTTCTATTTTGAGATAAGGTCTTGCTAAATTGTTGGTAATCTAATACACTGCTGAGGCTGGCCTCAAACTCATGATCCTCCACCTCAGCCTTTTGAATTCCTGGAATTACAGGTGTACACCACCATGCCTAGAGTCTTATTATTTTTATTGTGGTATATCATAAAGTTTACCATTTAAACCAAGTAAGGTATAAATTTCCGTGGCATTAAGTACAGCCACATTGTCAAACAATCATCACCACTGTACATTATCCTCAGCTGGAAACTCTACTCATTAAATACTAAGTCTGCATTCTCTTCTCTCACCAGCCCTGGCAACCACCATTCTGCTTTCTGTCTCTGTGAATGTGACTACGCTACAAACCTCATACAATGGAATACAATATGTGTCCTTTTGTTGCTTGCTTATTTTCCTTAGCGTAATGACTTCAGGTTTCTTCTGTTGTAGCGTGTGTGTATATTTTCTTACTTTTTAAGGTTGAATAATATTCCATTGTATGTACATACCATATTTTGTTTATCTATTCATCTGTTCATAGACAGTTGAATTGATTCTACCTTTTGATTATTGTGAATAATGTTGCTATGAACATAGGTTTAAAAACATCTGTTCAAGTCTCTGCTTTCACTTTGTGTGAGTATATACCAATAAGTGGAATTGCTGGATTATATGGTAATTCTATGTTTAAACTGTTAAGGAATCACATACTGTTTTCTATGGTGACTACATAATTTTACACTCCCAGCCACAATACATGAATTTCTTCACATCCTCATCAATACTTGTTGTTTTCTATATTTCAGTTTAATTTGTTTTGTTTTGCTAATAGTCATCCTAGTAGATGTAAAGTGGTAGTCTTCTTATGATTGAGTTATAAGAGTTCTTTATATATTCTAGATATAAGTCTCTTATCAAATATAAAATTTTCACATATGGGCTGGGGTTGTAGCTCAGTGGTAGGATGCTTGTCTAGTATGTGTGAGGCACTGGGTTCAATCCTCAGCACCACATAAAAAAATAAACACATAAAATAAAGGTATTATGTCCATCTACAACTAAATTTTTTTTAAAGATTTGTACATATTTCCTCCTCTTTTGTAGTTTGTCTTTTCGCTTTCTTGATAGTGTTGTTTGAAAAATGTTTTTAATTGTGATGATAGCTAATTTATCTATTTTTAGTTCTTGTAGTTCATGCTTTTGTTATCATAGCTAATAATCCATTGCCAAATCCATGGTTATGAAGATTTACATCTGTATTTTCTTTAAATGTTTTTTAGTTATCAATGGACTTTTATTTTTTATTTTTTTTTTATATGTGGTGCTGAGAATAGAACCCAGTGCCTCATAAAGGCTAGGCAAGGGCTCTACCACTTAGCTACAACCCTAACCCATGCACCCATGTATTTTCTTAAAAGATATTTATAAATTTAATGATTAAATTTAGGTCTTTAATCCATCTCAAGCTATTTTTTTGCAATAGTGTGAAGTAAGGGTCTAAATTCATTCTTTTGCATACAGATATCTAGTTGTCTCAGCAGCATTTGTTGAAAAAATTATTTTTTCTCCCATTGCATTATCTTGGCACTCTTCTAAAAAATCATTTAACAAGAAACCGGCATCCAGGGTGCATGCCTGTCATCCCAGCTACTCAAGGCGGTGAGAAAGAGGATTGCAAGTTCCAGACCAGCCTGCTTCAGTGACTCAGTGAGGTCCTCAACCACTTAGTGAGACTATCTCAAAATAAATAAATAAATAAATAACGGCTGGGGATGTAGCTCAGTGGAAAAGAGCCCCTGGGTTCAATCCCCAGCACCCAAACAAGCAATCGAAATAACATTAAAAAAAAAAAAAAAAAAAACAACTGGTATCTAGCTTGGTAGTATAGTACTTGCCTAGCATGTATTGGGTTCAGTGTGCAGTACTGAAAAAATCAATTACCAACAGATACATACATAGATTTCTGGACTCTCAATTCTATTCTATTGGCCTATATGTCTGTCCTTATGCCATGTATCCTACTGTATTGATTACTGTAGCTTTGTAGTATTGAAATTGGGAAGTAGACTCCTCCAACTTTGTTCTTGTTTTTCAAGACTGTTTCAATGATTTTGGGTTCCTTGAATTTCCATGTAATTTTTAGGATCATCTTGTCAGTTTCTACAAAAAAGCTAGCTGGAATTTTGATGCTATTACTTTGAATCCACAGATCAATTTGGAGAGTACAACCATCTTAATAATATCAAGTCTTCTGATCGATATATATGTGATATCTTTTCATTTAGTGAGCTCTTTAATTTCTTTCAATACTGTTTTGTAGTTTTCTGAGCATAATTTTACATTTCCTTTGATAAATTGATTCCTAAGTATTTTTTTTGAAATTGTTATAAATGGGATCATTTTCTTATTTCATTTTCACTGTATTACTTCTGTGAAGAACTTGGTTTGGTTTTTGAAAATTAAACTTGAAACTTGGCTGAACTCATTTATTAATGTTCTATCGATTTTTAGTGGGTTCCTTGGGATTTTCTATGTGAAAGGTCATATCATCTGCAACTAGATGGGTTCAGTCTCCAGTACCAAAAATATACATTACAGAGATGGGGGTATAAAAGTATATCACACTAGATTTTGAAGAATATTATATGGCAAGTGTATTCATTTGCTAAGGCTACCGTAGCAAAATATCACAGACTTAGTGGCTTAAACAACAGACATTCATTTTCTCACAGTTCTGGAGGTTGGAAGTCCAAGATCAAGGTTTTGACAGGTTTAATTTTTTTCTGAGGTCCCTTTCTCCTCGTAGAGGGTCAACTACTCACTGTGGCCTCATCTGTGTACTTTTGCCTCTGGTGTCTCTTTATTATATAAATTTCCTCTTGTTTAAGGGTACCAGTCAGATTAGATAAGAATTCTACCCTAAGGGCCCCATTTTACCTACCTTTTTAAAGGACAAATCTCAAAACACATTCACATTCTGAAATACCAGGAGTTAGGATTTCAACATCTGAAATTTGGAAGAGCACAATTCAGCCCATAGAGCAGGGGAGAATTTTTATAATGTGAATAAAAAAATAAAGAACATAATATTTAATGTAACCCTAATAGTGAAAACACATACAGTGAAAGACTTGGAAGGAAATACTCTAAAATACTAGCAATGGTTTTCTTAGTGTTTGGGAGTTATGAATAATTGAAACTTTTTATCTTTATGCAAATCTATATTTTCCAAATTTTCTGCAGCATACACGTATCCTATAATGGGAGAAATGCAATGAAAATTACATTTAAAAATTCATCTCCTATTCCCTTAATTCTATGACTAAATTGACTTACCTTTAAGAATAAGTGATAAGAAAGGGGTGGAGCTGAATGGTAGAGTGCTCACTTAGCATATGTAAGGCCCTGGGTTCAATCTTTAGCACCACAAAATAAAGAAATAAGTCCAGGAAAGATAAATGTGGCAGAATAATTGGCATCAATTATTTAACTATAGGGGCATTTTAATTATAAGTCAAACATTAGTTGAATTGGTTATGTTGATTGAATCTCCTTTGAGGAAAATGATTAAAAATAACTATCCCCCACGTTGGTGCTGAGGATCAAATCCATGGCATCATTCACGCTATGGAAATGCTTTATCATAGGGCTCTAATCCTAGACCAAAACAACATTTTTAGAACTTGAAAATTAAGGGATTAGATTATAGACTATGATAACACCACCAACTACTACCCAACCATGTCCTTTTTGGTAGTATTGGGGGATCAAACCCAGGGGTGCTTTACCACTGTGCTTCATCCCCAGCCCTTTTTCTTTTTTATTTTGCTAAGTTATTTAGGGCCTTACTCAGTTGGTATGAGTGGTCTTGAACTTGTGATCCTCCTGCCTCTATAGTTTCTGTGGTTACATGCATGCACCGCAGCCTCTGGCCTCCACCATGTCCTTTCAAAACCTTTCATCTGGCCTCTCCTTTGATATCTAATTTAAATTCCCTTCCTGAGAAATGTTGAGATTAAAACACCCATATCACATACACTGCTGTTTCTCTCTTTCTATGGGACCAGACTATACAAGATTTCAAAGCAGAAAAATTGTATTGCAATGGTCTGTCAGAGTCACCATACTGTGGTATTGTGGCTCACTGCATGAACACACAGTCATCACCGTGACTATTCTCAGATACATTTGGAAGTGCTTTTTTTTCTTATGCATCAGTATTTTGTACCTTCCTCCTGTTTATTTTAGGGGCTCTTTTTTTTTCCCTCTCACTGCTCTGAGCTCTGAAACTTGCATACTTCAGTCCCATGTTCAAATATAGCTGGTTAGTCCAACTCTACCACCCACCCTCAGGTACCTTTTCCCTTATTTACAAGTCCTTTGATTGATCATATTGGCTCCCCTCCAAGAGCAAATTCAAAGAATCTATAATTAAAGAGACATAATCTAGGTGAAGAGCAACATGGGATTCATTAGAGGGTTAGCATTCCTCATAAAATGTTGCGAGTTTCTTAAAAGGCTAATAAGTTGGCAGATAGGTGAGAAACTAGTGGATAGAATCAAATTAAACTTATAAAAACTTTTCAGAAGGTGTTATATCAAAGGTAATTAAAAAGGAAACATTCTGTCAAATGAGGTGGTACATGCCTATAATCCTAAAGACTCAAGAGGCTGAGGCAGGAAGATCACGAGTTCAAAGCCAACCTCAGCAAAAGTGAAGCACTAAGCAAACTCAGTGAGATCCTGTCTCTAAATAAAATACAAGATAGGGCTTGGAATGTGGCTTAGTGGCCAAGTGCCCCTGAGTTCAATTCCTGGTACCAAAAAAAAAAAAAAAAAAAAAGTTTGGGGCTAGCCTCAGCAACTTTGTGAGACCTCGTCTCAATATAAAACATAAAAAGGGCTAGGGATATAGATCAGTGGTTAAGTGCCCCTGGGTACAACCCTCAGTACAAGTAAAATAATATAAATGAAAAAGAAAGAATTCTGTTTTTTCCTATGAAAACCAGCACTTAGTAATATACAAGCTGCTGGGGTTATAAGAAGAATAACATGCTCTCTATATTTGAAAAAGCCTTTCTGAGGGGGGACACAAATACATGAACAGAGGATTCTTTAATATAAGAAGTGTGGTATTTTTATGAACAGAGGAACAGGAAGTCAGTACTATCTGGGAAATGAGAGGAGTCGGGCATGGCTTCAGAGAAGTGGTATTTGAGATGAGACTTTATAGTGGATATTAAGGGTTTATGTTTTTGTTTATTTGTTTGTTTTGTTTTGGGTAGTAGCAGTTGAACTCAGGGATGCTTTACCACTAAGCTGCATCCCCAGGCCTTTTTATTTTATTTTTTTTAAATTTGGAAACAGAGTCCCACTAAATTACTTAGGGCCTCACTAAGTTGCTGAACTTACGATCCTCCTGTCTCAGCCTGCCCAGTTGCTGAGATTACAGGTGTGTGCTACCACACCCAGCTGGATACTAAGGTTTTAAGGAGTCAACACACAATGGCCCCCTTACCACCTTCATAATTTTGACCAAATGAGAAATAAGGCACGGGAGACATGCAAATGGAGATCAAAATGTCAGCATTCTTACTAAAGAAACTGTAGGGTGGACCTAACTTTAGATATGTCACCTGTTGGCCTTTTAAAACTCTTTGCCCTGAATAAGAGAGACTTATCTATGTAGGCAGGCAGAATGGCTTCAATAGTGGGACCAGGAAGAGTGGAGCCACAAGTGCAATACCTTCTCTCAAAGTCATCAGTTAGGATAGAGAGTAGTGGTGAGGAGGCAGAAAGAGAAACAATGCTCACCACCTCCCCACAACAAATTTCCATTTATCTTCCCTGCTCTATGTCCCTCTCTGTCACGTACAGTTCTACTGGGACTGTGCATAAGAATTCCACTCCACTTTTTTTTGTGTGTGTGATACTGAAGGTTGAACCCAGGGATACCCTACCACTGGGCTACATCCCCAGCCCTTTCATTTTTATTTTAAGACAGGATCTCATTAAATTGCTTAGAGCTTCATTAAGTGCTGAGACTGGCCTCGGACTTGCCATCCTCCTGCCTCAGCCTCTTAAACCACTTGGATTACAGGTGAACACCACCATGCCCAGCTCCACTCCTCTCTTGAGTGCCATGCTGGACACATGACCTAGACTTGACCATTTCTGGTACCCCATTACCTTGGAGTGGGCACAAGTCTCAAGCAAGGCCAGCCAGAGTCATCATATGAAATTTGATATATGGACAAAGAAAATGGTGTCTAGAGAGTCTGTTTTATTTTTCTATCACAAGCTGTAAGCTATAAGCAGAGAGGTGCAGGCCTAGAAAGAGTGGGTCTTGATGATGCTGTTTGAACCCTTTTCCTAAAGTGAGGTCTTTCCTTGCACTTCCCAGCCATATGATCCCATATAGTCCCCCTTTTTGCCAATATTAGTTCAAGTTGGATTTCTGTCCCTTGTGATAAAAAAAAATGTCCTGTGTAATACAGTCTTGAAAAATGAGTTGGCATTTGAGGCAAGGAAGAGAAGAGCATTTCAGACACAAGAAACAGCACAGGGAAACATCTGAGGGTTTGAAATGCTAAGTTGTGGCTAACATAATGCCGAACAAAAGAAAGAGAAATTAAAATGAGAGAAAACATCTTTTCATGTTGTAAACATTCATTCTTAATTAAAATAATTTTAAAAATAGAAATAGAAAGGCATTTTCTTAATGTGGTAAAGAAACTCCCAGATCAACAATCACACTTACTCCCTTTTAAATTGAAAATGAAATAAGGATGCCTGTTATTGCCATTATTATTTAATATTGTCTTGGGTGTTCTGGCCAGTGCAATAAGATTTGAAACAGAAATGAGAGGAATCAATATTTGAAAAGAAGAGACAAAAAATATTTGCAGATGACACGGTTGTATGCCTAAGTATTCTCTAGAAAAGAGGAAATGTCATGCAAAGAGGCTCAGAGGATCTTTGATGCAAAATGGTGTTTATTTGGGATATTAGAATTGCAATTGGGGAGCACAGATTCCAATCGAAACTGGGATGGGTCCCCTTAGGGAGGGGTTTACAGAGTCTTTTTAAGGGAAAAAGGAGGAGGTTTATGTGGATTACATAGGTTGTTTGTTAAAAATTATAATTGGAGGATAAATTTACTTCTATAGCTCATTGGTCCAGCTCAGACCAGTTCAGACCATACCATTGCTCTAGGAAATAATTCAGTTTATACAATCTTCAGGATGTTTTTCTCAGCAAATAACTGTCTTTTGGCATGTCAGCAAGTTTACAGACTGATCACCACAGCACAAAACCGAGTCTGGGTCACAAAATGAACTCATTGCTATCAATTTTCCTTCACAAAATATGCAAAAATTAGGAGCAATCTTGTACACCAAAAAAATAACCAATTAGAAAAGTACAATAAAAGAAACCAGGGCTGGGGATATGACTTAGTGATAGAGAATATGGTTATGTACAAAGCCTTTGGTTTGACTGAGAGAGAGAGAGAGAGAGAGAGAGAGAGAGAGACACCACATACAAATAAATAAATAAAATTTAAAAAAAGATTTAAAGAATCATATGCATGATAGAAGAAATATATTTATAGTATTTAAAAGTAAACTCAACAAGATGTATGGATAGCTTTTAAAAATTACAAAACTTATTGGGCATGGTGGTGAATGCCTGTAATCCAAATGGCCTGGGAGGCTGAGGCAGGAGAATCACAAGTTCAAAAGCCAGCCTTGGCAACTTAGCAAGACTCGGAGCAACTTAGCAAGACCCTGTCTCAAAAATGAAAAATAAAAAGGGCTGGGGATATGGCTTAGTGGTTAAGCACCCCTGGGTTGTTTAATCCTTATTATAAATAAATAAATATATATATAAATCACAAAACTCAACTGAGAAATGCAAAATGACTTAATGAAGAGATTCTTTTTCTTCTTGATAAAAAACCCTAAATATAAGAATGTTAGGGGCTGGGGATGTGGCTCAAGCGGTAGCGCGCTCGCCTGGCATGCATGCGGCCCAGGTTCGATCCTCAGTACCACATACAAACAAAGATGTTGTGTCCGCCGAAAACTAAAAAATAAATATTTTAAAAAAAATGTTAGGGCTGGGGATATAGCTCAGTTGATAGAGTGCTTGCCTTGAGTGCACAAGGCCCTGGGTTCAATCCCCAGCACTGCAAATAAATAAATAAATAATGTTAGTTCTCTTTAAAAGGAACTGGTGAATTTATTGTGATCCTATTCAGAACCTCATCTAAATTTTTTTTTGGAATGAAATAGTCAATTCTGTTTTAAGGCAACATATGCATTTCTAAAAATCACCCAGCTGTGCAAATTTTTGCAATTAAAAAACCACAGGGTTTATGGGAAAGATGAGATTTGAGGCATCACACTGAGAATCTTTGTCAGTGACATACCTAAAAAAAGAAAGAAACTTAATGAAAATGGTATCATGGTTTTTTTATGTTTAATGATAAAAAAATACACAAATACTACAATAGTATGGCACTTTCCCTTGAAAAAGACGTGAGATTTGCTTGTGGAAATACATGTCAAAGAATTATAGTTTGTGAATTGGTAGAAGGAGGGTTATCTGAAATTTGGTAGAAAGTTGTAGCACCAGATGTGAATAAGTATGTCTAATAACACACATTCAAGTGATAGAGCTGGGAGATGTCTGCAGAATATGCATGTGTTCTTTATGTGTATTCCTGAATGACTTGGCCTCGGGCCCAGTCTTCTGTGTTTAGCTACTATTTTTCACAGCCAAAATCACATGTTGTGGCCAAGCATGATGACACATGCCTGTAACCCCAGCAATTTGAGAGGCTGAGGCAGGAGATCTCAAGTTTTGAGCTCATTGTGGGCAATTTAGTGATAGCTTGTCTCAAAAACATTAAAAGACCTGGGAATATAGCTCAGTGTTAGAGTACCCCTGGGTTCAATCCCAGTATTGGGGGAGAAATTGTGTATTGTACATAGGCAAAGGAAAATTCATGTTCTGCTCTTTTTGTCACATGATTTGTCAATGATTTTAGATAAAATTTGCATTTTCACAACAAGCATTATAGCAAAATGATTGTTTCAAGTTAAAAAAACAAACTGTTTGGAGTACTTTATAAAAGGACCAAGTCTTACCTTAATAAATGTTAAAACATGGTAAAGCAACTATTGTTTAAAATGTTGTCCTGGCTATTCATAATACCCAAGAAATGCAGTTGAACTAAGTATACATTAACAGGAATAGGTAAAGAAAATGTGGTACAATGGAATGCTATTTTGCTATAAAAAGGATGAAAACCTATAATTTTTGATAACATGGATGGAGTTGGAAGATATTACCTTAAGTGCAATAAGCCAGGCACAGAAAGACAAGTACAACATCATCTTACTCGTATGTGGCATCTAAAAAACTTGATCTCACAGAAGTGAAGAGTAGAATGCCCATATTCTGCACGCACGCACACACACACACACACACACTCACACTCACACAGACTGCTGATGGTGTGCTCAGTGGTAGTACACATGTGTAACACACTCAAGGTGCTGAGTTCAATTCTTAGCAAAAAAATACTGATTAGATTGTTCAACAAGTACTACATTATAGATAGGAAAGTGAGTTCTGCTATGCTATTATATTGTACAGTAGGATAACTATGGATAACAATAATTAACTGTACATTTTGTTGAAGCTATAAGAAAGGATTTTGAATAATTTCACCACAAAGAATCTTTGAAGAGATAGACATGCTTACCATGATTGGAACATTACACAATGTATATAATTATGGAACTATCACATAGTATCCCATAAACATGTGCAATCTTTACTTGTCAATTAAAGAAAGAAAGAAAATGTTCTGGGAAAGGACATTGGAAACCACATGAATGTGTGTAAAAATGAAACTGATTAAATAATTTATGGATTTTGGACCATCCACACCATGGAACACTAGAGTGCTATTTAAAAGAGTAAGGTGAAGCCAGGCGCACAAAGGTGCATGTCTGTAATCCCAGCAACCTAGGAGGCTGAGTCAGGAGGATCTCACGTTTGAGGACAGCCTGAGTAACTTAGTGAGGTGCTTGGCAACTTAGCAAGACTCTCTCTCTCAAAATAAAAATAAAAAGGCCTGGGGTATGTAGCTCAGTGTTAAAGTGCCCAGGAGTTCAAATCCCAGTACCAAAAAAAATTTAAAAATAAAAAATAAAAGAGTGAGATGAGTTCAAGAGTACTGATCTGGAAAGTAGCTCAAAATGTGTGTGTGTGTATATATAATAAAAATTATTGATTGTTATATAGTTGTTATTTTGGGTGCAGGGGACTAAACTCAGAACCTTGCACATACTAGGCAAGCACTCTACCATTGAACCATACTCCAAGCCTCCCAAAAATGTTTTTAATAAAAAAAGTAAGAGGCAAAATAATATATATGCTATAATCATATTTGGATTTTAAAAGAATATGTACTTTTAGTGCTGGGGATATAACTCAGTTGGTAGAATGCTTGCCTAGCATATGCAAGGCTCTGGGTTCAATCCCCAGCACCACACACACAAAAAGAATATGTGTTTTTATAGTACACATATTATCTTGTATAGGCACAGAATCTGGAAGAAAGCAAAATAAACTGTTAAAAATGAAAATATTGCACTGGATAGGGAGGGAATTTTGACTTTTTAAAAAATTTTTTTATTCTAATTTGTTATATATCACAGCAGAATGCATTACAATTCATATTATACATAGACAGCACAATTTTGCATATCTCTGGTTGTACACAAATTAGAATCATACCATTCGTGTCTTCATACATGTACTTAGGGTATAATGATGTCCATCTCATTCCACCATCTTTCCTACCCTCATGCCTCCTCCTTTTCTCTCCCTCCTCTTTGCTCTATCTGGAGTTCGACTAATCCTCCCATGCTCCCACCCCTCAACTTGATTATGACTCAACATCCTTGTATCAGAGAAAACATTCAGCCTTTGTTTTTTGGGGATTGGCTAACTCCACTTAGCATTATATTCTCCAATTCCATCCATTTACCTGCAAATGCCATGATTTTATTCCTTTTTAATGCTGAATAATATTCCATTGTGTATATATACTACTTTTTTTTTTTATCCATTCATCAACTGAAGGGCATCTAGGTTGATTCCACAGTTTAGCTATTGTGAATTGTGCTACTATAAACATTGATTGTCCCTGTAGTATGCTGTTTTTAAGTCCTTTGAGGAGGAAAGGGATAGCTGGGTCAAATGGTGGTTCCATTCCCAGTTTTCCAAGGAATCTCCATACTGCTTCCCTATTGTCTAGGCCAAATTTGCAGTCCCACCAGCAGTGTATGAGTGTACCTTTTCCCCCCCACATCCTTGCCAACACTTATTGTTGCTTGTATTCTTTTTTTTTTTTTAATATAGAGTGAGAGAGGGAGGGAGAGAGAGAGAGAGAGAGAATTTTTTTTTTAATATTTATTTTTTAGTTCTCGGCGGACACAACATCTTTGTTTGTATGTGGTGCTGAGGATCGAACCCGGGCCGCACGCATGCCAGGCGAGCGCGCTACCGCTTGAGCCACATCCCCAGCCCCTGTTGCTTGTATTCTTAATAGCTGCCATTCTGACTGGGGTGAGATGAAATCTTAGTTGTTTTTTTTTTTTTTTTAATTTGCATTTCTCTAATTGCTAGAGATGTTGAACATTTTTTCACATATTTGTTGATTGTACATCATCTTCTGAGAAGTGTCTGTTCAGTTCCTTGGCCCATTTATTGATTGGGTTATTTGGGGTTTTTTGGTGTTAAGATATTGAGTTCTTTATATATCCCAGAGGTTAGTGCTCTATCTGATGTGCATGTGGTAAAAATATTCACCTCACTGATTGTTCCTTTTGCTGAGAAGAAGCTTTTTAGTTTGAATCCATCCCATTTATTAATTCTTGATTTTAATTCTTGTACTATAGAAGTCTTATTAAGGAAGTTGGGGCCTAATCCAACATGATGGAGATTTGGGCCTACTTTTTTTTTCTTTTTTTAAAAAAATATTTATTTTTAGTTATAGGTGGACACATATCTTTATTTTACTTTATGTGGTGCTGAGGATTGAACCCAGTGCCTCATGCATGCTAGGTGAGCATTCTCCCTCTGAGCCACAACCCCAGCCCCTACTTTTTTTCCTAATAGACTCAGTGTCTCTGGTTTAATTCCTAGATCCTTGATCCACTTTGAGTTGAGTTTTGTGCATGGTGAGAGATAAGGGTTAATTTCATTTTGTACAGGGGCCATGCTAATCTTCTCTGTATCATTCCAATTTTAGTATATGTGCTGCTGAAGCAAGAACTAACTTCATTTTGTTGCATATGGGTTTCCAGTTTTGCCAGCACCATTTGTTGAAGAGGCTATCTTTCTCCAATGTATGTTTTTGGTGCCTTTGTTTAATATAAGATAATTGTAATTATGTGGGTTAATCTCTGTGTCCTCTATTCTGTACCATTGGTCTAAATGTCTATTTTAGTGCCAATACCATGCTGTTTTTGTTACTATTGCTCTGTAGTATAGTTTAAGGTCTGGTATAATGATGTGACCTGCTTCACTCTTCTTGCTAAGGATTGCTTTAGCTATTCTGGGTTTCTTATTTTTCCAGATGAATTTCATGACTGCTTTTTCTATATCTATGAGGAATGTCATTGGGATTTTGATTGGAATTGCATTAAATCTGTATAGTGCTTTTGGTAGTATGGTCATTTTGACAATATTAATTCTGCCTATCTAAGAACAAGGGATCAATAAATGGGATGGATTCAAACTAAAATTTCCATCTTCTAATGTCTTCTTTAATTAATTTATTTAGCATTCTGTAGTTTTCATTGTAGAGGTATTTTGCTTCTTTTGTTAGGTTGATTCCCAGGTTTTTTCTTTTTTTGAGGCTATTTTAATTGTAAATGGGGTACCTTTCCTCATTTCTCTTTCAGAGGGATTTTGACTCTTTTAGTTTTTAACTTCTTTTTTAAAAAAAAACTTTATTTAAGTTGTAGATGGATACCTTTATTTTATTTATTTATTTGTTCTTTAATTTATTTTTATGTGGTGCTGAGGATGGAACTCAGTGCCTCACACGTGCCAGGCAAACACTCTACCACTGAGCTACAGCCCAAGACCAGTTTTTAACTTCTTATATTCTCTTTCTGTGTGTCTCCCATGAACATATTTTGCTTTAGTCATTTTCCCTCCTTCCCTCTCTCTTTCTTTCTTCTTTCTTTTTTGTGCTTGAGATTGAACCCAGGGCTTCAGGCATGAAGCATGCATTCTTCCACTGAGTAATACCACTAGCCCTTATATTTAAAATTTTAATATATGATAATGTAACAATCATCAAATAGCCAAAAAAAGAATGACTAATGAATTATGTTAGGCCAAATGATTCTTACTTTAACAAAAAATTCAAATTTTTTTTGTGTATCTTAAATTTCATACACCAAAGGATATCAGAATGAATTATGAAGTAGAAAAAGTGGGATATTATCTGTTATAATATGATCATTTGTGTGTGTGTATGTGTGTGTGTGTATGTGTGTGTGTGTGGTGCTGGGGATTGAACAAAGGGCTTCACACTTGCTAGGCAAGTGCTCTAATAACTGAGCTACATCCCTAGCCAGTATTATATATTTTTTAATACCAGAAATTGAACCGAGGGGTGCTTAACCACATCCTCTCTGCCTGAGTCACATCCTCAGCCCTTTTATTTATTTATTTTTTCAAAAAATTGAGACAATGTCTCACTAAGTTTCCCAAACTGATGAACTTGCAATCCCCTGCTGCAGTCTTCCAAGTAGCTGGAATTACAGGTGTGTGTGCCACTATACCCAAATTAAACTTTTAATTTTTAAAACAACTTCAAACCTATGAATACTTTGAGTAGTATAATCAATACCCATGCACAGGGTTCACCTAGATTCACCAATTGTCAACAAGTTACATGTACTATTTTTTCTTTTCATACACACACACACACACACACACACACACACATTATTTTTGCCAAAAAAATATGAGTTTATGACACTACATTACTAAATACAATCCTGTGTCCCTTAACAGGAGGTATATTATGAGAGATGTGCCCTCAGGTGACTTCATAGTTGCACAACCATCATAGAGTGTACTTATGCAAATGTAAATAGTATAGCTTAATACATACCTAGGCTATACAGAATACACCATCACATTTGCAATTCATTGTTGACTAAAATGTGCTTACACAGTGCATATATACTTAGCCTTTATCTCCAAGGAACAAGGACATTCTCTTACATCACCTCAATACAGTTATCAAAACAAACAATCATTACTGATATTGTCATCATCTAACATGCAGTCCACATTCAAGTTTCTAAATGGTTCCTTTACATTTTTTTTTTGTCTTTTGTCTTCAAAACATTTGCAGTTTGGCTAGTTGTCTTTTGTCTTGTAGAATGTATTACAATCTGGTTTTCTCTGGTTATTTTTTCTTGACTAGATTCGAGCTAAACATTTTTGGCAAATTATGACATGGATGATATGTATTTCTCATTGCATCACTTCTGCAGGCATATAATGTCAGTCTGTTCTGTCATTTGTCATTCTAAATTTGATCACTTTGTTAAAGTAGCTTGCACTGGATTTCTCCATTGTAAAGTTTCACTTATAGGCAGAATTTTTTTTTTAACAGCATTCAGATTTATTGAAGATGTCAATAGCACTCCATTAGAAAGAATGAAGTGGGCCGAATGAGAGAGAGAGAGAGAGAGAGAGAGAGAGAGAGAGAGAGAGAGAGAGAGAGAGAGACTCAAGGCTTGTAGGCAGAATTTTGGTCCCTATGAACTTCTCTGGTGTTATACTCATGAATATATTGAGCAATATGGTAAAAGGGACTTTGCAGATGTAATTAGGTTACCAATTAAAATATGGAGATTGTCCTGGATATAATCACATGAGCCCTTAAAAGTAGAAGAGGAAGCCTGGGTATGTAGTTCAGAGATAGATTTCATACTTAATATGCGTGAGGCTCTAGGTTCCATTCTCAGCATCCCCTCCCCCACCAAACAAAGTAGAAGAGAGGAAATCAGAAATTCAAAGCAGGACAATGATTTGAGGCACAGTGACTTTAAGATGGAAAGGACCATGTGGTCAAGTTGGGCCTCAGTCCTACAACTACACTGAAAGTGAATTCTGCCAATAACTAGAGTTATCTAAGTGGATTCATCCCTCAATCCTTAAAAAGAGCAATGTATATCTGTAGATGTATGACTGATTTTTATCCCTGTGAGACCCTGAGAAAAGGATCCTGCCACACAATGCCAGTCTTCTGAACTGCATAAAGTGTGGAAGAAATGTGTTGTTTTAAGCAGCTAAGTTTGTAATAATTTATTATGTCAGAAATAGAAAACAAAACAAAACAAAAATACAAGTAATTTTCTCTTTAGGATTGTGGTAAGAGCCCTACCAGAAAAAAAAGGAAGGCTACCACATGGCTCTCTCTGTACCTATGTGGGTGTGCACAACTCTGTTGTAAGTTGCCACTCTATAGTATATAATATCCAATCAGAATGTATGTTATCATATAGGGGAGACAAAGAGGCTAACATGTAAAAGGAAAACTAATAAAGAATATAAGGTAACACCCTGCTGTACTAGGAGCTCAACTTTTGGATGCTAATCCACTGGGCCAGTTGCAGAACTAATAAACACTGCTTCCTAGCTGAAACCCTCAGTGTCCAGTCTCTCTGTGTGAGAATCCCACAACAGGATCAATATATAATCTGTGGGGTAATAATTTGAGATCCTGTAAATAGTGGATTTATCAACACCTAAGGATTGAGTATCCTTGCCTGAATTAGCTATTACTTTTGTAAGGGCTAAACAGTGATTTTCTTTCTCTCAACTGACTTATTTTCTGCCTTATTGATGTATATATATTTAAGGTGTACTTCATGGTGTTTCCATAAAGGTATACATTGTGAAATGATTGCCACAATTAAGCTAATTGACAATCCATTAATTCAAAGTTTCTTCTTTCTTTTCTTTTTCTTTCTTTTTTGGTGGGAGAGGAACTGAGTTATTTTGTTTGTTTGTAAAATTCAAGTATATATGGTATTATGTCAGAAATAAAAAACATTTGTCAGAAATAGAAATAGTATTATCAACTACAGTCACCATTCATCAGGTTTTCACAATTATTCATCCTGCATAACTGAAACTTTGTATTCTTTGAGTAACATCTAGGCAAATTTATGGAGACTCAGAGTGGACTTGTGGTTTCTTAGGCCTTGGGTGAGTGAGTTGTGAGGAAATGGGAGTGACTGGAAATGGGTATAGGGTTTCTTTCTGGGATGTGATGGATATACAACTCTGTGACTATACTAAGTCCTACTGAATTATACACTTAAAATGGGTAAATTTTATTATGCCACACGGATTTTATCTCAGAGATATTGTGATTTACAAGATGATGTAATTGGTCTTCAGCCTAGTTTCCGGGCACCCAGTTCCTAAAACCTTTGGAATTTCCAAAGTGATAAGTGTCTTTTTGTATGCTTATGAATGACTGTTGGCTTGGGGCTCCAGAAGAGCTTCCTGTTGGGGGCTGGTTGCCCAGGAAACAACCTTATGATTAGAGTGTTTTCAAGAGGTATTGTTTACATAATGGATAATATATATTTTTTAAAATATAGTTGTTGATAGACTTTTATTTTATTTATTTATATGTCGTGCAGAAAATCAAACCCAGTGCCTCACACACGCCAGGCGAGCGCTCTACCACAGAGCCACAGCCTCAGCCCTATTGGATAGTATATTTAAGACACCTTTTACTCCAAGAAGGAGGCATCCATTTATCCAACCTTATCTTCAACTGCTTTCTAACAAACACTGCATTTGCTAGGATGGTGTCTAAATGCCCTTGGCTTGATTTTCTGCCATCTCTGTATTTATCTCCACAGCTCTCCTCCTTATACTTCAAGGTTCAACTTGTTCAACTTCAAGGTCCTTGCTAACCTCCCTTCCCAACTCTTTACAAATCAAAAAGACTTCTTTATATATTCCAGTGTGTACTGACTTCTTTGCCTGAACATTTATATTGTCAATTTGCCATCTAATCTCATAAATAAATCAATCCCTGAATCTAAGAAACTGAATATTATCATACATACTAATATATTAGTCTGAATATGTATCAAGTTTTTATTGGATCTGTCCCTCATGCCAGGCAGCTGGAAGGAAGACTTGATTTCCTAATCTCAGCTAAGCATCACAATAACCCTCAACCCTGTGAACTATATCTATCATATACCAAAACTGAGGCTCAGAGTTGTTAGGTAATTTGCTCAAGGCTACAGTGGCTTAGATGGGAATTTAAACTAGGTATAGTTTGTAACACTGCATTCCTGACCTCTATTAATACTATTTCAATTTCATTGTATATGTTTTCTTTCTTTAACTAGATTTTATTAAGAGTAGGAGGGCAAGGATTTATATTTTGTGTTTCCTTTGTAGACTCTTCGTTATACCAGCTCCTATACATAGTCAACGCTCAATAAGTACATACTTTTTTGTAAGGGGGCGTGGTTTTGGGGATCAAACTCAGGACCTCAGGCATGCTAAGCCAATCCACCACTGAGCTACATGCCCAGCTCAATATTTGTTTATGGAATAACCAAGTGGAATTTTAACTAGCTCAAAATTCAAAAAACATCTAAAAGCCGGGACTTGATGGTGTGTGCCTGAAATCCCAGCAACTTGAAAGGGCTAAGGCAGGAGAATCACAAGGCCAGCCTCAGCAACTTAGAGAGATCCTGTCTCAAATTAAAAAATAAAATAAAAAGGGCTGGGGATGTAGCACAATGGTAAAGCACCCATGAGTTCAATCCCCAGTAACAACAAGAAAAAGAAAGAAAGAAAGAAAGAAGGAAGGAAGGAAGGAAGGAAGGAAGGAAGGAAGGAAGGAAGGAAGGAAGGAAAGAAAGAAAGACTTAGATGGTTAATTCATAAAATATTCATTATAGATCATAAAAGGAAACATAGATATTTGGGTCCATCCTTAACCCCCAAGATGTCCTGATAAAAGGGAACCACACCATCACAACTCTTTTTGTTCACCTATGAGTAAGAACTGATTGGACCACATGGATTATGGGTCCGATCCATTGTGATTATTCAACTCCTCTCCTAAAAGGAGATGCCTCTTGGCTTGTGCTTCTTCCATTTGTCTTTTTTTGCAGCAACACCTTCTCTTCTTGTGCACTTGAATAAAGTATAATACCTATGGGAGTCAGGCTTTAAATTCCAACAGGCATCTGGACACAGCAGTGCATGCCTGTAATCCAAGCAATTCAAGAGGCTGAGGCAGTAGGATCAAAAATGCGAGTTCATCTAGATGTGGCAGTGCATGCTTGTAATCCCAGCGGTTTTGGAGGCTGAAGCAGGAGGATTGTGAATTCAAAGCCAACCTCAGCAATTTATTGAGGCTCTAAGCAATTCAGTGAGACCCTGTCTCTAAATAAAATACAAAATAGGGCTAGGGATGTGGCTCAGTGGTGGAGCGCCCCTGAGTTCAATTCCCAGTACCAAAAACAAAACAAACAAACAAAAACCTTTAAGGAGCAACAAGCCACGTTTTGTCAAAAGGTGGTCAAGTATGACTGAGTCTCAGTTTAATCATCAGTAAAATGGAACTAAAGGGTCTGGGGATAAAGCTCAGTAGTAGAGAGTTCACAGGAGAAAAACTGTCTCCCAAGGAAGACATTGTCTCTGAAGGAGTTCCTGGAGAAAGGCAGGAACTTGACTCAGGCGCAGGAGGATCCTTATTGTAAGTAAAAGAAAATGATTTAAGCACATGTGAGTAGAGGAACAGACAGGAATTTATTTAGGAAAGCAGATACATATTCAAGGGAAAATGGAGACTATCAAGAGAGAGATGCTTCAGCCAGGCACAATGGCACACAATTGTAATCCCAGCAATTTAGGAGGTAGAGGCAGGAGGATTGCAAGTTTGAGGTCAGCCTCAGCAACTTAAGGAGGCCTTAAGCAATTTAGCAAGATGCTATCTGAAAAAAAAAAAAGTTGGGGATGTAGCTCATTGATAAAGTGCATCTGGGTTCAATCCCCAGGACCCTCCCCCCCCAACTGATACTATTTGATGTAAAACAAGGGAATACACATTCAAGAGAGAAATGTAGGCCATCTGGACAGTGATATGAATTACTGGGGTTCTTGGCTCCTCATTTATTTATTTAATTTTTTTTTTTAGCTGTCAATGGACCTTTATTTTATTTATTTATATGCAGTGCTGAGAATTGAACCCAGGGCCTCACACATGCTGGGCAAGTGTTCTACCACTCAGCCACAACCCCAGCCCCCTCATTTATTTATTTTGCGGTATTTGATATTAAACCAGAGTTATTCTACCACTGTACTACATCTCCAGCCATTTATTTCTTCATTTTTTTTCTTTTTTAAATTTATTTTTGAGACAAGGTCTTACTAAATTGCCCAGCTGCTTTAGAACATAGAATTCTCCTGCTTTACCTTCCTGAGTAGCTGGTATGCACCACTATACCCAGTCCTGGCTCCTCTTTTAAAGGAAACTTGGTGAGCTGTGGAAATGGAAAGGTGTGTAGGGATGATATCAGTCTGGTGATCACAAGATGGTTTATGGTGGTATGGTCATTCTCAGGATCCTTAGGCTGATATGGTCTTCATTATCTGATGAATAGATAAAATGCTGGAGTCTCCTAAATTGCAGGCTTCTTAAAATATCATATCTGTCTTTGCTTAATCTATTTATTGGTGGGCTAATTAATCGTGCACAAGGTGATTATCTTAAGTGAGGGATTTATGGTTAACTTTAAGATTTACAGATTTCCCAAAAATTTGGGAGTGACAGGCCTGGGAGAGAGACTGGCTTGGGGAGTGACAAGACTGGAAAAGTATGCGGAACTTTTAAATTAAAAACTATATTTCCTTATCCTTCCTTTATGTCTCCTTTTTACCTTTTTCTTTCATTTCTTCTAACCTCAGAGTGTGTGCGTAGTATGCAGGAGGCCAAGGATTTGCTCCCCAGCACGGGCGTGGGGAGTGGAAATTAAGCTCCTTTATCCAATATTTCATCATTGTCAGAATTTCATATTTAATAATTATAGGCAGCTGGAGATACATTTTGGAAACATCAGGGTCTAGAAATCTAGATGGGATTAATTATCTGTGTACAGGTGGTTTGAAACCATCTCCCAATTTCTTTCTATCTGCATTAGAAACACCATGGTTGAGGGTGACTCTGGTATGGTCCTTGGGAAAAATTTCAGGGAGGGGGACCTCATGTAGACAGGAAAACTAAGGGAGATTGAGGGAGGGGGAGGAAGAGACTCGGTGCTCTTTGCCTCTTCCACCCTTCTCTCTCTCTCTCTCTCTCCCTCCCTCCCTCCCCCCCAACACGAGTCTCCCATCCCCCAGGATCACGGATTCTGACTAGGGAAGCACAAAGGTAAAAAATCACAGGGGGTCTCTGGGCAGGAAGCCTCTTATTGTCCTGCTCTGACGAACAGTGAGGCAGTGGGGAAAGGCTGCCCTTCCCCCTTTTCTGCTCCCCACCACACCAGGTTTGCTGTTGAGGGTGGGAAGTAGTCTCAGACCCCACGCAATCCCTTTTGCAAAGCCAAGTGTGTGTGTGTGTGTGTGTGTGTGTGTGTGTGTGTGTGTGTATTTATGTGCGCGCGCGCGCGTGTGTGTGTGTGTGTGTGTGTGTTGTGTGTAGGGAGGAGGATTGGGGGTGGGATCCCATGACGTTACTGACTCCGCCTCCTGGTTAATATAAGGGGCGCTTGGCGCGCAACGACCCTAAGCAGCAGCTTTGAAGCGAGAGCTACTGAAGTCGGCAGCTCAAACCCAACTCGGTTTAAGTCAGCCTTTCCAACCTGACTGGAGATTCTCAGCTCCCTGTGCTAGTCACAGCTCTCTGGTAAGCCTCCGGGAACGACACGTGTGTTGAAGGGGGGGACGGCGAGGGTCTCGGCATACCTAGGATTCTCTCAGGCAACCATCACATGCAGTTCCATCAACGCCACTGTGACCTGTTGCTGGCGAGACCCCGGCCCCGGGAGTTAGGGCTCCCAATATCGACCCCAATCCCAAACCATTTCTAGATGGAAGCCCAAAAATCTGGGAGCTGAGTCAGGGGGCAACGGTCGGGACCCCAGATCTCCGCCAAGTGGGAAGTGCAAGCAATCTCGGGCTGCTCTGGGGCCCCTCCCGGGGCGAGTCTCCAAATCTTAGATGTCGAAGCCCCGCCTCGCTGTTGATGCTCACAGGTCAGCTTAGCCCGGCGAGAGGAAGTGGGGGAACATTTGCTTACTCCCTTGGGCGAAGGCAGCGCCAATTGAGCGGGGTGGGCTCGGTGAGGAGGCATGGAACTGAGCCAGTGCTCACTTTTTAAAATCTGTAACTGAGGTCGGACCCATCTCCTGGGAGGCCTGGGGTCCATGTCTCTGGAGTCTTGGGGGCTAGTACTGAAAGGTGCATGGCTATGAAAAGGGGGCTCTCCCTGGAGTTGCTGGCCTCTCCCGAGTTGAGTTGTGTTTAATTCCCAAGGAGCCTCAGGCCAGGAAGCAGGGTTCCTGCATTGGGGTCTAGGATAAATCTTGTAGGTTCCTGGCTAGTGAAAGAAGAAACCCAATAGTGTCTGAGCACTTAATAGGTGCCAGCCACTTTATTACTAGGGGCTTTCACGTGCTTCTGCTGAAATTAGTCCTTCCACAAACCTTGTGAGGTATTGTAATCCCTACTTGCATTATTTTAATGCCTACTTCCATATGAAGTAACTGAGGTTAGAGGTAGAGTGACTTGCCTTTGTCCCTTCAGTCCCCCCCTCCTGTGCCCCTTTCCCTCCCATAGCTCTTTTGCTTGGTGGAGTGAGTTTTGGAATTCACTTTTAGAGCTTAGGGATAATGAGCCCTATTGAAGGGCTTTTGTCTTGTTTTTCACCAGATCCTAGTATCCTCTTCAATTCCAACTAGAATGCTGTGGCAGGCACTTCGCAGATTTGGTCGAAAGCTGGTACGGAGACGTACACTGGAGCCAGGCATGAATGAGACTCGCCTTGCCAGATGCCTGAGCACTCTGGACTTAGTGGCCCTGGGTGTGGGCAGCACATTGGGTGCAGGTGTATATGTCCTGGCTGGTGAGGTCGCCAAAGATAAAGCAGGACCATCTATTGTGATCTCCTTTTTGGTGGCTGCTCTGTCTTCTGTGTTGGCTGGGCTGTGCTATGCCGAGTTTGGTGCCCGGGTTCCCCGTTCTGGTTCTGCTTATCTCTACAGCTATGTCACTGTTGGTGAACTCTGGGCCTTCACCACTGGCTGGAATCTCATCCTCTCCTACGTCATTGGTGAGAGACTGGGCAGGGAGGGAACTTCACAGCCAGCAAAGGGGCTTTGGATCAGAAAATTTGCGTTGAATGGTGAAGCCCTTGAATTCTTTATTATTCACAGGACCTCAATAGGGCTAAATGTGTGTTGGTGGGGGTCTGGGAGGGTCAGAGGTATGGAGAAATTGTTCTATTCACCTGGCAAAGTTTCCTTCATTAAGTGACTGGTTTTGGTTCTTTAAAAGTAATTATAGGGCTGTGAATATAAATCAGTGGTAGAGCATGTGTGTGCACCTCTGGCACCAAGGCTCTGGATTCAATTGAAAAAAAAGAAAACCAGTAAAGTTTAGGTGATAATGGGTTATGACAGTTATTTATGTGAGACTAGTGTGGGGGAGGGAGGGAATTTGACCCGGTGTTTCTCCCTCTGCTCTACCAGGTACAGCCAGTGTGGCCCGTGCCTGGAGCTCTGCTTTTGACAACCTGATTGGGAACCACATCTCTCAGACTCTAAAGGGGTCCATCTCACTGCATGTGCCCCATTTCCTTGCAGAATATCCAGATTTCTTTGCTTTGGGCCTTGTGTTGCTGCTCACTGGTGAGGCAAGGGGCAGATGTTGATGGGGGGGAGGGGCTGGGTGGGGCTTAGCCTAGGGGCTAGGGCTGGGACTGGGAAGGGCTAGGTGAAGGGGATAATGGCCTGGAGGTAGAGAAGCTGGGAAGGAATGAGTCAGCCCCATAGAGGCAGGAAAAGAAAGCTTGGACTGAGGGATCTTCCTTTCTCAAGGTCCTGATTGAATTTCTCCCACAGGATTGCTGGCTCTGGGGGCTAGTGAATCAGCCCTGGTTACCAAAGTGTTCACAGGGGTGAACCTTTTGGTTCTTGGTTTTATCATCGTCTCTGGCTTCATTAAGGGAGACCTACACAACTGGAGGCTCAATGAAGAAGACTATGAATTGACCAAGGCTGGACTCAATGACACCAATAGGTTAGAGAGTTTTACTCTTCTTCAGAGCTGCAGTGCTGGGGTCAGAATGAGGAGTAAGCAGATCCATGCTGAGGGATTCTTGATGAGGGTGGGGAAGCATGGGAGGCCGGGCCTTGGAAAACTTAGCCAAGTAGTTTGACGTTAGAGAAAAGGTATGGAGTTGGCTAAACATCACCCTTACCTTTTCCATTCCTTCTTCTGCTCTAGCTTGGGCCCTCTGGGCTCTGGAGGATTTGTGCCATTTGGCATCCAGGGGATTCTCCGGGGAGCTGCTACCTGTTTCTATGCGTTTGTTGGTTTCGACTGTATTGCTACCACCGGTAACAGGATCATTGCATTCTCACTGGGGCTTGGATGCTATGTGTGCTCAGGCTGCATGCATAATGAGGGTGGTAGAGGAGTGAACCTGTTTCCCTGGATCAAAATTTTTGTGCTGTGCCCTTTCCTGCAGGGGAAGAGGCCCAAAATCCACAGCGTTCCATCCCCATGAGCATTGTGATCTCACTGTTTGTCTGCTTTTTGGCGTACTTTGGTGTCTCTTCGGCACTCACCCTCATGATGCCTTACTACCAACTCCAGCCTGAAAGCCCTTTGCCTGAGGCTTTTCTCCATGTTGGATGGGCTCCTGCCCGCTATGTTGTGGCTGTTGGCTCCCTCTGTGCTCTTTCTACGAGGTTAGTATCAAATGTTTGTTTCAGCTGGGCACCATGCTGCACACCTGTAATCCCAGTGATTTGGAAGGCTGAGGCAGGAGAATCCTAAATTTGAAGCCAGCCTTGGAAACATAGTGAGACTCTGTCTCAAAATAAAAAGTTAGAGCTGGGATTGTGGCTCAGTGGTAGAGTGCTTGCCTAGCATGAATGAGGCATTGGATTTAATTCTCAGCACTGCATATAAATAAAATAAAGTTCATTGACAACTAAAAAAATATTTAAAAAAATAAAAAGTTAAAGGGACTGGGCACGTATGTACCTCAGTATAGTACCTCCAGGTTCAATCCCAAGTCTTAAAAAAAACCCAAAACCCCCAAAACACCAATTGCTTGTTTTCCTCTGACCAAAGTCTCAGATCATGGCATTTAGTACCAGAGAATATCCATTAAAAGAGCTGCAAAAGAAAGGTGGGAAAATATTAAACATGTAGGTTTGGGAAGAGATGACCCAAGTCAACTCATGTCATTCTGGGCATTCTTTAATGCAGCCTCTTGGGCTCTATGTTCCCCATGCCTCGGGTGATCTATGCAATGGCAGAGGATGGTCTCCTATTCCGTGTCCTGGCTAGGATCCACACCGGCACTCATACCCCCATCATGGCCACTGTGGTCTCTGGCATTATTGCAGGTAGGGAAAAATCCTTAGTTGTTTCACTAGTTCCTTTAACTTCATTATTCCCATCTCTCACTTCTTTGTCTTCTGCCCATCAATTTTAGCATTCATGGCATTCCTCTTTGAACTCACTGATCTTGTGGACCTCATGTCAATTGGGACCCTGCTTGCTTACTCCCTGGTGTCCATTTGTGTTCTCATCCTCAGGTAGGACTCCGTTTCTCTGTATACTGTGATTTGGGATTTTATTCTTAAGGAAGGATAGGGATCTACTCCTTTCTCTTGCACCTTGGTCATCCTGACTTTCCTTTATGACTTTGGGTATCTCACTGTCAAAAAGAGCTTCTTATTCTTAATGGTAATGTGAAGGTAAAGTTGCCTGGGAGAAGATGGTGAAGTGGTTAAGAGTTGTTTTTAAAACTGCTTTCTTAATCTTGCCTCAGGTATCAGCCTGACCAGGAAATGAAGCCTGGGGAAGAGGAAGTGGAGTTGCAGGAGGAGAAGGTTCCTGAAGCAGAGAAACTGACCCTCCAGGCACTGTTTTGCCCACTCAATTCTGACCCTACTCCACTCTCTGGCCAAGTTGTTTATGTTTGTTCCTCATTACTTGGTGAGCAGTGGAATTTCTCTTTGGGTGACTTTGGGGTGGACAATATGTCATGACATTTGGTGGTAGAAAGAGGGTGACCCTCGGAATGGGGTGCCTGATATCTTGTCATGTTGATCACAAGAATTGGTTTTGATGTCTCTCAACTTGACCTTTGAAGCTCTACTGCTGACTGTCCTTTGCCTGGTGCCATTTCCACTGCTTTCTGGAGACCCAGTGTGGGTGGCAGTGGTTGTACTCCTTCTGTTGCTTATTACTGGAACGACTATGGTTATCTGTAGACAGCCACAGAACTCCAGTCCCCTTCACTTTAAGGTAAATGACCTCTCCCTCCGTCCTCACCAACCTATCTTGGGTGAATAAGCATGAGATGCCTGTGGTCCAAGGTCTCTAGATATACTTAAATTGGGCATGAAAGGGAAGATATAGGAGGTACCTAGGCCAAAGACTTCTTTTGCTTCCTCCCAGTAGTTTCTTTCCAGTTCTATTTCCCCAAACTTTATGTATTCTGGGAGTCCCATATAAATGAGAGGCCACTGAAATACAGTGCCTGAGTAGCGGCTAAACTTGGCCTTTTTTGCCCTGAGAAAAATAGAGGTCTCTTTTTAGTTCACATTGTCACATGTGAAAAGGAAAATTTCCTTTGTTTCTAGGTGCCTGCTGTGCCTTTCCTCCCACTAGTGAGCATCTTTGTGAATGTTTACCTTATGATGCAGATGACAGCTGGTACCTGGGCCCGATTTGGGGTCTGGATGCTGATTGGTAAGTATCCACTTGGGGAGAGTAAGCCTTTTGGATGTCCTATCCCAACTCCTGTCCCTTTCTTATCTCCAGTAGGAGACATGTTAAACCTTTACAGATCACTGCTGCCCCACCTCACAGCTACCTTTACCCACTAGGGTTTGCTATCTACTTCAGCTATGGAATCCAGCACAGCCTGGAAGAAGTTAAGCCTGACCAACCCATATGCAAATCAAGGGCCAAAACTGTAGACCTTGATCTCAGCAATTCATGTGTCCACCAATTTTGACATAATTACAACCAAGTGCTGGCTGGTCCCCCCCTGCACAATAATGGAGAGTACTCTTGATCCCATGGAGAGCCAACCCTCCCATATAATGTTGGTGGGGGTTACTAATACAGCTCTGTATTTATTGTGGAGTAAAGGATGTGTCTTTGCTGTTTCTCATATTTTTTTTTACTTGTCTACTTTTAAATGGTCTCTGTAGTTGCTTACTGGCTTTAAAAAATATTATTAAAAGAAATGGTAAAAATATTGAAAAAAGAAATGGTGTTGTTCTTTGCTAGAGATGATATGTAGAGCCTCGCTTAAAGACTGGAGGGCTTCAGAGAAATGTCCCTTGTCTTTTCTCAAATCACTACAAAATGTTTTGCTATGCCTGGGTGTGCTTCTTGTAGATTGGGGCTTGGGGGTAGTATAAGCAGCACCCCAGTCTAATTACACTTAAGATATGTTTTCTCCCTTGCTACACTGAAGATTAAGCTCTGGATAAGTAGATAGCAATACTTGTTGCTGAGATTTGGGGGTGGACTCTGATCTCAACACTGGCATTGGTTAGGGCCTACACTGAGTCCATTGTCTTCTGTTCCACCACTTCTAGTTGGACCAGTCCCAGACTCCTGTGACTGCCTGGGCAACAGAAATTTTGGCTGGGTGCTTGACACTGCTGGGAGGAGGGGTGGACAGAAGGGGTTTTGGTAAAGGACTGTATATATACAAGGGTACTGATTGCTAAAGAAATCATAGGGGAATAGAGGTCAGCTCTGCTCAGACTATGAACCATTCATTAATCCATTTATCCAACAAACATATGAAATGTTAGACCCTATGCTGGGAGCTGGTGATACAGACATGAATAAAACATAGTCTCTGCCTTCAAGGAACTCACAATCTAGTGGGGGGGACAAGCAGGTATACATAAATACAAAATGATTATTTGACCTGGGGCAGGGGTAAGTGTTTAGTGTTAAAAGCACAGAGAGCCAAGTGCATGCCTATAATCCAAGCTAAAGCAGAAGGATCAGAAGTTTGAGGCCAGTCTGGTCAATTTAACAAGAATTTGCCTCAAAACAATAAAGGGCTGGAGCTGGGCAGGGTGGTGCATGCCTGTAATCCCAGCGACTGGGGGGGGGGGGGCAGGCAGGAGGATTGCAAGTTCAAGACAAGCCTCAGTAATTTAGTGAGGTACTAATCAATTTAGCAATACCCTATCTCAAAAAATAAAATGGGCTTGGAAATGTGGTTCAGTGTTTAAGCACTCTTGGGTTCAATCCCTGATACCAAATAAACAAAAGAGACTGAGGATGTAGCTCAGTGGTAGAGAGCTGCCTGGTTCAGTCCCTAGTATTGTCAAAAAAGTGAGTGTGGGTGGGGAGAGCTTGACTGTCAGTGAATGGTATGCAGAAAACCATAGAAATATGGAAAAACTGATTATTCTTGGGCTATGACATACAGTTTTAATGTAGTTAGAGGTTAAGATGTATGGGGTTGTGAAAATTAACAGACCATTTGAATGACCTTGTATACTTTCCTGAGGTGATCACATGTTATCTTGTAAATGGTATGTGTGTGGGGAAAAGAGGTAGGAAATCACAAAAATTCCCAGTAGAGTGACAGTTGAATTTGTTAATTTGAATAACAGCAAGGAGGGTGGCTTGGAAGAGGTTGAAGGAAGCTAGAGCAGGGAGATAATGGCTACCACTTACTGACTCATATGCTAGTTATTATGCACACAATTTCATGTTGTCCTTTCCTATGAAGTAGCTGTTATAATTATTTTTTATAGAAGAGGGAACAAGTTTTAGGTAAGAAATATGCTGTCAATCACATAACTTTGAAAGATCAGGGCCTGTTTACAAATCAAGTTTGGGGGATGAATGTTCTATTCAGTGGTAGAGTGTTTGCCTAGCATACATGAGGCTCTGGGTTCTGACCCCAGCACTGCAAAGCAAAGCAAAGCAAAAAATAAATAAATAAAACAAAAAACCCCTGTTTTGTCTGAACTGCAGCTTATGCTCTTTAACCATTGTGTAACATAACAAGGATTTAGGAGGACATTGTGGTCACTTGGGCAAAATACTTCAGGAGTTTTGGAGGTGTGGATGTGGGAGGTAAGAAAGAAGCAGGTGACAGATTTCTGGAGAAATTACTAGGATAGAAGGAGCATAAGAGAAATAATACTTGGGGGATATGAATTCAGTTCCAGGTGCACTGAGTTTATAAAATGTATGAAGTAAGCTTCATATGGGTAAAGATACATAGTCAACTACTAGGATTTGGAATTAGAAGACTGGGCTTGAGTTACAGGTGTAGGAGTCATCATGGGAGAACATATAATATGTGATGAAAACTGTGTGGGACCAAAGATTGCTTTGGGATAAAAGAAAAGGCCAGCTGCAGTGGTGCACCCCTGTAGTTGCAGCTATTCATAAGGCTATGATAGAGGATTACAAGTTTGAAGCCAGCCTGGGCAACTTAGGGAAACCCTGTCTCAAAAATAAAAAGTGGTGGGGATGTAGCTCAGTGATAGAGTGTTTCTGGGTTCAATCCCAAGTACATAACCAAAAACAAACAAGCAAACAAACAAACAAAAACCCCTAAACAAAAAGAAAACTACTCGCAACACAAGTTGAATATTTTTCTTTAAACACAAAGAGACCTTACAAATTAATAAGATCAACAGTGGTGCAAGCCTGTAGTCCCAGTGACTGAGGAAGCTGAGTTATGAGGATCAGAAGTTCAAAGGCAATTTAGCAAGACCCTGTCTCAAAAGACAAAAGGGTTAGGAGTGTAGCTCAGTGGTAATGTGTCCCTAGCTTCAATCCCCAGTAGCAAAGAAAGAAAGAAAAACAGAAACACTGATAGAAAAATGATTGAAGGATATATAGTTTTCATAAAATAAATGTAAGGGGCTGGGGTTGTAGCTCAGTGGTAGAGCGCTTGCCTGAAGTGTGTGAGGCACCAGGTTCAATCCTCAGCACCACATAAAAATAAATAAATGTATACAACTAAAAAATATTAAAAAGAATTGTAAAGCAAATATAAGATATTCAACTCTTTAATTTAAAATTAAAGAATTTTAAATCAAAACAACTGTGAGATCTCAGTCCTTACTCTACAGACTGGTAAAACACATTAAGGTCTAGACATTGAAAAATTGATGGTAAACACTTTCATGCATGATAGGGTTAGATATGCTTATAGCTGTTGTGGAGGGTACTTTGATATAAGAATTAGTAACACATTCCTCTTGATCTGAAATTCCACTTATAAGAATTTTTAAATTACATATCTAGGGCTGGGGATGTGGCTCAAGCGGTAGCGTGCTCACCTGGCATGCGTGCGGCCCGGGTTCGATCCTCAGCACCACATACAAACAAAGATGTTGTGTCCGCCGAAAACTAAAAAATAAACACTAAAAAATTTCTCTCTCTCTCTCTCTCTTTCTTTAAAAAAAAAATTACATATCTATAAGAATATTTACTGAGAGAAATTTTTGGTGCCAGGGATGGAACCCAGGATTTCATGCATGCAAAACATGTGCTTTACTGATGAGCTACATACCCAACTCCTACTGAAACATTTATTATTATTGTTATTATTATCATTAGTAGTAGTAGTAGTAGTACTAGCAGCAGTACTACTGGGGATTGAACCCGGGGTACTTTTCCACTGAGCGACATCACCAGTCCTTTTTATTCTTTATTTTGAGACAGGGTTTCACTAAGTTGCTGAGAGTCTCACTAAGTTGCCAAGGCTGGCCTCTGAGATCCTCCTACCTCAGCTTCCAGGTCACTGAGATTACAGGCATGATCCACAATGCCTAACTGAGACATTATTAATAACAGCATAAAACTTGGAAGCTACCTAATGTGCATCATCAAATAGCTAGTTAATAAGTTGAAATACATTAATGTGTAGCTTAATGACAAAGCACTTGCCTAGCATGGCAATGCCCTGGGTTCAATCCTTAGTACCAAAAAAAAAAAAAAGTATTATGTGTCAATAGGTGGTATAAAAAGATCTTCAAGCAGGGTGTGGCTGTTCACACCTGCAATCCTAGTGACTCAGTAGGTTGAGTCAGGATCATAGTAAATTTTAGGCCAGTCTCAGCAATTAAGCAAAACTCTAAGCAACTTAGTGAGACCTTATCTCAAAATAAAAAGACTGGGAGTGTAGCTCAGTGGTAAAGTGCTCCTGGGTTCAATTTCCAATATCAATAATAAATAAATAAATAAATATCTTCAAGACACTCTGTTAAGTGCAAACAAAACAGTGAGATGTAGAATATTTGTGAGAGAACAAAAGAAGATGTATTTATACATAATTCTTTTCCTGAAAAAATATATAAAAAGCTAGTAACCTCTGATTTTCCTTCTGTCATTTTCCTATTTTGTAACTAGGTATAAACATTACTTTTTAATTATTTTCTAATTATTATCATATTAGGAGATTAATATAGATAATATTAAATTAGGGGAACACTAACAGAGGAGGAGGATTTAGTAAAGGAGATGGAAAAAGAATGACTAAAGCAACTGGAGTGAGGCAGAAGTTTAGGGAGGAAAGAACTTTTCAGGAACAGTGCACATTGCCAAATGCTACCTAGAGAGCCAGGTTAAATAAGATAAGCACAGAGCATGGTTCATTGGTTGTATAAATTAGGATGTAATTGATCATTTCAAGAATCAGGTGGTGGAGGTGGAAGCCATGGTGGGTTGAGTGAATAGAGCATGAAGAGGTAGACTATGGCTGTAGGCTAGCATTTCAGGCACTAGCTAGAGGGAGTTGAGGGGAAATTGTTTTCTGGTTTTGTTTTTGCTTTTTAGAGGCACTGGGGATTGAATCCAGGGGTGTTCTACCACGGAGCTACACCCTCAGCCCTTTTATTTTTTATATTAAGACATTGTCTTGCTAAGTTGCTGAGGCTGGCTTTGAATTTGTGATCCTCCTGCCTCAACCTCCCAAAGTCACTGGAATTACAGGTGTGAGCCGTTGTGCCTGACTCTCTTAGATTTATTTATTTAGGAACCAGGTATCAAACCCAGGGACACTTAACCAAAGAGCCACATCCCCAGCCCTTTTTATATTTTATTTAGAGACAGGGTCTCACTGAGTTGCTTAGCGCCTCACTAAGTTGCTGAGGCTGGCCCTGCACTCAGGATCCTCCTGCCTCAGCCTCCTGAGGCACTAGGATTATTCTTTAAAAGAAAATATTTGACCACTATCATAAATGGTAAATGAAGTATTTATTTAATACACATTAAAATTAAAATAATTATCTAGCTATTAAAACATGACTGCGTAACACCTAAAATAATCACATATCTCACTTTGGAAACCTGAAGTTAACATTAATAGTGAATAATTGGTCAGGCATCAGACTTGAAGATGAAGTAGAAAATTGCTTTATTTATGGTGTAATCTTGATCTCCTCGAGGTGATAGAGATAAACTTGACCCAATTAAGTGATAGGACACAAAATAGGAAGTAATAAGTGTCCTCAGAGAGGTATGCTTGAAGCACCGTAGGAATTCACACAGAGGAATCCCGAAAGGAAGTTCTGGAAAGTCTTCATGGATGCCACAGCTTTTAAACAGGCTTAAGGGATAAGTAAAATGTGTCAGTTCGGAAATTGTGGGGAAGGCATTTCAGGAGGAAGGACACTTGTGCATAAAAGCAAGATGGGAAAGCTTATAATCAACTTTGCCCAGCACCTGAGATTTTGAAGAAGTGGAAAAATAAGACAAAAAAGATAGGTTCCTGAGAAACTTTTTTTCTCATTCTAGGGATTGAACCCAGAGGCATCTACCACTGAGTTACACCCTTTTTATTATTATTATTATTTTTTATCTTGAGATGGATCCTCACTAAATTGTTGAGGCTGGCATTGAATTTGCAATCCTTCTGCCTCAGCCTCCTGAGTAGTGTGCACAGCTCCAGTGAAAATCTTGAAGGTCATTAATTACAGGGCCGCCTACTGAACCCAAGAAGTATGTGGATGAGAGTGGGGATAAAGGAAGGTTGGATAATGGGTATAAAAATGCAGTTAGATAGGAAGAATAAGGTCCTAGTATTCTATAGCACAGTGGGGTAAATATAGCTTACAACAATTTATTATTTCATGAAGAAATAGTAGAGAGGAATTCAAAGGTTTCCAATTCATAGAAATGATAAATGTGCTATTGCACAGTAGGGTGACTATACATAATGATAATGCACTATATATTTCAAAAAGCTAGAAGAAAGGAATTTGAATGTTTTCACCATAAAGAAATGATGAATGTTTGAGGAGCTAGATATGATTATGCTGATTAAACATACAATGTAGCCAGGTTTGGTGGCTCATGCCTGTAATACCAGTGACTCTAGAAACTGAGACAGGAAGATTACAAGTTCATATGCCTTCCTGCAATTTAGTGAGACCCTGCCTCAAAATAAAATAAATAAATAAATAAAAAGGGTTGGGGATGTAGCTCAGTGATAAAGCATAATTGGGTTTGATTTCCAAAAAATACACACAATATATGTGTGTTAAAACATCATGTGGGGGCTGGGGTTGTGGCTCAGTCATATAGTACTTGCCTAGCATGTGTGAAGCACTGGGTTGGATCCTCAGCACCACATAAAAATAAATAAATAAATAAAACAAATGTCTATCAACAACTAAAAAAAAATTAAATCATGTGGTACCCCCTCATTCATATGTAGGATTTGGGGGGACTACTGGTGATTAAATTCAAGGGTGCTTTACCACTGAGATATATTCCCATATCCCCAGTTCTTTTTTGGGGGGTACAGAGATTGAACTCAGGAGCACATCCCCAGCTCTATTTTGTATTTTATTTAGAAACAGGTTCTCACTGAGTTGCTTAGCACCTTGCTTTTGCTGACTGGCTTTGAACTTGCAATCCTCCTGCCTCAGTCTCCTGAGCCTCTGGGATTACAGGCACCTGGCTCCTAGTTCTATTTATATCTTGAGACAGGGTCTCACTAAGTTGCCCAGGCAGGCCTTGAACTTGTGATCCTGTGGCCTGTCTCCTGAGTCCCTGGTTATATAGGCAAGAGCCATCACACCCAACTGTCGCCAGCTGGCCAGGCTGGCAACCAAAAAACCCACACAAATACAAAACACATTTTTTTGGGGGTCAGGGAACGCTCTGCCACCTCAGGTGTCAACTCCCACGCTGGGGGGCAGGGGGAACACGGGAGGCAAGAGGCAAGAAAAAGAGCACACCTGAAACCCCCCTATTTATCGGGGGAAAGCCATTCATAGAGTATTCCACCCAAATAAGGCAAGGGATTGGGTTTCGAAAGGTGGAGTCTTGCTTGGTGATGTCTTGCGGTCAGCAGGTTGATTGACATCTTGGAAAGCCACACCCATCTCAGGTGCTGTGTGGGATCAGAGTCGGAGTGAGAGAAAAGTCACACATATGTCGCACATACCAATCAAGGAGCAATGTCAAGCCAGTCTCCTCATACTGCTCACACACAGCCCATAGATGGCTCGTGACACCCAGCATTTTTTGTTTTTAGGTATCATTTTAAAAAATAATAAGGGCTGGAGTTGTGGCTCAGTGTTAGAGCACTTACCTAGCAAATATGAGGCACTGGGTTGGATCCTCAGCACCACATGAAAATAAATAAATAAAATAAAGGTATTGTGTCCATCTACAAGTAAAAAAAATTAAAACAATAATAAAGTGGTTAGGTGCAGTGGTGCATACCTGTAATCCCACTGGCTTGGGAGGCTGAGGCAGGAGGATCCTGAGTTCAAAGCCAACCTCAGCAAAAGTGAGACTCTATCTCTAAATAAAATCAAAATAGGGCTGGGGATGTGGCTCAGTGGTTGAGCGCCCCTGAGTTCAATCCCCAGTACCCAAGAGAAAAAAAAAATGGTGAGCTGGGAGTATAGTTCAGTGATAAAGCACTTGCCTAGCACTGATAATGCCCTGAGTTCTATTCCAAGGACTGACATTATATGTTGTATATAGGTATTGAATTATCACACCGTATCTATGAATGTGTACAATTATTGTGTGTCTATAAAAAATAAAAGTGCGTGAATGACAGTGTTCAAATATGTGAAGGAAAGAAAGGTTCTGTGGTTTGGTTCAAAGAATCCCATGTCAGCTATCTAGTCACATAGTCAAACCCTAAATATTACCATAATGTAGACTTCAGGAATAATTAATTCAAACACATTGTCTGGCTACAACTTGCCAAGTTTCCCCAGCTCACTCGGTTAAGTAAACCCACTACAACAATTCTTTGACCTCATGAAACCTCCAATTCACTGACCCCCACTACCCACACACACTTTTGCTCTTTATCATTCCCCTCCAGTCTTTGCTTGCTCCTTTACCCACCTAAATTCCTGAATATATTATCATTAGTATTATTTTCCAAATACCTCCAACTCTCTAGTCAAGACTCCAGAGTTCCCTTTCATCCTCAGAGGAATCCAAACATGAATATTCTTCATATTTTAACCTGTGCAATTCAGGATTTTTGTAGACAATCACACAACTGGGCAGGTTAATGATAATCAACCTTGACTAGATCCTCCTCCACATGACTGAAAAATTTTCCTTTCCTCTTAATTACCCTGCTCTTTGAAACAAGTCCTTCTTACCTTACTCACATTCTTTGAATCATTCCCTCCTACTCTCTGTTGTTGATTTTGCTTTATACTTTATTGAGGAAAATACATGCCCATCAGATAAAAACCCCTTCATCTTTGTGTGGATTTTTTCTTTTATGAACATAACTTCTCTTTTTCCCCCAATGACAAAAATATATGTTCATTTAGAAAAAAATTAAACACTGAAAAATATAAAGAAAAAAATAAGCTAGGGCTCTAGCTCAATGGCAGAGCAATTGCCTAGCATGCATGAGGCCCCACCACTATAAAATAAAGTAATAATTCTCCCAAATTCTAGCACTCAAAGGCAAACATTTTTGACATTTTGGTAACTATTCTTCCAGACATTTTTGTTCAAATATGCATGCAATTTTACCTAAGTGTCTACTCTCTGTAAACTTTTTTTCTTTTTTAAACTGAATAGTAGGTTGTAGGTATTTTCCCAGTTAACTATATATTGTTTTTTACCAAAAAAAGTGTTTAGAGGTTGTATAAGTATCCCACTCTATTTAATGTACCATAAATTGTATAACTAGTCCACTATTGGTGAACATTTAGGTATATTACAATGCTTTAGTGAACATTTCCATTAATCTCTCTACTATGGTTTGGATCTGGAATGTTCCCCAAAGGCTCACATGTTAAAGGCTTGGTCTCTAATGCCACAATCTTCAGAGGTGGGACTTTGGGAAAGTGATTGGATCATGAGTGTTTTAACCTAAATCAGTGGATTAATCCATTGATGGATTCATAATCTGATGACATTATTGGGAGATGATAGAAACTTTTGGGGGTGGGACTGACTTAGAGGAAGTAGGATACTGGGGGCATGTCCTTAAATGTTATAGCTTGCCACAGGCCCCTTTTCTTCTCTCCCCCCCCCCTTCCCAGTTGACATGAGGTGAGTAACTTTGCTGTATCCTTGGGCCATGTTGTTCTACCTCACCATATGCATAGAAACAATGGAGCCAGCTGACCTTGTACTCAAACATCTGAAACCCTGAATCACATAAATCTTTCGTCCTTTAAGTTGTTTTCTCTGGTATTTTGTCACAATTATGAAAACCTGACTAACATACTTTCTTTGCAATTTTTTTTCCAATTTCACCTTTTGGCAAGTTCCTAGAAGAAGAATTGTTGGGCAAGATTTTTTTGTGTGATACTGGAGATTGAACCCAGGCCTTGAGCATGCTAAACAAATGCTCTACCACTGAGCTACATCCCCAACCTGTGTTTAAAATTTTGATACAGAGGCCAGTGGTGTAGCTCAGTCCTTTCATGCTGGGGCTAGGTTGGATGTCCAGCAAAACACACACACACACACACACACACACACACACACACACAAGATTTTAATACATATTGCCAAACTGCCTTCCTTCCAGAGTAGTTGCAATAACGTGTGCTCTTATCAACAGTGTACAAGAGTGCCTGTTTTGTATATCCTGACAAATCTGAGGGTTTTTTTAAATCTTCTTAATCTTTGCCAATCTGACAAATTTACCTTGCTTTAATTTGCATTTCTATGATTACTGGTGAGGTTGAAAATCTTTTCATGTATTTATTGTTATGTTTCTTTCTTTGTAAATTGTCTGACTGTGCTTTAATAATTTATTTACTAAGAATATTTGCCTTTTCCTTTTTAATTTGAAGCTCTTTTATGTTAGAGATGCTAACTCTCTGCTACATATGTTAAAAAACATCTTTTTTTGTAATCTGTGGTTTTGCCTTCTAACTTTATAGTGTCATTCAGATTTTTTTCTGTATTGAAACATCATTATTTTTCCTTTTTGATTTTGCTTTTTAAATCATGCTTATATCTAACCATTGTGTTTTATAAAATAATGACCCCTTATTTTCTTTTAGGAATTTTATGATTTAATTTAATCTTTTATTAATCTAGAATTTTTTCTGGCATATGAAATGAGGTTTATTTTTAATTATAAATGGCTATCCAGTTGTTAACACATTTTTTTCTTGAATAATTCTTTTCCTCACTGATTTTAATAGTTCCTATATTGCAATACTTTTGTTTATAGAATTTTCTTTGCTATAGTTGCAGGTTTATTCTGAATATATTTTTCTGCTTTTAACAACTTGTAATGCTACCTTGTTAACTGATTTGCATTCTTGGTTGCTTATTCTCTTTTAATCCACTCTATTAACAAGAGCCTTAATAGGATCTCATTAGAGTCCAAGCTGTTGATTCATCTTTTGTACTATATATTTTACCATCTCTGTAACATTATGTTAAAGGGTGGGACAGGCAACTTATAGCTTATGCTATGGTAAGGGAAGATAATCCACAGCATGTTGAGTGTCATATAATGTCATTTTACTCCTCACTTTTGAATATCCTCCTCAATATGCACCTGCCTCTTTTTATCTCTTCTCCTTTCTCATTTTTTCTGTTTCTTTTATTTCTCACTTACTTTTAACATCTGGGGAGGCCATCTAGATCCAAAACAAAAGAAATTGCAGATACTAATACAACATAAGGTTTTTCACCATTTCTGTGTATATTCTTTTACACACTGGCCCTTTCAGGGCCATGGTTTCAGCAGCTCAGTAGCTCTGATTTTATAGTCATACATACAATCAGTATTAATCAATAGAGTCATGTGATTACTGTATGCCTTATTTAATGTTGGGTAATATAATATCCATTATACTACAGACATTATTAATCACTAAGAGCTCTAAGATGTATGTGAAAGTGTTGCTGTAGGCTTGAGAGCTGAGGTCTAATTATCACCTTGTTCATTCTTCTGTGAACAAAGAAGCTATGGTAGAGCCTATGGACCTAGGTGGGATGATGGAATTAGGAAGTACTTAATTTGCAAACCAGGAAATGGTGAATAATAATGGGAACTAGTATTTGTTAAGTTCTTACTATATGCCAACTACCCACTGTTCTAGATGTGTTGTGTACATTATTCCATTGAACTAGAAGCCTAGAATTACTGTACCACGGAGGATGGAGTTTGGTGTGTTCTTTGTCTTGCTAATTCAAAGAATGAGATTCATGGACAATGGTCAGTGAAAGCAAAGTATAAGAAGTTTTTTTAAAGCAAAGCAAAACAATGCTCCTGTGGCTGGGAGGAGACCCAAGAGGGTTGCCAGTGAATGGCTATTTTCTAGGGATTTATATGGATCTGTAGATTTAAGGAAGTCAGCCCCTTGTCCATTATTGAGTAAAGCACTCAGTGTCCATGAAGTATTTATGAAGACTTTAGTACAATCAAAATATCAATTAGATATTTTCCCTCTTTGAAGAGGACTTGGTTTTCAATTCATGTATGCCCTGATTTTAAAATAACTTTTTTGCAAGTTTCTTAGCAAAAATCTGCAGCTGTTGTTTGTGCTCTGCTACTCAAGAAGTTGCCTGGGGGCCCATTTCCCTACTTGCCTAGCCTTATCTCTTCTTCCTGATGTTACTACTTTCATTCCCATTCTATAGATGAGTAAATTGGGGCACTAAGATTCTAAGGGGTAGCTCAAGGTCACACAGTATGTGATGCATTGGGAATCGGTCAACTCTGGGATACTCTAATGCTTTTTTTAAACCAGACTTCCATTTCCTAATTTGGCAATGTAAGATTATGAAGATACATCAAATTGCAGGATGCAAAGGAAGAGGAGTTACATTACAAGCCTGCTGGTAGATGATCAAAACTGTGGATAGTACCGAATCCTGTATATACTATTTTCCCCCATGCATACATACCTATAACAAAGTTTAATTTAAAATTAGGCAGAGTAATAGATTAATAATAACTAATAATAAAAATAGAACAATTATGATAATTGTTGTAAACAACTTTAATAAACATTATTCAAAACTTATGAATTATTTATTTCTGCCATTTTCCATTTGATATTTTGAGATTACAAATGACCACAGGTAACTGAAATTTCAGAAAGCTAAACTGCAGATAAGGGAGAGGACTACTGTATTCTTTTGTCTTATCTTTTCTTCATAGTACTATGTGGTCTAGATGCAGAAAACTTTTAAGAGGGAAAAATTATTTTTAGAAATGCCATTTTCCCATGATATATAATGACTGATTTTAAGATTTTCAGGGTCAGGAGGGAACTCTGTTAATGTTCCCAGAATGGGAACCACAGTCTATTTTCTTCATCCTGTTAGTCAACTTCACATCTGGGCAGACTGTGATACACAAGGCTTTAAAAAACGATATGTTAAGGAAGAAGTGGGAGCCTTATTATTTTTTTTCTCGGTGCTGGGGATCAAACCCAGGGCCATGTATATGCCAAGCAAGTGCTTTACCTGAGCTACATCCCCAGGCCTCTTCTTAATGTTTGATATTGCCTTTGTCTCCAAATTCAGTGAAGATTTCATTGGAGACCAACTCCTTAGTTGCAATATCTTGCACAGGTTAGGTAAATCAAAGATATTTACTTATATATTCCATCCACCCCTAAAAATATTTGTATAAAGATAGGCAGAACACATGAATTTTATGCGAGCCTAAAGGAGAATCATTAGGTAGTTTCCTTTAGATATGACAAGGAAAGGCAGGGCAGCAGAAACATATCTAGGAAGTAGAGTTTTTCCATAACCTCTGATATTTCTGACCTTTGTCACTACTTTTTTTTTTTTTGAGATGGGATTTCACTATGTCACTGAGGCTGGTCTCAAACGATCTTCTGGATTGTCTCTGAGTTTTGATTCTACAGATGAGTCTGGATTCTTTGTCAATCTTGAATAACTATTGGGCAGTATTATGTACTTTATCTCCCCTCTACCTTGTGTATGTTTGTGTGTGTGTGTGAAGTTCAGCTGTCCTCTTTCCTGTAATCCTGGCCATCTACACTTTTTCCTCAATTATTTGTATTAGGTTTCCATTTTACATCATATTTGCTTCTTCCCAGTGAGTCTCACCCTGACTTCATCCAGTGATTCTCCCAGTTGCATTCCTAAGACCTAAGATCCAGAAAGGCCCCAAGCCTTAGGCTCTGAGATACAGGGGAAAGGCCAATTGGGTGTGGCCTTTGATGACGTAGCCATAGGGGGAGGAGTTTTCCTAGTGTCCTTAGGCCCTGTACAGGAATTTGTGTAGAGAACGCTGCCGAGTGGCTTCTGCATTGGCGTCCAGGCCAGGGTGAGTGATTTAATGGGCAGTGGGTGTTAGAGGTGGCTTCGGGTATGGGTTAATTGGGTGATTTCTTTCCTTTTTAGCGGTTCACCCGGAGTCTGTTGCATGATGGGCAAATGCTCTACCACAGAGTTAAACTCCAGGCCAGCTGGGTATTTGACAACTACCAATAAGATGTTCCCAACACGTTTTAGAGTGGATTTGAGACAATGGTTTTACACTATCAAGTGTCTGGGTGGCTGACTCTCAAGGTGAAAGGCGGTATTTTTTGCTGAGATGGGAAGACGCTGAGGAGCAATTCCTGGCCACTGAAAGGAGAAAAGAATAGTTACTGTAGTTACTGTGGCCGACCTACTTCCATCAAAATGGGGAAGTTGGAGACGGTTGGTGACCGTTAGTAGTGGGGTGATGTAAGTGCTAGCTGTCTTTGAGATCGGGAAAGAAGATAGTGATTGGATGCTCTGGCCGGGCATGGGATTTTGAACCAATTAGGAGGAAGCAGCAAGTACCAACCAGACCAATCACAGGGCGCCCCTCTCCCTGGTTCTCTTGTTGCTGGCCGAATTATGGTAAGAAAAGTCTTGAAATGGAATTTTGCAGGTCCTTTTATGTTGTAAGACAGCGTGGCCATGTCCTACATTAATCTGGCCCCGTCTTTCACTAATTTTTCTATGTTTTCAACTTTCTCCCCCCCCAGCCCCCACCCTATGGATAACAAGTAACAGGAAAAAATGTTTGGAAAGACATTTATCCAGAAACTGGAAGATAAAGGACAGGATATTCAACTATTTTCTTATTTTGTAGGGCAGAGCAAGGGATTTAAAAATGGACGGTATCGACTTTCGTTTCATGGACTTTAAAGGTATCTAACTTTGCAGTAGTAAAGAAAATAATCAAACTGTTGCATTATTTAGCACTTTCTAAATGTATTTTGTTTCAGAATTTTGACTCTTTGGAGTATCCATAACTCCAGCTTTTCTCTTATATGAACCAAAAATGATACAGAATAAAGACACTGGGAAATTTTTATCAGCTAGTATAGGGAAACAGTGTTCATAATTTTTAACTTGTCTTTTCAGGATTTTTATGACATGAAAAATAACACTGGTTTAATATGAAATAGAAACCTACTGAATTAAAAGTACATTTTAAAAGAATTACTGCAAGATCCTGAAGTGCCTTTCCATAGTTATCAGGGGAAAAATTTTTTTTTGGCAGTACTAGGGATTGAATTCTAGGCCTTGCACATGCTAGGTAATTGCTCTACCACCAAGCTACATCCCCAACCCTGAAAATAGATTTTATTTAAGTGTGTAGTTTTAAGTTTAAGTGGTGTTTTATTGTGTCTTAACTCATTTGAAAATTGGTAATCCATGTATGGTATTTATGGGAACTCTCATAATAGAAAGCAATTTGATTGACCAGGTTCCACAACCAAGCCAGATATGGGAGTTTATTTTTTGGTGGGGGGGTACCAGGGATTGAACCCAAGGGTACTTGACTACTGAGCCACATTCCCAGCCTTTTTTTTGTATTTTATTTAGAGACAGGGTCTCACTGAGTTGTTTAGCTCCTCGTTTTTTGTTTTTTTTTTTTCCCCTGAGGCTGGTTTTGGACTCACAATCAGTAATAATCTGCCTCAGTAATAATCCCTAGCGGCTGGGATTACGGGCATGCACCACCATGCCCGGATTAGATATGGGAGTTTTTACATTACATTCCTTTGTTCCTGGGGAAACAAAGACGTGTGATACATTCACAATCACATAATGATAAATATATGAAAGTAAGGTGGCTACAAATCTATGATTTAAAAAAAAGTTTAGGGGGCTGGGGTTGTGGCTTAGTGGCAGAACACTGGCCTAGCATGTGTGAGGCTCTAGGTTCGATCCTCAGCACCACATATAAATAAAAAATAAAGGTACATCAACAACTAAAAAATATTTTTAAAAAGTTTAGGTCAGTATATTGTTAACGTTTTTCATTTTAAAATGATGACAGGGCAGGGGAGAGTGGGTAGCTGAGGGTTAGAGTGCTTGGCTAGCATGCCTAAGGCCCTGGGTTCTCCAACACTGAAATTAAAAAAAAATATTTAAAAGATGATAAAGCCAGGGCTGGGGTTGTGACTCAGTGGTAGATCGCTCGCCTAGCATGTGCGGGACACTGGGTTAGATCCTCAGCACCACATAAAAATAAAATAAAGGTATTGTGTCCAACTACAACTAAAAAAAAATTAAAAATGATAAAGCCCACTACTCCTACCTTAAGTTTTAATTTAGGATATATTATCTAAAAGGTATAAGTGTGAAATAGGGATTATAACTTAAGTATATGGTATTTGAGACCTTGTATTTACATAAACATTTGAAGCACACAACAAAATATAGAGAATAATATAACAGCTATATACCTACAACTAACTTTTGTCAAATCTTAACAATTTGCCATATGCATCAGATATTTCATTGTTTCAAAGAACTAAAATATTGCATGTAACACTTTTTTTGTACTACTGGGGATTGAACCTAGGAAAGCTTTATCACTGAACTATATACCCATTGTTTTTTTAAAAATATTTTTCTTCAGTTGTAGATGGACACAATGACTTTATTTTATTTGTTTATTTTTACATATGCTGAGAATTGAACCCAGTGCCTCACACCTGCTAGGCCAGTGCTCTACCACTGAGCCACAACTCCAGCCCCTCATTGGTTTTTATTTTTAATTTTGAAGCATGATCTCACTAAATTGCCCAGGCCAACCTCAAACTTGGAATCCTCCTACCTTAACCTCTCAAGTAACAGGGATTACAGGCATGCACCACCAAGTCTGGCTCTTTTGAAAGTTTACATAATAAATATCATTTTATGTGTTTTTCCTGCAATTTATGTTTCTGTTTGCCCCCCTCCCCAGAATTGTGGGGTTTTTGTTTTATTTTTAATTTCTGGGTTGTGTTTTGAATATTTACTCATATGTATATTTTAATTCTAGATTATTTATTTCCACTGCTGATTGGTAGTAGTACACTAAATGTAAATATACAGTTTATTTATTCAATCTCCTTTGTTTGCCATATGAATTGTTTCAAATATTTGCTGTTACTACAACACTACAATGAATGTTGTGTTTTGGGGTGTTTTGAAAGGATTTTCAAACATATTTTGCCACCATCTATGGCAATAAAATATGTTTTGTGCCACATCCCAGTACATACGCACTGTAGCACAAGTTGAATTAAACTATTTTTTATCTTTTTTTTTTTTTTGTACTGGGGATTGAAACGAGTGGCACTTTACCACTGAGATACATCTTTGTCCCTTTTTAAAAATATTTAATTTTTAGTTGTAGTTGGACACAATACTTAATTTTATTTATTTATTTTTATGTGGTGCTGAGGATTGAACTCAGGGCCTTGCACATGCTAGGCGAGCACTCTACCCCTGAGCCACAATTCCAGTCCCCATCCCTGTCCTTTTTATTTTTTGTTTTCAGACAAGATCTCACTAAGTTGCTTAGGGCCCCCTAGGTTGCTGAGGCCAATCTCAAATTTGTGATCCTCTTGCCTCAGCCTCCCGAAGTGCTGAGATTACAGGCATGTGCCACTGCACCCTGCTGTTCAGCATTTTTAAATGAAACAAAAAATGTAATAGATAATATCAGCCAGAGCTGTGTGTGATGGCACACAACTGTAATCCTGGAGACTCAGGAGGCTGAGGTGTAAGGATCACAAGTTTGAGGCCAGCCTCAACAATTTAGGGAGATCCTAAGCAGCTTATTGACAAGACCCTGTCTCAAAATAAAAAAAATAAAAAGTGTTGGGGATGTGGCTCAATGATTAAGTGCCCCTGGGCTCAATCCCTGTTGCTAAAAATAAATAAATAGTGCTTAGCACGACTCACTAAGTTGATTTATTAGGGGGTGAGGCTCTAGGACAGTCCTGCTAGAATATAGTGCAAACATAAATAATTTTATATTTTTAGTAGTCACATTATAAAGGATTAAACAGAGTTGGGCATGGTGGCACACACCTATAATCCTAGCAATTTGGGAAACTGAGGCAAGAGGATCACAAATTCAAGGACAGGCTCAGTAACTTACTGAGACCCTAAGCAACTTAACACGACCCTGTTTCAAAATGAAAAATAAAAAAGGGCTGGGGATATGGTTCAGTGGTTAAACACCCCCATGTTAAAAAAAAAAAATAAAAAGAGTTATACAGGTGAAATGAATTTTAATGATACACTGTTTAGCTCAGCATATCCAAAAGGTTATTATTTAAGCATATAATCAATACAGAATTATTAATAAGGGACTGGGGTTGTAGCTCAATGGTTGAGTGTTTACCTCGCATGTGTGAGGCACTGGCTTCGATCCTCAGCACCATATACAAATAAAAATAAATAAATAAAGATATTGTGTCCATCTACAACTTAAAATATTTAAAAAATTATTGAGATATTTTACATTTTTTTTTTGGTACAAAATATTTGAGTTTGATACTTTTTTTTGGTGCTAAGGACTCATACCCAGGGACTCATACGTGTTAAATAGCCTAGTGTGTATTTTATACTTAAAACATATTTCATTTTAGACTAGCCACAGTATTCAGTAGTCAGTCACATGTGGCTAGTGGTTACCCTACTAGACAGTGCAGTATATATATGCTGGATCAAAAGCTATGAGCAACTTTAACTTTATAAATATTGCCAAATGGCTGTCCAAAATAGATTAAACAATTCATACTATCTTTTACCCTTCTCCTTCTACAAATCCTTGCTAATATTTGATATTGTCAGACTTAAAACTTTGCAAGGGTGAAGGGTATTCTTGTTTTTTTAATCTTAAAGTAATTTATTATTTTTTAAATTTTAATTTGTTATATATGACAACAGAATGCATTACAATTCATATTACACATATAGAGCACAATTTTTCATATCTCTACTTGTACACAAAGTAGAGTCACATCCTTTGTGTCTTCATACATGTACTTAGGGTGATGTTGACCATTGCTTTCCACCGTCTTTCCTACCCCATCCCCCTCACTTCCTCTCCCTCCCCTATTCCCCTTTGCTCTATCTAGAGTTCATTTAATCCTCTCATCCCCCACCCCCTCAGCACATTATGGATCAGCATCCTTAAATCAGAAAAATCATTTGGCATTTGTTTTTTTGGGATTGGCTAATTTCACTTAGCATTATATTCTGCAGCCCCATCCATTTACCTGGAAATGCCATGATTTTATTCTCTTTTAATGGTGAGTAATATTCCATTGTGTATATATACCACATATTCTTTATCCATTCATCTACTGAAGGGCATCTAGGTTGGCTCCACAGTTTAGCTATTGTGAATTGTGCTGCTATAAACATTGATGTGGCTGTGTCCCTGTAGTATGCTGTTTTTAAATTCTTTGTGTATAGACGGAGGAGTCTCCATCATGTCGGATTAGGCCCCAACTTCCTTAATAAATCTTCATCATGTTGGATTAGGGTATTCTTGTTTTTATTAACATTTAAAAAAATTTAAATTAAAATTTAAAAAATTTTGTAGTTGTAGATGGACAGAATGCCTTTATTTTATTTATTTTTATGTGGTGCTAAGGATTGAACGCAGTGCCTCACACATGCTAGGGAAGTGCTCAGCCACTGATATATATAGCCCCAGCCCTTTAATTAACATTTTTTGAATAACTTTGTTTTGTTTTTTGGTGCTGAGGATTGTACCTAGGGCCACTCACATACTAAGCACACGTTCTACTACAGACCTATACTCCTAGCCCTGAAATAACTTTAGATTTACAGAAAAGTGGCAAAGATGCTACAGAGTTTTAATATACCTCTCAGCCAGTTTAATCTTCCTTAATGTTACCATCTTACATGGGTCTTGTTTGGATTTACATTTTTCTGACAATTAGCAAAGTTGAGTTTATTTTCATGGATCTATTGGCAATTTGAGTTTTCTTTTCTGTACATATAACCCTTTTAGTCAAGTTTTGTAAAAATGAACCACAAGGATTCGGGATGTAGTTCATTGATAAAGCACTTTCCTAGCATGTGCTAAGCCCTGCTTTCAATTCCTAAAACTGTAAAACAAACAAACAATGATAAAAATAAAATGAAACAAAATGAACCACAAAAGGCCATGTGATGATTCATTTAGTTCATTTGCTTCTTAGGAAGAATTGACATAACACCAATATTTTATATCACTAATTCCAAATGATTTCTGGTGTAAGCTATACCCCACAGAGGCCAAATATATTCATCTCCTTTTCTGCATGCCAGTTTGTCTACTATTTGAATATACTTACCTTGTCCTATGGGAAGTCCCTTCTGCAGATGGAACATGTCTTTTTGTTCAGTATTGAAGAATACTGTTACATGTTACATGGTTTCTCATCAGTCTTCTCATAATTTTGTGTGCTGTCTTCTGAACTGCTCTATTCTTTTCATATTATTCCTTAAGTGTGGAATCTACAACAGAACACAGTTCTAGATTTCATATGATGAGCACAAAATACTCTTTCTGTTTAGATTCAGCGATGATGATCATCTTTCTCTGTATATAATGATGTAGTGATTCATTTTAATGTTTTTTTCTCTTGTAGTTCTAGGGATTGAACCCAGGGCCTTGCATATGCTAGATAAATGCTCTACCATTGAGCTACATCACCATACCTTTTAAATTTTTTATTTTATTTTGAGACAAGGTCTTGTTAAGTTTTCCAGGCTGTCTTCAAACTTGCAATCCTCTTGCCACAGCTTCCTAGTAGATGGGGTTACAGTTGTTTGTCATTACACCTGGCGGCAAATGTAACCTGTCTAACCACCATGCCTTTAAAGAAATATAACATTCTTATCTCCTTAGAAAAGTCTTCATTCCCTTTTGCAGTCACTCCCCATCCCTCCACTCTCTACTTCATATACTTTTCTGATTTCTATTACTGTAGATTAGTTTATAAATAAAATCATTCAGTATGTTTAGTTTTTTTTTTCTGTTGTATCTTTCATGAAGCATAATTGTCTTGTGATTCACCCTTATTGGGGCATATATGAGTAGTTAATTCCTTTTATTGCCTAGTAGTATTCCTCTGAATGAGTACTTTGCAGTTTGCTTATCAGTTCATCAGTTGATGGATGTTCTTGGCTATTATGAATAAAGTTGCTATGAATATTCATGTGTAAGTTTTTTTAAAGGCATTTCTTTTTTTTTAGAGAGAGAGAGAGAGAGAGAGAGAGAGAGAATTTTAATATTTATTTTTTAGTTTTCGGCGGACACAACATCTTTGTTTGTATGTGGTGCTGAGGATCGAACCCAGGCCACACGCATGCCAGGCGAGCACGCTACCGCTTGAGCCACATCCCCAGCCCCTCATGTGTAAGTTTTAAAAATGGATTTAGGCTGGGTGCTGTGGTGCACACCTGCAATCCCAGGGGGTTGGGAGGTTGAGACAGTAGGATCTCGAGTTCAAAACCAGCCTCAGCAAAAAGTGAGGCACTAAGCAACTCAGTGAGACCCTGTCTCTAAATAAAATACATAAAAGAAAAAATAGGGCTGGGGATATGGCTCAGTGTTCTAGTGCCCCTGAATTCAATTCCTGGTACCAAATAGTAATACTACTACTACTACTACTAATAATAATAATAATAATAAAGTGGATTTAGGTTTTCATTTCTTTAGGGGAAAATACCTAGGAGTGGAATTGCTAGGATGCAAAATACTTTTATAACAAGGTTTCAGCAGATTGTCTAGAGTATTTCCTTTATGGAGGACAAGTTTTTGAAAGGCCCAAATTCTTTTTTTTTTTAGTACCAAGGATTGAACCTAAGGGTGCTTAACCACTGAGCCACATTCCAAGCCCCCCAAACTCTTAATTTAAGAAATAATAGAAACTGGGCTGGGGGTTTTCCTAAGCTTTACTGCCTGATTGAGAAAAATTCCCAAGAGCAAGCATCAGGACCATTCAAAATGGAAGGCAATTTAACAGGGGAAATAGCAAAAAGAAGTTGAATGGTGTTGAGAAAATATTTTTTAAAAATTTTTGTAGTTGTAGATAGACAGAATACCTTTATTTTATTTGTTTATTTTTATGTGGTGCTGAGAATCAATCCCAGTGCCTCACATATGCTAGGCAAGCACTCTGCCAGTGAGCTACAGCCCCAGCCCAAGAAAATATTTTTAATGAGATAATTTAACCCAGTTGTCCTTCGCAATAATAGGTTTAATTCTTAAATAATGGCAACTGTTTATCAAGCATTTTAGCTCCTTTTTCCTGTGGTTAGTTTGGAGACAAATTTTTATTCTCCTTTCTCTAAATTTCTATCTTCTTTCCATTTGTTATTACACAAATACCCTTATGATCTATTACAGTATTGATTTACATTTTCTTTTTGTTTTATTTATAATGATTGTTAGGAAGATAGATATTAGTTAATTTGGCTTGTCAAATCTTCAGGAAATAGCCAGGTGTGATGGTGTGTGCCTATAATCCCAGCTACTTGGGACACTGAGCCAGAAGGATCACAAGTTCAGGGCCAGCCTGGGCAACTTAGTGTGACCCTGTTGCAAAAAAAAAAAAAAAAATGGATGAGGATGTAGCTCAGTGGTAGGAATGGCCCTGAGTTCAATCCCCAGTGCTTCCACCACCACCACCACAACAAAAGACTGCAGAAAACAATGTGTGTGTGTGTGTGTATAATATATAATATATATTATATATACATACACATATATATATCCTGTCCAATAGAAGTAGTGTGTATATATATACTAGTCTTATCCAATAGAAATATAAGGTGTGTTACAAAAGTAAGTTTAAATTTTCTAGTAGGCACATTAAAAAAGTAAAAATAAATAGATAAAATTATTTTTTTAATATTTATTTTTCAGTTGTAGATGGACACAATACCTTTATTTAATTTATTTATTTATACGTGGTGCTGAGGATCAAACCCAGTGCCTTGCATGTGCTAGGCAAGTGCTCTGCCACTGAGCCACAACCCCAGCCCCCAAATTAATTTTAATGATAATTTCAATACTGTCTTTTAGCCCAGCATATCCAAAATATTGTATCAGCATGTAATCAATATACAAAATTACTGAGATATTTTATATCCTTTTTTTGGTACCCAGGGGTGCTCCATCACAAAGCTGGATCCTCAGTGCCTCTGCCCTGTTTGAGATAGGGTCTCATTAAGTTGCTGAGGCTGGCCTCAAACTTGCAATCCTCTGCCTCAGCCTCCTAAATCTCTACAATTGTAGGCATGTACCATCATGATTGGCTGTTTTTTTTTTTTTTTTTTGTACCAAGTCCTTGAAACCTGGTATGTATTTTGTAATTATAGTACATCTTAATTTTTTTTTCTATCACTGGGATTCTAGTGCTCAAAATAGACAGGTGCTCTCCCACTACCCTCCAGCCCCACATGCTGCAATTGGGATTACCCACATTTCAAGAGCTCAGTATTGCTACCCTATTAGACAGTACAGGTCTAGACTAAAAAGTGTAGTAGAAAAAGTCACCTAAGATGATTGTCTTTCATTGAATCTCAAAGGACTTCATTTATTTGGAAGCCTCCCTGAGCTGTCTTTTCTCATTCCTTGAAATGCCACAGTGGGATCCTTATATTAGGAATGGCAGAATTATTAAGAAATGTCCCAACAGAGGGCAACATAGTTTATAGAATCATGAGTATGTCTACTATATAGCCTGTGCTGAAATCTCACTGAGATATTCATTGGGGTCATTTGGTATGCACCAATTAGATAGAAATGATACAGTTTTTGAAATAAAGAGATTGAATGAACAAGGTAATTAAACCTTCTTAATGTGGCATACAGTATCTTTCAGGCTTTGGCCCCTATATGTTTTTTTTTTTCTTTTTTGGTACTGGGGATTGAAAGCAGGGGTGCTTCACCACTGTGCTACATCTCTAGCCCTTTCCTTTTTTAAAATTTTGAGACAGCTAAGTTGCTAGCACTGGCCTTGAACTTGAAATCCGTCTGCATCAGCCTCATATGTTGCTGGAATTTTAGGTGTGTGCCACTCCATCTGGTTCCTGCACACCTTTCTAATGGTGTTTCCTGTAACCATCCTTTATCTTTTTCTTTAGTCGTGCATAAGAACTTATGGTTCTTTGAACCCACCATCCTTTTCCACATATTTATGTTTCTCCCTCGGGTATGTTATTTCCTTTAATATCTGCCTGGGAATCTTTAATCTATCCTTGAAGGCCCACCTCAAATCATGTCTCAGTGAGGCCTATCCTGCCATTCCTAATCCTATCCCTCAAATAGGCAGATTTACTCAGTCCTTTGTACTCATACCACTTAGCATATTATTATGTAATTTGTTTCATTTTCTCTTGATAGTGTGATCCTCTTAATGGCTTTGATTGTCTCACTTATCTTTGTATTCATAGAAAGATGTCCAGTGTCTATCTGATACTGGACATCCAGTAAACGTTTGGATGTCCAGTATCAGATGTAGTGCCAGCCAAAGGAGACATGTAGTGCCAGCCAAAGTGGAAGAATGCATTTGCCATGGATTCTGTTCAGGGCTATGCTATTAATAGCTTTGATCTTGGGCAAGTTAGTTGACTACTCTGTTCTTTATTTTATTAAATATTTTTATTGGTGCATAATACTTATACATGATAGTGGGATTTATTGTGACATATATATGCACATGATTTGATCAATTTAATTCCCCATTACCTCTCTTTTGCCTCCCTTCCTTCCTCCCCCTGATCCCCTTCCATTATCTTGTCTCCCTTTTATTTTCATGAGATCCTTTTCCTCCCTTATTCTCTCTGGCTTTAACATAAGAGAGAAAACATATGAACCTTGACTTTTTTAGTCTGGCTTATTTTTCTTACCATAATGCTCTCCAGTTCTATCCACTTTCCTGGAGATGACATAATTTAATTTATGTTCTATAACTTGGGTTCTGTGAATTATGCTGATATAAATATGGGTATGCATATATCTCTATAGAATGATGACTTTCATTATTTTGTATAAATACTGAGGAGAGAAGTGGTATAGCTGGATCATATGGTGGTTCTATTCCTAGTCATCTACCAGGTATCATGACCAGAAACACCAGACCAAAGAATTCCTCCCTGGTTCCTGGCCAACATTTATTGTTACTTGTATTCTTGATTAGTGCCATTCTAATTGGACTGAGATAAAATCTCAGTGTAGTTTTGATTTTCTCTCTTTTTTTTTTTGCATTGCTGGGATTAAACCTGGGGCCTTGCTAGGCAAGCATTGTACCACTGAGACACATAACCAGCCTTCTATGCTTTATTTTAAAAAAGTATTTTTAGTTGTGATACCTTTATCTTGTTTACTTAGTTTTTTCATTGTATTTATTCTAATTTGTTATATATGACAGCAAAATGCAATTTAATTCATATTACACAAATAGAGCACAATTTTTCATGTCTCTGGTTATATGGAGTCACACCATTCATGTTTTTATTTAATTTTTTTAATATGGTGCTGGGGATCTAACCCAGTGCCCTACGCAATGCTAGGCAAGTGCTCTACCACTGAGCCACAACCTCAGCCCCTCTGTGCTTAAAAAAAATTTGGGGGGGTACCAGGGATTGAACTCAGGGCCACTCGACCACTGAGCCACATCCCCAGCCCTATTTTTTGTATTTTATTTAGAGAAAGGTTCTCACTGAGTTGCTTAGTGCCTCGCTTTTGCTGAGGCTGGCTTTGGACTCGGGATCCTCCTGCTTCAGCCTCCTGAGCCACTGGGATTACAGGTGTGTGCCACCATACCTGGTGCTTTATTTTAATCAGTTGTAAAATTTAGAGTGTGTTACTAGAATTTTAAGGCAATATTAAGCTCTAAGAAAATTGGTTGACTGATGTGTGTGTGTCTGTATATGTATGGCTTGTGTGGAAATGATTTAAGCTCCTCAGGGGAGGGGACTATGTCTTATTCATGTTGTATCTTTGGTGTTTATCGAATAACCTGGCTCATTAAATGTTTATTAAGTGAATGAGTAAAGTAACTCTTGTTTATTTCATTCATATTAACATTGTCACCAGCTCACCAGGAATGACTGTTTTTAAAAATTAATTAATTATTTTCTGTGGTACTAGGGATTGAACACAGGGACACTTTATAAAACACTGAGCTACATCCTCAACCCTATTTCCCTCTCACTTTTTTTTTTTTATTATTTTGAGGCAAGGTTAAGACCTTGCTAAATTGCTGAGGGTGGCCTTGAAATTTTGATCCTCCTGCTTCAGGCTACCAAGTTGCTGACATTAGAGGTGTATGCCACCATGCCTGGGGACTCTGTCCTTTTTTTTTCTTTTCTTTTTTTGTGGTGCTGGGGATTGAACCCAGGGTCTTGTGCATGTGAGGCAAGCGCTCTACCAACTGAGCTATATCCCCAGCACTTTGTTCTTTTTTAATTAATGATGATTTGGAATTTTGGGGGGGATGTGCTGAAGATTGAACCCAGGGCCTTGTGCATGCTACGCAAGCACACCACTGAACTATATCCCCAGTACTTTTGTTACTAAACCCAGGTTTGGAAGCAAATCCCACAGGAAAACCAACATCTGAGAAATGAGTTCTGGGGAGAAAGAAAACCTTTATTCAGTGGTAAAGAATGGAGAAGTAGGCCAGATATAGTGGCACACACCTGTAATCCCAGTGGCTCTGGAGGCTGAGGCAGGAAGATCGCAAGTTCAAGGCCAGCCTCAGCAAAAAATGAGGCGCTAAGCAACTCAGTGAGACCCTGTCTCTAAATAAAATACAAAAAAATGGGCTGGGGATGTGGCTCACTGGTCGATCGAGTGCCCCTGAGTTCAATCCCTGGTACCACCTTCCCCTGCCAAAAAATGGAGAAGTGGGAGCCCATACCAAAAAACCAACACTCCAGAGGATTGAGGGGTTATAAATATGGGATTGCAATAATGAGGAAGAAGGATCCACTAATGAAGGGGGGATATTCATGTCTTTTCTGGGAATAGGTGGAGATTTTCCAGGAATCTGGGTGCCATCTCTTTACACGGTCTGGTGTTTCTGGTCATGATACCTGGTAGATGTCTTTAACTTGGAAAGGGGTAGAGAGAGATGAAGCAAGTCTAAATCAATTAAACACTATATTACAGTTTGGGACAAAACATTTGTCAAATGATCAACATGTCTATATGCAGAATTTAGTAGACTCTGACTCAAAGTTTAAGGTAACAAAGGAGACAGACATTTGCCAGGCCTTTTCATATCATCAGACATCAGCAGGCCCAAGTGAAGAGTCAGTGTTTTCAGCAAAAGTGGCCTTCAGGTCACTGAAGTGTAACCTAGGCATCCATTATCATCATAATCTGTATGTCAGAGGTGCTATCTACAGCAAACTAGAGGGAGACTAATGTATTACTGGTATGACCTTTAGCAGTAGGACTTTTAAAGTCAATTAATAACAAGTCAAGCTAGAGGATTTTATTCGCCCCCCCCCCCAATACTTTATCTTATTTTTATAAAATTCTCACTCAGTTGCCCAGGCTGGCTTCAAAATTTGTGATCCTCCTGACTTAGCCTCCTGAATACCTGGGATTGTGGGTGTGCACTACCATGCCTGGTGACTGGACATTTTTCAAACAATTATTTGGAAATGTAAATAGGCTCAAATAAACTTCTCTTGTGTTTTTCATCCCTATAAAAATAATCCATAGGAGCTATTTGGGAAGCTGAGGCAGGAAGACCACAAGTTCAAGGCCATCCTGGACAATTTAGCAAGTCCCATCTCAAAAAAGGGGAGGAGGAGGGAGCAAGTAGGGAGAGGGAAGGGGAAGGGGTCTAAATTAGAACAAGATATTCCATGATTTTATAATTATGTTAAAATGGATTCTACTGTCATGTATAACTAAAAAGACATAAAAAAATAAGAAAAAATGGACCAGAGATGTAGGTCAGTGGTAAAACACCTCCTGAGTTCAATCCCCAGTACCCAAAAAGGGGGACCTGGGGATGTAGCTCAGGATTAGAGTGTGCTTGCCTAGCATTGCCTAGGTTCAATCCCTAGTACCACACACACAAAATAAAACTACAGGCTGCCTAATTGTCTAAGATATTTTGCTTAGCAGTTTTCTAAATAACTAATGTATTCTATTAGGAATGGATGGATTAAAGGTACCTTGTGTGAAACATCAGCCATCTTTCTTTTTTCTTTTTCTTTTGCAGTGTACCTTATACATGTTAGGCAAGAGTTCTGTCACTGAGCTATATTCCCAGTCCTTATTTTGAGACAGGGTTTCATTAACTTGCCCAGACTATCCTCGAATTTATGATCCTCCTGCCTCAGCCCCATAAGTAGTCAGCATTATAAGTTGTACCATCACACCTGACTATTCTTTAGATTTTAAGCTGTTGAATTCTTTTGCAAGCAAGTTTTATTTTATTTTATAAAATAAATATTCTCCAAGATATATGTGGAAGGTTGGTTCTAGGACCCCCCAAATTTTTGGATGCTTACATGAAATGATGTAGTATTTACATGTAATCTACCCACATCCTCCCATACACTTTCTTTTAAAATTGTTATTTTTTTAGCTTTTGAAATGGGGATCCCAATCTGTTGATCAGTCTGGTCTCAAATTCCAGGGCTCATGCAATTCTCCCACCTCAGCATTTCAAGTGCTGGGATTAAAGGCATGTACAACTACCTGGCTTTTTAAAAAATATTTTCAATCCTCAGTTGCTTGAATCCATATATGTGGAAGCCACACCTCTGTACTATATTAAAGTACACATTATTGTATAGATATAAGAAACCACAAGCATAGTTGAATCAACTTAGACTTCTTCAAAGCCCTCTTTGGTTAGAGTAGTTAAAATGTACTCAGCCCTGCCAATACACTTCAGTTTTGTCATAGTCGACCTACTGCATTTTAAATTTTTCTTTGTGTTGTTTCTGGCCTGATTAAGATAAGAATCTATTGGGCAAGTGTCTTGTTTTTTTTTTTTTTTTGCTTCAGTTCCTAGTACATTATTAGCATTCAATAAAAAGAATTTCATTTATCAATGAATTAACATTGTTCAAACAGATAGAAATGGCCTTTGGTAACCACAGTAACCAAAACAAACCAGATCTGAGCTGAATAGAAGATTCTCAGTCAAAAGCAGCAGGGCTTAGCTACAAAGGGTAATAAAAGGTAACCTGACATAATGAGAATAAAACAGTACTATATCTAGAGGACCTTTTGTGAAGTAGATACAAGTTGAGTTTGGCTACAGATCTTTCCTTTAGAGTAGTGATGAAGATGCCATATGCCAATATTCTTTGAAACATTTGTACAATGTGTGTTTGGTTTGAGAGGATTCAATTGTGCCTCTTTGTTTTTCTCATTTCTCCTTTTGTTCATTGTCATATAATTCTGTTCTTTAGTCTCTAAAGTTTAGTGCCCTAAATGTGACTTGAATGGGTTTCCCCAGCAGAATTAAGTTAAAAATTCTTTTTTGATTAACATGATATTATAACCTTTTGCTTCCCTGACCCCCCTGTCAGTTGCCCTCCACAACTTTATATAACTTCATCTCCTGATAAATCCAGTCTTTAGGATTGGGTTTGTTCCAGTCTCTGAGCCACTTATGTCAAAGAGCAAGAAAAGAGTACCAACATTGTGGAGTAGGGAAGGGGTTGATTTGGGTTGAGTTATATTGCCATCAGATTTGACATTTAACCTATTAGGGGGTATACTCTAGGTTCCTGTTTAACTTTGGAGCAATATCATTTATTTTGGTAAGAACACTTAGTATGATAACTGCTGTGGTGCTGGGAATTGAACTCAGGGCCTTGAGCATGTTAGACAAGTTCTCTACTACTGAGCTACAACCCCAGCCCTCTTAACAAAATTTCAAGTGAACAATGTAATATTGTCATTGGTTAAAAGTACAATGCTATAAATCGGGTCCCTAGAGCTTTTTTTTTTTTTCCAATTTTTTTTGTAGTTGTAGATGGACAGAATACCTTTATTTTATTTGTTTATTTTTATGTGGTGCTAAGGATTGAATCCAGTGCCTCACACATGCTAGGCAAGCACTCTGCCACTGAGCTACAGCCCCAGCTTCCTAGAGCTCATTTATTCACTTTGTTTGATTGAAATTTTATGCCTATTGGTTAGTAACTCCCCATTTCTTTCTCTTCCCCAGAAAACTACCATTCTACTCTTTGGTTCTATGAATTTGACTATTTCTGATATCTCATGGAAGTGGAATAATGCAGATTTGTCTTTCTGTGATGGACTTATTTTACTTAGCATAATGTCTTCAAGATTCATCCATATTGGCACATACTTCAGAATATCCATCCTTTTTTGTAAGGCTGAATAGAATCCCATGTGAAATACACCACATTTTCCTTTTTCCTTAGAGATAGGGTCTCTCTATGTTGCCCAGAGTGACCCTGAAATCCTGGGCTCCAGTGATCCTCCTGCCTCAGCCTTCTGAACAGCTTGAGAATACAGACATCCTCTACTGTGCCTGAATTTTATACCACATTTTCTTTTTCCATTTTTCTGTGGATGGTTGTTTCCATTATCTTGGCTATTGTGAGTAGAGCTGTAGTGAACATAGGAATGTTAATAAATATTTCTTCAAGGTCCTGATTTGAGTTCTTTTGGCTATATCCCCAGAAATGAGATTACTGGATCATATGGTAATTTAGTTTTTAATTTTTATTTATTTTTTGTTTTTTAATTAATTTCTTGTGGATGTACATGATGGTGAGATTCACTGTGATATGTTCATATATGTACATAGGAAAGTTAAAGATGGTGCTCACTATGTTGTCCAGGCTTGTCTTGAACTTATGGGGCATAAGTTATCCTTCCACCTCAGCCTCCCGAGTATCTGGGACTATAAGCATGCATTACCATACCCATCTATTTTTAATTTATGTGTGTGTAGGGGCGGGGGAGGTACTGGAAATTGAACCCAGTGGCAATTTACCACTGAGATATATCACCAGCCCTTTTTATTTTATTTTTGAGACAAGGTCTTACTAAGTTGCCCAGGTTGGCCTTGAACTTGTGATCCTCTTGCCTCCGCTTCTGGAGTTGATGGGATTATAGGTGTGCACCACAACACTTGGCTGTTTTTAATTTCTTGAGAACCCTCTATCCTGTGTTCCACAGCAGCTGTATCATTTTGTGTTCTCAATACTAGTGTGCAGGAGTTTATAATTTCTTCACATCCTTACCAACACGTACCTTTTATTTTTTAGACAATAGCCATTGTGACAGGTGTAAGGTGTATGCCATTGTGGTTTTGGTTTGTATTTCATGCTGATTACTCATGTCAAGTATTTTTTCAGGTACCTGTTAGTCATTTGTTTATCTTCTTTGGAGAAATATTTGAAATTTTTCTTTTGAGGTACTATGCATTGAATCCAGGAGTGTTCTACTTTTCAGCTATATCCTGAACCCTTTTTAAAAAATTTATTTTGAGACAAGGTCTTGCTAAATTGCCCAGGCTGACCTGGAACTTGTGATCCTCCTGCCTCAGCCTCCCTAGTCACTGGGATTACGCTATGTGCCACCCTAACTGGCAATATTTGATACTTTTAAATATTTTTTCTGGGGTTGGGACTGTGGCTTAGTGGCAGAGCACTTGTTTCACCAGTATGAGGCACTGGGTTTGATCTTCAGTACCACTGCTGGGAGCCATTAGCCAAGTAGGTATGACAATTTCCTTGCCAGCGTACCCCATGTTGCAGTGACATTGAATGTAGGTGACCTTGCTCAAGGACCAAGGCGGATTAGGGCGTTCCCGGTTTAGGTTCCAGGTTTAAGGTTTAAGATTATTCCGGCTGGGAATAGGGCGTATCCTGCTGCCTGAGTTCCCCTTGAGTTCTCACGGGATTCAGACAGTATATTTTGGAGATAGAAGCCCAGTGGAGTGGATTTGGGCAGAGAACGTGGATTTCCCCAGAACCTGATTGTAGACGGCTGGTGTGAGTTCGGGAATAAAGAGTTGCTGTTTGAATCTACAAGCTGTGTGGTGGCTCGTGATTGTGTGCCCAGCCAGACTGTGGCATACCACATAAAAATTAATAAGTAAAAAATAAAGGTATTGTATCCATCTACAACTTTAAAAATATTTTCTCTATCAGATTTCTCATCTTGTTTTATGCATCATTCTTTTGACTTCAGTGAACATCTTCATGACAGATATTTTAATTTCTGTCAGAAAATCATATAACTTTTATATTAAGGCCATTTTCTAGAGATTTATCTCTTTTTTAATGGTACTGAGGATTTAACCCAGTGATGCTCTACCACTGAGCCATACCCCCAGCCCTTTTAAATTTTTGAGAGAAGGTCTTGCTAAATTGCTGTGCCTGGCCTTGAACTTGTGATCCTTCTGCCTTAGTCTCTTTTCTAATTGATTTTATTTTTTTTAAATACACAACAGTGGAATGCATTACAATTCTTATTACACATATAGAACACAAATTTTCATATCTTTGTATATAAAGTATGTTCATGCCAATTCAAGTTTTTATACATGTACTTTGTTTTTTTTTTTTTTGCCTTACAATTCTTATTACACATATGTACCAGAATTTTTCATATCTCTGTTTGTACATAAAATATCTTGACACACAATTCGTGTCTTCATACATGTACTTTGGATAATGATGTCCATCACATTCCACCATCCTTGCTAATCCCCTGCCTCCTCCCTTTCCCTCCCTCCCCTCTTCCCTATCTAGAATTCATCTATTCCTCCCATGTTCTCCCTCTGTACCCCACTATGAGTCAGCCTCCTTATATCAGAGAAAATATTTGGCATTTGTTTTTTGGGGATTGGCTGACTTCACTTAGCATTATCTTCTCCATCATCTCTTGAGTCACTGGGATTACAGGCATGCAGCACTGCCTAGATTGGAGATGTTACAGGGTAGAGGCCTGCCATGAAACTGAGACAGCCATGGAGCCCCTGCTCTTACTCTGATTCTTGAAATTATGACAGAAAGATTTCAGACATGTTGCTCAGAGTAACATACATGGGTTTATTGAATGAATAGAAAAAGAGAAAAGGGGACACTCTCAAGGGAAAGAGTCCTCAGAGAAGAGAAAGTTGGTACACCCTTCCTGCCTTCCAGTTTCATTGCAAGTCCCAGGGAAGTTTCCAGAGTCCCACCCAGGACCACCTTTTGACTTTTGACTGGCAGCATTAGAATTGCAAAAACTGTCTCAAGGAGAGGTTGGTGCGGTGCTCATAGAGGTGGAGTTTTTAAAGAAATTGAGTCTCCCTATTTTTGTCTCAATACCCAGCCCCTTTAATTGGTTTATTATCCTTTGACTAACCCTCAACAAGTTTTCTTTGTGAGGGTCTTGATATTTTAGTTGCTAGAGTAATTGGGGGTTGTGATGATAGTTCCAATGATAGGGGAGGGCCCAGACCACCTGGTAGGGTGTTACAAGATTTGAAACAGTAGTTTTCCTTAAGGGACATAATTGTGTTTGGGGAGGTTTTAACATAACAAGCCCCCATCTTCCAGGTGTTAATCTGTCAGATAAAGCTCCCAGTTGCCCTTCATTGTCCTTCCCTGTTCACCCATTCATGGCTCACTAGCTTGTTCCTTTGGAACATCTTTGTATGGTTCTTTATTTTCCTTGACTCTCTGTGTTTGTGTCTGTGTATTAGGCAAAGAAAGAAACACAGTCTGCCTTGACTTGCTTTGTCTATGAGAAGACCCACCAACTAGTCCCACCAGAGATTCTAGTGGCCTCTACTAACATTTTCCTTCCCCAGAGAGAACAGGCAGATGTAGTTTTTGTCTGCTTGTTCTGTGCTAAGCCAGAGTAGACTGAGGTATGGTATCTACCAGTGTAAGCCTCTGTCTCCATTGTCTCTTGGGAGATTTGAGCATGCTGGACTCACTGGATCTTCTTACTGGAGAGACAGACGCTAATTCTTTGGTTAGCCTCAGGGTAGTTGGGCAATTGGATGCGTGGATCTCAACTTTTTCCTTCCCTAGGAAGCTGAGAGCTAGGATTTTTCATTTTTCTTCTGTTCTTTTTTTTTTTTTTTTAATTTTGTTGTTGTTTTTGCAATACTGGGGATTGAACCAAGGGACACTCTACAACTAAGCTATATCCCCAGTATTTTTTTTTTTTTAATTTTGAGACAGGGTCTTGCTAAGTTCCCTGGGCTGGCATTGAACTTTGAATCCTCCTTCCCTAGCCTACTGAGTAGCTGGGGTTACGGGCATGACACCAGACTGAGCTGGGATTTTTCATATGTGTAATTGTATCATTTCTGCTTGTTTGTCCTTCCCTAGTTGCCCTCAAATAAGGACACTGCGCAGAACTACAACACACTGCTGTGACTAGGTCTCTTAAAGCTGTGGTGCATGCAGTTCCATATGACTTCTGAATTATGACTCGCTGCTTGGATTCTCTTGTACAGTACCCAGTTTGTCATTTGAGATTGGCTGGAACATTGTATAGAAAAAAATGTCATCTTCCTGACCATAGATATAGACTATGGTTTACAGTGTGATTTTAGTCTGTGTCTAAATATGATTGCTTGAGTTTTCTATGCCCTTTAGTTATTGTTTTGGATATTTTAGCTGCTGTCATTCAAACCAGCCTCTTCAGTCAGAATATTTTTGCTCATGGTCAGAGCCATGGCTTAGCATTTTGAATGGTCCTGGTACATTTTCTCTCTACTCCTTTTTAGTTGCCTCAGATTATTGATTTATTATTTGTTCCATCCCCTTCTCAATATAACCAGTGTAGTGAAAAGTCTAGAATTTCAAATCAGAAAGTCTGAGTTCAAGTCCTAGCTTACTACTTTCTCTTTATATCACCTTTCAGAAGTTGTTTCATTTTGTGAAGTGTCAGTTTCCACTTTTTTTTGGTGATGGTGATGGAACTCATGGCCTTGTGCATGCTTCCACATCTTATAAAAATAAAAATGTCTCCCTTACAGAGTAGACTGAAGATTAAATAAGAATATATATGGAAAACTTTGAGACTGTAAAGAACTATGCAGATGTTTATTTTATTTTGTTATTTGTTCTTTTCTCACTAAAGAAGTTGCATATAATCATTGTGACTTGGAGTAGAATCTCAAATTGATCCTGGCAGGCCTTTGAGCTGCTTTGGTTTTTGAATGACTGGTTGAGCTGAAGGAGGTCACAGGGAGAGACACGGCAAGGCTATTGGTAGATTTTTCCGTGTTATAACAGAAGCTTCCTTCCTTAAGGACAGGGAAAATGTTTATTTTCTATTTCACTGTACTAGAATGCTATCTGCCTAATCAGAATTAATCGATACTGATGAACATGGCTGCCTCAATGGAGTGACTCCGTAGTTTTAACTAGGATAAATCTCATGCAAATTAAATAGACTGAATCATGCTATAAATCAGAACGTATTTCAATAGTCAGGGAGATACTTTAACATTGTGCCCCAAATGTATGATTTGGTATGATGTAAGCTTAATACAGCATGTTGTCTTCATATCTCAGGAGTAGACTGCATTTATAGAAGCTCTTTCTGAGCTTCTCTCAGAAGCAAATTGCTCTTTCATAGTGCAGCTCTTATTCAACTATGTGATCTCTATTATCTACCCAGCTTTTCTGACTCCATTTTATCTTAAAAGACTGCTGCACTGTTATTGCCTCAGCTAGTGTCAATCAAGTTGCTCTACTGAATGACATTGAAAATGTATTTTGAAAGGACCAGAATTATTTTGACAAAATTGAGTTGTATAAAACATTAACCACTTAAGAGAACATTCACAAATCAAAATTAATGTCTTTATAGTATTATATACTCTAACAAGGAATTATAATTGGTATTCTACAATAACATCTTAGGATTTTTTAAAAAAGGAACTCAAATTAAAAATTTATATTGGGTTGGGGCTGAGGATGTCACTCAATGGTAGAGCATTTGCATAGTATATGTGATATGGGACTGGGATTTAGTTCAGTGGCAGAGTGCTTGCCTAGTGTGCTCAAGGCCATAAGTTTGGTCCCCAACACCGATTTTTTTCCCAAAATCTCTGTTTTAAGACAACATTTGGATTTTTAAAAACTTCATTTTAAAAGCCACCCTGGGGCTGGGGTTGTAGCTCAGTGGTAGAGCACTTGTCTGGCACATGTAAGGCACTGGGTTGGATCCTCAGCACCAATAAAAATAAAATAAAAATAAAGTATTGTGTCTATCTATAACTAAAAAATAGAAATAAATAAAAATAAAAAATAAAAGCCACCCTGATCCTTTTATCAATATTTTCAGCAAGGTCTATAATACATGCCTCTCACCTCAATGTAAACTTACCTGATCCCGGAAGAGACAAGATTTTTTTTTTTTTCAGTGCTGGCAATCCGACTCATGGCCTTTAAAATGCTAACAAGTGCTCTAACACTCCAAGATATTTTATACTAGTCTTTCCACTAAGTAATTTATGGAGAAAAGGAAGATAGGAGTTTTTTCTTTTCCATACATATCTTATCACCTTGTGTGGTATATTTTCCCTAATATCTTTGTTCATTCAATAGGTACTAAAGCATCCATGCACTTCTTTTTTTTTTGAATTATCATTTTTTAGTTGTCAATGGATCTTTATTTTTATTTGTTGATAGTGGTGCTGAGAATCAAACCCAGTGCCTCACACATGCTAGGCAAGTGCTCTACCACTGAGCCACAACCCCAGCCCAAGCATCCATGCACTTCTTTTTTTTTTTAATATTCATTTTTTAGTTGTAATTGGACACAATACCTTTATTTTATTTATTTATTAATGAATACTACTTCTGAGCACTCTACTTCTGAGCCATAACCCCAGCCCCGCATCCATGCACTTCTAAAAAAATTTTTTTGAGTACATTTGAACATACTTTACTTTGTGAAGTCTTTAGATGAATCTATTTTCTTTTCTTTCTTTCTTTTTTTTATACTGGGGATTAAACCCAGGGTGTTTTACCACTGAGCTATATCCCCAGCCCTTTTAATTTTGAAACAGGGTCTCTTTAAGTTGCCAGGCTGACCTCAAATTTGCCTCAGTTTCCCAAGTTGCTGGAATCACAGGCTTATGCCACTATACCAGACTATTTTCTGACATTTAATCTATTTTCTGACATTTAATTGAAAAACAATTTTTTTGGTATTGGAGATTGAACCCAGGGGTGCTTTATCAATGAGCTATATCCCTAGCCTCTCCTTTTTTGGTGTATACTGGGGATAGAACTCAGGATCTCATACATGCTAGGCAGGCACTCTACCACTGAGCTACATCCCAGACCCTCCTCAATCCATTTTATTTTTATTTTAAGACAAGGTCTCACTAAGTTGCTTAGACCTTTCTAAATTGCTGAGGCTGGCCTTGAACTTGTGATTCTCCTGCCTCAGCCTCCCAAGTTGCTGGGATTACAGATGTTCACCACTATTCCCAGCAGGGGGAAAAATGTGATTGATTTATTCTTTAGTCTATCAGGTTAAAAATTCTGTTTTTTGCCAGATATGTTGGTGCATGCCTATAATCCCAGCTACTTGGGGATGCTGTGGACTCAAGGATCACAAGTTCAAGGCTGGCCTCAGCAATTCAGTGCAAAACTGTCTCAAAATAAAAAATAAAATGGACTCGGATGTAGCTCAGTGGTAGAACACCCCTGGATTCAATTCTCAGTACTGAAAATAAAATCTGTTGGATTTGGAGATACAACTCAGTGGGAGAGTACTAGTCTTATACGTATAAGGCCCTGGGTTCAATCCCCAGTCCTACACACACACACAAAATCTGTTTTAGCAACTTAAAAAAATCTTTTGGAAGGTGCTTTTATACTATTTTTTTATGAATGTTAATAGTATTTCTTTTTGTTTGATGCTTAGAAAAGTTGCGAGAAATTAGAGACACATAGTTTATATAAATTTCTGTTATATTTGTTTGGGAAAACCCCTCAATTTTGATAACATGTAGGGCATCAATTGTGATTCTACTTCATGCTTATTTTTTTAAGGAATTTCATGGCCTAGTAAGATTCAGCTGTATGGAGGATCTGGAGTTCAGACTGTTTAGAAAATGGTGACATCATTTGTACAGATTCAATAACTGGTTCATGTTGTCTCTAATTAGGCATGTCATTTTTTTCTCATGAAATAAGGTCAAGATTTCAAAGCCAGCATAAATTAATGTCTGCTTAATGCTTGAAAATATTAATAAGTATTTTCAGTTTTACAGGGCACATATCCAGGTCTCCCTTCAGAATTTCTGCTTTTTCTATTTTGAAGACATTGTTAACTTCTGTTTTGTGGTTTTGAGATTACTAATAATAAGATTACTTTTTTGAAGTCAATGCATTCTGCTTTTTGAGAGGGAATAATGATGATTAAGTTATAAATAAGTGACTCCCAGGGAATACAAATTTTATTTGTACCTTTAGCTAAAAGATACCCTATCTCCAATTTGTATTCTAAGGAAAATTTTAAGTTCCTTCATGCTATATTCATTTGGCCAAAGATCTAGGAGGAAATTTAGAAATGATTTGCTGCTTTTCGCCAGTGGTGATTTCATAGCACATTTATCATTCATTGTTGTTTCAGAAATTGTTGAAAACCTGACCATAACAGATAATTCACCTAGCATACCTGAGGTAATTGATAGACTCTTCAAGGACATAGAAAATATCAACAGGGAGTCTATGGCTGAAATAGAGGATGCTCAGGTTGGTATAAAAATAATTTTATGATAAATTTGTTTTGGTACTGGGAGTAAACTATGATAAGTTTTGTTAATTCATTATTTTAACTAAGGTACAAGTAAAAATATTTTTTTCTTGTTTAACCATTGCTAAACATAGAGAAATATATTTTTAGATTTTAAAGCCTAAAGCATAGGGAAAATAGTTTTAGGAACCAAAGGAAATATGTGCTTAAGTTTAATATTTATTATTTAAACTCTTGAGGTTTTAGTTTTGTCATCTGTTAAGGTTAATAATAATGCGTACCTCCTAATAACAATGTAATTATTAATAATATCTACCTAAATAATTAACAAAATATCATATATCAAGTCCTAGGCACATAATAGTCATGAAATAATAGTTCTTTTGCTTGCCATTTGCAACAAAGTAGGAAGCCACCCAGTAGTGAAGAAAAAATAAAAAAGGATTCCTCATTCTCATGAAAAAAGAAGGGAGACCAGTAGAGTAGAGAAGGGGGACAGAAGTGGGGTGAGGGGAGGGAAAGGGGTGGAAATGGATAATGAAATTGACCAAATTATGTGCATATGTCAGTATATAACAGTGAATCCCACTATTTTGTATAATCATAATACATCAATAAAAAGTAAAATACTAAGACATATATAATAGCTTTATTCAGATATATTTAACATACCATATAACTCAAGTGTAAAATTCATTGGGTTTTGGTATTTCATAGAGTTGTACACCAATTGCCACAGTTAGGTTTAGAATATTTCCATCACCCCAAAAGGAAACCTCACACCCTTTCCCTTCCTCTTCTCACCCCTACCCCCAGGCAGCCACTAAATCTACTTTTTTGATCTCTATGGATTTGCCTATTTTGGACATTTTATGTAAATGGAATCATATGAGATGTTGTCTTTTGTGACTGACTTCTTTCACTTAGAATGATGTTTTCAAAGTTCATCCATGCTGTAGCATGTATAAACATTGCTTACTTTTCTTATTTTTTTTTTGGTACTGGAGAATTGAACTCAAGGTCACTCAACCACTGAGCCACATCCCCAGCCCCATTTTGTATTTTATTTAGAGACAGGGTTTCACTGAGTTCCTTTTAGGGCCTCACTAAATTGCTGAGGCTGGCTTTGAACTTTTGATCCTCCTGCTTCAGCCTCCCAAGCCGCTGGGATTACAGGTGTGTACCACTGTGCCGGCTCAATATCGCATACTTTTTATGATTGAAAATATTACATTCTATGGATATATAACATTTTGTTTATTTGTTTGCTCATTCATGAACATTTTGATTGTTTCTACCTTTTGACTGCTGAATTACCGCTGAGTATTTGTCTGCAGGTTTTTATATATTTTTTTTTAAAGAGAGAGTGAGAGAGATAGAGGTAGAGAGAGAGAGAATTTTTTAATATTTATTTTTTAGTATTTGGCGGACACAACATCTTTGTTTGTATGTGGTGCTGAGGATCGAACCTGGGCCGCACGCATGCCAGGCGAGCGCGCTACCGCTTGAGCCACATCCCAGCCCCAGGTTTTTATATTTTTATTTCTCTTTGGTGTACACCTAAGTGTGAAATTGCTAAATCATGTGGTTAATCTCTTTAAACTTTTGAGAACCATCAGATTCCATTCCCGCTGGCAGTGTGTAAGGGATCCAGTTTTTCCATATCCTTGCCGAAATTTTTTATTATATGTCTTTTTTTTTGTACCAGGTATTGAATTCAGGTGCACTTGGTGACTGAGCCACATCTCCAGCTGTATTTTGTATTTTATTTAGAGACAGGGTCTCACTGAGTTGCTTAGTGCCTTGCCTTTGCTGAGGCTGACTTTGAACTCTCAATCCTCCTGTCTCAGCCTCCTGAGCCTCTGGGATTACAGGTGTGCCCAGCTTTGTATGTCTTTTTGACTATAGTCATCCTAGTGGGTGTGAAGTGCTATCTCACTGTGTTATTTTTTATGCTAACTTTTTTTTTCAGTGCTAGAAATTGAATCCAGGGCCTTGTGTATGACAGGCTAGTGATCTACCATTGATCCACTTCCCCAGCCCTGTTGATTTTTTAATCATGGAAAAATAGACATAACATAAAATTTACCATTTTAAATGTCTGTTAAGATCATTTTCCAATTTTTAAATTGGGCTATTTTTCTTTTTAGTCTGAGTAGCAGCATCTTTATGTATTCTAAAGTCACACATTATGACTCAGTGGTAAAGCGCTTGCCTTGCAGGTGTGAGGCACTGGGTTCAAGCCTCAGCGCCACATAAAAAATAAATTACTAAACAAAGATATTTTGTGTCCATCTACAACTAAAATGTATTTTTTTAAGATTACCATTTTAATCATTTTAAATGTAAAAATGTAAAGTTCGGTAGTGTTAAGTATTTTCCCATTGTTGTATAGTTGTACGACCATTCTCCCGAACTCTTTTCATCTTGCAAAACTAAAACTCATTGTCCTTAAACAACTCTCCCTCCCCACCTATCCCCTGGAAAGCAGCATTCTATTTTTTATCTTAATAAATTTGATTACTATTGGTACCTCATATAAGTGGAATCATATAATGTTTGTGGTTTTGTGACAGGGTTATTTCAATTAGCATAATATCCTCAAGATTCCTCTATGTTGCAGCATGTGTCAGAATTTCTTTCTTTTAATGTGAATAATATCCCATTGTATGTATATACCATGTTTTGTTTATCCATTCATCTGTCAAAGGACATTTAGGTTGCTTCCACCTTTTGCCTATTGTGAATAATGCTGCCATGAACATAGGTGTATAAATATCAAGTCCTTGTTATCAATTCTTAGGGATATATACCCAGAAATAGATCATTTGGTAATTATTCTTTTAATTTTGTTTTTTGGCACTAGGGATTGAACCCAGGGGAACTTTACCACTGAGCTACATCCCCAGTTCTTTTCATTTTTTTTTTTTTAATTTTGAGACAGGGTCTTATCAAATTGCTGAAGGACTTGCTAAATTGCTGAGGATGACCTTGAACTTGCATTCCTTCTGCCTCAGCCTCCTGAGTTGCTGGGAATACAGGTGTGTGCCACTGTGCCTAGCCTACTTAATTTTTTGAGGAACAACTAAATGGTGCATATTTAACATTCCCATCAACAGTGTACAAGCGTACCAATTTCTTCTCGTCTTCACCAGCAGTTGCTATTATTATTATTAGGCACTGGGGGTTGAACCCAGGGGCACTTTATCACTAAACTATATTACTAGCCCTTTCTATTTTTTTTATATTGAGACAGGGTGTCTTGCTAAGTTGCCTAGGCTGTCCTCAAAGTTGTGAACTTCCTGCCTCAGCTTCCTGAGTTGCTGGAGTTTTAGGCCTGTGCCACTGTGCCCAGGTATTTTCTGTTATTTGATAGTAGACATCTTAGTGGAGATGAGGTGGTATTTTAGTGAGATTGATTTGCATTTCCCCGATGGCTAAGATGTCTTTGAACATCTTTTCATGTGCTTATCTTTTTTGTAGAAATGTCTGTTAAGATCATTTTCCAATTTTTAAATTGGGCTATTTTTCTTTTTAGTCTGAGTAGCAGCATCTTTATGTATTCTAAAGACACATTGCAAATATTTTCTCCTGTTCTGTGGAGTCTTTTTACTTTCTTGATGGTATCATCCTCTGAAGCAAAAAGTTTTAGTTTTGATGAAGTATAATTTGTCTATTTTTTCTTTCATTGCTTGTGCTTTTGATGTCATGTCTAAGAAGATTTTTCCTAACTCAGAATCATGATAATATATCACTATGTTTTCTTTTCTTTTGCTACCAGGGATTGAACCTAGGGGCACTTAACCATTGAGCCACATTCCCAGTCCATTTCTGTTTTGTTTTGAGACAGGATCTCACTAAGTTGCTTAGGGCCTCACTAAATTTCTGAGGCTGGACTTGAACTTGCAATCCTTCTGGCTAACACTCCTGAGTAGCTGGGATTATAGGCATGTGCACCTCATTTATTGGATAGTGGATTCCTTAGTATGTAAATCTCTTTAAATTATAATCTCTTCTTTTGCTTAGTTGTTAGTGAAAAGATATTATAAGATTTTGTGCCAAGAGTCTGTTATTTATTTATTTAGTTTTTAGTTGTAGTTGGACACAATATCTTTATTTTATTCATTTTTATGTGGTGCTGAGGATCGAACCCAGGGCCTCGCATGTGCTAGGCGAGCGCTCTACCGCTAAACCACAATCCCAGCCCAAGAGTCTGTTTTTATTTCACACAAAGATCTACTTGGTTTTGGAAATGCCTTGAATTTGTTTTCTTTCTAGAAAGCCTATTTGTCACATAATTTATTTATGATACATATATTTGCTGTGTTTATCATTATATATTTATTTATTTATTTTTTTGTATTTGTAAATGGATAGAGTGCCTTTATTTTATTTATTTTTATGTGGTGCTAAGGATGGAATCCAGTGCCTCACACATGCTATGCGAGCACTCTGCCACTGAGCTATAGCCCCAGACCTCATTATACATTTATATAAACAACACAAAACCTGCAACGTAATTGCTTAATACATATTTGTTAGACAAATTATGCATTTTGTGACTATGAAATACTTATAGTCATAATTTGCCATATCCTTTCTTTTTTTTTTTTGAGAATTTTAATATTTATTTATTTAGTTATTGGTGGACACAACATCTTTGTTTTTTTTGTATGTGGTGCTGAGGATCGAACCCGGGCCGCACGCATGCCAGGCGAGCACGCTACCGCTTGAGCCACATCCCCAGCCCCTTGCCATATCCTTTCTAATAAAATATGGAAAAATACAGAATTATTTAAAGTCATAAAGTAACAACTTATAGAAAGTTTGAAAAATGGAGAAAAATCATCTGTAATCATACCACTTTAATATAACTACCATAATTTAATGTGTTTTATTTAATAACTTCTATATTTAAAATGTATATAGATATAATGACAGTGTATGTAATGTTTTTGGTATCACAAAAGGAAATCTTTTTCTTTCTCCAACATTTTATTATAAAAATTTTCAAAAAAGAGAGCTGAGGGCTGAGGATCTATCTCAGTTGTACAGCATTGTCTGATGCTCTGGGTTTGATCCCTAGTATCTCAAAAATAAAATAAAATAAAATAAAGCAAATGAATAAACAAACAAAATTAAAAGAAAGAATTTTACAGTGGACATCTATTTAACAAACACTTAGATTCTACAGTTGTAAACATTTTATTTCTTCTCCTTTTTGTGGTACTGGAAATTGAACTCAGGGCCTCATGCATACTAGACAGGAGTTCTGCCACTGAGCTATTACAGTTATAAACATTTTATTGTATTTGCTTTATCACCTGTCCATTTATCCATCAACCCATCTTAATTTTTTGGATGCATTTCAAAGTTAGTTGCTGACTTCAGTACAATTCCCTATCCCCTAATGCTTTGGTATATATATCATCAACTAAAATCCAATATTTTGTTGTTTGTCCAGATTGAAGAAATGGCAGTAAACCTGTGGAACTGGGCAGTTACCAGGAGAATAGGTTTGTTTATGAGTGAAGAGCAGACAGTTAAACGTACGTATGTATACATTTTGTGACTCATTTTGAGGAGTATTCTTACTAGACATTAGATAATGTTCCCACAGTTTGAATAATGTTTTGACCACTTCTAGGAGATTTGTTAAAAGACAATCAAACAAAATAATTCATAAGCATTGGTTTTTCAAGCAAATAGCTTTCCTCAGTTTTTATGATTTTTCAGAGGTTAGCTCTTTATGAGTTTGTGGGCATCACCACAAGATAGTTTAGAGGGCAAATGATTAAAGGATGGGAAAATGAAAACTGGAGAGAATGTGTAAGGACATAGATTATTTCCCATTGGAAAATAAATGATCAAAATCTTCAGGACATGAAGGACCATTGAATAGTTTCCCCTCTCCATTAATAAAAGATTGAAAAGTGTTGCAATGTGAGGGATTTAAATTTTTAACACTGAAAAGAATAGTTTCCTCGAGAGGTAGGTTGATAAACATTGGAATGAGTTACTGAGAGAAACTAAAGATTCTTTCTACTTCCACAGGTAAAAAACAAGAACAATAACTACAAAACCCAAATCCCAAACCAGACTCATTATCTTGGATGATTTGAATGTAGAAAGGGAAGCTGTTTGCTTGAAAAACCAATGCTTACTATCTGACAAAGTGCTAATGCTTTGGCTAAATGAGCAAGGTCTAGTGTACTGATAATTAATGTTTTTTTTTCAACAAGAATAGTGACAACAAATGGATTTATGAAAGTATATTGTCCCAATATACAGGATACATTCAGGCAGTGAATCAAAGGATGGATCTCTACTTCTTGACTTTGTAAAGACAAATGACTTGTTTGTATGCAACAAATAGAATTTATTACTGTGTATTTATCTTTGTAAATACAAACAAAACTGTATATAATTTCAATGTAGGTATACATTAATTGGTGGTTAATAGAATTAATAATATGCTTACTCATGATTTACTCCTCTATTAGGATGTTTAAAGAATAATTCTTTCTCCTTAATATATATGTAAATATCATTGTTCCCAACAAGCCTTGGATTCTGAGTTATAGAGAGGGAAGAGTTAGGATTTATCTGTGGGAGAAAGTTAGTATGTAGGTGAATTATGTGATATTAAAATACATTAATTTAAAAAAAAAATTTTTGGTACCAGAGATTGAATCCAGGGGCACTTAACCACTGAGCCACATCCCCAACCCTTTTTATTTTTTAATTTTGAGCCAAGGTCTCTCTAACTTGTTTAGAGCCTCACTAAGTTGCTGAGGCTGGGTTGAACTTGCAATACTTCTGCCTTAGCCTCTCAAGCTGGTGGGATTATAGGTGTGCACCACCACAGCCAGCAAAATACATTAATTCTTGACTCTGATATAGATAAAATGGGTGTTGCAACCCAACGATCTTTCCCAGTGTATTGTCCTGCTTCATATATCAGTTCTTTGTTTTTCTTGGTACTGGAGATTGAACCCAAGGGTGCTCTACTACTGAGCTACATCCCACGCCCTTTTTATTTTATTTTGAAACATGGTCTCAAGTTTCCCAGGCTGGCCTCGAATTTGTGATCCTCTTGCTTTTCAGCCTTCCGAGTCACTGGGATTGCAGGCATGAACCACTGCACTGAGCTGCATGTGTCAGTGCTTCCTCAGATATTTAGGTGCTTGTTAAATGTATAGTGCTTTTTTTTGTATGTGTAGGGGGGTGGTACTGGGGATTGAACTGAGGGCACTTGACCACTGAGCCACATCCCCAGCTCTATTTTGTATTTTATTTAGAGACAGGGTCTCACTGAGTTGCTTAGTGCCTCGCTTTGGCTGAGGCTGGCTTTGAACTCACGCTCCTCCTGCCTCAGCCTCCTGAGCGGCTGGGATTATAGGTGCCCAACTAGTGCTTTGTTAATACAGTGGAGAATTATATGCAGTGCAGCAAACCTCTAATATATATATGGAGATACTTTGTCTCCTTAAAATAAATTCAATGTGCCTGGATTATGTTCTGTGATGAAATAATTCATCAATATTTATAAACTACTTTTTTATTATTTGGAAGAATTATGGAAATATGTTCTGGAATCATTAACAAAAATAGGAAAGCCTGAAGTAGAAGAATGACTTGTAAATTCCAGTTTTAGACCTGTTGCATTTGCAGCAACAAGGGAGATGTGAAATTGGAGCTTATGAGAAACATCTGAGCTGGACCTGTAGATTTGGCAGTTATTTACATGAGGGTGATAGTTGAAGCTACAAGAGTAATTGATTCTCTGAGGGAGAAAAGAAATAGCAGTGATTTTTAAATCTTGGTATAACCTGAAATTATCTGCAAAGCCTCTTAAAAATACAGATGCCCAGTCCCTACCATTGATATTTTTTAAAAATGTTTTTTAGTTGTTGGTGTACCTATATTATTTATTTATTTGTATGTGGTGCTGAGGATTGAACCCAGTGCCTCACATATGCTAGGCAAGCACTCTGCCACTGAGGCACAACTCCAGCCCTGCTGACCCCCCGCCATTGGTGGTTTGGATTCATTTGGATTCAGGATGAATCCTGGGCATGTCTATAATATGAAAAAAGAATTCTCATGCCCACCAAATTTTAAGAACCAGTAGTATTGAGGAAAAAAACAGAGTAGGGAGGGTTTTTTCCCCCCTGGAAGTACTGGGGATTAGAAACCAGGGCCTCTCTGTATATGAGGCAAGTGTTCTACCACTGAGCTGCATCCCCAGCACTTTTGATTTGAGGCAGGATTTGCTAAGTTCCCCAGGCTGGTCCCTAATTTTTGATCCATTTAATTCAGCTTCCTGAGTAGCTGGAATTTCAGGTACTCTCCCCAAGCCCAGTGATTAGTGACTTTTTTAAAATCTTGAATCTTCCATTTAATTACTGAGAAGAAAAAGAATAAGAACAGAAGACCAAAATGTGATTTAAAAATTCTAGAGACTCATTACCCATTTATTGAGTGCCAGTTTACTCATTATTGGGTTGTCATACCATGTTATGGCAGGTAATAGGTGAAAGGAACAAGGTAAAACTCCAGAACAGAGAAACCATGGAAAAAATTATGTTTGAGGATCTAGTAAGTAATGCATTAACACTAAATAAACAATAATTTTTTTAAAGTTAGCTTTTTCATTACTGTGACCAAATCACTTGACAAAAAGAATTTAGAGGAGGAAAAGTTTGTTCGGGGCTTACAATTTTAGAGGTCTCAGTCTATAGATGGGTGACTCCATTGCTCTGGGCCCAAGGTGAGGCAGGAAGAACATCGTGGGGGAAGGATGCAGCAGAGGGAAGCTTCTCCCTTTATGGCAGCAAGGAAGCAGAGAGCAGGGGGTGGAAAGGGGCCACAGCAAAGATGCACCCTTACAGAGCCTAGTGACCAACTTCGTCCAGTCAGTCCCACCTGCCTACAATTACCACCCAGTCAATCCATTCAAACTAGGATGGACCAATTAGGTTATAGCTCTCATAATCCCATTATTTTGCCTCTGAATATTCCTGCATTAACAGAAACTTTTGGGGGACACCTCATATCCAAACAATAACAAAAATAAAACATTAATAAATCCCAGAGAGTACAACACTATGTTTGTTTAGGTCAATTCAAATATCAGGCTGTGGATATTGGTAGAAGAAAGTAAGACAGATGTTCAAAGTAATGATCAGCAAACACCTAACCAAGATGTTTATAATACCAAAAGGTCAAAGAACATATTGGTGAGAAGAATAGAGCAACAACAACAAAGAAAACATCTTTATTCTAAAGTAGTATTTTGTTTCAGCCTCAGGTGTCTTTGGCTTGAAGGCTTATCGGCAATCAGTATAAACACCTGGATCTTGAATGTGAGGATGGGACCAAAGTTCTTAGATTAAGCAATATCCTGTACAGGGATATTGCTTAATGCTGAACTAGGATGGCTGAGAACAAGAGGATAGTATTTTTAAAAAATGTCATGGTCATTGTGAGATGTTCCTGTGAAATCAGGGAAGGTGGTCTTTGGAAGCACAGGTTTAGTGAAGAGATAAGGGTGCAAAACAGATTGAGTAGCAAGAAAATAGAGGTATTGGATAAATATTCAACTAAGTAAGTTTGGCAATGAAAGATAAGGAGAAATAGGATGCAAGCTTGAAACACAATGGGATTAATTGATGTTTTTTTGAATGTGGGAATGGGGAGAAATGAGTATAATTGAATACAGAGGGGAACAAGTAAATTGAGAGGGTGGTACTGAACATACCTTTTGAGAGAGGAAATAATTGAGAGTTCAGGGCCTGGAGAACACTAAAGAATTAATATACGTTGATGAAAAAAAGGAAATATTGTGCTGGAGTTGTAGCTTAGTGATAGAGTGCTTGCCTAGAATGTGTTGAGGCACTGGGCTTGATTCTCAGCACTGTATATGAATAAATAAATAAAATAAAGGCCCATAGACAATTAAAAATTTTTTTAAAAGAAAGGAAATATTTTCAAAACTGGAAATTCAAGTCAGTGTATGATTAGACATAATTTTATCAAATGTGTTTTTAGAACAAAATAATGTCATTAAGAGATCCATAGCAGCTAGGTGTAATGGCACATGCCTGTAATCCCAGAGGTTCTGGAGGCTGAGACAAGAGGATTGTGAGTTCAGAGCCAGCCTTAGCAAAAGCAAGGCACTAAGCAACTCAGTGAGACCCTATCTCTAAATAAAGTACAAAATAAGGTTGGGGGGCTGGGATGGTGGCTCAGTGGCAGAACGCTTGCCTTGCACATGTGAGGCACTGGGTTTGATCCTCAGCACCACATAAAAACAAATAAACAAAATAAAGATATTGTGTCCAAGTATAGGTAAAAACATATTTTAAAAAAAGAAAAGAAAATAGGGCTGGGGATGTGGCTCAGTGGTCAAGTGCCCCTAAGTTCAATCCCTGATACCAAAGAGAGAGAGAGAGAGAGAGAAATATAAATAGTTTTTGCATCTCATGATGGGCAGTTGAAATCTGACTACTCCAATCAATTTCCCTGTAATTTCAGCTGGGCAGATTGTCTCTTTTATGATGGAATATTTATTAGAAATTGTATTAGCATAGGAAGAATGGCTGCTGAGATCTCACATAAAGTGATTAGTTCAATTATAGGTAAAGTCATTTTTTAAAACTTAGAGATGATTTATGATGAAACAAACTACAGAAATAAAGAGGTTACACCTGTAATCCCAGCTACCTGGGAGGCTGAGGTAGAAGGATTGCAAGTTTGAGGCCAGCCTGGTCAGCTTAGTGAGATCCTGTTTCATTATAAAAAATAAAAAGGGTTGGGAATATAGCTCAGTGGTAGAGTGTCCTTGGATTCAATCCCCAGCACTGAAAAAAAAGTTAAAATTATCCACACTTGCTTATTTGCCTATTTTCATGGAAAATGATCTGTATAATGAAGCCATCTCTATTTTCTAAATCATACTTCAAGAACTTTAGTGTCATCTAAGAAAATACATTCTTAGAAAGCTTCTCATTTTAGGAGAAAAATCTAAAACTATCCTTCCTGATGTCAAGAGATTTTTGTCAGATGTTGAATAACTCTAGATTCCTCTTAGAATTATTCTTTTGTCAGCATGGTACATGCAAGAGCATCTTATGGAATCAATATCTTCAGTGAGTTAATATGTACAGAAATTAAAATTTGAGAATTAAATATCTCTCTGGAGCATTAAGCAAATGATTCATTTGGTAAGTGTCAGGTCATTTCATTTTGAAAATTGATTATTTAAAAAGGCCTTTAAACTTCTTATTTTGGGGTTGGGGGTATAGCTCAGTGGTAGAGCATGGTGGTGCCCTGGGTTTAATCCCTGGCACCACAAAAATAAACAAAACAACAAAAACAAACAAAGAAATATATATTTTGGTGGTACTGGGGTTTGAAACTGGAAGTGTTCTACTTGTGAGCTACATTCTTACCACATTTTTTTGAAAATGTGTTTTAAGGCAGGGTCTCCTTAAATTGCTGAGGCTGGCATTGACCTTGCAGACCTCCAGCCTCCCAAATCACTGGAATTAAGGCATATGCCACCATGCCCAGGTTCAGACTTTTTTTCTTTAAACCAAAAAATTGGCTTCACTTCAATCATCTTTCCTCTTTATAGATGTACATAAAAGGAGAATGAATGTTTTGTTTTTAATGGGTATCTAATTACTGTTTTGCAGTATGTCATGTTGCTTGCAAGTTGGTGTGTATGTGTGAAGTCTCAGTTGCTTCAGAAGAAGCTCTTCGAAGACAGATTTTGGTAAGTCCTAGTTGATTGAGGAGAAAGTGTAGATGAAATGAGATAATTGTTACTCTGATGAAAATGGTTGAAGTTAGTATAAAACTGGAGGGGGTTGAAACCTTTAGTGCTAACGATGTTCTTTTTATCATCAGTGTATCTATTACAGTTGAAGATCTGGGCAGTTCTATATTTATTATTACTGTGATTCAGTAAACTAACTACATATTGATTGTATAAATCTGGATTTATGAATTCCTTTTTGCTTTTATCACCTCTTTTTCTTTTCTTTCTTTTTGGTGGCATTGGGAGGGTACTGGGGATTGGATTGAACCCAGGGTGCTCTACCACTGAGTTATATTCCTAGCCCTTTTTATTTTTATTATGAGACAGGATTCCACTAAATTATTGAGGCTCTCCTTGAATTTGTGATCCTCTAGCCTCAGCCTTCCCAATAGTTGAAAATATAGACAAATGCCACTGTGCCTGGCCTATCACCTCTAACTTGATAGCATGTCAGTTTCTCTATCCAAGGGAATGGTATTATTTAGGCTTAGAAGAGTTTGTCTAATGAAAAATTTGAATTATTAAGTAAGTAAAGATTATATGATTTTGTTTTTCCACTTTTTTTTTTTGAGACAGGGTCTCATTATGTTGGCCAGTCTGGCCTGAAACCCTTGAACTCAAGTGATTCTCCTATCTCAGCATCCAGGGAGCTGGGACTACAGGTGTGCTTCATTGCACCCAGCAAGAGTGCAGGATTAGAAGTCTGGAGACCTAGATTTGAATTCCAGTTCTGTGACTTCTAGCTATGTGCCATTGGAAGATTATTTAGTTTTCTCACTTGTAATGTGAAAATACTAATATCTACCTTAGAGTATTATAGGGTTAAAATTATTTTTTTTTGAGAAGTGCTGGATAAACTAAAATGGGAAGGTAAATATACAATAGACAGACTGTATATTTGCCCATGTGGATATAATTACAATTACCTGAAAAATCCACATAGTATGTCATATAATAAATCTGGGTTGAATATGGGGTTCATCTTGTGTGTTTTCATCAAAATGTAGCCACTGTAATGTACCTGAACAGTTATATTTTGCCCAACTTTTGTAAATATTTTTTTTTCAGTGGGAAGTTCAGTCTGAAACAAACTATTCAATTATGGCTGAAACTCGAAGTCCTCCTCTAGCATTTCTATTACTTAAAAAAATTAAGGATTGGTGTGTAGCTCAGTGAGAGTGCTTGTCTAGCATTCTGAAGATCTTGGGTTGGATCTTTAGCATCACAAAAATAAATATTTTCCCCCAAATAATACATATATATATTTATGTGAAATTAAAATTTTCAGAAAAATAATGACAGTAATAAAAAATAGCAGTTTTCTGCTCAGTTCCTCTCTGTCTACTGTCTTGTTCCCTGGAGGCAATCATGTTTTTTCAGTGGAAAAATATTTTTCCCAGTGTTTTAAATCATTATACATGCATGCATTTTTTGGTGGTCCTGGGGATGTAGCCCAGGGCCTTCCACATGCTTGGCAAGTACTCTACCACTGAACTACACCCTCAGCTATGAAGCAGTATTTTATTATGGAAAAGCTCAATTGTACACAAAACTCAGTTAAGATAATTACAGTGATTCCCTCATTTACCAATCACTCAATTAGAATAATCCTCTATTCATGGTCATTCATTTCTTCTATATCCTCCAACAATAACTTCCTGGCCCAATGGATTATTTTAAAGCAAGTCCAAAATGTATAATTTTGTATCTGCGTCTAAAAGACAAGATATATTTTTATTCAACAGATCCAATATCTATTAAACCTTATAAAACTTAACAAAGATTTCCTGAAATCATTATACATCCAGATCCACAACCCCTTGCCCTCAGCAGGTTAGAGAACCAACTTATTATTCTGAAAACTATTAAATAAAGAGCAGTAAACAAGCATTTAGTCTTTTGGTACAAACCATGTTTTGGGGTAACTAAGTAGTTAATGAGGGAGTTTCTCTCTATTTCAGTAATTAAACAAAGAAGGAATGTAGAATTAGAATATCTGAACCCTTGAGTTGGTTTCATAGAATCAGGACCAAAGAAGATTCTCATCTTGTATTTTATTAATCTGTCTCTTTTATTTTTTATTTTATTTTTTTAGATAGACGCAATATCTTTATTTTATTTATTTACTTATTTATTATTTAAATTTTTTTTGTTTATTCATTTTTATGTGGTGCTGAGGATTGAACCCAGTGCCTCACACGTGTGAGGCAGGCACTCTGCCACTGACCCACAACCCCAGCCTTATTTTATTTATTTTTATGTGGTGCTGAGGATCAAATCCAGTGCCTCACATGCTTGAAGCAAGCACTCTATCGCTGAGCTATAACCCCAGCCCCTAATCTGTCTTTTTTAAACTTCGTATTTTCTCTCTTTTTAAAATAAAAAAATCTATTGTAGAAGAAATTTATTTATTGAAGAAGCCAGGGTGTTTGTCCTGTAGAATTTATTAAATTCTGGATTCTGATGATTGCATCCTCATGATATCATTTGAAATACAGTCCTCTGTCCTCAGTTTCCTGTGAACTGGTAGTTAGATCAAGAAACTTGTTTTGATTCAGGTTTGCATTTTGTCAGAATAATTTATATGTGGTATGATGTACTAATGCCCACCTATCACTTTTTTTTGTTCTGTTAGTGCCCTTTGATGATTATTGTTCTATATTTGATATTTCTGTAGGGGTTTGGATATTCTAATTCTAATTCTGTGTTCCTTCTTTGTTCATTAATTGAAATAGTTAATTCTTTTGGGGTGAAGTGTAGTTTATAAAGAAAGACAAACTAAGGGCTTGATTCTTGCCCTTTAGTCATTTTCAGAAATAATGAGTAGGTTCTCTAACATCTTAAACAGTAGCCAGATATTTTTTAAAAATTTTGTGCTGGGTATTGAACCCAGGACTTTGGGGATACTAAACATGCACTTTACCACTGAGCTACATTTCTAGCCCCAAGTAAGTTTTTTAAAGAAATATATCATTATGGTCTGCATGAGGCCCTGAGTTCAATACCCAGCACTCTCACCCCCTATATAATAAAATCTATATGGATATATATAGCTAATGAATTTTATTCAGTTGTAGTTATTTTTATTGATGCATATTGCTCTATCTTTGACCTACTGGTAGGAACCACTTGAAGTGGTTCTCAATCCTTCTGACATGACCCTAGTAGTTCAATAGTTTTTTTTTTTTTTTAAATTTCTAATATGACAGTATTGCAGCCTCATCTGATATAATTCCTGTCGTGGACCTGGAATCAGTCATTCCTCCAAACAGCTTTCTTTACTTTTAATAGAGATTCTTAATTGGGCATGGTAGTACATTCCTATGATTCCAGAAACTCAAGAAGCTAAGACAGGAGAATCACAAGCTTGAGGCTGGCCTCAAGATAGAAACTAAAAAGGGCCAAGGATGTAGCTCAGTGGTACAGTGCTCATGTGTTCAATTCCTAGTAATGCAAAAAAAATCTATGTATCTCTATATGTCCACATATCTATCTATCTATATCCATATATAAATATATTTTTTTCAGTACTGGATATTGAACCCAGGGTGCTCTACCACTGAGCTACATCCCCAGCCCTTTTTTATTTTTTCTTAATTTTGAGACAGATTATCACTAAATTGGCCAGGCTGGTCTTGAACTTTCAGTCTCTCTGCCACAGCTTCCCAAGTAGCCGGGATTACAAGCACCTGGCCATATTTTTGAAAAAAGAGAAAATACATGAGTTCTTACTTAAATTTTTAAATGGTATTTAATATTATAGCATTTCACTTAGCCTTCTTGATTTTTTGTTGTATATCTATTTTTAATTATAGAGGGACACAATACCTTTATTTTATTTGTTTTATTTTTATGTGGTGCCTGGGATCAAACCCAGTGCCTCAAGCATGCTAGACAAGCTCTCTACCACTAGGCCACAACCCCAGCCCCTTGTTGTATATCTTTTACTGTCTTATAACCTTAATATACTGAATAATTTATTTCATCCTAAAATATGTTATTTATAATAGTTTCAGAATATAGTAATATCAACATTATCAGATAATATGATTTCTGAAAACAATTTTTTTTCATGATGGGGATTGAACCCAGGACCTCATACTGGTTAAACAAATACTTTACCACTGATCTACACACTTAGACCTAGATTTTTCATATTTCTTTTATTCTCAGAATATATTCCATTAGTCAAACTTTGATTTTTTTTTTAAATAAATGTTGGTATTTATTTATTTATTTATTTATTTATTTATTTATATGTGGTGCTGAGAATCGAACCCAGTGCCTCATACATGCCAGGCAAATGCACTATTGCTGAGCCACAGTCCCAGCCCAAAATGTGATTTTATTTTATTTTTTAAAAAATATCTGGTATTTTAAAAATATCTTTATTGTTTGTTTATTTATTTTTATGTGGTGCTGAGGATTGAACCCAGGCCTCACATGTGTGAGGCAAGTGCTCTGCCACTGAGCCACAACCCCAGCATATGGTTTTAATATTCTTAAAATACCGCTTTTAAATTACTTGACCAGGAGGCTGAGGCAGAAGCCTTTCCACCTGAGATCAGGAGTTTGAGGCTGTTCAGGGCAACATATTGAGATCCCCAGCTCAAAAAACAAAAAAGAAGTTACTTGAAGTAATTCTTGCTTTATGATTGTGCCTTCAACTTGATAGATAATTAGGTCAATTTCTTTTTATTTACTTTAGATTTTTACTGATTTTTTCCAGTTTGAATAAATTTTGTTTTATAATTTTGAAAGATTAATATGCTTCCAAAGACAAATCTACTTAATAAAGTATATTTAAATAAGTCTAGCTTATTTCTGCCTGGCATACATGAGGCTCTGGGTTCAATCCCCGGCACTGCAAAGAAAAAATAATATTAATAATATATACCTGTTTGATTATATTTTAAAATTATAAACAATAAAATGTGTTTACTCTTTCTTCTTGTAGATAATCATTTTATTTTATTGCTTATGATTTTAAATATAATCAAACAGGTATATATTATTAATATTATTTTTTCTTTGCAGTGTTGGGGATTGAACCCACAGCCTGATGTATGCCAGGCAGAAAGCTCTACCAGTGACCCAGAGCTCAAGTCCCAGTGCATAACTTGTGTCTTCCCCACCTCCAGTTTCTTAGATAAATTGTAGCATTCATGTGTATTCTTGTCCATTTTTCCCCCCACTTGACAATTGAATGTTACTTCCTAGGATCACCCTGCAGCAGTATATAGATATTTCTGATTTTCTTTTGCAGTATTAGGGATTGAACCCATGGGTCCTCTACCACAGAGCTATATCCACAGTCCTTTAATTTTTTTTTATTTTAAATTTTGAAACAGGGTATCAGTAAGTTGGAGAGGCTGGCCTTGAACTTGACATCCTCCTGCCTCAAACTCCTGAGTCTCTGGGATTTATGGTAGAAGGGATGACTGTAGTATATGCTCTGTCCTCCATCTTGATCCAGCTCTTCTTTGCTTCCACAGCATTTTTGTATATTACTTATCAACTATTTACTTAAATATCTATCAATTATAGTACTGTTAGCTTTTCCAGGGTGCCTGGCATGTAAAGGATACTTAGTATTAATGTTGGATTAGTCAAAATTGTGTTAGGGATGAAATTAAAAACTAGAACCCAGGTGTGTTGAACCATAGTCTAATGCTTATTATATAATTATATCAATTATGCATGCATCAAGTTTTCAAAACTTTCTTTTCCTGTATAAATTATCCCAATATTTTAGTAGATGTGTTATCAGGACTATTAATTTTTTGTTATTATTGCTTTTCTTAAGTTTCTTTCTTTTAAATTGTGGCATTCAAAGCAGAACACACAACTCTAATAAGTACTGATTTTTTTCCTTTCGTGGGCTATGTGACTATATATTGACAGGATTAATTATTTTCTCCAGTACTCTCCAGCCAGATTGAGGGAGGTGTGAAGTTTTAAAAACTATTTTCTAACTTCTCTCTTCTAGATGAATATGAGAACAGGAAAAGGGTGGGTGGATGTTGGAAATGCTTTGATCGCTGATGAATTTTTTCAAGCTGCCATGGCTGTAAGTTACCATTGATTTTTTGCTGCGGCAATTATTAGTAACATCTCTTGTTAGTTTCATCATTACATTGTGGTATTGTTTTATTTTCCAGGGTCTGGAGCAATTATATGTCAAATTAGTGCAGAGGAGCTACTCTGAGGACCACTTAATCATGCAGAAGACTGCTGTGGAGAATGACCTCTTCAAAGTGCTTTCTTACCAAGCAGAATCAGTAGGTGTCATAGGCACCAGGGCTTTATGGTGGGGTATTTTGTATATGTAAATGCAAAAGTGATGAGATGTAATATGTTAAAAGAAAGTCAGGTGTCACTGGCCTTTTATAGGATATTATATTTGACCTTTTTCTCTCTGTCTTATATCTGACAGTGATATTACTCATCGTGATTGAAATATGTGTGGGGGTGGATGAAGGTGAAAAGACTGATATGTAGCTAAACATCATTTTCAACCACTGCAAGTCACACCTGCCATTTATTTGTGGCAGCATCCTTGACCTGAAACACCTGTTTCTGTTTGTGACTCTCTTACATTCATAGTCTGCCTGAAAAGAGCCTTCTTATTTGCAGTTGTTCTGGGTTGTTTGTTGATGTTTTTAAAAATCTGCTGCTATCACACAATCTTCAAAGTTGCATTTTACCTCTGTTTACCTTCTGGGTTTCCTCCTTTAGTCATCATGGAGTTAGTTGTGCATTTTCAGTTGACAAAATGTAAGCCATGATGCATTTGCCTTCTGTATATAAATCTGGACCTAAAAAAGGCTTTAGAAATCATCTAGTCTTGTAGCAATTTTTCAGTGCATGAAAATGCTTGATATGTAAATCTTATCATCTTTGGCTACCTGAAACTTTGAGTAGTTATGATTAATATTGAGAACTATATAATTATTAACTTTAGAAGATGACATCATTAAAAGTAGGAGTGGAAGCTTTTTTTATTTGTTCTTTTTAGTTATACATGAGAGTAGAATGTATTTTGCCATATTCATACAAACATGAAGAATTTCTTATACTAATTAGGATCCCAGTCTTATGGATGTACATGATGTGGAGATTCACTGTGGTGTATTAATATATGTATGTAGGGAAGTGTTATTGGATTCATTCTACTGTCTTTCCTATTCTTTTTTTATTTTATTTTATTTTTTAGTTGTAGTTGGACACAATACCTTTATTTTATTTATTTATTTTTATGTGATGCTGAGAATCGAACTCAGGACCTTGCATGTGCTAGATGAACCCCCTACCACTGAGCCACAACCCCAGCCCTGTCTTTCCTATTCTTATTTCCCCTCCCTTCCCTTCATTCCTCTTTGTCTAAAGGCTGAACTTCTATTCTTCCCCTCCCCCTCTTGTGGTGTGTTAGCCTCCACATATCAGAGAGAACATTAGACCTTCAGTTTTTTGGAATTAGCTTATTTCACCTAGCATGATAGTCTCCAGCTCCATCCATTTACCAGCAAATGGCATAGTCATTTCTTTTTATGGCTGAGTAATATTCCATCGTGTATATACACACCACATTTTCTTTTTCCATTCATCTGTTGAAGGGCACCTAGGTTGGTTCCATAGCTTAGCTATTGTGAATTGGAATGTTATAAACATTGATGTGGCTGTGTCACTGTAGTATTCTGATTTTAACTCCCTTAGATATATACCTAGGAGTGATACAACCAGGTCAAATGGTGATTCCATTCCTAATTTTTTGAGGAATCTCCATACTGCTTTTCAGAGTAGTTGCACCAATTTTTAGTCCTACCAGCAATGTATGAGTGAACCTTTTGCCCCACATCCTTGCCAACATTTGTTATTGCTTGTATTCTTTTTTAAAATATTTTTTTTTAGTTGTAGATGGACATAATACCTTTATTTTATTTTTATGTGGTGTTGAGGATCAAACCCAGTGCCTTTCACATGGCGAGGTGAGCACTCTACCACTGAGCTACAACCCCAGCCCTGTTATTGCTTGTATTCTTTTTTTTTTTTTGTATTCCTGTGAATTCTGACTGGAGTGAGATGAAATATCAGTGTAGTTTTAATTTGCATTTCTCTAATAGCTAGAGATGTTGAACATTTTTTCATATATTTGCTGACAATTCATATTTCTTCTGTGAAGTGCCTGTTCAATGTCTTTGCCCATTTATTGACTGGGTTATTTGTTTTTGTGGTGCAGGTGGCAAAGATTTTCACATTCTTGATTGTTTCCTTTGCTTTGAAGAAGCTTTTTAGTTTGATACCATCCCATTTATTGATTCTTGATTTTACTTGATTTTACTTCTTGTGATTTAGGAGTCTTGTTGAGGAAGTCATTTCCTAAGCCAACATGTTAGAGTAGTGAGCCTACATTTGCTCCTAGTAGGTACAAGGTTTCTAGTCTAATGCTGAGGTCTTTGCTCCACTTTTAGTTGAGTTTTGTGCAGGGTGAGATAGGGATTCAGTTTCATTCTGCTATATATGGATTTTTAGTTTTCCTGGCACCATTTGTTGAAGAGGCTATCTTTTCTCCAATGCATGTTTATGCCACCTTTTTTAGTATGAGATAACTGTATTTATGTGGGTTTGTCTCTGTGTCTTTTACTCTGTTCATTGGTGTCCATGTCTGTTTTGGTGCCAATACCATGCCATTTTCTGTAGTAGAGTTTATGCCTCCTGCTCCACTTTTCTTGCTGAGGATTGCTTTAACTATCCTGGGCCTTTTGTTTTTCCAAATGAATTTCATGACTACTTTTTCTATTTCTATGAATAATGGCATTAGAATTTTAAAAGGGACTGCATTAAATCTGTATAGTGCTTTTGGTAGTATGACCATTTTGACCACATTAATTCTGCCTGTCCAATAAAATGGGGGAATCTTTCCATCTTCTAAGGTCTTCAATATCTTTCTTTAATGTTCTGTAGTTTTCATTGCAGAGGTCTTTCACCTCTTTTTTTTAGGATAATTCCCAAGTATTTTTTTTATGAAGCTATTGTGAATGGGATAGTCCTCCTAATTTTCAGCTGACTCATCATTGGTGTACAGGAATGCAATTGATTTATGGGTGTTAATTTTATATCCTGCTACTTTGCTGAATTCATTTATGAGTTCTGGAAGTTTTCTGGATTTTCTAAATGTAGGTTCATGTCATGGGCAAATGGGGAGAGTTTGAGTTTTTCTTTTCCTATTCATATCCCCTTAATTTCTTTCTTTTGCCTAATTGCTCTGCCTAGAGTTTCAAGGACTGTGTTGAATAGAAATGATAAAAGAGGGCATTCCTGTATTATTCCAGTTTTTAGAAGGAATGTTTTCAGTTTTTCTCCATTTAGAATGATGTTGGCCTTGGGTTTAACATATATAGCTTTTTTAGTGTTGAGGACTGTTCCTATTATCCCTAGTTTTTCTAGTGTTTTGAACATGAATGAATGCTAAATTTTGTCAAATGCCTTTTCTGCATCTATTGAGATAATCATGTGATTCTTGTCTTTAAGTCTATTGATGTGGTGGATTATATTTATTGATTTCCATATATTGAACTAATCTTGCATCCCTGGGATGAAACCTGCTTGATCATAGTGCACTATCTTTTTAATGTGTTTTTATATGCAATTCAGAGGTTAATTCTTTTTGTTATAAGTTGATTTCCACCTGTATGACATTTTTATTATTAGAGCTGTAGATTTTATTGATGACTGTTAAGCAGAAGACATCTCTAAAAACCTTTGTTAACAGTGTTGTTTGCTAATGAGTTTTCTCTGTCATAGTAAACCTTCTGAGATATTTCTTTTTTATATATTTTTAGTTGTTGATGGACCATTATTTTATTCATTTATTTATATGTGGTGCTGAGAATCTAACCCAGTGCTTCACACATGCTAGGCAAGTGCTTTACCATTGAGCCACAACCCCAGCCCCTGAGATATTTCTTTTCTTTTCTTTTTCTTTTTTTTTGAGAGAGAGAGAGAATTTTTTTTAATATTTATTTTTTAGTTTTCGGCGGACACAACATCTTTGTTTGTATGTGGTGCTGAGGATCGAGCCCGGGCCGCATGCATGCCGGGCGAGCGCACTACCTGAGCCCCAGCCCCCCTGAGATATTTCTTAAAGATAATGTAGGATTTATTGTTCTCTAGGCACTTGCCAATGAACCAATTAGTTAATTACTTATCATTTGTTGTATTACTCAACAGAAAAGGAGTATTTGCTTTGAACAGAGTATTGTGCTAGGCTTTGTGGGGGAATGCAAAATAAGCATATATATCCTGCTCTCAAGGAGATTATAATTTAGTTGGTGAGATAAAAGTTACGTATACAAGATAGAATTAAGTGAACTATTGTAGAATGAATCTGACATAACTTTCCTATGTTCATATGTGGATACACCACCAGTGAAACTCCACATAATGTACAGCCACAAGAATGGGATCTAATTAGAATAAGTTATACTCCGTGTATGTATAACATGTCAAAATGCACTGTACTGTCATGTGTCTCTAAAAATAACAAAAAACTGTAAAAAAGATAGGATTAAGTACATGAGAGTAGTGCATATAAACGATCTGCATGCAGTGTGCAGTTCTGTATATGAGTAGAAGTATAAGGTGCTGTCACTTTCCTCAAGAAAATTAAAGGTGGGCAAGGTGGCATGCACTTGTAGTCCCAGCTATTTAGAAGGAAGCTGAAGCAGGAGAATTGCTTATGTCCAGGAGTTTGAAGCAAGATAATGTGACCCCTTCTCAAAAACAAATATGTGTATGGGTATATATAATACATATATATATATATATATATATATATATATATATATATAAAATTTGGAAGTTAGGCCATGAACACATTTTTAAATGGAAAAAGGAAAATATTAAGTGACAAATGAATGTCATAGATCAGGTGAGAAACATACTGTTTAATGTGGTCACATGACCTTCATAACAATTGCTGAAATTCACTTTTTATCTCTCCCTATATCTACCTGCAAAATATTCATTTTCTGTTTACCTTTGTGCCACAGATTATCCATTTATATTCTTTTATTATTATTTGTTTTTGGTACTGGGGTTTGAGCCCAGGACCTCATGCATGCTAAACATTGGCTTTATCACTAAGCTGCATTCTCAGCCCTGTGTAATCTTTTAGCATTTTAGGAAAAAAAACATATCTTCATATTTCTCCTAATTCGCCATTTCCCTTGTCTATTGGCAGTACCTTTTTCTGCTGTCTGCATCATGTGCACACACAAGGGTCATCTGCTTTGGTTCTGCTTCTTACCCTATATATAATAAGACTACCTGTAGAACCTAGCAGGGTCACATTGAGGTAAAAGCTATGAGCTTACACATAAAGATTATGATGTAGGCTATTTTATAGTTGCAAGCCAAGTGGAAGCTCAGCTTTTTCTATTATACCAAGTACTTTGGTCCATTATCTATCTTTCATACTAATTAAAAAAGTAGTAACTTAGTGGGGTTAGGGATATAGCTCAGTTGGTAGAGTGCTTGCCCTTTTTCAATCGCTAGCACCAAAAAAAAGTAGTGACTTAAGAAATTAATTTTGCACTGTCACCTTTTAGCATGGTACCTAACAATCATAGATATTATATAAATGTATGTGCTACAGATGATCTCTCCTATTTCTATTATCTCTCTGACCTTTTTGCTGCCCTACCAGAAGAGTGATAAGTAGTGTGTGTAAGATGTGAAAAACTGAGAAACATTGGTATAAGCAAGGGCTACAAGAGTGTAGAAAAGGGGAAAGATTATTGGTGACTGGGTTGGTAGGGGAAGACACAAATAATTTAGGGCATGATTTGAACTTTGAAGAAACAGATTTAGAAAAGTGGGGGCAAAAATACAGGCTATTCCAAGTAGAGCAAAGGCTTGTGCATGAGCATAGAGTCATATAGGCAGAATTGTGCATCTCATTTTTAAGGAATGCTGTGTGACCAGTTCATCTGGAATGAAATATTTGCAAGGGTATAGTAAAAACTAAGTTTGGACCCAGATTGAGAAAACTCAGATATACCTCTTTGAAAAAATACTTTTGATATTTTCATAAAATTATAGTGGAAGGTGGCTGGAGAGAGGTAAGTGTAGTCATGTGGAAAAAAAAAGAAATGTAAAACTAAAGAAAAAAAAAGAGTAGTCACGCTTGGCAGTCATGCTTGGAATGAATTAAAACATGAACAGAAGGTATGGAGGCATAGTGTAAGCATGAACTAATGAAAGTGTGGACTACAAAATTAACAACAGTGGGCTGGAGTTGTAGCTCAGTAGTAGTGTGCTTGCCTAGCATGTGTGAGGTACTGGGTTTGATTCTCAGCACTGCACATAAATAAATAAAATAAAGGCCCATCAACAACTAAAAAGATATTTTTAAAAAGTAAAAAGTAATAAGCATTAGGTAAGATAGGGCAGATACAGGAGACATTAAAATGGAAGCAAGCATTTATGCTCAGTGAGGACTTGAACCACTTAAGTTTTAGAGAAAGGAAAGGATGCATGATAAGAAAGCTTATTCATTCCACATTTACTTGTTGCCAGGAGGTGTGTTTGGGGACATGTAGTCAAAACTAGAATAAGCAGAAAGGACGGAGATCAAATAAGAAACGAAAGATTAGTACAGTGAGTCATGTATGAGAAGGAAACTTAGATGGTTAGTAGTAGCCAAAGCTTCAGAGAAATAAAGGAAGTGAGGTTGCAATGGAGGTGTTTAGACATGGCCTTCAGGAAGGTGACAGTGACTACGGAAAAAAGTTTTCAGTAGCAAGGTAAAAGTAGAAGACAGAGTGTAGAGATTTAAGGACTGAATGGAGTGAGGCAATGGAAGTTGGGTTAGCATTCTGAGAGGTCAAAACTATTTTCAAAATTCTAAAATGTTATTTTTATTTTTTTGCTATATTAATTTTTGTGTTAGTGGCACAAAAACAACAATGTTAAAATGGCTGATGCTTAGATGTAAATCAAGACAATAGCTTGTACTTCTCTAGTAGATATTTTATCAGTCAGTTTTACTTTAAAATATCCTTAATGAGGCAGTAAAGATGATTACTTTTATTAAATTTTTAACTTGGAGGACATATTGTTTTAATTATTTATTTTTTTAGTTTTTTCATACTGGGGATTGAATCCAGGGGCACTTAATCACTGAGCCACAACTCCAGACTTTTTTAATTTTTGTTTTTTGTGACAAAGTCTCACTAAGACAGTGCCTCACTAAGTTTCTGAGGCTGCCCTTGAACTTGCAGTTCTCCTGCCTCAGCCTCCTGAGTTGCTGGGATTACAAGTGTGTGCTGTGATGCCCAGCAGATACGTTTTAATATTCTGTGATGAAAAAGGAAGTACACATAGAGCACTTCTGTGATGGCTGTATTGAGGAAATGTCCTTAGGTGATTGTTTAACTTATGAACTGAATTAGAAACTCACTTGAAAGCATAACTGATGCAGACTTTGTTCATGTATACTTGGGTATTTAGCAGATATTTTCATAAAAATGAATGGAGTATATGACTTCAGGGAAATCAGTGGAGAGCATTTTTGCCAGTGATAATTTTTTTTTTCATGGACCAGTGATGTTTGCAGTTATAAAGTTTTAGCTTTTAGTTAAAAATTAGAATGTTGGGAAACTTATACTTCTACCAAGAGCACGTTAGCTTCCAAATACTTCGACTTTGAATGTTCCAGAGGCCTCTGGCTAGAGGTCAGTCTCATCCAGGAGGGAGGCTATAGCTCCAGGAAACATTACCATGACTAATGGACCAACTGGGCCCAAGACATGTACCCCAGAGCTGTTTATGGCCTCAAGTTTCTCACTTCCTGTAAGGAGTTCAGCCTGTGGCATCTTTGCCCTAGGCTGTTATCTGTGGGGTCATGGAGTTCAGAAGCTCAGGGGCCTTAGCCCACAGGTGAAGAGAAGCTATAGGGAACAGGTATAGGAGCCCTGAGGTCTTTCCTATCTCAGACAAGATGGGTAGGAAGGAGAACCTGGTGTACAAGATAGGGATGTGATTGACTGGAGGAGTTTGTTCTTCCCAGCCAAGCAAGTGCCCCACCTCTGTCTAGTTTGGGCAGCTGGGCTGCCAAGGTCAGGGTGGCCTCACCTGGATATCTTTAAGCTTCCCTCTCCCTTTTGTTTTACTCTTGGCCTCTCACATCATGGGGGATCCAGCCCAGAAGGTCACCTCGTACTCTTTGCTGTATATATCTGAGACTAGTTTTTATTCCTTGTGAAGATGATATACTATTTTTATTAAGCATGACTTGGGTGCGAGCTGCTGGCTTCCTCTGCACGTGCATGTGGAGAACAGGTGTTCCCTTCCCTGTCCTGGCTTGGGGGAAGTCACAGCTGGAGTTCTGGCTCCTGAGGAGATCCTGGATGTGAAGGACACCTGTCACTCCCCCCCCCCCACTATTTGTTTAAACTCCTTGAAATAGTCTGTGCAAAAGTAATAAACTATGTTGACTTGTTGGAAAAAAAAAAACAAAAGATCCTCCAGTACTTAGACTTTTTCTCATGGAATTGGTGGTGATATTAACAAATGTGGTTTTTAAAACTTTATTTTGAAATAATTATAGACTCACAGGAAGCTGCAAAAATAGTAAAGAGAAATTTGGTGTAATCTTCACCCGGTTTTTCCCCAATGGAAACATTTTGTGTGTATACTTAGTGCAATATAAAACTAGGAAATAGATGTGGGTACAATCCACAAACCTTATTTAAGTTTCCCCAGTTTTACATACATTAAATTTTGTGTGTTTGTAGTTCTGTACAATTTTATTGACATGTATATATTCATGTTAACCACACACCCCCAATCAAGATACAGAACAATTTCATCACCACAAATATCCCCATCCCTAACCCCAGGGAACCAATAACCTATTCTCCATCTCTATAGTTTTGTCATTTTGAGAATGTTAAGTAAATGGAATTATACAATATGTATACCTTTGGATATTGGCTCTTTTCACTCAGCATAATTCCTTTGAGGTCCATCCAAGTTTCGTTTCTGTATATCAATAGTACATCCTGTTTTATTGCCAAGTAGAATCCTACAGTATGGATGTACCACAGTTTGGCCATTCACCATTGAAGGAATTTGGGGTTTTCCAATTTTTAACTATTGCAAATAAAGTTGACAGAGACATTTGTGTGCAGGTTTTTGTGCGGCTGTAAGTTTTTGTTTCAGAGCTGGGGATATAGCTCAGTGGCAGAGTGTTTGCCTAGCATGTGCAAGGCCCTGGGTTAGCAAGTTAGCAAGATGCTGTCTAAAAAAAGAGAGAGAGAGAGAAGGAAGTGGGGGAGGGAGGGTGGGAGGGAGGAAGGAAAGAAAGAAGGGAAATTTTGACTTAAGGAAGTTGTGACTGAGCAAAGAAATGGAAAAGCTGCGAATCCAAAATCCACATTCTTTCATTACATCAGTATAGTTAGGGCATCATACCTGATCTAATGGCTCACAGCCTCTAAGTGGTGAAACCAGGGCTTGTGGTTTTCAGATGTTCATCAAAGGTTGCTACAGTATTGCGTCATGCTTCTTCTTTTTCTTCCTTGTTGTCATGCTGGGGCCTTGCCACACTAAGTAAGTGTTCTATTACCCAGCTACACCTGCAGCCCTGCCTCTTCTTTAGGGATTCTTTTGTTTGAGTTCTCTATGCTTTGGGCTTGAAATACTGAATTTTGGCTTCAAGAATATGAACAGTTTTTCCAAAATAACTTGTATTCTTAGAGCTTTGATTTCTCTAGAATAAAATCTGAGTAACCATAAACATTTTGTGGGTTTTTTTGAGCATTGAAGTCTCAGATTGCTTAATATAAGAACAGAAAATAACATCCTCTGATATGGCATTTGTCACTCAGCATTTCTTTTTAATAACAAGATTTTGTGTGCCTTGAATCATGACTCCATTAGCAAGTATTTGTTGGATATTTATTGTGTGGATGGGGATATTATTTTGTAATATCTATAGATAGAAGTTTGGCTTTAGAGGCTCTTTTGTTAGCAATTTGTTTTCCTTTTTAATAAGATCTAGAATTAAACCTTTAGAGGAAGGTCTCTACTTAGCAACATGTCAAGGTTAATATTCATCAGGTTGATGGAGGAGAAAACTAAAAAGGAATTGGCATTTCCTTTTTTTTTTTTCCTTGTGCTGGGCATACACATGCTAAGTGGGCTCTTTATCTCTGAGCTGTACTCACAGCTCCAATATTTTAGAATCTTTATCTTTTTTTCTCTACTAAATCCATTTCTTTTTGGTTGTACTAGGGATCAATTTCAGGACCTCCAGCATGCTAGGCAATCACTCAACCACAGTTATACCCCCAGCCCATCAATCCCTTTCTTATTCAAAGCATGAGAATATTTGACACCATATAAAGAAAAGGAAAGAAAATAGCAAATGGAGGGATTTTCCCTCCTTGGAAAGTACTTTATAAAATTATTTTCTTGTATGTGTCCATGTTTTTAAAAAATATTTTGTCAGCTAAATTCATAAATGGCTGAAACAGCCCTCTTCTACAAGTGCTTAAACAATTCATGATTGATCTTTTTGTTCATTTGAAGGTTTTCAGTTATAGATTGGTAGAGCTGAAAGGAGCCCTAGAGATATCTAGTATAGTCTCCTTATTTTTTAGGTGAGGAAACAGAAGCTAGGAAAGTTAACAGCTAATAAATGGCAGAGTCTGGTGCTTGGGAGGCTGAGGCAGAGGATCACAAATTTGAGGCCAGCCTTAGCAAGTTAGAGAGGCCCTAAGCAATTTAGTGAGACTCTGTCTCAAAAAAAAGTGTTAAAGTGTCCCTGGGTTCAATCCTCACTACCAAAATAATTGAATAAATTGAATGAATGACAACAGAGAGAAAGGAAGAAAGAAAGCAGAATGACTTTTTGGCTTCAAGGTGGCATTACAATAAACTCACTTTGATAGTAGATATTCCCAGCAGTTCAGACTGTAAGGTTATTGTGAGCTTGTTTTAGGACAAAAGATTGCTTTTAATTCCTCTAATGTGAAGATAAATAAAAGAGCTATTTAAATAATAGCATCATTTTGTTAGACATGGCATTATATCATAATATGATAACATAAGGTAGTACTCAAGTTTTTGCATTTACAGAAAAAGTGACTGCTATTCATTCATTATCTACATTGTTACTAAAGATTCTTATCACTTATTCCTCTGTATTTTGAGCTGGCTTTTATGTTTAGTTAGACCAACTAGCATTGTGGAAAAGATTAGAAAACAAAGTAAGACTTTATAGTAGTAGTTAAAATATGATAAAACTGACTTAGAGACAAACTCCTTGTCATTTCATTTTAACCAATTACTGACATTCTCTTTCTCAGGCAGTTGCTCAAGGGGATTTTCAAAGAGCATCTACATGTGCATTGCGTTGTAAAGATATGTTGATGAGGCTTCCCAAAATGGTGAGTGAAATTTCTGCATTTATTTTCCAAGAGTTTGAAAATGTACTCTTTCAATTTCCAGGAAGAATCATTACTACTGCATGAAACCTTTTGGAGATTCTATTTTGAGATCAGTTCCATTGACTTAGCTGATCTTTGAAATATTTTGCTTCCTTTGTCTTTATCAGAAAGGGCATTTGAAAAAGTGATATGGGTTTGTAAGGGTCCCGCGAAACGTCGGAGAAAGAGACCACCAAGTGACCACTCATGCAATTGGCAGAAGGGGGATTTATTGAACCAGCATGCTGGGGCTCCGTGCCCGCTCAAGAAGGGAAAGCAGCCAGAGCCCCGAGCAGGGGCTGAGCACTGCTTAAGTACACTTTTTGGGGAGGGCGGAGGGCTTTGTATACATCAGAACAAATCATCATGAGGCACGGGAAAATTGAACAACAACTCCTAAACATGATTAGTTCATTCATTGGCGGGAACAGGTCAGGCTGGAGTGATAGGTCATTCCTAAGGAGGGGGTTACATTTAAACTGATTGGTCCAGGCCCTGCAATGCCTACGTGCGACCACACAGAGCCTTTGTTAAACAACCAAATAGTCAGGGGAAATATTTACTGGGCAGTTCCAAGCATTGTCTTAACAGCTACAGAAATTTCAGGTTTTGCAGGTAGCATAGGAACCTAACAATACCTAATCCTTTACATTTTAACTCAGACCTTGCAGCTTAGAAACTTTACAACACCCGGTCTTTTACCCTTTAACTTTTACGCTTTAACTTCAATTTCTTTTACCCTTACATTCCCCACTCCTTTTTCTGACTACTTTTAATCTTAAAAGTAATGCATCACAATTATTGAAGGGTTTCACATTTCATGAGTTGTTTTGCGTTCCCTGGAATCATTTTCAGCATGGCCTCCATTTTAGATTCCACTCAATATTAGACCCTGATTTATCTAACTACACTGACTACCTAACTTAAAATCTGGCTTCATTTCCCCCTCTAATTTGGGAACTCCTTACTGCTGTAAGGAAGGGGGGCGAAGAGGATCTTTCCGGCTTCTTCAGGCTGAAAAGGGACGGTGTGGGGCAAGCAGTTTGGAGTCCCCCTTTAATAATCGGGTCTATCGAGTGGTCCATGATAAAAGTCCAATTGAGAAGTATTAGGCTGGAGGGCCATTCGAGGGATAGGTGGTCTATAAGAGAAACAAGAATTCATTAGTTTACTGGAACCATATTGATGCAGCAATAAATGTCACAGCACAGGAATATGCCAATGAGTATAATGGCCAAGACAGAGACTAACAATGTTTTTCACCAGGAAGTACCAAGAACCAGGAGCTAAGATATTGTTTCCACGACAAAGTTGCTGAGGACATGGCTTCTATCTGAGCATGTAAATCTTTAAGGACCTTTGTCACCTTGCCAGAAATGTCGGGGATGTAAACACAACAACTAACATTTAGGTTTACAGATGTCCTTTTCCTTTAAGATATAGTCTAATAATTTAATGTCATCTGATCTTGCAAAATCCTTTTACTAGTATGACCTGTGTCTAATAAAGAAACCTTTAATTCTGCTACTTAGGGCTGGATAACCATACTAGCAAACACCAAACCTACCTGTGTAGGTTAGGAATATCTGTGGGCCTTAAACTAAAAACTACTCTGGCAGTTCCTTTTAATAGTTATCAGACATTCCTGTCTGAGAATCTCTTTCGTAGCCTCCAGTTTACTTATTTTTGGAAGTTACATTTAATTATTATTATCATTTAAAATGTCCAGGAACAACTGTGCTTTGGCTTTAACTATCTTTGCTAAGTGTTTAAGATGAAGCAATTCAAACTGACTTTTGTTCTTATCTATTGTCAACAGTCAGCTGATTTTCCCTGGGAGTCCTCGGGGAACTTCATAGCAGCTTCTCAGTTCTGCTAGTGCCATTTGCGCCAGGATGGGTCCAGGCCTTGCTTGACCATGTGGCTTCCCTCGGAAGCATCAGGGATGTTTCCCCTTTTCTGATGACCCTCCTCTTCACAGCAAATGCACCGATTGGCTTTCTGTCCTCCACTGGTCTCATTAATCTCCCTGTTCAGGAGGTTATGTGGCCTAGAGTTGCAGAGCCCTTTGGAGAAGTCCCCTATTCCCTGATTCAGACTGACTCAGAGGGCAAGAGCCAAATTTTTAATTTTAAAACTTAATCTTAAACATCCAGCAAATAAGTTAACAGCCTTCTATTAAGAGCACTGGGCTTTAATGTCTATCTCTCTATCCTGTAGGTGATAACTCCTTATCTTAAGTTGACCCAGGTTGTGAGTTCTTAAAGCAGTACCTCTTTAAAACATTAACAGGCAATCCTTAAACCATCTATAAGCAAACTACAAAACAAAACTAACTAGGGTAAAAACATATTTAGCTTACATAATAGCTACCTTGAATTCTGGCAGGGTTATACATCATAATTTCCTATTTGAGATCCTAGTAATCTTGGCAAAAACCTACTTTTGGACACAACTTTAACTGTACTGAAATCTGGCTTACTTCTTTCATAGCCACTTTCACATGTAGTGAGATGGGACAGAGCCTTATCTCAAGTAAGGCAGGGCTCTTTATAAATCTCAAGTACTATAGTTCTGAAGCTGATCATTTTACAAAGTTTACATAAATTGTTGTTCAAGTTTACATGAACATTAGCTAACACAACATAATATCACACCTAAAACATGAATTAAAGGCTGAAAGCTTTTAACCTCTTGTAGAAAAGTAGTAATGTATTTTTGTGTTTTGCAATAAAACCTTCTCACAGATTAGGCTCTCATTAACTTAAGAATACATTTAAATTGTATCTCAGTATAAAAAGTAACATGGAACTGTACATATCTTATTGATAACAAGTCCAGTTGTAGAACACAAATGATATAAACAAATCTCCAACATGTTTTTCTTTTAAGCCTAAAATTACCATACAACTTTAGAACACCAGCTTGATATAATGTTCTTTTGAAGCTTCTACCTTACAGACTTGTATACCTGGAAGATATGAACACATTAACAGCACCATAATTACATTGATGTTTTTATATTAACTGAGGTTAGCTTTTAAAGTAACAACATTACAATATTGAAAAATAACAGCTGTTGTTTAACCATAGTTGTATAATCTTTAATTTCTTTAAGATTACTTGCTCAAAAACTTACACACATAACCAACTTACACAGACCTTTTTTATCACTTACTTAAACCTTCTTAATTACTTAATCACATAGACTCTCTTATCCAGAAACACATTTTCCCTCTATTAAATCCATATCTAAAACTTTCTAGTTTTTTTCCATCTGTTAACCTCCTTTTGTTCACACTTTAAAACAATATCTGTAAATTTCTGAATTTAAGCAGATTATTTTATAGACATCAACATTTTATCTGTTTACCCAATTTAAATTGAACCATTTGAATCACGTGAATCAAAGATATTTGGATCCATTTTTAAATTTTTTTTTATGAGCGCTCCTCATCTGTCAATTGTCATATCACTGCAGGATATATGGACATACACACATACAGACATACCGACATACAACACATAACACAAGTGTAACACCCTAGTAGCTTTTTCAGGTGAAATCTCCATTGCAATGTTTAAAAACTCCACAGTTGATCAGAAATAGAACTGATCAGGAAACATTAACCCGTCTGTGGGATTAAAATCATGAGCTCCAAAAAAAAAAAAAAAAATACAGAATCTAAGAAAAAGCAAGAGTCCTAAAAAAGTAATTAGTAAATACCATATAATTTACTTTTTGGTTGGGGTCTAGTTTGAGTTCAGGTAAAAAGACACTTTAACTCTTTTTTTTTTTTCCTTGGGTCAGAAATCTGTCTCCTGCTGAGTGCCCCAAGCTTCTTCTATTTGTATATCAGCTTAAGTCCTGGCTGAGGTCTGGAAGGAACTGGGAAAAAACTGGAATTCTGAGCAGAAACCTCATGCCTAAGGCATTTTAGCTATAAGTCATAATTCTTTATATCTCTTTACATTAGAAACACTTGCCCACACAAAACTGAAAATAGGATCTTTTTCTGATAATATAAAGGCCACCATCAGAGGAAATTCCCTCAGGATCATTAAGCTGCTTCCTTTGTTCTGAAGTTCCTAAAGTAGTATTAAGTTCTACCATGTATATCTAAAATCAAGCTTTAAAAATTTTTAAGTCTGTTGCTAATTAATGTCATTTTAATAAGCCAGACCAACGTTTTAATTTAGCACCCCCCTTTTTTTTTCCTGAATCTTACACACTGAGGGGAACAGATATCATAATTTATTATCTTTGCCCAAGTTAATGCACTGGAATACCTAGTGAAATTTTCTCAGGCTACCCAGTTCAAAATTGAAACTTTCTAATTTTTTTACCCTAAGTATTTAAGTTTTCTTTCTTTCTTTTTTTTTTAATCATTGCTTATGATTCTGAAATTTTTGTGTTTTTTTTTTTTAATATTTTATTTTTTAGTTTTCAGCGGACACAACATCTTTGTTTGTATGTGGTGCTGAGGATCGAACCCGGGCCGCGCGCATGCCAGGCGAGCGCGCTACCACTTGAGCCACATCCCCAGCCCCAGTATTTAAGTTTTCTAGCATGAACTATCTGAAATCAAACTAAACAATTGCTTAAACCCAACTTTTAACTGCAAGATAGTGCAATGCTTTAGAAACCCATTCAGATACCAAATTGTTACAATAAAAAATCATCTTTTAGATACACATTTAGCCAAGATCATCCCCAAGAAACAATCTATAACATCAACACATTACTGTATTTATTGTCCCATTAGTTAAGCAAACAGAGGTGGGGTAATCCCTAAAGTGCAGGTAAGGAAGAAGGAAACTCCCCAAAGCAAAATGGCTTTGGCAGCTGCTGGGAGCCCCTTAGTTCCACCTTTTACTTATAGGATTAGTTCCTCTGGCTTGGTCTGACCCCAGGCACTAGGCATTTCTCACATCTTCTAACTTTTCAGTAGTCAGCTTCCCCAAAATTTCATCTTCTGCTTGCAGTTGTTTCGAGTTTGAGAAAAGTTTAAGCGAGATATCAACGTTTTTAGACCCCAGGCATTTCCCTCTGCAGTGGGCGTGCTCAAGCCAACTATGGGAAGAAAAGAAAACACTGCTTCCCTAATCTTGCTTAACAAAAGGTGGGGGGGTAAAGTTTATCAAAGTTCTTTAAAACACAGCTAAGAGAGGTGTAAAAGGTGAGAACAGAAAAGCTGGCGGTTCTATTGACTTTTGGTCCCTCACAGGAGAAGCATTAGGTTAAAATTTAGCTAAAGTTACTTCCACACATCTAAGGCCGTTTGGAATTTGGGACTCTGCATCGGTCCAAAGTAAAACAATGCCATCACACTTAACAGAGACACAGACAAAAAGACACACAAAGATCATCATGCAGCTCCCGTTCGTTCACAACCCCAAGATCTACAATCTTGTGACTCAAGGAGAATGGAGGGAAAAGGGGGAGGAGCAGAAGGATTGAGTGATAGGATCTTGGGGGAAGGGGTCGGAGTGGAGGCAGGGACCAAGAAAGGCTTCAGGGACAGAGGCGTGGAATGGCTTTGTCCCATACTGGGAGTTACTCAGGCAGAGACAGGGACAATACAAACGTGACACAGAGACAAGGACAAACAGTAAACGGTTAACACAAGTTTAGAGGCAAAGATTAAAGACAGACTGTGAATCCAATCTGAGAGAAAGAATTGCCGGCGAAACCAAATGGGTTGGCAGCAGAGTACAAACAAGGGCACTCTTGTCCCTCTACCAACTGGGGGCACTTTCGCCCCCCCAATCCTCTAAGGCGTCCCTTAAGAGGAGTGGCCTGTGGATTAGGACACGTCTGTCACCACTGCCAGGGAGAATTTACACTCTCCGCTGACGGCCACGCTGCCAACCCAACCAAACCAATCCAAGCCAAAAACCAAACCTGAACCAAAAAGCTCTGAGAACTTATGCTCTCCACCGAGCCAAAAACCAAAAAGCTCTGAGAACTTACGCTCTCCATCGAGCCAAAGACCAAAAAGCTCTAAGTGATTGCAAAGGAAAAGCAAGAAGGAGAACAAGGAGGAGAAGAAAAGGAGGAAGAAGAAGAGGAAGAGGCGCCTTACTTACCCCCTAAAGGAGTCCGTTGGAGGTCTCCTTGTCCGGTGATGCGCTTTTCCCGGCCAACGCACCAAATGTAAGGGTCCCGCGAAACGTCGGAGAAAGAGACCACCAAGTGACCACTCATGCAATTGGCAGAAGGGGGATTTATTGAACCAGCATGCTGGGGCTCCGTGCCCGCTCAAGAAGGGAAAGCAGCCAGAGCCCCAAGCAGGGGCTGAGCACTGCTTAAGTACACTTTTTGGGGAGGGCGGAGGGCTTTGTATACATCAGAACAAATCATCATGAGGCACGGGAAAATTGAACAACAACTCCTAAACATGATTAGTTCATTCATTGGCGGGAACAGGTCAGGCTGGAGTGATAGGTCATTCCTAAGGAGGGGGTTACATTTAAACTGATTGGTCCAGGCCCTGCAATGCCTACGTGCGACCACACAGAGCCTTTATTAAACAACCAAATAGTCAGGGGAAATATTTACTGGGCAGTTCCAAGCATTGTCTTAACAGCTACAGAAATTTCAGGTTTTGCAGGTAGCATAGGAACCTAACAATACCTAATCCTTTACATTTTAACTCAGACCTTGCAGCTTAGAAACTTTACAACACCCGGTCTTTTACCCTTTAACTTTTACACTTTAACTTCAATTTCTTTTACCCTTACAGGTTATTTCTTAAGATTTCTTTGCTTTTCCTTTTATTGCCAAATCATCTTGAAACTATTTCTTCCATATTTCATGCTACACAATGAAAGAAAGAAAAAATGAGTCTATTTTACTACTGACAGGGTTGAAAGCAGTTAATTAGGTCACTGCCATATTATTTTTTCTATACTGAGATTTGGAGGTATGATAGATTTGATAGGATAAAATTTGTTTCCTGGATTGGTTCTCATCAAAATTTCTAAATTTATAGCATTTTTGCTTTGCTTCTTTATCTCCCTTTTCCATTCTTTCTTTGTTTTTTTGTTTTGTTCAGTGTTTATGTTTACTTCAGTTTTTACTCTTACTGTGGGCATTCACAGAGATATAGTTGGATATCAAAGAGACTATTTTTAGGGTTCCATAAGTTGTACCTACTTGTGAGATTGTTTTTTCCCCAAAATTCTGCTTTATAATGTAGAACATAATTCAGTAAATACTTATATGTTGCCTATTATGTTCTAGGCATTTTTCCAGGCTTTAAAATATTTAAAAACAATTTCATATTTACAGAAAACTCAGAAGAGTAGTACAAAGAACTCCTGTATATCCTTTGCCAGAGACTCTAGATTCAAGTTTTCTAGTAATGACCTATATAAAAATGGATTCAGTGTAGGAGTAAATGTCTCTAGTCTTCTTTAATCTAGAATACTGCTTCATTCTTGCCTTGACATTCATGACCTTGAGAGTTTATAGAATTTGACTTAATTTGAGTGTATTCAGTTTCCTTATTATTGGAATAGGTTATGAATTTGATGCCAGCTAATCACATGAGAAATTATATGTTCTCTTCTTACCTTCCTATTTGGTGGCATAAAGAATTGGTTTATCCTATTATGGGTTGTGCTCATTTTGATCTCTTGATTAAAATGGTGTCTTCCAGGTTTTTGCACTGTAGACTTCCAGGTGTTTGTACCATAACCTTGAGCATTTTCCCTTGGTTATTAGTAAGGATTTTATGGGGTAACATTGATATTTTGGAAATCTAATATCTCATTTCACTTTCACCACCTATATTCTTTCTCCCATTTTTCTAACTTTTTTGAGGTATAATTGAAAAAAATTGTATATATTTATAATGCATAATGCTAGTTTTTGCAGCACTAGGGTTTGAATTCAGGGCCTCATATATGTTATGCAAACATTTTTTTGGGAGCTAGGCTAACTCTTTACCAGTGAGCTACATCCCCATTCCAATGTGATATTTTGATACATGTATACAGTGGGAAAAGATTACCACAGTCAAGTTAATGTGCATACTCATCATCACTTAGTTATCATTTTTCATGGAGAAACATTTCAGATCCACTTTCTTTGCAATTTTGAAGTATAAGTTATTATTAACTATAGTCACTATGCTGTACAATAGATCTCTAGAATTTATTTATACTAAATATCTGAAACTTTGTACCCTTTGACCAACATCTTTCCCTCACCCCCAATACCCCTAACCCCCGACAACCACCATTCTGCAGTCAGGTTCTTTAAGTTCAGCTTTGTCAGATTCCACATATAAGTAAGATCATTTTTTTAGTTATGTGTATTTTTTTTTTTTTTGGTGCTGGGAATTGAACCCAGGGCTTTGTACATGTGAGGCAAGCACTCTACCAACTGAGCTATATCCCCAGGCCCATAAGTAAGGTCATTTTTAATTGGGCTGTTTATCTTTTGATTATTGAGTTGTAAGAGTTTGTTTTTTGTTTTTGTTTTTGTTGTTTTGGTGCTGGGGAATGAACCCAGAGGTACTTAACCACTGAGCCACATCCCCAGTCCCCACTTTTTAAAAAATATTATTTTGAGACAGGGTTGCACTAAGTTACTTAGTCCTCTCTAAATTGCTGAGACTGACTTTGAACTTGTGATCCTCCTGCCTCAGCCTCCCGAGCTGCTGGGATTACAGTTATGTACCACCATGCTGGCAAAAGTTCTTTATATATTCTGGTTATTAAATCCTTATATGATTTGCAAATATTTTCTCCCATTTTGTGAATTGTCTTCTCACTCTTAATAAGGTCCTTTGATCCACAAGTATCTAATTTTGATTAGGTTCAGTTTTATCTTGTCATGTTTAAGAAACCATTGCCAAATCCAAAGCTATGAAGATTTTTCTGTTTTCCTCTCAGGATTTTATAACTTTAGCTTTTAAATTCAGGCCTTAGATCCATTTTGAGTTAATTTTTTGTATGGTATAAGGTAAGGGTACAACCTCATTCTTTTGCATGTGGATATCCAACTTGTTCCATTTGTTAAAAAGACTGTTCCAGGGGCTGGGGTTGTGGCTCAGTGGTAGAGCATTCACCTAGCATGGGTGAGTCCCAGGGTTTGATCCTCAGCATTACATAAAGATAAATAAATAAAGGTATTGTGTCCATCTACAACTAAAACATATTTTTAAAAAAAGATTGTTCTGCCAGGTCTGGTGACACACACCCATAATCTCAATTACTTGGAAGGCTGAGGCAGGAGGATCACAAATTCAAGGCCAGTCTGGCAACTTAGCCAGACCCTGTCTCAAAAAAAAAAAAAAAAAAAAAAAGATTTGGGGATGGCCTGGTGTTGGTGATGCATGCCTGTAATTGTAGAGACTGCTGAGGCTGAGACAAGATTGCAAGTTCAAGCCCATCCTAAGTAACTTAGTGAGACTCTGTCTCAAAATTTACAAATAAATAAATAATGGCTCAGTGGTGAAGCCCCCCTGTATTCTATCATGGGTACCCAACAAAAAATAAATAAAATTTTGGGGAGTATGCTCAGGGGTAGTATGCTTTCCTAACATGTACTAGGCCCTGGGTCCAACCCACCCATACCACATGAAACAACAAAAACAAAACTTGTTTATTCTCCACTGAATGGTTTTCATACCCTTGTCAAAAATTATTTGACCATATATATGAGGATTTATTTTCGTGTTCTTGTCACAGAAGAGTGAGGAGCGGTAGCTCCAAATCTCAGTTCTTGTGGTTGCAATGAAAGAAGATTTAACATCAGACATGAAAAGCCAAGCAAGAGAATTTTATTGTGAGTGAAAGTGTAGTTAGGTTCAAGCAGAGAGCACTCTCAATGGAGAGAGAATAGGCTGTCTCCAAGTGTAGAACAACAAAGGAAACAGTACTGTTTTCAAATATATTGCTGTTTTATGGGTGCCTTGAAAGCTGGGGTCCACCTTGTACACTCTTTGCCAATTAGATGTTCAACTCTTCCTTCATGTTGGGTGGGAGAGTTTTTAACAGTCATGATGGCCATGCTATGTCCCGTCCAGCAGGATACATCAACGTGGGCAGTGAACCTAGATGGGGAGGAATGAAGGGACAAGAGACACAGAAGGATGACAGCAAGACAGGTATCTGATCAAGCTGCAAACTTTTATTGTTCACACAGGGGTATTTATATGCTGGGGATGGGGAAGCTCTCTAATCAACAACTGCTGGATGTGGGTGGTAAAACTGCCAGGTGCAAGATGTCTGATGATCCTGATAACCGCAGGATGTTCCAGGGAGATAGGTGGCTGCAGGATGCCTCCCAGGCAGGATGTCTCCCAGGGGGCTGTCAGGCTAATCTTTGAAGGAGAATTTCCTTCTAGTCCCTGACAATGCTATTCAGGGGGACATTATCTACAAGTTAATCCTATGTTGATGTGGGTATTGGGGGTCAGTGGCCAGACAAACTTTACCTTGGTGTGTCTGCACTACTAAAGAAATTTCTCTTCTGAAATACATTGAGAAACTTATGGCCATAAATCCTAACAGTGACCCCAATAGACCCTGTCAGGAGTTAACCCTATTGATCTTTCTTTCTTGATCCATTTCTTAATTGGCTCACTTTGTTTCTCTTTGTTTATTCTCAGGGTTTATGAACCTGTTTTTCTATATGTAACTCAATTATTTATTTGCCTTAAAAGCAATTTAAAGAAAACCCATGACCCTTCCATGTTATTGGTTTGCATTTCACTGCTCATTACTAAATACTAACACTCTTATTTCTACTATTTTGGTTTATATGTCCCTCCTCCTATCAGTACCACACTGTTTTGTTTTGTTGCTTTGTGGCACTGCACTTTTGAAAGAGAAACATGAGATTTCCACCATTGTCCTTTTCAAAGATAATTTTGGCTATTGTGAGTCCCTTGAAATTACATGTGAATTTTAGGATGGTTTCTTCCAATTCTGTAAAAGCTATTGGAATATTTATAGAGTTTGCATTAAATCCGTACATATCTTTATTTAGGTCTTTAATTTCTTTTAGCAATGTTGCCAAAAGCTCAGTCCTTGTTCCTGATGCCAATCCAATAATGAGGGCATGGTTTTGAGAAAAAGGAAAAATAAGATTTATTCCTTTTCTAGCAAAGGAGAAACACTGGGGATTCCTGTCCCAAAGGCTGTGATTTTGCCTATCAACAGGAACAGGGGGCTTTCATAGAGGTTATTCAGAAAATGAGATTAGGGAAGAGAGATCAGGAAGGAGAAGATCAGGGAGGAGAAGGTTAGGGAAAAGATCAGAGAAAAGGTTAGGGAAAAGATCAGGGAGTAGAGAATCAGGAAGGAGAAGGTTAAGGAAAATATGATCAGGGAGAAGAAGGTTGGGAAAAAGAAAACAAACAAACAAAAAAAATGTAAGTTTCAAAGCTACAAGTGATATACTCAAAACATCAAGTGAACCTCTGTTACAGCAATGTTTTCCAATTTTCAGTGTGCAAATCTGTACTTCCATGATTAAATTTATTCCTAAGTATGTTATTCTTCTTTATGATTATAAGATCCTTGCTTAGCATCTGGATGGCCATCTTAAGAGACAACCCATTTTAAGGAAAAAGTTTCGCTTTCTGCCCAAGGGCCTTTCTTGAGAAAGGCTCACCACTCCCTCATACCAACCCAACCCAACCCTTAACCACCTACATTAGGACCCGCCCAGCTCTGATTCCTGAGCCTCTCCCCAAAAAGTCCCAGAACCCAACCCTGTTTTGCCTCTCTCTCCTATAGAGAGATGGCCTTTATTTGTCAGCTCTGACAAATAAACTCTCTTGTTTATTTCTGCCTGGTCTCTGTCTTTCATTTCTTCCTCACTCATCTCTTGTTCCTTCAATGATGATGTAAATGGAATTGTTTTCTTAATTTTTCTTTTGGATTGTCCAATGCTATTGTATAGAATTACAACTGATTTTTGTATGTTAGTTAGTTTCTTTTTTTTTAAATGTAGTGCTGGGGAATTGAGCACAGGGCCTTATGCATGCTAGACAAGCACTCTACCAACTGAGCTATACCATCAGCCCCTGTGTGTTAGTTTTGAGTCCTGTAACTTTACTGAATTCACTTATTTTAAGTTTTATTTTTTGCATGAGGATTCTACATATAAGTATTCTACATTCTACATATAGTATTCTACATATAAGATCATATCACCTCCTAAAAGAGATAATTTTACTTCCTCCTTTCTACTTTGGTTGACTTTTTTTTGAGAAAAGGGAAAAAAAGCTTTATTGCTTTGCTAGCAAAGGAGAAACACAGGAGACTTCAATCCCAAAGGCTATGGTTTTGCCCATCAGCAAGGTTACATTCCTTGTGTTCTCTGTGGGAGTTGTAATTCACTTGTTAATTTGGGTGTTAGTCATTTCTGAGATCTTCTGATGCCATCCGCAAAGTCTGGATTACTTCATTTCTATGGTGGGTGTGTACTCAAAGACAAATAAATCTGCCTAAAATGGGGAAGAAAGGTAATGCTGTTTCCCCTGAGATTAGGGAGAGGGAGAAATTAGGGAGGAGCAGGGAGAGAGGAAGAGAAAGAAACATGTCCACTTAAAAAATAAGTTGCAGTGGCAGAGCAGCAAGGGCTATATTCAAAGCATAAAGTGAACCATTGTTACATTTTCCCCGCTGTCAATTTCTATATTCCATTTCTATGGAAAAATGGGTTACAACATCTCCAAGCTGCTTCCTGCTGAAAGAGGGCAAAGTTGGGGGAAGTAACCCAAAGTTTTTGTTCTCTATCAGGTGAGGCAAAGACAGTTAAGGGTATTTAGCATCAGAGCAGTCCAGAGGTCCACAGTGGCAGATGGCAGGTGACTGGACAAGGTAGACATAGGGCAGGGATCATGCAAAGGCAACAATAAACTAGACAGCAAAGCATTACTTTCTTGTAAACAAGGAGCACAAAAGCAATTAGTAATTCAGCCAGTCTCTGGAAACCATGAAGACAGTAACTCATAATCATATCAGTGAAAAACAGACCAAGTTTATCAATGTAGGAGGTTAGGAAGATTTGAAAGTCTATGAGATCAGGTTCAATTAACTCAGGACAAACTTGGGACTCTAGAGCCCTTTGTGATCATTATTATTAGGCATTCCCACACAAGAACCCTTCCTTTATAGCCTCCAGCTTTACTTACTTTTTGTAGAGCTGACACAAAGTACACATTTAAATATATATATATATATTTTCTCCTTTTAAATGTCCATGTAGGACTGTGCTTTGGCTAACTTCTTCTTCCTGCCAGTATTTAATACCAAGTTGGTCAAAACGGACCTTGTTCCTACAACTCTTGAGTCAGCTGAGATTCCTCAGAGATCACTCTTGGGGACCTGTGTGAAGCCCCTTGGTTCCTTTAGTTTTCCTCTACTAGTGTGCCACCCGCCAGGATGGGTAAGAGTCTTGCTGACCATATGTGGCTTCTCTTGGAAGCATCAGGGACATTTCCATCTCCAATGACCCTTTGGTTGACTTTCATTTAAGTTTCTTAGCTCATGGCTTCAAGTAGAACTTCCAGAACTATGTTGAAGTAGTAAGTCATTGATTTTAGAGGAAAAGTTTTCACTTGTTCACGATTGAGTATAAATGCTAGCTATGAGTTTTATGGTCTTTATTATATTGAGGAAATTTCTGTGTATTCTTAGTTTGACTTTTTTTTTTTTTTGGTATTGGGGATTGAAACTTGGGGTACTTCACCACTGAGCCACATCCCAATCCTTTACATTTATTTTTTAAATTTTGAGACAGGGTCTTGCTAAGTGGCTGAAGCTGGCTTTGAACTCGGGATCATCCTGCTTCACCCTCTGGAGTTGCTGTGATTGAAGGCATGTGCCACCATGCCCAGCTTTTTGCTTGACTTTTTAATCATGCATGATTGTTGGATTTTGTCAAATGCTGCTTCTGAATGAATTGAGATTTTCATGTATGTTGTGATTTGGATATAAGGTAGTCCCCTCAAAAAAGCTCATGTTAGGGAATTGAACAGTGTTCGGAGGTGAAGTGATTAGATTGTGAAAACTGTTTCTTAATCAGTAGATTAATTCATTTAATGGGTTAAAAGGACTGTGTGGTAACTGTTGGCAGGTGGGGCATGGCTGGAGGAAGTAGATCATTGGGAGCATGTCTTTGGTGTTTTTCTTCTGTTTGTTGCACCTTTCTCTCTCTCTCTCTCTCTCTCTCTCTCTCTCTCTCTCTCTCCCTCCCTCCCTCCCTCCCTCCCTCCCTCCCTCTCTCTCTCTCTCCCCACCCCCCTCCTTCTTGGTTGCCATGATCTGAGAAGCTTTCCTCCACCATGGCCTTCTTCTATGATATTCTGTCTCACCTTTGGTCCAGAGTAATGGCATTGGCCAAACATGGATAGAGTCTCTGAAACTGTGGACCCAAAATAAACTTTCTCTTCTTAGTTGTTCTTTTTTTTTTTTTTTCTTTTGGTACCAGGGATTGAACCCAGAGGTGCTTAACCACTAAGTCACATCCCAAGCCCTCTATATATTTTATTTAGAGATAGGGTCTTGCTAAGTTACTTAGGGCCTCCCTATATTGCTGAGGGCAGCTTTGAATTTGCAGTCCTCCAGCCTCAGCCTCCCTGACCTCTGGGATTACAGGCATGCACCACTGCACCTGGCTTCTTAGTTGTTCTTGTCAAATATTTTGATCACAGAGAAGATAATCTGACTAGACTAGCATAATGTACTATTTGGAGGGTACTAGGAATTGTACCTCTAGATGGTTTACCACTGAGCTATATCCCAAGTCCTTTTTAATTTTGAGACAGGGTCTTGCTGAATTGCTAAGAGTCTTGCTAAATTGCTGACAGCCTTCCTGAACTTGGAATCTTCCTGGTCAGCATCCTGAGTCACTGGATTATAGGGATATACCAACACACCTAACTCTATCATTTTTAATACATCATATATAAAATATATAATGTATGTTTTATATATATATATATATATATATATATATATATATATATATATATATATATATATATATATATATATATGGATGGAGTGGAACCCAGGGGTGCTTAGTGACAGCCACATCCTGAGCCCTTTTTATTTTTATTCTTTTTGGGGACAGGGCCTCTAATTTGCTGAGGCTGGCTTTAAGCTTGCAATCCTCCTGCCTCAGCCTCTCAAATCACTGGGATTACAAGCATGTACCACTGTACCCAGCTAATATATCATAATTTCATTAATTTTATGAACATTTTGAAAGGAGGATACATGCATCATGGACTTTTACTGCTTAAGTCAGTTAGGGTGTATTTCTCTCTCTCTCTTTTTCCCCTCAATACTAGGAATTGAATCCAGGACCTTGCACATGTGAGACATGCACTCTCCCACTGAGCTACATTTCCAGTCCTTTTAAATTTTTTATTTTGTTTTATTTTTGGTACAGGGGATTGAACCCAGGGGTGCTTAACCACTGAGCCATATCCGCAGTCCTTTTTTTTTTTTTAAAATTTATTAGTTGTTGATGGACCTTTATTTGTTTATATGTAGTGCTGAGAATTGAACCAGTGCCTCACACATGCTAGGCAAGCGCTCTACTGCTGAGCCACAACCCCAGCCCCTATCCCCAGCCTTTTTTAAATATTTTATTTAGAGACAAGTTCTCACTGAGTTACTTAGGGCCTCACTAAGTTGCTGAGGCTGGCTTTGAACCTGCAGTCCTCCTGCCTCAGCCTCTAGAGCCACTGGGATTACAGATGTGTGCTACCATGCCCAGCTCCCTGTCCATTTTTTTTAATATTTTTTTTTAGTTGTAGGTGGACAATATCTTTATTTCATTTTTATGTGGTGCTGAGGATCAAACCCAGTGCCTCATGTGTGCTAGGCAAGCATTCCACCGCTGAGCCATAACCTCAGTCCTTTTTTTTTTGTTTACGTTGAGACAGGGTCTTGCTAAGTTACTGAGAGTTTTACTAAGTTGCTGGGGCTGGGCTTGAACTTGCCATCCTCCTTCCTTAGCTTCCTGAGTAGCTGTGGTTGCAGGTGTCTGCCACCATGCCTGGCCAGGGTGTATTTCTTAAGAATAGGATATTCTCCTTTATAAATGAAATATAGTCATCAAGTTCAGGAAATTTAACATTAATGAGTACATTGATCTACAATGCATATTCTAATTTTATCAAATGTACCAATAATTTACTTCACAGCAGCTGTTTAGTGAGGCTCTAAGCGACTCAGTGAGACCCTGTCTCTAAATAAAATACAAAAAAGGGCTGGGGATGTAGCTCAGTGGGTGTAGCCCTTGGGTTCAATCCCCAGACCAAAAAAAAAAACTGTTTTATCAAGGTATAGTAAATCATATACACTTGTATAATTTAGTGAATTTTGACATGCAAATTCTCATGAAGCTATCATTACAATGAAGTTTATGAACTTTTCCATACCCTTCTCCCATTTTTTCTTTCTCTTTCTTCTCACTTCTCTGTTCTTCATATCCAGACAATCACTAATTTGTTTCCTTTCATTATAGAATGATTTGCCTTTTCTAGAATTTTTATATAAATGGAATCATATGGTAAATGCTTTGTTGGTCTGGATTCTTGCACTTAGGACAATTCTGAGATTCATACATGTATTTGAATGTATTTATAGTTTTTTGTTGTTCTTTTTAGTTATATATGACAGTAGAATGTATTTTGACATATTATACATGCATGGAGTATAATTTCCTATTTTTGTGGTTATACACGATATGGAGTTACACTGGTCATGTATTCATATATGAACATGGGAAAGTTATGTCTGATTCATTGTACTGTCTTTCCCATTTCTATCCCCTCCATTCCCTCCATTGCTCCCTGTCCAATCCAGTGAACCTCCACTCCCCCTCTCTTTGTGAATTAGCATCTGCATATTAGTGAGAACTTTAGGCCTTTGGTTTTTTGGGATTGGCTTATTTCACTTAGCATTACAGTCTCCAGTTCCATTCATTTACCAGCAAATGACATAATTTTATTCTTCTTTATGGCTGAATATGTATCAGTAGTTTATCCATGAATTTTTTATGGATAGATCACTGTTTATCCATTTACCTGTTCCTGTTGATGGACATCCAGGTTTGTTTGTTTCCAGTTCTTAGCTATTTTTTATCTGTTATATATATATATATATATATATATATATATATATATATATATATGGATGAGTAGTACTGGGGATTGAACTTAGGGGAACTCTACCACTGAGCCACATCCCCAGCCCTATTTTGTATTTTATTTAGAGACAGGGTCTCACTGGGTTAGCTTAGCACCTTGCTTTTGCTGAGGCTGGCTTTGAACGCGTGATCCTCCTGCCTCAGCCTCCTGAGCCGCTGGGATTACAGGTGTGCATCACCACACCTAGCTCTGTTGCTAGCTCTTTCAGAGTATAAAATTACTAGAGGACAGAGACCTCTTTTAAAAAGTCAAAACTTTGGGCCAATTTTTTGATCAGTTTGTGTGTGTGTTATTTGAATTCAATCAGGGGTGCTCTACTACTGAGCCACATCCCCAGCACTTTTTTTTTCTCCAAAAGGATAAATATTTTATTTTTTTCCTTGATGAAGCAATAAAATTTATTACTTTTATTTAATCTTGACTCCTTTATTTTATTTTTTATTTGTTCTAATTAGTTATACGTGACAGCAGAATGCATTTTGACATGTTGTGCACAAATGGAGTACAACTTCTCATTCCTCTGGTTGTACATGATGTAGAGTGATCCCCAGCACTTATTTTTTGTTTTGAGCTGGGGTCTCACTCAATTGCTGAGGCTGGCCTTGAACTTGTAATTCTCCTGCCTCACAGCCTCAGTCTCCTGAGTCACTGGGATTAAAGGCATGCACCATTACATCTTGTTCAGATTTTTCATTTTCTCATTGTTAAATTTTAAGAGATCTTTGTATATTTTCTCCCAGTCTGTTGCTTCTGTTTTCATATTCTTTTTTTTTGGCAATTCTGGAGATTGAACCCAGGGACACTTTACCACTGAGTTACATCCCTATCCCTTTTTTAGTTTTTCTTTTAATATTTATTTTTTAGTTGTAGTTAGACAGAATAACTTTATTTTATTTACTTATTTTCATGTGGTGCTGAGGATCGAACCCAGGGTCCCACACATGCTAGGTGAGTGCTCTACTGCTGAGCCACAATCCCCGCCTTTTTTAGTTTTTATTTTGAGAGGAGAGCTTGCTAAATTTCTGAGGCTGGTCTGGAGCTTGAGGTCCTCCTAACTCAACCTACCCAATTGCTGGGAGTACAGGCATGCACTAATGCCCTCAGATCTGCTTTATAGTAAGTCTTGAGTCAGATCGTATCAGTCCTCAAATTGTGTTCTTGTCCTTTAATAATCTATGGGCTATGCTGCATCTTTTTCCTCTTCTTATAAACTTCAGAGATTTTGGTTGGGATGGCATTGAATCTGCAGATGAAGTTGGGAAGAATTGACTTCTCAACATTATTTTTAAAAATGATATTTATTTTTTAGGTGTAGATGGACACAACACAATGCCTTTATTTTTATGTGGTGCTGAGGATCGAACCTGGGTCCTGCCCATGCTAGGGGAGTGCTCTACCACCGAGCCACAATCCCAGCCCCTTCTCAACATTATTTATTCATCCTGTCTATGAACATGGAGTATTTTTCCATTTATTTAATTCTTTGATTGTATTCATCAGAGTTTTGTATTTTTCTTTATGTACATCTTATATATATTTTGTTAGATTTATTCCCAAACACTTAGTTTTCTGGATGATAACATAAATGGTTTTGTGATTTTTGTTTTGTTTTGTCATACTTGGGATCAAATCCCAAGCCTTGTGCATGCCGATGAAGTGCTCTACAACTGAGCTACAGCCCCAGCCTAGTGTTGTAGGTTTTTTTTTTTTTTCCCAGTATTATGTTTTTAAATTTAAATTCCACTTGTTCATTGCTGGCATTAAAAAGTGTTTGACTTTTGTATATTAACCTTTTATACTGTAGCCTTGCTATAATTGCTTATTATTTCTATTTTTTTCCCAGACAGTTTCCATTTCCTACATGGGCTATAATGTCATCTGCAAATAGCTTTACTTCTTCCCATTCTGTATACTTTGTATTCTTTTTTTTGTGGAAGCAAAAATAAAAAAAAAATATTATCAACTTTAGAACAATAGTTTTCATATTCAGCCACATACAATTAAGGCAGAAAGGAAAATAAAAGATCATGGAGAAAAATTTCTCAAGTAATTTCTTTTTTTTTTAATATTTATTTTTTAGTTTTCGGCAGACACAACATCTTTGTTTGTATGTGGTGCTGAGGATCAAACCCGGGCCTCACGCATGCCAGGCGAGCGCGCTACTGCTTGAGCCACATCCCCAGCCCCCCTCAAGTAATTTTTAAGAAGTGTATATGGAGACGGGCACTCCCACATAACAGGGGGCCATTTTTTCCCTAAAATATTCTTGCCACAGCTCTCCTTTCTTTGCATTTTTATTGGATCTTTTTAGTTATACGGACAGTAGAATTTATTTTGGTATAATTGTACAAGCATGGAATATACCTTATTCTAGTTAGGACCCCATTTCTATGGATGTACATGATGGTTGAATTCGCTATGGTATATTCGTGTAAGTACATAGGAAAATTATTTTGGGTTCATTCCACTCCCCCCTGCCCCTTTTTTTTTCTTAACTACATTATGTAGGATTTTCTATATGGTATTGAAAAGCAATGGTGATAGGTTCCATCTTTGCCTTGTTCTTGACCTTAGTGTGAAAACTTCAAGTTTCACACTGTTGTATATGATGTTAGATGTAGATATTTTGTATATTTTTGTTTATCAAGTTGAGGAAGTTCACTTCTTTTACTATTTTGTTGAAAGTGTTATTTTATTTTTATTTTTTAAAATATTTATTTAGTTGTAAGATGGACACAATATTTTTATTTTTATGTGGTGCTGAGGATCAAACCCAGGGCCTCACACGTGCAAGGCAGGTGCTCTATCACTGAGCTACAGCCCCAGCCTGAAAGTGTTGTTTTAAATGGTGTTGGATTTAGTCAAATATTTAGGTTATTGGGCTGGGGTTGTAGAGTTCTTGCCTAGCATGTGTGAGGCACTGGGTTTGATCCTCAGCACCATATAACCTAAATATTTTATGTATTTATTTTTATCAAACTTGTGGGCTTAGAGTTGTTCATAGTTTTCGCCTATCATTATTTTTTTTATGCCCATAAGATCTTTAGTGGTGTCCCATATTTTTTTGGAATACCAGGAATTGAATTCAGGGGCACTTGACCACTGAGCCACAACCCCAGACCTATTTTGTATTTTATTAGAGACAGGGTCTCACTGAGTTGCTTAGTTCCTTACTTTTGCTGAGGGTGGCTTTGAACTCTTGATCCTCCTGCCTTAACCTCCCAAACTGCTGGGATTACAAGCATGCACCACTGCGCCCAGCTCCCATCTCTCTTTTCTGATATTAGTAATTTGAGTCTTCTCTTTTTTTCTTAGCCTTACTAGCATATTATCAATTTTTTTGATCATTTCAAAGAATAAACTTTTGGTTTGATAAATTTTCTTCATTAATTTCCTATTTCCACCTTCATTGATTTCTACTCACATTTTTCACATTTGTGTTTTTCTGATTATTTATATTTAATTTTCTCTTCTTTTTCTATTTTCCTAAGGTAGAAGTTTAAACGATTGATTTTAGATCCTTTTTATTTTTTAAATACAGACATTCTATGCTATAATTTTCCCTCTAATCACTGCTTTCCCAGTATTCCACAAATTTTGGTAAGTTTTGTTTTTATTTTCATTTAGTGTAAAATATTTTAATTGTTCTTCATATTTCTTCTTTGATCTGCATATCATTTAGAAATGTATTATTCATTCTCTAAATTATAATTTTCAAGCTATCTTTCTGTTATTGATTTCTTCTTTAATTCCATTTGATCTGACAGCAGTCATTGCATGATTTTTATTCCTTAAGATGTATTTTATGGCCCAGAATGTGATCTATCTTGTTGACTATTCCATGTGAGCTTAAGAAGAATGTGTGTTCTGCCATTTTTGGATGAAATAGTCTATTGGTGTCTATTATATCCTGCATATTGATGGTATTTCTGATATTCTGCCTGCCAAATCTGTCCATATCTCATAAAATGATGTTGAAGTTTCCCAGTATTATAGTGTATTCATCTATTTTTCTTTGTACTTTTTGCCTCACATATTTTGACCCTCTGGTTAGTTCCTGAAACATTAAGGATTATTATGTCTTCTTGGAAGATTGATCCCTTTATTGTTAGATAATGACCCCCCCCCTTTATCTCTTGTAACATTCCTTGTTCTGAAGTCTCCTTTGTCTGAAATTAATAGTTATTTCTGCTTTCTTTTGCTTAGCATTAATATGGTGTATTTTTTCCATTTCTTTAATTTATATGTGTCTTCACATTTAAAGTGCATGTCTTATAGAGAACATATAGTTGGGTCTTATTTTATGATCTATTCTGACACTTTTTCTTTTAATTGTGTTAGCTGCTAAGGAAGGCAAACACATTTAGGGGCAAACTCCTAAATTTATGGGGGAGAAAGTTATTAACCCTTAAAAAGATTGTTAATGCAACTTCAAAGTTATTCTTTCCGTTTCAGCTAAAACTCTTTGGAGAAAGTTAGGAGAAATCAGACAAGGTTACTGAGTCACTCTGATTCATTCTTATAGGCAATCTAGAGTAAACTTGGCTCAATATAATACTGAACTGAGCATGCCCAGAAGTGTTTGTGTCCACCATATTTCCTTTTTGAACATGTGTTCTAGGATCCTGAACTGAGGATCCCCAGAGTGTTTGTAGTGTTTCTGTCTGCCTCTTTCTTTCTTTTTTTTAAGGTGGTTAGAAATTTAGAACTTAATGCAATTACAGCTAAAAATATTCAGGGATGCATTTTGAAAAATCTCACCGGAAAAAAGTTAATTGACATTTTTATTATTTTGCTATATTTAAATCCTTAGAGATTAATGAAAAATAAAAAAAAAAGAATCAGATGTACTTTAAAAGAATTGTCCATTATGATGTATTAAGAAAGAGAGTCATTCCAAGGAGCTGGAATGACTTATAAAGAGCTGGTATTCTTTATAAGCAATACAGTCTATTTTGTTCAGGAATTTGCAGTGTATTACAGTTATTTTTGAAATACAGGATGGACATTATTTCATCATTTGCTTTTTTAAAAAAATATTAGTGCTTTATAGTTATACATAATAGTGGGGCTCATTTTGATATATTCATAAATGTATATAGCATAGTATTCTATATTTTAATCCCCAGTACCACCTCCTTCCCTCTTTTTCCCTCTTCTTGACTCTGTTCCTCTACTTTATTGATCTTACTTCTATTTATTTATTTTAATTGATATGTTATAATTATATAAAATTAAAATGCACTTTGATATAATCATATGTGCACCTTATATAATTTTGTCAATTTAATTCTCCAGTTTTTCCCCTTTCCCTTCCCTCCTGCCTCATCCTTGGTTCCCACTCTTGTTCCACTCATCACCCATCTATCTTCATGTAGTCCCTCCTTTTTTTATTCCTTTTTCCCCTTTAGCTTCCACATATGAAAGGAAACATTTGGCCCTTGACTTTCTGAGTCTGGATTATTTCACTTAGCATTATGTTTTCTAGTTCCATCCATTTATCAGCATATAACATAATTTCATTCTTCTTTATGACTTGAGTAGAACTTCATTGTATATATATACCACATATTCTATATCTATTTGTCTATTGATGGATACTCAGGTTGTTTTCATAACTTGGCTATTGTGGATTGTGCTTCTATAAATGTTGGTATCCATGTTTCATTATAGTATGTTGATTTTAGCTCATTTGGATAATTACAAAGGAGTGAGATAGATGGATCTTATTAGGTGGTACCATTCCTAGTCGTTTAAGGAATCTTCATGCTGCTTTCCAAAGTGGTTGTACTAATTTGCTGTCCCAAAAACAATATGTAAGTGTATCTTTACCTCCATATCCTTACCACCAATTATTGTGTTTTGTATTATTTTTTTAAAAAAATTTGTAGTTGTAGATGGATAAAATGCCTTTATTTTATTTGTTTATTTTTATGTGGTGCTGAAGATCAAACCCAGTGCCTCATGCATACTAGGCAAATGCTCTGCCACTAAGCTACAGTCCCAGCCCTGATTTTTTCATTCTTGATGATGGCATTCTAACTGAAGTGATACTAAATCTCAGTGTAGTTTAGATTTGCATCTCCCTGATTGCTAAGGATGTTGAACATTTTTTATATGTTTGTTGACCATTTGTATTTCTTCTTTTGAGAAATGTCTTTTGAGACCTTTTACCCATTTACTAAATGGGTTATTAGGTTTTTTTCCTGAAGTTTTTGAGTTCTTAATGTTGTCTGCTTATTAATCTCCTTTTGCAAGAGTAGCTACTGAAGATTTTCTCCTGTTTTGTGGGGCTTTCTCTTCATGCTCTTCATTGTTTCCTTTACTTTAAAAAGCTTTTAAATTTAATGTTCTCCCATCTATTGATTCTTGGTTTTATTTCTTGAGCTTTAGGAGTCTTATTAAGGAAGTCAGTTCCTGTGACAATATGTCAGAGTGTTGCCTCTGTTTTTTTCTAATAGATTTCATTCTTCCTGGTCTAATTCCTAGGTCTTTGATACACTTTGAGTTTATTTTTGCACAGAGGTAAGGATTTAGTTTCATTCTTCTACATATGGATATCCAGTTTTTCCCAGCACCATTTGTTAAAAAGGCAGTCTTATCTCCAACATATGCTTTTGACCTTTGTCAAGGATCAAATGAATTTAGTCATGTGGACTTGTCCCTGTGTTTTCTAGTCTATTCTCTTGGTATCATTTCTATTTTATGACAAAACTCTTTTTTTTTTTTTTTTTTTTTTTGGTCGGAAGGGTGGTTACTGGGGATTAGAACTCAGGGGCACCCAACCACTGAGACGCATCACATCCCCAGCCCTATTTTGTATTTTATTTAGAGACAGGGTCTCACTGAGTTGCTTAATGCTTTGCCATTGCTGAGGCTGGCATTGAGCTTGTGATCCTCCTGCTTCAGCCTCCCAAGCCCCTGGGATTACAGGTGTGTACTACCATGCCCAGCTATTTTATGACAAAACTCTACTGTTTTGTTATTGTATCTCTGTAGTATAATTTAAGATCAGGTATTGTGATGCTTCCAGCTTTGCTCTTGTTGCTCAGTATTGCTTTGGGTATTCTGGTTCTTTTATTCTTCCATATAAATTTGGAACCATTTTCTTTAGTTCTGTGAAGAAAGTCCTTGATGTTTTGATGGGGATTGCATAGAATCTGTATATTGCTTTTGGTAATGTAGCCATTTTGATGATATTAATTCTACCTATCAATGAACATGGTTTCATCTTCTACTGTCTTCTCTTTCTTTCTTCATTGTTGTATAATTTTCATTGTATAGGTCTTGCACATTGCTGGCTGGCCAGCACCTCACCAGAGAATTCTTGCCTGCTTGGAAGGATAAGCCTCCTAAGAAATTAAAGTCTAGAATAATTAGTGAAGAACAAAAGACAAAGTTGGAAAGATAGTTTCAAAAGGTTGGAGCCCCTGATAGATCCAGTCTACACAGGAGCTGGAGCTAGACAATTAGAAAATGGCGGGGCTGGGGATGTGGCTCAAGTGGTAACGTGCTTGCCTGGCATACGCAGGGCGCTGGGTTCGATCCTCAGCACCACATAAAAATAAAATAAAGATGTTTAAAAAAAAAAAAAAAGAAAATGGCTCCTGTGGTTTATTTAAGGGGGTATACCAAAGGCAGAGATAAGGTTTCAGGGTGAAATATTTTTTAAAATATCTTTATTTTATTTATTTATTTTTATGTGGTGCTGAGGATCAAACCCAGGGCCTTGCATGTGCTAAGTGAGCGCTCTACCGCTGAACCACAACCCCAGTCCCTCAGGGTGAAATCTTATTTCTTGATGTCTTACAGTCAGCAGGTTGATTGGCATCTTGCCATATCACACCCATCTCAGAGGGGCTGTGTGGCTACAGCAGGTCACCTCATCTCCAGTGCTGTGTGGGCCCAGGCAGAGCAGACTAGGGCCCCCAATGTTTCTGAACAGTCAACCAGAGGAACTACCCACTGGAAGTTCCCAGACACCAGATTATCCTATTCACTAGGCTGCAATGCACAATATAGTCCACACACAGCCCGTGGATGGCTCTCAACACTTCCACCTATTTAGTTAGACTTATTTCTAAGTATTTTCTTTTATTTTTTAAGGTTATTATGCATGGAATAGTTTTCTTTATTTCTTTCTTGGCAGATTCATTATTGGAGTGTAAGAAAGCTATTGATCTTGTATTTTGCTTCATTGCTGAGTTTATTTATTGGATCTATAAGTCTTTTTTTTTATTTTTTAGTTGTAGTTGGACATAATACCTTTATTTTATTTATTTATTTTTATGTGGTGCTGAGGATCGAACCCAGGGTCTCGCACATGCTAGGCAAGCGCTCTACCACTGAGCCACAACCCCAGCCCCTAGAAGTCTTCTTCTAGAGTTATTTGGGTCCTCTACGTATTGAATTATGTTATCAGACAGTAAGGTATTTTGACTTCTTCTTTTCCTATTTTTTCCTTTTAATTTTCTTCTCTTGCCTCATTGTTGTGCCTAGAGTTTCAAGAACTTTATTGAATAGGAGTGGTAAGAATGGATATCTTTGTCTTTTCCCTGATTTTATAGGAAATGATTTTAGTTTTTCTCCATTCAGTATTATGTTGGCTTTGGTTTTGTCATATATTGCCTTTATGGTATTGATGTAAGTTCCTTCCATCCCTAATTTCTCCAGTGATTTTAAAGAGAATTGGTGCTAAATTTTGTCAAAAGGGTTTTTCTCCATCTATTGAGATGATCATGTGATTTTTGTCCTTGATTCTATTTATGTGGTTAATTACATTTATTGATTTATGGATATTGAACCACCTTGTATTCCTGGGATGAATCTAACATGATCATGGTGTGCATTCTTCTTAATGTGTTTTTGAATGTGGTTTGTTAATATTTTATTGAGGATTTTTGCATTTACATTTATCAGAGACATTAGTCTTTAGTTTTCTTTGATGTGTCTTTATCTGGTTTAGTATCAGGATCATACTGAATTCATAGAATGAGCTTGAGAGTGTTCCTTCTCTCTCTGTTTCATGATATAGTTTGAAGAGGGTTGGCATTAGCTTTTTTAAGATAAATGATGATGGAGTAGAGGAAAGCTGAAGTTTCCAGTTTCTCTGTGACTTGAGATTCAGGTAGCAAGAATACTGCTTCCCAGTGAGGTGTATGACAGGGAATTCACTGAATCTCAATATCAGAATCATAGAGATAGAAATTTGGATACTTTGAACATAAGACAGGAAAGAATACCTCAGAATCCAGCCAATAAGGGCACAGTGTCATTTTACCGTGGAAGGGAGAGGCAGCCGAAACAACAATACTGAATTTCTGAATAAAATTTGGTACTGTCAAACCTGTAGAATAGAGGAGAAATCATAACTTGAGTGACCCACAGCCAGTGCAGTGAGCTAATATGTGAGGGGTGCTCCACACTTCATGTTTGGAGAGCAGAGAGCTGATATGGGGTGCCAACTTGAGGCAGTAGTGGATTTCTGATTTGTCTTTATATGGCAGGAGCCAGAGAGTTTATAACAAGCATTAGTTAACTCTCCTTCCATGCTCCTGCCATGAGATCTAGAGTCCTCTAGGCAGGACACAACTGAGGCAGACACAGGGGAATGTGCAGGGGTGGGGTGATGTCTTAGGCTGGGGATACATAGCAGAGTGCTTTTCACTTTCCCTTTGGATTTGACACCTTGTGGGATTAGCTGGAGATATCCCAGAACCTGGACAGTTGGACATTCATGCTCAGAATCTGATCCTTGAACGACCACATTTGTGGGCAGTTGGGTATATGAGAAGAGTGGAAAATTGGTCTCTTTGCCTCAAGAATGGAATCCTCAGGTCACCGCACCCCCCGCCCCCAGCAGAGATTGGCATCTGCCCGTCAATAGGTTGGTTGGAGCTATTCTTTCTATAGCCAATACTTCACAACAAAGCTGGAAATGTGGGTCAGAACCAAAAATCAGCTACTTGAACTTCACGTTTAGAAATCTGTATCAGCCCTGCCGTGGGAGGGCATTTATGTAGTTGAATGGACAAAATTCCAAACAGCTTTGGATCCAGGCCACTCCAGCTGACAGCTTAGTGAGCAACTCAAAGATTAACATCCCCAAGCCTTTCTCTCTCTAAGGGGTGCACCACTCAAGAATAAATGGAAATATTTCCTTCCTTCCTTCCTTATTCCTCTCTCTCTCTCTCTCCCCCTCCCTCCCTCCCCTTGCCTTCCTTCCTTCCTCTCTTTCTTTTCTCCTTTTTCCATTAAGCTATGAATATATGTATGTATGGGTGTGTATATTCTATTTGTGTTGATTTTCCCCCTTCTTTTTACCTCCTTTTTGTTTTTATTTTTTAAATTTTTCTTTCTTTAGCTAGTTATTATTTTACCTTGTATTGACCTTAGAAGACTAAGTATTTTTAAATGTGTTTTGACTTGACATTTTCTTTATTTCAGCTCTTGTGGTTATTACTTCTCTCCTCTCTTCCCTCTAAATATACTGTGATTACTGCCACCATCATTCATGTTGTTGCAGTTATTAGTACTGGGGAGGGTATAGTTGACACCCTCAATTTAATGCTAGATCTAGTTCATGACTGTTTGTTCTTTTTCCTCTTGTTAAGTGCTGATATCACTGTTCTTCTTTTTGTAGTAATTATGGGTGTACATGCCATAATAGGCCCTGGGCACTTATTCTAATGCTATATATTGATCACTGCATTTTAGCTGTTGTTTGTTTCCCTCTTTTTTGGAGATTGACTGGGAATTGACTTGTAGGAACATTATGAGTTAACAGGGTAGAGACTCCATAGTTGAATTACATTCACAACTCAGCAAAGTGACAGGGCATTTTCCTCCATACTCAGACTAATCTTGCTCAAGCTTCAACAGTACCTTAACACAGAATAAGTAAGACAAAAATCCCAAATCAACAACTAAGCCTTAAATAAGAATGACTAGAGAGGGACATCAGGACCCATACTTGGGCATCTAATAGCAAAATCAGAGAAAGATCCTAAAACGAAGGCATAAAAACCCCACAGTGTCACAGCAGCTCTACAAGAGTTAGTTACTCAACATTTTTGCCATGGTAAACTAAGAGGCATTAATGGTAGAAGCTAACATTTGATTATGCTAAACCTGTGTGTTGAAGCTAAAAGATACCAGAAACACAGGACTTATTACAAAAGAGACAACTACATACCAAAGGACATCCTCATAAAAGAGGAAAAGGAATCCATCTCGACAGATGTGCAAATCTAAGAACTCTGAAAATATGATGAAATGGGCAAACAAATATCTGTCCAAAAGTTGCAGTTGCCTAAAAAAGGAACACACAGACATGGAAAGGAATGAACTTTTAGAGAAAGACTTTGAAAACTTGATCATTAAAATAATTAATGAGCTAAAAGAAAATATAAGAAATAAGAAATGAATTAAGAAGTAATTACAGAAGGTCAAAGACCATTTCAATAAAGAAATAGAGATTCTGCAAATAAACCGAACAGAACTCCTGGAAATGAAAAACACAATAAATTAAATTAAAAAAATCACCTGAAAGTATCATCAAAGACTAGATTGTGTAGGAAACACAACCTCAATCCTCAAAGATAGGGTATTTGAGCTGGAACACTTGGAAAATAAAGAAAAAAAAGACCATGAAGAATTCTGGTACAACATTACAAAGCTACACTTAGGTGTCATTGGGATAGAAGAGGACATTCAAATACAAGGTAATGAAATCAATATCTTTTTCAGTGAAATAATAATTCAAAAATTTCAAAACCTTAAGAATAAGATGGACATCCTTATATGGGATACATGTAGAACTCCAAATAGACAAGATCAAAAAAGAGCTTCTTCAAGGCACATCATAATCAAAATGGGAGAGTAAGGATAAAATTTTAGAAGTCACAAGAGAAATATATCAGATCACATATAGAGGTAGACCAATGAGATTCACTTCAGATTTCTCAATTTAGACACTCTTGGAATGAGATTAGTCAAGCTCTGAAAGAAAACAATTGCCAGGCAAGGTTGCTATATCCAGAAAATCTCTCATTCAGAATTGAAACAAAAATAAAACTTTCCATGATAAGAAAAAACTCAAAGAATTCATGAACACTAAACCTACACTACAGAAAACACTTATAAGAGAGAGCTGCACAAAGAACTCAAAAACAAACCCCACAGTTCTCAAATTGGTGAAGCTCTCTAAAAGAGCAATTAAGCAAATGAAATTTAAAAACGTATTAAATCCATGAAACAAACAAAAAATGACAGGAAATAAACATCTCTCCATAATAACTGCAAATATAAGTGGTCTGAATTCTTCAATTAAAAGATACAAACTGGCGAAATTGAATAAAAAACAAGACCCAGCCATGTGCTGCTTCCAAGGGACTCACAGGCAAAGATAACCACAGACTGAAAGTAAAAGGATGGAAAAAGGTCTTTCATGCAAATGAAGTTTGAAAGCAAGCAGAAGTAGCTATTCTCATTTCTGGCAAAGGAGATTTCAAGCAAAAAATAATGAGAAGTCACAAAGAAATCCATTAAATATTGTGGAAGGAAACAATCCAACAGGAAGATATATAGATAGTAAATATTTATGCCCTAAATATTGATGCACACTTATTAACTGCAAGTCCTAGATAGACCCCAGTACAATAATATTTCGTCATTTAAACATGCCCCTCTCAAAGAGACTCAAATCATCCAGACACAAAATCAATAAAGACACTTTTGACCTAAATAATACTATAAATCAAATAGACCTAACCCACATCCATAGAATATCTCACCCGACAACAGCTGAGTATACTTTCTTCTCAGTAGCTCATGGAACCTTCTCCATTATAGACCATGTTTTAGGACACAAAACACGTCTTAGCAAATACAAAAAAAATGATATTATCCTGTGCATCTTATCAGATCATAGTGAATGATTATGTAATTACAAGTCAGTAGCCAGAAAACTTATAGAAAAGACATAATCACATGAAGATTGAACAATAGCCTTTTAAATGTGGAATGGATTGTTAAAGAAATGAGAGGCAAAAATTTTAAAAATCCTAGAATCAAACAATAACAATGATACAACATACCCAAATCTCTGGAACATTATGAAGGTGGCACTAATAGGAAAGTTTATAGCTTTGAGTATTCACATTAAAAATAGAGCAAGATTCTGATAGAGAACCTAATACTGGTGTTGGGTTATAGCTCAGTGGTAGAGCACTTGCCTCTCAAGTGTGAGGCACTGAATTCATCCTCAGCACCACATAAAAATAAATAAATAATAAATATATCGTGTCAATCTACAACTGAAAATATTAAAAAACAAATAACCTAATGCTACATCATAAGGGTCTAGAAAAGCAGGAAGAAACTAATTTCAAAACCAGTAGAAGAGGGGGATGGGGTTGTGGCTTAGCAGTAGAGTGCTCGCCTAGCACGTGCAAGGCCCTGGGTTCGATTCTCAGCACCGCATAAAAATAAATAAATGAAGTAAAGGTATTGTGTCCAACTACAACTAAAAAATAAATATTAAAAAAAACAGTAGAAGAGAGGAAATAATTAAGATCAGAGATGAAATTAATAGAGAATAAAAATTGCAAAGGATCAGTGAAACAAAGAATTAGTTATTTGAAAATATAAACAAGATTGATAATACTCTTCCCTTTTTACACATGTGCTCTATGACCTTGAGCTGAGTGTGCCCAGATATGTATGATATCCCTCCTTTTTGAACTATGACCTCAAACTGAGCATACTCAGAAATGTACACCTTAAACTAAGTATATTCTGAAATGTGTTCATTCTTAATGTGCTTTTCTATATTGCATATGTATAGGTTTCCTAAATAAAATTCCCATGCTTGCTTTCTTTTTCTTTTCCTTTTTTTTTGGGGGGGGGGGGAAATTGGTTTATTTCACTTTGCATGATAGTCTCCAGATCCATCCATTTACTGGTGAATGTCATAAAGTCATTCATGTTTTCTTTAGGGAAACCATTGCTTTGAAAATAAACTAATGATGGGCTGTGGCTGTGGCTTAGTGGTACAGCACTTGCCTAACACATGCGAGGCTCTGGGTTCGATTCTCAGCACCACATAAAAATAAAAAAACTAAAATAAAGGTATTGTGTCCAACTACAACTAAAAAACTAAATAAATATTTTTAAAAAGGAAAAGAAAATAACTTAATGTTATCCTTACATGCTCCATTCTTTTATCTCCTGCTTGCACTTTCTGGCTTTACACTCACAGAGAGGCAAACCCATGTGTTCAGTTGCATTTGGAGCATTTATACCATTGACATTTGAGGTGATTATTAGTATAATTGGTTAATATCTGCCATATTTGTTACTGTTTTGTTTTTGTTGCTCTGACTCCTTGTTTCTATTTTTTTCAACTCTTTTTCTGCCTTTAATGGTTCAAATTGAGCATTTTGTGTGATTTCATTTTATCATCTCAGCACATCAGTTATAGTGTGTGTGTGTGTGTGTGTATGTATGTGTGTGTGTGTTTGTCTGTGTTAGTCAGTCACTAGGGAATGAACCCAAGGCTTATGCTTGCTAGGCAAATGCTTTACCATTGAGCTACTTCCACAGTACTGTTTTTATTTTTAATTTTGAGAAAGGGTCTTGCTGACTTGTTAAGGCTGGTCTTGAATTTGCAGTCCTCCTGCCTTAGCTTCCTGTGAGGCAGTCTTGGCTCAGCTGTACTCCTTAATTTGTTTATTGGTTTCCCTAGAATTTGCAATATACACCAATCCAAATCAACTTTCAAGTAACACAATACTACTTGACTAGTAGTATGAGAACTTTATAACAAAATAGCTGTGAAGCTGGAGGTGTGGCTCAGTGGTAGAGTACTTGCTAGCATGTGTGAGGCTCTGGGTTTGATCCCAAGCACTGCAAAAACACATCTGAATTCCTCATTCCTATTCTTTGTATCATTGCTGACATTCATTTCACTTATATGTAAATAAACAGACAAACAAACAAATAAATAAAATTTATATATTTCACTTACACATAAACATATATAATATATATTTATTTGTGCTGTATCATCATTGACTTCTATTGATTATCTTTTCTTATGTAAATCGAGATTTTCAAAGGTCTTTATACATAATTTTTGAATTCTAGTTTAAAAAAATTTCTTTTGGTACTGGGAATTGTTTGAACCCAGGGGCACTTAACCACTGAGCTGCATCCCCAGTCCTTTTTTATGTTTTATTTTGAGACAAGGTCTTGCTAAGTTGCTTAGGGCCTTGCTAAGTTGCTGAGGCTGGCTATGAACTTGCAATCCTCCTGCCTTAGCCTCCTGAGCCACTGTGATTACAGGTATGTGTCACCACACCTCGCTGAATTCTAGATAATTTTATGTTTTTAGTTTCTGGGCTTTGTTTAAACTTTATTTAAATGTTAATATTTTTATTTCAACTGGCAGTCAGCCTGGTCAGATTGAAACCACGTTTTTCAACTGGTCTTCTGTGGGATATGATTCCACAGTTTTGCAGTGCTCTTTTTATTTTCCTGTGGTGCTAAGGATTGAACCCATAGTCTCATATATGCTAGGCAAGCAGTCTACAATTGAACTACACCTCTAAGCCCCTGCAATGTCCTTTAGAATATGGAACGCTCATTGGTGAGTCTGGTACCTGGCAGAGGTTTATCCATTAGCTCAGTTATGAAACTCTTTGATAATGCAAATTGGATCAGCTCTCTAGTTGCATAGGTTGTGGAATTATCCCAGGACTTTATTATCAACTGAGCTACCTTCTCTGTTTGATCTTCTTGGTAATTTTGAGACCCCTTGAGATACCCCTTTCAGTCTTATAGCCAGTAACCATCCATATCTGCAGTTACACTATGATTGGGACCAAGCAGTGGTAAGACAGTGACAGAGGGAAAAAAAGCAAGAGTTTTATCCATCCTCATGGAAGTGCTACTGCACTGAATGGAGAGTAAGGTTTCTCTCCCTCAAAGTGTTAATGTACAGCAGTTTTTTTCTTGGTTCTTTCAAAATTCTCTTGTCTTTGACTTTTGATGATTTAATACAATGTGTCTCAGTGTTTGCTACCACAAGACGGGGTCAATCAGGTCTCTCCAGAAACAGAGGAGACCTGTATTTAGACCTTCCAATCTCTTAGACACATCACAGAAAAGAATTTAAATGTGTGTCAGGTTTTAGCCAAATGAAGAGTTTTATCAGAAAGTGAAAGGTAAAGGTATGCATCCTCAGGGCAGAATATGGGCTATCTCAACAGAGACACACTGCCCAGGCTTAAAGTCAGTTGTTTTTTTTATTAGGATGCATAAGTAGGTGGAATAAGTGAGATCCAAAGGGACTAGACTTCCCCCAGGATTGGAAAATATTGAACAAGATCATGTTTCCCCATTAGGGGGTCTGATCTGCCATATGGGTGTCAGCTTATATCAATGTCCCTGGTGGTTGATTGGTTGATCTGGTAATTGGGCTATCCAATCAAAGGTTAGCCCCTAGCTACCAAGATTAATGGTTACTTTCTATTAAAGTCTTGTTCCTGCTTTGCTACCTTCCAGAAAACTTATAGAGAATTGAAAAGTTAACAAGTAATTGTGGGTTGTTTAGTGTCCTCACATATTTTGGTCCCTTTTTGATCCTTAGGCTTCTTTTTTCTGGGTCATGAGTTGTTCACAAGTCACTTGTTTTACATTCCAACAGGGATAGTTCCCCTTTAGAGACTGAGTTTTTTTCTCTGTATCCCTAAATTTCTGTATCATGTTGACCTATTTATATTCAACCATTTTGGTATCCTTTGGGTGTTTTGAATTTGGATGTATGTTTCCTTCTTTAGATTTGGGAAATTTTTAGTCAATATTTGCATCTATCTTTTTTCCTTCTGAGACTTCCATAATGCATGTATCAGTTTGCTTAATTGTGTCCCTTCAACCATGTAGGTGTTATTCATTCTTTTTCTTTTTTTCCCTATTCTGACTGAATAATCAAATGCCCATACCACTGTCTTCAGATTCACTGACACTTTCTTCTTCTTGACCTAGTCTCCTTTTAAAACTCTATTTCATATTCCAGTTTAGCCATTGCATTCTTCAGCTCCAGAATTAGTTGGGTTTTGTGTGTGTGTGTGTGTGTGTGTGGTGCTTGGGTTGAACCCAGGACCATGCACATGACCAGCCATCCTAATTTGGTTCTTAATGATTTCTATTTCTTTATAGAACTTCAGGATTTGTTCATGTATTACTTTTCAGATTTCCTTGAGCTGTGTTCTCTTGTGCTTTGCTGAGCATCTTTCAAATAATTAATTTGAATTCTTCATCAGGCAATTTATAGATCTCCAAATCTGTGAAATTGTTTTTGGTGTCATGCTTCACCAATTTTTTTTATGTTCTTTGTACTATTTTGTTGGTGTCTGAACATTTAAAGTAATTACTTCTTAACTGGGCATGGTGGCACATAGCTATAATCTCAGCTATTTGGAAGGCAGAGGCAGGAGGATTGTGAGTTCAAGGCCAGCCTTGGAAACTGTGTGATTCCTTGTCTCAAAAGAAATAATAAAAAAGGGCTGGGGGTATAGCTTAGTGGCAGAGTGCCCCTGGCTTCAATCTCCAATATTGCCAAACAAATAGTCACCTCTTGTAGAGTTTATAGACTAACATTTGAGGGAACAACTTTTACTTTCAGATATGTGAAGGTGTCAGGGATGTGTGGTGATGCCAGGGTCAGGGGTTGTGTTGTGGCACCAGCTCTAGAGGGCATGTACTGTCTTTGGCTGAATGGAGGCAGTGTAACTGCCTCCAGGGAGGTACAGTGGTATGGGCTTTGGATATCTCTAATAGCTGACATTCATCTTGCAAGGCTGCAGTTTTCCTCATGGTGAGGGCATACCTTTAGGTATTGAGCTGTCTTGGCCTGGAGGATGGGGTGATGCAGATAAAAATGAAACTATTCTTTCTACCCTTTTCTATGAAGTTATTCTCAATTTTTGTGATCCAGTATGTTGTTTCACTTCTTAATTGGACTTGGAAGCTCTCTTGGAGTATTTTTTTCCCCTGTGGATAGCTGATAAGTCCTTGCTTTTGTGGAGGAGTGAGGATTTGGATCTCCTAATCAGCTTTCTGAAGTCACCTAACTTTGGTTTTCACAGTTACCATTACTTTTGAGCACTTCTTTCTTTTCTGGTACAATTAAGTAGCCTCATTTCATGCTTTCCTGCTCAAGCCATAGAATTAGATACTTTTTTCAGGACCCTTTACTACTTTCATGGAAAATCTTTATGGAGAAGCCAGAATCTAGGTATTAGGTATGCTTATTGCTTTTAGGGTGTTACTTCTCTTGGGCCGTCTCAGTGGAAAGAGCATATGCATACATAGATATACACACATTCACATTCTTCTATCACATTTATCTATAAAAGGGGCTGGGATGTAGCTCAGTGGCAAAGAGTCTGCCTTGCATTCACAAAGCCCTGGGTTCGACCCCCAGTTCCAAAAAAGACAAAAAAAAAGAACCCCACATTTATCTATAACATCTATCATATGTCTCTCTATCTTTATCCAATATACTGAAAATTATTATCATTGATATTACTTTTGTGGTGCTGGGAATTGAACCTAGAGCCTGTGTATGCTGGGCATATGCTTTACCACTGAGCTACATCCCTAGTCCCCTGTTCTGAAAGTCATGATACTTTCTATTTCCAGACCAACAAAAAAGTGTTCATTCTAGTTTTTTCCCTTTCCCATACTTCTAATTCTCTTCTTTAGTAGCAAAAAGCCTGGTTCCAATTATTTTTAATATAGTTGTGTATATAATCATTCCTCTTGTATATTATTAATGTCACATCTTGTCTTCCACCGTCTGCACTGTGAGGATGCTCTCTTCTCCCTGATTATGTTCTAGCTCTTCATTTTAGGCCTCTTTCACCAGGTGGTTAGCTTCCTCACCCTGCTCTGAATTCCCAAACCAGATCATTGTTTCATGTCAACATGCTCTCACCCTGAAGACTTTATATTCTTGTGTACTGGATGGATGGATAATACTTTCTTATGCAAGAATGATAGCATGGAATCTTAATCAGAGAGACTACTCATTCCTCAGAGTCTCTGTTTTCTGGAAAATTATAGAACTATAGAAAGAAACTTCTAAAATACTTATAATTCAAGGGGCTACTCTACGAGAAGACAAAGTACACAAAAACTGTATAGTAGACATAGGTAATTTGACATTAAGATGACTTTAAATCATTTTGAGATGATTTTATAAAGTCTTAAGAACAAGAAGCCAAATTCTAAAGCAAGTTAAACTCCATTAGTTTTATTTTAAAGTAAATGTATGCCATAGAACCCCCCTTGATGCTTGATGGGGGTGCTATGAAGTCAAACAATGAAATGGTTAGAAATAATGGTTCAGTGTCCAGCTTCTGTAAGTACATGGCACAAATAAATTATCCAGGCTAACTGGGACATAGCAAAGTTTTGTTGAATAGAACTTTCTTGTTTAGTAAGAGAGAATTCTTCCATTTTGAGCATTTATATAAATCTTTTGGCATATATTTATGTTTGTAAGGAGAGCGCAAAGACTTGTTGATATTTGAGACTTTTATAAATATTAAGACAGTGTTAGTGATCTGTGTACAGCATTGTAGTGAGAGCTCATCACTTAGTATGGCAAGTTGTGACACTTCACTGCTCTGAAACATTAGACAGCATGATCTCAAAGGTCCTTTCAGTGCAAAAATTTCTAGCTCTCAATTTATAGAATCCCTGGTTCATAGCCCAGAGGTTGTGTGTCTATGTGTGTATTTTTTTATTGCAACGATCTCTGTTGGTAGTGTATTTACTTAAATTTTTACCTCTTTCTCCTCAAAGTTTGGAGCTTTAATTTTATTTTGATTGGTTGGGTTGTGTGCTTTGGCTTGCTTTTATGCTTCATTTTTATCTTTCATTTCCTCTAGAATTTATCTTCAGTGTAGAGTTTTACTTCATTGTGAAACTTTTATTGACACAATGAAAATGGCCAGTTAGTTTCTGAAATCCTTTGAAGTAATTCATTCAAGGTTCAGCTAGATTTAGTTGCTGCTCTGTAGGGGCGGAGAGCTTCTAAATGAGGTCTATTCTGCCTAATTTGTATTATAACTCTTTAACTCTCTTTTATCTATATAAATTTACCATTTTGCAAGCAAATATTTGAAAAATAATATGTGAGATTTTATACTTTTCTTTCTGTAGTAAAATCCAATTCCATGGCACATGAATGAATTACTCTTCTGGAAGTAAAATACAGTTTTCAGCCTGTTCCGGGTAGCAGGCACATAATTGCTTTCTCTGACCCTTTCTATCCACTGCTTTTTGTATCTGGGAGAGCACAACTCACTTAAGGTATCTATTTCATTCCAAACTCAAATTCATTTGAGCCTTAAAAAAGACTCATTAGAATATTTGTAATGGTATGTTCCATTAAATTTTAAGTGAGCTATATAATTTTAAACTAAATGCCAATAGTGTATTGAAAGCTTGGCTAGACTTGTTTGTGCTCTTGGCTGCTATGAAGCTGTATAGCCATTAGAACATTAATGCTTCTAACAAATATCAAAGTTTAATTTTAGCTCAGGCTATCATTATTATTCTTAAACGTGCAGTTTACTTTTTATGCCTACTTGTTCATGTAGTGTTCATTTTTTATCAGTGTATTTACGTATATAGTTTAAGGAGAAAAGTAACTCTACAATTCTTGTTAAACAATCCCCAGTGATGCTTTCTTTTTGTTTGGTTTGGTTTTCTCTTCCTTCCCTTTCCTTTTTGTTTCTCTGTTCAGTTTTTACCACCTTCCTGTGAGTTAGATGAACATTTTTAGAACTACATTTTGATTTATCTTTATTATTTTGGGGTGCTTTTCTCATAGGGACAGAAGTCATATTGGATTTAGGTCCCACCCTAATTCAGTGACCTTTTCTTGATTGTGTTACCTTATTTACAAATAAGGTCACATTCATTGTTTCTAGGTAAACATGCATTTTTAAGGGAAGATTATATAGTTCAATGCATTCTATTTTTATAATGTTATTATATTTTTATACCTTTATTTTATTTATGTATTTTATGTGGTGCTGAGGATTGAACTAAGGGCCATACACATGCTAGGCAAGGGCTCTACCACTGAGCTACAATCACAGCCCCTCAATGCATTCTTAAGAGGGTAAGTCCTTCCATTTTGTTGTTCTTCAGCATTATGTTAGCAGTTCTTGGCCCTTTCCTTTTCCATACTCATTTTAGATATAGCTTGTCAAGAATGGTGAAAAACTCAGTTGGGAGGCTGGGGTTATAGCTCAGTGGTAGAGTGTTTGCCTAGCACGTGTGAGGCACTGGGTTCAATTCTCAGCACCACATATAAATAAAGGTCCATCAACAACTAATAAATATATTAAAAAAAACTCAATTGACTCAATTGGATATTGATTCAAATGGCAGTGAATTTTTAGATTCACTGTTTTATTTATTCTTTTTAGATATACATGACAGAGTATATGTTGACATTATGCATACATGGAATATATCTTATTCTAACTAGGATCCCATTTTTATTGTTGTATATGATGTGGAGATTCAGATTCACTATCTTTATAATATTAAAACTTCATATCCATTAATAGATATGAATTTATATAAAGTTTGTAAATGTCCTTCAGTATATTTTATAATTTTTCTTTATAAAAATACTTCATATCCAATTGCCATTGTAAAACATTTTAAAGATTATGTTTTTAAACTATCACTGGTATATAAAGAATGCAGTCTCTATTAACACTTACTTACATAACCTTACTTCACTGTTTTCACCGTTAGGACCTTTGGTAACTATACTTCTGCTCCTATTGCTCAGTCTGGGTCTTTTTAATCCAATAAAATTTGTCTCTTCCAGATTACAACAATTCCATGTTGAGAGAACGGCAACACAGGAATATCAACCCATCCTGCAACTGAGACCAGTGTTTCTCTCCTTTAGAATAGTCAGGATGAGACTTTTGATCCCTGGCTAGGGATCATCTATGGGTCATCTCCCTTTGCCAGCCTGTAATAGTCATAGAATACGGATCTTCATCTCTCACCAACCTTTAAAGATTAAGGGATCAAAGTCTGCCCCCTATGAGATAGGGATTTAGGATAAGGAGAGAGAAATATAGAATCTTAAGGGAAACACTCTCAAGCCATTAAGATGTGGAAAACATAGTTGCAAACCTTGACCCACACCCTTGGCCCATGCCCTTGTGAAATGAGGGAAATACTCAAGTGCAGGAAAACTGGCTTAAAATTGTACAGCTCCACTCTGAATTCATCTCCAGTCCAGTCCCTGATACAGCCCTTCTATAAATATGGGACCCCCATCCCAAGTCAGGGCTGCTTCTTACTCTTGAGAGAGCCCACATTCTTCCTTGAATGTATATCTACCTTCCTAAATAAACCTCTATACATGCCTTAAAAAAAGAATGCAATCTCTTTAAAAGGTTTATTTAATACCTAAAAATCTCTCTGAGCTCTCTCATTAATTTTAATAACTTAATAATTTTAATAATTTTATAGAATCTCTTGGATTATTTACATTTACTTGTTTTTTAAAAATATTTTGTTTTAGTTGGACACAATACCTTTATTTTATTTTTATGTGATGCTGAGGATCGAACCCAGGGCCTCGCATGCGCTAGGCAAGTGCTCTACCACTGAGCCACAAAGCCACAACTCCAGTCCCACATTTACTTGTTTTTACTGTCCCTTTTTCATTGGCCCTGTTTCTCTCTCTCTCTCTCTCTCTCATTTTTTGGTACTGGGGATTGAACTCAGGGGCACTCGACCCCTGAGCTACATCCCCGGCCCTATTTTGTATATTATTTAGAGACAGGGTCTCACTGAGTAGCTTAGCAACTTGCATTTTCTGAGGCTGGCTTTGAACTCACTATCCTCCTGCCTCAGCCTCCCCTGCCACTGGAATTATAGGTGTGCATCACCACGCCCAGCTATCTCTTTCAGAGTATAAAATTACTAGAGGATTGAGATCTCTCTTTAATATCTTTGTAAAGTACATGAATATTGAATTGTATATCAAAGAACATGAAAAGTGACACTTGAATAATATTAAGGTAAAGAAAACTATCTTGGGCAGTGTTAGAGGTAGTAAAGGGAAAACCAGATGTAGAGAGAAAAAAGGGCTGAATTAGAGGATTCAGGATGATGTATAACAGAATTATGCCTTTGTCAGGATGGGACTACCAATGAAGGGTTATACATTGAGAATTAAGAGTTTGTATTTTATCTGGAAGGTGGTTGATAGAACTATACTATTATGAAAGTCATGCTTTTAATTCTAAAGGTCAATGCAATTATTTAGAGTGTATGTTTTCGATGGGTTTAAGGGTTAGACAAGGGACCTGACAATTTAGAGCAGGAAATCTTATAATGAGAGGAAACAATCCAGTAAAGGTTGAAGAGAAGCTAATAGAGTGTTATTCACTTAAAATGAATTAATGAATTAAATAAACCAACTCTTTTTTTTCCTGAGACATCCTTCCTGTATCCCAAAACTAGATTAGGAATCATTTTATTGTAAGGTGTTGGTATTTAGGCAGAAGGTAATGCTCTATTATTAATCAGAGGCAGAGAGAAAAATATTTGGAAATTGGATATGTATGTTTGTATTTTAGAGCACCATGAGAAAACTAAGGAGCTATGTGGATTATTACTGAGATATCTGAAGATTAGAGACAAATGAGTAAGGGAGGGGCTGAAAAGCAAACGTTTTAAAGCTAGGCAATTATCACTTAATTATTTCTACACTGTTATAATTGAATAAAATATAAAAATACATTATCTATAAATGTTTAAAAGACAACAAAATCAGAAGGGAAAATAGCCTGGAAACTTGGGGCTGAAAAATAATAGGTTTGCTTTTTCTGGATTTTAAAAACCTAATTTACAAAATAAGTTTCAGAAAATGAAGCTATTTAGTTAATTAAAAATAAAAAACCTTGTATTGAACTGAAATTTTGGTTATCAAACTCATTTGTATCAGCAATAACAGATTTAGTTCATTTTCCTCTATATAGTCTCATCTTGGCATTTTAAAGTAAAATGGAGCTGTCATAAGTTGAAGCTGTCATTTCCAGGCCAGTTGATGTAGCAATGACTCAAGTTTCTGGATATATCATGTATCCTGGAGTTCTCATACGTCCCTTTGTATAAGACTAGTAGTATGCAATAGATTTACAGATCTGCTTTCTTAGTGATGCTTTTGTTGTATTTTCTGGCAAAGTAAGATGTTAGCATTCCATGGAAGGCTAGACTGACTTTCCATCCTTCCTTCTACTTTATTTTTGCAGTGCTGGGAATTGAACCCAAGGCCTACTGCATGGACAACATATTTCTTTCTTTCTTTCTTTTTTTTTTAAGAGAGAGAGAGAGAGAGAATTTTAATATTTATTTTTTAGTTTTCGGAGGACGCAACATCTTTGTTTGTATGTGGTGCTGAGGATCGAACCCGAGCCGCACGCATGCCAGGCGAGCGCGCTACAGCTTGAGCCACATCCCCAGCCCCAACAACATATTTCTTTAAACAAATGTTTTTATTAACCTTTTTACTTCAATATCCCATTAAAAATGTTTCAGAAGGACAGAGATTTTTATCCTTTTTGTTCCATGATCTAACTATAATTCCTAGATTAATACTTACTAGATAGGAGATGCTTGGTAAATAGTTGTTACTGAAAGAATAAATGAATGGAGCAGTATTAGTAGTAAAAGCATTTTTTTAGTCATTGTATTAAAAAAATTAGTACTGGGCTGGGGATATAGCTCAGTTGGTAGAATGCTTGCCTCACATCCACAAGGCCCTGGTTTCAATCCCCGGCACCACACACACACACACACACACACACACACATTGGTACATGTCTTTTGAGAGATTTTTTTTTTTAAGTTAGCTTTTTTGCCACTGCCACCAAAGACCTGACAAGAACAATTAGAGGAGGAAAAGTTTATTTGGAGGCTCATAGTTTCAGTAGATAGATGGCCAACTCCATTGCTCTGGGCACAAACCATGGCAGAAGACTGTGGCGGAGGAAAGCAGCGAGGAACAGGGCAGAGAGGGAGACTACCCTCACCACTGACAGAATATATACCCCAAAGGCATTTCTGCAATGATCTACCTCCACACCCTACCTGCCTATAGTTATCATCTAGTTAATTCCTATCAGAGGAAGGATTAGGTCACTGATTAGGTTAAGGATATCATAACCCAAACATTTACCTCTTTCTTACATTGTCTCTCACATGAGCTTTCAGGAAACACCTCATATTCTAAACCATAACACTTTTAGTCTTTTATAGTTTTATTGTTATAAGTTTATTATTATTTTGTATTCTTTTCTCCCCTAGGAAGTAGCATTTAATATGAGTACACTTGAAGGTATTGTGAGAGTAGAGACAAATACTGAGGAAGTTGAATAAAGGCTCAGTACACATAAATGTTCATCAAAAATTTTATTTTCCATTTTCTCTGTGTAAATTTAGTTGTAGGCCTCTGCAAGTGGGTGTGAGCTGCATTATTCCAGCATAGCTACATAGTTGGCCGGCCCTGTTTGAACCTATGCGAACTGGGGCATATAATAAGTTAAATTGTTTTTTTAATATTTATTTTTAGTTGTAGTTGGACACAATACCTTTATTTTATTTATTTATTTTTATGTGGTGCTGAAGATCAAACCCAGCACCTCACACAAGCTAGGTGACTGCTTTACCACTGAGCCACAACCCCGGGCCCCAGTTAAACTGTTTTTGTTGAAGTGTTAAGAATGCATTTAAGCACGCAGGCTCCGACCGGCCAGTGGAGCTGTAGCCGGGTTTCTGTCCCTCCCCTCCTTGTGTTCTCGGCTGGCAGCATGCTCCAGTTCCTGCTTGGATTTACTTTTGGCAACGTGGTTGGAATGTATCTGGCTCAGAACTATGACATACCAAACTTGGCTAAAAAACTTGAAGAGATTAAAAAGGATTTGGAAGCCAAGAAGAAACCCCCTAGTTCCTGATGCCCACTCCAGCCCTACGTTCTGGATACTCTGATTCTGCCGCCCCTGAGGGGCCTCCTGTACCATCTGATCCCAAAGCTTTTGTTTTCATCTCCAGCCACAGCAATTTTCTTCTTTGATAGATCCAGTGTTGCCTCAGAGCAAAAGTGGGGCCATAAGTTAAGAACTACCCTTTATGTGTCCAACAGCCTTGCCTTTTCCCCCGCCCTTCCTTCCAGCTGACTGGAATTATGGTGCTAGTTTAGCAAAGTCGCTTCTCCCCTGTTGTTTGGGATTTCTACTACCTTTTTTCGAAAGAAAAATTAGTGAGTTTTTTGTATAGCTGATCAGATACAAATAATGCTAACTTCATAGTTTTGCAGTTATAATGGGTGCTTGTTAAACATTTGTTATTAAATTTTGTTGTTTCAAAGTAATTAAAATTAATATCTAGAATCCAGAAAAAAAAAAAAGAATGCATTTAAATACCAATGGATTCATACGAGGCACACATTAACAAGAGTATTCTTTATTTTAAATTCATATATATATATATATTAGGTCTGATGTGCTCAGGCATGCGTATTGAATTTCTACTTTTTGAATGTACTGTAAGTTGAAGGGAAAGGGTTTTTTTTTTTTTTTTTTTAAGAAAGATCGGTCTTTATACATTACTTATAAATAACTTGCTTCAGATTCTCAATTGAGGATCAGCTTCTGTAGTCTTGCTCAGGTAAATCTTTTTTTTTTTAAACGCTTTATTTTATTTTTTAGTTGTAGATGGCCACAATATCTTTATTTTATTTTATGTGGCACTGAGGATGGAACCCAGGGCCTCACACATGGTAGGCAAGTGCTCTACTGCTGAGCTACAACCCCAGCCCCTCAGGTAAATCTTATAAAGGACTCCTTTATATGAGTATAATCAAATTCTGTATATGTGATTTCTTTAATTCTGGATAGGTGAGGGGGTATTTTGATAATTTATTAGAATTAAACAATTTTTCTTCTTCCATTTCTAGTATGTTGAAGGGTGAAATTTCTGTAAAATGTGGCATTAATGGAGGGACTGAGATGCTGATTAGCCTACAAAAGAGTACTTTCCTGTGGCATTCACTATTCACATATTTGTTTTTACTTTTATCTTCATGGTAATTTATAAAAAGGAAATTTTTGTTGTTGTTCAAGAAAGTCCATTAAACCAGTTATTTCTAAATAAACCTTATGACTGGATAGTTCTTTGAACATATTTTAGAATTTAGAATTTTAAAAAGTTGTCTTAATTTTGAAAAAAAGAATCATTCCTTTTCCCTCCTCAATAGTAATTTTTGTCTTTTTTTTAAGAGAGAGAGAGAATTTTAATATTTATTTTTTAGTTTTCGGCGGACACAACATCTTTGTTTGTATGTGGTGCTGAGGATCGACCCTGGGCCGCATGCATGCCAGGCGAGCGCGCTACGGCTTGAGCCACATCCCCAGTCCTAACTTTTGTCTTTGAGTCTACTTCCTACTTAACGCCTTTTCCTAGATCTGGCAACCCAAATCAATGTTTTAGCCTGTTGTTTTGCTGTGCAGTGATTGGATTTCTCCATTGAAGTTACAAAGTATGTTTCACATTCTACTACTAATCTATTGTAATTTTTAACTTGAATGTTTTGTAGTTTTCTTTATATAAATTGACAGGTTTTGATAAGGAAGTTTATTTTGATGTACAGAATGCATTGTGGACGTGTTTTAAAGACATTGAGCAGCTGTTGATACTTATTTTTAACTTTAAGGAAATTATGAATCTGACATGTTATTATTATTATTTTTTTTTTTTACTACAGACAGGATATCTTCATGTTCTCTGTTACAACTTCGGAGTAGAAACCCACAAGCATAATAAATATCAAGAAAGTTCTTTCTGGCTTAGGTAATGTAAACAAAAAAAGAATGTAAATTTAGGAAATTATAATACAGGTCTGCTAATATTTAATCTAGCATATTTTGGCAGTTTAAACCTTTTCTGACTTTGAAAGCCAACATTTTAATTTATTTACTCCTTTAACATGTATTGTTTTTTTTTATTCTTACATGTTGCCAGTTGATATAAAAATAAAGATGAATTCCCTTCTTAATATATTGTAAGAGCATTAATTCCCCTCTATTTCTCCTTTGTCTCTTCATCAGGAGTATGAAAATTTGTGTTGAATTTGTTGATTTTGCTTTGGTACTTTTTTTTTTTTTTTTTGCATCAGGGATTGAACCCAGGGACATTTAACCACTGAGCCATTTTTCTGTATTTTATTAGGGCCTTGCTAAGTTGTTGAGGCTGGCTTTGAACTTGTGAACCCCCTGTTTCAGCTGCCCAAGCTTCTAGAATTACAGTTGTGCACCCCGTGCCTGGTGCTTTGGTACTTACTGATTTCTGACCACTCCTAAGTAGAAGGTGGGGAAAGGGGTGGGCAAGAGTAGAATCAGCTAAAATTACAAGTCTTGTGAATTTTGGTATTTTGATATTTGTCAAATAAATATATATTTAGTGCTTATTGTATCCTGAATACTATACTAAGATTTGTACTGCCATGCTGCATCAAGTATCAAGAGAATAATATAAAAGTATCAAGAGAATAATATAACAATACAGTAATTACATCTAAGAATCCTATCTTTCACTTGAAAATGTAGGTCCAGCAAAGATTCCAACATAAAATAGTTATTTGATAATTGTTAGTTAAATGAATTTATATGAAAAGTGTGTTTTTCTGGCATTATCACTTTGAATATCAGACACTTGTGGGGTAAAAAATATCCAATCAGTTCACCACTATTAACTCTTTCTGAGTAAAGGGTTAATTCTAGTTATTTGAAGATACTCCCATGATTATTTTAACTATAGTTTTAATGATTGTGAAAATTACATTTGTCATCTAAGGAGATAAATACATGTTTCATCATTGAGATTATAGTACTTACAGCCTATATATCTCTATCAAAGTATTTGTGCAAATAACTTGTTTATGTAAAAGACTTTTTAAAGTTCAAAGATGGCTCACACTTCATATAAAGAACATTGCCTGACAGAGTGATCTTATGCAATTATAAAATGTACACTTGTCTCAATTTAGACTGTTTTAAATAATTGGAACATTCCTGGAATTTTAATTCTAAATCACATTTTTTAAATAAATTTGATTCTTTGAAATATACAGAAGAAGTTACCTAGTTCACCATAGGTTTTACCACAGATTTCATGTAAATGATCACCCTTATATAAAATGCATAATAACTAAGCTCTATTCCAGGATTTAACAGCATTGGGGAATAGGACACTCACAAAGTGGCATCAACTTATGAAAACAGTGGGATGCTAAGGAGGTAACAGTGGAAAGGTTAAAAAAAATGCTGGTGATATGATGGCTTCTGGAGATTTAAGACTGGAGTTAAAAATAAAGTTTATGCCCAGAATGAGGTTGCATTAGGAATCATAATAAATGTTCTCTAAGAATTGATCATAAGAATAGGGAGAGACTTGGGGCTGGGGTTGTGGCTCAGTTGTAGAGTGCTTGCCTAGCATGCATGAGGTACTGGGTTCGATTCTCAGCACCATATACAAATAAATAAAGTCCCATCAACAACTAAAAAAAAAACAATTAAAAAATTAAAATAGGGAGAGACTAGAGTGGCATTACATGTAGGTTATTTTCATATATGACATGGGTACACTTTTTTGGGGTTCTTTTTAGTTATACATTACAGTAGAATCCATTTTGACATAATTATAAAAGCATGAAATATATATTGTTCTAATCTAGTTCCCAGTGCCTCTCCTTTCCCATCCTTCCACCAAACCCCTGTTCCCTTCTCTCTACTGATCTTCCTGCCATTTATTCATAGTTTTTAAAAATTATTACATGATGGTGAGATTCACTTTGGTATATTCACATATGTACATAGGAAAGTTATATCAGATTCATTCAACTGTCTTTCCTTTTCCCATCCTTTCCCCCTTCCCTTCATTCCCCTTCATCTACTCCACTAAACTTCTATTCTTTTTTTAATCCCTCCCTCTTATTGTAGGTTAGCTTCCACATCTGTTTTTTTTTTTAAACTTTATGGAAGAAAAATGTGATGATGGTCATGACTGACATCCATATTATAAGCTTTTTATAGACATAATTTGATCAACAGTCATATTCTCATAAAATGTATATAAAAAACAATTTTGTAAACTACCACTTAGTATGATGCTTTTGTGTTTTCACTAAACTGATATTGGAGGAAACAGGAAGAACATGAAGTCTAGCCCTAGTTATTTTGTATACTTTAAATCTCTCCGAGTATTTTTCCCACATCTTTTGATGATATAAAAGTGACTGGGGGGCTGGGGTTGTAGCTTAGTGGTAGAGTGCTTGCCCAGCATGTGTAAGGCACTGGGTTCGATCCTCAGCACCACATATA